>NC_136068.1:588816675-590024493 GCF_964261635.1 Lissotriton helveticus
CCCTGCAAACTGCATGCCCAACAGAGCAAAATCCGCCGGATGAATCGGCAAAAGGCAAAATGCTGATTTGATATTGCACTTTGCCATTTCCGCCCCCCGCCCGCACTAGGCGAATGGCGTCATCCACCGACGCATAGAGCACACAAGAGTCTACCTGCGCAATGAAGTCATTGTCGGACAGACCTTCCGGCCAGGAGAGGTGATGTATCATTCAAAATTCACCCTCTTCCTTCTTTGGCACTACTCCCAATGGGAGAAACAATAAGATGCTCAAGGGGCACTCCGCAAATGGCCCTGCCACCTTCTTTGCGAGCCAGGGCAATAGTGCTCCCCATCGCATCCCCCCTTTTCCCCACCAATGAACCTCATGTTGTTGTCCTCTGAGTCCCAGGTTATGGCCGTACACCAGCTGCTCTGAGTATTTTGAGGCCCAGTGCAGAAACAAATGCCCCACAATCCATGTGACTGTCTTGGCCCCCGGTCCGCCCACGCAACCTACGAAAGAAAAATAGATTAATATACACCCTGGAGTGCAGCTAACATCAATCCCAAATAACCCAGGCCTCTGACCCCCAAGATCCTACTTCCTAACATACCGTTCACAACACCGGGACTTCCACCTACCAATCCGTCGTACTCTATCCCACGACCAACCCAACCTTGCCGCTGCTGTCGCTGCCCCAATTCAAAAGGAATATGTCCCAAAGCCTGCCGGATTCAATCCCAACCTATCCACTGCCATTCGCAAAACCGCCAACAACTGTGCAGCCATAACCCTAGCCCCAGGTGCATGACAAAAGATCTCACTCCCTGTTGCCCCCGCTAGCTGCACAAAATCCCTCCACTCAGCCACTGGGTACACGCCCCCCATCCACTCTCACACAGCCAGACCCACTTACCCCATCCCAACTGATCAGTTTTTGACTGGCCCAACCAAATCCCCAGACGTCCCATCTCCAGCCTGACCTCCTCAAACCTCCTGCTACTCTTGGACCTTGTCCCCAACAACTCCGAGACCCTAAAGCCCCCAAAAAATATCCATACCATACACAGCCTAAACAGACGAACTTCGAAACTATCATAACAACACAACGGCAACACCTCAACTAAATGGACCAACAGTTCAAAAGTCACTGCTTCCCTCAACAACCCCCCCCTTGCACTCCCTACCCCAACCCCTCCGCATCCTACCAATGACCACATCCTTTGTGGGGTCGAAACCAAAAAACAAACCACTATAGGACAACCCTGCCAATTTTCCTGCAATGGTCGCAGCCGACAACCCCTTGTCAATACAGTGTAATACAAACTGTAACACCCCTTGCTCAATTACTGAACGAACTCCGCATGCCACATCCTGCCTCCATCCCATAAATGCGCCAAACTCCACCCATGCCAGCCTGTATGTTCGCCTCGTTGAGTCCATCACAGAATTCTCCACCAGTCCTAACACCCTCACTCCCCTAAGCCCCAGACGCCGGCCGGCAGTCTGGTCTTGCACTGGTCTGCTCCAGGCGCCAACCTCCGGAACCGCTGCCACTGCGAACGAGACAAAGCATCCGCAATGTCATTATTCGCTCCAGGGACATGCTTGGCTTGAAAGATCACATTCAACCTCAAACATCGCAGCATGAAATTCCTCAACAAACGTAGCACTCTGAGATCACTTGCCCTCTGTCTGTTGACCAACTCGACCACCGTCATATTGTCCACATGAAACAACACTGATCTGTTCTGGAATTCCGCCCCCCACACCTCCAATGCCACCAGCAGGGGAAAGAATTCCAACACCTCCTTCTGCAACTTGGCCTCCACCACCCTAGGCAATTCTTTCGCTGATTTAAGGTTGTCCGCCCATCTCTGCACCCTCGGTCCTTGGTAGCCCACTCTAAAGCCCTCCGTGAAACCCAACTGCAACTTCACAGCGGCCTTCCTCTCCGGGTAACACGCGAGCCACGGGGCCATCACCTCCACCTTAACCGGAGTAGGCACCCTTCTGACCAGGCTGTCCCCTATCCTTTGCATTTGTGGTTCGCCACCGCTCCAAGGGTGTGGCCAATGTGAAACACTGGGTGACCAGGTGCCACCCCCCGTGCGTTTGGAGCACTCGTGCTTAAACTTACAAGGGTATCGCAAGCAATATCCCTTGTTGTAACTCCAGCAGGCACCGGTCATGCTGGTGCTCGGCTTAGCTGGTGGAGCTGTGTGTCCTGCAGGTGTAACCACTCCTCCTGCCCCAGACTGGGTGGGCCGCGACGGAAAGGACCGATAGGGGACCAGTAAACCACTAGCCGTGTGTGTGGAAGCAGACGAGTGTGTCGATGCCACCCACTGCATCCACAGTTCCTGATCAATTTCACCCCAAGGTTTTTCAGGGTTCACACTAACCCATGCCCTAAACTCCTCATCGTAACTCAGCCAGGCAAAACCCTATCCAGGTGCTTCTCACAATAGATACTTGCGTATAGGAGAAAGGCAGACGTCCAATTCTCCATATTCACTGGCACCCTGGGACGCCTAGTCAGTTCCCATTCTTCCTCTTTAGAGCCCTCCTTCGCCTGCACTTCCCTGTGCAGCAGCTTGAGCACATCTACGTATTCATGTTTCCAAATCTTACTCTTAATCTTCTCGGATAAGTGTGACCCCAGGGGCATGGCCAAACCCATATAGGGCAATTTCTTCTGATGCGTATCCTCCCCCTTTCCGTCTTTGTCCTCCTTCCCATCCGACCGGTCCTCTGTCCCCCCACGTTTGTCAGTTTGGACCCCGGCCGTCACCCCCTTCTTACCTGTCGCAGCGGTATGCGCCCCAACCCTTGACCCGCCGGCCACTGCCCCCCCCTGCCTCCCTCACAGACCCCTCCCCCACTCCAACCGACCTGCAGGCCTTCTTTCTGCCCTCCTTCGGGCCCTCCTCCCAAGCAGCCCACCACTCGCCCTGACCTGCCAAAGTCGTGTGCGTCACTCCCAGCCGTCCTTCCAAGCTGCTGGCTTTGGATGTAGACACCTTCACCTTGCCCATCTTCTTCCGAGAGGCCTGCAAGACACCAAGACCACTGTTGCTCTGTTCCCTCCCCCGTCTTGTCCACGTCATCCCTCACCTCCCCTTCTTCCAGCTCCTCACTCTCTGAACCATAATCCAGCTCCAACGCCAACTCATCCTCCACAGGCTTCCACACTATCTCACGGACCGCTCTTTTCACACCTTTCTGCACCTGCACACCACTCCCAAATCCCCGTTCCACACAGAAAACAGCAAAGCTCTCGCAACCACAAGGCAGTAAAATAGCATGATACACAGTAATGATAATAAAGTGAAGAACAACAGCAGATCTTGTATTTTCAAAATTCCCAAAGACGTTTTATTTGGATCCACATTCAGCCGACACGTGTTTCGTCGTGTTCTAAAGTGGAGTCAACACGACTCTTCAGGGCTGACAAAAGATAAAAACAACATATGTACAAGACATTTAGTTTATGGTATGTATAATACATACTTTCGTATCCCAGGTGCGCACAGTGGTGCTCGTGATTGTGAGATTCCAAGCACGGGTGTTGCGTGACTAGCTTCTATATTCGTGCCTATGCAAACAAGAACACTGTGCACATCTGCATGCCTATATCGTGATAACAGTGCAGGCCAAGCCTGAGATACAGTATACTGTATACTCATTTGTTATGGATTCAGAGAATCTCATCACCTGTATGGTCATGCTCAAAACGATCCGCTAATGAAAGAGGGATCAGGGTGCAAAAAGCAATAATAGTGCTTTAATAGAGAAGGTATCTCGTGCTCCGTACTAAGTGGCAAGATCTATCTTGTAAAGGTGTTCTCATGCACATGGAGTGTCTCACGTATGTTTATAAACGCCTACCTGGTAAAGACCCAGGCATCTATCGGTTAATACAAAATGTTGATGTTGTGGAGCGGTGAGTCTAAAAATAATGGTGAGAGAATGTGGTTATGAACAACCACATTAAAAACGAGAGGCAATAATCAAAGAGGCACGTGATTGTGATCACAAGGTGCCCAGATTCGTTAAACATAGTTCTTACTCGCTTACCCTATGTATGAATCGATATAAGATCACAGTGTAAGTAATCCAAAAATACTCAGATCCGGGTTGGGAATACGACTAGGTTATGACGTAGGCGCTCACTGAAGCGCATAGGTGGAAGCATAAAGAGACTGTAGGAAAATTAAGGAAAAATGCAAAAGTCCATAAGTATATGCTTAGTTCATGCTGACTAATTACCAATTCGGTGCAGCAAAATGAAACAAAAAGGCACCAGTACGTAATGAGACTGAACGGAAAGAAAAGTTGTTTTTCACATACCTAGACACGTGTACGTGTCAGATTCTACCGGGAGGGGATCCGAATTGCAAGGACTAAAGTAGTTTGATTGCTTTTTAAAGCACAAGCGGTACGCTGTAGAAGACAAAAAAACCATAAAAAAAGGAAGTCAAGAAACGCACGAGTGGCGAGCTATATGCCTAAAACCAGCACGTAAAAGAGTAGCCAGTATCTTACCTTAGATTTGGCATCCCTCCTCTGTGTGTTCCCGGTCGCCGTGTTCCATGGACGGACACGTGACCGGAAAACGGAACCACACTAATACCTGACGAGCAAACACAACTAGAGTGCATGCCTGGAGATCAAGAGGCCATATTGGGTCACCATTTTGGGTGAGGAAAAAGTACAACATTAATATGATGAAGCCGAGGCATAAAAAACGGGTGAAAGCGAAAGCTTCCCTCTATAAATATAGTGCATCAACCAAAAAACGAAGAAATGAGTGTAAACGCATCTGAAGAATTCTAAAGCCAGATTAGACACATCCACCCGATTTGTATTAGGAGTGAAGGCTAAATCCTTTCCAAAAAACGGAGGAATGAGTGTAAAAGCATCTGAAGAATTCCAAAGCCAAATTAGACACATCCACCCGATTTGTATTGGGGGTGAAGGCTAATTAATTTCCGCATCAAAATAAAGGGCTATGTTTACTATAAGTTACGTGATGTATCCACTAAATAATGTACCCATATTGTATATGGGTAACGACTGATCGAATAACGCATCACATTTAGAGGGCTATAACTAGTATAAGTTCCGTGAGGTATTCACTAAAGCATCTCCAAATATCACAGAGCGGTGGTAAAAGTATAGACCCATAAAGTAGATAGGTCACATTATAAGTATTGGCTGAATGGCGACATTTAAGTAAAAGGGAGAAATAAAGTTCAAAGGATATACTTTGATGCAGGAATAGCTAGGCATATCAATAATAGCCTGTTAGACACGTGGACTGAACCCGAAAGGTGCACCCATGAGTGTAATTAAAAAAAACCACGCAGTGAATGGTGACTTTAAAACATATATCCATACATTACGAACTGGCACATAATCATTTCTAGCTGGTGAGTTTTCATTAATTCGTACATAGCATGAAGAGTATGGTAGTACCTCTGTCCATATTTATGATACAAAACATGACACCTAGTGTGACTCCTTCATACTCAATAGGTAACAACAAGTGCTGACAATGGGGTACATTGAAATTTTTAAAATCTGATTCATATTACTGTACAGTAGTCGACACTAAGTACAACGAAAATATTTACACGGTTCATCTTTTCAATCACAAAATTCATGCAGGCCAACACATTACGTATGTTCTGTTGACCAAAATTGGTGTGGATACAGACTTAATTGAAATTTAATATTCAGTTCCCCAAGAAAAATTGAAGCTCAGGGTCATAGTTTAGCCCGTGTTCCACGCATTGCAAACGCATGATCCACGTAGCCTCCCTACGTCTCAATGTAAGTTCTCTGTTGCCCCCCCCCGTTGCAACCTGTCAACCGCTTGAGGATGAAGTGAAGGTACGTTTCTTTGGTATCGACCTGATCCCCCCAAACATTAGGGGGGGCAACAGAGAACTTACATTGAGACGTAGGGAGGCTACGTGGATCATGCGTTTGCAATGCGTGGAACACGGGCTAAACTATGACCCTGAGCTTCAATTTTTCTTGGGGAACTGAATATTAAATTTCAATTAAGTCTGTATCCACACCAATTTTGGTCAACAGAACATACGTAATGTGTTGGCCTGCATGAATTTTGTGATTGAAAAGATGAACCGTGTAAATATTTTCGTTGTACTTAGTGTCGACTACTGTACAGTAATATGAATCAGATTTTAAAAATTTCAATGTACCCCATTGTCAGCACTTGTTGTTACCTATTGAGTATGAAGGAGTCACACTAGGTGTCATGTTTTGTATCATAAATATGGACAGAGGTACTACCATACTCTTCATGCTATGTACGAATTAATGAAAACGCACCAGCTAGAAATGATTATGTGCCAGTTCGTAATGTATGGATATATGTTTTAAAGTCACCATTCACTGCGTGGTTTTTTTTAATTACACTCATGGGTGCACCTTTCGGGTTCAGTCCACGTGTCTAACAGGCTATTATTGATATGCCTAGCTATTCCTGCATCAAAGTATATCCTTTGAACTTTATTTCTCCCTTTTACTTAAATGTCGCCATTCAGCCAATACTTATAATGTGACCTATCTACTTTATGGGTCTATACTTTTACCACCGCTCTGTGATATTTGGAGATGCTTTAGTGAATACCTCACGGAACTTATACTAGTTATAGCCCTCTAAATGTGATGCGTTATTCGATCAGTCGTTACCCATATACAATATGGGTACATTATTTAGTGGATACATCACGTAACTTATAGTAAACATAGCCCTTTATTTTGATGCGGAAATTAATTAGCCTTCACCCCCAATACAAATCGGGTGGATGTGTCTAATTTGGCTTTGGAATTCTTCAGATGCTTTTACACTCATTCCTCCGTTTTTTGGAAAGGATTTAGCCTTCACTCCTAATACAAATCGGGTGGATGTGTCTAATCTGGCTTTAGAATTCTTCAGATGCGTTTACACTCATTTCTTCGTTTTTTGGTTGATGCACTATATTTATAGAGGGAAGCTTTCGCTTTCACCCGTTTTTTATGCCTCGGCTTCATCATATTAATGTTGTACTTTTTCCTCACCCAAAATGGTGACCCAATATGGCCTCTTGATCTCCAGGCATGCACTCTAGTTGTGTTTGCTCGTCAGGTATTAGTGTGGTTCCGTTTTCCGGTCACGTGTCCGTCCATGGAACACGGCGACCGGGAACACACAGAGGAGGGATGCCAAATCTAAGGTAAGATACTGGCTACTCTTTTACGTGCTGGTTTTAGGCATATAGCTCGCCACTCGTGCGTTTCTTGACTTCCTTTTTTTATGGTTTTTTTGTCTTCTACAGCGTACCGCTTGTGCTTTAAAAAGCAATCAAACTACTTTAGTCCTTGCAATTTGGATCCCCTCCCGGTAAAATCTGACACGTACACGTGTCTAGGTATGTGAAAAACAACTTTTCTTTCCGTTCAGTCTCATTACGTACTGGTGCCTTTTTGTTTCATTTTGCTGCACCGAATTGGTAATTAGTCAGCATGAACTAAGCATATACTTATGGACTTTTGCATTTTTCCTTAATTTTCCTACAGTCTCTTTATGCTTCCACCTATGCGCTTCAGTGAGCGCCTACGTCATAACCTAGTCGTATTCCCAACCCGGATCTGAGTATTTTTGGATTACTTACACTGTGATCTTATATCGATTCATACACAGGGTAAGCGAGTAAGAACTATGTTTAACGAATCTGGGCACCTTGTGATCACAATCACGTGCCTCTTTGATTATTGCCTCTCGTTTTTAATGTGGTTGTTCATAACCACATTCTCTCACCATTATTTTTAGACTCACCGCTCCACAACATCAACATTTTGTATTAACCGATAGATGCCTGGGTCTTTACCAGGTAGGCGTTTATAAACATACGTGAGACACTCCATGTGCATGAGAACACCTTTACAAGATAGATCTTGCCACTTAGTACGGAGCACGAGATACCTTCTCTATTAAAGCACTATTATTGCTTTTTGCACCCTGATCCCTCTTTCATTAGCGGATCGTTTTGAGCATGACCATACAGGTGATGAGATTCTCTGAATCCATAACAAATGAGTATACAGTATACTGTATCTCAGGCTTGGCCTGCACTGTTATCACGATATAGGCATGCAGATGTGCACAGTGTTCTTGTTTGCATAGGCACGAATATAGAAGCTAGTCACGCAACACCCGTGTTTGGAATCTCACAATCACGAGCACCACTGTGCGCACCTGGGATACGAAAGTATGTATTATACATACCATAAACTAAATGTCTTGTACATATGTTGTTTTTATCTTTTGTCAGCCCTGAAGAGTCGTGTTGACTCCACTTTAGAACACGACGAAACACGTGTCGGCTGAATGTGGATCCAAATAAAACGTCTTTGGGAATTTTGAAAATACAAGATCTGCTGTTGTTCTTCACTTTATTGTCATTACTGTGTATCATGCTATTTTACTGCCTTGTGGTTGCGAGAGCTTTGCTGTTTTCTCATTATTGAAAGTCTTTGATTTTCCTTGAACGGTTTGGGTTATCCCGTTCGCTCTTCACGCACCACGCTACAAACATTATTTTCCTACTACACTGTAACGTTTACTATAGGCAGAGCGCCTTCCATCTGTACTGAATATAACCCTCACAGCTGTCTTTTTCCCCGTTCCACACATGCCGCCGTTGCCCGATTACGCTATGGAGGGAGAGCCGCCACAGACTCCCCTGCTGCTTCAAGGCGGCGTCCAGGGGACGTCTTGCGCCCTGCCGATCCTGCCACCCCTCTGCTGACCTCCGCCAGCTGGGAACCCCCCTACCCTCCAGGTCGCTCCAACCTGGGCGGGCTCTGGCATTGTCGGGCCTCGCTGCCGTCCTGGCCGTCCCTAACTGCCCCTGCCTAGCACCTCTACCCCCCACCGTTACCCCTCGGGCCCTACCGGCTCTTTCCTTTTCCACCTGCTCTGACCAAAGCTCCTCCTCCGAAGTAGGCATAGGAGGCCCATCCATCTCGTCCCCCCAATCAGCCCCAGCCCTGATAGCCTCAAGTTCTGAACTAGACGCCTCTGTTCCCTGATCTTGGACTCCAGGTCCATGGCCTCCCATCTATTCAACAATAGTAGCCCCTGGGCCCTACACCATGCATGCTCCTCCAAGGGTTCGGCTACCGCAGGTGTCCCCCCACTCCCAGGCCTACCCTCCTCCAGGCCCACGCCGGTGCAATTCCCCACTGCCCCCTGACTGACCGGTGTGCTAGCCCGAAACTCCACCAAAAAGGTCCAGGAGCCCCGCCCCCTCCCCCAAGGCCACACCCTCCTCACAGGCAGCCTCCTCGCCATGGCTACCCACCTCCCGCTCTACCCCCTCCTGGGTTGCCGCCCCCACCCCCACGCCCTCCCACCGAAGCAAACACCCCCTGCCCACCAACATCCCCTGTCTGGCCACTCACCCCCGTCCCCCCCGGGCAAAACCGCCGTGTGTGTGCCTCTACCGCTCAAGGGGGGAGCGTCCTGCACCCCTCTCTGAGCGCCAGCCTCTCTGTGCCCCGATGCGGCCAACTCAAGGCGCGGAGGCAGGTTCTTGCGCCGGCCTCCGCGCGACGCTCCTCAGCTCCTAGCGCCTCGCCCCCTCCCGGGCGCACCGCGGCCCAGCGGTGCAGGCTCCTCCAAGCAGGCCAGCACCACCGCCGACACCCCCCCAGCGGCCGCCCGCGGGGCCCGCTCTAGACCCACCCACCCACGCCTCCCCCAACACGCCAGGCTGCAACAGATCCTCCCGCCCCACCCTCCCCAGTGCTCGCAACGCCTCCATAGCTGCCTCCGCTGAAACCCCCAACATACCGCCGAACGCCTGGACCACAACGCCGCTGCCACGCACCGCTCCACCAACCAGTGGCTCCCGCCGCAAACCGCTACTCAGACGACCTGCTGACGTACTGGAACTACGCCAAGCCCTGTAAGAACCCACGCAAACACCTACAAAATTACTCCCCCTTCAAAAACGACTCCCACCCGACAATGCCAGAATGCAGGAAGAGGAAGTCGCCTTCCTCTCCTGCATTCTTATACCCACCCCCCAAACCACACCCCTTTCCCCAGCCTGGCCCTTCCCAGCGCGAACGAACCCAGGGGAAGACTAGATTGCGTCTTCGCTTACCCTGGGTCCCTCCATTGGTCTCTTGACCGCCTCCTGGATCGATCCTCGCGTTGCTCCCTTGATTGTCCCCAGCTGCCATGTGACTGCATATTAGATTAATCCCCTGGAAAAGCAAAACAACAAGAAAGTTGCATTAATACTTTATGGTAACAGCGCTTCCTGCGCTCGATATACACACCTCTTTTATAATTTACTTTGATACTTATCTGATGTGGGACCTGTGTCCTTGGAGATCTTTTTTTTCTCCGCTTTTGTTCATTCTAAGATTATTCCTGAATGTATAGGAATTGCTGTTAGCTCTACCTGACGTTAAGGTGGACTTTTTATAGCGTTATATTTTTTTACCACATCTACACTACAATGGCTTTATATTAGGATATTAGTTCTGGAGTTACGAGCCCAGTCATAGTGCGTCCTCTTCATTGGCCCTTAGGTGGGTTTCAGTGTGCTCTCCTTTTATTTCTTTTTCTCATTTCTATTCCTGAACTCTTTATTTATCCTCTTCATTTTATGTTTGCAGACAAAAACACCCCCCCCCACCCACTCAAACAACTTGTCAATATTAATGGAAGAAGGGAACTATCCAGGTAGTGTAGAATTACACATATTTTCTTGTACAAACTTATAGGATTAGTATTTCCCTGTATAGTCACACTTTCTGTCTTTTGTTTGACAGAGATTTCTTCTGGCTGTCTGGTCCTGTCCTAGAGTGAAGGACGTCGTGGGTAATGTTTTCCATTCCTTGTTTTTCCATTCTTCCCGGGTTACCATTGGTACTTTGACTTAGTTGGGTGCAATACGTGATCAGGAGAGGTAGGGACCTTTTATCTTTGCATGGCGTTCCTGCAGAAACGTGAGTAGGAATTTGACAGATCGCAAAGCCCTAGTTTTATCTTCCATCCGAACGTCATGGAAATGAGTCAGGTGACACTCACAGATTTAGCCCACATTCTGGGTAACATTCAGAAGGAAACCCAAGCCTTGGCTGCACAAGTAGATTCCATCCAGTGTTGTATGTGGCCTGAGTCTAGCTTAGGGAACACGTCAGGAGGTGCAGGGGTTCAGTTTCCACCTCCATCCCAGTCCCTCAGCACAAATGTCCCTGTCATATAAGTAACTACGTTATGTTATGTTATGTTATGTTATGTTACTGCCATTTTTATAGCGCAACAGCTGCCCCAGCAAAGGGGCGTCCCGGCGCTGTGAGCAGAACCACAAGCATAGAGAGAAAGCAGAAACTACACAGTGGGAAAAATATATGTTTTTATGGCCTTCCTAAAAGCCAGATAGTTAGTATGGCTTTGAATGTGGCCGGGCAGTGAATTCCAAAGAATGGCTGCCCTGCTACGGAAGGAACGACCTCCTACCCGCACTCTTCGGAATCTTGGGACCCTCACCAAGTGCTGACCCAGTGAGCGAAGCTGGCGGGTGGGGACGTAGGGGATGACTAAGTTAGCCAGAATCCCTGGGGTGTTGAGCTTCAGGGCTTTAAAAGTGATACAAAGCGCCTTAAATTCAATTCTCCTAGCCACCGGTAGCCAGTGTAGCCGATGGATGGTGGCTGACACCGAGCAAGACCTGCGCAAGCCGATCAGCAATCTGGCTGCTGCGTTCTGTACCCGCTGGAGCCGAGCAATCTCGACCTTATTAGCCCCCAGAAACAGAGAGCAGGCATAATCCAGTCTGGACATGATGGCTGCCTGAACAATAGTCTGGCGCGTGGGGGGATCAAAGAACCCCAATAGGGTTCTAAGTCCCCGTAGAAGGCCAAAGCAGGTCCCTGCTACCTTTTTTGTTTAGACTTGATAGCTGAGCAATGATCCAGCCACACCCCCAAGTTTTTAATGGCTAGCTTAGGGGGAGGGGCGCTACCCAGGCTTTTTGGCCACCAAAGTTCACTCCATAGACCATGGTCCTTTCCCACCAACAATACTTCAGATTTACTGGCAATCAGCTGGAGGCAGTTGGCGGTCATCCATTCAGCGACCACCACAAAATCATCCTGAAATTTCAGGGCGTCCCTCTTGGTGTTACTAGTGAGTGCCACCACCAGCGGCGTGTCGTCGGCATAGGAGACCATGGTCAGTCCCCTGTTTCTCGCCACCGTAGCCAGCGGTTGGACATAGAGATTGAACAAGAGGGGACTGAGGGAGGAATCTTGTCTATTCCTTTGGCCTCTCCAGAGAGGTTCATGGGGGGCCCTGCTAAGTTTGCTGCCTTTATTACCCAGTGCCAGCTCCATTTTATGTGTAAGGCTGCCTGCTTTCCAAACGATCAAGCCAAAGTAGCATTTATAATTTCCTATTTAGGAGGAACAGCAGCCAATTGGTCTACACCCCATATAGAAAGGAACGACCCGTTACTGTATAATTATATAGCCTGTAAGGGGTAGTTAAGGAAGCTGTTTGATAGGCACTCTTTCATGCAGTCAGTGGAAATAGAACTTTTAAACCTGAAACAGGGATCAAAGGATTTAAAGACTTACATTTCTACATTCAATAAATTGGTAGCTGAAGTCAGATGGCCGGAGGAAAAACGTAGTGCCTTGTTTTATAGAGGGTTGAGAGATTAACTAAAAGATCTATTGGCACAACTGGTTGATTCCCCCGAGTCATGTAACGTCCTTATAGACTTGGTGGTAAAATTAGATCACAGAATAAACAAAAGGAAAAGAGAGGAGGGGAGTTGAGAAGGCCGTGTCATAACCTACAAAGAGAAAAAAACAGACTTAGAAAAAGCTGTAGATAAACAAGAACCTATGCAGATAGGAAGCATACAGGGTCCCCT
Source organism: Lissotriton helveticus (assembly GCF_964261635.1). Classification (NCBI taxonomy): domain Eukaryota; kingdom Metazoa; phylum Chordata; class Amphibia; order Caudata; family Salamandridae; genus Lissotriton; species Lissotriton helveticus. Next base: position 588,829,633 of record NC_136068.1, read on the forward strand.
TAGTGAAGAAGAAAGACAGAGAAGGTGTGATAAACAAATTATGTTTATACTGCAGAAAACAGGGTCACTTTCTTAGAGAATGCCCTGTGAAACCAAAGAAAAGAAACAATTTGGAAAACTAACAAGCCTGATATCTGAAGAGACCAAGATTACGGGTAGGTCAGGGTAAACTGTCTTGCAACAGTTTGTTCAGAGAGATGCTGTCATGTCTTACCCGCACCATTTCTTTCCTTTCATCCCGGCTGGAATGGGAACAACAGGTTATGTATGTTCAACTAATGGTAGATTCTGGTGCCACAGGCATTTTATGGATTTTTGTTTGGCTCACAGTAAGAACATTCCTTTGGTCACCAAGACCTCTTGGGAGGAAGTTAAAACCCTAAATGGCAGTAACATTAAGACAGGCCCTATTACACACGCTACCATTGAATTAGTGCTTGTAATTCAAGAAGAACATCATAAGATTATTGTGTTCGATCTTATTCAGACTCCCCAGTTTCCAGCCATACTAGGTCTTCCATGGCTATGCCATTACAACCATCTCATCAATTGGAAAGAGTTATCATTAATATTTACTTAGGATATCCACAAAAATCATCCTACCAACAAAAGGAACAACCAGAGGGAGGTAGCAGTGATCACAAACCCCGGAGCACCGGAATTACCCTCCTCCTATCACAATCTGAAGGTGGTTTTTGACAAGGAAAAGGCTACAACTCTGCAGCCTCAAAGATCCTATGACTGTAGGATTGATTTAGTGCCTGGAGCTCGCATACCTTGCAGCAGAATCTATGCATTAACGGAAAAAGAGAATTTATACCTACGTGACTCCTTGGATGAGATGCTTAGAATCGGTTTTATTCGACCATCCTAATCACCTGCTTCCTCACCTCTCTTCTTTATACCAAAACGGTAGGGGACTTAGGTGCTATATCGATTACCGAGCCCTCAATGATGTAACAATTAGGCCTGGGCGATAAATTCCGTTCCGCTCGCGGAATTTGAAAATTTGGGTAATTTTGCGTTCCGCGGAGAACGCAAAATTGCCCAAAATGCTGTGTTCTGCGATTTCGCGTCATTTTTTGCTTGTTCGCGTTCTCAAATGCGTATTCGCGAGATATTTCCCCCCAAGCACGTAAACAGCGATTGCGAACAGTAAAAAAGCATCGCGAACAAGCAATTCTGCGTGTTTGCGGAATTTCTGCGTGTTCGCAGAGATTTTTTACCATTTTGTGGAGATTTGCGTAATGCGATTACGCAAATTCCCCCCACCCCTAGTAACAATCAAGAACCGGTACCCTTTGCTATTAATATCCTCCCTCTTTGACCAAAGAAAGAACGCTAAACTCTTCATTAAGTTAGATCTACGTGGAGCTTACCATCTTGTAAGAATCGAGGAGGGGGATGAGTGGTCCTCATATGCGACAATCCAAAAAGATGTTTGTTACGGTGCGTACTGGGTTTAGAGAACATAATATACACACAATACCTACCGGATGTTCCCTTGTCCTGATACACCTACTTTCAACCTTTATCTCAAGGTGTTGAAGAATCCCCCGCATACCTCCCATTGGATTAGGATGTCTTAATCCTTGGACCATTTAATCCTCTAGTGCCTACCTGGGTTTGAATCATGACTAACAAGAGGTTCTGATATACTGGCTCTCTATTCAGAGGTATTTATACAGTCTAACTTGCCAAATCATCTAGCGGTCTTTAACCAAGCTGTACAGGACGGTGGACTACTAGAAATCCAATTAATACAGATTTTCCTGCAAGCAATAATGACCAAAATTAGTAACAGCTGCTCAAGCGATTTCTTGTTCTTCCCAGTACAGCTATAATTGTCTAAAATCCCAAAAATAATCAAAGATAAGCTTACCTCTATGTTCTTTTTCAGTATATCTGTTAATATCTTACCCACTTCCAGCCAATAAGCAGTCAAGCAGGACACTACCAAAACATATGCACATCATCTGCTTTTTGGAGTCCACATTTCGGGCAGCATCTTATTTCCCCTCCTATTCTGGACAACTTCTTTGGGGAGAAGTAGACCCTCTGCAAAGTAAATAAATGGTTCTTCCTTAAAGGAACTAATTTGACAAACAAGCAAAGTGTGTTCATAGATACTTGCCACAGAATTGTTAATTCGGCGTCTGGAAGGGCATCTTTCCTCTTTTCCCCCAGTGGCACCATATAGGAGTCTTCCTCTTGGACTAACATCCAGTACCATTTAGAAGTTTTTTTTTCTGTACAGGATTACTGTATAAAACTGTTTCCCATTCATTCAAGGCTCCCACAGATGACTGACTTTGGGCCCAGCTTGTTAGTTGTAGGTATTTAAATCTAGACAATAAATTGTTAGTTTTTTCTGATAAATAGTCCCACAAGATTTTATTCTGGTCAACCATTAGTTGGCCCCATTTCTCAGTTTCAGCAACCATAAGTAGTATAGATAAGGAATCTCGTAAACATGGAGTAGTCCAAATAGGGGCCAATTGTCTATAGTAGGGTAACTTCAATATTCTCCTAACCTGAATCCAAAGTCTACATGCCGCCCTCTGGACCTTCAAACAAATTTTCTTGAAGAATGTGGGATGCCCATATTTAAACAAGAAATAATTGCCTTGTTCTGCTAGATCACTAACTAATGCTCCAAAGCAAGGTCGGATTAACAGGGCACGTTTAGTTAAAAGTGCTCTAAAGTTTTTTAACTGGAAAGCCCAGCAATATAGCAAAAGGTCAGGTAAAGCAAGCCCTCCGTCTGTCCTTTCAGATTTTTTTAAGGCAATCCTTGGGTTCCTATTAGGCCATTTGAAGCTTGTCAGATCACCTTGCAATTTCCTAAACCATTTTAACTCGAAGTATATTGGTAAGGCATTAAATATAAATGTGAACTTTGGCAGAATCATACTTTTTATCAGGTTCACCCTGCCGATGATCGATAATGGTAAGGTAGACCAGGTTTGCAACAGCCTTTTAGATTCTTTCATGGGTTTTAGAAGATTTATTTGCACCATGTCTTCCAGGGATTTAACTACCTGAACTCCTAAGTATGTTATCTCTTTCTTCACCTTTTTTTGTAATAGTAGAATCAAGTTGTATATTCCAGGCCATTATCTCATTTTCTTCTTCGATTTACCTGGTACCCAGCTATCTTACCAAAGTCTTTTATTAAACCCATTATAATTGAAAATTATTCTGTGAGGTTTTGTGTGTATATTATTAGGTCATCGGCGTAAACTAAAGCGCCTCTTTCTTTAACCCAACCTTGATGTTGAAAAGGCTGGATCTGCTGTTCTTTTCTAATCCTCCTAGCTAAGGGCTCGATGTACAGGTTAAACAGCAAGGGGGATAGGGGACAGCCTTGCCGTGTACCTCTACCTATTCTTAATTACTGAGTGAGTGAGCCGTTAATTAGGATCCTTGCAAAAGGGCATGTATAAATGTTTTTTATAGCATTAACAAAGTTGCTCCCTAGCCCATTACGGGATAGGGCTGTGTAAAGAAAGGGCCAACTAACCCTGTCAAATGCTTTAGTGGCATCGACAGTCAGGATAGGTAAGGGGAGAATTCTGTCTGTGGCCAAATCTATAGTGCATACCAGTTCGTGTGTAAGAACACTTGACTGTCTGTCTTTCATAAACCCTTTTTGCGAAATTCCTATTAAACCTCCCAATACTTTATCTAGCCTTTTTGCCAATGTGCTTGTGAATATTTTATAGTCATTGTTAAGAAAAGCTATTGGGTGATAGGACTCACATGTTTTAGGATTCTGTGGGGTTTTAATATAAGGGTTATTGTGGTCGCTTTCCAGAATTCTGGAACGTCTTCATTATTTATGTAGACATAGTTAAATAACAAGGTTAGTGAAAGAGTAATTTCCTCCGCTAAAACCTTATAACGTTCGCTGGGAATCCCATCAGGTCTGGGTGCTTTCCCATTCTTCAAGTTTCTTACTGCTAAAGATACCTCTTCAGATGTAATGGGGTTATTAAGTAGAGATTCCTTGTCTAATGAAAGTTTTGGAAGAGGGTCACCTGAAAGCCAAGTAGTTAACTGTTCATTCAATAATGAAATCTCTTCCTTATATAAATTTTGGAAGAAATCGATAAAAACTGTCCCAATGTCATTATCATCAGTACAACTTACATCTGACCCTTCCAAGGTTATCTCTTTTATTGGATTCCTAACTAGGTCTCCCCTAGTTTTCCATGCCAATAACCTCCCACACCCCTCACCATACTCGTAGTGCGCCAACTTACCAGCAAACCACTTTTTCTTAAGTATACCTTCCAGATGTTCCTCAAGCTCTTTCTTCCCCTCACCAATGCATACTTGAATCTCATTCACTGCTGCTGAGTCTACTGCAACATAGAGTTCTTTTTGCCAAGAAATTATTTTCTTCTCTCTCATTTTTTTTTGTCGTTTTCTTTCTTCCTATGTGTGTCATAGCTAATTATTTTCCCTCTGATGTAGGCTTTATATGCATCTCATATAACCCGTAATAAGGAACCAGCCTTCAGTACAAAATAATCTAGTGTGTCTTGTTTCAGTTTTGTTTTGTATTTCCAATTCTCCTAATAAAGACCTGTCCATTGCCCATCTAAATTCAGGCCACTTTTGTTCTAAAGATATCTCTAAACTAACTGCTGAGTGGTCAGATAAATGGGTAGGGTGATGAAAAACTGCTTTAACCTTATTACTTAATCTTGAGTCAATGAGATAATAGTCTATACGGGATGCATGACCATATTTTTTATTTTGATGTGTAAATTCCTTCTTTCTACCAGCTCTCAGCCTCCAGGGATCTATTAGTCCTAAATTCTTCAGAATGTTTTGTATAAAAGCTCGCATTTTTTTAGCATTTACTCTTGGCCTAGGGGTTGATTTATCTAATTCGGGATCCAACAGAGTGTTAAAATCCCCCGCCATTATGATAGGATGATCATCCTTCAATGTTTGTTGAAATAGGTCATGTATTGGTAATGGGTCATCTATATTCGGGCCATAATAGCTTGTCATAGAATAGTTCTGACTGTATATCCTCACTGTCACAATGTCCCATCTTCCTTTAGGATCTGGAACTACTTTTATTATTTTTGCATGAGCTGACTTCTTAAACAGGATAGTAACCCCTTTAATATTGTAGCTATGATTGGTACTTGCAAACTGGTGTATCCACATATGCCCTTTAAGCATTGACTACCATTCTTTTTGTTGTAGGTGAGTTTCCTGCAGTATTATTATGTCACTCTTAGATTGTCTAAGAAATTGTAAAATTCGCCTTCATCTATCTACTACTCTAAACCCATTTATGTTCCAAATGAGTATCCTCAAAGTGTGCTTGTTATCTATGTTAACCATGTTCTAGTGGCATTTCCTGTTGTCTAAAGGATTTTCGCATGAGGACTTTTGTTTTTTTTGGTATTTTTTTTCCAATACTCCCATCCCTGTGTGCAGTTTGCAAAGTATATACAATGCATTCTTACCCCATTCTCATAAAGCCCCACCCACCCTCCCAGGGGAACCCTCCCTTTGACCAACATGTGCATAGAAGCTGCCCAGCAGCCTTCATCTCTCCAGCCTAATACTTTATGCGTGTATGTGGACTCAACCTATTTTAAGAGTTTACGTTTTTATCTGCTTGAGGAAGCTTTCCACCTCCTCTGGGTCTCTGAACATGTGTATTTTATTATTTCACATTATTGTTAATGTGGAAGGAAACTTAATTTGCGCGGTTGCCCCTAGAGATTTGAGCTCCCGTATGTACCAGGCCAACTCCCACTGTCGCGATTGGGTTTCCTTTGATAGATCCGAGCGAATACAGAATGACCATCCGTCTCTAGTATATGACCCTGATTTTAACACATCTGAAAGTACCTTTTCCTTAATAGAGTAGGTATTGAAGTTAATTCTTATTTTTCGGTGTCTATCTCTATTAGGATTCCGCCTAAAGGATCTCCATGGATTAGCTGGATTCAAATCCTCACCCTCTTTTCTCTCTGGGACATTCAAGAGCCTTAGGTTGTTTCGAGTTATTCTCTAAAGTTTCAATCTTTTCTTGGAGGGCTTTTTCCTTTTCCTTGCAATGCTGAATCTCCTTACGATTGTCAGTAACTTCCCTTTTCATATCTTCTGAGGAGGTTTCCAAATTTTTGATCCTGTCAGTCAAGTCTGTGAACGTCTTCTCAAGATTCTCACAGGCATCACAGATTTTCACTTGATTTGCTTGACATGGCGAATCTGTTTTTAATTTCCTCTGATAATGTCTGCAATAATGCCTCAATATTCTCCTGCCTTGGAGGTAGTGCAGTTGCCCCCTCTACCATTAAGGACTGAGATGACACAGATGGTGCAGATGGTATGGGTACATTTTCCTTCTGGCTACAAAGTAAATTTTTCATGGATTGGGCATCCACGTACAGGACATGAAATCTATTAGCCAGGGGTAGACTAGAGATTTGCTGTAGATCTCCAACCGTTTTTTGATTCATAGTGTTAGTAACACCCGGGGAATCTAACACCCTTGTGACAATGGTCGGTGAGTTGACACTCCCACTGACCTTAAAGAAGGATCTTAATGAAGGGGTTATTTTAATTCCAGATCCCTCCCCCTATCAGAGCAGTGATGTTGGCATCTTGCTTTTTTTTACGGGTTTGTTTAGGGGTTCGATCTTTACGAGGTGATACTACTAAGGTATCTGGAAACTGGGGGGAGAAGACTAGTCGAGACACTTTTCGCCCTAGCTAAGTTTCATCAACATCTATACATTTATTTCGTAATGTGTACCTCTTGGTTTGTTGTGTCCTTAGCTTCGTAAATGTTGTAGGCAGCTTCCCCTCTAGTATCGCCCTCTGAGATAATTTGACATTGGAGCTCTGCTTCCCCGGTATCTTCAACTCTTTACCCAACAAGGGCACTTTCTTTGGGCTCATGTGCCAGGACAGGCTAAGCTCCAGCCCGTTTAATAAATATTCTGGTTTTTGTGTGCAGGAATATTGTAATTGCGCATGTGTACTAACCACAGCACCATGCCCCGGTAGAGAAATTCGTGCTACAGCCTTTCGGTCTGACTAAGTTGGAGGGCAGCCAGGTACCATGGGGCCCCTTATGCGGCAGTCAGCACCATACACTATCCCCAGCAGTCCTTAGCACTGTGAAAATATGACAACAGGTCAAACTGGAGGGCCTGAGCACACCAGGGACACCAGGTACCCAAAGAGGTAACCCCCAACTGTCACAGAAGTCTCAAAATGCAGAAAAGGAGCCCGCCAGAAACAACAGAGGTCGAGGCTTAGCCCAGTCTACACACCACAACACTCGTGATACCTCCAACCGCAGCTCGCGCTCGCGGGGAGCGGCAGTGAAGGAAAGCGGAGCAACTCCAAATTGAGGAATCTAGGGATCAGGGCATTAGTCCAGTGTACACTCAAGCTAGGTGCCCGCGGTATCTCCAAATGTAGCCGTGGCCGCGGTTGTCCAGTCATCCATGCCAGCGTTCAAATTTGCGAGGGAGACGGCAGCAGGGGAGAGCAGGGCAATCTCAGAGGTGTGCAGGTACTGAGTTTTTTCTAAGGGCTTTTCCATGTTCGTCATAGCGTCCGCTTTCCAGAAGAGGGTTGGATTGTATCCTTAAGTGCGCATATTGTTTTTTTGAGTCCGGTTTTCACAAAAACAAATGCTGGAGAGAACCAAGCTTGCGGCCGACTCCTTAGCCGGCCACCATGTTCCCTCTGATGTCAAAACCTGGAAGAGAGCCGTTTGTACCAAGGGGTAGATTAGGATCGCGGTTTTCCCGCATCCTCCGGGACAGGATGCGGGAAAACCGCTGAGGAGCCTCAAAAGACCCACCGCCATATTAGGATGGCGGTGGGTCTTGAAATCTGTCCGCAGCTTTTCCGCCGCGGTCGCCTTCCGACCGCGGCGTAAAAGCTCTAACATGGCTGGCGGTGTCTATCAGACACCGCCAGCCATATTAGGATGGAGGAAATATATGCTTTTCCACGGCGGCTTTTCCGCGGTGGAAAAGCATATGGACATTCACTTCGGGGCCCCGTTGCGGGCCCCCTTGGTGAAGGGGGGGTGGAGGGTGCACATGGGGGGTACCTATGGTACCCCCCTGCATTTGCGTGCACAAAGCAGCAGGCACTGCGCGGTACCTGCCGCTTTGTGCACGCAAATGCGATGCATGGATTTTTAACATTGCGGCGGGTGCAGCTTGAAGCTGCACCCGCCGCAATGTTAAAGATAGAGGATGTGACCGCCACCCTGGCGGTCACATCCTAATCTGAACGGAGGGAATGCCGCAGCCCATGCGGACGTTCCCTTCTCCTCTGAAGTCGCGGACGGACTCAAGTCCGTCCGCGATCCTAATCTACCCCATAGTTTGGCCCCTACGAATATCTAGTAATGCCATTTGGTTTGTGCAATGCCCCATCTGTCTTTCAGTTTTTTATTAACGAGGTACTTAAAGATATGTTGGACTTTTTTGCTATCGCATATATTGATGATTTACTGATTTATTCTTCTCCAGTACAGGAGCATGAGGTCCATGTTAGGAGTGTGCTTGAGCGATTGCAGGACAATCATCTATACTGCAAATTAAATGCCAATCCCATACCTCTCAAGTATGTTTCCTTGAGTTCATTGTATCACCCATGGAACCAGTATGGATACCAAAGTGGAGGCCATAACACGTTGGCAATCTCCAAAGAATGTAAGAGAGATACAGAGTTTTCTTGCAATGCCAACTTTTATAGACGCTTCTTTATTGACAATTTTTCTCACTTAGCCTCCCCCATTACCAAACTATTGAAGAAGGGAGTTAAGTTTGTATGGATCCCAGGAGCCGAAGAGGCTTTTTGTACGACGAAGGAAGCATTTACTCAAGCACTGAAATTGAGACATCCAGATCCTTCTTGTCCCTTTGTGGTTGAGGCAGATGCCTTCACGAATGGCGGTAGGTAGAGTTCTTTCTCAAGCAAACCCAAGTACGGGCTGTCTTCATCCAGTTGCATACTATTCGCATAAATTAACACCCGCTGAGCTAAATTATGCCATAGGGGACAAAGAACTGTTAGCTATTAAAAAGGTCTTTGAAGAGTGGCTGCAATACCTATTAGGCGCTAATTACAGAGTAAAAGTACTTACTGACCACCAAAATTTACAGTTTTTGAAATCAGCTAGAGCCTTGTCCATGAGACAACTGCGATGGACACAGTTTTTCAGCGACTACGGTTTCATTATCCAATTAGAGGCAGGGAATAAAAATGAGAAAGCCGACGTTCTGTCCCGTCTAGGTAGTAAACGGGAAGAATCTCAGTGTGATTCCCCTCCCCTTAATAGCCAGGGAACGTATAATAGGTGCTATTTGCTCTGAAGAAGACTTCCTAAAAGCAGTTGAGGAGGCACAAGGGTCTGCAGAAATAGAGGAGTTAGTTCAAACTCACAATGTCCTTAAGATCCAAGACCTGTTTTACTTTCAAGGGGTATTAGTGCTTCCTTCCTGTAGCCTCCAGCAACAAGCGTAAGAATAGTGTCATACCCATACCCTTTCTGGACCCAAGTACAAAAAAACGATGGAGCTTCTCAAATGACACTTCTGGAGGCCCAATATGGTGAATGACGTCAAGAGGTTCAATTAAAAATGACATCTGCGTGCACAAGGGAAAGCGTCTCATCAAACTCCCATGGGATTATTAAATCCATTACCCACTCCACCTAGCCCATGGCATACTGTGTCTATGGATTTCATTGTGGCATTGCCAAAGACCAGTCAAGGTAACACAACTCTTCTTGTTGTGGTCGATTTACTAACTAAGATGGCCCATTTTATCCCGTTGAAGGCAATCCCTATGTCCAAATTATTGGCATCTCTGTTTGTTCAACACATTGTCTTTCGACTGTTATTGTGTCTGACTGGGGTTCTCAATTTATTTCTAACTTCTGGAAAGGTATGGGTGCCTTGCTGCAGATAGACGTAAGGTTTTCCTCTAACCATCATCCTCAGTCAGATGGTCAGACCAAATGAGTAAATCAATGTTTTGAACAATACATAAAATGTCAGCTTCTACATTCCACTGCAGATTAGGACACATTCTTATGGGAAGCTGAATTTTCGTACAATAACAGTTGTCACTCTTCTACTAATTACTCTCCTTTCTACTGCAATTATGGTTTTCACCCCCAGGCCATGCTATCACCGCTTCCTCTTTCACACCCTGCTCTTGCTGCTCTTGACTTTGTGAAGAAATTGCATGATTTACAGAAGTTAGCCACAGATAACTAAGAAAAACCTAGCGTAGTAAATAAGGAAAAGGCAGATCTTCATTGACTTGCGGAACCAGCTTTTGCCATAGGAGACGAATTATGGTTATCTACCAGAAATCTTGCCTTGGGGGTCCTGTAAGTTCAAACCCCTATTTATTGGTCCCTAAAGAATATGTAAGATTATAAACCCTGTTGCCATAAAGCTGGACATCCCTGCTACACTGAAAATACACCCGGTTTTCCATGTCTCCTTATTGAAGCCTATAGAGTCTGTCACGCACATTCCTACACATCCAGCTCCAGTGATCATTGACAATGAACCTGAATATGAGGTTGAGGCTATCATTGACTCAAGAAGGGTGAGACACAGATTAAATTACCTCATACACTTGAAAGGCTATGGTGTTGAGGATCGCACATGGGGACCAGCAAGTCATGGCCTTTTGCCCAATGCATCTGTTTCATAGACGTTACCCTGAGAAACCTAAGCCGGTAGGGGGGTGGCCATAGAGGGGGGTGTACATGTCATGCCCGCCGGACTCGCTCGCGCGTGCATATTGCCGCGGGGCACCGTCGAACTACCATAATTGCCGGTTCCGCTACCGAGCATGGGCGGGTACCGGCAGAAGAGCCTAAAGCTTCTCTGACCCGAGCTGAGACGCTTTGCGTTCCAGCTTCGGTTCAGTGTATTCCTTTTCTGGTCCTTACCTGAGCTTCTGGCTCGCCTGTTCCCTGCATTCCTCAGATTCTTCATCGGGTTTCCGGCGTCCTGTTCCCTTCCTCGTCACGTCTCCTACTCGGGGCGACCTGGTTCCCTTCCTTGGTCTCTTGACCGCCTTCTGGACAGCTCCTCGCGTTGCTCCCTTGATTGTCCCCGGCTCTCGTGTGACTGCATATTAGATGAATCCCCTGGAAAAAGCAAAATAACAAGAAAGCCGCATTAATCCTTTACGGAAACAGCGCTTCCAGCGCTGGACATACAAACCACATTTATAATTTACTTTGATACTCATCTGATGTAGGACCCGTGTCCTGGAGATCTGTTTGTTCCCGCTTTTGTTCTGTCTAAGATTATTCCTCAAAGTATAGGAATTCCTGTTAGCTCTACCTGACGTCAAGGTGGACTTTTGTATAGCTTTACATTTTTTTACAACATCTTCACCATGATGGCTTTATATTAGGATATTAATTCGGGAGTTACGAGCCCTGTCACTATGCCTCTTTAGTGGCCCTTGGTGGGTTTCAGTGGGCTCTACTTTTATTTCTTTTTCCTCATTTCTATTCCTGAACTCTTTATTTATCCTCTTCCTTTTACTTTTGAGGACACTCAAACAACTTGTCAATATTAATGGAAGAAGGGAACTATCCAGGTAGTTTAGACTTACACATATTTTCTGGTACAAACTTATAGGATTAGTATTTCCCTGTATACTTACACTTTCTGTCTTTTGTTCAACAGAGATTTCTCCTGGCTGTCTGGTCCTGTCCTAGAGTGGGGGACGTTGTGGGACATTTTTTACCTTTCTTGTTCTTCTATTCTCCCCCTGGTTACTGTTGGTACTTTGACTTAGTTGGGTGCAATACTTGATCAGGAGAGGTTGGGACCTTTCATCTTTGCATGGCGACGTGAATAGGAATTTGACAGAAAGTATGGTGTTATTTCCTTCTTCTACTGACATAGTTGACATCTCTCATCCAAGGTATCCCTCTCTTACCAGTGGAGGCCCATCTAATCCAAGGGCAAACCCCCAACAAAATAACCCTCCTGAGATGCAAATGGTTTAAAGTGCGCATTCAATGTGCCACCAATCTTTAGTCTGTCCACATAAACAACTCCTCCATAAAATTAGCACTTGTCACTGCAGTGCAGATGTTAGCACTAAATTTCGAACTAGCTGATGTAGGATTACTCGAGATATCCAAACATTCACATTTATTTAACAATTGCTCTAACTGTAGTAATGCAAACTTAGACCTTAGATCGAAAGGAGTGATTTCTCCACATTACCATGGACAAGGTTTCTTTCAGGACTGGCCCAAATCCAGCTGAAGTACAACATCATAGCCTTGTGCATCAGTGCAGATACTGCAGGCCCTCCAATTCCAGGCACAGTAACAACGTGGCAAGGATATTCTAAGGTTAAATCATTTATATAGTAGTTTTCCTTCTCTGTACTCCTGTATTTCCATTCCATTCACCAACAGAGTGACGGAGTGCCCATACTTACTATCTACCAAAATGTGCAGTAATAGTGTTTCCTTTTACTGCCCACAGCAGGACCCGTGTTTGGTCCTTCAAAATACTATTGGCATACACCATAGATTGCTTATAAATTTACCTTCTTTGTTTCACTGTTAGTTGGACAGTAGCATCTTTTGGAACACTTCCTATCTCTTTCATACGTTTAAGCAATTGCTGTTTATTTAATTTACAATTAGAATTAAACAATGGACTGGTAAGTAGTTTACTAGCTTGATGCTTGGAGTTTGGCTTACTTTGCGTTGTGCTGGTAAAGTCAGTCACAGTAGACTACACACTATATTCCAAATTATGTAAAATGCTAATTTACACAAACAATTCCCATCCACAGAAAATCAAATTATACTTTATTTGATTACATGGGCACCAACTATCTGATAAGCAAATACTACTACAAATCCATCGTGCAGAACATAGAAAAGAGGGCCCTTGGAGCCACAGGCTTTCAGTAGGCTAGTTGTTGAAATTATGCTCTTACATTTCCATCAGATAGGTAAGTACCCCTTCCCCAACAAAGAAGTAGATATTACATGCAGTGTTTCTGGAAATCCTAACAGTAAATATATATACACACACACACACACAGAGACATACAGAGTCTACTGGTTATTACAATATACATTTCAAATTCAGAAACAAACAAGGTAATGCAGTTCAGTATTTTCTTTTGTTTGTTTCAGTTAGTTTTCCATGATGCAGAGTCAATCCTGAGTTACAGCCAACACATGTTTTGCCCACTAATGGTGCAGAGGCCTGGGCTTTTTCAAGGCATGAGTTGAAATGACTTTTGCTTATTAGGAGTTGGTCCTATTCTGTCCAAAATCTGTTTTAAGTGGTCATAGTTCCCACAATATGGTAAAAGGACCCATTGGGTCGAGTCATCTAGCTGGATCTCCGGTCAGTGAAGTTCCCTGACCAGAGATTCAGCCAGCTTCTACTGCTTACACTTCCATTGGTCTTTTAGACATAATTTACCCCCACTTCCCTCTACCAATGGTATCTTTCTCTAGGGGATCCCTGCTTGGGGATTGCCGTAAAAGAGCAGGAATACACAGGTTAAACACCAGTAATATTACTAAAGGGTGGAAAGTAGCAGTCTTCTGACGTGGCCAATTGCTCCTCCCCCATCAAGACACCCACCAGTCTTTCTGCCCCCCCAGGGACAGGCAGATTTGGGGGATTGGCACCAATCTTTGAACACCCCATGCAGTGTGAAAATACCACAAGGCACAAGGGATGTTTTTAATATGTCAGCACAGGTGTGGGGGCTGGCACTGGGTTGCACCACCCCCCTCCACCCATCAGGGGCAACAAAGCTTTTCTACCCACCTGAAAGAGAGCAGGGCCGAACAAACTACTAGATGCTAGTAATATATTTTCTAATAATTTTGGGGTGGAGGGCTGGCCTGCATTGGTGTTGGCCATACCACTCCACTCCAGGGGCCTACAGTCTTTTGCTTTTCTGAAAAGCAGCTTGGGAAGGCTACCCTTAATCTACCTACCCCAGGGAGACAGAAAGCACCAGTAGCAATGAGGGAATCACTTTTTGTAAGAAAATTGTTGGGTGTCAGCCCAAATTGGCATCTAGCTGCACCTGCTCAGCCGAAGGGAGGTAGACTGGGATTGTCAATCAATCAACTCGGACTGGTAGAGCACAGTTTATCACCTGTGTGTCACCACTCGGTTCTTGTTGGAATCAGTGAAGAGCCATGTATTGAGTCCTTTCTAAATTCAGGGAGAGAGGAAGGTGTTCATAGGTGCAGCGGTAGGTCGTTCCAGGACTTGGCAGCGAGGTAGGAGAAGTAACAACCTCCACTATTGCTTCGGCGGATGTGGGCATGTGAGCAAAGGCGAGGGAGGCGGAGCACAGGTGTCTGGAAGGTTTTAACATTTTTGGTTCAACTTTTCTCATAACAAAGGCACATGTTCTTAAATTGTACAGTTGCATATACACAGAATACATGTTTTTTAGGCCGTCAAAGCATGTGCACAATATATATAGATAGCTCAATAGTGCCTTGGAAAAGAAAAACTAGTGCCCCTTGGAGAAAAAATAACAGCATCACAAACCCATCTCCGTGTAAACCATAACATGAATTTCGACACATCTATCTCACCATATTCAGACCACCCCCTTCTTAAAAGTCTTTTGGCTTTGATGCTGCAGGCAGTTCTTCTGCATGTGTTTCGAGCTGCATCTTACAGTAGGCCAAATCTCGCAGCCACTCTGCCCGCTTTGGCACCTTTTTCCCACCCCAAAACACGCTTGGTCAATAACAGAGCCACAGCTACAAACTTGCGTTGCCTATTTGGTATGTACTTGAGGAGACCCAGCAGGCATACAACAGGAGTGCATTGAATTCTGGTTCCCACCATTGTCGTTAGTACCTGCGTTATCTGTTTCCAATATTGCGCAATTGGGCTACAGGCCCATGCTAGATTAAGGAAATCTGCCTCCTCCTCCCCACATCACTTACATTTCGACCCTGAGCACAGCCCATATTTGTGCAATTGCTGGGGGGTGTAATAAGCGTGTAGTTATTTGAAATTAATTATTTTCAGGTTGATATTTGAGGTGAGTCTGTCTAGTAACCCGCAACAGGACTCCCAGTCTGCTGCTGTTAGAGGTGTGCCTAGGATTGTTTTCCCCAACTCCCTGGCAGCATCTGCTGGAGCCTTGCATTCACTCTGATTGGTCTTATACAGTTTAGTTATCAGTTTTGTCCTGTCAGCACTTTCTAACATGGTCTGCAAAGACAGTAGCTGGGGTGGTGCCTGGGGGAAGCCAGGGGCGTAACACAGGCCCCCGCAGCCCACGCGGTGCGGGGGGGAGGGGCCTAGCTCCAAGGGGCCGCCTCGGCACTGCACTCTGGCCGGAGAGCTCCTGATTGAGCCCGGAGGGGGCCCCCCTAAGTACTGTGCAGGGAGGCCCCCTCACTTTTCGTTACGCCAGTGGGGGAAGCAAGGGTACAATGCCTTCATTGCACACTTCAAACTGTTTTACACGAATCTGCATTTCAGTGGTGTAAAGTTGGTGATTGAAATAACATGCAGACTGCTGGGTAAGGTTCTATGTATGTATTTATTCATCAAGTAACAAGCTTATATGAGGAGCGCCGGTCAGCGCTGCCGATCGTTGTGGTTCCTCGGCGTGCAATGGGGAATGCGCGCGCAGCGCGCCAACATGGCCGCCGCACGTCACGTCTGCGTGACGTGCATAAACTAGAATGCGCACACTACATATCTCCCCTTTTTACCAAACTTTGCTGAGTCACTTACAGTTCAGTGTCCAATTCGAAATCTCGAAATCTGGAGGGCCTTACCACCTGCCTTCCACTTCTTGTAACCCTGACAGGGTTCTCCATAGTCTCTTGGCTCTGCATCTCATGTCCTTCTGCTCCTTCACTCACAGCTCCATCTTCATTCATGCTTCTCTCCAACCTGTCCATTTCTGTTCCTTGACTTCCGTTCTCTTCTTCCTCTTCACTCTCCGTCCCGGCTCTTACTCCGCCTTGCTGCTCACTGGCATCTTGTCTCCTCTCCACGTTCGAACCTTCCGTGTCTTCCCATTCAGTTCCATGTTGCTCCCAGCCCAAAACCTTGTTGCACCTGCCCATGCGGTCCTGGGACCACACGTTCCCATCACTCAGCAAGGCAGCTCGATCATACACTTCCACGACTTGCATCGGCTTGCTATACTTGCTGTCTCCTTTCTTCTGTAGAGTGGCCAACTTTACTCTCACCCACTCTCCTTTCTCCAGGCCTGTGCCTTTAACATTCCTTCGTTTGTTGTAGTGATTGCTGTAAATTGTCTGTGCTCTTTCCAGGTTGGCCCGCACCACGGCAGGGGACCATTCGCTGGTGACAACCTTTTCCTTCCAAATCCTGTTGTCATGCGTGAACGGTTCACGTCCCCTCAATATTTGGAATGGGCTGTACCCCGTACCAGTGGGGGTTATTCTGTAGGCCCACACCATGTTCTCTAGCGCCTTCTCCCAGTTCTGTGCACTTGATATGGCGGCTTGTATGGCTCCCATCACTACCCTGTTAAATCTCTCCACTAGGCCGTTACCAGCCGGATGGTAGATTGCCGTGTGTTTGACAGTGATGCCATTTCTTTGCATGAACTTGTTCCACCTTTCCGACGTGAACTGGGGCCCATTGTCACTCAAGATCGATTTGGGTATTCCTTCCCTAGTGAAGGTCTCTGACAGAAACTTTATGATGTTCTCTGTGTCCATAGACTCGTCTACTCTCAACTCCGGCCACTTTGAATATCGATCCATGAGTACACACACATATTTCTGTGTGCCATGGTCATCTAGGACAGGTCCCGAAATGTCTACAGATAGTTCTTCCCACGGATTTGAAGGAAGGTCAAACTTCCCTATCGCTGGCCTCAAAGGTTTTAAGGTCTTGTCTGCCCGTTGACATTGTGGACATTCCCTGACATGCCTTTCAGCCCTTATGTCCATGCCTGGCCACCAGTAGTTTTGTTTTGCTCTTGCCTTGAGTTTCCCTATGCCCAGGTGTCCCTCATGTAGTAGGTCCAACAGTTTTGAGGTGAGGTTCCTTGGGGGGAGCACCTTATCTCCTCTGTAAATGAATACCCCCTTGTCTCCTACCGACAGTTCTTCCCGCACTTCATAGCACGGCCTGAGGCTCGCCCTCGCGTTTCTTTTATCTGGCCATCCTTGTACGATGTGCACCTTTACTTCCTTCATGTCGGTGTCCTCCTCGTATGACTCTGTCCATTCTTGTTGGCCAATTAATTTCTCTTGGTCTTCTATGAGAGCTACCAACTCCCCACTGCCGGCAGGGTCTTCCTCTCCAGGCTCCATGGCGGCTGCCCTACTCAGGTAATCCGCTACTCGATTCCGGTTCCCAGGAATGTACTCCACGTCATACCTGAACTCGAGTAACTTTAGGGACATTTTGGATATTCTGGGAGTGGCACTGGCGTGTCCGCTTGATGTTAGCACCTTCACCAATGGCTTGTGATCTGTTTTGAGTAGAAAACGTGTTCCCCACAGAAATTGCCGGAATCTCGCCATGGCCCATACGACTGCCAGCATCTCCTTCTCAATCACGCTGTATTTGCTCTCTGTATCCGTCAATGCTCTGGATGCAAAACTGATTGTCTCCATTTCCCCTCTTCCTCTGTCTTGCATGAGTACAGCGCCCAGGCCCTTGTCGCTAGCATCAGTCGTCAGTACGGTGGTGCCTTGTGGGTCGTAACCCTTGAGAGGAACAGCTCCTGTGACATCCTTCTTGATAGTTTCGAACTCTTCTTGGGCTTCCGGTGTCCACTTGAACACAGTGCTTTCCCTGGTCAGCAGCCTCATGTTGTGGGTCTTTGAGGCGAAGTGTACCACAAACTTGCTGTAGTACTCCGCCATCCCCAAGAACGACCTGACCTCTTCCTTGTTCCTGGGTGGCGGTGCTTCAGCGATGGCTTTTACGTTTTCCGACTTGGGTGTAACGCCCTGTTGTCCGATCTCGTGTCCTAGGTACGTTACCGATTGTAGGCCCAACCGGCACTTCGTCCACTCCGCTGTAAGACCTTTGTTTTCTAGCGTTTGTAACACGTTTCCCAGCTTCTGATCGTGATCCTGTTTGTCTCGCCCCATCACCAGGATGTCGTCCTGGAAATACTGGACGTCCTTGCAGTCTCTGAATAGTTGGTGCATCATTTTCTGGAAGACTGCAGCCGCCGAGGCCAGCCCAAACGGCATACGACAGAACTGGTAACAACCAAACGGAGTGATGAAGGATGTAAGACTTTTGCTGTCCGGGTGAAGTGCTATTTGGTGATAGGCCGATGTCAAGTCGATAGTGGAGTACCACCTCACTCCTCTGGTCTTGGCCAACATTTCTTCAATTCTGGGGAGGGGAAATTTCTCCACCACGATATTTTTATTCAGTTCTCTCAGGTCCACGCAGAGCCGGACCTTCCCATTGGGCTTCATCACGACCACTAAGGGCGCCAACCATTCTGCACAGGTTATCGGTTCTATTATTCCCTTCTTTTCCAACTCCTGGAGTTCTTTCTGGACTGCCTCTCTTACCGCAATCGGTACGTTCCTCACTTTGTGAGCCACCGGGATGGCCCCTTCCTTGAGCACGATCTTGTGTTGGAATTTTTCCATCCGTCCCACCGTGCCTCCAAACACCTTTGGGTAGTTCTCCTTCCATTTGTTCAAGTCCGGCCATTCCTCTTGCTCTGTGAGTAATATTTGCTCCTTTCCTCCTGGATCCAGCTTTATTCCTAGGTCGCCCTGGTCTAGCCATCCTAGGACAGAGGGTCCTTTCTCTGCAATGTACAGCTTGCACCATGCTGATCGGCCCCTAAATTCGAACAACAGGCGTCGGAACCCCACCATTGGAATGCGGTCGCCATTGTAGGTGACCGGCCGAATGTCTAGTTTCTCCAACTCCGGGCCCAACTTGGGTCTGAACGTTTCTTCCCACACTGCCCGTTGGACGATGGTGAATGGGGATCCGGTGTCTGCCACCACAGTGATGGTGATCCCACCCATAGACATGTCCAGGATTGGTTTTGTGGATTTCTTCCCTTCTACGCTCAGTACCTGGTCGTATATGCATAAGACGGTGACCACCTCTTCCTCTGCGACCTCCTCCAGATCTTCTTCGCCTTGATCGATGCATTTCACCATTTCCTTGGGATGTTTCTTCCTACACACCTTCTCATAGTGGCCTAAGATGCCGCAGTGTAGGCACTTGGCTCGGAACGCGGGACATCTTCTATCACGTGCGTCGTGGGACCAACTGCCGCATCTGTAGCATGATTTCTTGCCATCATTGCCTGTTTGCTTTCCTTGCCATCTGTTTGTTCCTTTGGCCGCTGGGTCTTTGCCTCTCTGGTCTTTGCGGTGGTCTCCCTCTTGTATCCTGTTCACCATCATTGGGGGGGCTACGTCTTTCTTGGTCGCATCAGCGCACCTCCTTGCGAGTTCCGCCCTTTTTACGATGACCATTACATCTTTGAGTGTGGTGTCGCCGCTTGCCCATAACTTGTCTTGGACGTTTGTGCTCGTAGTATGCATCACGATCTGATCCTTTATGAATTCGTCTTCCCACAGTGCGTATTTACACGGGGCAGCTAGCTTCCTCAAAGCCGCTACATATTCTTCTATGGTTTCTCCAGCCCGTTGTCTTCTCTGCTGGAAGTTAAACCTGTCCACTGATACGCAGATAGTGGGGCGATAACGTTTGTCCAAGTCTTCCAATGCATGGGCATATACGTCCTTATCAGCGTCTTCCCTCTTTTTGGGCACCAGACTCTTGTAAATCCTGAGACCCTCCGGTCCCAGGTTCAGTAACAGGATCCGTTTCTTTCTTTGGGGGGTGAATGACTCTTCATTTTCGTCCTCCAGGACCCCTATGAAATTGTCAATATATTCTTTCCAATCCTCCCACTTCATCAGGGGGTCCCCAGGTTTCGGTAGAAATTGCACTGGTGCAATCGCATAGCCTGCTGGCGTGCTCATTCTCACCTCCCTGATCGCTGTCGCTTTGACTTCCTTGCCGGTGGGACTCCCTGGGGTGCTGTCCTTTACCTCTGTGTTGGTGTCTTCCTGGGGACTCTTAATGCTAGTCCCCGCCTCCTCCTCTTTGGTAGCCAGCGCTGTTCCTCCCTGGCGCGGTGTAGTAGGAAGGGTTGCGCAGTGGGCTTATCTACTGTGGGGCGTGCTGCTGCCTCTCCGGCCCCTTCGCCGCCTCTCAGGTGGCTGTGGCTCTGCCACGCTCCTCAACTTGTCGTGCCTTGGTGGCTCAGCCGTGCCCCCTTATGCCCTCTGCTGTATGGGCTGTGTGGAGCAGCTCTGCGTTGTGCTGAAGTGGTTGGAGGGTTGCCTACCCTGCTGCTGCCCACGTGGGGGAGGTCCGTTTTTTTTTTTTTCTCTTCGGATTTGCCGACTGGAGCCTCCCGTCCTCGTCGCCACTGTAAAGTTGGTGATTGAAATAACATGCAGACTGCTGGGTAAGGTTCTATGTATGTATTTATTCATCAAGTAACAAGCTTATATGAGGAGCGCCGGCCAGCGCTGCCGATCGTTGTGGTTCCTCGGCGCGCAATGGGGAATGCGCGCGCAGCGCGCCAACATGGCCGCCGCACGTCACGTCTGCGTGACGTGCATAAACTAGAATGCGCACACTACAAGTGGCACTTTGACTGCCTATAAATTCCGTTGAGAAGGCATCACCCAGGGGTCTGAGCCTCGCTTCCTGCAGTATTATCAGAGTCCCTGCTTCTCTTGTGACCGATATAGAGGGGTTTATTTTATTATTTATTTATTTATGCGATTTTATATAGCGCAAACTTTACCTGGAGGTGTCAGAGCGCTTTACATAGGACCCAGTTTCAACCATAAGAACTGATGGTTACATTCGGAAGAACAGATTTGCATATTTTTGACTTACATAAGAACCAGTTGAAAACACACGGACATTAGGATTACATGCGTACACAAGGAAGATACACAAATGGATATATTCTAGGCCTATACTAGAAATATCTCTATCAACATAGGGAGGGGATACACATGGATATACTCTAACAGTCATATAGGGACTAGTCGTTAGAGTTATCTCTATATACAAAGGGAAGGGATATGACTGGATAAACTCTAAGAGTCACATAGGAATGGTGGAGAGCACACCGGTCTACAGCATATACTAGTGATTAGAGCTATCTCTATATACATAGGGAAGGGACTGGAAATACTCTAAGAGAGGGCAGGCACGTGAGATAACGAACTTTACCCGAAGGTGTCAGAGCGCTTTACATAAGACCCAGTGGACAACATAAGGACTGACGGTTACATGCGTAAAATGATTGCAAAAAAAGAACCAGTTAAAAGCATACGGATTTAGGATTACAAGCATTACAAAAAAGGTATACAAATGGATATACTCTAGGCCTAAACTAGTAATATCTCTATCACATAGGGAGGGGATAGACATGGATATACTCTAAACAATCAAATGGGAGACTAGTCGTTAGAGTTATCTCTATATACATAGGGAAGGGATACAAATGGATATACTCTAAGAGTCACATAGGAATGGTAGAGAGTACAAAGGTCTACGGCATATACTAGTGATTAGAGCTATCTCTATATACATAGGGAAGGGAAAGGACTGGATATACTCTTAAGAGTCACAGAGAAGGCAGGCACGTGAGATAAACGAGAGAGGGAAGCAGAGAGTGATGAAAAAGACAGTGAGGAGTGTGTCAGAGGCAACAGGAGAGACAATAGGAAAGTCGAAATGTCAGTGGGCGATCACTAAAAAGGCGGAAGAGAAAGTTAGAAGAAGAGGCAAGTCATACAGAGAAAATGGCGGGGAGCATGTAGGTCCAAGTCCGAAAGTTCAGGAAGAGGGCTGGCACAGCCAGCAAGTCCAAGGGGAGAAAGGCAGTCCATAGCAAAGTCACAGCCTCATTGTCCATGAGGAGCTGGGGCAGAGGAGATCAATCCGGAGACCAGAGGAGGGTCAGGGGAGAGAGACCACAGGCGCCCAGGCAGAGATGGAGGGCAGCAACGTTTGAAGCAAAGGGAAGGAGGGGCCTCTCACCAGAGCCCAGTTAAGCACATTGTGGGTGGTGGCGTTGAGCGTGTGGGGGGGGGGAGGAGACCGTGTTGGCGCTATGGATGCGGTCGCGCTGGCTCCCAGAGGGTTGCGTGAGAGTTCATCCGCCCTGGCATGTGTTCGTGTCCCTGGAGCCTGTGTCCGCCGGTCGTAGGAAGCGTGACCCCAGGGGCGCCATCTTGAAGTCAGGCACCGTTGGCGCGAAACAGCGCAGTCAGCAAGGGGGGGGGGGCACATCTCTGCCCTCGGGCCCAGGCCCGTCTGCGGCGGAGAACGGATGTATGGCCCCCGGAGCAGGTAAGTGGGGATGGTCACGAGGCGGCGCCGTCATCAGCAGAGGGCGCCGCCGTCAATCACCTGCCCTTTCCTGGTGTGCCCCTGGAATGACAGCAGAGTCTCGGCGGGTGGCGGTGATGTAGTAGGGGTAAGTAGGCAGCATATAATGGGGTCTTGTTTGCTCACGTTGTAGGTAGTTTCCACGCTCTGTTTGTGCTGTCTAATGGGCTTGCAGTCTTGAGGTTAAACACTTGGCACTTATGCGTTAGAATCGCATTGAGGGCGGTCGGATAGACTTCATCAAACTCTATTGCTGTGTGTGCAATATATCTTCGGGTGGTACCAGTAGTGAGTGAAGTGGGCGTTAGCACACAGATAATAAAGATAGAGCTCGGGGGCATCAAACCCACCCTGTGTGTAAGGGTGCGTGAGCGCCTCCCAGCTTATACTGTTTGCCTACCAGGCAAGAGTCACCAAGCAAGATTGCAATCTTTAAAAAAATTCTTGTGTGAGTGGGATGGAAATGTTGACAAATAAATATAAAAATTTGGGTAGAATAACCATCTCCATTATTGCCAATCTGTCGGCAAGTGACAGAGGAAGCCTAATCCTGCCCGTTATTTGGTCACACAGTTTTCTAATAGCGGCGCCGTAATTTTGGCGTATAACTTTTTCGGGGTCCCTGTGTAGCCAAACTCCCAGGTATTTTAGTGACTCCGTGCACCACTCCAGCAGGAATTCGAGTGAGTGAGGTGCGGTTGCCGGCGTTAGTGGGAACACCGTTGATTTATTCCAATTAATTTTCAACCTCGAATACTATTCGGATTTGATGTATTTCCTCAACGTGGGCTCCAGGTTTGTACATAGGTCTCTTATATAAACCACCATATCGTTTGAGTAGAGTGATTTCACAAGAGGCCTTTGACGGGAAAGCAGGGCTGCGGATGAATGTTTCTGCCTTATTATGCAGGCCAGGGGTTCTAGTTCAAGGGCAAATAAGATCGGGGACAGCAGGCATTCCTGTTGCATCCCTCTGCATATTTTTACTGACTCCGATGTTATACCGTTGACCCGAATCGGGCAGAATGACAGTTACGCAGAAGTTCTCACTGGCTCACTTGCATCTGCATGACATTGTACGCCGTTTTCTAAGCTCATCCTAACTGTCTTTCCCATTTCTCCCTCTCTTTCACTATCTCTTTACAGGCAATTTTTACTCAGGCATGTAAATACTATGTTCTGATAATGATCCCAATATTGTTTATAAAGGATCGAAACGTTGTTGACTATATGTACACCGTAAACGCTTTCCTAACCAATATTTCCCATGTGTAACGGTGTACCACCATATCTTTTCTTGTACTAATTTAATGTATAATATACATGCAAGTCGCAATGCCTGAGCCTTCCAGTTTGTTTTTTGTGTTTTTTGTGTATACTGTATGTATGATTAGTAGGACGCAGGCTTGTATACCACTTTATTGTTTTTGTGTCAATTTTACGAATTAAAAGCAGTTCTGTCCGGCTGGACAGCTTCAAATATAGTACTGACTCTGGTTCTGTATTCATTCTTTAAAGTTCATCGTCCTTGCTTAGAGACCATTGTGTTTAAAACTCGTTGACCCGAACCTGAACGCCTGCGGAATACCCACTGTATGGATTCAAATGCCTTTGCGGTATTTAAGAAGACCGCCGCCACAGGTTGCAAGGGATCTGTGTGATGCATGACTGTAAGTAGCATACGGAGGTTGTGTGTGGTAGACCTCGAAGATATAAAACCCGCTTGGTCTGGTAGCACCAGGGCCTGCATCAGCGGCTGAAGTCGCGATGCAATGATCTTTGCTAGAATATTTGTATCACAGGGAGTGGCAGACTGTCGGCGACTATAGAGTGTCACATAGTAATCCACCAAACTTTTGAGAATTTCCAGGGAGTCATGCTGTCGCTCTCCGTCTTGTGTACTAAGGGTCAGCACTTGGCGGTATGTCGTGAGGCCCTTTTAGTTTGGCGGCTAAGCTACTCCCCTGTCTTCCTCCCTCCCTGTATGCCCTCGCCACCCATCTATGTATAAGAACCGGATAACTTAGCCTGCTGTCTCTGTGTACTCCTGAAGATGTGTTTTGATGTCTGCCAGCGTTTAGGGTTTAGAATCAGTTTTGTATGCTCTCTCGAGGAGCTGTAGCTGTGCTTCAACGGGACATTCTGGTGCGTAATGACGACAGTACCCCAGCCCTTAGTTCAATGCATGTGCCGCCTCGTATTGTAATCTTGAAATCCTCCCACAGTACTCCGCCGTGTCCACCGACCCCTCATTTTCCCTGAAATATTGTAAAATAGCTGTCCGTACCCCATCCCTGTACACCATGTCTGTAAGGGCCGAGGCCTGTAGTTTCCACCGGAACGTGGGGGATGTCAGTTGGCAGGGTCAGCGACAATAGTGCTGGGGAATGGTCAGACAGTGTTTTAGGCAAAAGTCTCACTGTGTGTGCCCAGTTATTATCTTTACTGGTTACCTACCAGTAATCTAATCTGGACCACATGTCATGTGCAGTCGATGTGTATGTGCCCTCTGTCTTTCCCGGGTTCGTTCCAGAGCCGCCAGATATCATTAAGTTCCCAATCCATCATCCCCTCTTTGAGTACCTTACATGCTTGATTGATCAGATCTGCATGAGCTGCGGACCTATCTACAGCCGGATCCAATGGGAAATTAAAGTCCTCTCCCCAGATGACAGTGGAGGGTTGTAGTTTATATATTCAATTATATATCGTAGTAAAGAGATCGGGGTCGTCTACATTGGGACCATATACATTTATTAAGGTGAGCTCTGTGCCCCTGCAGTTGCCCTGGCAGAATACAAATCTACCCTGATCATCCGTTTCGGAGCGTATTGTGGTGAAGGAAATTCCCTTACGGACTAGGTGAGTTCTCCCCTGGAATACGAGTAGTATGAGGATGCTATTTTCTCGTGTGCCCATCGTGCTCCTATTTGTTAATATCCTTATGTCAAAGTTGATCCATCAGTAATAATAGTTACAAGTCCATTGCAAATCCTTTTCAAGTCAAACACCAGAGTTCTTTAGTAATCGTGATGTAGATCCACTTTATTTATGGACTTCAGACTTCACAATTCTTAACACAAGGCTGCAGATTGTGTTAAGAATTGTGAAGTCTGAAGTCCATAAATAAAGTGGATCTACATCACGATTACTAAAGAACTCTGGTGTTTGACTTGAAAAGGATTTGCAATGGACTTGTAACTATTATTACTGATGGATCAACTTTGACATAAGGATATTATCTTTTCTGAGTGCTCAGCGAGAAATTTTGAATTTGAATACCTAGAACTTTTGTTCAAGGGAATTTGGGGGAGTGAGGTGACCTTCCCTGTCTTGCTTTTGAGCACCTAATGTGATTTGTTAATTCATTACTTGAGCCAAATTCCTGCAGAGCGCCCACTTTCTAGCCCTGTTACCTCAACTTTAATTTGCTCCTATTTGTGTTGCTGTTTGCGGTGTGAGGTGCGTCTCTTGAATAAGCGCAATATCCATTGGTGTCTGTCAACATACGTGAAGACCTGCCTAACTTTTTTGGGGTTGTTTAGCCATCACACGTTCTACATGATTAAGAGAACATGTGGTCTATTGGCTATCTAAAGATCATATTGTTTTGTGGGTTTGCATGGGGGTGGCCTCAAAGTAGAAGTGTGTCCAAGTGGGCTGCAGTTCGATAGGAATGTGCTCGGGTGACCATAACATATCAACAGTAACATCCCTTCTCCCACCCACTTTGGTGGTAGGAACGTGCTAAAGCCATACCCAGCAGATAAACATTGCTGTTAAACAAAATGGAATCAATCAGCCACTTGGGCTCATGATATAAAACAGGGGGTCAAATTTGATGGGGTATACCCTTGTTCTGGGGCACAAGAGTGCGTTACCCTTCAATAGTACAAAGGTGGCCGGGAACGCTGAAAATGGGACCTAGTCCATCATTTCCGGTCCTTGAGAGGAGGGCTGACAACTCTCCCAACTCTGTCCTGTTTATCCTCACTGTAGTTCTTTGGTGCAGCTATATATCATTACTCAGGTACATTAAACAGTGCCTGTATAACCCTCCCCCCGGTGACCCTCCCTGGGCATTGCATCCCTTTATGTCTATTTTAGAGATTTGTGATCACCCTAGATAACACTTATCTATGCAGACAGTTTGTTGGTGTTATTCAGTCTCTTTAGAGTGGGACTCACCAACAACTGTTTCTCTGTTTGGGGAGAGAGCCTGTGATCTCCCTGCTTTCTTGACGAATTCCATAGCTGCTTTGGGAGTGCTGAGTATAATAGGACGGCCTTCCTGTTCCACTCTCAGGCAAGCTGGATAGAGCATGGCGTATTTTAGGCCCAGTGACTACAGCTTCTTCTTTGCGGGCCCAAATTCACATTGTGCTGCTTGTACTGCAACCGTGAAGTCTGGGTAAAAAGATATCTCAAAGCCATCGAATTTAATAGTGCCGCACACCCGGGACTGTTGTAGCACTGCGTCCTGGTCTCTATAATTTAGGATTTTAGCGATGATTGGGCATGGTGGGGCACCAGGGGGCAGCTGCACCTGTAAGGATCTGTGTGCCCTTTTTACTAGGAGCAGTGCTGACAGCTCTTCACTACCGAAAATGTTCCTCAGCATCTCTTTCACATAGTTTTCCAGATTGCCCGTATTGGTGGATTCCGGGAAGCCTATTATGGACAGATTGTTATGGCGCTACCGTGCCTTCGGGTCCTCGTTTTTGGCTTGGATAACAGCTAATACCTTGTTCATGTTTGTTGCTTTTGGGTTAGACCTTGGACGCGTCCTCGACTCCAGAGAGGCGATGCTCCGCCTCAGTGAGTCTGATCTCTTGTTTTTCCAACTTAGAGAACATCTTGTCCATACGGATGTTGAGCGCATCTATCTTGCCGGCAATCAATTACATACTCTGCTGCATGGCCTGCAGTGTGGTTTCCAATGATCCTCTTGGTTGCAAGGATGGGTCTTGCTCAGAGTCTGAGTGAGCATGTTGCGAGATTTTGGGCGCTTTCTTCTCCTCGAAGGTAAGACGCAACTGCTGCCTGTCCGTCTTTCCCATCTGAGGGATGGGATAGGTTGTGTTGATTAGCAGATTTTCATTGCAACTTTATCCTCACGGTGGTCTTGTTAGTACCCTCTATTAGTGATTGCTGATTTCACCATCGGGTGCCAATTCCCTGTGCTTCACGCTCCTGGCGTTGTGGTGGCTTGTGGGTCTCCGCCCCCTCACGGCGGTCCTTCGCTGTGTAGTGGTAAAGTGGGCACTCAATTTGCAGTCCCAACTTCAGGGTTCTCTGTAGTGCTGCTACTACCATGCCATTGTGATGCCTGGGCACATGCTGACTGCGTCTCCTACTCCTAGCGTATTAACCGTTGTAAGCGGGGAGATCATCACGTACTCCCATAGCTGCCAAGATTTAAGATTGCCATGTGTGACATTTTCATGAGTTCAATGTTATTAAGAGTGACATTTGAAAGAGTATGAGTGACACTTTTTCGTGAACAAAATAAAGCATGGAAGATGAAGGGAACATATAAATATCACAAATTACAACCATTTGTGCAATGAAACACTATACTAGCCCCTCAGTGCACCCCTACGGCCCTCTGTTGCAGGGGCTGAAATGTCTAGTAGGCATTACTGCACTGTTTGAGGTGGACATCAGTGAAGTTTGAATAGAAGCATCTGAAGGCAGTGAAAGGCCTAGTGCTAGGAAGCGCTTAAGGGCACACTCCAACTGAGCGACAAAGAGGTGGAAAGGCGTGGATTGAGACACACTGGGAAACAGATACAGTAACAGTCGCGTATTTAAAAACACTAGGACTTAGAGAGATAGACATGGGGGCATAAAGACATGGGCAGACTCACTACAACTTAATGCAGACAGAGGGTAGAAAGGTATAGGGAACTCACACCAAAAGGTAGGGTTCACAGTATTGTGGCATTAAAGGTATGGGTGAATTGGCACAGACAATTACAAACACAATGCAGAAAGATATAAACTGAAACTTAGAAAAACTGAAAGAGACCGAAAACGGGGTAAAAGGATTAAAAAATGAATGTCGCTTTGAAGGATTAGTGAAAAGTAAGGACATGATGCCAAAATCAACTGCATGACTATTGATTGCCCGGGCCCAGTAACACAAGCCATTTTTTAATCATCACATGAGGCAGCACTCCCTAGGCTAATGTTTACTCAAAGTCACCAGTCAATTATTCTACAAAAAGTCACAAAAAATACATTGTATATTAACGACACAAGTTGACAACCAAACACTTTACAAAGTCAGAGAATAGCAAGTTTTAAAGCATCAAATTTATTGCGTACCTGACTGGAAAGCAGGGTTCCAACTGCTGATACACTGCTGCCGGAAATGGTTTAGGGAAGGCAGTGGGACGTGTAATCGGCAGCCCCTCTATTATTTACACTCCCTCTGCAGTGTCTCGACCTCTCCTCGGGCTGAGTCTGTCTATGAGGCCTGGTCCACAGTACCTAATTTGTCATGGTGCTGGGCTGCACTCTCCACATGCCTCCTCGCAGGTGCAAAACACGCCTACACGAGTCCTCGCTTCCTGAATCAGACCTCACTTCCTTCCAGGACCAGCCAGAATGTGAGGTCACATCCCTCGCAGCGCCACAGCCACTAGTACGCTGCAAGGCAACTACTGCTGAGGCAGCAGGCCATGCCTGTGTGTCTCAGTAATGGGCACAGGGTAAGTGCCTCGGCTGGGGCAGGGAGGGTGACATTAGGCCTGGGCTGTGAGAGACTCAGTGACAGCCGCACAGAGGGCGGGAATTTCATGCAGCCAGCAGGGCTGTTAAGAAGCATTGAAGCAGGCAGCAGTGAGTGCACAAGTCAAGATTATTAACTGTTTACTGTCTGCCTGAGCCTGTGCTGGTGGCAGTGCCCAGGCCAGTCGGCACGTATGCGGGGAGCAGCAGAGCAAGCGCAGGTGTCACAGGTGCACTGGCGCATGCGGTAGCAGCCTGGCGTAGCCAGTTTCTGTGCTGGTACAGCAGTCTGAGACAATGCATTTCAGTGCGGTGATGCAGAACACCACACTGAAATGCGTTGGGGTGACACCTGATGCGTGATACATGGCAGGCCCGTACCCTACTAATTGTATTGTTTTTGTAGGTTGGTGGGCCAGGACCTCATGCAGGGGACCGATGGACCGTGGTTTCGACCTGTGCGTTTACTACCTTTTTCAGTCCTTATACTGCTTTACTCCCCTAGAGTTAGCCTCGATTACTCTTCCGTATATTCTGCCCGTGTTTACTTGCTATATGCTTCTGGCGGTGCAGGTCGAGCAGCGTCGGCGGTAGGGCCTGCCCACGGGTCTCATAAGCGGCTAGAGTCCAGTAGCACGATCTATACTTGTTTGTGCGATAACCCAGCGACCTTCTTTGTATCATGCAAATATGTGACCCCTCTGTTAGCTCCCCATCATATGCTGCTTGCTTGGATTGGTGTCCATTCACCTCGGGGCAAGGCCTTCTACATGAGTGCCGATCCGGCACCAGGGGGCCAATATCCGACTCAGCATGGCTCACAACCAGCCCCCCGGCACTCCCATATCGTGGAGCTCCAAATGAGATCTCTGCTGCCCTAAGGTGCAGTTCCCCTGATGCTACGTAAGTTTCGGAGCCCCCTCAGCCCAGGTAGAGTGGTTTCCTGTGCTGTGTATTGTAACAAATGGGGGTGCGCAGCTCAAGAAGTCCTATAGGCCATTGTTGCTTTGGATAATTGGTTTCCTGCACTGCATACTCACTCACGATTGGCTTCCCTTTTCTCGGCACCCACGCTGACTGGTGTATGCTTGCGGCCCTGCCTGTCTGCCAATATCAGCTCTGATGGGGGGGTCGAG
Organism: Lissotriton helveticus; assembly: GCF_964261635.1. NCBI lineage: Eukaryota > Metazoa > Chordata > Amphibia > Caudata > Salamandridae > Lissotriton > Lissotriton helveticus. Next base: position 588,859,985 of record NC_136068.1, read on the forward strand.
TGGTCAGAGGTCCTACCTCCCTTGGATCTTGTCACTCTCTTTATAGGCTGCTTCAGCACACCGAAGTCTCAATGGAGTGCTGCAGTCCCCCCCAGCCGCGTGGCTCCGTCTACTGGTTGCCAGCCGCCGCTGGCATCCGCCATTTCCAATGAGGAGGCCCTGTCACTTGCAATCGCTGTTTTGGCTGTGTGGTTAGCTGCACAGCATTTATTTTTCCGCCCTTCGTGCACGGTTTGTGCTGCAATAAGTTTACCTTATTTCTGGGGCTGTTGATGGTTACATGAGGCCCGGATATTTTTTGGATTTTTATCCCGGGCGGCAGAGCTGCGCTACAGAGTGGCCATCTTGCCGTGGGTTCGACAATGCCCACCAGGTGTCTGGAGGGTTGGTGGAAAATCAGGCGGTGGCTGATGTATGCTGGTGCTTGGTTTGCAAGGGCCTTTCAGACGTGTGTCAGTATCTGGAATTGGCATCTTTTCTGGATGGGTAGCCAGTGGTGGTTCCTGAGCTGGGGGTGATAGGGGTCTGTTTGGGGAGGTTGAGGATGAGTCTGGCATCTGAGTTCTGTATCATCCGGCATCTCTTTAGTAGTTGGGTGGTGAGTCCTGCATAGAGTGAGTTGCCATAGTCTAGCTGACTAGTGACTAGAGCTTGAGTGACAGCTTTCCTGGTGTTGAAAGGGAACCATCTGAAGATGTTTTGGAGCATGTGAAGGGTATGGAAGCAGGCAGAGCCGACTGTTTTGATCTAGCGTTTCATGGTGAGTTTGCTATCCAAGATGCTGGGAAAGTTGTGTGTGTGGTCTGTTGGTGCGGGTCCAAGTTCAAAGGGCCACCATGTGTCGTTCCACGGGAGGGGGGGGTGTTATTCCCAAAAATCACTGTCCCCATCTTGTCCGTGTTGAGCTTCAAGCAGTTGGTCTTCATTCAGTCAGGGACGCTTGTCATGCAGTTGTGGAAGTTTGTCCTGGAGGTAGAGAGATCTGCTCAGAGTGAGAGGATGAGCTGGGTGTCATCTGTGTAGATTACGGTGTTGAGGCAGTGAGTTCTGATGATGCTGACCAGGGGCCGCATGCACATTTTGAACAGGGTGGGGCTGATGGATAACCCTTGAGGGACGCTGCAGATGATGCTCTTGGACTCAGAAGTGAAGAGTGGTAAGCGTATTCTCTGGGTTCATCCTGTGAAGAAGAATGCAATCCATTTGAGGGTGTCTCCTTGGATCCTGATGTAGTGGAGTCTCTTGATAAGGATTTGGTGGGATACGGTATTGACCACTGGTGAGAGGTCGAGGAGGATCAGAGCCACTGGCTCACCCCAGTCGAGGAGAGTCCCAATGTCGTCGGTGGCAGGGATCAGGGCTGACTTAGTGCTGTGGTTGGCACAGAAACTGGTTTGGGAGGTTTCCAGCAGGTTGTTTCTCTCCAGGTGTACCGTGAGTTTGTGGCTGATGGCCTTCTTGAGGATTTTGGCCGTGAAGTGGAGCAGAGAGATGGGGTAATAGTTCTTGAGTTAACTGAGGTCGGCGGAGGGTTTCTTGAGGAGGGGTCTGACTTCTGCGTGTTTCCGTTGCTCGGGGAAGGTGGCTGTGGTTATGGATGCATTGAGAATGGAGATGAGTTTGCAGCTGACTTCCTTGCTTCCAAGGTTGAAGAGGTGGTGGGGGCAAGGGTCCATGGGAGCTCAAGCGTGGATGGAGTTCATGGTGGCTGTGGTGCCCTGTGCAGTGAGTGGATGGTTGTGGGTGGCGTACGTTGGGGTAAAGAGGCTGTCGAGGTAGGTGGGTTGGCTGGAATTCTAAGTTTCTGTAGCTGGAGGCTATCTTGTACTGTTATTATAACTTAACATCGGCACTTTTTTATTCCTCCCTTTGGCCGGCATGGATGGAGAACCTTTCTTGTTTTTTTATATGCCAAATAGACTGTTTAACTAGATCTCAAGCTTCTTTTAACTGTGTTTTTGATATTACTCCAAGTATTCTGTTTTTCGTTTTATGGACGGATCTTTTGTTATAATATGTTTAAATTTTACTTATGTTTTAGAAATTGAATCTTCTTTCCTTTATATTGTAAAGGTTTTAAATAACCATGCACAATAAAGTATCTGTGCAGTGAGTGGATGGTTGTGGGTGGCGTACGTTGGGGTAAAGAGGCTGTCGAGGTAGGTGGGTTAGCTGGAATTCTAAGTTTCTGTAGCTGGAGGCTATCTTGTTGTGGAAGTAGTTCACCAGGGTGTTGCGGAGTTCCTGGTAAGGGGAGATCGTGTTCTCGGTGGCTGACAGACAGGAGAACACTCTGACAATGTTGAAGAGTTCCTTGTTGTGGTTGGAGCTGGCTTTGATGTGGTCCGCCAGGGTGCATCTTTTTGTATCTTTCAGGCGTTGATGGTATTTGTTGAGGGCTGACTTGGAGGTGGCTTGGTCTTTGGGATCTTTGCTGGTGAGCCATCATCTTTCTAGACATTTGCATTTGCTTTTCATGATCCTGGGTTCTGGTGTATACCAGCTGGCCTGGTTGGTAAATCTCTTGGTCTTGGTGGGCTTGATGGGGCAACTCTATCAGCACAGTTGGTGATCCAGGTGGAGAAGTTCTTAACAATCTGTTCAAGTTCGGTTGCGGAGTCAAGGTGAGTGATGTTGAGGGCATCCATACATTGAATCTCTATCACTTTGTTCCAACTGCAGTGAGAGGCTTGGTAGTGGTGCATGGGGATTCTGTGATGGTGAAGTAAACAAGGACATTGTCAGTCTAGGTGAGTTCAGTGACATGACTGTACTTGACTGTCACTGGCAGTGAAGATCGGGTCAAGTGTGTGTCTTGTGCTTTGTGTGGGGTTGGTGACCAGTTGGGTGTGGCCGATGTTTCTTTTCTAGTAATACCACCACCAATACCATTGGCAATACCACCACCACTAATACCACCACCAATACCACTACCAATACCATTACCATACCACCACCAATACCACTACCACCAATACCAATACCACCACCAGCAATACCAATGCCACCACCACCACCACCAATACCACCACCAATACTTGAAGCTTGTTTCCGGTCCAGGGAAGACATGGCTTGGCAGTTCGGGCTGGACTGTTCCCATGAGGCACAGGGTCAGACTGATTTGCATATAGCCATGTCTGAACTGGGGTGGCAGAGTGGGCTAAAGAACGGTGATGGATTAAACCCAGATCTTTTGACTGGGTGTGAGTGTTTGATTGATTCAGATGCTCCGTCCATCACCACCCCCTTTTGTACCGCTTTTGGCCGCCATAAGTGTGGCAGGGTATGCTCAGACGTGAGTCCCTTGCTCACTTTGCCACTGGATTCAAGCAAGCCGGGCTGAAGACGGCTGCAATGCCAGAAACCGGTCCTCAGAAGCTTGTTTCCGGTCCAGGGAAGACATGGCTTGGCAGTTCGGGCTGGACTGTTCCCATGAGGCACAGGGTCAGACTGATTTGCATATAGCCATGTCTGAACTGGGGTGGCAGAGTGGGCTAAAGAACGGTGATGGATTAAACCCAGATCTTTTGACTGGGTGTGAGTGTTTGATTGATTCAGATGCTCCGCCCATCACCACCCCCTTTTGTATGACTGTACTTGACTGTCACTGGCAGTGAAGATCGGGTCAAGTGTGTGTCTTGTGCTTTGTGTGGGGTTGGTGACCAGTTGGGTGTGGCCGATGTTTCTTTTCCAGTAATACCACCACCAATACCACCACCACTAATACCACCACCAATACCACTACCAATACCATCACCATACCACCACCAATACCACTACCACCAATACCAATACCACCACCAGCAATACCAATGCCACCACCACCACCAATACCACCACCAATACCAATACCAACACCAGTACCACCGCCACCAATACCAATACCACCACCAATACCACCACCAACACCAATACCACCACCAATACCACCAATGCCACCACCACCAATACCACCACCAATGACACCAGTACCAATACCACCACTAATACCACCACCAATGACACCAGTACCAATACCACCACCACCAAAAACCCCACCACCATTACCACCACCACCAATAACATCACCACCACCAATACCAGTACCTCTACCTCGACCAATACCAATACCACCAATACCAATACCACCAATACCAATACTGCCACCAATACCACCACCAACACCGATACCACCACCACTAGCAATACCACCACCAATACCACCACTACCAATGCCACCACCACCACTAATATCACCACCAACAATACCATCACCAATACCACCACCACCAATACCACCATCACTAATACCAATACTACCACCTCAGTGCCGCTCGCTCACTAGTAATAGCAGGTCACAGTACGAGTCCGGAGCTACAGCAGAGACCATCCCAATCTCCCTCCATGCCTACCATAAAGCACAGCCCGCCCCCTGCACCAAGATGTGAATCCAAAGCCCTACTACAGATGGAGTGTTTATTAGACCAAAGATAGCAATAATATTACGCAAAGTAACAGTGCACACTCAAATCACGGAGAGGGCAGGAAATAGCCCCCACCCGCTCTTCCTCCAGAGCTGCGACAGCTTAATCACAGAGCAAAAGGTGTTGGAGTGCTTTGTTAGTGCTTATAGCTCGCATCATATATAACTCTCACTTCACATTTTGGGTCAGTGTAATTTACAACACTTACACATCTTCTTCACTGCACTATTTATCACTACTTTGAAGACGTCGCAGGCCGGACTTTTCCTCTGATATTTACAATCTAACACGCTGTCAAAAAGGCCCTTTATTGCAATGCAATAGGTCTTGCATTTGCAAGAGTTTCAGCTATTAGTATTGTAAATGACAATGCCTTTCATTTATGTTTTAAAACCCAACTCATAAATAAAAGGCATTGTCATTTACAATGCCAATAGCTGAAACTCGCACGAATGCGAGACCCATTGCATTGCAAATGCTTGTTTCATTTCTGATCTATCATTCATAGCCCTTGTCAACTCCAGGCTTATTTCCCGCGCTCCCTGTCAGCCCACAGTGCGCATGCGCAGCCCGCGGAACCAAGCCTTGTAATTCTGCGCTCGCACTCGGTAAACATCTCCAGAGCTGCCGCCTTCGGTGAGTGACGTCACAGAGCGGCGTGCAGGCGACGCGGGCGTGGGGTGTCCGGAGGCGGGGGGAGGGAGGGCGCGGTAATGTTTCAGACCGAGGGCCAACGGCAGGAGCGGCAGCATGGAGCCTAGCGGGGACCGCAGCCCGGCTTGGTGAGGACTCAACCATCACCCCCCTAAATAACACATTTGAGAGATAGCGTAATTGTCCATCTAGAGAGCAAAGGTTTCGAGGAAGGAAGGCCTTCTGTCTGACACCGTTTTGAAAAGAGGGAGCCAGGTAGTCGTCTTCTCGTGGACCCCGAAGAGAAAGAGACCCCAATGACAGGACAGTCGGTTCCTACAAATAAGGAAGTGCCGCTGGCAGAAAACAAGTGAGGTTTCCTTGAGCAGTAGGCAGACCGGCTCAACTGAAAGAAGTGGCGCACCCAGTTTCATACCTGGCTGCCACGTGATCCTTTGTTATGGGTGACAGTGGGAAACCGAAAGAGAGGGTGGAAATGCTCGACTCGTTGTTGCCCTATTCATTTCCCTCCCTTGCAGTTCATGCCCTTGTACTGTTATAGCTTGCATGAACAATTAAGGATGCGCCATAGTCAGCTTAGCTTGTCCAAACCTCTAGGCAGCTTTGTCCTCTGAACGGAAATACAGGTAAAGAAGCTTTTTTTCCAATTATTAGGCCTCATGAATGAGGTACAACCTTAATTTCACAGTGAGCCTGCCCGATGTTTTGCTATTCCTTTGTTCCTTTGAATGATATCACTAGGTAGAACAAAACTTAGGGATGGAAATGCTTCTGTCAGTTGTAACCACCGGTAATTGTACTTGGTGCATTGAGTGAATGGTGGCAGTTTTCAGCACAACATGCGCCCAAATGTACCTTGACCCTCGACCTGCCTTGGAGAAAATTGATATAGTAACAGAAATGATGAGTCTCGAGGGAGTATAGGAAATCCTGTTGTACTTCCTATGAGCAACAAATTGATGATTACACAGTTGTGCGGTCTGATTTAAGACTCAATGTCAAGTCTTGGAATAATTCAATTACAAACAATGAGTAACCATATGTTTTTGATTCACTCTGAAAGGTTCTGTTCGACATAGATCTCAGCCTTTTCCCATCTGAATGAAACACAAGCAACCTTATATATATTTCATGCATATTGGGCCTGAACATGTGGAGCAAGGTGTTAAGCCCACCAAGCTTGGAGTCCTTGCATGGCCATATCACTTATGATACCCTGAATGTTTGGACGTAGCCAAGTACATGGAAAGTGTAAGACTGCAATTCCCAAGACGCATAGTTTTGCTTGTGAAGAAGGTGTCACAAGTGACACAGGGCCACTTGCCAGCTATTCTTCTGGGAGAGAGACTATCCAACAGCTTAAGTCACTTTGAAGAGGGAGAGAATCCCCAAGGAGGCAGACATTCTATGGCTAGAGAGAAGAAAGCAACACAGAAATTCCCCTTTCTAGAGACTTGAAGGAGGCAATGGGCAGGGGCATAAGACAAACCTCTGTAACTCCTGCGGTGCAGCATGGCCCCCCGGCCTCTCTGCAACCCCTGCAGTGAAGGGTGGGCCCCATCTTCAAGGGCCCCTTAACCTTTCAGAGGCTTTCATGCATGCCAAGGTCAATGAATATGTTAAATATGGAATACTAGGGTGTGCCTCATTGCATTCTCAGGGAGGTTACATCATTTTGCGTTGCACCACTGGCAATAGGGGTTAAAAAAAGGGCCTCGCAGGGGGAGAGAAATACCACCTGAAAATAACATTCACCTCCAGTGAAATCTATATGGGAGAAAGCCACCCCTTGGAGTCTTATATGATTATAGGACGGACCAACACCAATTGTAGCATTATTCTTACAGATACATTTTTTTTATATTGATCCATGTATCCTCATTTTCTAATTGTTTCCCCTAATGGCTAGGTTTCCAATTCCATTAGCAGATAAAGGTTTTTATTATTGTGAAAAGACTTTTCCTGTTGGTATTTTGGCTAATTATATTGAAAATTACAGCGAGGTGATACTACTGAGTCTGAAATCCAGAATTCTCTCTTCTGAAGTGATACTAGGGAGTTGGTCCTTTGTAACGCTCTGCAGCACAAGTAATAGCTTACTACTGCCACTGATACAATGTATATAATTAATGGTACTGGCTCATCATTAGGAGTCCCACGTTATTCTAGAACTGTGTGGTGATTGAAGTAATCGCACATGTCCACCTTAACAAAACAATTTTTTCGGGTAACAGGAATGCTGCATCACATCACAGGTATTCTGTGATGGGTTACCAACAGTAAAACAAGTGGTGTTAACATAGTGCAGATAAAAGTAGAAGAAACTTACTTTTATGTTACCACAAAGTGTTTTTCATTTGTTGCTCAGAACTCTAAAATTAGGGTAATTCGTGCAATAATGTACTAAGGCATCTCAGGACTGCCTCCAGATTTAGCTTGGAATTCAAAACGAGTAGAAATGTATGTACCTTGTGTGGTACATTGACCCAAAAATATTGAACAACTGATGGAAAAGACACCAGCTTGGTGTAAATCAATATTTATGGATTTTTTTTAGACAGTACTCACAAACTATTTTTGTGAAATACAGTATAATACCAAATGCAAAACCACCCTGGGCTCCTTTTTCTAGATCAGATTTGGACAGACAACTATAGAAAAACAGTAGTTTTACTGAATCTTGTTCAAGTGTAGCACTGTCTCCCAGCATTTGTGTAGGAGAATATTAAGTTGTGCATCTTGTGCAAAATTGCTTTGAGGAAAAAGCAGCTTTGCATTAGAGGGGCAATTGCTGTTTGGTTTTTAGAAGGAATGCAACACTGGGTACATGGGAAGGGGAGATTATCTGGGCACACATATTTAGGAATGTGAACAGCACATTTGAAAAACACTATTACTATTTTACTAAGTGCCTTCTTGGGCCCTACTCCCGGGGCCAAAATCCATGGAAAAAAGTAGGAGGGACACGCTGCCCCGTCCCTAAGCCTTATAAGGCCCCGGGGTCCCCACCCCCTGGGACTGAATGTTATTACGATGGGGGGTGCGTGTCTCCCCCTCTCCTAACCTATTTTGTCCCCTGGCACCCCATCCCCCAGGGCATTAATAAATTATAGGTGGGTGCCCCTGTGTCCACCCGGCAGTACAAAAGGGGGTGGTGATGGACGGAGCATCTGAACCAATCAAACACTCACACCCAGTCAACAGATCTGGGTTTAATCCATCACCGTTCTTTAGCCCACTCTGCCACCCAGTTCAGACATGGCCATTTGCAAATCAGTCTGACCCTGTGCCTCATGGGAACAGTCCAGCCCGAACTGCCAAGCCATGCCTACCCTGGACCAGAAACAAGCTTCCTAGGACCGGTTTCTGGCATTACAGCCGTCTTCAGCCAGGCTTGCTTGAATCCAGTGGCAAAGTGAGCAAGGGACTCACGTCTGAGCATACCCTGCCAACTTATGGCGAACCACCCCCCTTGTTCGCCATAAGTTGGCAGGGTATGCTCAGACGTGAGTCCCTTGCTCACTTTGCCACTGGATTCAAGCAAGCCTGGCTGAAGACGGCTGAAATGCCAGAAACTGGTCCTAGGAAGCTTGTTTCCAGAGTTCCCTAGCTCGAATACCACAGTATAGCCACTCAATTTGTTGTTCAGCATGTCTTTATTGGACACTTGGCAACAAAAACAATCCCCAACACGTTTCGGAGTTTCCTGACTCCTTGGTCAGGGGTTAGGTGTATGCGTCATTTCCACCTTATTTTAAAGGGACAGATCGTGCGTTTCAACATCAAGAATTGACATTGTTAGAGAAAGTGCCAGATTTGTTGTTTCTGACTGAAACGTGGCTTACTGGGAACTTTAACCCTACAATAGCCATGGCTATTCCCCCAGGCTACGCTATCTTGAGGAAAGACCGGGTGGGCAGCAAAGGGGGTGGAATCGCAATCTTTAGCAAGACGGACCTCCCCATCTCCCCCATTTCTATGGAGGACATAGAAGGGGCAGAATGTCTCAGTTTCCAATGCACTCTTTCTCCCCATCAATGTTTAGCTGGAGTCTTAATTTATAGACCCCCAGGGTATGCAGGGGCTTTTTTTAAAAACCTTCAGTGATACCATTGCATCACTGGCCCCCAGATTGTAAAACTTTTTTGTACTTGGGGACTTTAATATCCACATGGACAATCTGGAGTTGGCCGATACGACCTCTTTATTGGAATCCACGGAAGTCCTAAATCTCTTCCTGTATGTCCTATCTAATACACATAACAAGGGTCATACCCTGAATCGAATTTTCTCTAATACTACTATTCAAACTGATGCACCCCAGCCTTTACCATGGTCTGACCATTTCTTGATTGGTTATAGGGTGCAGAAACAACTTAAACCTCGACAGACCCAGTTGAGGCAGACACCGTTTTATATAGGCCTTTAGATGGAATTACATCAAAAGCCTTTAAAGAGGAACTTGCCAGACACCCTATTGTGCTGTGTGGGAATATAGAGTAGGATGTAGAATCCTTGGAACATTGGGTTAAGCCAGGTGCGTGGGCTCTTGCCCCTTTGATCCTGCGACCGCCTAAACCGATTAGACGCTCTGCCCCATGGTTCAACGCCACTCTGATTCAGGATAGAAAGGACTGTAAACATCTGGAAAGAGCATGGAGGAAAGATTTCAGCAGGGAAAATAAAGGGAAAATAAAGAAAAATATAAAAAAGCTATAAGAACTTATCATAAGAGGATTCAGGAGGAAAAGAAAGTATTTTTTACACGTAAAATCGAATCCACTGGGAATAAAAGCAGAGAACTTTTCAGCATTGTGAATAGTTTCTCATCACCTAATGCCGGGTCGAACCACACTTCCTTCTCCGGGGATCGGATCAACCACTTAGCTAATTTTTTTAATACGAAAATTACAGAGATTCAATCCTCTTTTAGATCACATGAGGGGCCCGAAATCAATGACTTCCCCCTGCATGACTATCAAGCTAAGATAAGAAATTCTTCCCTTTCCTGTTTTCCCCCGTTCCTTTAGAAACGTCCTTAACAATTATGAAGGGCCTGAAGTCTGGTTCCCCTTCGGATTCTTGCCCTGATAAATTTCTCGCCTCTTTGGCAGATATACTGACCCCTACAGTTAATAGTATACTGAATCTGTCCCTTTGCACTGGCCAGTTTCCTGCGAATTTGAAAAGTGAGAAAGTGATTCCGCTGTTGAAAAAACCCACTGCAGACCAAACTATACTCTCCAACTATAGACCCATCTCTCTGCTTTCATTCTTTGCTAAAATGATAGAAAAATATGTACACTTTGTGGTTTCCAACTTTGCAGAAGCAAATAATTTTCTCCACTCAAGCCAGTCAGGGTTCCAGTCCAATTTTAGTACAGAGACGCCCCTACTAGAGGTCTCTGAGAGCATCAATGAGACTCTAGAAAAGGGAGGGCAAGCCGTACTGATTCTCTTGGACCTCTCAGCAGCTTTCAACACCGTGCTCCACTCTCGCTTACTGCAGAGACTGCAGGAGTGTGGTCTGGGTGGCACGGTGTGGAAATGGTTTGCCTCCTTTCTAAAGGACAGAAAGCAAGAGGTCTGGCCTCCTCCCTTCACATCCAGGATTCCTCCCTTCAATGTGGGGGTCCCTCAGGGCTCTATTTTGAGCCCAGTATTCTTCAATCTTTACATGGCCCTCTTGGCTAATCTGGCGGAAGCTGGCGAGGCGAAGATTATTTCCTACGCGGACGACACGCAGTTGTTGTTCACATGTAGGAAGGGGGAAGACTTTAACGGACTGAAGATTAGAAACTGTCTGCCAGAAGTGTTTGCTTGGTTTCAATTTGACCCCCCTCTGGATGTCTGGAAACAATGGTGGCCAGAAGAAATGTCTCCTCCCCAGATGGCAGTTGAGACTGTCAAAAATCTGGGAGTAAAGATGGATGACTTGCTATCCATGAAAACTCATGTTCAGACAGTGGCTGGCACGTTTTTCGGACTCCTGAAAATGTTGAGGAAATTCCTCTATCTGCTACCGATCAGGCATAGAAAGACTGTGGTGCAGGCCATTGTTATCTCCAGGTTAGATAAAGTTAATGTTCTTTATCTGGGCCTGCCGGAGTTCTTATTGAACAGGCTTCAGATTGTTCAGAACTCAGCCGCCAGAGCAGTACTCAAACTTGGGGCTAGAGAACGGATTTCTCATCACCTGATGAACTTACATTGGTTCGGTCCAGAATTCTCTTTAAGGCCCTAGTTCTCTCGTTTAAAGCTCTGCACGGGCTAGGGGCCCATTACATTCGGAAAAAAATTCTTTACTATATGCCAAGCAGATCACTTAGATCAGCACATCAACATCTAATCATGACGCCCAGCTTCCGTAGAGCGCGCTGCGGCGGGTGCTCTTTTCAAGTGAAAGTGGCTTGTGCCTGGAATAGCCTGCCATTACCACTCAGGCAGGTCTCGACTTTGTGGGCCTTTAGAAAACAGTTAAAAACTTGGATGTTCCAACAATTTCTTTAATTGAACTTGCCCCTCTTGGTCTCTGAGTTTTAGGTCTCTTGTCTCATTTGTTCTAGCGCCGGGACACTCTGTTGAGTAGCTGTGCGCTCTATAAATCTTTGTTTAACATAACATAAACAAAATACTTTCATTGTTGGTCGTTACACCTCTCAGTATAACATACATTGAAATAACGTATGAGTATAAACATTATCATTATTATCAGCATTGTGTTTGGCATAGTGATGAACAATATTTCTGCTCTTTTGTGACATTATGAGTAATACATCGTTACATACCAGCGCTGTTGTTTTATTAACCCTATTGTGTGATATTTCATTATAGCCCACGTGGGCTGTCATACGTGATCTGAGCGTAAAACCAATGATTCACAAATGTGAACCACCGTATAATGGAGGTGCTTCAAGCCACCTTTCTTTAATCTTTTTACGACATCGCTCGGATTTCCGTAGCTGTCAATAAAGTTATACTAACAGCAAAAAATGCAAAGTCGCAAAGTAAACAATAAAGCCCAAGTAGGCGGTGAATGAACGTAATTCCTCATTATCACGTAACTTAAAGACCAAATAAAATCATGATTATAACAACAGGACAACAAATATTCTATAGCCAATAGCCAATTCCGCCCAAGTGGGCAATTCAAGTCAATACATTCGTCTTGTTTCAAACAGGTATAAACCTACACCAGCTGATAAGTTCAAAGATATAAGAGCTCTTCTGCATTTCCGTGTTCATCAAGCTGAAACAAACCATCAAAGAAAATTTTGATTAAAAAACACCTTACAACACACACAAATGTTAAAAAAACATTAACCTATACAGAAGGAAGTAAACATTTACCAAAAGTGTCATAATTATCCTAGATGTACTGCCAATTCTTCATCCATATGTAATCCATTAGGGTGAAGAGTATTACATTTGATAATCATCTTGGATTCCATTCTCCTCAATTCCACAGTTCGATTGCCCCCCCCCCTCATGAATGGGAATGGTGTCTAGAACTACAAATTTGAGTAAATTACAGTTTTGGGTATGATGAGATTTGAAATGACGCGCTATTGGGTAATGTTTTTCATCATTTCGGATAGCGTGCATGTGTTCTAGTATGCGCTTCTTCGCCTTATGAATTGTGCTCCCTATATAAGCTAATTTGCATGGGCAAAGATGGGCATACACAACATATTCTGTGTTACAGGTAAGTTGTTTGTCAATCACAAATGGTTTCTGATCTTGTGCTAGTTTTTCTGTTTTACAGCTGTTGCTGTATTTACAGGCTTTACATTGGTTACATGTGTAAAAGCCTTTGATAACATTACTGGTTTTCACAAGACTTATCAAACAGTGACGTAAGGTGTCTTGTATTGATCTTGCCTTTTTTAAATGTTATTCCTGGGGTTTTGCTCAATTAGTATGGCAAGATCAGGGCCAGTTTTAGGTACATCCCAGTATTTTGTTAAACTTCTCTTAAGATCCCATGCTTGGTTATGGTATTTCGTGATGAATCATATTATTTAGTTTTCTGTTTCTTTGGGCTTTGGACAAAGTCAGTTATTTCTGTCCAATACCACAACTTTTTCAATTGCCCTCTGAATTGTCTTATTACTGTAACCCCTTTCTTTAAATCATTGCACCATGGTTCTCAATTCATTGCCAAATCCCTCATCGGTTCTGCCGTTCCTTCTGGCCCCCATTAACTCGCCGTAAGGAATGCTTTGAATCGAGGAGGTGACAGCTATCAGCTCTTAACAAACTGTTCCCTGCTGTTGTCTTTCTAAATAAATGGCTGACTAGTTTGTTGTTGTTGACTGTAAGCCTTAAATCAAGAAACTCAACTTGATGTCAGTGTGGCAACTGAATGTGAGATTTAAAGAATTTTCATTTAAGGTAGCAACAAAGTCTTGGGCCTCCTTTCGAGTGCCCTTCGAGATACAAAAGATGTCGTCAATGTAGCTAACCCAGAGGAAGACATTGTTCTTAAACTGTCCGATGTTATTGACTACTTGCTACTCCCACCAGTCAAGGTTTAATCCTGCAAAGCTGGGGGCGAAGCAAGTTCCCATTGCCGTTTCCTGGGTTTGTCTGTAAATTGTTTTATGAAACAAAGAAATTGTTTGTAAGACAAATGTGGATCAGCTCAATTATCATTTCAGTGTGTAAGAGGTGAGATATTGAAATGAAATGAAATGAAAAATTGCATTTGTATAGCGCATAACTGCCCTGAGGCCTCGCAGCGCTTGAAGATAAAATGGTTTAGCGCAGGCTCAGGGCAGATCAGCAGGATTTAGCAAACAAATGCGTTTTCAAGGCCTTTCTGAACGAGAGGAGGTTGCTATTTCCTCGGATGGCAAAGGGGAGGGCGTTCCAAAGTCTGGTCGCCGAGTGAGAAAAAGAACGGCCACCCCAACGGGCTTTATTAATTTTAGAGGAGGTGGCCAACTGCAGAGTACCAGACCGAAGGGGGCGTGTAGGGACATAAGGCGTGACCAGAGGGTGCAGAATCGCTGGGCCTACACGATGAAAGGATTTGTGCATAATGCACAGAGCTTTAAACTGCACTCTGGCAGTCATTGGGAGCCAATGGAGGTCCCTCAGAGCCTTCCTCGCTGACTGCCGACGGGACAGATTGAACAGTAGGCGGGCCGCACTGTTTTGTGTGACCTGGAGCCTCTGAAGAACCGAAGCCGGTGCTCCCAGGTAGAGAGCGTTCCCAAAATCCAGGCGGGATATTGATCTACTTCTCAAAAAAATGCCTACATACGTCAATTCCTAAATTGTGGGGAATACATGTGTAGACTGTTTATGTCCAAACGTAATAACAAATAGTCATTGTTTCACCTTACATCTTTGATAGGCCTCAAAAAAATCACCTGTGTCCTTCATATAGGAAGGGAGGGCATGTACATATGGCTGCAGAAAGTAATTACATATTTTGATGTGCTTTCCAACATGCTTCCCCTAGATGAGCCAATAGGTCTCCCCGGTGGTTTAGAGGGGTCCTTATGGAGTTTGGGCAACAGAAAAAGTGCCGGTATTTTAGGAAATTTAAATAATAAGAATTGGTATTTATCTAATTCCAAAATTCCTTGGTCTCTCCAATCAATTAATCTCTCCACATACCATTTGTTAGTTTTTTCATAACAATTTCTGAATGATATTTCATATTGCTCAACATCATTCAATTGTTTCTTTCCTCCGTTTAATACATTGTCAGAGGCCACACAACAGTGTTTCCCCATTTGTCGGATTTTTTAATGACTATGCTTGCATTATTCTTTAATTCCTTGATAGCCTCGATTTTCACTTTTTAAAGATTTTTTGTGCCATTCTGTTTCTTGAAACTAATGTCAATATCAATGTCGTCATTCACCAGATTAAGAAAAGGGTTATCAATAAAACCAGGTTCATCTTCAAGCTCCTACATGGTATGTAAGACATCCAAATCATTAACATTAAGTATACTACTTTTTTTAAAATGTATTTTGGGTTTCTGTGTACTCATAGTAGCATACCATTTTTTTATTTTTTATTTTCTCACAAAGTGAAAAAGATCAATACGATTCTCTGTGCAATTATAGTAGGCAGTTGGACAGTAGGAGAGAACTAAGGCTAAAATGTCCATTTGGTGTTTAGTAAGTGTCAAATCTGACAAATTTGCCACTGTTTTGTCTTTCATCATTTTGCAACATTCTTTCCCCTTGTTAAAACTCCCACGGGGCTTTCTTCTTGTTTTTTTTGTTGTCTGTTTCCTCCTCTGTCTCCTCGTCCACGATCTCTTGTCGCCGGTGTTCCTTTGTTGCTCAGCGTATTTGATCTTCTCCTGGCCATAAGGTCGAATTCCTTTAAAATGCTGACTTTTACCCCCGCTGTTTCTGTGTTTTCTTTAAAAAGATTAAAGCAGGTCCCGTGTAATATGGTGAATTTTACAAATGTTAAAAAGTAAAAAAAAAATGTGTTTAGGACGTGCCTCACATAAGCAAACACCTAGGAGCAATTGTCAGTTTCTCGCCAACTTGCTCATTCTCTCATCATCAACACTTTCCTAAAGAAAGAGAATGGAACTGACACCCAAAACGTGTGTGGAAGAATGTATATGTGTAACCTAAAGACCACTAATTATGTGTGGTACACTTCTAAACTTATTTGGCCGACTACGGGTCCCCGTATAGGGAGGAGAGCTTCTTCCTCATAAGCATTTAAGAATTTAAAAAAATGAGTTACGAAAAGGCACACTGTATCCGTCTTTAGTTTGCAGTGCTCGTACTCGTAGTTAAAAGCTACGCCATGTTCAGACCATTTTAAGCTGAACGGCCGACATGTTTCATTCCCTCTTCACTGTTTGGCAAATTCATCAGGGCATGGGGACCCCAATCCACCTTTATTATGCACCAGACCATGTGGCGAGCAGGTGGGATTCTTCCAGCAGGAACATGTGGAAAAGTTTACACTCAGTTGCTGCTGGGCTAGGCGTTTCTGCTTCTGAGCAACCCCTTCAACATTTCAAATCAGGAATTGTTGGCAGCCATCTTGGCGAGTCGCACAAAAAAGTAAGAAAAAAAAGAGATGGGCAGAGTAAGAATATCCTGATCCCCCGGGTCTCTTGGGAGGGCCCCACGGGACAAAAAAATCATTTAAAAAAACATTTTGACGGGAATTGCACTGGAGCCACGGCTCCTGCCGACAAATGTAAAAAAAAGAAGCGCTGCTTCAGTGCTTCTCTATAATTTAGCCCGGGGTAGGTCAGTTCCCGGGGGATTACACAATATTCAAAGGAGGGGGGTGTAAGGGGCCATCTCACATGGTATCACTGATGACATCATCCAGTGAGTTTAAGTGTTTATGAAAGACTTTTAAGACTTAAAGATATATTCTGGGCTACTGCATTAGTTAAATTACTATTGTTTCTGTACTACTTAGTGATACTATTTCTATAATATGTCATCTGAGTAGCTGTGTGACTTTGACACACAACCACACACACACCCACACAGGCAGTCACACAACCATTCAGAGAACCAGTCACACATCCACTCAAAGATCCACACAGGCACTCGCACACACACACACACACACGTACACACTTATACAGCTAGTTACACACCTACTCACAGACCCATGCAGCCACTTACACACCCACATAACCACGTACATACCCATATATCCACTCATAAACATTCTGTCAAGTCTAGTACTTATAATCGATTGAACCGCACAGGAGCGAATGACGCTAAGTCCCAATGCCCTTCTCAGAACCCCCCTGCCAGGTCTTTAGTGTTCCATCGCAGGTAAGTTCTGAGGGGGGAAAGGGGTTGGGGACAGAGAAGAGACTGCTCCAAAATCTGCCTGTTCTCCTTTGTCTTCTTCTTACAGGACTGCAAACATTAACATTTATCACTTTAATTGATTTTGCCAAAACTTACTGTTTTCAATTATGTATAGATAGCTTATCTTACCAGAATGTTATTTGAAGCCTACTTCTCTTCTTACTTCTCATATATTATCTGCAATGTTGTTACGAGAAGACTTCACTCAGTTCTCTTTCTTTTCACTCACAGGTATAATCTGCATTTGATCCTGCTTGTTAAGAGACTGAAGTGATGCCTTGTACTGGGGTTCTGGTGTTGTTAAAGACAAGCCTTCCGTCCTTTAAATTAAGTTTTATGATATCTCTGGGCTTTCTGTGAAGATTTTACTGAAAAATGTTCTTTTGATTCTTTTCACCATTTATTCTGTCTTCAACTTTAGTACGCGGCATGTGAAAGTATCATGCCCGTGTTTAACTTTGACTTCTCATCTCTATTAAATCTTTGAAGGGCGTTCGAAGCGCATTTGTTTAACTTTGTTTTATGACATTTCTGGTGCAATAGGTACAGTACAGCACAATGATCACATGTCCCTTGGTGTACAGATAACGTTATAATACCCCACCTCCTACGGAGCAGAGATTGTACAGGCCCCAAAGTCGTATGGAAGTATAATGTCCTTGAGAGTTCGTGTGGGGCAAGCTTTAGCAATCGATGTACCCTACCACCCCATGAAGTAACAACGCCCCCCCCTCCCCTCCCAAACCAAAACCCCTAATCCCCTCTTCCCCCGCCCACTACCTCCCCCCCCCTTCCTGGTGTGTCGCTCAACTGCACTGTGTGGGTGCTGGAACATGATGTTCGTCCTTGCCCATCAAGTGAGGACGCTCTTGGGTGTGGGTTTGTCGGTGAGCCTCAGCAGGCGCAGTTACTTCGGGCATGTGATTTCATTGAATTCAGTGGATAAGAGGGATAGGAAAGGCTGCCAAACAGCAGTAAATGACTCTCATGATTGCGTGAGGGTTGCCTGGATTCGTTCCATACCAATATATACCAGAGTCTGTGGAGCCAACCCGTGTGCGAGGGACGTCTCGTAGAACCCCAGAGCGAGAGGATGTGCTGGACTGCCGTCCCTAGTGCCAACCCCATTTGTTTTCCTCGGATGGATTTTAAAGGGAAGGTGAGTGCATTTGGGCGACCCAAGAGAGTGTAGGCCGAAAAGCGAGGAATGTCAGTGTCAGTGTGTGTTTATTGCGTCAAGAACCTCTGTCCAGTAGTCTCACTTCTACGCAATCCCACAGTATGTGTGTTAGAGTCCCCTTTTCGTCACATCCCCTCCAGCATGTAGGGCTCCGGCGTGGATTGCTTTTGTTTAGTCGGGCAGGCGTCAGGTACCAATAGGAAGCAATCTTAACCGCTGTTTCTTTAATCGCAGTGTTTCTAGCTGTGTGGTGCGCTCTGTGGAAGATATCTTCCTACTCCTTATCTGAGCGGTTTCTCCCTAGCTCAGATTCCCACCTTCTTTGGCCCGCCGATCGGTGTGGGGGTGGCTTAGGACCGATCATTTTATAAAGATCCGTAATCGCTTTATTATTAGCCTTTTTCGTGAATAGCCATATCTCAAAGGCCGTGAGTCGCCTACCCACATGGGGCTGAGTGTCAGGTTGAGTCAGCAAATGTCTAATCTGAAAATAATGAAAGCGTCGAGGGGCAGAGAGATTGTACATTCCCTTTAGGTCGTCAAGTTGGATGAAGTCATTTAGGTCAAAAAGGTGTCCCGCTGACCTGCAGTCTGAAGCCCTCCATTGCTCAAAGGCGTGAGGTTCCATCCCCGGAGGGAATGCAGGGTTGTCAAACAGAGGCGTGAGAGGTGAGGGGAAGGTGGTAAGTCTCCCTCTGACTGCCACTGCGTCCCACACCATGAGAATCGTGCGTCTAATGGGAGATTTCTTGAGGCATGTCGGTCTATCCTAGCGTTTCAAGAATGGGATCTTCCAAAGCGACATCTGGGCCATCGCTCTGTCCTGGAAGAGCCATCTCTTTTCTGACTCGGGTCTGTCCCATTCTAAGAAATATCGTAGCTGCGTCGCCTGGAAATACCTCAAAAGGTTTGGAATCCCTAAGCCCCTCTCCTGCGGCGCCCGTTGAGCGAGGTCCCTAAACATTCACGGACGTTTCACCACACATACGAACTACAATAGTGCGTCTTGCAGCTTCTTTAGCAGTCCGATCTGTGGAGTTACGGGGATGGTCTGGAATATGTATAGGACTTTTGGCCGCTGGAACATTTAGATCGCCGCTCAGCGACCCAGCAGTGAGAGTGGGTGTTGTCGCCATTTTCTTAGGTCTCCCTGAATTAGGGAGTAGAGATCTGAGTAGTTCCGGTGGACAGTCTGCAGTGTACTTGGTGTCATGGTGATTCTCAGGCAAGTGATCGAGGTGCTAGAAGCCAATCCCCCGTACGTCAGTGTACCACTGGCGGACTTGCGAGCATTACGGCCCAGAGGGAGGATCATGGACTTACCAGTATTCATAACCTGATACCTTCCCAAAAGCCTCCATTTCTGTCAGGAAGGCTGGCACGGACTGTTTGGGGTTATTCAGGGCTGCCAAGATGTCATCGGCGTAAAGGCTTATGGTTTGTGGTTCGCCTCCAAATGTGATGCCAGTTATGTCCGGATTGTCCCTGATTCTTTGCGCGAGCGGCTCTATGTATAGCGCAAACAGTAAGGGCGAGAGGGGGCACCCTTGCCTAATGCCCCGTCTGATGTCAAGTGGTTGTGAACCGATGCCGTTAACACGGACAGATGCCCGGGGGGCATCATAGCAGCTGGCTACCCAGGCTCTGAAGCGATCACCCATACTGAATCGTATGAGCGTTTTGTCCAGGAAGCCCCAGTCCACCCTGTCAACCGCTTTCTCATTGTCGACAGAGAGGTGCACCGCATCAGAGTTGCTGTAGTGGGCTTTGTCTATGACATGTAGAAGTCGTTTGGTGTTGTCGCTGCATTGCCTATTTGGGATAAATCCCGATTGGTCTGGCTCTATGATGCCAGGTAAGCACAGTCCTAATCTAGCTGCTAAGATCCCCGTAAAAAGTTTGAGATCGATATTAAGCAGAGATGTGGGTCTGTAGGAGGCGCATTGCGTAGCATCTTTGCCCGTCTTCAGTAGTACTATGACATCGGCCGCAAGCATGTCAGGGGGGATGGAGCCCGGCCCTTGGAAGGAATTAAATAACTTAGTCAAGAGGGGCGCTAGCAAGGGACAAAATGCTTTATAGAAGCCGGCTTTGAAGCCGTCCGGCCCCGGCGCTTTCAGTGGCTTTAGGCATGAAATCGCCGCTATCACCTCCTCCGTCCTGATAGGTGCATCTATCATCTAAGGAAGTAGCCCTGGCTTCATTGAGCGCTGTTACTGCGCCTCGTTCAAATAATCCACCTCCCCTTTATCTAGAGAGAGATCCGCGCTGTATAACTCGGTGTAGAAGGCCCAAAAGGCTTCAGCAATTATAACTTCATCTTGTACCTCCCGCCCTTGGCTTTCCTGGATAGTTGTGATCTTGGACCTCTTGACCCGCGCCCTTAGTTTGCTCGCCAGCAGCCGACCTGTTTTATCGCCTCACACACAGTAAGAATGTCGCAACCGAAGGGCCGCATATTCCGCGCGATCGAGATCCAGTCCTGCCAATTGCGCCCTGGCCGCTTTTAGTTGTCGCCAGATCCTGGGGACCCCAGTGCGACTGTGCACCCTCTCCAGTTCCGACACCTGCGGCGAAAGCGCCTCTCTTTTATCCCTGCGTTCCTTAGACTTGGCCGCTGATATCGCGATGAGATCACCTCGTACCACCGCCTTAAGCGCTCCCCACACTGCTGTTCCTGGTGCTTCAGGTGTATGACTACGTGCTAAGTATTATTTTATGTTTTTGTGCAGTTGTTGTGTAACCCCTTGTCTCTGTAGGAGGGCCTCCCGTAGGCGCCATCAGCCTCTCTGAGTGGGCACGCGTGGGACAGTGATCGTGAGTGTAACCGCATCGTGGTCGGAGAGGGCCGCGGGGATTTTGTCAACGCCCTTTATCATTGCGGCAATATCTGGGGGCATCAAGAAATGATCTAATCAAGCATAAGTGTGATGTACATGAGAGTAGAAGGTGTATTGAGTAGTGAGGGGATGTGCCTCCCGCCAGATGTCCGAGTAGCCTCGACTAGCCAACCAGTTCCGTCCCTCTATGGAAATCGCCCCTGTGGCGCCAAATCGGTGACCTGATCTATCTTTAGCTAGGTCCATTACCAGGTTGAGATCGCCACCCACCAGTGTGTAGCATATCTGGAGTGTAAGGGCGTCAGATAGGGCCCCCGAGAGGAATGACTCTTGCCCGTAGTTAGGGACATATATAGAGCCGATGACTAAGGACATGTCCCACACCCGCACATTGTAAGTGAGGAGTCTGCCTTTAATTTCTGCAACCTTGTCCCCCACCTTGCCCTGGAAATGACTAGCAAAGAGAATGGCAGCTCCCGCTTTTTTCTCATTGGGGGAAGAGTAGAATTGGCGGGGGAAAGCTCTGGAGCGCATTCTGGGCCAATCCCTGGAGAGAAGATGTGTTTTCTGTAGCAAGCAGATTGAGGCGCCGGAGTTCTCTAGATAGGAAAATACCGCCCGCCGCTTGACAGGATTGTTGAGCCCCTTTACGTTCAGGGTAATTACTTTAAGGGCGTTGGCAGACATGGTATCCGTGTATGTGGGAGATGTTGCTCCACTGGGGGGGTTGCCTGGATCAGGCGAAACCTATAAGCTCCCAGATGTGCGACACACCGGGACCCTCCCCACCCCCGCAGCCCCCAGCCTCCCCAACCCCCCCCAGCCCGACCCCCCAACATACCACCCCCCATCTCCTCCTCCCCTCTCCCCGGGTCCCACACCCCTCCCAACCCATCCCCCAAAACCCCTGCCTTACAAACCCCGAGAACCCAACCGCTCCACCACCCTCCCTAACACCAACAAGAAAACCCCAGCAAAGTACTGTATTCTCAAGCCTGGATACCCATGCCGCAGGTCTGTGGTGTCTTTTACCGGATGAACGTGAAGCCTTGGTGATTCCTCCGGCCCCCTGTCCCCCCGGCCAGCGATGGAGTAGTGCTATTGAGTCCCCATCTCGCAAACAGGTTATTCAGACGATGCTGTGTCTCTGAACACCGCATCAAGGGCCGATGCCCGTTCTGTGACATGGTGGTGTGACCCGGTTTCAGCTCAGCTATAGGTGAACATCTGCGGCCGACTCGCTGCCACCCCCCTCTCGAGGACTGTTGGGAATGCGGTGGAGTGGTGCTCGGCGTGTCCTGTTCAATTCCTAAAAGGGAGCATGTCTTTTGAAGGGATCGCAGTTGATGAAGTGTACCATTCATTTGAAAATCAGGCGGAAGGAGTGGCCCCATGAGTACGGTATCCCTTTGTCTCTCAGGAACGTCGTGGCAACTTTGAACGCCTTTTGTTTTTGGAGCGTGATGGCTGACAGGTCTTGGAACAGTGCCACTGGGTGCCCCTGGTATTGAAGAGGTTGCTTCCAACGTGCCTCTCGCAGGATTCTCTCTTTCAAGGGAAAGTCCGGTAAGAAGGCCAGAATATCCGGTGGGGGAGCAGACGTGCGCCACACCAGGCCTACCCTGTGCGCCCAGTCGATTTGAATGTCAAACTCTGTGGGTTCTCCCAGTACCTCCCGGAACATGCCTTGCAGGTATTTGGTGATATCCACCCCTTCTTCCTTGGATGGAACTCCCCTGATGCGAATATTATTGCATCGGGACCTGTTTTCTAAGTCCTCCGCATGTGCCTGTAGGTCCAATTGCTGATCACGGAGGTGGAGAAGTTCTTGTTGGAGCTGCTTGACCTTCTCGCTTCTTGTCTGATCCGAGCCCTCAAGAGAGGCCACTTGCTCGCCCAGGCCGTCCACGTCGCGGCGAATCTCTCTCACTTCCCCCGCCACCTCTTGTTTAAGCGTTTGGAAGTCCTCTCGAAGGGAATTAAACGGATTCTAAAAAGGACTTGGTGATGGGAACCTCTCCTTCCCCCGATTCCATTTGTTTCTTTTATGTCGCAGGGGAGGGAGGCGCTCTGTCTCCCTTGGGGGGGCCCTTGAGAAGCATATCCTTAAGGGTGCGTTCCCCCCTTTTCCTGGAGGAGGCCATAAAGTCCCCTCTCCTTTCTCCTTGTCTGCTTAGGCTATTTGGGTCCCTCTCTGTGGCTCCCGGATGCTAGGGCCAGGTGCGTTATCCAGGGGGGGGCCCTGTGTGTGGGCGCGCGGTCACCTAGCTCGAGTGTTGTTAGAGTGGGCACGAGCCTACGTTCGGCCACAGGAGCTACCCCGGTTCCACCGATCAATGTAGTGTTGGGTCCCGCCGATGAACCGGGCTCAGGCTGCAAAAGTGCCAGTGTCCAAGTCCGCCCACATGGTCATCAGTCTGCTGACACTAGGTCTTGTGTGTTCCGCGATGACTAGGGCCCCTTTGATGTTGCTTAGGTCTCAGGTTTACCTCCCTTCTTGCTCTGATGGAGGTGGGGGCGGTCGCTCTCCACCGTGTGGGCACCTATGTGGTGGTTTAGTCCTGTGCCCCTCAACCGTCTTACAGGAGCGGGGCCCACTGGCAGTGACGGATCCGGCGTCGCACCCCCCACCTCAGCAGTGCCAAACAGGGTTCAGATGTCCTCTCTCCAAAGTGCGTGTGGAGGGGAAGGTGAGCGTCCCGCTGCGGGTCACACTGCAACACTGCGCCCCAGGGGGCCACGTCGTTTTGTCTCGAGGTAGTATGCCTCTCTCTCCACTCTCTGGGCGCCTTCAAGGGGATTGGTGGCCAGCTTGGGGTCACCCCTCGCTCATCCGCCGTAGTGCGATTGGGGGGGGGGGGCGCTCCGCTGCCTCGCAGCTTCAAGTCCCTGCGCTCCCCCCGCTGCAGATGAATGCCGGTACCTGTACGCAGCCCCGCTCCGGGGGTCAGGTTCACTCCGCTGAGTATGCTGCTCCGGCGCTGATCCCTTCAGAGCGGCGCCAGGGAGGGCCGCTAACAGGCCCTGCCTCGTAGGCCCAGGAGCCCCGGCCTCAATTTTCGCGCTCCCAATGGGGAGTGATATGCCGAGTCATGGTCCGCCTGACCTCAGGGCTCCCGGCTGAGCCGCAACCGCCGCTCCCCCGCAGCGTGATGTAGCTTGGGGGCTAGAGATGTCCGGGGCACAGCCAACCCTGACACCTCGTTGTGGAGCCTTGTGGCAGCTTCGGGTCCAAAGTTGGTACGGGGTCTTTCGGAGGCGCCTCACGCTTCCAAGGTGCCTGCCGGGTAGAGTCCTCGGCTCCGCTCCGTTTTCCACCAAGTCTGGTGCACAGATGGGGATAATGTGCTCACAATTGGCCCGAAGAGGGATACAGAGCGTGGAGCCGCGAGGTCCTGCGACTGCTCAGGTCGCCATCTTGGCCTGTTCGAAGCGCATTTAAAGAAGACGCGACGTGTAGAAAGGTCACACCCGCGTCTGACAGACTCGGAAACAGCTAGAGATGACAGCTGAACCGAAAGCTAGTTTTAAACGCTGACTGTGAAGAAAATAGTTACTCGATGGAACTTTTAATCAGCTGGCGGCGAAAGTTATTCAGTCCTCGATACTTTTTGGCTCATAGAAATTTACCTTAGACTCAACAACCTTTTCTCTCAGAATTTATTTTACATTAGCTACGTTTTATACACTAACCTGATACTGGGAGGAATTAAGTGTTCCGACGAAACTAACCCTGATTTTATCGCAACTTCCCTAACTGACTTCCACGACGCTGGGGAAACAGGTGCTGTTCCATTAAATTCTTCATTGAAGTGCGCAGTGGAATGTTGAAGCGCACTTCACCAGATGTCATTAAACCTAAAAGACTAGACTGCTAACAGCGGTGTGCTGTTGCAGTGTCAGAATGTTGGCAGCCATCTTGGAGTTTCTGCAGTGCCAACTAGCGCTCCAATTTAAGGGATTAACTGCCTTTTGGTAAGTTTGTGGAGGGAAAATAGTAGCCAGCATTGAGTTAGAAGGAGGAAACCTCCCGTGAGTCCTGACACATTCACAGATGCACATAACTACTCACACACCCACACAGTCAATCACACCCCTGCACACATACCCATACAGTCACTGATACATCTACTGAAAGACCCAGCAAACCTCTCACAGACTCACACAGCCACCCACTTACACACCAACACAACCACTCACATACCTACTCACACACCCATACAACCAATCACACACCCACTCAGAGACCCAGAAAACCACTCTCACACCCATACAGCCACTCTCACACCCAGAGTCCAGAAACCACTGACACACCCATTTACACAATTATACAACCCCTCATGCACCCACTACAAACCACGCAAACCACTCATACAGACACTCAGACACCCACCTACACACCCATACAACTAGTGACACCCACTCAAAGATCCTCACTGCAACTTACACACCACTCACTCACAAACACATTTACACACACACACACCCATACAGCCAGTCACACACTCATTCATAGACCAGAAAACCACTCACACCCATACACACACCGATATAGCCCCTAACACTCCCACTTATAGACCAAGAGAACCACTCAATCTCCCATTCACAGGCCTACACGAGTACTAACACATCCATTCAACCCCTCACACACCCATACAGCCACTTCTATAGCCACTTACAGACCCACACAGCCAGCCACACACCCACTCACAGAACCATCCACACAATCATTGACACACCTACTCACACACCCATGCAGCTGCTTACACACCCACTCACAGATCCAGAACACCACTCACACATCAATCCAGGCACTAAACAGCTACTCACAGTCACTATCACACCCAGTTACATACCAACACAGCCACTACCACACCCATTCACTCACCTATATAGCCCCTTGCACACCCAGACAGCT
This sequence comes from Lissotriton helveticus, assembly GCF_964261635.1. Lineage (NCBI taxonomy): Eukaryota > Metazoa > Chordata > Amphibia > Caudata > Salamandridae > Lissotriton > Lissotriton helveticus. Next base: position 588,885,871 of record NC_136068.1, read on the forward strand.
ACTCACACACCCAGACACATGCAGAGTTATATCAATTGTAAAAAGATATTTTTGTATTTAATTTGTTATTGTTTTGTATTAAATGTGTGTTTTTGGTTGGGAACAGATCAGCGGATCCGTTGCAGGGCTGCCTGCTACATAGCTGGCCGACCCCTTATTTGGCAGAGTAGCCTCCTCGGATCTGAGTGAAAAAGTAAGATTTTACACTGCATGTAGGTCGAAAATCATGATTTTATTAAAGACATGGAGGCTTATATGATACATTATCCTCTTTAATGTCACACACAATAGCAACAATTAGAACTTTTAACTTCAGAATTGAAATACTCGTCACATTCTAAAACAGTATAAATGTCTCCAACAAGCAACCGCTTTCTTTATTTTCGCTGTGATCAAGTCTCTTTGTTGAACACGGAACAGTATTGATATCTGGCTCTTTATCTTCTGGAAACTTCCCAGAAAAACAGAATCTTTATTTTCTTCAAATGTTTTCCGTAATCATAAAGAACATATTAAAGATGAGTATATTATTTGGGAAGGATAATATTAGCATTGGTGTCTATAATAAAATTATTATTTTTTTCCTACTGTGGAAAATCTGAATTTTATGGCAAGGCACAAAGGCCAATATTATGCATGTTTAAAGCCGTGCGATAGAATTCATTTAAAGCACTTTCTATTGGTTTCAAATACAACTTCTTAAGTCTGTTGACCAATCTGATGAACTCATAATGCTTGTAAGAGTTCCACCCACCATAAATGTATTTGAAGCCATAGCACCTCTTGCTGAGTGTGCTCTAAATTTAGTTATATCAATTCTTCATTTATCCATAACCAATTTAAGCCACCATGCCAGTGTTGGTCATGAAACTGACTTATAAGGATACCTAAATGAAAGCAACAATTGAGAATCATTTGATCTTCTCAAACTTTCAATTCCTTTTTTCATACTCCTTCAAACATTTTACTACACACAATTTCTCATTCTCTTCCATACTTGGATAAAAAATAGTTTTTGACATACTTATTGTTCTCTTCTTAATATAAAAACGCATACCGTCTAGACCATAACTCCTAGAAGATACTTCCACTCTTCTGAATGAGACTAAACAAAGTAGCATAGTTAATTTTAACGTCAGATCCTTTAAAAACAAAAATTACTTGCCACTCCAGTTAGACAGTTCCATCAACACTACATCAACATCTGAGATAGAGGAGCATTTTAGACCCGGAGGTACATTCAACCACACACTTCTTATCAATCTTTTTTACTACATCATATTGACCTGCTGGTAAACCGTCCACTAACTCATGGTCTAGAAATTGCTGACCTGCTTAAAATCACTGAACTATAAGAGCAATCTCCTCAAAATATCTCCATTGGAAAATTAAATACATTCACCACAGAAACCGAAATGGGATCCAAATCCCTCCCAATACACAAAAATATCCATCTCTTCCATGCCAATCTATATGCCTTTGTTGTGCCCGAAGTCATGAACCTTTGAGTTTCGTAGCCTCTGACAATAATCCTCATACCTGCCATACTCTCCTTAAACCATACATGCATTTAACCATTCTGCACCAAATTGTGACATTCTCCTGCTATATTTACCAACACCCTCCCACATCCTGGCAGAAGTACTGGTTCACCCATCAGCAAATTCATCACATCTGGAAACCACACTTGTGAAGGCCAAAACGAGGCCACCATCTGTAGTTCTGCCTATTCTTTCCTCACTTACATCAACAATCACTGTGTCATTGAAAAGGGGTAAAATGAATACTTGCGTGTTGTTCCCCACTGTTCCAGGAATGCATGTACTGCACTCGCCTCCGGGTCTGGTTTACAACTGCAAAATATTGGAAGCTAAGCATTCAGACTGCTTGCGAAGAGATCCACCTGTACAAGACCCTATCTGAACTTTAATGCCCTGGAAACACCCCTGTTCCAACATTCAATCACTCGAATCACTCAGATTTCTCAAATTCTAATCTATCTCTCTATTGCTTAAGCCTGCAATGTGTGGAGCTTAAACCAAGGTATTCTAATCCAGACAAAAATGGCAAAAAGTTATTTGCTAGATCCGTTAGTGGCTTAGATTAAGGACTGCCTAACCGATTCATGTACCTCACTATTGACACATTGCCCATCTTTAACAACACACAACATTTCACACAATCCCTTACAAAACTCACAGCAAAAGACACTACTACAATTCTTGATAATTGATATGCATTTCTTCCCTGATTACAGTGGACTACATCTTGCACCCATCCTTGCAGACCGGCATCTGACTGTTTCCAAATCGGGAGCTTCTATGAAAATTCCATACTTCTAAATTCTCCTTCCACCACTCCAACTGCTGTATCACATCCAAATTCAATTGATTTTTTTGAGAATACTTCATCCTTAGCCTGAGATGCTGAGCCTTCAATCCCTGCAACGCTCGATTAGCAAGTGGAGCTTGACATATTGCCTGAATTGAAGCCGAAAGCAAGCCCAACAGTCTTAATAGTTGACTCAGGCTGCTTTCCTTCTCTCTTCTTATATCTCTGTGTATCTTTTTCACTTTCCCTGCTGGTAATGTCAATACAGTTTCTAATTTGAATCTGAAAACCTAAAAGTATCACTTCCTGACTTGCAACTAGACATAACTTTTGCCTGTCTGTTTGTAAGAACTTCTTGATCCTCCAAAACACGGTCTGCTAATTTGGTTTGCTCTATAGCCAGTTTCTCCGTTTCTGTCACTATTAATACATCCTCTAAATAAACTATCAGATGCACACCTTTGTCCTCAGCCAAGCAATTACCGGTCTCATTACTTTGGTGAAACACCACTGTGCTAGCATCAATCGGAATGGGAGAGGAGTGAACCTCCACATTCTTCCATGCCATTGAAATTTCAGATAATTTCTGTGTTACTGAAATATGTGTAGTATTATAGGCATCGTTTAGATCTAGTTGTGTCTTCCAATCTGCCTTCCTCAGTAGATCTCTCAGTAAATTAATTCCTTCCATTTTGAAATGGTTGTACTGGGCCCAATCGTTCAGCTCTCTCAAGTTTATGGCAAACCTCATTCCCTTGTTCTTCTTTTCTACCAAAAATATATAGTTTACGAATCCTTTTGAGCCTCTTAAACAGCTCTCTATTGTACCCTTCTCCACCAGTGCTTCCTCTTCCACCAAATGTGTCAGTTCTTTTGAAAACTTCAGAGCCTTTGAACTTTAATACCTGAAATGGCACATCTACAAAATATATTTGATAACCTTGGCCCTGCAACCTGCCTTGGATGTGCTAGCACCATTAGTTCCGCTCGTGGCTCTGCATTGTTTCAAATAATTATTTGCTATCCACAAATAGTTATATGAGCCCAAGTAAAATATTGTAACCCTTATTACCTTAATTACAAGCTCTCCACTGAAGGGATTCAAACACTCTATCACTAGGAATTAAAATGAGAGCACACTGTCTCAGGCCTATAAATGTGTTCCTTGTTACAACTTGCCTAAAACACCTTAGGAAACATACTCTTATTTTTAAAACTGTTGTGCTTACCGAAAAACAGGCTTCTTAACACTTTTATAGTTTTTAAAATACCCTCATAATTTCCTTTATGAATTGAACTTTTTATTTTCAAATGATATTTCACCAATCATATTATAATGAACGCATTGCACATATACTTCCTCTCATTAACATTTCAGCCAATCTCATTCATAAATCTTGTTGAGTAAACATAGAACTTATCAGCAACAAAGTAGGAAGATGGCTGCTTGTTGGGGACATGTATACTTATTTAGAATGGCACAGTATTCTAGTTCTATAGTAAAACATTCTAGTTGTTGCTGTGTCTGTGGTAATAAAGAGGATAATGCATAATATTGCATAAGAAGACAGGTTGCACTCCGTTGTTTCAATCCGTTTTTTCAAAGACCAATTTAGTCACAAACTTTTTCAACTATTCTTTTAGTGGTTGGCGTGCTCACTGATTCGTGCCAAGCCCACACAGCACGTGTGATACATAACAACAAAGAATGGCAGGGTAACATATTGACCCCACCACAGTGGCTACAGCCTCTTTTTAGTAATGCAAATGCTACCATTATTTTTATAATAATCCATTTTCTTCTGTTTTACTTATTCCTTATTCTTTTCGCTGCGCAATCTTTTTTCTCATTCATCCTATTTGTTGAACTCTTTATCATGCAAGGTGATTGCCAATTTTCAAGTTTTCTCATGTCATGGCGGGCCATCCGAACCTCTCAACCACAAACACGTACTGATGCAAGGTTCCATTTAAGCAGTTTATTTATCCAATGCATTTCGGACCCTTTCTGGGTCCTTCGTCAGGGAACATACTGCAAGTAATAATAACACACATATTAACAACCCACAATTTAAATAACCACGAACTTGTTTTTATATAAAAAAACGTTCCTCTTATGTGCAACATATTAGCCATTAGTATTGTGAAACATCCTTCATACTACGTTCTCTCAAGTACCCTTGCTTGATAGGACCCATCTACCTAACATTACTCCCTTAAATTATTCAAAAGAAATCAGTCACACACATAAACTGCTTCGCTATCCCTGCGGGTCTCTGTGATTACATTACCATTCTCTTTTCCGTCCTGGTTCTACCCCATCACTTCCACATTATAATTTCCTTGGCGCTAGTGACAAAACTTGATGTTTCCCCTCCGCATCTCATATATACTTATTCATCACTGCTCCGCTACAACCCCTTCCCTATTCTCGCCAATTACTTAGTTAAACATACCTGCTTAATAAACGACATCTCTCTCTCCTCAGTAAAACTGGACGCTAGCCTTACTAGCTGACTCCCCTTCAATCATCAGGTTTTTTAACTAACCTTCGTGATTAGGACCCGCCCCCTCCCTTAAACCCACAGTATCCACCTACGACATAGAGGAACAGTCATTCGGAGAATGACTACCTTTCCCATAATCCTCCTGATGTGTATAGCGAACCCAATAGACTGACATCGTTACAAAAATGTTTATGAAGTGTTCGCAATCAACTAGATTTGAAAATAATACATCACTAGAAAAATGTCCACAAGAAATTAATAAAAAAGTCCATGGTGATGTGTGCATTTTTTCATTTCTTTCGCTGACATGTTTAATACAAACTTGCTGAATGAAACGCGATGTTTTCCCTTGCATGCCAAGATCAATATTTAGTCCTGATTCTTTGTAAATGAAGTTCATTCGTTCACTGGGTGCTAACCCGGTGGGGCTAGATTCAAGTAAATCACATAAGAAGACAGGTTGCACTCCGTTGTTTCAATCCGTTTTTTCAAAGACCAATTTAGTCACAAACTTTTTCAACTATTCTTTTAGTGGTTGGCGTGCTCACTGATTCGTGCCAAGCCCACACAGCACGTGTGATACATAACAACAAAGAATGGCAGGGTTCTTTGTTGCCATTCTTTGTTGTTATGTATCACACGTGCTGTGTGGGCTTGGCACGAATCAGTGAGCACGCCAACCACTAAAAGAATAGTTGAAAAAGTTTGTGACTAAATTGGTCTTTGAAAAAACGGATTGAAACAACGGAGTGCAACCTGTCTTCTTATGTGATTTACTTGAATCTAGCCCCACCGGGTTAGCACCCAGTGAACGAATGAACTTCATTTACAAAGAATCAGGACTAAATATTGATCTTGGCATGCAAGGGAAAACATCGCGTTTCATTCAGCAAGTTTGTATTAAACATGTCAGCGAAAGAAATGAAAAAATGCACACATCACCATGGACTTTTTTATTAATTTCTTGTGGACATTTTTCTAGTGATGTATTATTTTCAAATCTAGTTGATTGCGAACACTTCATAAACATTTTTGTAACGATGTCAGTCTATTGGGTTCGCTATACACATCAGGAGGATTATGGGAAAGGTAGTCATTCTCCGAATGACTGTTCCTCTATGTCGTAGGTGGATACTGTGGGTTTAAGGGAGGGGGCGGGTCCTAATCACGAAGGTTAGTTAAAAAACCTGATGATTGAAGGGGAGTCAGCTAGTAAGGCTAGCGTCCAGTTTTACAGAGGAGAGAGAGATGTCGTTTATTAAGCAGGTATGTTTAACTAAGTAATTGGCGAGAATAGGGAAGGGGTTGTAGCGGAGCAGTGATGAATAAGTATATATGAGATGCGGAGGGGAAACATCAAGTTTTGTCACTAGCGCCAAGGAAATTATAATGTGGAAGTGATGGGGTAGAACCAGGACGGAAAAGAGAATGGTAATGTAATCACAGAGACCCGCAGGGATAGCGAAGCAGTTTATGTGTGTGACTGATTTCTTTTGAATAATTTAAGGGAGCAATGTTAGGTAGATGGGTCCTATCAAGCAAGGGTACTTGAGAGAACGTAGTATGAAGGATGTTTCACAATACTAATGGCTAATATGTTGCACATAAGAGGAACGTTTTTTTATATAAAAACAAGTTCGTGGTTATTTAAATTGTGGGTTGTTAATATGTGTGTTATTATTACTTGCAGTATGTTCCCTGACGAAGGACCCAGAAAGGGTCCGAAATGCATTGGATAAATAAACTGCTTAAATGGAACCTTGCATCAGTACGTGTTTGTGGTTGAGAGGTTCGGATGGCCCGCCATGACATGAGAAAACTTGAAAATTGGCAATCACCTTGCATGATAAAGAGTTCAACAAATAGGATGAATGAGAAAAAAGATTGCGCAGCGAAAAGAATAAGGAATAAGTAAAACAGAAGAAAATGGATTATTATAAAAATAATGGTAGCATTTGCATTACTAAAAAGAGGCTGTAGCCACTGTGGTGGGGTCAAAATGTTACCCTGCCATTCTTTGTTGTAATGCATAATATTGACCTCCATGCCTAACATTAAATAAAAGGATTTGAAAACAAACAGTACCAGTGTTTGGGAAAAGGGTTAAGTCTCAAAAGAGCCTGTGTGTTTATGTTGTGCAGATGACAATTGCACATAGAACAGGATGCAGTCTTTTAAGTTGTTGAGGAACACCCTGTTGCCTGCGTTTCTGAAATGGACTTTGTTTTTTTTATATATTCAGTCCATGTCAAAGAGCAAGTTGTTATGGTATATAGAGACCATTTTGTGGTCTTATGTTATGATGTATAGGTTCCTTTTTAACATCTGCTTCTGTGGAGGAGCAGGTTGTATTAAAAAAAAAGAATATCCTTGTGATGATTGATTTTACAAAAAATAAATTGTTTCCAGCTTGAACTCTTTAAAAGTTATAAACATTGTTGCACATAGGTGCAGCAGCACACTTGATATTTAAAAAAAATGTACTTGTCTTTTTTCAGCTGCTGATTGCAATGCTGAATAATGATAATAATCCTTATTTGTAAACCGCAAACATATCCCCCCCTCAAGGTTTAAAGGCGCTGGTGTACGTTGGGGAGATTAAGTGAACTACAGCCCAGAATCACAGGATGCTGAGCTGCTGCCGGCAGTTGAACTATGTCCCCTGCACTCCGGAGTCAGCCGCTCTGTCCTCTCCACTCCAATCCACTTTAGGGATTTAAAGCAGTGACAATTTGACCAGATAGCATAAACATCCCAAGATAACTGACTGGAGGAAAAAACATTTTTTGCGGCTGGGAATATAAATGCAAATGCTTGCATATAATTCAAAGAGGGTATGTAGGAAGAATCCGTCTTTAGCAGGAAAATATGCCATTATAACGGTTTTGGGACCAATCGCCAGACTCCCACCAGTGCAATTAAGATGTGCCCGCAATTTGGGAAGGCGCATCCTGGCCTTTTAACATTGCGGACGGTGCTGCTAGCTGCAATGCCAAAAGAGCATGCACAGCATTTCCCTGCACCACGTGGCGGGCACCACGCAGTGCCTGCCACTTAGTGCATGGAACTGCAGGGGGGTACCGTGGGTACGCCCTAGTGCCCTCCACCCCCACACACACACACAAAGCCAGTCGCCGCCTGTCTTTTTGCAGCGGGATAGCCGCCGCAAAAAGACAGGCGGAAGATCATACCGTAATCACTACGGCGGTGCCTACACAGCACTGCTGCAATGTTGCCCTGGTTACGGGTTCTGCAAGGCGGGCCGAAAAGGACCGCTTTGCGGAACCATGGCGGACGGACTTGCTGTCCGCCGTGGAACCATTGTCATTCCCACTGCCATCCTAATTTGGCTGTGGGAATTTTCAGTATGATGGCGGAAGGATCGTCACCGCCGACCCAGCGGTGGCGGTCCTTCTGCCATCATAATGAGCCCCTTAGATTTTAGAAAGTATCTGAGATGCATTGAATAAACGAGGCACATCTTTTATCACGTTCAACACAAATGGGGCCGCTTCCAGTATAGTGGCCAAAGGTGCTCAAGTGTTGAATTGTGATTGTGGACATCTCACAAAAAGTGAAGGACTGGCCTCACACACCACCAGGTGTCATGCTTCATCATCGGCAGTCCTCGCCCTCTAGAAACTCGGTTTGGTAGAGGGCAAGCATTCACCTGACGACAGGGATGCACTTCTAAACTAAGTGGGGGCCTGTGGAAAGTGGGTGAAGTTTAAAAAACATTACAGTTACCAAATTAAATTTTAATAGAGTAGGCAGCTGTATGGTATTAAATAAGGGTGAACAGTGAAGTGGGGAATTTATTATCCCCTCACCATAGTGAACAGGGTCAACACAACCTTTTTGGACGTAAGGAGGATGGTGGTGTGTAAGGCCAGTCCTTCACTTTTTGTGAGATGTCCACGCTCACCATTTACACCTTGAGCACTTTTGGTCACTATACTGGGAGTGGCCCCATTTGTGTTGAACATTTTATGTTGGAGGCTGGCCTGTTCCTAGCGCCCTGTGACTCTAGTTCCCTCCTCCAGTATTTCCCTGGGGTTAGTGTGGTTTCACATCTTTTATCACAACATATGTTTGCATGTAGGCTTGTTTTCTACAGTGTGGGAAATTTTAGTATTTGATACATTCTATTACATGTTTGGAGGTAAAAAGAACAATATTGAAAGACTGACATACCTGTGTTTCTTGCAGGACAAAATAATTTATCTGTGGTGAGTAACAGTTTCAGTGGATCTGATTAATATATTTTTCTTAGGAGCTGTTCATATGTGATAACACATTAAAATATATATGCAATATTGACACAATTTACCACCTAATTAGCCTCTAATCAAATTGTACACTGAGCAATCTTCCTTTCCATATCATTTTGCCATACCTGCCACGTAATTTGGTTCGTCACTGTCACAAAATTCAAGTGGATCTACATATACCTTAATGCTGATGCACAGAGCCCCTTAAACAGAAAGCCTCCAAAGATTTATCAAAGAAGTGACTCTTTACGTAGCTTGCTATTGACACTGACACCTCCAAACACAGATCACTCATTGTATTCACACAATCCAAATTAACCCCTAAACACAAATTCACACAGATACCTGTAAAGACAAGCTGCATTGACACAAATCACACAGAGACGCCACCCAGAGATAACCATGCAGCTACTATTAAAGATAATCCCCTCAATGGTACCATCACTTCCTTGCATTTACTAATATTTGTAAGATGAAAAATGGAGGTTTGCTAACTTGATTTCTTTAAGGTCGAGGTTAGGCATGGGATCGAGAACATGATGTTCTCTTTAAAGGTTATACGGTTGTTTGTATGAACAGTAAAAGTCCTGAAGGGCAATCTACCTAGAAATCCTAATACCCTCTTTCCCAGGAGTTGTCCTTAAAATGATATGTTGGAAGTGTGTGTAGCATTTTATACCACTGTAAGAAACCAGAACCGAGAAAAAGAAGTGTGCTAGGAGTATGAGGAAAAAGATTTATTGAAGTCTTTCTCAAAATACTATATCATCGCGCAAGAGCATTATGGAGGAGCCATCCATACGATTCTGTCCTGCGGTATTGTGGAAGCAGGAGAAATTATGGAAGATGGAGGGCAGTGAGAGAGGGAAATGGTCTGGAAGAGATTGGGGTGACAAATAGGAGAATCAAACCTTTGCCACTTAGAAATTGTGATACTTTGAAAAATAATAGGGCAGTATAGGGAGAGTAGTAGTAGTAATAAACGTTATTCGGTAACCAAGTACCATCAAAGTGCACATGTGCAAAGCATTACAAGAGATACATCATAAAACCATTTTAAGACATGTCACAGCACGATTAATAAAAAACCGACACTATTAAAAATTTATTTTCTTTAGCCATTACGTGTGTGCAAAATGGGAGCAAAAGTCCAGGAGCACTATGTGCAAATTGAGCAATAAATACATAAAACACATGGAAATTATCTTCCAGCTAAATTTATCAAATCAATGTTGATAAAATCAAACAGTCATTCAAAAATTTGACCTAGTTGCTTGGGGGCACAGTTAGTAGTCTACCACGTTCGTGCCATACTGCCTGTAAAGATTTGCTCGTAGCAATGGCTATTACTGGAGTGGTGTCACTCCTCAATATTCTAAGTGCCACTATATATTTTGTTAATTTCAGATTTTGGCATACAGGAATAATCCATTTCCAACGCGGGCCATGGTAACTCGGACAGACGAATAAAAAGTGTGCCTCATCTTCTTCTGCCAGGCCACTTGCCGGACAAGTACTAATGCCAGAGTGCCACTGACTGGTTACTGATCTCAGGGGAAAAGTGCCGAGCTGAAAGCGGATATAAAAACTTTTGGCTAAAGGGGAGGAAACAAATGTTGCAGCATGAGCAGCTGCCTGTCCCCCATATGGCCAGGTAATCGCTGCCACCGCCCCCGCGAGTCACAGGTCCCACGTTGCATGCTCTCTCTTCACAGGCTCAAGCAACCCGCCTTCTTGGTGTCTTCTCTTGGTATTGTGGGGGTCCCACTTGTCTCACACCAATGTGGGCCCTCCCTGATAGCCCCCCTGTTCAGCTGGCACTGCACCCCGCAGACCCTTGCGGGCTCTGCATGGCCTCTCTCGATGCTTACCACTCCTAGTGGGGAGGGGACATCACACCCCGTTTGGTTGGGAGGGGGCCCAGTGCTGCTCCAAGGAAAGGATGGGGGTCTCATCCAGTACCTCCCCCAGCTCTCACCTCTTCCGTAGGGGCAAGGGGGAAATTCTGCTATAATCTTCTACCGACGCCCAGCTCTGCCGCAATAGCACAGCCCAGCTCCTCATGGTTCTGACAGGCCTCACATGTTGGCTGTAGTCTCACCAGTTGCTGTAGACATTCGCAGCCCCACCTTGGGTCAGGAGCTAACCGTCACCTCCACCGCCATCAGGGCCACAGTTTGTGCTGGTCAGGGCTCTGTATCCACTGAGATTGCAGAGATAAAGTACCCCGGACCAGTTGTAGCTCCTAAAGCTGCACCGGCCATCGTCGTCGTCCTCCCTGTGGCCACACTCCCCGCACAAAATAGTTTTTTGCAAAGTTTGGTGAAGAAATAGCAAATGTCTGTATGGCACAAGGAAAAGATTCCATTTAGGATCACATTTTCAGTCTCAGCAAGACAGTCCTAGTTTCTCTTTGAGTCTACTGTTGGTTTTCAGTTAGACAGAAGGGCATTCAAGAAAAAAAGACATTGCCATGGCCATTCCCAGTTGAAGTTAATAGGTTCACTGTCATGTCTTCACCCTGAAGTCCTCAATGTGAAAAAGATCCTCAACGTCAAACACATGTGACTAAAAGCTTCTGTATTGAGTGTTTGGCTATCACGTGCTTCATCACTGAAAGCGCCTATTTGTATGTTGAGAAATCTATCTTTAAAGAATTCAGTTTCATGGGTTCTGAGGTTGGCGATAGAAGCTCACACCTCCTGGCAACCCTCACTTTTTTTTAAACTGGCACAAGACTTTTCAAGCAGAAGAACTAGCTCCTTCAAAGCAAGACCATTTTATTTTTGAACAAAGCATCTACCTAAATGTTTTGCAAAGACATTGAGATGGTTTCTCCAAGCGAAGCATCTTGCAGGAGTCACCTGAATTCAACCTCTTTCCACCAATTTCTCTAGCATAGGAGATCCACGACTGACAGTCATACCACCTTCAAGAGCAGGATGAATAGTGCAACTGGACTGGCATGGGTTGGACACATAAGCTAGATGGCTCCCAGGTGTATACTAGGCCACAACTACCCAAATGTTGGCCAAGCGATGTACTTGCATCCCCTAGCTGGGCTGTTGGAGAGGGAAATGGTGGGGGGGGGGACTTCAACTCTGTGGCAGATAACGCGATGGATCGCTCGCACCGGCCTCTACCGGTTGTGCCTGCGGCTCAGTCTGCAGAACAGTTGGTTGATCTGAAGACTGACTAGCAATGCCTGTACGCGAATAGTCTTACTTCTTCCACATTTGTGCTCTGCACACAAGTACAGATCTGTTCCTTACATCTTGGGGGCAACAAACAATGTAGAGTATCTTGCAATGACCTTGGATTACTGTCCCTCCTATTGTTTCTGCAAAAGGGCCAGTGGAGGATACACTTTACCTCCTGGCGACTACACTCCTTGGCGCTGGAGGATGCTACGTACCATGGCACCATGAAGGAAGAGATTGTATGCTATTTAAATTAAACACAGATTTGGCTTCCTCGCTACTGATCAAGTGGGACGTATTCAATGCGTATATCGGGGAAACTGCAATAAAACTTCCAACAGGGTACGATCAGCTGTGAGATCCCAATTTGGACAAGCGGAATGTGAGCTCTGCAGTTTGGAGCTCTGCACTATCTCAGAGGTGGAGGCTCGCCATGACCGGGTCCACCACAGATGGCAGCTTGCCAAGCTGGTTTCCAGGATGGCTTTGCAAAATGATCTGGAGTCCCAGACACGGAGCAATGCAGAGGGGGGTCGTGCAGGGCGCTTACCTGTGGGCTCTTTGCGGGCGGAGTTTGATCACCACACGATTACAGCCATCCACTACCCAGATAGCCACCATGTGTATAGACTGGCCGACATGGTGGCGGTGTTCTCAGACTATTATAAAATTCTGTACAGACGGGTAACGGAGGCAAATGCAGAACTGATTTCTGTCCAATATTCCCCTGTCCATGCTGGCCCCAGAGACAGCCTACAAATGGAGGGACCCCTCACAAATGGGGAATAGTGTGAGCAATTCAACAACTGGCTACAGGGAAGATGCCTGGCAGTGATTGCCTCCCCTAAAAATGTTATATGAGTTGCCAGACAGAGCTCATCAAACCTCAGGCCAAGATCTATGCAGTGGTGCGTGCAGAGGACCATCTTTTAGAATCCTCCTGGGAGTGAAGATCACCATGATACTGAAACAGGGGGCAATACACCAAACAGATGCTCATACTGACCCCTGTCCCTCCTTAATCTGGACTGTAATATTCTGGGGGATATTACCGGAAATCGGATCCTTTTCTGCCTGCCAATGCTGGTCCACCCAAACCAGATCGGCATTGTCCTTAAGAGAAGCACTCCCTCAAATATACAATGGCTATCCCACATACTAGGCGGACCACCTGCAAAGCTGTATCAGGCAGTAGCGGTATTGGTGGACAAGGAGAAGACCGTTGACAATATTTCAGAGGACAACCTGTTTGCGGTCTTTCGCCACATAGGGTTTTGAGAGGAAATATTGGCCTGGATCAAAGTGTTGCACTCGGTCCCCAGGGCAAGGATGTGAATTGGCCCCAAGTTCTCAGACCAGTGGCAGATCTATAGAGGCACCTACCAGGGCTAACTGTTGTCTCCGTTGTTGTTCGCGCTTGCTATGGAGCCGTTGTCATGTAGGGGTGAGGACACACATTATTTTCCTCTATGCGGATGACATCCTGATATACTTGAAAGATGTCACCACTGCCTGGCACCCACTATGAGGTTAGTAGATTCGTTCTTGTCTGCGCATAAATCTATTGAAATCGTGCTTCTTCCCACTGTCGGACCACTGTGCTGCCCTCCTAGAGGAGGCCAGACCCTTTGATGTCCTGGTCGCCACCCACATCTTTCAGTACTTGGGAGTCTAGGTTTAAAGAGAACCGGTAGAAGTCCACGATGGCAGCCTCAGCAGAGTACTCACCCCTCTGAGTGTCGTTGACGATTTGGCAATCGCAACCATTGTTAGCCATGGGACGAGTAGCATTAGCAAAGATGGTGAGCCTACCACAACTTCTATACATGTTCACTAACGTACTCATTTTACTGCCCCACACAATGTTCTGTGACTTAAACAGCCAGATTTCACACCTGGTCTGGGCCCCCGGCGTGTGATCCCGGAGACACAACTGATGGCATGAGGGCCTAGGGACTCCAGACTACGAACTGTCCTGTCAGGCGTGCCAGTTGCAGTGGTTGATGACATGGCTCCCTCCGGGGTCACCTCCCAAAGCAAGCTATCTCTGATCCCGCAGTACAAGCAAAGGAGTACTCAGAGATGTGATGGAGACAGCACTACGTGATGGGCGGGCCTCGCTCCTTCTCCGCATGGTCCAGTATTGTTGGGCAAGTTACCAGGGTCGTCGGTGCGGGGAGGTGGCATATTTGCTGAATCTGCCCCTGTGGTGCTTGTAGGCCTTCAACATGTCAGGGCAACGGTGCACGGCTTGCAGTGGTGGCGCACCTCCATTGTCAACTGTTCACAGAAGGGACAAACTTTTCGTTTGAGTACCTTCGAGTGGCATATACCATCCCTGAGGGACAATTCCTGACTTGTGTAGTACTTAGGGAAGCTATCGGGGAGGTATGGGAAAAGAACACAAAATAAGACACTGTACTGTTGGTATTACTAACATGGAGCCTAGATCAGCAATTAGTACACTGAGATGGGTCAGTCAGGGGTGCAGCATTATCCAGCCTGAAAGACAGATGGAGCTATGACATACATATTGCCTTGAACAATGCAGATTTTAATAAGATCTTGAATTACATCTTGCAGGTCGAGGCTGAAGTTATTAGAATGTAACTATGTCCATCACACATATCTAACTCCCACAATTCAGTATAATATGTTTGGCACAGTGCCCACAAATGTACTAGATGTGGCGCAGAGCAAGATGACTTTTACCAAGTGACGTGACAGTGTTTGGCGCTGCACCCTTTTTTGACAGTAGTCTGCACCTACCTCATGAACTTTACAGTTACGCAGTACATCAATACACCCAGGATATGTTTGTTTGGCCTCATGCCATGCCTCAAAGTGTGGAGCCGACTTATAGACCTGGCATCGGCGCAACAAACAATAGAGATGAATTAGAAGGCGACTTAGGTGCCGCTTGTGGAGGTTTGGAGGGGAGAAGTTCGACACTGAGCGAGAGCTGAGGATGATGCATCCAGTGGCTGCACTGACAGGCTGGGTGGGAATAACTGGATCACAGAATGGGACATATTATTGTTAGCACTGCAATCTGACTTTAACCTGAGGCCGCCCTGAGATGGTGTAATTAAGGTGCTGCTGCAGGCTGTTCATCCTGGTGTCTATGTGGTTGGTTCCTACCTCATGTTCATGTAAAATGATAAATGTGGTTTCAGTACATTTAAACCCACTGTTTCTGTAATGCTGAATTGTATAAACGTCTGGGTATGATATTAGCCTTGTAAATGACCTGTGGAAAAGTCTTCCTTAACATGTAAGTCTTCAACAACAATTTAAGAAAAAACTCTTTTGTATGATTTAATAGACTAAACTTTTGATATATGTACAATATGAATCTAACCACGTATAGGGTATACATGACCGTCAACTTAGTTCACTAACAGTATTGTCATCAGGGGGGCGTAGCTTGAACACCATCGAGCATGGACGCGTGAGCTGAGAGCTCTGTGTCGGCCTCGATATTTATCCTGTCATTGAGACTCCCATGGCGGTGTTTGCGGCTCCGGAGGGGGCCCCCCAGGGCTGAGAGGGGCCCGCACACTCATTGGGCTTAAAGAGGGGGTTCCAGCGGCTGCTCGCTCGCTGATTGCTGCCGCTCTGCCCGGAGGGGACCGGCCATCTTAATTGCGGCCTGCGGAGGACCTGACGTCCCCGGCCTCGCGTGCCTGGGAGGCCGTTGGGGGGGAGCAGCACCCTGGCGACAGCAGAGCTCGGCGCCGAGGTAGGATGCGGATGATGACCGCGCAGAGAGTGGACTCGCCGGCAGGGGTGGACTGAGCTGCGCGGCCGGTGCCTACCTGAGAAGTGCCCGAGATACCGCAAGTCACTGGCGGCGTCCCGGGAGGGCGAGGTGCGCGGAGCGGCCCAGGAGTCGCCATTCCAGGTGGCGGCCATCCGCGCGGGGAGGAGTCGGGGACATCGGACGGCGAGCCACACTGTAACGCCGGCACCCAGATAAGGGGGCTTGACGTCGGAGTCTACAGGGACCCTCCCGAACCCAGCGGGTGGCTGAGTACAAGCCCGATATCATGGGTCAGCCGCGGGCCGGAGCGGTCTGGGCGAGCGGCTGTGGGGGCACTCAGACTGTGTGAACATTGCGGGGACCAGACCCGGAACCCCCCCTCTCGCGCTATCGCCACCTGCACGTCAGGATAGTGGGGAACCTGGCCCACGGCGGGGCGAAATCGAGCAGAGAAGCTTCACCTTGCATTAGCGGCCCAGCTCTCGGATGGACGGGAGAGTTGGGGATGTCCCGGAGTGAATGAGGCGGCCATACAACAGTTTGAAGGTGGTGTGGGGGTAGCTGTTTTCCTCCCCCTGACTTTTGTGACACCATATTAGGGACCGACCCGGCCCAGAAGCATTGGGACTGGTAGATCCGCCTGGTGGCAGGCAAGAGGCCCTGGTGGGGATGGCCTCGGCACGACTGGCATAGTAGTTGGAGGAGCGGTGGTGGCACCCGAGAGCGGATTGCCCTGGCTGAGACGAGGGCGGCTTCAGTGGTCAGGGAACCAACGCAATAGAGAGAAGCTAATTCATGGTGAACCCAAGGACGGTGACTGGTGGAGTCGCTTCCCTGGCCGGCGATGACTGGCAGTTCTAGCTCCCTTTCTGCACCTGGCGGGCCGAGGGGTCACCCTGCAGTAATGCTGACCACCCGGGAACACGGAAGCAGCGGGGGGTAACTGGTGCACGTATCTTAACCCCCAGAGAGCACGGCTGGAGGAACACAACCCTCGCTCTCAGTGCCGTAGACCTGCCTTTGGGGCTAGATCATGGGGAAACTACGACAAAAACTGGCGGTGGCACCACCTGACCATGTTGAGGACTCACTTGAGAGCCAGGAACAGGGCTCGACCGGAAATCCGGCTGCGGGGCTGCAGCAAATGGACCAGATCCTTCAAGCTATATCGGACACGAAAGAGGCACTACGCCACGACATAGCGCAGGTGTCGACGAGCCTAGGATTATTGCGGGCGGATCATGGTAAGCTAGCTGATCGCGTCAAAGGCACGGAACATGCACTGGAAAAGCTGGAACCGGCCCAAAAGACGACGGATGCAGCGGTGGGTGACTTATTGCACAGAGTACAGCAGTTGGAGAAGAGGGGCGAAGATGCAGAAGGGCGCAACAGGCGCAATAACATGGGGGGGCGGGCCTGCCCGAAAAAGTTGAGGGGGACAATATGGTCTCCTATCTAGAAGCATGGCTGCGTGATGTGGTCGTCCCCGAGGGTCTGACGCAGTTCTATACGTTGGAAAGGGCCCACCGTGTACCGGCCCGCCCACCAGCACTGGGTCCCCCCCCCCCCGACCAGTGGTCGCACGTCTATTGCACTACAAGGACTGCGACATTATAATACAGAATACCCGGACGTCTGGCCCATATCGAGTGGACAATGCCTCAGTCTCTCTTTACCCTGATTACTCTCAGGAGGTCCAACGGAGCCGCTTTTCCTTTCTAGCAGTCAAAAGGGCCCTTCGCGAGGAGGGCATACAGTATTCTCTTTTATTTCCGGCACGCTTGAAAGTGATGGTGGACGGGAAGACGACCTTTTTCGACACGATGGAGGACGCATGGCACTGGCTTGAGAAGTATTGTGCGGGAACAGACGGCGCTGGAAGGTGGGAAAGGACAGCCGAGACTCAAGTGAAACCTCGTAGGGGCCGTCGCAATAGGAAACGCATGCTGAACAAACAGTCACCATCGACTTCACAGACGGAGCTGGAGAGACAAGCGGCCTTACAGACGGTCTCCGTCATATCGGGAGCTGCGAATACGGCTTCGCTGGCGGATTCAGGATCCCAGCAGGGGTCGGAAGAGATAGTGTCGGAGGGTTCTGCGGCGGACTCCGGAAACCTACCTCAGGTTACCCCAGAAACTGCTGATGGCCTAATGGACGAGTGACTATGCTTGACTCCAATCTGTATACAGTAAGGGGTGTGCATCTAGCGTTGTCTTATACCAATGAGGATTATTGGTGTGGTCTTGCTGGAGATGGCGGGAGGCTTGATTTCCTACCGGGGTGGGGGGGTGGCGGAGGGGGGAGGGGGTACATAAAAGGGGGGGCTCACCTGGGGCGGGACACTGCCAGGGGGAGGGGGATTCCGTGTACGAGGCTCAACCGACACGCAGGGACGGTGAGATCGTTGTCCGGCTCGGTTTGGTGTAGGGTCACCTCCTCTACCTCACATTAACTGTGAGACTCTGGTAGCTCCCAGAGTATTCCCATTAGTGGGGATTGGGTTTGGATGGGTAACAACGGTTTGGCGCCTGTTCTGGGGAAGGGTGGCCTTCTTACAAGAAACGCACATTGATCAGGCTGAGGGGCGGGCGCTGCAGAGGAGATGGAGGGGACAGTTATTTTATACTACTTATTCTGCGTTTGCCAGGGGAACCTTAATTTGGGTGCGATCAGGGGTTCCCTTCCAACCCATGAACACGGTGGTAGATTCAGAGGGGAGGTTTGTGGCGGTATTGAGTCGCCTAGACGGAAGAGATGTAACGTTTTGCAGTGTGTACGCCCCAAACTCGGAACAAACTGCATTCTTTTCGAAGCTATCTGGGAGGTTGGCGTCGTTCTTAGCAGGCACGGTGTTCATTGGGGGGGGATTTTAATTCCGTTACGGATGTGGAGTTGGATCGTTCTCACCCCCCATTGGCCCAATCAGTGGTACACAGAATGGCTAAGGCGAGGCGGGAATGGCAGGAAGCATGGGGCCTTACGGATGCCAGGCGGGCGCATCACTCCACAGACAGGGACTACTCGTTCTATTCGGTTCCGCATGACTTACATGTACGACTTGACAGCATTTTATGCTCCCCGGGGGCCCAGGAGCTCAGGCACCATAGCGAGTATCTGGCAAGGACACTCTCGGACCACAACCCTTGTCTGATAACAGTGATCTGGTCGCGACAGCGGCAAGCGATCCCGACATGGCGATTGAACCCAATAGCACTAGAAGACCCAGTATTCAGTGCAGAGGTCAGAGAGGGAATTGAACATTATTTTTTAGAAAATTCAGGGACAGCGACGAGTAGAGCCCATGAGTGGGACGCCTTCAAAACTGTGATGAGGGGGGTATGCATCTCGTCCACCACGGGGACATGTAAGACCCTTTTGCACGAAATAGAACGGGAGGAGGCTCGCCTACGCCTAGGCAGAAAAAGATAGCCACACGAACGTGGGCGGACAGGAGGAGTTAATGGCGGCGCGGGAGAAGGTGGCCATTCAGGTTGAGCGGCTTCGCTGCTTTGATTATAAAGAATATATGGTACTTGCACACGCTGAGAGGGACAGGGTAGGATCGCTATTAGCCTGGCTGGCCAATCCAGCTATCAGGGGATCCCCAATAGTGTCGCTGACTACGCCGGAAGGGGGCCCGGTCTATTTGCAGAAAGTGGTCAATGACCAATTTCTGGATTATTATACGTTGCTTTACCAGAGTAGGATGAGGGAACTGCCCAATGGAGCCAGAGCAGGGTGCCAAATTAGGTGCAGTTATTTCGCTGGGAGAGATCAGGGCAGCGGTTAAACACATGGCTAGGAGGAAGACGCCGTGGCTGATGGCCTCCCGGTGGAGTTTTATGGCGCGTATATAGATCTCCTCACACCGCAATTGCAGTCAGTGTACAGAGAAGCGTGGGAACTGGGCAGGCTGCCGCTATCCACCAGAGAAGCGATCATAGTGCCGCTGCTGAAGAGGGGCGGAATCCCCACTTCTAGGTCAGCGTACCAGCCGCTTTCGATGCTCACGGTAGACTACAAGTTCCTGAGCAGGATCTTGGCCACGCGACTCGTGGATCACATGTGCACTCTAGTACACCCAGACCAATCAGGCTTCATCCCCACCAGGAATACCGCGACGTGTATACGGCGGTTGGCACGGATCATGGGGGAAAGAGGTGAAGGATCGTCTGGAGCTGTAGTACTGTCGGTGGATATCGAAAAGGCATTTGACAGTGTGGAGTGGCCATATCTATTCCGGGTACTGAAGGAATTTGACTTAGGAGATCTTTTTATACGCTGGACCCGTCTGTTGTACAGCTCTGCCACAGCCAGGGTTCGTACGGGGCGCGCCATATCAGCGGCGTGCCTGGTGGAGAGAGGTACCCGTCAGAGCTGTTCTTTATCTCCGTTGTTGTTCGCACTAGCAATCGAACCGCTGGCAGCGCATGCACGGCAGGGACGATCCTATGAAGGTGTCTTGCTGCGTGGAGAGATTCATTACATCTCCCCATACGTGGATGACCTCTTGATGTATTTGGCAGATACAGAGGACTCCGTACAGGGTGCTCTAGCCCTTCTTCAGGAGTTTGGCCACTTGTCGGGATTACAGGTGAACTGGAATAAGACCTGCCTGTTTCCCTTGACTCCGGATGGTCAGCAGCCCCTGACGCTAGGGGACCTACGATGGGAGTCTGAGTGCTTGCCGTACTTGGGCGTCTGCATATACCACGCTCACTCTGACCTTTTGGAAGGAAATGTGGGCGGTGCGATGAGGGGGCTCAGAGGTAGTATGGGGTTTTGGCGTACCCTCCCCCTATCGGTGGCTGGGAGAATAGCGCTCCTAAAGATGGTGGCACTCCCACGGTTGCTCTACTTCTTTCGTACTTTGCCGGTATGGATTCCCATGTCCTTTTTCAAGACGCTCCAAACACTGGTGACAGAGTTTATTTGGGGCTCAGGCAGAAGGCGGGTAGCGTTGATCACCCTGATGCGGCCTAGAGAGGAGGGGGGGTTGGCGATTCCAGATTTCGAGTGGTACTACTTAGCAGCACAGCTGCAATGGCTTACACAAGCCGTAGCGCGTGAGTTTAGAGGCCCAGACGGGCCGCAGGGCAGAGTAATTCCCCACAATGTTCTGTCATTCATAGTGCTTAGGCAGAAAATTAGGCTGGACCAACTCACTCTTGAAGAGCGCACCCTCCGACTGTGCTGGCTGCGAAGCCAGAAACGAGCGGGTTTTACTGACCCGTATGCCCCGGAAATTCCCTTGGGCATGTGCACCGCCCTCCCACATGGAGGAGATTAGTCGGCGCTGGCCGGTTGGGAGGAGCGCGGGGTCCACATGATTGGGGACTTATACAGGGACGGCACCCTGTTACCTTTCCAAGATTTGCAGAGTGCCTTTGACTTGCCGAGGGGGGATTACTTATTACACGCTGCCCTTGTGCCGGGAATACTAAAACAGTGGAGGATGGGAGTTTCGGAACCCCCAACATCGTTGGGCTGTCAATATGTTACTATGGCAGCGGGCACATTCAAAGCTATCACCTGTCTGTATAGGCGACTGTCCACGGAAAGGCTTTCACCCCTGGATAAGCTAAAGGGCAAGTGGGAGGAGGACCTTGGCAGGCCCATACCTGAGACGACATGGCCGCAGCTGCTGAGGAGGGCCTGGAAGGGTACGCGCAACGCCAGGTTTCAACTGGTTCAATTTTTTACTTTACACAGGGCCTATTTAACACCGGTTAAAATTCAACAGTATTTCGGGGGCACTCAATCATTGTGCCCTAGGTGCAACACAGAAGGTGCTGATTTTGGCCACATGTTTTGGTCTTGCGCGGGACTGGGATCTTACTGGACAGAAGTGATGGCATGTTTGAACCGGGTAACGGAGCGTACACTGAAGGTAGAGATGGGAACTTCCCTTTTGCTTTGGTTCCCGCACACTCCCAATACTAAAATTACTAGCAAGTTTTACGATTTGGGGTTGATAATGGCAAAGAGGGAGCTTACCATGCATTGGAAAGCGAGAGCGGGACCTAACTTTCAAAGATGGAGGGTGAGTTTCTTGAATTGGGCGGGCAGTGAAGGGATGCTTCGTCTGCAACTAGCCAGGCGTACCTCTAATGATAAGGTGCTGGAAGCAGCAAGAGCGTGGGGTGCATTGGTAGCGGGGCTCCAGCCACCTATAGAAGTGGATGAGGAAGATGAAGGTGACGCAGGAATAGATCAGGGCACAGAGGCCAGAGCGGGGAACACTGGGGAGTATAATGGGGATGGGGACACCTAAACACATACTGAGAGGAGTCAGCTCACACACTCTAGGCTAAGAAGTGTTGTGGAATCAGGGTAGGGGCTCAGAGCACACATGAGTAACTAAACGGAACTTCCTGTCTACCGAGACCGGTGATGGTGTTATCCTCCGTTGATTGTGTTAGATAATTTGAGTTCTTTGTTTGCATATCTAGATGAGGGGGGGTAGGCGAGGGCACACTGACAAGGGGGGTGGGGTAGAGAAGGAGGCGGGTAGGGAAGTTAGAGGAAGAATGTTGAGAGTTGATTCCTCCTGTTTTACACATTGGATTTGGGACCATCTGCGCAATGGTCTTGAATGTGATATTGGATTGATGGTATGTTGGATGGAGAAATCAATAAAAATTCTTTAAAAAAAAAAACAGTATTGTCATCAGGGCGGGCAGAAACGTTTCTCAGTAGATGTTTAAAAACTTTCATTTCTAATAAATATATTACTAAAGCATGATGTGGTAGCGCACTGTAATTTAGTTGCCACATTTTCCAGTAACATGCCCATTAAATTTCCCACTGGCATAGTTTTACTGATAAAACTATATAGTGCACAAATGATGTTTGTAAATCAGTTTTCTGCATATATTTCATTAATTGCACATCATTAAGTCAAGTTGCTGTTTTATATTGATCCTATTAACCCCTTCGGTGCTGATGACGGCTCCCGGTCATCATCAGTTACGGTGGGCGTGTGCTGATACCGTCCGGGAGCCGTCATGACCACGCCCGCGATCGGAATGTGCCGCACAGGCGCAGAATTCCGGACGCAAAAATCTGCTTTCCTAATTTCTAATATATTTTGAAATATTTGTACTGTTCATTTACAAGCTACTTAAAACTGACATCCTACATCCTTTGATTTCAGACAGTTCTCTTTACAAAATCCTCTAACTCTGCAGTCTAGAGAAATAAATGGAAACAATGATCTCCAAGATAACTTAGGCAGCGATTTGTAATCAAACATAAGCTGACATTTGACCTACATCTTTGAAGGCGCAGCAAAATTGACAAGATAAAAATTTGATTTAAAGTCATCTTTATTGCTCATTCACTTTTTGCATGAAGAGAACACCTGTTCTTTGCCAGCTCGAGCTCTCTCGCCAGCACAGGCCAGTACGCCCTAAATATAGTTCAACCCTATAAAATCTGACTAGCCTTACTGAGAACGGGGCATAGATTTTTTGTGGCCTGCAAAATACTTCCCAGGTACTCTCTTAACACCATAAAATCTAGTTATTGGACCTACATCCAAGATATTCACTTAAATAACCATTCAATTGGTATATTAGCATTGCATACACTGAGACAGCTGTAGACCCAGACGATGGATCTCCAACGACAAGTGCACTTGCTTTTGGACTGTCTCTGGGTACTGGAATACAGAATAGAAGATGCTGACTGCTGGGCTTGCCTCAGTAACATCCGTGCGGTGGACCTCCCTGAGGGCGCTGAGCTGCAGGACATGATCACTTCAATTCAATTCAAATAATCTTTTTCGGATAAGAATATCCATAAAAGTACAATTCGTCACCACCAATAAAGATATAGTAAATGTTAAAACGTATAAATATACATGATCACTTACCTAGAGGATTGGTTGAAGAGCGCAGTGGTCTCTCTTGGTCTACATTCTACCTCCCAGCAAAGAGAACCTCAAAATGTGGTCACGAGAAAGGCGGCTTAACCATATACACCTCGATACAAACAATAAATCATGCAAATGAACTCCTTAATAAAAATACTTCGGGGATTGAAAACGGGATCATTGCAGTCCAGCTGGAAATATCAACACAGGGAACCACCAAGCAGGAATTAATCCTGGTGAACACTTATTTACACCCAAAAGGCAAAAAAAGCGGGGCTAAACATCAAGTGACAGAATTGACTAAACTAATAACGGAAGCGGAAAATGCGAACATTATTGTCTCAGGAGACTTTAACATGTTCCTTTCGAAGTCATCTGGGAAGAATCCGCTAATGGAAGAGCATCTGCTTGTCAGGGGGATTCCCCCACTGGAAGTATGTCCATGGGGCAATTCGACGAACCTATCAAAAAGGTTAATGGAAGATTTATCAAACCTGGGCCTGATTTCGATAAATGGCCGGTCCCTGGGGGACAGACCCCAGGCGGCAACTTTCCACAACACCATGGCCAGCTCGGCGATCGACTACACCTTCCCATCTTTTTCAATGTTCACATTAGTACAAGCCTTTAGAATTGGCACATTTGACTGCAGTGACCATCTCCTGCAAGAACTGACACTACGGGCTCAAGGAACAGCTCTGACATTTCCCACCTATGGCCCAAAGCTATCGGCAACTACAAAATGTAAAAGAATCAAGTGTAACATCAGCGACCCGGAGCGATTAGAGAAAGATGCAAAGTTGCGCTGGGAAAGTGCTGCAAATCTGAATGTAGGTAACATTACCGCCTGGGAGTCTTTCTTGAAATCTTTCGCTCTCTTGAATTTCAAGTCTAAATTGCCTCAAGAAATTGATGTACAGATAGGCCAAAAAACATCAGTACGGCCCATAAGCGACTCAAAAAAACACCCTCAGACTCGGTTATCTCCCGATTTAGGGGCAATAAAAACGGTCATAAATAGAACACTCCGCGAGCTGCGGAAAGCCGGGAGTGATAACGACCTAATCACCAAACTGAGAGCATTAAAGAGCCAAAAGAACAAAATCCTGTGGCGAATCAGGCAAGAGTCCACTGAACAAATCTGGGCGAAACTGCTCTATGACTCAAAAAAACAACAACAGCGCAAGATTTTGGAAAACCATCAATAAAATAGAGAATCCGAATGCCCATGGTGTGAACTCTTACATCACTGAGGACACCTGGGCAAATTTTCTGTTTAGTCACTTTAACGATGAAGGCCCATGCAGAAACCAACAAAGCCCTAAATCTTGTCAAGCGACACAGACGGCTTCAAAACCCTTAATTGAGGAGTCCAATTTCCCAGGTTCAACAATCCAGCTGAAGGGTCGAATTGCGAAAGGCCGGAAGGAAGGAGCTCCAGGCCCAAATGGAATTCCACCCATCCTTTACAAGCAAGATCCAACCTATTGGGCCGATCAATTGCTCCCTCTTTTTGTAGAAATCTGGAGGGCCGAACAAATTCCATCTTCTTGGAGGGGTTCAATAATTGCCCCAATTTACAAAAAGGGCAATAAGAACAAGGCAAAGAACTATAGGCACATAGCCCTTATAGATATAGACGCTAAATACTTTTTGGGGCTTCTCTTGGAAGAATTAACTGCATGGGTGTCAAGCAAAAAATTAATCCCCATTAATCAAACCGGTTTCCCAAAAAATATGGGGACCACGACAAATATTTTAGCCCTTTCCTTGATGACAGATGCTATAATCAAACACAAAAAACAACTATTTGTGTGTTACATCGATTTTTCCGCTGCATTTGACAGCGTTGACAGAGGAAAATTGTGGGCAAAACTCTCAATGTGGGGAGTTGACCCCAAATTGCTGAAAGTTCTGATGGTACTGCATACAGATACTATTTACAGATACTATTTTTGTGGCAAAAATTCTAAAGATCCAGGACACCTTTCCATCTGTGGACTCCCGCACGGCCGACGACGCCTTAGGGGGTAAGCCGACCTATCTAGATCCCTCTCGGGTTAACTCAGGGCCCACACTATCTGTCTTCCCTGAGCTGTCCTGCGAAACTTCGCTGGAGCTGCTTTCTCGGATGAAATCTGGTTCGCCACTGGATGCCTGTCCGGCGAAATGCCTGGGCAGGGTGGCCTCAGCGTTGAACAGCTTGCTGAACCCCCTGCTGAATCTATCATTGAGCTCGGGGGTGGTCCCACGACAGTGGAAACACGCACTCATTCTGCCGCTGATTAAGAAGCCTCTGCTTGATCCGTTGCAATGGGCTAACTATCGTCCG
This sequence comes from Lissotriton helveticus, assembly GCF_964261635.1. Lineage (NCBI taxonomy): Eukaryota > Metazoa > Chordata > Amphibia > Caudata > Salamandridae > Lissotriton > Lissotriton helveticus. The sequence goes on from NC_136068.1 coordinate 588,912,154, forward strand.
ATCTCCCTCCTCCCTGCTCTGGCGAAGGTGCTGGAGAAACATGTTCAGCTTACTCTATCCACCTTTATTGAGAATAACAATCTGCTGCATGACTCCCAGTCCGGCTTTCGTGCAAACTACAGCACGGAGACCGCTCTGGTTGAGGTTACCGACGCCATCAGGGAGACACTCGATCATGGGGGAAGGGCGATGTTAGTCATGTTGGACCTATCGGCGGCGTTCGACACCGTCCCACACGCTGGCCTTCTCTCAAGACTCAGGGAGATTGGTCTGCGAGGGACGGTGCTGGACTGGTTTCAATCCTTTCTGGCCGACCGCCGACAGGTGATCTGGGCTCCGCCGTTCTCGGCCGAAATGCCTTCGCTGGAGGTGGGGGTGCCTCAAGGATCTATCTTGAGCCCCACCATCTTCAACATATATATGGCCCCTCTAGCGGAGGTAGCAGAGGCGTTTGGGGCCCGGGTCATCTCATACGCTGATGACACCCAGCTCCTGTTCACTTGCAGGAAGGGAGAGGTTTTCAACGGCGGCAGAATTAAGGACTGTCTAAGCGCAGTCTTTGCGTGGTTTCAGCGGCACAGCCTGAAGTGCAACTCAGCCAAGTCTGAGCTGCTCTTCTTCGGCTGTGCCCCAGACCCGGGCTGGAAGACATGGTGGCCCCAGGATATGTTCCCCCCAGAGACACCCTCCGCTCAAGTAAAAAATCTCGGAGTGGTGTTTGACGATGACCTCTCTTTTCGTCCTCACATCCTGGGATTAGCAGGGAAATGTTTCAGCATCCTCAAAATGCTTAGGAAATTTCTTCCCCTGCTTTCACTGCAGTATCGTAGGAATGTAGTCCAGGCGTTGGTGGGATCACGCCTCGATTATGCAAATGCGCTCTTTGCGGGCCTACCTAAATATCTGCTATCTAGGCTGCAAATTGTGCAGAATTCGGCGGCCAGAGCCATTTATGGCCTGCCCAGGAGAGCCAGTGCCTCAGCGCTTTTAGCCAGGCTGCACTGGCTGCCTATCGCTGGGAGAATTAGATTTAAACTCCTCACTTTGGCGTTTAAAGCTCTCCATGCGATTGGCCCTCACTATCTGAGGAAGCGCACTGCTTTCTATGCGCCACGGAGGTCTTTGCGGTCGGCAGAATTGGCCAAAATGGAGGTGCCTGTGGTCAAACGTGTCCGGATGGGAGGTCGCTCCTTCCAACACGTGACAGCTTGCCTGTGGAATGAACTTCCACTCTCCCTTCGGAAAGCAAGCAACCTCTTGGCATTCAGGAATGAGCTGAAGACTCTGCTCTTCACCAAGTAACCCGTGATAACTGTAGTGTGTCTGCCTTGGTTTTTCTCTGTTTCTAGGGGCCTCTTTGCTAAAGCGCCGGGACACCTTTTGGGGTAGCCGTGCGCTCTAAAAGTACGGCTTACATTAACATTAACATTACATTAACATAGATACCTGGATCCAAGTAAAACTGGGGGCCGGCAACTGTCTGTCAAAAGAAATTCCAACCACAAAAGGGTTGAAACAGGGGTGCGTTCTTGCACCGACCCTGTTCAACCTTTTTATGTCCGACCTCTCCAAAGATCTGGATAACTGTAACCATCCTGCCCCAAAGTTAGGGGGTTTTACGCTGTCCAACCATTTATACGCAGACGTTCTCCTACTAATCAGTCAAACACCAGTAGGCCTGCAACATCTCATTAACACCACGAGTAAATTTGCTGAAAAGAATGGGCTAAGCGTAAACATTGAAAAATCAAAGGTGATGGTACTAAATCAAAAATCAAAAAGGCCTCCCTTCAAATGGTCTCTCCAAGACAAAAAATGGAAATCGTCCAAGAATATAAGTATCTGGGCATAATTTTTGACTCAAATGGCTCCTTTAAGCAACAACAAACATCAATAAGGAATAGAGGGATCTCATTGGCCATTTCATTAAAAAACATCAAAAATAAAATAGCGGGCCCAAATTTAATCCCCTTGCTAGATATATTTCGTGCGAAATTGCTGCCGTCAAATACATACGGCAGTGAATGTATGAGAGGGAAGGATGAGACCATCTTACACAACGTGGTCAGTAAAACATTGCGAATTTTATTCGTGCTTCCTCCATACACTTCCCCAGCACAGCTAAGGCTCGAGTTTGGCCTACAGAAGCAGCAAATCGCACGCAAAGGTGCAGATGTAAAATGCTGGCACAAAGTAAAGAATGCGGAAAAAGACTCTTTGAATGCCCAACTTTGGAAAGAATTGGAATCAAGCAAGGACTCCCTTGCAATGGTCTACCTCCAAGCGGCCATAAATTCCCTTGTGCTAAAAGATCTTTGGGACTCGAGTTGCACTCACAACTGCTTCAAGCGGCTTGTCAATAAATCTGTGAAAACAATTTCCTTGGAAGAGGACAAAACATCACTAACCAAGAGGTCTCATGGGTGGTTTGTGATTCAAGGCTATATCAGCGCCTCACCACAGCCATACCTTAGCACCGGCTTTTCAAGGAAGGCGAAGGAAGACTTTTTGCGGCTGAGGATGGGGGTAATACCATCCCAACCACATCTTGCCCCCTGGATGCACCTGGACTGCAACCCCAAGTGTAGGCTTTGCAAAAATGCTAAGGACGATGTTCTGCACCTGCTGTGCAGTTGTAAAGCTCTAGATAGCATCCGAAAGAGCCTACTAACACAGCTTTGGAATCAGAGACGTGTGCGAACTCGCAGACAAGCTCTGTTGATGAGCTTTAAGGGAGAAGACATCCAACTAGCATGTAGGCTAGTGCGCTTTATGAAATTAGTAAACACGGCCTTAAACCCAGCGGTTAGTAATTGAATTTGTCTTATTGTGAATGGCTTCTGCTCTTCAAGACTATTCCCTGTGATAATCAAAGTCATGGCTTCTGCTCTTCAAGACTATTCCCTGTGATAATCAAAGTCATAATTGATCGTGAAAGATCTTTTTCTCTAATGCATAGTACTGTAGTACCCGCATGCTTTTTCTTTCACGTTTTTAACTTTCCTAATTTTTTTTTTTTTAATTGCTTTTTTTAAAGGCTTTATTCATGTACTCTTCTCTTTTCTGCTTTTACTGCCCAATTGCAAAGATTTTAATTAATCATGCAATAAAGATTATTATTAAATTACTCTCTTGGTCTTCACAGAAAAAAGGGTTGAGGCAAAGGGAATGCACCAGCTTTCACCTGTGGCTTGAAAGTAGTGGGGATGGTGCTTGGGAATCCAAGGAACACAACCCTTTCTGTTCCTTCAAGGGCAAAGCCTAAAGATTGCAATGAGCGATGAGGAATCAGCACCCATCCAAAAGTGTTTTCTTAAGTAGATGCTGCCCTGTGTGTGATGTGTCACTCTGAGCTGGCTACCATGCCTTTCTCTGTATATCAAGACCAAGCACGAAAAAAACAGCGATTACAGGCTGAAACAGACTAGAGACAGGGATAACTGAACCTGTATGAGTAACAATCTTGTGGGTGTTTCACCACGATATAAAGAACTTAGTTTATCTTGCCGCATTTAAGAAACATCACCAAGGTGTATTGGCTGTTGATTATCACCCAATATTTGAGCCCTGAAGAAGTCTCAATGTGTGAGACGAAACGCGTCGGCTAAGAAGAGAATCCATATGTGATCACTGAAATCCGGACTTATTCTTACAAGACTATACATTTTGGTTTATGTGATGGACCTTTGAAATTACTTAAGAAAACACTTTTGGATGGGTGCTGATTCCTTATCGCTCATTACTCTCTTGGTCTGTCCACTTTTTTCTCCCTGGAAAGGGCACATCGGGTCCTGGTGAGGGTGCTGCCGGGGGACCCACTGCATCCGGTGGTGGCCAAACGTCTGCAGTTCCACAACAGAGATATGGTCCTGCATGCTTCTTGGACGTCTTTGTATCTTCTTCACAGACCCAATGGAGATTTGGATTGGGCTGAGACCAAAGGGACTTCTTTATAGCCTGGTCCCTCGCAAGAATGGTCATAGAGCTCCAGGGGCCCACTGAGATTGTGGTGCACAAAATAAAGAGGGGAGATGGTCCGCGCGATCAAGACCCCAACAAATTTAAGGCAGACCCTGACAGTGCGAGGACTGCTCCGCTACAGGATCACATCGGAGGGCAGCAGCAGAAAAGAGGTGGGGGACTTCCATCAAAGTTCAGATAGGGAGGCACAGAACCTCCCGAGGGTTACTCCATAATCTGCAGGGTTTCTGATATAACACCAGCCTCTCCCCGACTGCAGAAGCAGAAGAACTGCAGAAATTACCAGTTCTGAGTCACACTGGAACTATTTCCACCAATTTCTCTAGCATAGGAGATCCACGACTGACAATCATACCACCTTCAAAAGCAGGATGAATAGTGCAGCCACTAAACATCAGATCTTCAAGGAGGAAGCATACAGACCCCAGATAAAGAATCATTCCTCTTGAGGAAGATTCCTCCTACATATTCACCAACCAGATTGAATTTTCAAAAAACCATCTCTCCTTTTGAAACGCCTCTGAACCAAAAAAGCAGTGGTGGCTACTCCCTTTAGAAAGTGGTGGGGCCACATACATTACTTTCAATCCCTTAAAACAAACATACCTCTCTTGAAGATCTTCTGCAGTACACCCAAGGTTCCTCCTGCCTTGTACTGCTTCCTGGACAAAAGCAGCGAGCCAATCCAAGCACTGCTCTCTTGCTGCTTACGATGCTAAACAGCATAAGAGCAGTGCTAGGATTGACTGGAGCAGGCAAACACAGTGCTCCATCCAACACCTACAGGGCTGTGCTTCTGCTTCTGAACTGCCTTTCAACTGTTGATTGCAGAAGTCTGTACTGCGCATGTCAGGCTGGCCACAGTGAAAACATCAGCCAATCCGACATGCGCAGTTCAGTTAACACAGTCTTAACTGCAGCTGTCTCTATCGTAAAAGTCCTAGGGGGTGTTATACTTAAGAGGCTGACCTCGTGGGCAGAGGAGAAGCAGATAATTTCAGACGCCCAGTACGGGTTCCGGACTGGGCATTCGACCGTGGCACAATGCCTAAATCTTTATTTGATATTGGGCAAATACACTCTCGCACGTTCTGGGACTATCTACATGGCCTTCATGGACCTTTCCTCGGCTTTTGACTGCGTCAACCGGGAAAAGTTGTGGCAGTCCATGGAGGCCATGGGGGTAGAGCAAAAACTGGTGAACTTTTTAAAAGATCTTCATAGAGACACAAGGGCCAACGTAAGATACACAATGGACCTCAAGGTAACAAGGAATTTTAGAACTAGTTGGGGTTGTCAGGCAGGGGTGCATCCTGGCACCCTGTCTTTTTAACCTATACATAAACGACCTTGAAGAGACATTGGTGGACACAGGGGCGGATTACCCTTACGTGGGCCGTCGGGGACTGCCCGTCTTGCTTTATGCTGACGACGCCGTCCTCCTAGCCCGTACCCCGAAAGGGTTACAAACTTTACTTGACACGTTCCACAGGTTTATGGCCAGCCGCGACCTATCCATAAACAACACAAAATCTTATGTGATGCAGATGGGGAAACTAGCGGGAAAAAAGCACCATTTCAGAGTTAATGGCACCACGGTGCCTACGTGTAATACTTTCTCCTATCTCGGTGTCTTTTTTGATCACCAGCTGAATTGGGCCCCACTTCTGAATAAAAAGAGGGGAGAAGTTATAAGGGCTAACGCTGCACTATTTGACTTTGCTGCGAGAATGGGCAATAGACCTGTGGGACAACAATGGAGCAAGAAAACCTCTATTCTGACCTATCTGTCTTTACATAGTAGCATTAAAGTCTATTTGCAATTGTATACAGGATGCATCAGGATATATGAAATTATTCACTTAGACATTGAATTTATTATTTTCCATTTATTCATCATTTTAACAAGTTATTTTTTCATTTTTTTTGCAATCATATTATCGAGATTATCGTGCAGTAGTATGTCAACATGTGTACAAAAAATTAAAATACAAGGCTAAGACTGAGCTTAGCAGGAACCCCTGAAACAATCTATATACATATACTGTCTCTCATACCAACATTCATACAGACTCAGGCTCTCATACTTTCTATCTTAACAAAACTGACATAACATACACAATGAAGAAATAATAATATATCCTTTAATGGACTCCTCAAAATGTGGCTCAACCAGTGGTTTGAGTCTTCCTTTTTGTATTTTTGCACGGATTAGTGATCTGTTGTGATCCTTTCCCTCTTTTTTCTCCCCTTCAGAGTTTGATTCTATTTTGTGTGAGGGTCTCAGGTGCGTACGGCCTACGTACGTTTCGGTGATATTATTGCTTTAGTTCACCTTCTTCAGGGCCAACAATGATCTGGACAACAGACAGGTACATGCATTCTATTAAAACCAGGGGGTTCTCATTATCTGTGTAAATAATCTCCCTTCCAGAGAAATTATAGAGAAATACGTCTGATGTTCGACAAATGTTCTGGGTTCTGTGCAGATATTAGTCCCCAATGTTTGCGGTCCACGGTGTGCTTCTGTATTACGTGTTTAGACTTAGTGATATCTCGGGCCTACACCGTTAGTGACTGGTGTGGCACTGATTACCTTTGGCCACAAAGTTAGTCGTTCAAGGGGGGCAGACTTTAATGCTACTATGTAAAGACAGATAGGTCAGAATAGAGGCTCCATTGTTGTTCGTATGCTACTCCCTCCTCTAGACCTGAAATTACCGTCGAGAGTACCCTTGTTACTTTTGACAATAGACCTGTGGGAGCCATGCTGAAGGTTTATCGTGCTAAAAGCATTGCGATAGCTTCCCACGGAAGCGAGTTATGGGGTTATTGAAACCTTAAGGGACTACAGGTGGTCGAAAATACATTTTTAAAACAGCTCCTGTGTGTCCCACAGGGGACATCGAACATGTCTGTGCACAAAGAGACTGGTCAGCCTTTTATCAGCGACACCCTGTCCTTGCGACCTCTTATATTCTGGCTACAATGCTGGCTCAACAAGCAGCTTGGTCTAACGCACAGTCTTCTGAAAGAGACAATGAGCGCAGACTGTATGACCAAGATTCCCTGGCTGAAGTATCTTAAAAACAGACTTGGGAATGAGGGGCGTCTGGATTTGTTTTTAAACCCGGAAGGTATTACCACAAATGACGTAGTGTTCATCAAAAAGTCCTTCTCCGAACGAAAAGTAATGGAAAGGCAGGAAAAGGACATGATGAAGCAAAATGCACGTCTACACGTGATGCTTAAAACCTTGCCCGTAGAGGAACCTTACCTCCTATTGCCACTAACAGCGTATGAGCGCTTCTAATTAATCAGGTTTAGGTTTAATTTGTTTCACATTTTAATAGCAGTACCAAGGGGAAGTCACAGAGGAACAGTGCTAGAACCCTGCGGCTGCGACAGCTTGTCTCCGCAGGATTTGCTGCATTTTATGTTTTTTTGTAGATATTATGAATTCCCCAGAGCTTTTTACCTTAAACCTATTTTAAAAAGAACGCTCTTTGTACAAGCACGGCCCGCATTCTTTTACTTACAACTGTTAAAATTAGATTGTATACCCTATGTGATTGGCTTTTTAAAAAGTGTAATGAACTACAGAAAATGCCTGGATGTATAGAACTGAAAGATGCTTTTTATAACGTGGAACAGATGGACTTTCCTTTTAACGTCAGGGTATACCTGTTTTAACCAATACAGATCTTAACTTGTTGCTTTTTTTTTTTAACAAACCTGAAACATATAATGTATTGTGAACTTTTATGGTTTTGTGAAAAAAACGAATAAAGTACTTTTTAAATGAAATGAAACTGCAGCTGTGACGCCAGGAGAGAGAGCTCCATCATGGCACTGTCCCCTAAACAGATGAGAGCAGAAAGCATGAAAGGGAAAATGTGTACTGTGTGTGTAATGAAGTCGCAGTGCAGAGGGCAGGGGGTCATGCCACCAAGCTCTTATGGACGAACTACCCCTCCAAAAAAACAATAAAGTGTTGCCCCATACCCTTGTTAGTGAGAGAATCAAGTTCAGCTCCTTTGTTTAACAAATATGGCTGCCATTTAGGGGGATCTGTGAGCAAATAGCAAAAGATTATTCCCTGAAAAAAATACTTTTGAAGAGCATGATAAGTGAATGATGTGTGATGTCCACTCAAGTTTTACTTTCATCTAAGGATTTTGCTGATTTGGCTGCTCATGCTCACTTCTATAGTACTTCCTTCAATTTCGGACTCATGCGTACTGGTCTCAATTTGGAAAGCCTGTGGAAACCTCCAGATCTTGCCTTTGCTGCACCAAAATCATTGGGATCCTGTATTGTCCATTAAGTGTGTAGAACTACATATGGTTCTACCCTATACCCCCCTCCCTTCCCTTATAGTAGTTCCCACTGGTCCCCCAGTTATCGGGATAGGTGATTTCTTTTTTCACTGTCAGAAAATGACAAATTGATCTGTGATCACAAAATACATGCTAGAACTAGGATTACAAGTGTTTTACTTAATCTTTCCTACTGGTAGGAGTACATAGATTAGCTATTCAAACTTCACAGAATAACTTTTCAATTGCTCTTTGTATTTTCACAGGGAGTCTTTGGATTCGGATAAAGAATGGCAACCAACCCACATGCAAGTGACCGTCCTGCGAGCAAGGGCCCTCCGGGCAAGGGGCCGTGCAGAGACAAGCAATCCCTACTGCGTCATGCAGCTCCAAGATCAAAAGTTCCAGACCTCTGTGATACATCATAGTTTAGGTCCAGAATGGAAAGAGGAATGTACGTTCCGGCTACCCACGGACACAAGTCTTTTAGGTGATCTTAAACTGACTGTGATGCACAGGTCTCACCGTGGCTTTGACAAATTTCTGGGTCAGATCATTCTTCCTGTTGAACATCTCTTCTTGGACAAATCCAAAAGGAATAATGAGTGAGTGGACATATCTTTACATTTTAAGTATGAAGAATTAATCCTGAACAGGCTTTACTTATTTCTGGCTATCATGTATCTTTATTGTACCAAAGGTGTAAAGCTTGGCATGGGCATACTGTCTACCTCTATTCCTTTTTTGGAACATTTTAAACACAATGCTTTGTCAAAGTCTCAGTGTAATACATAATCACAAGTTTCTTGTTGCATGGCTTAGTCTCAGTTTAAGGAACACCACATTGTATCAGTCAAAGCATTATGTGAGGTCTCATGTTCAAACACAAGGCATTGTTTGAGGTTCAGTTGTCAGTCACAGAGCATTGTTGCATGGTTTAGTGTCCTAGAGAAGGCTTAGTGGGTGAATTCAGCTCCAAACACAAGGCATTGTTTGAATCCTCAGTAACAGACGGTGATGAAACCACTCTGTCTTGGTTATATGTCCCTACATCGGGAGACTATCCAGCAGAACCCTTGAGTGAAACACTGGCAGAAATACCCACTTAACCTTTTTTTATCCAACCCCGGGACACTTTGTGCTGTATAAATATAAAAAGAGCTGTTTAATTTGGGAGCAAATGGATTGGGAGTGTTTCCACCTAGAGGGCAATCGGTTAGTGTGGCCATGGAAATGAACTCATTTACTCCACAAATCTGTGAAACTGACATACAAAACTCAATGCCTGTGTAACCTTAACCTAAACATTAAAGTACAGGAGCTTTCTCCTTGTGGTTTAGCTATTATCTTCAGGTGGTCCATTAGTCCCTTTTATTTCCCCATAGTCTCTTTATTGGGTTATCCATTCTTACACAGTACCGGAGCAAATGCTATAGTAGTTTTATAACTCTGAAGCCTAGCTAGATCTCTAACCTTTTTACCTGCCCACTATCGCCATCCGCATCCCAATTAACTCTTCCCTGTTTAGCCCTAATTTCTTTGCACTGTGAAATGAACATGGCCTTTATTCCTGAAAATTATTTGTGAACAGGCGGAATAATTTACTTTATTTATAGGTACATTCTTTGTATTTGCACACCTAGATAAAGCCTTATTAACAGCGTGTCGTACTCAATTTATAGTGGTGCATAATTCTATCCCCAATTTGGGTTTAGATATGTGATATGAATATGCTGTCCTATGTGCCATGAAGAGTTAGTAATGACAGCCTGCTCAGAACTGTCCTTTCACCCATGCTGCTAAAGGTTTGCATTGCAACATCAGTTCACTGTGCTTCCGCCTCTCTAACTACTTTAATATGTTTGGGGACTGGTCAGTAAATGAATATGCCGGAGAAGCCCGAAAGACGAGGGCGGAATGGCGACCCCTGATTTTGAACTTTACTACTTGGCTGCGCAACTGCAGATCTTTACACAGGAGATAGCGAAGGTATATCGAGGCCCGGAGAGCGGGAGAGGCGGGGGCACACAGCGCCATGTTCTGGCCTATATCGCTTTGCAGCAGAGAATCGCTCTTAGGAATCTGACGCCCGAGGAGCGGACGTTCAGGCTCTGCTGGAACCGATCCCAGCGTCGCGCGGGGGTGCAGCACCCGTATGCCCCAGAGATACCCCTGGGAATGCTAACAGCACTCCCTCATGGAGGAGATTGGTCGCAGTTGCAGAGTTGGGAGGACGCGGGCATACAAGTGGTTGGCGACCTCTACGAGGACGGGGCCCTTGTCCAGTATCAGGAGTTGCAGGAAAAATTTGGGCTACCTACAGGGGAATACCTACTGCATGCTGCGGTGACTAGGGCCATCCAGACGCACTGGAAGGGTGGACTTGCGGAACCAACGACGACCATGGCCTGTCAGTACACCATGATGGCAGCCGGAACCTATAAGGCAGTGACATGCTTGTACTCCAGAATGCTCCGGGAATACCTGCCGCCACTGACGATGTTAAAGGCCAAATGGGAAACGGACCTTAACAGGGAGATCCCTGAGTCGACTTGGGCTCAGTTAGTGAGACGAGCTAAAAATAGCACGAGAAACGCGCGCTTTCAGCAGATACACTTTTACGTGCTACATAGAGCTTACATGACCCTGGGCAAAATCAAGAAGTATTTTGGAGCTGCCAATGCGGCATGCCCGAGATGCGCTTTGGCTGGAGCGGAGCTGGAACATATGTTGTGGTCCTGCCCTAGCCTCCGGGAATATTGGCAAGCGATTGGTGACACTTTAACTGAAGTGACGGACAGGACATTGCAATACGATATAGCAGTATGCTTACTCCACTGGTTTCCGCACACGCCCAAAAATAAAACCACAAGCAAATTCATATACATGGGCCTGATCATAGCTCAAAGAGATATCACACGACATTGGAAGGCGAGAGTAGGTCCCACACACAGGAGATGGGTCAATGAGTTCTTGAGGTGAGCCGCATGTGACAGCTCGCACCGGTACCAGATGGCTCGCCGTAAACCGAACGATAGAGTCTTGGACACGGCGGCGGCCTGGGAGGCATTGGTACAAGCCCTAAGAGATAGCACACTACAGGAGAATGAGGTTGACCTGGACGGGGACGAGAACGGCTCCCGCGAGACACCGGGAACATCGCAAGCCTAGGTAGATACTAGACCCTGTCACCTGATTACACCCATAGATGAGATAGTGATGAGAACTTCTGAGTCGGTGGTGGACATTTGGGAGGGGGGGAGGGATGGGACATTGGGAACAGTTAGTAAATGTTGGGAGACTCAATAGTGGGGAGTAGTGGAAAAGCAGACGAGTACATTTCCAAGAGAGAGGATTACACCTGATGCGCCTTACCAGGCCCCGAGACTTCTTCTTTTTATCACCGCCCGACCTCCGGGTTGTGGGCCTCCAGGCTGTGTATAGAAATGATTGGAGATGGTAGAATGGAAGAGCTAAGAGGTGTTAATTCTGTGATAAAACTTTTGTACTGAATGTCGGCAATAAAAACTATTTTTCAAAAAAAAAAAAAAAATGAATATGCCTGAGAAGTCCAAGACCTGTACCCCCTATGTTTATGACTGGGAACATGCAAAAACTGTAAATAAAAAAAATTCCCGTGGCATTTTACGCCTCACAAATGTGCCAATTTCTTTGTGAAACTGGTACATAATTCTTAAATCAAAACTTGGGTATGATAAACCAGTTTTTAATTACTGTGTCTTTACAAAGTTTGACCCTCATTTACAATGTCTGATATTTAGGGACCTGTCATCATGAACACACATACCACCTCTGTCATCATTTAGGTTCTAAAATCATTCAGGCCCTATTCTATTGTGTGTGTGTGTAACTTATTATATTGAATATACACTGTCACTGGCTGTTTTCTATTTTGGTTCTGGGCTATATTGTTTGTTTTTATACATGCTTTATTTTTCTGTATGATTTTCACTTTTGTGAGCACATATGAGCACTGAGCACCTTGATCTGAGGCAGTCATCCTTGGTTAAAACAGGTAATACCATAGGCAATAACATCATCTTAAGACAGGAAGAATTTAACATACTGTAAGGTATAGAACTGTACTCTTTGCCGTGGAAAAAACAAACTTAACTTACTACAAATCGAGGAGGGTCCACGTCTCGCGTGAGCGCCAGGTGGGATAATCCTCGCCTCCGTGTCCTTAACCCCTTCCACGCTCATGACGAGCTCAGCTCGTCATGAGTTACGACGCTCGTACGCTCATGACGAGCTGAGCTCGTCATGTAACGCGGCTTTTAAAAAAACGCAGCGCACAACGGAAAAACCGCTAGCGCGCATGCGGTTAATAGAATTGGAACTTGTCTTCACATTATTAGGCAAATTTTAATTTCATGTCTGGACCGAAGGTGAGGATTATGCTAGTTCAAAGCTTACTCCCCACCAATTGAGCATCTTCCACTTAAAATAGAATGTCTTAAAAGTAGAGTCGTAGGACCCATCTGCTGCGCGCATGAGGTCCTCTAGTCATGCCTCCAGGCAGAAGGCTTTCAAAGCCATTGCTCCCCTTGCCGAATGTGGCCCAAACACTCTGGTATCTATGACAGCTTCCTGCATCACCCAACGGACCCATCGGGCTATTGTAAGGGATTATACTGCTTTGCATGGTTTTCTCAATGTAAAGGTGGACCTCTTCTGCATTTTCTCATATGCTTAGAGGCAGCGCACTGCACATAGTTTGGGGGAGTTAGTGAAGGCTGGGTAAGTTATGGTATGAGTATTTGACTTGATATGTCTACTTACCTTAGAAACTACCCAGTCTGAGGAAAATACCCTGGCAGTAATATCCAAGGCCTGCACACATGAAACCCGTCTGCACGAAACAAAGGGATAAAAACGTATTTGGTTGCCATGACAGGAAAAGGTTCAGAACGAAGTTCACACCCCCAAAGCACTGCGTAACATGGTTCTGGAGAGAGAGAGAAAGGTGAATGTCTCTGAGCAGTCAGAAAACAAAATGATGTTCTAATACAGGAGGATCCATCGATGGGAGTTCACCCTGCTGAGATAGTGGACCTGGGCGCTTTAATCGAACGATATTCTAGCGTGACAGAAAATTCAGTACTTGCACTACATCGGTGCCCACTGGATCCAAGTCCTGTCGCTGACACCAACGTACCCATCTCTTCCAAGAAGAGCAGTATTGTTTAATAGTACTGTCTGCCTAGTTCCTGGACAGGAGAAATTCAGCTTGTCTTTAAAAGGCCTGAGACGTCCAGCTTTACCTGATATCCACCATGCCATCAGCGGCAGGAAGCCCTGTGTTACCAGCCGATGCAGCATTAGATCCGGATTTAACAGAATGTGAGGAAACAGGTCGAGTCGGATTGGAAAGTCTCAAGAAAGTTCCAAAAGTACCTGAAACCATACTTGCGACCTTCAAATGGGGGTTATCAAGATCCCCACCGCCCCTTGCTGGCAGACCCCAGACGATGTCCGGGTGATCATCGAGAAGGGGAGAAAGGCATAACCCTGCTCCCAATTCCAATCTTGGAGAAATGTGTCTGTCGCCGTCACCTGTGGGTCTGGTCACCAGTTGAAGAACCGTGGCAGCTGGTGATCGAGACACGACACAAATAGTTAGTTTGAAAAAGGGCCCCAGGTGTCGGCTAGCAGACGTAAGACCTGAGGGTCCAGCTTCCATAAACTCGATCATGGAGGTGCCTGGAGTGCCAATCTGCTACCTAGTTGGCCTGGCCTGGAAGGTACTCCACAGTGACGGAGATGTGATGTTCCAGACAAAAGCTCCAGAAACTTTTGCCATGTGTGCAAGCGTGCATGATCTGGTGCCTCCCAGATGACTTGATATATCCTGCTGCTGAGACGTTGTCCATTTTTAACAGGACACAAGACTGTATTTGATCCTTGGTCCAGCACAGGACTGCGAACAATCTGGACAGAAGCTCTAAACAATTCATGTGTAAACTCTGTTCTTTTGGTGACCAACTTCCTTCTGTAGAGAAATCCCCACATCGGGCACCTAAGTCGGACCTGCTGGAATCCAATTTGATGACCAGGTCGGGAGCGGAACCCTGCCTTTCCATGCTACAATATGGGTAAGCCATCATCCTATTTCTCTCCCTTACCTCATCCGTCAGGGGCACTGACTGGGCGTATATCAGACCCCTCTTCGATAATGCGCTCTTAGACTCTGTAGGGCCCGATAATGGAGTAGTCCTAGGTAGATTGCTTGGATCAAGGAAGAGAGGAGGCCCACAAGGTGGACAATCTGCAGGAGGGACCTGCAAGACTTTGCTAGTGTTTTGCGGAGTTTGTGCTTGATATTCGCCATCTTCAGAGATGGAAGACTCAGGGATGCTGTAGTAAAGTCTACGGCGAAGCCCCTTCAGGGCCTATAATGCCAGTACAATCCTGCAGGGCGTCAGCGTGAGTAGGGCGTAATACAGACTCCAAGCGGGGGTGTTTAGTTATGTTCTTGTCCAACCTGTCTTTCCCTCCCTACCAAGTCTACTATAGTGAGGGGCGTACTTTAAAAATAGCCTTAAATAATATAATGGTAATAATTTAACATCTAGAGCTGAAATGATGACAACGTTTTTCCTAAACTTGGTCTAAACTAGCTTGAGCTGCGTCTAATAGGACTTTTTCTAAATACTTGGAGCTGAGGAGTTTCCACATTTTCTAGAAGTTTATTTAGGTAAGGTAACAGCGATAATGGACAATAATTTGCTAGATGCCCATCATGTAAGGTTTTTTCATATTGACCCACAATTGCTGATTTAAAATTGTGGAGACTACTCCGATAATGAGTGATTTATTGGTAATTAGCTCTATGGCTGGTATAATAGGATGATTTAAAATTAGTTTTAAAGCCACTGGTGAAATATTGAGAGGAGAGCTCCAAAGCCTTTTGGCACAGATCAGTTGCATGTAGTTCTCCATGGATTTTAGAGCGGATCGGGAGTCAACAGAGTTAACATTAACAGTTGTTTTTTTTCTGTAATTGGGTGCTAGAGCTTTCCTGGATTTACTCACTTTTCATGGAAGAACTTCGATAAGGAGTCCACTAACTCCTGGGAGGGATGAATTATACTGCAAGAAGTAGAGAAGTAATTTAAAGATTGAATATTTCTAAACATTGCTTGAGGAGAGTTTGTTGCCATAACTATATTTTATGAGTAAAAGGCTGTTTTGGTACATCTAATCAGCCAGTTATATCTTGCATTTGTTTAATATAGAACAACATATCTGTGGGACTATAGCTTTTGCGCAAGATAGGTATGCCACAATCTCCTTGATATACTACATAGAACTGCAGTTTAGTCACATCGCTAGTGAAATTTATTTACTTGGTGGGTGAAACTCAATGGGAGGAATATGTGCAAGTCACAGACTTTTATCCGTGGCTCACAGAAAAAACGATGTCTTGTCTCAGATCCCTCACCTCCCAGACACCATGGCCGAATTCACAAGATTATCATTATGATACATAGGACAAGACATAGATTAGAGCTTTGTAGGCAATGTATGAAGCCACGTGGTGACCAGACCTCCATAGCAACCCCAGAGCTCATGCAATTGGGTGGTATCCGACGTCTTTTGACCAGGAACTGGACTTATGCCAAAAGAACAACCTAATTTACAGTTGTGGTAAGGGACGTCACACCATACAGTGTCATTCAAAGAAATTGCATTTGTTGGGAAACAAATCTGTAGGCGAACTGACAGGCAGGTTTCCCAATCCACCCTACACCGGAAAATAGTGACTTAAATCCCTAACACTCAAAATTACCTATATATCTCTATAGATCTATCATTCTATCTCTCTATCTATCTATCTATCTATCTATCTATCTATCTATCTATCTATCTATCTATCTATCTATCTATCTATCTATCTATCTATTCACTCAAAAAACCATAGGTTTCAGGGAAGTTATAGTTAGAAATTAGCATTTAAAACACCTTTGAAATTCACTGAAAAAACCACAGGTTTCCGGAATGTTATAGGTAGTTGGACATTTCACTCGTACAAAACCAGAGAAATTCGCCCGTTATAGTTAGTTGAGATAACTATAACTCGCGCCCCCGCAATGCACTGCTGATGACGTCACATATTACATCATTTATGACATGGTCAGTGACATCACTGATGACATCATCCACGTGATAATCTGATGCACCTCCTCACACCGTAATATATCCTTTGATTCACCCACTCTAAAATACAGACTACCTTTTTCGAAACCATAGACACACCAATATCAGTTACTACATACCCACCCACTGATTCCTAGGTCTACACACATATCCACTCATTCGCCAATACAGTCACTCTAACATGCAGTCAGTCATCAATACAGCACTATCATATGCACTCATACACCTAAACAGACACTCACACATCGCCACTCATCCATAGAGTTACTCACACACCTAGTCAGTCATGCAAAGAATCAATCACACTCCCATTTACTCACCTATACAGTTATACACACACCAACTCACTTATTCATACAGAGACTAACATATACTTACTCTCTTATACAATCACTGATACAAGCACACACCCATCCATCCAGCCACTCTCACAATCACTCACTCTCACATATAGTCATTTATATACTCCAACACTCACATATACTGCCTGTCACATATGTCATTACTCCCACATGTACCACTGAGACATCCATTCGCTCACCTACACACCTATACATACACTCACCCACCCATACAGCCCATCACAGATGCACTCTTGAACCCATAGACCCAGTAAATCACCCACTCACACATCTATGCACAGAGTCACACAGCCCCCCACCCACCCACCCACCCACACAAACACTCGGGCACCCATACAGATACTCAGACAACCAATCAATAACCCATATAGACACTCATGTAGCTACTCACAAACCCATGCAGCTGCTTACACACCAACTGGCAGACTGATGCAGACATTCACACAGTTTAGTCAGTAACCTATGCATTCAGCAAGACAAGTTGAATCACTCACTTATACAGTCAGTCGCGCACCTACTAAATCATCCATTCAGACACTTATACACCCACTCATTCTTCAATATACCTTGGCATATATATATATATATAAAACATATTTAAACTTTACAGAAACACAGATTCAGTGGATGATGTCATCAGTGATGTCACTGACCATGTCATGAATGATGTAATATGTGATGTCATCAGCAGTGTATTGTGGGGGGGGGAGTTATAGTTAGCTCAACTAACTATAACGGGCGAATTTCTCTGGTTTCTCTGGTCAGTGACATCACTGATGACATCACTGATGACATCTCCAATGACATCACTTGTGACATCATCCACACTCACACATCTTCTCACTGATTCATAGAGCCCCTCGCACATCAACTCGCCCATACAGCCACTAATACAACCACTAACTCACATATACAGCCACTCATGCTCCTTCTCCCTGACCAATATAGTCCACACACATCCAGTCATACAGACATACAGACACTTACACACCCACTCATACACCCATACAGACATTCTCATAGTCAGTTACCCATTCAAATTCATGCCTACTCACTCCCCCATAGTCATTCACTCATCCACTCACTCACCCATATAGTTACTCACACATCCATTCACTTACTCTTAGATATACTAACACATCTACTCACCCACCTGTACAGTCTTGGGTGCCTTGTCCTGCCCTAAGAGGTTTAATTAATCGAGGTGGTGCCAAGGGTGCGAGTGCCTTATGGAACTTATGGAAACTCTGATCTTAAAAGACCTCAACAGTGGCGACACACCTCATCCCCAGAAAACTTCAGTGAATTCCCAATCCACAGGGTCTCAACATCCAGCCTGGAAGTACTGGATGTCATGAGAAGGATTCAGGAGGATCCGTATAATAATTTAATGTATTCTTGTTTATTTATTCTTATCCTTTTCAGATTTAGACCTTTCATGTTTGTTTTTCTGATGTGATTTTCAACATTAAGTTAGAGGCCTACCATTGTGATTAGATGTGCCCGACGTAGGTTAAGGCAAGCCTTATTTATACCACATTATCACTGACTATTGAAAAACAATGTTGACTAATGTTAATTTTATGTAACTTTGTGATGATATCCTAAAATCTGGCATGGATTAGACCCTGGTCCTCTTGCTCTGCACTTGATGCCCCTGATTTATCAGTCTGTGGAGTACTAGAGTTAACCAGAATATCGCTTATGCTACAGACTCATCTTTTGGCCACCTGAAAGGGCCATTGCCTGCACTGTTCCCCACAGGGAAGATTCTAATTTCAAGTTGTTATAGTTTGTATATCTCTTTCTAATCCCAAGAGAAGATCACACCTTTTCAGATGATTCAATCCTGACACCTCATACCTCAGATAAGATACTCTGTTATGAGTAATGTCAGTGGACCTGCAAATATTAGTACTGGTTCCTGTTATACTCCTTTGTCGTCAAGACATGTGATCAGAAATTACATATTGACTTGTTAGTAGTAGGTGACTGTTGTGCAATAAGAGGCAAAGCAGATTTTTTTTAAAGCTAGGCTTTTCTTTTGGCTATACATTTTCTTTCTTCGGAAGCTGAAGGAGAGGAAATTCGATTTCAGAATTTTAAAAAGTCACTTTTGTGGCATGGGAACTAAAAGTACAGCTGCTACAGATGTAAAACGCCCATCCTGTGGCATCTTGCTTCCCATTGAAACCCCCTCCTCAGCTTTCTAGTTGTGAGCCCATAGTCCGAGGCTTTCAACTTGGTTAACAACTTGGATGCTGTCAGACTTTCATCATTCTTTGGAAGAGTGTTTCTCTATTGCCTTCACATTTAGGATACTTTCAAAAATGTGTGGATGTTGGCATATTTGCCCTGCATTTAGGCTGCAATTTTTCCTCGGTTGAAGGAAGGTAATTTGATATGTGGTATGGACTTAAAGGATACGTATTTCTAAATTCCCATCTGCAACTGCCACAGAAAACTCCTCATGTTTGTAATGGACCAAACCCATTGCCAGTATAGAATTCTACCATTGGGTTAAAATCAGCCCCCAGAAATTTTTCGAAGTGTGTGGCAGTAGTTGTGGCACATACAAGGAAAAGGAAAATTGTATATATTGCCAGTAGATAATTGGTTAATCAAAGCCAGAAACTCACAGAAAGTGAGAAAATATTTTCAAACCATTTTGAAACTCATCTATAGAAGTCAAAGTCAGACACTGTTCAGAAACATATTTGCAGTGAACTCATGACACCATACAAGGAAAAGTGTGGAGAGAGAGTATCTGTTGTACTGTTAAAGTGTCACCAACTCCAAATGATGTAGAATCCAATGACAAGTCAGATCTCATTTTATGCTTATTCGTAATTCCCAGGTTGTACATGTGCCCTCTACAGCAGTTTATGGAATATTAGTGTAGTCAGAATCGTGACTCCAGGAAAGACCAAATTCTTATATGCCAGGACGTCTTATAGTCTCTAACTTGGTGGAACAGATGTTGCACTTTCCCTTGGTAAGCCCATTTGTATAACTGTCCCGCAACTCTAACAGTAGTCATGGATGCATCGTGGAATGACTGAGCAGCACACTTTTGCATTCTAAGAGTACATGGTGCCTGGTCAAAGAAGGATTTTTTTTTTTTGCAAAGCTAAGGAGTTAGGTCCCGGGACATGGGGTAGGCTGGACCTTATATTATCAAACCACACACAAAGTGCCTACACCATTCTAACTTTGTATATGCTTTAAGGAACAAACAAAACTAATTCTTAGTCCGTTCGGGTACCTTTATTTATACCCTTTAGAATTTTCAATTATTTTATGGTTTTCTTTTATTTTCATGTATGAAAAGAAACACTAATACATTCAACAAAATCTATACATATATACAACAATATTTTACATACACATATATACAGTCCGTGTACTAATTTCAACTAACAAATAATTAATCTTTGTGAGTTTTATATTCAAAACTGATCAATATACAAAACAATATCCAAACAATTCAACGGACAAAGTCAAAATAGAAAAGAGGTAATTCCACCACAGGGCGACCAATTGCGAACCCAGCATTTGCTGGTTTCCACAATGGATGATATTAATCCCTCCTTCACATATGCTGACGCGTTTCGAATCCGGGGAAACAAGTTCCCGGATTCTCCTCAGGGCTTTGTCACTTCTGTCTGTAAGATGTATAAAAACAATAAAGTTTTGTTTAATGATTTTGGAAAATACTTCCCTATCTCTACTTTTCAGAGTACTTATGATAAAGCAAGAATGTACCTGTCAAAGAAGGAGGCACAATACCATAGCAACCTATTGGAGCTCAGGGCACTTCGTCCAGCCCTTCAAGCCTGTCTTCATGCAGCTCAAAATTGTGATGCAAATGCACAGCAGATACACAACGTATTTGCTCAATAAACAAAGGGGACCAGATTGTCTTGAGAAGCACAACCAATATGGAAGTGCTTCATTCCAAGAAGTTTGACCATCAAAGCCATGTGTGTGTGTTAGGGACACAGAACAGTTAAGCAAATCTTTTAAGCAGAATATATGAAGAAACCATGAGTGGGTACTAAATGACAGTGTTCTAGCACACCTTTTTGCTGATTGGGGCACCGCATAAATAGACCTATTCGTAATGACAGAAAACACTAAGGGCCAGATGTAGGTAATTCTATTTTACCACTTCTTAAATACCGAATCATACCGATTCGGTATTTAAGAAGTGGTAAACTAGAGGGGGGGATGTAGGTAATACAGACTCGGTAAATACCGAATCGTTAAGATTCGGTATTTACCGATTCTGTAAATACCGATTCGGTAATGCCCATTGATTCCTATGGGCATTGAAGCCCATAGGAATCAATGGGCATTACCGAATCGGTATTTACAGAATCTGTAAATACCGATTTCAGCAAGGGTGCAGGGGGTGTCACTTTGACACCCTCTAGCACCCCAAATACAGGCATGTGTGCCATGTGGCACACAGACATGCCCTAAGGGCATGTCTGTCTGTCACATGGCATAGGTGTGCATGCACACATGTGCATGCACACCTGGATTCGGTATTTTACCACCCAATTGGATTGGGTGGTAAAATACCGATTCTGAAAGGCCTTTGGGACTCAGAAGAGTCCCACCTACATCTGGAAATTACCGAATCGGTAAAAATACCGATTCGGTATTTTACAGATTCGGTAAATGTACCGATTCGGTAAATTTACCGAATCTGTAAAATGATGCCCCTACATCTCAATCACCAAATACCGGTCGGTAACGGCCGAATTCGGCCGTTACCGACCGGTATTTGGGCTCCTACATCTGGCCCTAAATGTCAAGACTTTGGATCCAGGTATCCACAATCAGGGTGGGTGCCTGTGAAATACTCTTTTTATGCACAGATTAGAAAACTTTCGGTACCCTTTCCCCCTTATTTGTCTGACGTCTGCCCAGACAGACAATGTACAAGAAGATCCTGATTACACCAGAAAGGCAGAGACAGTTGTTGTACATCAATGTACTTCAAATGATGGAAAAACCTCACAAGAGGCTGCTATTTAGGCCAACTTTTTGTCTAGGGGCCAGAGGCAAATACTGCATCCAAACTTCACATTCTTGAATTTGGCAGCATGCCTCCTGAACGCATTCAGTTTTGGGCATTTGAATCTGCCCAAAGATTATCTGGACGTTATTAAAGAATCAAAAAACATGTTTCAAGATCTAATTAAGCTCTTAATTGGAAATATTTCTGTCTGTGGCTAGTGCTGTTTATAAAAAAAAGACATCATTTACAGAAACCATTTTTCATATTCCAGTTATTATGGAGTTCTTAAATGGTCTTAGAAGGCTCCTTGGTGCTCAACCTCTTCTTAGCCTCCCTGCTTCCTTCCGCCGTATGTGCTTCCTTTCACCGTATGTTGTGGAAGATAGTTTTTCAAAATGCCATTACTTCTGTGTATGGTTAGTGGGATCCACGCCCTTTCTGTGCTGGGTGGAGTTTTATATAGTGTTTTATCCTGATTGTGTTACTATGAGAACTCAATATAAACGAATGAAACTTCACTCGACAACAGATTGCACAGCATAAATCAACTTTTCATATTATAAACAACAATTTATTCATGTCTGATTAACAAACCCTACAAAAAATGATTTATTTGCATCACACTGTGCATTATGTATTGTCCGGATCAAACTATATTAAAAAAACACGCAGAGGTAAAAGTAAAGGGACAGGACAGCCGTAATTTGAGGAGCAAGACGAAAATACAATCATAAACATCTCTTCTACCACCGTAACACCATTCCATAGATGCACATTAAACAAAGCTACATCGTTTGTACCAACGTATCACACGAACAGTTTGGAGATTGAAATTTCTATTTTCAAGTTTATGCGCAATCTGAGACCACAACATTTTTTTAATAATGTGGTACAGAGATCTGAAATGGTGAACTTGGAGATTCAATGCAAGATGATGCACCCTATAAGGAGTTCAAGCCATGCAGCACATTCATGGCGCTGATATCCCATAAGTTATAGGATACATTTGAAAGCATGGTGAAACTGGACATTGCCAAACTGAATTTACAACCCAAGATTTGATCCAATTCACCCAAAAATGAAGCAAGAACAATCAAACAATTGGCGAATAACGCAGAGCTAACGTTTCAAACAGCGGATAAGGGCGGAGCCCTAGTGATCACGGATACTTGTTTTTATGAACGAAAAGTGTTGGAACATCTTCAGGACAAAAATACATACTTGCAACTGGATGAAGATCCCACTAAAGAAATAATGGATACGTTGGTTCTATTTTGGCAGAAGCGATGCAGAATGAATGGATCTCCATAAACACTCGCAATTTCTTGCATGTTCAACACCCAAGATGTCCTGTTTTATACATGCTCCCAAATGTCCATAAAAATCTGGTTGACCCACTGTTTCGTCCCATAGTATCCGGATGCGGTTCAGCTTTTGAAACTCCAGGAAAATACATAGATCCTTTCTTACAATGATTCGTTCAGAATTGGAAAACTTATATTAAAGATACTACACATTTCTTCCAACTTATGAATCATCTAGACTTGCAATCATATCAGGATTGGCTATTAACATAACATATTCTATTTACAGATCAGCGGCATTTCGATGGGCTTTCCCGGGGACAAGCGTTTGCCAACATTTTCATGGCCAAGTTTGAGCAAGACCATATTTTGTCTGACATGGAGTGGAGTTCTAATTTGGTCTTCTACAGAAGACTTATTGACGACATCTTTTTAATTTGGAAACAATCACTATCGGGTTTGGAGAGCAAAATTCAGGAACTTAATGACAAAAATCCCCAGATCAAATTTTCACATACGATCAGTAAACACAACATATCATTTTTGGATGTGCAAATTACTAAAGGCACAGAGCATCTGTAAACATCAGTTTTCAAAAAAGAGACTGACAAAAATAATTTACTATTATTTACAAGTTTTCATCCTTCGAGTCTTGTTAGGAATCTGCCATACTCTCAATTGTTAAGAATAAAGAGGATTGAATCATCAGAATCCTCTTTACATCAAGCTTTGGGGAGCCAAATTAGAATTTTTCAACAAAGAGGGTATCCAACTTGCATTTTGGATAAAGCCATAGATAGACTTCAGAACACCCAATGGCATGATTTACTTAAAATTCAACAAAAGAAGGAACAGATTCGCATGGTCTTTCTATCTAAATACTCCTCCCAATCAACAGCAATAAAAAGAATTATCAAAAAAAGATGGGAGATTCTCCAATCAGATCCGGAATTCAATCGCATATTTGATGAACCATCAGTATTTGCACATCAGAGGAGTAGAAATCTAAAAATTACTAAAGAGCCCAAAAATTAACATGGATCAAGTCCCATCAGGGATGCGCAAATGTTTCAATTACCTAAATTGCAACAATGTAATGCCTGACAATTGCATGCATCATCCTCATTCAGGATTACCAATCACATTAAGGTATTCCGGAGACTGCAATTCGTCCAATGTAATTTACGGGATTAAATGTCCCTGCGGTTTGATGCAGGTTGGGAAGACCGAAAGGAAAGTTAAGACTCGAATTACAGGGCACAAAAGCACTATTCGAACTCACAATATTAAGTCTAATTTAGTAACACACTGGAATGAACATCATCATACCATAGCACAGCTAAGATTCTCTATTTTAGAAAAAACAGAAGTGAAAGTTGGTCGTGACAATGCCAGGGTGTTGTCACAACGAGAAATATGGTGGATAATGAAATTTCAGACCATGACCCCTGGGGGACTGAATGACAAAATGGAAAGAATTTGTTTTTTTATAATAAATTGATTTGGATCATGATGTTTCGTTTCGAGGGCTCTTATATTGGGTCCTCTTTCCTTCCTCGCTCCGGGTGATTATATGTAAACAATGATGGCAAAAAAGGACTTGGAGGGGAGAATTTTCTCTATTCTCCCAATTCACATTATTTTTATTCGTCCATATTTGATTATTTAGATATTCAATTTTGAGCACTAATTAGTGTAATTTTCCACATAGTGGTTAGGTTCTCTGAGTGGTGTTTATGGTAATCAAAATGATAGAGGGAGACACTCATTTTCACTTAGTGCATGGCACAATCTGTCATTGGCGTGTCTTGGAGTAATGTGAGTAATATGAGGAGCATTCTGTTCTACTGCAGCAGCAGCAGATTAGACACATGTTAAGATGGCTGACACAGGCTGAGGAATTGGAGTCCCTCATCTAGGTTGTCAATATTTGTGCGTGAAAGGAATAAACTCAGACACTACGAGATGGCCACCAGAAGTTGTGGTGGAGTAGTCCTTCGTTACTGTCAGCACAGGTTTAAACCTTGCTGGAATTGTTGATGCATGAACATCGTTAGCCAGCTCTTGGCAGTTACACGAGATACATCGGAGCAGTGGTAAGATTAAGGGCCAGATGTTGATAGGCTTTTACCGGTCAGTAACGGCCGAAATCGTCCGTTACCGACCGGTAAAAGCCTTTTCCTATGTAGGAGACTATTTTACCGATTCGGTAAATAACGATTCGGTATTTACCGAATCATCATTTACCGATTCGGTATTTACCGAATCGGGAAATGAGATGTAGGAAGCACTGTAAACAGTTCTTCTGGGCTTTAAGAATTCGTTATTTACCACCAACTATTAGTTGGTGGTAAATAAGGAATTCCTATGTAAATGCATAAATGTGCATTTACACCTGTGCCATGTGACAGACATACATGCCCTTAGGGCATGTATGTATGCCACATGTGCACACCAGCACTAATCAGAGGTGCAACAGGGTGTCAAAGTGACACCCTGCCACCCTTGACTTTTTCCCAATCTTACCGAATCGGTAATTACCGATTCGGTAATTAACATTCATTAGGAATTAATGGCAAATACCGAATCATTACCGATTTGGTAAATACCGAATCTTAACGATTTGGTATTTTTTACCGATTAATTACCTACATAGGATTTACCGAGTCTAAAATACCGAATCGGTAAAATTCGGTATTTTAGAATCGCTAAAACCTATTTACCTGCATCTACCCCTTAGTTCTTCGTGTTGGGGAAAGGGTTCCTTAGCATTAAATACTGTCAATTTGACCTTGAATTATGTGTCAACGTAGGGATTTCATGCTATCACAGGTGGGGCATTGCCTGCGAGTGATCTCGCAGTTGGGAACAAGCTGTCTGCAGCGTTACTGCTGTAGTTTAGAGGTACTCAATCTTTTTATTATAGTTTGGCGGTGGTATCGGCAGAATCAACCCGAGGTAACAGCAATGTTAATATTGGGTGTATTACATTACGGATTAGATGCGGTTTTTGTTCAAAGGAGGCAAATAAACTATGAATTCCAACGTCCATGTGCTCCGAGTAAGTGCCCTATGAGGTTTGTTGTCGCGCTGGTTTGTGAGCTTGAATTGTTCACATGACCATACACAGATCGTAAGGAGTGTATAATTTTAGCACATACAAAGTTCGGCACACTTCGTGTTTAGTTCACACAATTGAGTTTTCAACTAAAGTTTCTCAGATGATGGCCCTCAACACTTGGGTTTTTTCATTTCTCGTGGTTCTTTGTGGGTCAGTGTTTGCGCTATGGCGGTTCGGTTTAGTCAACTCGAAGGCATGGAGTTGTCTCACAAAACATTAATTCATTTCAAGTTTTCTTTTTGCCATGATTGGTTGCATTGGGAGATGGGGTTTCTATCCCTGTGCGCTGATTTTGTAACAGAGGTTATTACAACAATATGCTATAAAAAGATGTTTGTTATTTCCACAGAGCCCCTGAAGAAGGGATGGTTAAAATCCCGAAATGCATTGGGCTGGGCTATGACATAAGGAAGACAAAAGCTGGAATTGTGGATTGAATTTTTGTTTGTATTTTGGAGTGTTGTTGTTAATTCATGCAAAAGGACATTGTTCATTCATGTACACAGATACAGGATGATCAAAATGTTTATGTTAAACAATGCATAATGCACAGTGTGATGCAAAAAAATCATTTTTTGTAGAGTTTGTTAATCAGACATGAAAACATTGTTTGTCACAGAAAATCTTGAATTATGACCTATGACTTAGTTTAATGAGTTTCATAAAAGACGCCTTATATTATATCAGGATATTAGAACGACCTCATATGTCCTCTGGTTTAGGACCGATTTCCAAATCAAGTTAAAATTACAGTTCTAACACAGCAAGTTGCATACAATTTTCAAAACAAATGTTAAATAAAAGCCCATTAGAAATTTTAAAAAGTGAACGACAAAAACTGTAGAATATTAGGTCTGCTCCAAATGTTGACCTGATTGTCTCCGCCAAGGTCTCTTCACCACTATACCTGCTCTGAACGGACGTTTCCAGGCCCTCACATACTGCTGTGACAGACGGGGGAGCAGAGCATAACCTAATCGATTAGCACCAACTTGTCCCACATAGGTGTGCCCTCTTGGAGCCCTGACTTCTTTAGCGGTGGGTACTCCACAGTTTCTTGAGAGATCCTTCTAGTGTCTCCGTAGTGGGATAACTTATTACATGAGCTTGCGATCAGTGTGTTTCCATTGATTTGCGGATGTATTATTTTTTCACCATTCCTGCTAGTGGAAATACCCCATTCTACTCAAAATAGACGGTGATGCTGATTACTGGCAGTTAGGTTTGAAGAAGGGGGATCTGTCTTATTTTCCTTTTTGCATAGGGGTCTTTAGCATGTACCAAAGACATTCTGAACAAGATTTATTATGATTTTACATCAAAGTTGGGTCACTTTTGTGGTGCAGCCCTGACAAAAAACCATGTTTGGCATTTACTAAGCCATACAAAGCCACTATACCTGGTTTAGTAAATACAGGGTACTGCTTTCCTTACTTTGCATTGGGTAGGCGGTACATGAGTAGAGGATGGAGGTTTCCATGCATCCACCGATGTATTTTGTAAACCAGGGTAGTACCAAAATGGTGCGTCTACCCGCCAGGGGCATAACAGGGATACATATATTTATTTATCCTTGTTACAACCTCTTTCCATGTGTGTTGCATTCTGCACAAAAACAATCTTACCCGTAACTCAGGCACCCTTTCACTATGGTGCAAGGGTACCTGCGTTGACTGCACCAGCGCAAGGAGAGAGCAGAAATGCTACATATCTTTGTAATATTGGAGCATTCCTGCTCTCTCCATTGCACGCAGCGCAGCAAGTTCCCTTTCTGTGCTGCCTTGTGGGAAAAAACTGGTAAACATGCCCCCCCCCCAGTATTATTTTTATGATACCTTCTGCATCTATCAAGACTTTCCATTAAAGAGTGAGGCATGAGTGCGGTAAGGTTCTGGCTTTTGTTTCTTCAGAGTGGTGCTCACTGTTTGCACACTAAACTTATGAGAAGGCTTTGTAATGTTCCCATTCCTGTCTATAGGAAGGTGGCTGTGTGCAAGTAAGTTACTCATTACTGGCTCTTACAACCATTCATCCAGACTGCCTGTCTGCTTACACTGGACTCCTACAGGACAGTTCAGAACTGGGGATCTGAAACACGCTGGTGTGTCTGGAGGGTGGGTTCGGATATGTACTGGAACTTTGAAGTTCTCTGCCTTCCAACTCTCCTTTCTTCTAAACTTGTTCACCTCAGCTTCAAGTTTTAACCTACTGTATGAAATATGAAATATGTTTGCATTATATAATAAGGTTTTCTTCATGCAGATGGTTCAGCCTTGGCTCGAAGCCCGGTCAGAGGGAGAAGGCCAGAGGGCAGATACAGATCAGCCTCGCCTTCATGCAGATTTTGGATGAAGTTAGCTTGCCCAGGATTACTGAACAGCCCTCCAAGAATTTTTTGATGAATATGATTCGCAGGAAAGTGCCCATAGGCAGAGTAAGCTCTCCCAGTGAGACTTCAGCTTTAAAACCACGCACGGTAAGTTTGATGTACCCTGCTTCTCTACAGTAGGATCACCTTTTAGATATATGTTTTATGTCTGTGTCTTGCAGTGCGCACATAGCACTAAATGTCGTCCAGGTTAGGAAAGCGTATCCATCAGTTTTGGGGTATTATTTCCTTCCCAGTAGGAAGTTCCCAGAAAAGAATGGTCTTGAAGATTTCCTGATTACAGAGGGTGAGATAGAGCTTTGGTGTGAATTGGCAGTTGATTCCAGTGTTGGGGGAGGAGGGCCCAGTGTAAAACGGCCCTTCTCTGTGGAGTGCGTTTGAAATGCTTGGATGATCATAGAGACCAAGCAAAGTTCTTGGTGAATCATTCCTTATTGTGAGGTGTTTAGATTGGGGTTTACTGTAGTGTTAATATGAAATGGTCCAGGTAAAAGGTTTGTAATTTACGCAGAGTTTTTTTTAATTAGATAGCGTCTGTATGGCTGTCACTGATGGGGAGGAGTTTGCCTCTTCTACTGTGCCCCCATAGGTAGGGATTGCACATCAGTTTGTATCTTTTGAAAGTGTTCATTAAAGCTGTTTTTAGGTATCCATATCTACAGTGTGTTATCATAGTCCAGTTTTGCAGTGAGTGCAACTACAAAGGCTGCATGAACATCCATTGTGACATATGGAAGTATGAATCTTGGTTTGAAATTTGGTTTATTTGTTAGTGTACTGATTTGCATGTTCCTGCTGAGGGTGTGGGCCAGGCAGACATTTGTTGGATGTAGTGAAGGACAATAATATTTTTCTGAGGCCGGTATGGCACATGGGAAGACCGGAATTTCCAAGCCATTTACATTTTGAAATGTAAAATGTTTCTCTTGAAAAGCATTTTTGCATAGAAATGCGGGCATATGTGCAGTTAGATTTTGGCCCTCATTACAAGTTGAGGGTTACGTTCCGATCATTTTGCAAATGCTCATTTTCACAACCATCAGAGTTAGGAGGTGTGTAATTATTACACACCCTCGCAGATTTCCCCCGACAGGGCAAACCTTTCAAAATCTATTAGGGTAAAAGTCTTGTAAAAAGTTCGGTATTTTGAAAATTTGAAATAGGAGGTATTTACCACAGGTGGTAAATACCTCAGGATGGGGAGAGGTAATTATTTCATTGCTTACTGGAAAACTACATTACCCCGAGTTACGGTGCTCCTCGTCCTTGTCGATACTGAATGAGCTTGTCCCACCTGTCAACAGCCCGTTACACAAACGTCCTAGTTACACCACTTTTTCTATAACCCTTTAACTATTTTTAGTTAAGCGTATAAATGGCTCCTCCCTCCTTTATGGCTTCAATCCATGTTACAAGCTTTTTAGGTCTCGCCTAGGCAGCGCGCATGCGCTGCTCTAGGAGGATCTTTAGCCATCGGTCTGCACTTTTCAAGCACTGCACTGGTGCTTGTGGTGGCATGCACCTTGCGGTAACGAGCAGCGTTGCGCCACACGCACGAGTGCAGTGCTTGAAAAGTGAAGACTGCTCTCCCAAGCGCGGGTGCGCGCACCACTTGTGGGCTCCATTTGGTTCGCGGCCGCACTTGTTCTTTATTGTTTTCGTGCTTTTTCCAACACCGTTTTCATTCTGCTTCTGCTTCCACGCTCTAATTACGTGATAAACCTTCCACCCTTATCACTTTTATGTGGACGGGTGCTGCGCTAACTGTAAGCAGGGCGCCCGCTTTCATGTATTTTCAAATTACTTTCATGTGGGCGGGCGACCTCGCTAACTGTAAGCACGGCACCTGCTTTCACGTATTTTTTATTTACTTTAATGTCGACGGGCGCCGTGCTAACTGTAAGCATGGCGCCTGCATTCATGTATTTTTAAATTACTTTCATGTGGACGGGCGCCCAGCTAACTTTAAGTATGGCACCCACTCTCATATATTTTTTAATTACTTTATTGAAGAGGGGGGCAGCACTAACTTTAAGCATGGCGCCCGCTTTCATGTATTTTTAATTTACTTTATTGTAGACGGGCACAGAGCTAACTTTAAGCACAGCGCCCACTTTCATGTATTTTGAAATTACTTCATTGTGGACGGCGCAGCGCTACCTTTAAGCACGGTGTTTGCTTTCATGCATTTTGAAATCACTTTTATGCGGACAGGCCGCCATGCTAAAACAAACCGTGACACCCGCATCCATGTTTTTTTTTATTACCATGGCAGCCTGTGAAACTTCGTAGATGGTGCACTTGGATACCTGCTCATTGCTTACTGAATTGTCCCATCAATCGATACTTCCGTTTTCCACTCCTCTCCCCTTCACTGTTTGGTTTTCTCTCACAATCTCGCTCTGCCCCTTTCATCTAACCTCTCCTTTTCACTCTGTCTCCTTCTCGCACTTCCGCCTCCTTCTCTGCCGTTTTCAACCTCTGTCTTCATTCTGTCCTATTTTGTTTTTACATGTTTATTCAGTGGGAACTCGACCCGAAGGTGTCAGAGTGCTTTACATAATACCCTGAGGGTGCAAGAGAGTATCTGTCCCTAATGGTTCACTGCAAGATGTGGTATTGTAAGAGTGCAGGGATCTTACTTCTTGTGATTGTACATGGATAGGCAGTAATAGTGTAGGTTTTCACGGTGCTGTGTGGTACATTTTTATTATGTAATCATACCACCCAGGCAGCAGAAGAGATTACTGTGTGATGATGCCCCAAGAAATAGGGGGCGTGGCCGAGGTCGGTCCAGTATGCCTCTCTCCGCAGCACAGTTTAAACAGAACAGTGATCCAAACATTGAAAACAAGCATTTGCAAAGCAATATATCTCGCATTTGCAAGAGTTTAAGCTATTAGCATTGTGAATGATAATGCGTTTTATTTAGGTTTTAAAAACCAAAACATAAATAAAAGGCATTGTCATTTACAATGCCAATAGCCCAAACTCGGGTAAGTGCGAGACCTATTGCATTGTAAATTCTTGTTCATTTTGTAAGTTCCATTAATTAGGGAGCGAGGGAGCGTCGGACTGGGACGAGGAGCACCGTAACTCGGGGTAATGAAGTTAACTAGTAAGTAATTAAATCATTACCCCCTTGTAAGTGCTCCTAGTCCCAGTCGATACTGTTTGAGGATATACAGAAGCTGCACCACAATCTGCCATACGTCTATTTGATAATGCGTACAATTACTTCATTGCAGCTTGCAGGACACCTGAAGCAAAATGAACAGACCCATCTCCCCAAATCCAAATGATAATTGGATATGAAACTGTTTGGAGTGGACCACATAACGGCCATGCAAATCTCTTGTAGTTAAGTTACCTGGGGGTAACTTAACTACAAGAGATTGCCCATGTTGACATACCTTGTATTGACTGTGGCAGTTTGACTCCTGCTGCCAAGCAGGTTTGTGATACAGCTTGTCTAATCGCTTACTTATTGTGGGAGTTGATATTTTTTTTCCTTTGTTAACTGTTCCATAGAATACAAAAAGAGCACTCAACTTGCTGAAAACTTTTGTTCTTTGTATATAGATTTGGAGAGCTATTTTAAAATCCTGGGAATCTGTACACTCCATGGAAAGGACTGGTAATATTATGTTCGTGGCATGTGTAGCTCTAGATAGACATGCTGTGTATACTCCTGCCATCTAGTGTTGAGCTCGCACATGTGCAATTTTTTTTTTTAACAAGTCTTCAAGTCAGGAGTTATAGTGACTCAACCGATTGCTGGTATTGCGCATGTGCATTTGCTCCGCTGTTAGATTTTTTTCCCGCTGTCGGGTTCAAATGTGTTCCATTGAGCTTCAGGTCGATGTCTCTTAGTCGTCGCCTTTGAACCTCCTCAACTCCTCTTCACCTGCAGGTGAACAATTGCCATGTGTTTATCGTCTGGGTTTCGGCATGTTACTTGTCGGTTTTGCCGACTGCGACTCCTTGTCGACCCTTTTGGAGTCTCGCCTCTCTGGGGCGTATTTCACTGTATTCAGCACAGAAAATATCCTCTTTATAATGGAAAGTCTCCTTGTCAACATTGCCCTCAGTGTCGAGGCAAGAACCCCTGGTCCTACCATCACCGGGTGTATAATCTTTGTCTCTCTCTGAATCACAACAAGGCTTCCTGTTCCTCGTGCCTTGCCTTCTGGTCTAAAAGAAATGCTGCGTTGCCACCAGGCTTGACGTCATGCATCACAAGCTATGGCTCAGAGGAAGGGGGGGCGACACCACTGATCTATTCGGTGACTGGGACATCGAGATCAAACCTCAGCCAGGACTTTGTCCGCCAAGGCACAGATCTTCTCCCCCGAAGTTAGTTCCTTCTCGGAATCCGAAGACAAGAACTTCAGATGGCGCAGGTCCAGATAAAAAAGATGTCATATGAGAGTACAATGCCTCACGCTCCTCCCCGAAATCAAATGGAGGCCGAACCCCACCTTTGAGACAATCATGCCTTGAGGGCTGAATCCCAGCACCAGGCTTCCAGTCTGCTGCTGACTCAGGGCCATGGTTTGCACTGCAAACTCGCTTCGGATTCGGGACCCAGACACCTCCCAGCACCAATGCATACCCTGAGGTTTCAGCTCTCGAATTTCGAATCCGGAGTCGAAAGCACCCTCCTGGCCATCCTTAGCTTGGAGCACCTAAATCTACCTTGTGCCATTTTCCTCTGAAGCCTTCTTCAGTGTCAAAATCGACATCGATACCAGCGGTGCAAAATCCTTTGGCGCTTAATTGCTCGGTGTCCACGGTCTCCGAGGACCAAGACCAGCTGATCTTGCAACAGCTCCATGAGGAGCTCGATGACAGGTAGATGCACATCATGATCCCCCACAAACTGGCATGATATTGACTCAGCCACCTCCAAAGCCTCAAGACCCACTGCCTCCTAAGAGGTAATTGACTTTTGAGGAAGCCATTAGTAACTGAGCTACCAGACTGTCACTTTCCCCTCCATCACCGCCAGTCCCTTTGTCTGAAACAGCACAAAGCTCCCCACATTATAGCTTTGTGGGGGGGATAGTCCAGGCTCTCATGAAGACGCATAGGATGCACCGTTGGACCCACAGCCAAAGTATGACCCATTGGAATAATTATGACATGGGGATACTGATCCTGATCTGTAGCCAGCAAAGCCATACACACCAGATGACACCACATTGTATCATGAGGTTTTTCAGAGGGCAGTCACTTACCATAAGGTGGAGTTGCACAAAACACAGGAGGAGGAAGACTTTGTTGTGGAAACGCTATCCTCTACTCAGTGCTCCATTTAATTTTTCCCATGGTTAAAGGAATATTAACGGCCGCCCCAGAAGTGTTCAAGTAGGCAGACAAGGCAGGGCCGTGGTAGAAGTGGGGGGGATCGGAAGGGCACGGCGTACACCTACTTAAAAAAAATATTCTAGTCCGCTCCCCTACTTCTGTCTTCCAAAAAAAGCATCCCGGGACGGTAAGAATAGTTCTACTTTAAAACAATATATTTTTCATTTAGCTTCCTGCTGCAGCTCGCACTTCTCTTGACTCCAGAGGCTGCAGCCGCCCCTCCCTGAGCTTGCACAGACCGAGGGCAGGCCCATTGTCATTTCGATTGAGGCTGATTACCCCCTTTCGAATGACAATGCCCTCGCCGCCTGCCTTTAGCATATCATGTACCAGTGAGATCGTAGTTAGTGATTTCCGAGAAGATTTCCCTATATTCGATTTTTTTGGAAGGAGGTGAGGATTTTGCAAACTTTTACTATTGGTAGCTGAGGAGCCACCCTTGCTTGTAACTTTGTATGTAGTATATTACTACTCTCTGCAACAAGTCCAGTTTTAGTAAAAAACGAAATTAATTTTTTCCCCCCAATAAAACATTGGGAAAACAAACGCCTCTGTGTGCCCCTGGTTTAAATAAAGGAGCAGCGGCAGGTGAAAAGGAGTGAGTTTCCAGGATCTGATTTTGGGAACAGGGGCTTCGAGTCCAAGTCTCCTGGCTCGACCGTCTGCAGCGTGGGCAGATGAACAACTTTATAAGCCTTTTCAACAAGTTGAATTGCTGCCTCTTCCTGCATTAACAATACTACTTTACACAGCACAAATAACTCTTGTTCACTATATTACTTAAAAAAATATCTCTGTACCTGTCAGCCGCTTGGCTCAAAATTAGGTTTAAGAGGTGATCCGATTAAGTTTCACAGGGAATTCAACACTTTTTTGGAGGGTGATATGGGTTTGAAAAGTTGGGGATTGCATTAATATTTACAGAGGCCCCTTTGCTTGCCAAGTGGATGAACATAATTAAAAAGAGGGTGAGTTGACAGGTGCATGGTCCCTCTCGTGGCCCTCATATTTCTCGAATGCAAAAGTGTAAATAATAAAAACACGTAAGGTTAGACGAGTGGACAGAGGGTGACAGACAGAGGGAGACAGAGGGTGACAGACAGAGGGTGACAGACAGAGACAGACAGAGGGTGACAGACAGAGGGAGACAGACAGATGGAGACAGAGGGAGGGAGACAGAGGGAGGGAGACAGACAGATGGAGGGAGGGATACGGAGGGAGGGAGACAGAGAGAGGGTGGAGGGAGACAGACAGAGGGAGGAGGGAGAAAGACAGAGGGAGGAGGGAGACAAAGAGAGGGAGACAGGAGGAGACAGAGGAAGGGAGGGGGAGACAGAGGAACGGAGGAGGAGACAGGAAGGGAAGGGGAGACAGAGAAAGGGAGGGAGGACAGAGAGAGGGAGACAGAGATAGGGAGACAGAGGGAGGAGACAGAGGAAGGGAGACAGAGGAAGAGAGACAGAGGGAGTCAGGGGGCAACAGAGGAAGGGAGGGGGACACAGAGGGAGGGAGAGGAAGGGAGAGACAGAGGGAGGGAGACAGGGAGGGAGACAGAGGGAGGGAGAGAGGGAGACAGAGAGAGGGAGACGGAGAGGGAGTGAGACAAAGGGAGACAGAGAGGGAGAGAGAGGGGGAGAGAGGGAGTGAGAGGGATTGAGACAGTCAGAGTGAGTGAGACAGGGAGGGAGGGAGGGGGAGAGAGAGAGAGCTAGAGAGAGGGAGGGAGACCGAGAGAGAGATAGAGATAGAGAAAGAGAGAGAGATGTGTATCTGGTGGCTCAGTGGACGAAGGCGTACGCTGCAGGGACCTGTGATCAACCTCATGGTCACAGTTTTTGTTGTTGCTCCAGCCCCGCCCCCTCCCCACTGACACCGCCCCCACCGGTGCGGCCCTCGGACACAAACCACACTGTAAATTTGGCCCCCGAGAGAAATTTTGTGAGTACCCATGCCCTAACCAGAGTACAGTGGGGACCTTGCCCCCTTGTGTAATTTGTCAATGTTGTACACAGAGTGAACAGGGCAGGAGCAGTGATGGGACAAAAGAGGCGACAGGAAAGGAGAGGTGATGGGGCAGGAGAAGTGATAGGGCAGGAGAGGTGATGGTCAGGAGCAGTGACGGGACAGGAGAGGCGACAGGAAAGGGGAAGTGATGGGGCAGGAGAAGTAACGGGGCAGGAGAAGTGACAGGGCAGGAGCAATGACGGGACAGGAGCAGTGATGGGGCAGAAGAGTCTACAAGAAAGTAGAGGTGATGGGGCTGGAGAGGTGACCGGGCAAGAGAAGTAACAGGCAGGAGATGGGATAGGGCAGGAAAAGTGAGACGGTGGGAGAGATGACGTGGCAGGAGAGGTGACGGGGCAGGAGCAGTGACGGGACAGGAGAGGCAACAGGAAAGGAGAGGTGATGGGGCAGGAGAGGTGACGAAGCAGGAGAAGTAACGGGAAGTAACGGGCAGGAGAAGTGACGGGACAGGAGAGGCGACAGGAAAGTTGAGGTGACGGGGCAGGCGAAGTGACTGGGCAGGAGCGGTGACGGAGCAGGAGCAGTGATTAGGCATGAGCCGGAGCGGTAACCGGGCACGTGCAGTGAACGGATAGGTGCAGTGAACGGATAGGGGCAGTGAACGGATAGGAGCAGTAAACGGGGCAGGAGAAATGATGGGACAGGAGAAGTGATGGGGCAGGAGGGGTGGTCGTGCAGGAGTGCTGGCCAGACAGGATCAGTGAACGGGCAGGAGCTGTAAATGGGCAGGAGCGGTGATGGGGCAGGAAAAGTGACGGGTAGGAAAAGTGATGGGGCAGGGGCAGGACCAGTGACGGGGCAGGAGAGGTGACTGGGCAGGAAAGGTGACTGGGCAGGAGTGGTGACTGGACAGGAGAAATGACGGGGCAGGAGAAGTGACGGCCAGGAGAGGTGACTGGGCAGGAGAGGTGACTAAGCAGGAGAGGTGGCTGGGCAGGAGACGTGACTGGGCAGGAGACGTGACCGGGCAGGAGTGGTGACCGGGCAGGAGTGGTGACCGGGCAGGAGTGGTGACCGGGCAGGATTGGTGACCGGGCAGGAGTGGTGACCGGGCAGGAGTGGTGACCGGGCAGGAGTGGTGACTGGGCAGGAGAAGTGACGGGGCAGGAGAGCTGAAAGGCAGGAGAGGTGACGGGCAGGAGAGGTGACGGGGCAGAAGCAGTGATTAGGCAGGAGCAGTGACCGGGCAGGAGCAGTAGACCGACAGGAGCAGTGTATGGACAGGAGCGGTGAAGGGACAGGAGAGGTGAACGGACAGAAGTGGTGAAAAAAAAATGATGGATTTAGGGCCAGATCTCTGTACTGGGGTGAATGTATGACATTGTTTTGCATTCTGTCCATCAGTATTTATTTTTGCTTTTGTCACCCCGAGTGGGACGGGTATGCCCAGACGTGAGTCCCGTACTCTCCTTGCCACTGATATCAAGCTATCCTGGCTGATGAAGGGTGAAACCCCATAACCGGTCCTAGGATGCTTGTTTCCAGTCTAGGGAGGACCTGGCTTGGCAGTTTGGGCTGGACTGTTCCCATTGGGCGCAGGATCAAGACTGATTTGCATATGGCTGGGTACAAACTGGAATGACATGGTGAGCAAAAAAACGATTGATTTAGGCCCAGATCTCTGTACTGGGGTGAATGTATGATATTGTTCTGCATTCTGTTCACCAGTTCTTCTTTTTGCTATATTATGATTGAGCAGCTAGTTGGCTGACATGAATATGAAGGAGCCTTTGTGGGTTTCTGTGAATCTAGATTTTATGGAAGTGTCCCTTTCTCTTCTAAGCCCTGCTTAACCCATGTGTACAGGAGGAGCCCAGTATTCATGTCCTCAATGTTTAAGACAAAAAATTCTCATGGATTTCTGAACAATGAGAGTAAAAGCATTAAGGTAACATGTTGTTCCTGCTTATATTTTGCACGCTTTACATAAACCTGTATTCCCTATGAGTGTTTGCTTTTTTCTGAATTAAACCTCAAATAAACATGTTTATATTGAATTAAATAACGTTATAAGCTGTAACTGGACAGTGAAATGCTAAACATACTAAAAATTGGTATGTTTTGCTATTTCTAGCCACGCCCCTGACTCCGCCCACTGATCCAATCTTCGTTATTCCCGCTCCCCAATTCTCCACCCACAGTTCCCCTACTTTTTTTTCCCCACTTCGACCACTGAGGCAGGGTAATAATCCCACGGGTGGACAAGAAATACAAGGCCTTACCCTCCGACACAGTATACATTAAAGGGCAACTTCCACCAGGTTCATTGATAGTGCATAAAGCCCATAAGCGTGCCAATGCTGAAGCCACTGAAAATACACCCTCGCCTGTCAAAGAGAACAAAAATATAGATGCAGCTGATAAGCCAGACCCCACAAAAATGAAAATTTTACGACATCACTGCAGCACTTTATTGTACTCGTTCCTTTTCCAACTTAAATCAATGGAACCTGTTTTAGCAGAGTCTTCCCCTTTGAAATACGCATGTTTAAAGTTTCTGCAGCTCTATGGCAGCACATGGGTCACCATAAACACACCAGCAACAATAACATCATACCGGCCGGAACTCCTTCACTCCTAGTAGCGGGGTTACGGTAATTCTAGAAGTGGTGAGCCCCTTTTGGGATAATTGCAGATATGACTGTAGGCCGCTGGAACACCTGCGCAACTACTACCTAAAATGCGATAAATTTTTTGAATTTCGAAACACATCTTACCCATGGGGATGAGGGCCTCCATCAAGGATACAATAATGATGCCCTAAAAAGCAATCCGTCAGTTTCAGCTTTATTGCTTTATGCGTAGATGACGATTGATTTGAATATGGTTCTTTAGGCC
Source organism: Lissotriton helveticus (assembly GCF_964261635.1). Taxonomy (NCBI): domain Eukaryota; kingdom Metazoa; phylum Chordata; class Amphibia; order Caudata; family Salamandridae; genus Lissotriton; species Lissotriton helveticus. Next base: position 588,951,073 of record NC_136068.1, read on the forward strand.
AAATTGCTTTATAGTTCGAAATGCACAGTACATGGGATGTCACACTTACATGTATGGCGTTCTACTTTCTGAAGCTCTAAGAGAGATTATTAGCTGCCTTAAAAGTGGTTTATCTACACTTCTCTTTTACTGTTAGCAGAGGCCACAGAGATACATTTTGCATTGTTCTAATCGTCAAATTGCCAGTTTTTGTTCCTGGGTCAATAAACTCAGTAGTCACTGCGTTGCACGTTCTTGGAAAACATTGCACTTTGAAGTACATGCATTTGTATGTCATGTAATGATGTTGTGTACATAGCAGCATCTGAAAGTCTGCACATCTCAGACTAAGGAGAATGTTCCCTTCCCTTCTTGTAACCTTTCAGTCATTAGATGTGCATCATAAAATGTTATTTTTTTCTTTTGCGAAGGGGCGTCAACCTGAAATTGACCGGTGCTGAGACAAACAGCCCGATTCATCAATCTCCCGTTTTGCGAGCCCCTAATAGCGATTCATAAGGAATCGCTATTAAGGACTTGCAAAACGGGATTCATGTAGAAATTGCATAAAGAAATGCGATTCCTACACATTCCTTATTTGCGATTAGCAATTAGCTAATCGCAAATAAGGATGCGATTTCAAGGGTGCAGGGGTGTCCACAGGACACCCTGTAGCACCCCTGAAATGTAATCTACATTGGTGTTGTGCACACACATGTCCAAAGGACATGTGTGTGTGTGACATGCAACTTAGAAAAATGCATTTAAATGCATTTTTCTAAGTTTTCGCTATTTACCACGAGGTTTGACCTCGTGGTAAATAGCGGTCCTAAATTGCGAATTCGCAATTTATAAATGTTTCATAAATAGCATTTAAGGAATCTCTAATAGAGATTCCTTAAATGCTAATCCTCGCAATTTAGCGAATTCTTTATTAGCGATTTTTGAATTTGGGATGTAAATGCTTTCACAATGCTTGCCTTTTGCTCCTTTGAGAGTGAGACTGTGACAAGATTCCATTCAAGAGTCCTCCATTTAGCAGCCAAGCAAACGAAGTCACACAGGTCACATTTCCAGTCTGCAGGCACATCCCCATAATTCTCTTCACCGCACTCCCCATCTTCTTGTAATCGATGTAAAACACATTATCATGTGTGTTGGCATTTGAAGGTCGCTCACTAGACATGTTCAGTAGCTGACAGCAATTTTTCTGCTAAATAAGGCCTGGCTGGAGTTGATATTTTTTAACCTGTCTTTTTCTGGTATCTTTCATTATTCTGCTTTCTGTTGCGGAAATTCCAATAGGCAGAACATACTTCAGGATGAAAGTGTAATCATACCTGTAGCGGTCTAGATACCACCTGTGCATCCCTCAGAGACCCGTGGCCCATAAGGGCCTGCACACATTGTATCACTCTGCTGGCCAGGCGTGGCCAGGGAGTATAAATAAATGGGCGGAGGTCTCTCGTGACTTCTGGCCCAACCTAGTATACTGTGTGTCTGGTGAATCAATTAACTCTCCAGTGCTAGGCCATATCGGTTCCTGTCGAGCCGCACTACACTGGCGACGAGAGCGGGCATCAATCGTCCCCGCACTGCGTAGACCCACCACTGGTCCTGCACCTACTCTCTGCCTGTCAGCCCAGTGAGGTGAAAAACAGCGCTGTCACGACACGCGCGAGGTCCACGCGGCGCGCCCTTCTTGCCCGACCGCAACATCAAGCCTCAAGAGTCAGGGGAGTGCCGTCGTCGAAGTGGAGCCGGCGGAGGCTTCCAGTGACGTCAAGACGGCACATGTCTCGGCTGCCCCGCCGACTTTGGAAGGCTGCCTGCCCCGTCTGGATCCCCACATGTCTGCCGCGAGACCTGAGAGAGGCCAGGAAGAGGTATGGAGTGTTGCCTGCCCCCACCTGAACCCCACAAGTCTCAAAGCAGACCCTGTCAAGGCCTGCTGCGCTGAGACGCTGCGCTCCTGATAACGCTGCCGCCAGCTGAACTCCAACTCCACGGCCAGAAAAGCGCCACTACAATAGCGCGTACGTGGTGTGGCTCTGTCCATTGTCCCTGGCAGACAGCCCCCAATGTATAGATCCCTCACAGCACCTGTGAGATAGCAAGAGGCAGTAGTGTCCTGAGTGCAGCCTGTAACAGGCCCACACAACCAAAAGAGGGGGAAGAACATCTGCCCAGCACCTCCAAGCACTGTCACTACAGTGCCACAGCGCAACAGACACAACACCAAGCACATGACTTACGTGAGGGAATGACGGACCAGGCGGCACATGCAGCCCCGCAACACCTGCCACTTTCCCAACAAGCTGGCCCCCAGCTGAAAAACAGACGTCACAGTACTCGCAGATCAGTGCGCTGCCCCCATTCAGCGAGCTCATAGACCCTGCTATAGCATCTCCCAGATACTCTGGATCAACAGGCTGTACAACTATTTTACAGCGACGTGGGAAACTGATGGTGCAGTGAAGAGGTCCCTACTATTACACTTCACGTGCGACGAAATTTACAGACTATTTGCGCATTTACCCAACACCTGGATGTCTATCAACTACAACGCAGTGGTCAGAGCCCTGAACGGGCACTTCGAACCCCGAACTGTACCTGGATTACGAACGGTTTAAACTGCGCCGAGCGCGCCAGAGGGAAGGGGAGTCTATGGATGCGTTCCATGCACGGCTGCAAGAGCTAGCAAGCACGTGTACAGACGATGACCAGAACAAAGAGGTGAGAGCCCAAGTGATTCAAGGTTACAAGAACCTCCAGACACTTATCCTGCGCCAACCAGGTATTACCCTGGAAGACATCCTCATTATGGCCAAGTCGCATGACCTGTCGGACGCCAGAGCAACGGCAATGGACATTGCCATTAGACAACAAGCGGAGAAGCCTGTCACCATCAAAACGGAAAGGTCGGATGCAGTTCGCACCCAGAATAGAGGCGCCCATGGACAGTGGCCAGGAAGAACCACACAAGGATCACGCTGCGGGTACTGCGGCAGGGAAGAGTACCCTCAGGAAGAATGCCCGGCGCAAGGGAGGATATGGAAAGTGTGGCATTACCAACCACTTCGAGGTGGCGTGCAGAGGAGGTCAACGGAATCGAAGAGCCCAAGGATGACAACCACCGTCAAAAACAGTAAAACACCTGTCTCTCGAAGACTCCGAAAGCCTAAAGTCAGCCCGGACACCCACACGACAGTGGCACTACCTAGAGGACTCATCAACAGACGAGGAAGGCGAATGCTACCTCATCTCATTCGCGAGTGACCTGAAACGGAACAGGCGCCCACAGCCCACGTGCGCCCTAGAAATTGCTGGATCCTAGGTCACAGCGCTGATCGACACAGGAGCGTCTGTGAATGTGATGTGGTGCCAACAATATCAGCGACTTGACCCAGACCTGTATTATCCTCGTCATGCACCAGAAACCTCATGTAAGGCAGTCAAACGCCACTGCCGCTCAAAGGGAAAATGACCATCCAAGTGAAGACAGAAGGACACAAGATCACCAACACCTTCCATGTAGTTGACAGGGAAGCCGATATCCTGGTGGGGAGCCACACAGCCGAGGGCCATAGCCTAGTCACGTTTGCCAACGCGGTCAAGACCCTACAGATCGAGGATGTTTTGGAACTATTCCTGCAACTGTTCAAAGGACTGGGATGCATAAAGAAAGCCCCAATCATATTACATATAGATAAGGCCATGAAGCCAGTTGCTCTAAGACACAGGCGAATACCCATCCACCTCAGGCCACTCGTTGAGAAAGAACTCCAAAAGCTGGAACGACTAGGAGTCATTGAGAAGGTCACCGGCCCGACACACTGAGTCTCGCCCATGGTGATTGCGGAGAAGACAAAGCAGCCCGTAAGATCCTCCTATGCATTGATATGCGCCTACCAAATCAGGCGTTTAAGTTGGAAAGGCATTTGACACCTACCGTAGATGACATCCTGGCTGATCTAAATGGGTCCCACTGGTTCTCCAAGCTTGAAACCAACGCAGGATACCACCAGTTGAGGCTAGCCGAGGAGAGCCGATACATCACGATCTTTTCGACCCACATAGGCCTACGCCGCTACAAACGATTGAATTTCGGTATCTCGTCAGCGGCAGAAATCTTTCAGAACTCCGTCCATGAGGTGCTATCAGGACTCCAGTGAGTACTAAATGTCAGCGACAACATCCTGATACACTCAGCAACCATAGAAGAACATCATCGCCATCTCCGGGCCACACTCCCAACGGCTTGCTGAGCATGGAGTCACCCTTCACCCAGACAAGTGTTTGTTCTTCCAGAAGCCCATTGATTTCTTCAGCTACATGTTTAGCCAGGACGGAGTCGGAGTAGACCAGAGGAAGTCGCAGGCCATACAACAAGCCCCCGACTGCATCAGAGGTCCGGAGCTTCCTCGGCATGGCCACCTGCTGCGAGCGGTTTATACCAAACCTGGCCACGCTAGCAGAACCACTGCGCACCCTGACGAAGAAAGATGTGGCCTGGAAGTGGGACCAAGAAGAAGACAACACCTTCCAGAAGATTAAAACGGCGCTGTCAGGCAAAACCACCATGGCATAAACTTCGATACCACACGAATGACGGAACACCTAGTGGATCCCAGCCCCGTTGGGCTAGGAGCTTTCCTGACCAAAGAGACGGAACCAGGAAAATGGACTCTGCTCGCATTCGCGAACGAGGCCCTCACGCCAACAGAAGCCTGGTATTCTCAGATCGAGAGGGAGGCGTTAGCCATCAAGTGGGCCTGCAACCACTTCCACTTGTACGTCAGTGGACATCCGTTCCGAGTTGTGACCGACCACCAACCACTGATCCCGCTGTTCAGAGGCGCAGCGCCACATCCTCCACCAAGGATCAAACAATGGGCGATACAGCTGCAATATTATCAAATGGAGCTGGTAAACCACACCGGGCGAAGAATCCAGCAGACTTCTTGTTACGACACCCGCCAGAAGCGGCCATGGACGGAGCGATCAAGAGCTCAGGACGGAGAGTATGTAGATATGATGTCTCAGTGGGTCTGTCCGCAAGCCCTTACCCTGGTCGAGATCAATGCTGAGACCGGCACAGACGCGCTGGGAAGATTTTCTGCATGGGGCGAATGGATGGATGAAGCCGACAGAGACGGGCTAGGAAAGTTCTGGAAGGTGCGAGATGAGCTAAGAGCTGCAGCAGATGGAGTCATACTGAGAGGCTCTTGAATAGTTATTCCAGCGAGTCTACAAGAACAAGCCACCTCCCTGGCCCATGAAGGGCACCAAGGGATGATGCTGATAAAGTCTTGCATGAGAGAAAAAATGTCGTTCCCTTGGCTCGAAGCTGCCATGGGCCCCCTGGTAAGAAACTGCAGACCGTGTCAGCTCACTAGTAGCCAAGAACACCCCTCTCCGGTCATAACGGAAGACCCAGCGACGGCCCTGTAGCCGAGAATAAGTCTAGACTTCGGGAGCTATCCAGACAGCAGGGTAACTGCAGTTCTCTTTGACAGCTACACGACAAAACACCCCATCGTGGATGTTATTGCATCCACATCCTTCACCCACCTACAACCAGTCTTGGAGAAGACGTTCTCTCTATTCGGATTGCCTCATGAAGTCAAGACCAACAAAGGGCCCCCTTTTCAGGGAGAAGAATTTAAAAACTACCCCCGCATCACTCCCCAAAGGCCACAAGCCAACGGAAAAGCAGAACGCTTCATGCGGACCCTCAACAAGGTCCTACGGATTGCAGTCTCCGAGCAGGCTGACCCGAAGGTAGCGATGCACAGGTTCCTACGGGAGTACCGCCGTACTCCCCAATGCACGACACAGAGGTCACCCTGGTCCTCATGCCAGCCGGACCCCGGCGGGACACCATACCCACAACTGACGGCTGGGCCCCAGAACTGTATGACCCTGCCAATGGAGATACAAACAAATAGAGGGGGAGAGAGAGAGTCAGTGGATTCAGTCTCCCTTGGTAATGCGAATAAACAGAATGGAATCCACTCAAGGTGGTGGTGGTCCCTAAAGTGATGGGGAACACACAGTGTTGTTTAAATGCCCCTCACACACCAACAGGCCCCTTGGTGTCATGCTTCATCATCGGGGCCTTCGCACCCCTCTACGGGAGGCGGCGTGCTACGACTCACGACTACGTAGGAGCACTAAATAGTGAACTATGTGAGGGGGTAAACCCCCTCACATAGTTCACTATTTAGTGCTCCTACGTAGTCGTGAGTCGTAGCACGCCGCCTCCCGTAGAGGGGTGCGAAGGCCCCGATGATGAAGCATGACACCAAGGGGCCTGTTGGTGTGTGAGGGGCATTTAAACAACACTGTATGACCCTGCCAATGCCCAGGCACGAAGAACAACAACCAATGAGCGGGCCAGCAAGAAGAGAAGAACAAAGACCAGGACCATAGTGCCAGGATGCACAGTCCTAGTAAGGAACTCCGCAGCGGAGGGAAGTTTCGCACGGCATATGAGGCCGGGGTGTGGACCGTGATGAAGACCAACGGGACCGCCCTTACGATCAAAGAGGTGATGAAATTATTACCCCGAACATCTGCTGGTTCAAGCGAGTACTGGAAGCCAGTACTGACCGAACAACTCCTGGCCATGTATCAAGTGTAGAAGCCGCAGCGGAGGGCCCTGCTACCACGTCCGGATGAAGACCAAATGGTGCTGAGCGCACCTTCACCCATGACCCAGAGGCTGGAACGACTACAGCCACCACTACGTCGTCACCTGCCAGCCCTCAGGCGAGTCGTGGAGGTCGCCACCAGAGGTACGAACTGAGGCCCAATTCAAAACCAAGTCAAAGGCTCACAGACTTTGTGTGTTGACTCTTTTGTTTACTTTGAACACTAACTTGGGATGGGATGTAGCGGTCTAGATGCCGCCCGTGCATCCCTCAGAGACCTTTGGCCCGGAATGGCCTGCACACATTGTATCTCTCTGCTGGCCAGGCGTGGCCAGGGAGTATAAATAAACGGGTGGAGGTCGCTTGTGAATTCCGGCCCAACCTAGTATACTGTGAGTCTGGTGTATCAATTAACTCTCTAGCGCTGGGCCATATGGTTCTTGTCGAACCACACTACAATACCTTCTCCTATTTAGGGACTGACTGCATTCTTGTCTGTCTTAAATACGACCTTGTTACCTGGAGCAGCATTGCCAACCGGGTTCCCAGCTTCCATTTGTGTCGGTGTACAGCCACAAGATGGTCCTCGTTTCGTCAACAACAAAAATAAAATATCATATATCATTCATTCTCCAAATTTCGCGGGGGAGGGAGTTTGTAAAATGAGCATCCTTTGTCGGCTTGCTCTGAAAGTACGCTCTGGCGCACTAAGATGAAATGGAGAAGCAGCATCTCCCAGAACAGTAGCCAAGTCTTTGTTATAGAGGGCAAAAATAATATCGAGCACCACTATTAGGTGAGCCCTCGATGTTGCCGACACCACAGCTCGAGGCATTAATTCAAGTGTCCTGATCTGCCGGCACGTCTGTTTGAGGCTTTAAACCTGAGATACAGCAGCATCTGCTCAATCTGCCTTTTGATGGGGGGTACTTCTTCGGTCCGCAGAATGACCAGAGGCTGGAAAAAATAAAGGTGGACACTGATACTGCAGAGACCATGGGGGCACTTCAAACACCTTCTACCTGGGGTCATTTCACAGGTCCCCGTACCGCGGAGCTGCTAAGGCAACCTCTCCTGAAGTCTCTTTCTCCTTTCAGAGGAAACAGGCCCAGCAAACCCCGCTGAGAAGCTATTCTGAGGAGGTTATTGGGGAAGCAACTCTAGGACAGACGAAGGGGCAGTTCTTTTGTGACTGGAATTAACTTTTTGTAACTGTGTCACTAGAGGCCAGTGCTTGAGTAGATGGTAAACTAGAGTTGTAAAATTATGTCAGGCCCATAGAACTACAATTTTTTCTTTAGACATTGTGCTCGGACATTGTGTCCGACTTTCCAAATTACAGTGTGAAAGTATACAGCAGGTAGTGAAAGACTTGGAACTTTGGTAGCACTCTGGCTACACAGTTACAGATTTAACTCAACATTCAAATGTAAAAGTCCTGAAGAAGCCCTTGTCCAGGGCAAAAAGCGTTGGTTGCGTTCGTCTGTAGCAATCCCAAGACTGAAAAAAAGAAGAACTAATTAAAGATCTCTTTAAGAATATCTAACCATAATTATGGAATGTTTTTTGTTAGTGAACTTGATGTTGCATATCTTGTGTTGATCTATGTGTTGCCTTTCATTCTCTATGCTTGAATAGATGGTAGACCAGAGGTTTAAATGTTGTCAGGCCCATAGAACTACCATTGTTTTTGCCGACCGTGTGCTCTGGACTCACAACCACATTCTTGCAGATGCTTTGGGTAACATAAGGAGATCTGTCAACTGTTGCTGTAGATTGACTGTCCTGAATTTTGGGAAGAAAGCTTGTCCTGTCTCTGTATTGAGCCATGTCCTATAAAGCTCTTCTTCCTCATGAGTTAAAGGCTTTACTTTTGATGTTTCATCAAGAGTCCCAGAGACTGCAGTTTCATACACACTGTTTCGATGCTGGACTGAACCTTAAAGAAATAAGAACTACAAATAAGGTAGTTGTCTAAGTAGGGAAATATTTGTAGGTCCTGTAATAGGAGATACGTAACAACTGGTGTCAGTACCTTTGGAAATATCCTTCTGGAGGATGTGTGGCCGTAGGCAAGGGCTCTGTAGTGATAATGATCTTGTTGTTCCACAAACCTTTGGTATTGTTGATTGCAAGCATGAATTGGTATATGAAAGTACACGTCCTGCAAATCCAATATTGCCATTAAAACCTGCATTTGAAGAAATATATATCATAGCCTGTAATGTCAACATCCTCAATATTATGTAAAGGACAATTTTGTTCATTGCTTTCAAATCCAACACCAGCCGTTATTTTCCTTCTGGTTTTAGCACCACGAAGAATATCAAGTAGAAACCAGACCCTCTTTGCACAGGTGGAACTGGTAATATTACTCCTTTCTGTGTCAGGCTTTGAATTGCTGATAGCATTGCCTTCTTACTTGATTCTATTTTGGGTGATGGTCTATTGATGTAATGAGTCATTGTAGGAAAATCTGTGAACTCTATAGAATATACTTCTTGAGCAATGCTCAGAACCCGTTGGTCTTGGAATACCTTCTCCCATTCTGAAAGGACATTTGATATTCTCTTACGGTTCGTTCTTCCATATAGTAAGCACTTTTGATGTTGAGGTCCTGGAGTGTGCTAGCATCAGGATTTGTCAAAATTGTGCCCCCCCCCCCCACCCAGATTTTGAGCCTCGCTTTTAAAGGGATGGTTCGACTCTTAAAGAGCCAGCAGATTTGTATGCAGGAAAGATTTCTTAACCGGTGTTGTTCTAAATGGGAATACAGTGTCCTTTCCTCCGCAAATGTCTGACTATGTCATTGGGTTCGGTGCCTAATAATTTGGAGCCTAGAAATGGTAGTTTATAATTTAGTGATCTTTGTGTCTGCTTTATTTTCCAAAGTTTTAATCATAAGAGGAGTCTTCCAGCTATGGTTGCTGCAGATGCCGTGGCTGCTGCCCATAGAGAACCATAGTATCAGATAATAATAATAATAATAATATGGAAGCTTATAAAGCGCCTGGTTACGCACACCGGCGTGTCCCCGTGCTATAGTGAGTGTCAGCGACAAGTACCCTCCCCATGCTCAGGTACAGAATTATTGTAGGAACAAAAACGTTTTAAGATTAGCTCTGAACCTGGCCTCTGAGGGTTCAAGACGAAGCTCCAGCGGGAGGTTATTCCAGCTCTTAGAAGCTAGGAGCCTGAAGGATCTGCCCCCCATGCGAGCCATGTTAATTTTAGGAATCGTTAACAGGCCGGTTCCGGAGAATCTGAGCGACCGCATAGGCCTATATGGTGCAACAAGGCTCTGTAGGGGCCCAGGTGCCTTGCCTCCGATAATGCGGTGACATGTGCAGAGAGCCTTGAACATAATCCTTTTCCTAACTGGAAGCCAGTGGAGAGCTTCCAAGGCGGCCTTTGAGGCAGCTCTTCTAGGAAGCCTCAAAATCAGCCAGGCCGCGGCATTCTGTAGCACCTGCAGACGATCCAAACTCCTAACTGTGGCACCTAAATATAAAAGGTTGCCATAGTCTAGTCGTGAGGTAACAAGGGCGTGCACCAGCGTCCGCCTGGCCTCAGTAGGGAGGAGGTCCAAGATCTTCCGCAAGCCTTTAAGGATGCCAAAGCACACCCCAACCACACGACCTATCTGTGGTGCAAAAGTAAGGTCCGAATCGATCCATACCCCTAGGTTTTTAGCCTGCTGACAGGGTGCGGGAATCGTTCCTAGGCAGGACGGCCACCATGCCGAAGACCACACAGATGGGCCCCCCCCACCACGAGCACCTCAGTCTTGCTGCCATTCAACTTCAGGCAGTTGATGGACATCCAGGAGGCAAGCTCCTGCATGCAAGCACTGAAGTTGGACGCCGCAAGGTCGGTCGCCCGCGACAGGGAGATGCCCAGCTGTGTGTCGTCTGCATACGACACAATTCGCATGCCGTAACCCTCCACTATGCTAGCCACAGGGGAGACATACAGATTAAATAAAGTCGGGCTCAGGGCCGAACCCTGCGGCACCCCCTGGTCCAGGTTAATCAGTCTAGAGTAATAATCACCCTGTCTAACCTGAAAACCCCGATTGGACAGAAAGGATTGGATCCACTTCAGCACCGCCCCTGAGACCCCACCCCTATTCAGACACTGCAGCAAGGTGAAATGTGCTACAGTGTCGAAAGCTGCGCTTAGATCCAGAAGGATGAGGGCCATAGTCTGTCCCTCATCCACTCCTTGTCTGTTGGTCTCTACAGCCATCAACAATGCTGACTCTGTTGAGTGGCATGAGCGAAACCCAAACGGAGTCGGGTGGAGTAGATTGGCTTCCTCCATATAGGCCATCAACTGGGAATTAGCGGCCTTCTCTGCCACTTTTGCCAGGTAGGGTAGGAGCCAAATGGGACGGAGATTATCCAACTTCTCCCAACTAACATTAGGCTTTTTCTGGAGAGGGAGTACCACCGCCTGCTTCCATCCTTCCGGCACCGTATGAGTCCTGAATGATATATCCAAAACATGCCTAATATAGGGTTCGAGGACGTCGATGCTCTCTATGAGCAGTTTCGGCGAGGCGGGGTCCCTGGGAGACCCTGACTTGATCGAGCTGCAAATCTGCCGCAGTGCCTCTGGGGGTGGGGTGACAAATTTCTGCAGCCTATGTGTTCCTCCATCTTTCCCCTTGACCTCCATAAATTCTGATCCCCTTTTTTCTCCTCCCGCAAAAGAGGAATATATCACGGACACTTTTTCCAAAAAGAAGTCCGCAATGCGGTTGCATGATTCCTCTTAGATATCAGTCAGCACAATGGACGACTTACATGAGGAAATTTCTTTGTAGATCTTAAATAATTCCTTTGTGGAGTTCACAGCTTCACCTATTCTACCCGCATAATAGGTAGCCTTAGATCGTCTAATTAATCCATGATATACTCTCCGTTTAACTTTATACTCCCGTTTGGCCTGGTCGAGGAAGGCTACCCTCCACTGCCTCTCAAGATGTTTACACTCCGTCTTAGCTCGGCGGAGCTCATCAGTATACCAGGGAGCTGATTGCTGAGACCTACTCCGAGGCTTGTTCAGACAAAGTGGGGCAGTACAATCCAAGGCATCTTTTATGCGCCTGTCCAATTTCCCGGATGCAGATTCTGCATCCTGATCTCCCGGCCCACATCCTTTGGCCAAAGCTATATCAAACTTGGACTGGGAGAAGCTTGCCCACTTGCGACTGGGATATTTAGGGGTAGCCTGTTCTTAAACTTTCACTGCAGGGATACTTATCACAAAGGGCACCAGGAAATGATCTGACCAGGGTATGGGAGTCGGAGTCTTTACTTCAACCTTCCCCCAGTTGGCAAATATAGGGTCCAGTAAGTGGCCCTGCTGATGGGCTGGGGCGTTAGATTTAAGGTTGAGCTGGAGTAATTGTAATTCCTGACAAAAATCAGTAGCTCCCTTATTACGTATGTTCTCAAGATGTATGTTAAGATCACCTAACAACAAAAATGTACACCTCCGTAGAGCACATTCCGTCAAGCCTTCCATCAGGCTGGCGGCAAAGCAAGTATAAGGGCCCGGAGATCTATAAACCAGGAAACCCTTTACCGTATTGCGTGGGTTAACCTTAATAGTAAAGGCACCTGTCTCGCTATCAACAACTATTAACTGTTCCAATTGACAACAGAGCGGTTGTTTCGATATAATTGCTGTTCCGCCCCTCTCTACCGGAGGCTCTATCCAGCTTCACCATAGTGTACCCCCCAGGGAGTGCCTCTACTACGTCTGGCTCCGAATCGGAGTCCAGACAAGTTTCTGTGAGGAATAAAAGATCATGGGCCAGATGTAGGTAAAACTTATTTACCGATTCTTAATTACCGAATTTTACCGATTCGGTAATTAAGAATCGGTAAATAAGAAGTGGGGGTATGTAGGAACATCCAGATGTTCCATTTACCGAATCGTTAAGAATCGGTATTTACCGATTCGGTAAATACCGACCGGTAATGCTCCATTCATTCCTATGGGCTTTGAAGCCCATAGGAATGAATGGGGCATTACTGGTCGGTATTTACCGATCGGTAAATACCGATTTTTGGCAAGGGTGCAGGGGGTGTCACTTTGACACCCTCTAGCACCCCCAAAAAAGGTTCGGGGGCCATATGGCAGGCATACCTGCCCTAAGGGCAGGTCTGCCTGTCATATGGCATAGGTGTGCATGCACACATGTGCATGCACACCTGAATCGGTATTTCACCATCAAATTGAATTTGATGGTAAAATACCGATTTCTTAGGCCTTGTGGGACTCAGAAGAGTCCCACCTACATATCAATTTTACCAATTCTGTAAAAATACCGGTCGGTAAATTTACCGACCGGTATATTTACAGATTCGGTAAAATTACCGATTTGCCCAGTTTACCTGCCCCTACATCTCGGTAGCCAAATACCGGTCGGTAACGGCCGAATTCGGCCGTTACCGACCGGTATTTGGCTACCTACATCTGGCCCCATATTTCTTATCATTAAGTAGCTCAAAAATATCCAACTTATGTTTACGCATGGACCTAGCGTTCAAAAGTCCACATATGAGCCTAGTTTCCTCAGGCTTCAACTTATCTCCAGTGCCACAAGTATACTGACACTCTTTGCAGCATGTATCCTCTTCGACCTTTATGCTGTGACGGCACGCCTTAGAGATTGTAGGACAGAGGTCGCGGAGTTAATCCGCACTCCACTGCACTCCTACCCCATTTTGTCCAGGGGTTGTGGCCCCGGTCCCCGCACGGCCGCAGACGGGCGCAGACGGGCTTGCCTTTGGCGCGCCCGCTGCGCGGCCGGGTAGGCATCCGCCTTTTATATCCCGCAGCCAGTGAGCCTCAGGAGCACTAGACTGCTAACCGGCCCCCCATGCCCTGGAAGTGGCTGCCTCTACCTTCCTCGCCCTCCGCGCAACGGTGCTAGTCACCGCGTCGGACCGGGGCGGGAAGGAGGGATGACAAGAACAGCCCCCGGTGTGCGGCCTCTAATCAGGTAAGCCAGTGAAGGAATGATTAGCGCAGATCGAGTCACAAACGGGAAGCCTAAATCACTGTCCCGCAATCAGCTCAACACAAGTTTAAAAGCATTTAAAAGTTTTCAGCAATTTAAGTAAAACGCACAGTAGCGCCAAGCACAGTAGCTAAGGGCCCTGCCACTGCCCACTCACCACAGCGCAACCCGGTCTATGGTGCCTTTTTTATCCCGCAGCCAGTGAGCCTCAGGAGCACTAGACCGCTAACCGGCCCCCCGCGCACTGGAAGTGGCTGCCTCTACCTTCCTCGCCCTCCGCGTAACGGTGCTAGTCACCGCGTCGGACCGGGAAGGAGGGATGACAAGAACAAGATAAAAATTGAGCCAACAATTCAATTTTTGCCAACATTTCACCTGAATCTCTTTATTCTTGTAAGCAATCAAACAGAGTTTCAAAGTCTTTAAGGAATGCCTGAGAGGCTTAGGCTGCATAAATGTTCGTATAGAATGAAAAATGTGCTGCTGCATATGACATTTTAATGGCTGCTTCTATTTCTGGCTCATAACATCTGGCAATGTTGCCTCCCCAGAAACCAGAGATGAGGAGGATGCTATCCTGGCTAAGATAGAATGAATTTTTGGTATTTGCAGAAGCTCATCATCAAAATGTTCCAAAATATATCTCTTGGACAAAAAAAGAGGAAAGCGTGCTTTGTAATCGTCTTTCCATTCTTTCAGTAGGACTTTTGTAACCACATCATGGAAAGGCATTTTTAAGTGTTTGAGAAAATTCTGGAAAAAAATTCTGCATCTTGCTTTTGTTTTTGTTCCAAGTTGAGAACCTCTCCTGTGGAGAAGTGTGGCTCACTGGTTAGAGGAGGCAGACCCTGAAGCAGAGGTCAGACCCGGGACCAGGGTTCAATTCCCGACGCGGCAGGGTCTTGAGCCCAAATATCCACGGACTCGATAATTCTCGTTTCGGTGCCTACTTGAATCACGGGTTCACACTCTGCAGCTCTGGGCATTAGCTGCTTAATCTCCACTACGGCCCCCCCGCAGCGGGATGCCTGGCTTTCACCTTGGGGGTGCCCAGTACAGGTATCTCACAGAGAAAAAAGCCAGGACGGGTTCCCAAGGCAAGCGCCGAGATGCCTACGGGTAATCGAGCGCTATATAAGAACGCATAATAATAATAATAATAATGTGTTTCAAATCATCATGCATGTGTTGTCTTTAAACATATTTACCCTTTGGGCCATCTTCTGATTCTTCTTCATCATCTGCATTTGATCAGAGCGCCTTACACAAGCACTAGTTGCGTTACATTAAAACACGTTCATTTTTGTTAGGCACGGAGAGATTAAGTGATCTGCCCAGAATAACAAGATACTGCGCATCCCTTCCGAGACTCAAACCTGGTTCCCCAGCTCCGAGGTCGACCGGCCTAGCCGTTAGGCCAACTCCTCTCCTCAATATCTGATGCAGTTCGGGCCACTTTGTTAGATATGCCTTTTGATGGCGCATGCCTTTTTGGTGCTAATGATGACTCTGCTTTGCGGAGATTCTGAGATAGTCGGGTGCAGCAGAGCTTTAACCCTGACAACTGTTTCCTGGTTTTCTTGTATTGGTTTATATGGGCACACCTTCAGTTCCAGTATAAGACATTCATGGGGCGACGCCCATTGGGTTTTCCTTTCAAACCTATCTGTATAAGATGATACCCAGTGAGGTATTCCTGATTGCTGCAAGTAATTTTGTTCAGTTATTCTGTCAATGACAGGTTAAGTTTCGAGTTACTGGGACATTTGTTATTTTGTAACTTTATGTACACCTGTGTAAACGGATTTCGTCCTGGGACTGGATTTCTACCAGAATGCATTTTCTATTATGTGTACTTTGTTGGAGTTGTGCTGATGCACTGTGACCTTGTTTCCTGCTCTGCAGGGATCATCCTTGGTATGCCTTGTGGGGTCTTTTGGTTTTCCTCTGTATGCTTAAATTCCCTTATAAGGACTTCAATTATTTATGTCTGAATATGGAGTGTTAGTGCTCATGCTACGCACCAGTGAAATGTTCATTTCTCCTTCTTCTAGCCATGGGGTATTTTTACCCTTATCACTATCTTCAATCTATATGGGAAGTTTTGGAGAGGGACGCAGAATCCGTTGCTGGACAGGATTTAGCCTGGACCTGGACTTTTTATGACAGTTTATGTTTTGCTTTGTTTTGGCAGCAAGTTTTTCTGACAAGAGGTTATGAGTGGTGAAGGTCTGTCTAATGCATTGTTTAGGATCTCACCTCTGCCTAGGGATGTCCTTGGTCTGGTGTCACTGTTAATCAGCCGCAGATATTTAATTTTATGGCACGACACGGAGGCCATATTATGCAAATCTCCTTTATTACTGAAGAGATGAAGAGTCCCTCTATGACCAGGTATCTTCCTTCTTTGTTGCTGCTGCTCAGAAAGATAAGTACTACCTCTTCAAGCTTAGCACTTTACCTGTGTTTCAATGTCTCTTTTAGACCCTTTCTATATATGACTGATATATATAAAGCTTATATCGTTTTTAATATGACTCTTGAGCTTTGGGTATTGACGTGTTGATGTTTATAACCCTCTTTCTTCTATCAGTAACAATATTGTCTTTCCTCTTTTTTGTTTCATTTCTGCTTGATGAAACTCACTCTTAATACTCTTAATTCCCCTTGGGAACCCTACTATAGTCTTGGTACTCTTCACACACACACATTCGTCTCACCTCCCATCCGGTTTTATTTCAAACCGGAACATATTCAAAAATATACCCTGCACGAGCTCACTTACTAAGTGCGGTGCCCCGCGCTCTGATCCCATTCAAATTCCGCTTTTCTCGACGATTGTTCAAAAACTTTAAAGCGGACTGCTCACGGCTTTCCGGGCACACAACCCGACTGTAATCCAATAACTGTTTCTTTTCCCGACAATGCCACCACTTCGATGAATCTTCCCTCGGCCATCAGGGAAATCCCGTTAGAGGAAAGGTCCTTAGCGGCCAATCGCGCACGCTTTCTTACGTGCGTGTCGGCCATTTCCTTCACTCGCCAATTTAATGCTTCGCATACGGAGCTCCACAACTGTCAGTTTCATCGAGTTTGTCAGTTTCTTCACGTTTAGTGCGCCACTGCTAGGATTAACTACCGGCTTCACCCGTTTTACTCAGGGACCTTCATTTGATTAACTCAAAGACCCCTCCTTCATAATAAGCCTCCCCATCATTCATTACCTGTATTAACTATATAAAAAAAAAACAAGCATTTACAATGCAACGGTTTCGCCTTTGCAAAAGTTAGAGCTATGAAAAAGGAAGGATAGAAGAGGGAAGAGTCTAGAAATGGTTATTTGGGAGATCATAGAAGTAAAATGAGGTTTGGGACAAGTCAGAGGGTGGAGGTAGAGCATACTACATGGTCACAATATCACAACTGCCCTCTTTTCAGTATTTGGGCCCCATTCTGTCCTGTTCCTGCTGCAAAAAAATGTGGAAAGTACAATAGACATGAATCTCCCAATGGGCTGCTTGTTATTTCTTTCAAACATATTTTCAGCTTTTCAATACGTCAGGTCCAAAGCCAGTTATGTTCTTTAAAATGTGTAGTTACATGTAGAAAGATCCATGTACTGATCTCAGCAACTCACTAGTTAACAACAAATATTTCCTTCCCTTATCCGTTAATGACTGACACATTTCATGCGACGAAAGTTCCGGAGAATTTGAGAAGTTATTTATTCCTTTAATTCCGTTTGGAGTTTTGCTTGGGAAGATGATTGGGTCAAGCTTACTAAACAATGCATGCGCGGTCTGTTGCGAGCATATTGTGCATTACCATGAACATAGAAGGGCTTAGAGCCCGCCCATTTCTCACTATTGACTGGCTTTCCCTCGTCACTCTGATTTGCTTGCTTCTTATTCATTTTATTTTTTTTTAAATATATTTTTATTGCAGAAGTAATAACAAGACCACATCTTAATCCAATCAGTACACTTGCAGCATCCCAATCTTAAAAGTTACAGTTATATCGTACACAGCCACTGGGCCCACATCCCGGAGGCTGGGCGGTGCTGCAGGATTACCTTCTCAGTAGGATGTTTCCGGACTCTCCGTTCCCAAGTGTACGACCAACCTCACCTTTTAGTATCTGCTTTTACCCCCCCTAAAACTCCCCCCCCCCCCACCCATCTACAAACAAACTCAGAATTTCCAGGGAGATACCGGCAACAGCACATGCCTCATCCAAGCCCGTGCCGATCAAGTCGCTCCAGAGTCCCCCTCCCGGGCCTCCCCATATCACTGTCAGAGCACCTGCCTGCTATCCCGGGAGCCCCGGTTCCCTGGGCCCAACCTACGTGCTATCCTCCTATTCTACTCCGAGCCGCTAAGTCGAGCTACCCTCCTCAAAACGTTCCCCCCTTCCCCCCCCCACAACTGCTGCTGCTGCTGCTAATGCGGGTGTCCAGATCCATGCCACCCAAAGGCTCGCCATCTGCCAGGAGTCGCCCGCAATCGCTCAAAGTGCATGGAAGCCACATGAATCAACATTCCCCCTCGTCATCCCCCACCATGTAATCACGCATCGCTTGCACCACCATCTCCCAGGCTCTTGCCATATCCATACAGCTCTCCCTGCCAAGTCTAGTAGCCTGCCGCATTCTAATGATGCTTTCACAGCTCGCCCACTTCAATAGCTCATTCATCCACCTCCTCACTGAAGGGCCTGCACTAGAGTTCCAGTGCCAGGTTATCTCTCTTTGTGCCAATATGAGTCCCAAATCAATAAATTTACTGGTTAATCTCGTCTTTTTCGCATGCGGAAACCAGAGCAGGAGACACGCCGCCATATCAAAGTCCACCTCCCTATCCGTTACCGCATTCAAGAGCGCCCCCACCTCCGGCCAGTAGTCCCCAGTGTCGGACATCCCCACAACATGTGATCCAAGTCAACCTCGGGCGCCACGCATCGTGGGCACACAGCGTCATGCACCTTGAAGTGCCGTTTTATCCTCTCCGGAGTCAAGTACGCCCTATGCAGTATAAAGAAATGCACCTGCTGAAACCGTGCGTTCCTTGTACCCTTCCACGTCCGCCGCAGGACCTTGCTTGCTTCTTATTCATGTCCCAACTTCATAACCCTATGTTTATCCCTCCCATGGAGCTTTGCCTCTTTACCGTGTGAACTTGCCTGGTGTCTGTGCTTGATGCAAGGAAACTACTTTTTTCTTTTTGTTTAAGTACTCACAGAGAGTACATGTGTTTTGGGCCATCTCCTTAGTACATTTATCCCCCTGTGCTGCTGCCTGTTCCTTGGGCTCCACACCCTCCTTGTTGCGCTTCCCCATGTGCTTGTCTGTGCTGCATCCTTCACGCAATCCCTCATGTTGCTTTCATGTATCCCTGCGCTCCCCTGTGTTGTTGCTGCATCTCCTCCAATCAATTTGTGGCTTCCGTGTCCTCCAGCCTTCCATGTGTTACTTCCGTATCCCTCAACCTTTCTGTGTTGCTTCTGCGTCCTACTCTCCCATCACCTGCTTTAATAAATTTAAAAAAAAAACACTTTTACAGATTTTGTTTTGTTTTTAGTTACTGATACGACTCGAAATTAAAAATAATTAAAAAGTAGCTGCATCATTTTGTTGGTGTACGCATGCATAGTGTGTGTGCCCACAAAATGACTTCAGCCTCATAAAAGTTTTTGTTGTTTTATTTTATCCATGTGGTACAGCATCGGGATACTGTGCATCGTGGTTAAAAACCATTGTACAGGCCAATAGGTCATCAAGATGCGACCTATTTGCTCTGCAAATGCTTGTTTTTATCACTGCTGCATTCAGCACGTGTAACTGTGATGTCACAAGTCAACTCTAAAAATGGGGTAGCTGTGTCGGAAAGAATCACACCTTCCTCAATATTTATATATATATAAAATAAATCCCTGTCTCGCTGTCATCGCCCACATTGACCTCAAGAGTGTCTCTCACTCAAAGGACACAACTTTCCTGGCACCCTCTCTCCATCTTCCACTAACTTATGGTGCTTTCCTGCATGCCACCCATGAATAAAGAACCTAGGGGCAGATCTGCCTCGTTCTGTCCTTCGGCATTGGAATCCCCACCAAAACAAACCCACTGAGCCATCACTCACAAGCTCCTTATTCTGTCCACTCAAGTGTCTGTGGTTTAAAATTAGTTCCAAAATGGGCGTTAATCCTAATTTTAGACAAAATCTCCCATTTTTGCCTTCAACAATATATCTGGCGATATATCCATTTGAAAAAAAGTGGGTTGCATGATGTCCATAAAATTGGCTAGAATTCAAAATGGTAACTGAATACAACTTTTCCATGTTATTCCCCATCGTAGACATGAAAATTCACAGCGTCCAGGCAGAGGCGCAGAAACACCGCCTTCTATTTGTAATATTGCATGCACTGTTACCTGCCATGTTATCAGACCAGTGGTAACTGTGCCCGCTAATGCTCTTCATGGCCTGCTATGAGGGCTGCTTGGGGCAGCAGCCTGCCCTGCTAGTGGCAGAAGAATGCTGGGTAAGGAGCGTATGACCCATACTATCGTGACACAGCGCCTCCTCCCCGATGGGACCTTCTATGAGCAATCAAGCTTTTAGCAAAGGGGGTACGTTTTCGCAGCATGGGGCAGTTGTAAAATCTGATTTTTTTGCTTTTGCTGTGAATGAATATATTGGCATTTGTGAGCTGCCTTCCCCAGCCACGGCGCGTGTTTGCGCAGCTGAGCCACCGTGCCCAGCTGTTACAATCTCTCGAGTGACGCTGTCACAGGGCAGCAGCGTGTGTGGTTATTTCAGGCAGACAAGGGGGGTTTATGAAGTTCTAATGTGATTTCAAGCTGTGAAAAGCAATTAGTAAACAGATGCAAGGAAAACATAATATTTGCTCTGGGAAAAATTGCTGATTACTGTTTGAGGAGAACGAATTTTATGTTTTGCTGCGCCGGTGGGAATGCCTCGC
Source organism: Lissotriton helveticus (assembly GCF_964261635.1). Classification (NCBI taxonomy): domain Eukaryota; kingdom Metazoa; phylum Chordata; class Amphibia; order Caudata; family Salamandridae; genus Lissotriton; species Lissotriton helveticus. The sequence continues at coordinate 588,971,726 of NC_136068.1, forward strand.
CATCTAACTGGAGGGCACACAGCGCTCAAAAAAGGATTTCTTCCCCCACACTGAGATTGGGGCATATTTTCAAACAATCATTTTTGAGGATTACAGGTGGGATGTTGGCATCCTGCAGAGACCGTCACCTCGCCGCTTCCAGATCTGATGCAGAAAGGAAAGCGATGCGCAGGAGCAGACAGGGAAGGGCGCCGAGGACAGGTGTTAAACAGTACTTTTAAAAACACTGTCCGAGTAACTTGCTTGTGTTTTCTTTACATTTACAGAGTGCCTCGCCCTGAACGTTAATAAGTGTCTTGCGCGGGAAATGAATGGCTTACATACGATGCTACAAAGCTCCGAGAAGCCCAGATGCTCTAATTCCAGCGCTACTGCTATAGCAGAGGCACTTTTCCCTGCACGACGCACACTGGCCAGCAGAGGGCAGTGTGGGTGGACCGGATATTATCAAGCAATGTAATGGCAAGTAGCTGCCAAGGATGTTACCCACAGGGAGGGCCAGACGTGTTCTATGTGCACCGCATGCTTTTTTATACTAATACATGGCAAAACATACTCATTCAAAGGCAGCAGGAATCCCCACACGCAGAGTAGGACTGACTATTCGTCCCAATGGGCATTTCCGGGGGGCTGCAACTCTTGCTGCTCAGTTGTTGAACGAATCGGGGTGGCTGCGTTCTAAGATGTGAGGCACCGGGCGGGCGGCACACAGGAGGGAGAGAGAGGGGCAGAGAGAAAAAGAGAGAGAGAGTGTCTGAGACAGGAAGAGAGACAGAGAGAGAGAGAATTAAAAGAGAAAGCGAGAGAGATACGAAGCGGGGCTGCTTTGAACAGTCTCTCCAGGACCAGGACTGATTTTGGGCCCCCAGTCCGACCCCTGGGCAGCAAGCGCCTCCCGGCACAATTGCTAATGAGTGTAAAAGAGGTAGTGAGTGACAGTGCCCTACGGGTAGGAAAGCGAGGGCCCCTCGCTCGCTGGAGGCCCGCGCCCGCTCCCTCCCCCGCCCTCCCTCCCTCCCTCTTTTAATCCCTGGAAAGCTTGTTTGCAGACATTACCAGATTCAATAAACAGGTCGAATCCTTAATGAGAAAAGTCAAGGCGCTGTTTGCAGGGCAGCCCGACCCTGCTCGAGATGCGCGAGGCCCAGGGCATGCGCCAGATTTCACTGTTTGCAGCCAGTGCGCCTTATTAGCCCGTATCATCAATGACAGCCCCTTCGCACTGTCTTGACACGGAGCCAAAGTCAATAGCAAGCTGAGCGCAGGCCCAGAGCGCCTCGTCATGCAGAGGGCGCTCGTGCTTACAGGAGCTCTTAATGGGAAAGGACGGTACCAGCGCCAACCTGCAATAAGCGGTAGAAGGTCTATCCCAAAATAATAACAAGTCAGGTCCCGGGCCGGCAGCCAATCACGGCGCGGCCGGGGATTGACGTCACGGGGGTGTCCCGGGCCGGCAGCCAATCACAGCGCGGCCCGGGAAATGACGTCACGGGGGTGTCCCGGGCCTGCAGCCAATCACAGAGCGGCCCGGGACACACGGCAACAAGGGGCGGGGCTTAAAAAAAGACCCAGAAACGCCCCCGAATCGCGTTTTCACTGGAAAACGTGACTGACAGCCGATCTCTTCCAATGGCTAGCCTCCATTTATGGAGCTAGCCAATGGAAGAAGGGGCGGTTTCAAGTCCCCAGTATAGAGATAACATTAGATTTCGCCTGGGCGGAGCAACTGCTACGCAGTTGCAACGCCAGGATGAAACCTAAAGAGTGGGCACATGTATTATATACAATGTTTACTACAACTCCATCTCATCTAAATATTGATCAGAAATTGGAAGAACTCGTCAATAAGGCTTTAGAAAAAGCCTTGGGGTCTATTGACGATGCAATAAATAAAAAGTTGGACTCTATCTCCAACCTACCCTCAACAAGTAAGGTTAATGGGGCATCAAAAGCTAAAAAGAGAGTTATTGGAGGGAATCAAACCAAGAAGGGTTCAAAGAAACCCAAACCTCCATTTCTACATGCCTAAGGGGCGCTGAAAAGATTGGTGCCTCGGGCACCCCAGGTGGGCAAGATGAAGGCCCGGAGCTTCCAATCCACACTGACAGCGATGAAAGCTGTGAGGAAGAGATTGAACTGTCATGCTCCTCTGATTTTAATACTGATGTGGACGACGATCAAATGAGGGGAACTGGAAGCTTAGAAGGGGCTTCTAAGGCCTCGGGATCCAATACTATACTAGTGGACCCATTCGGGACGAGATGTTCGACCCCTTGCTAATAAAACACCCCTTGTCCCCAGAATGGACTCCTTCCCAACACATTGTTGGGCTACCTCTCCTTCTGGCTAAGAAGGGAAATACCCCAGGAGGTCAGATCTAAGCTTAGATCTGAATGCCCACGCCGCTCACTTCCCCACAAAATTGCCATGACCCCGGAATTAGATCCCAAAGTCGTGGCTTTCATAGCCAAAAATAACAGGGACCCTAGGAAGGGGTTGGACAAAGGATTGAAATCCTGTCAAGACCACCTTCTTGACGTCATAGGTCCACTCACCAACATTTTTGAGATGACCGAATCAGCCTATGTGGGGAATAACCAAATTGATGAGAAAGAACTCAGAGAGTGGGTGCAAAGAGCCATATGACTTGTTGGCAATGCTAGTTCTGCCATCTCCACGGAGAGGAGAAAGGGAATACTGCTAAAGATAGACACCAAGCTTGTAGAATTAGCCAAAAGAAATGAAGGTGCAGACTCCCAGGGCCTCCTCTTTGGCGAGGATTTTATCAAAGAAATGGCTAAATATGTGAGCGCTTTTAGCTCAATCCAGAAATCACAAAATGAGATTAAGAAAGTATTCCAAGATAGAGTTTTTACCAGGGCCGGGAGAATGCGGGGTCGTTTCCCCGGCCTCTGAGCACAATCCTCAAGACCCTTCTTCGCCCGTGGTGGAAGATTTCCCAAAAGCTACAGCTCCCATCAGTTCTATCCACACAGACAGAGGAACCGCAGACGTACCTTCAGAGGCGAACGGAGACAACACACTTTTTCAACAGGTAGGACCCTTGAAAGACCCTTAAGATACCCCTCCAAAGGTGGGAGGAAGACTACGCCAGTTCGCTGGGAATTGGAAATTGGTAACTCAGGACAATTGGGTCTTACATACAGTAAGGGGTTACAGAATAGACTTTACAGGTGTCCCCTCCCAAACGCGATACCCTCGCGAGATCATATTCTCACACAAGGACAAGGATCTAGTCTCCCAAGAGGTGAAAGAATTATTTAAAAAGGGGCTATAATCGAGACAGAGACGGTGGGTTTCCTCAGCAATGTTTTCCTAGTGGAAAAGAAAAACAAAGAGCAAAGGCCCGTGATAAACCTGAAAGACTTGAACCATTGGGCAGTCTACCAACACTTCAAGATGGAGGGTATACACCTCCTAAGAGACATCTTGAGAAAAGGGGACTGGCTCACGAGGTTAGACTTGAAAGACGCTTACTTGACAATAGCGATCTGGGAACCCCATCAAAGATTCCTCCAGTTCACTTGGCTAGGAAAACTCTACCAATTTTGCAGTCTCCCCTTCAGACTATCGTCCGCCCCTTGGTGCTTCACCAAGGTATTACGTCCTGTGACCGCTTGGCTCAGGGAGAGAGGGGTGAGATTAATCATATACCTCGACGATATCCTTATAATGGCCCAGTCCAAAGAGACTGCATCTCTTCACACAAACCTTGCGATCCGACTCCTAGAACACCTAGGTTTTATCATAAACACGAAGAAGTCTTGTACAATGCCCAATCAACAGACACAGTTTCTGGGCTTCACGATAGATACACTGAAGGCAGTGCTGAAATTACGTGCCGAAAAGGTCAGGTAAGTCAGAAAGGAACTGAGGAAGGCACTCGCGAAGAAGACCTTCCCACTAAGAATCCTGGCGAGAATAGTGGGCCTTTTATCCTCGACGATCCAAGCTATCTTCCCGGGACCCCTCCACTATCGGGCACTTCAGAGACTGAAGGCGAGTGCCTTAAGATCAAACCTTTCATACTCCCAAATGATATCCCTAGACCAAGAGTCGAGGACAGAACTCCTCTGGTGGCTGAAGAATGTGGAGGCATGGAATGGCAGAGCCATTTTCGGAGAGGAACCGGATCTAATAATAGAATCGGATGCGAGCTTGGAAGGATGGGGGGCGAGATGTGGGGACTACTCAACAGGTGGACGATGGACCACCCAAGAGAAGGGGTTGCATATCAACTGCTTAGAATTACTAGCAGGTTCTTTTGCGATTCGCTGTTTTACTCCGAAGTCAGCGAAATGCTGTGTGACATTACGGATGGACAATGTGTCAGCAGTCCGCTATGTCAACAAACTGGACGGACCACACTCCAAGGGTCACACGGACCTGGCAAAGGGATTTTGGGAATATTGTTTGAACAAAGGTATTTCGGTTATAGCGGAACATATTCCAGGGTTAAGCAATGGTGTGGCAGACTGGTTCTCCAGGAATTTCAGGGACTCCAGCAACTGGAGACTAGACAGACAAAAGTTTCTAACTATCCAATCAATATGGTGTCCTTTCGGGACAGACCTTTTTGCAGACCGCCTGAACACACAACTGAAGGAATTCTTCAGTTGGAGACCGGACCCTCAAGCTCGGGGAGTAGATGCCTTTCTCCAAGACTGCAGGGGCTTGAAGCCCTATGCCTTTCCCGCCTTTTGCATTGCTTCCCTGTCTTCTCCTTCATGCTCGATGCTACAACGAGAACATAACTGTAATAACTCCCCTTTGGAGATCACAAGCCTGGTTTCCGGTCGTTCTGGAAATGAGCATAGACTTTCCAATCCTGATACCCTGGTTCAGGGATGTACTTTTGGGTCCAGAAGGGGACATTCATCCTCTTGTAGATCATGGTCTTCTAGTTCTGACGGCATGGAGGATTTCAGGAGACAATGGCAGATCCCAGGGCTTTCGCAAAATGCTTTCAGACTCATCTCTGAGTCATGGGCTCCAGGTACAAGGAAGACATATCGACTGGCGTGGAACAAATGGGTTCGCTGGTGTTTTTTAACGGGTCATGATCCCCTTTCAGTTGATCTAGTTCATGCTATTAATTACCTATCAGAACTCTTTACTTCGGGACTCTTTTATAGGACCGTCAATGTCTACAGATCTGCAATTTCTGCAGGGCACTGCCTTGTTAATGGTCTCTCCGTTGGACAAAACTTGCTAACTAAAAACATTATGAGAAGCATGAGAGTTCTTAATCCTCCAATCGCAAAATATTCCGCCCTTTGGGATGTTACACTGGTACTTCAAACCTTATCCTCCTGGGGAGAAAACTCTTCTCTCTCCTTGAAACGTATCTCTTTTAAGCTCACTGTTTTATTATGACTGGTATCTTTCAGAAGAACCTCTGATGTCAAAGCTTTAGATATTTCTAGCAGATCCTTTCAACCAGAGGGTTTATGTTTCTATCTTAACCCCTTCGCTGCTAGGCCTTTTCCCCTCCTGTGCTGAGGCTTTTTTTGGCGTTTTGGAGTAGTGCGCGCTTAGGCCCTTGTAACTTTTTGACCACATAAGGTATCCACGCCAAATTTGCGTCCTTTTCTTCCAACATCATGTGGATTCTAAAGGCGCCCAGGGTTTGTGGATTCCCTTGGAGGGGGCCCAGAAATTAACCAAAATATAGTGATTTTTTGTTTTTTTTCAGAAAAATGGGAAAAAACGGGCTGCAAATGAAAGCCTCTGGGTGTTTCCCTGAAAATGGTATCACAAAAGGGTTTGTGGGGCTGAAATCTCCATTTTCTCAGCTTTCAGGGAATGACAGACTTTTGTCAGAGAACCGAAATTTTTCACTCAGTTTTGGCATTTTTCTGGGACATAGCCTATTTTTGCTATTTTTAGAGCTTTCCACCTCCTTCCAGTTAATGGTAGAAATGAGTTTGAAAGCAATAATGGATCCTGGAAAGCTTTACATTTTCGAAAAGTAGACAAAATTCTGAATTCAGAAAGGGGTCATTTGTCTAAATCCATGAAGGTTTCGTTATAGAAACTAACAGTTAGATATTGGAATATTTGAAATTTTGTTGAAAAAAACAGCCTTTTGTCTCAACGTTTTCACCTATAACTTTTTCTAATTTTGACAGCTCTTGGAAAGCAATATACCGTTACATCCGTTAGACCTTCCTGGTTGTGGGGATATATAGGACTTGTAGTTTCACCAAGAACCCGACGAACCCAGATCCAAAAACTCAGCAGCAACTTGCAATGGTATTTTTTCATTTACTGGGTATAGTGCACTTTGTCTTGGAAAATGTATACATGGAATAATCTGTATGAAAGACACCTATGTATTTCTGAATTGGGTACAAATTATAGAGTTCAGAAACAGTATATAATTGCACATTTTCAAAGTTGGGAATACTCATACTAGCATGAGAATTATTGGTCATTTTTCATAAAGATTTTTTTTTTACACAATGTCTTTCATTCAAAGGGAGAAATGCATGAAAGCTCAATTGGTAATAACAGTTGATTTACAAACCTGAATTACCCCAAGTGTCCCGATAAAAACGGTACCTCACTTGTGTGGGTCGGCCTTGTGCCTGCGACAGGAAACTTCTCAAAATGCAACGTGGTCACACCTAAATTTAGCAGTTACAAATTGACCCTTTTTTGGCAAAGTGCCTACCTGTAGTTTTTGCACCCTAGCTCTGCCGGCACCTAGGGAAACCTAGCAAACCTATACATTTTTGAAAAGTAGACACCCAGGGGAATTCAGGATGGGGTGACTCGACTGCCTACCACCAGGTTTTGTTACCCAGAATCCCTTGCAAAGCTAAGATTTTCACAAAATAAACACATTTTCCTCACATTTCTGTGGTGGAAAGTTCCGGAATCTGCGTGGATCAACAAATTTCCACCCACCCAGCGTGCCCCCAGGTCTCCCGAAAAAAATGGTACCTCACTTGCGTGGGTAGGCATAGTGGCTGCGACATGAAACAGCGCAAAACGCAGCATGGTCGCACCTCAATTTCCCAGTGAAATTTAGCACGATTCGGACAAAAAGACTACCTTTTGTTTTTGCGCCGTAGCTCTGCCAGCACCTAGGGAAACCTAGCAAACCTATACATTTTTGAAAACTAGACACCCAGGGCAATTCAGGATGGGGTGACTCGTCTGCCCACCCCCAGGTTTTGTTACCCAGAATCCCTTGCAAACATAAAAATTTGACCAAAAAAACACATTTTCCTCACATTTCTGTGGTGGAAAGTTCTGGAATCTGCGTGGATCAACAAATTTCCACCCACCCAGCGTGCCCCCAGGTCTCCCGAAAAAAATGGTACCTCACTTGCGTGGGTAGGCATAGTGGCTGCGACATGAAACAGCGCAAAACGCATCATGGTCGCACCTCAATTTCCCAGTGAAATTTAGCACGATTCGGACAAAAAGACTACCTTTTGTTTTTGCGCCGTAGCTCTGCCAGCACCTAGGGAAACCTAGCAAACCTATACATTTTTGAAAACTAGACACCCAGGGCAATTCAGGATGGGGTGACTCGCCTGCCTACCCCCAGGTTTTGTTACCCAGAATCCCTTGAAAACATAAAAATTTGACCAGAAAAACACATTTTCCTCACATTTCTGTGGTGGAAAGTTCTGGAATCTGCGTGGATCAACAAATTTCCACCCACCCAGCGTGCCCCCAGGTCTCCCAAAAAAAAATGGTACCTCACTTGCGTGGGTAGGCATAGTGGCTGCGACATGAAACAGCGCAAAACGCAGCATGGTCGCACCTCAATTTCCCAGTGAAATTTAGCACGATTCGGACAAAAAGACTACCTTTTGTTTTTGCGCTGTAGCTCTGCCAGCACCTAGGGAAACCTAGCAAACCTATACATTTTTGAAAACTAGACACCCAGGGCAATTCAGGATGGGGTGACTCGTCTGCCCACCCCCAGGTTTTGTTACCCAGAATCCCTTGCAAACATAAAAATTTGACCAAAAAAACACATTTTCCTCACATTTCTGTGGTGGAAAGTTCTGGAATCTGCGTGGATCAACAAATTTCCACCCACCCAGCGTGCCCCCAGGTCTCCCGAAAAAAATGGTACCTCACTTGCGTGGGTAGGCATAGTGGCTGCGACATGAAACAGCGCAAAACGCAGCATGGTCGCACCTCAATTTCCCAGTGAAATTTAGCACGATTCGGACAAAAAGACTACCTTTTGTTTTTGCGCTGTAGCTCTGCCAGCACCTAGGGAAACCTAGCAAACCTATACATTTTTGAAAACTAGACACCCAGGGCAATTCAGGATGGGGTGACTCGTCTGCCCACCCCCAGGTTTTGTTACCCAGAATCCCTTGCAAACATAAAAATTTGACCAAAAAAACACATTTTCCTCACATTTCTGTGGTGGAAAGTTCTGGAATCTGCGTGGATCAACAAATTTCCACCCACCCAGCGTGCCCCCAGGTCTCCCGAAAAAAATGGTACCTCACTTGCGTGGGTAGGCATAGTGGCTGCGACATGAAACAGCGCAAAACGCAGCATGGTCGCACCTCAATTTCCCAGTGAAATTTAGCACGATTCGGACAAAAAGACTACCTTTTGTTTTTGCGCCGTAGCTCTGCCAGCACCTAGGGAAACCTAGCAAACCTATACATTTTTGAAAACTAGACACCCAGGGCAATTCAGGATGGGGTGACTCGTCTGCCTACCCCCAGGTTTTGTTACCCAGAATCCCTTGAAAACATAACAATTTGACCAAAAAAACACATTTTCCTCACATTTCTGTGGTGGAAAGTTCTGGAATCTGCGTGGATCAACAAATTTCCACTCACCCAGCGTGGCCCCAGGTCTTCCGAAAAAAATGGTACCTCACTTGCGTGGGTAGGCATAGTGGCTGCGACATGAAACAGCGCAAAACGCAGCATGGTCGCACCTCAATTTCCCAGTGAAATTTAGCACGATTCGGACAAAAAGACTACCTTTTGTTTTTGCGCCGTAGCTCTGCCAGCACCTAGGGAAACCTAGCAAACCTATACATTTTTGAAAACTAGACACCCAGGGGAATTCAGGATGGGGTGACTCGCCTGCCTACCCCCAGGTTTTGTTACCCAGAATCCCTTGAAAACATAAAAATTTGACCAAAAAAACACATTTTCCTCACATTTCTGTGGTGGAAAGTTCTGGAATCTGCGTGGATCAACAAATTTCCACTCACCCAGCGTGGCCCCAGGTCTCCCAAAAAAAATGGTACCTCACTTGCGTGGGTAGGCATAGTGGCTGCGACATGAAACAGCGCAAAACGCAGCATGGTCGCACCTCAATTTCCCATTGAAATTTAGCACGATTCGGACAAAAAGGCTACCTTTTGTTTTTGTGCCGTAGCTCTGCCAGCACCTAGGGAAACCTAGCAAACCTATACATTTTTGAAAACTAGACACCCAGGGCAATTCAGGATGGGGTGACTCGTCTGCCCACCCCCAGGTTTTGTTACCCAGAATCCCTTGCAAACATAAAAATTTGACCAAAAAAACACATTTTCCTCACATTTCTGTGGTGGAAAGTTCTGGAATCTGCGTGGATCAACAAATTTCCACCCACCCAGCGTGCCCCCAGGTCTCCCGAAAAAAATGGTACCTCACTTGCGTGGGTAGGCATAGTGGCTGCGACATGAAACAGCGCAAAACGCAGCATGGTCGCACCTCAATTTCCCAGTGAAATTTAGCACGATTCGGACAAAAAGACTACCTTTTGTTTTTTCGCCGTAGCTCTGCCAGCACCTAGGGAAACCTAGCAAACCTATACATTTTTGAAAACTAGACACCCAGGGGAATTCAGGATGGGGTGACTCGCCTGCCTACCCCCAGGTTTTGTTACCCAGAATCCCTTGAAAACATAAACATTTGACCAAAAAAACACATTTTCCTCACATTTCTGTGGTGGAAAGTTCTGGAATCTGCGTGGATCAACAAATTTCCACTCACCCAGCGTGGCCCCAGGTCTCCCAAAAAAAATGGTACCTCACTTGCGTGGGTAGGCATAGTGGCTGCGACATGAAACAGCGCAAAACGCAGCATGGTCGCACCTCAATTTCCCAGTGAAATTTAGCACGATTCGGACAAAAAGACTACCTTTTGTTTTTGCGCCGTAGCTCTGCCAGCACCTAGGGAAACCTAGCAAACCTATACATTTTTGAAAACTAGACACCCAGGGCAATTCAGGATGGGGTGACTCGTCTGCCCACCCCCAGGTTTTGTTACCCAGAATCCCTTGCAAACATAAAAATTTGACCAAAAAAACACATTTTCCTCACATTTCTGTGGTGGAAAGTTCTGGAATCTGCGTGGATCAACAAATTTCCACCCACCCAGCGTGCCCCCATGTCTCCCGAAATAAATGGTACCTCACTTGCGTGGGTAGGCATAGTGGCTGCGACATGAAACAGCGCAAAACGCAGCATGGTCGCACCTCAATTTCCCAGTGAAATTTAGCACGATTCGGACAAAAAGACTACCTTTTGTTTTTGCGCCGTAGCTCTGCCAGCACCTAGGGAAACCTAGCAAACCTATACATTTTTGAAAACTAGACACCCAGGGGAATTCAGGATGGGGTGACTCGCCTGCCTACCCCCAGGTTTTGTTACCCAGAATCCCTTGAAAACATAAAAATTTGACCAAAAAAACAAATTTTCCTCACATTTCTGTGGTGGAAAGTTCTGGAATCTGCGTGGATCAACAAATTTCCACTCACCCAGCGTGGCCCCAGGTCTCCCAAAAAAAATGGTACCTCACTTGCATGGGTAGGCATAGTGGCTGCGACATGAAACAGCGCAAAACGCAGCATGGTCGCACCTCAATTTCCCATTGAAATTTAGCACGATTCGGACAAAAAGACTACCTTTTGTTTTTGTGCTGTAGCTCTGCCAGCACCTAGGGAAACCTAGCAAACCTATACATTTTTGAAAACTAGACACCCAGGGCAATTCAGGATGGGGTGACTCGTCTGCCCACCCCCAGGTTTTGTTACCCAGAATCCCTTGCAAACATAAAAATTTGACCAAAAAAACACATTTTCCTCACATTTCTGTGGTGGAAAGTTCTGGAATCTACGTGGATCAACAAATTTCCAACCACCCAGCGTGCCCCCAGGTCTCCCGAAAAAAATGGTACCTCACTTGCGTGGGTAGGCATAGTGGCTGCGACATGAAACAGCGCAAAACGCAGCATGGTCGCACCTCAATTTCCCAGTGAAATTTAGCACGATTCGGACAAAAAGACTACCTTTTGTTTTTTCGCCGTAGCTCTGCCAGCACCTAGGGAAACCTAGCAAACCTATACATTTTTGAAAACTAGACACCCAGGGGAATTCAGGATGGGGTGACTCGCCTGCCTACCCCCAGGTTTTGTTACCCAGAATCCCTTGAAAACATAAACATTTGACCAAAAAAACACATTTTCCTCACATTTCTGTGGTGGAAAGTTCTGGAATCTGCGTGGATCAACAAATTTCCACTCACCCAGCGTGGCCCCAGGTCTCCAAAAAAAAATGGTACCTCACTTGCGTGGGTAGGCATAGTGGCTGCGACATGAAACAGCGCAAAACGCAGCATGGTCGCACCTCAATTTCCCAGTGAAATTTAGCACGATTCGGACAAAAAGACTACCTTTTGTTTTTGCGCCGTAGCTCTGCCAGCACCTAGGGGAACCTAGCAAACCTATACATTTTTGAAAACTAGACACCCAGGGCAATTCAGGATGGGGTGACTCGTCTGCCCACCCCCAGGTTTTGTTACCCAGAATCCCTTGCAAACATAAACATTTGACCAAAAAAACACATTTTCCTCACATTTCTGTGGTGGAAAGTTCTGGAATCTGCGTGGATCAACAAATTTCCACTCACCCAGCGTGGCCCCAGGTCTCCAAAAAAAAATGGTACCTCACTTGCGTGGGTAGGCATAGTGGCTGCGACATGAAACAGCGCAAAACGCAGCATGGTCGCACCTCAATTTCCCAGTGAAATTTAGCACGATTCGGACAAAAAGACTACCTTTTGTTTTTGCGCCGTAGCTCTGCCAGCACCTAGGGGAACCTAGCAAACCTATACATTTTTGAAAACTAGACACCCAGGGCAATTCAGGATGGGGTGACTCGTCTGCCCACCCCCAGGTTTTGTTACCCAGAATCCCTTGCAAACATAAAAATTTGACCAAAAAAACACATTTTCCTCACATTTCTGTGGTGGAAAGTTCTGGAATCTGCGTGGATCAACAAATTTCCACCCACCCAGCGTGCCCCCATGTCTCCCGAAAAAAATGGTACCTCACTTGCGTGGGTAGGCATAGTGGCTGCGACATGAAACAGCGCAAAACGCAGCATGGTCGCACCTCAATTTCCCAGTGAAATTTAGCACGATTCGGACAAAAAGACTACCTTTTGTTTTTGCGCCGTAGCTCTGCCAGCACCTAGGGAAACCTAGCAAACCTATACATTTTTGAAAACTAGACACCCAGGGGAATTCAGGATGGGGTGACTCGCCTGCCTACCCCCAGGTTTTGTTACCCAGAATCCCTTGAAAACATACAAATTTGACCAAAAAAACACATTTTCCTCACATTTCTGTGGTGGAAAGTTCTGGAATCTGCGTGGATCAACAAATTTCCACCCACCCAGCGTTCCCCCAGGTCTCCCGAAAAAAATGGTACCTCACTTGCGTGGGTAGGCATAGTGGCTGCAACAGGAAACGGTTCAAATCGTACGGTGGTGAATTTACATTACCTTATTGCAAAACTACCTTGATTTTGGGGGGGGGGGCATCTGAGTTTGTGGCCCGGGGCTCGGTGGTATTCTTTGCAAAGTAGCAAACCAAAACAGTTCTGAAAACTAGACACCCGGTGAGTCCAGGGAGGTATGGCATGCATGGGTCCCCCAATGTTTTCCTACCCAGAACTCTCTGCAAACCTTAAAATTAGGTAAAAATTGCACTTTTCCAAACTTTTTGGCGTGGGATCGCCGGGCCGGCAAAAAAGTCATACCACCCTGCGTTCCCCTTGTTCTCCCGAGTAAAAGGATACCTCACTTGTGTGGGTGCCCCAAAGCAGAACACGCCAAAAATGAATTTTGAAAAAAGTAGTTTTTACTCATATTTACGTTTTACAAATTAACCACCCCAGCCTAAGTCACATGCCTTTGGCCCACCCACACAAGTGAGGTATCATTTTACTCGGGAGAACAAGGGAAACACTGGGTGGTAGGACATTTGTTCCGGCAGCGAGATCCCACCCAAACAAGTATGGAAAAGTGGGTTTTTTGACCAAAATTTCAGGTTTGCAGGGGTTTCTGGGTAGGAAAACATTGGGGGACCCACGCATGCCATACCACCCTGGACTCCCCCGGGTGTCTAGTTCTCAGAACTGTTTGGGTTTGGTAGTTTCCAAAGATGCCTGCCAAGCCCTGGGCCAAAAGCTCAGGTGACCCCCTCAAAAAATAAGATTATTTGGCTAAAGGTAATGTTTTCGTCTCCACAGTATGAATTGGGCCTTTTTCTAAAGCAGCCGCTATGCCTACCCACGCAAGTGAGGTACCATTTTTATCGGGAGACCTTGGGGAACGCTGGGTGGGAGGTAATTTGTGTGTGCCCAGTGATGCCACGCTTTCCCACACTAAAACGTGTGAAAAAACTGATTTTTTTCCATGCAAAAAATGAGGTTTGCAAGGGATTCTGGGTAAAGGAACGTTGGAGGATCCACGCAAGCCATACCTCCTTGGAAGCCCCCGGGTGTCTACTTTTCAGAAATGTGTGGGATTGGTAGGTTTCCCTAGATGGCTGTCTCGCACGGGGCCAAAAACCCAGGTAACCCCTCTTGCAAAAGCTGGTGGACTTAAGATTTTCACCATTGTTACATTCAACTGCTTTTGCAAGAGGGGTTACCTGGGTTTCTGGCCCCGTGCGAGACAGCCATCTATGGAAACCTACCAAATCCAAACAGTTCTGAAAACTAGACACCCGGGAGAGTCCAGGGAGGTATGGCATGTGTGGGTCCCCCAATGTTTTCCTACCCAGAACTCTTTGCAAAACTTAAAAATAGGTAAAAATAGCACTTTTCCAAACATTTTGGCGTGGGATCGCCGTGCTGGCAAAAAAATCCTACTACCCTGCGTTCCCCTTGTTCTCCCGAGTAAAAGGATACCACACCTTAACAGAGTTACTCAAAAGTCAAACATTCAAGCACAGCTATGTATTCCTCAAAGACACACACATACAGGTTGGATTTGGCACGAGGGCGAGTGATGGTTCAGTACATAAAATTTTATTAACAAGATATTTCAAAAAAATGAAATGCTCTGTCAATAAATAAATGCATAAAAACTGAACCAGTGACTCGCAACTCGTGAGCTGTAAAGCCACGACAAGGCACCAACCGTTTTACAGGCCATTCACGCACCTTTCATACCTGATACAAACCAGACCATTGACACCATCCGAATGGAAAAGCAACACATAACAACAATCACAATAAGGGGCAAGGTACACCCTACTGCAGAAAGAGAAAAAAAACAATTATCACTGCACACCCATCTAATCCGCAAGCACACACACATACTGGTTGGATTTGGCACGAGGGTGAGTGATGATTCAGTACATACAATTGGATACGCAAGTAATTTCATCAAAAATGAAATACACTGCGTATAATTGAAAGTATGATAAACTGAACCACTGACTCGCAGCTCGTGAGCTGTAAAGCCACGTCAAGGCACCAACCTCTTTACAGGCCATTCATACACCTTTCGTACGCGTGACACATACAAAACATTCACACCGCCAGCCGCGGACCCATCACATTTCAACACTCACACCAGCAAACAGCGCCATTCAAGGGCCCATCACTTTCACACGCCCACATTTCTGACACTGCAACTACACAAAATGATGGACTGTGTGGAGTGTCACTCAACTAGCAGTGTGTGTATTGACCAACAGAAAGTAACTACTCACACACCGCCTGCCGAGCGCCAGTCCACCCACACCACCATCCAAGCACCAGACCATGCACACTGCCAGCCAAACACCACTCAGCGCACACCGACAGCCAACTACCACTCCACACACACCACCAGCCAAGCATCACTCCACGCACACCACCAGCCAAGCGCCACTCCACAAACACAACACCATCCAAGCACCACTCCACACACGCCGCCAGCCAAGCACCACTCCACACACACCGCCAGCCAAGCACCTAACCATACACTCCGCCAGCCAAGCAAAAATCCACGCACCCCCCAGCACAACTCCAATCCATGCACTATGCCAGCCAAGCACCAGACCACGCACACCACCAGCCAAGCGCCATCCTCTCACACCACCAGCCAAGCACCTAACCATGCACTCCGCCAGCCAAGGAAAAATCCACTCACCCCCCCAGCACAACTCCAATCCATGCACTATGCCAGCCAAGCACCAGACCACGCACACCACCAGCCAAGCGCCAGTCCACGCACACCAACAATCCAAGCACAATCCTGCACACACCACCATCGAAATTAGAATTTTTTAAAGAAATACCACAAATCAAATGTAGAAACCTACAAATCTGCTAACACAAATTCAAAACCTAAATGCTTTGCACTAATGCAAACCTAAAAGCAAACAAAAAAATATTACAGAAAACAGACCAGACAGTACACTTACAAGCTCAATGAAACTCCCAAAACTTCTTTTGTGTGTGGTACGATTTAAAACAAGCTGGCACACACAATCCAGGATTTGAAGGACAGTCAGGACAGTGCATACGAGACTCCCTCCGCACTTCTCTTCGCCAACAGACTCTACATCTTTTAGTGGGATTGTCTTTTGCAGTTGTGGGAGGAATGTATTCTGGAAAGTGGCGATCTTTCAGTCTAGCCACTTCCTCCACCACTCCAAATCTTGGCACACTTGCCTGTTCCACTAGTACAAGGCTGCCTATTATAGTCTCCTGAAACTTAACAAAAGGCATCTTTGACTCAGGACAAGATTTCTGGAAAACAACAAAAGCATTAAAGGATGCCAAGTGGAAAAGATGGATAGCCAACTTCTTGTACCAAACGTAAGCCTTTCGAAGAGCAGCATAAGGTTCCAACCTCTGATCTACTCTGTCAACACCACCCATGTGCTTATTATAGTCTAAAATGCACACAGGTTTACGCACTTCAGCAGTCTCACCCCGAACTGGCAGAGCTTCAGTGCTTTCGTCATGGATAGTAGTCAGCATGTAAACATCTCTCCTGTCTGAAAACTTCACAGCTAGAAGCTTCCCACATCGCAATGCAGTAGACTGTCCCCGCACAAGCCTTTTGCAAACAAGTTCTATTGGAAAACCTTTCCGGTTACTGCGCATCGTGCCACATGCAACAGTGCCCACTTTGGCCAACTCCTTGAACAAACGCACACTAGTGTAGAAGTTATCTACATATAAATGGTGGCCTTTGTTAAATAATCGTCTACCTAGTTCCCACACAATTTTCCCAGTCACTCCAAAAGTGGACGGACAAGCAGAAGTGTTAATGCTGGAATCCTTACCGGTGTACACCCTGAAATTATAAACATATCCAGTCTCACTGTCACACAGCATATACAGTTTGATGCCATAGCGTGCCCTCTTACTAGGAATGTATTGCCTAAAAACCAAGTGGCCCTTGAACAATACCAAAGACTCGTCCACAGCTATTTCTCTTCCAGGTGCAAACATCTCAGGAAAACGATCAACAAAGTGATCAAGGACAGGCCGAATCTTAAAAAGACGGTCACAATCAGGGTGATCGCGTGGCAACGCTAAATCATTATCAACAAAATGCATCATGCGAAGAAGAAGCATATATCGATCACGAGTCATAACTGCTGGAAATATAGATGTTGCCATCAAGGGACTAGTGGACCAATAAGAAGACATTGATGGCTTCCTTAGCAAGCCCATCAAAAAAGTTAATCCCAAAAACTTCTTCATCTCTTCAACATATGTGGGAGACCAATGGGTAGCTCTGGAATGGGGCTTAAGGCTGGCACTGTGGTCCCTCAAATACTGCTCTGCATACAAATTAGTTTGCTCCACAATCTCCTGCAAAAACTCATCGTCAAAAAACAACTGAAAAAATTGAATTGGCAAAAAATTGTCAGTATTCACTCTACACCCTGGAACACCAGTGAAGTCTGGCAATTCCGGCTGCACCATGCCAGGGGCAACCCAGACGTCATCACTAACATGAGGAGAAGAAGCCACCCTAGCCTGCAGGCCAGATGCCTCTTGCTGCACTACATCAACGGGAACACTAGCATCCCCAGATGCCTCTTGCCTCACTACACCAACAGGAATACTAGCATCCCCAGATACATTTTGCATCTCTTCACCAACAGGAGAACTCACATCCCCAGCTGCCTCTTGCATCTCAACATCAACAGAAGAACTCGCATCCCCAGATGCCACTTGCTGCTCAACAACAACAGAAAGACTAGCAGCACCAGATGCCTCATGCTGCTCTACAACAGGAAGACTAGCAGCACCAGATAACCTTTGGCGCACCACAGCAATGTGAAACCTTTTGGGCGCAGCCTTTACCACACTTGCCTGTTCCTGACGAGAAAAAAAGGGAAACCTTGAGGACCTAGGCTGCCGCTCACATGGCTCTTGCCTCTCTACCGGCACATCAATGTCCCTCTCTACCACAGGCACTTCATCAGCACTAGAAGAAGAATCATCATCCGATGATACCATGCGAAGAGAAAACTCACTGCCTGAATCTTCTGCACCTACCTCATGCTCCGAATCGGAGTCAGTGTCTGGACCATGGTCAGAGGAAGACTCAAAAAGCAAACTAACAACCTGCTTAGCAGTAATCCTGCGAGCAGCCATTATCCTTACAAATCAAGAAGACTACACACACAAGTGAACAACAACCTACACTGTGCAAAGGAAGAAGTAAACAAGGTAGAGTCTTCACACAAAAATCAATACACTCAAAAACAATTCAAATCTAACCAAATATAAGAAGACTCACCAGCACCTACTCTGCTGAAACACAGCAAAAAGAAAGGAAATCCCACTGGAAAGAAAAAAAAAAGTATAGATTAGACAAAGTACACATCAAGCAGCAATACAAAAAAAAAAGTTAACAATCAAGAAACACAAAGCCACACAAACAGCAATAACTTCACTTTTCATAACAACACATTTATCTAGGAAAAATAGTACAAAAAACATTTACTTACCAAGCACATGCAACTACACAAGCTGCAAAACCAGCATTAACCGAACCACAACCTACACCAATACAAACAGCAAAAGCCTGGATCAAAAACAAAGAAGAAAAAAAATAATTTAATACTACATTTCACAAACAACATAACAAATGAATAAACAATACACAAATTTACCCCCAAAATCACATCCACACAGATGGGCCATCAAAAAGGGCAAAACGGACAAAAGTACGGGTTGATTTGCCCACCGGGGGGGAGGCCAGAAAATCTAAATTTAAAATCCGACCCACCTGAAAGCGACCCTTGCCCAATGGGTCACTTCCTACAATCTAAAATAAAATCCCTGGTGCTAGTGGGGGCATTTCCACCGCACAATCGCAATGCTGTGCGCGACCGTGAGCCAGAAATGCCCTGCAAAGAGACATCAGAAGAGAGGAAAATCACTTACCTCTCCCCTGATGCCTCTTTGCAAACCCCCCCAAATATCTCAAAACCAACCTAACACCTCCAGGCGCAGGAAGCAAATGGCTTCCCGACCGCCTGGGAATCCCTGAAGATGTTGGCGCGTGCTGTGCGCGCTGACGTCATCAGGGATTCTCATGGGGAGGGGAACAACAGAATTACTGTGGTTAACTGCGATGCTGGACAGAGGCACTTGCATCCTTGATTTTCACAAGCGCAATCCTAAAACAGTTCCTATGACCAGGAGCTTCTTTCTCCCCATCTGCTGCTCTCAACAGTCTCTGACCATTTATACACATAAGAGGCATGTGAACTCACACAGAAGATCCCCGTTTGGCAACGCCCACCAACTAGCGGAGTGCACCATCTTTCCTAAATTTACCCACTATGATGGACAGCTCACTCATGGGACCTGTGCACACATTGGTGCGATGGCATAGTAACACACACGGACACTGGAGACAAAGCAAGCGCTCGAGTTGCAGCACAAATTCAGGAAAACATTCATCAGCCCAAAAACATTTGTGACCTTCCCACTATGATTCACAGCTCACACAAGGGACCCCTGCGCACATCTGTGCAATTGCATAGTAACGCACACATGGACACTGGAGACAAAGATGGGGCACGAGTTGCAGCACAAACTCAGGAAAGCAATCATCAGCCCAAAAACATTTGTGAACTTCCCACTATGATGAACAAATGGTCTCTGTTTCCAGATACCTAAGAGCCTTGCTAGTTTATTCAGATAACAACCAACACACACTGGGGTCGATTGTGAAAATATGGTATTGTATACAAAAAAGGGGAGAAATGCTCCTCATTGCAGCCAAGAGAAGACTTCATAGATAATGTTCCCCCAACAAGCGGAGCGACCCTTCCCCAAGGGGCCGCTCCCCGAACTACGAAATTGATCACGAAACAAAAAAAAAAAAAAAATCCCTAACATTCCTGCTGCACGATCGCACGATCGTGCAGCAGGAAACCTCTAAAGTGCCATCGAGGGAAAGGAAAAGCCTTTCCTTTCCCTCGATGCAAGTTTCATCACAATCCCCCCGCCCCAGCCGCAAAACGAACCTGTTCAGCAAACGACGCGCAGGAAGCAAATGGCTTCCCTGCGCGTCTGTAAACAAAAGGAGCCTCCGGTGACGTCAGCGCGCCTCGCGCGCTGACGTCATTGATGACGCGGGCGGGGAGGGCGGGGGGAGGCAGGGGAAGGTCTTCCCCTGCCATCCCCGCAGAAACGAACAAAATCGGTCAGACTCGGGGGGAGCGCTGGCGCTTCCCCCGAGGGTGGGGCTCATGATGAGCTGGGCTCGTCATGAGCGTGCGAGGAGGCTACGCCATGACGAGCCCAGCTCGTCATCAGCCCCGAAGGGGTTAAGAAAAGAACCAAAACTATGTCCTCTTCTATTTTTTACCCCTTCTTTCCACAGAATGAAAGACTCTGCGTGGTTAAATGTCTGAAAGAATATGAGAGGAGGACTGTTAATCTGAGATTGAACGAGACTCAATTATTGATTTCCTATAGATTTCCCCATTAGGGAGTTTCATCCCCAACCCTGGCAAGGTGGGTGAAGGGAGTTATGCGTGAAAGCGGTGTGGATACCTCTATCTTTGGAGCTCATTCCCTCAGAGGCGCATCAGCTTCTAAAGCCAATTTCCTTGGTGGGGGATTACATGAAATTCTTAAGGCAGCGGACTGGTCTAATGATAGTATGTTTAAGACTTGTTATTTTAGGCCAATCTCTAATGTGATTGATAATGTTCTTAATGCACTTTGAGCTTGCATAATATGGCCTCCGTGTCGTGCCATAAAATCCAGATTTTCTGCCCAGCAGGCTGTGAAAAATCTAAATTTTCCCTCATGGTCGTCTTTCAAAATCCCCCCTAACCTGGTCCCACCTCTCCTATCTGCAGCGGCTCTGGCTGCTGTTATTGTCACCTTTTCTCCTCCTCCTGTCTTAGAGGATGTCATTTCTTTTCATAACCGGGGCATTTCTTTTACTGTCTGGTTGTTCTTAGATGTCACCATCCTATTCCTCATTGTTATTGGCTAATTTTCATCTAAGATTTCCTGTTTTGTTTTAGGTGTTTAAGGAAGCAGAGATCATCCTTACAAGAGGTTCTTTTCCCTCCATATGGGGTGTGATAGGGAATTTGTCCTTTAAAGGTCTGTAAAACATTGTGTACCTTAATTATGAATTTTGTCTGATTGGGCAAATGTTTTTTCTTCTTCTTCCCCTTTTTTCCTTCAGAAGGTGAGGTTGCTATTCCCTTTTGTTTTTACTAAAGGCTACATCATGTCTCAGGTGGAGACATTACTTTCTGACTTCAATCCTTGTGGTGGCTCTATCACTGCCATCCATCTTTCTGTTTCATTGGGCTTTCTCCCTATATGACGGTGATGCTTCATCTCTTGTTGAGAATCGTAGTCGGATTTGGCTTCCTGAAATCGTTGATTGGTTAGGGTTTTTTATGTGTTAGCCATTATTTCAATCATAGCCGAATAGACCTTGCTGATGGTCTTATTCCCCTTTATGGCAGGAGTTTTTTTAACTGCTGTTTTCTTTTCATTCTTTTTGGATAAGTGCCTCTTGGTAGCTTTGTCAAGCGATTGTCATGATTGTTCCTTGAGGGGTGATGTTCCTCACGCTCCCTCACTATTACATGATATTATGATTGCTGGTTATCCAGCTTATTCATGATATCCTATATATTTATGATTTCCACTCTGTGCTGTTGCATTCTTGGTATATTGCCATTATTGTTGGTAGTTATATCTACCTTCCAATGGATACCTCTATTATTAGAGGGTTTCTTGTTCCTACACTGGTCTATCTTCCAGCTTGTCAAGGGAGACTGGGGGATCACTTTCTGATGGGGATGATGATACCTGTGGTATCTTGATGGCTTTGTGTTTAGGAGTGTTTATTTCTATATTTGTATGCTTATTGATCATGTATTTCCACGTATATGTTACAAGTATGTCTATGAAGAGTGTATGTCTGCTTTTGTTGCTGCACTCCTTCTTGAGACTTTAGATCGACCTTGAACTGGTTGTTGCTGTATGCATTTCCACTCCTTTATTATAGGGGCTTCTGTGTTATGTAGTTCTGGGGGGTGGTTTTCTCTTTGCTTGGCTTTCTCCGTTTGAGAGGGGTTTCTGCCATCTACTGTGCTATATTTGCAGTGCTTTTGTTCAGCGTTGTAGAGGTGTCTTTCTCTTACACTCTTTCTCTCTCTTGTTGTAGGTGTGCTCCAAGAATCCTTTTCCGCTTTTAATTCAGGGGTAAGGGTTAATGTCCTTGGCCCCTAAATTTTGTTCATTTGTGGAGGATTAGGGTTAGATCCCATTCTAGTTTCTACGGCATAGAGCTGATGCTCTACTTTAGTGGCATGGATTTATGTATTTGGCCTCCTAACCTTGTGTAGTCATGGGTAGATTGCCTTTGACAGGGATACATAGTATTATTTTTATGAAGTGTTTCCTCTATCGCTTGTTCATCCTTGTGTTGTGGGTTAAGTTGTCCATATGTTTCTCATGAGGGCTTCCCACATTTCTTCTGGTGGAGCATCTTCTTTGCTTTGCCCAGTTGCGGCTGTTAAGGAATGGTGGCAGGAGGCAGGGATGGGGGGCGTTTAGGAAAAAAAAGAAGATTTGCGACTGTTGTCTTTTGGTGCTCAAAAGTTAGTTTTTCCTCCATGTTGTTGCTGTCACGGTGTGCCTCCTCTCACCTGCCTCCTCATATGTACTAGATCCTTTTGATACATGCCCTCCTTTTTGCGGAAAGGAGTTGTGGAAACACAAACGTACAGTTTCTGTAGTTTGTCTTTGGATTTTCACTCCATTGACTATTGTGAGATGCCGTGTTGGAGAGTGTAGGACATATATTACAGAAAATAGGGTCAACCCAAGAGAAGTCGCTGGGACCTGGGTATCAATTAGTACAGAAAGAGGGGTCCCAGAACAGGAGGACAGAATAGAAACAAACATTGGAAATGCAATAGGTCTCGCATTAGAAAAGTTGGAGCTATTGGTCTTGTAAATCCAATATTTTTTTAAGTTATGTTTATGTTTTTTTAATAGCAAATGTATTAATTTTGTTATTGTAAATGCCAATATTTATAGAATTTGCAAATGTGACACCTATAGCATTATTTAACATTTTTTTGTGTCATTTGTAATAAAGCTTGAAACATTGAGAGAACATATTTGAACAAGTGATGCTGTAGTGGTGCTGAGTGATGCTGTGGTTGCGCTGAGTGATGCTGTGGTTGCGCTGAGTGATGCTGTGGTTGCGCTGAGTGGTGCTGTCGTTGCACTGAGTGATGCTGTGGTGGTGCTGAGTGATAATGTGGAAGGGAAGAAAGAAAGAACGAAAGAAAGAAGGAAGAAGGGAGGAAGGAAAGACAGAAAGGAATGAAAGGGAGGGAGGAAAGGAAGGAAGGAATGGAAGAAAGAAAAGGAAGGCAAGAAAGGATGGAAAGGAAGGAAGGAAAGGAAGGAAGGAATGTAAGAAAGAAAAGGAAGGCAAGAAAGGATTGAAAGGAAGGAAGGAAATGAAGGAAGGAAAGGAAGGAAAGAAAAGAAGGAAAGAAAGGATAACAGGAAAGAAATAAAGGATTCTAATTGCAAGTGTCAACATGAACAGGCTTGTTTTGAAGATGTAGTCCCCAAATTTGAGATTCCATGACAGAGAGGGGCTGTGAAGGACGGAGAGGCGACAGGCAGAGGCCACGGGGACATCAAAGGAAGTGTGGGAGGGGAAAAAAACGCATTAGCGAGCGAGAAAAGCCATAAACACCAGGGGGCGGGGAAGCAGATTGCCTTCAAACTTTCAAGCCTTTGTTAGACCAAGTGCGTGCCTGGGGAAGCAACGTTGAGTGCTGGCCAGAGGAGAGCACTACAGGCAAGAAAGAGGACAATGGGGAGCACAGGGCGGGAGAAGAGAAGGGTGTGAGTGATGTAATGATACACGTGGAGAGATCAAAGTGGGGCGCTGCATAGGGATGGGGTGAGGACTCGGAGAAAACAATGTGGAGTAGTGGGTGGGGGAGCATCTAAGGATAGAACAGGGAGGGGGGGAGGCAGAGAAGTACCTCAAGAAAACAGCCCAAAAAAATATGCACACTCATGCAGTGTTTTACAAGAAAAAAAAAAGACTTCCCGAAAAGTTTAAGAATAGAAAGAGCCTATCAGAGAGGTGGTGAACAGGGTAAGCTTCATAGGAGGGACAAAGACATGCTAATGGACTAAAGTAAAGGTAGTAAATACTAACCCAGCAAATATAAAGCAAGCAAATGTGAGTGACAAACCACAAAGCCAATGTTAACCAACGAGAGGAATGTATACTACCTAAGCTTTCAGCATGTCCCCAAATAGGGAGGAGGGTTGGGGAAAGGTGCCTCTGTGCTGCTGCCTGCCTGCTGCGGCCATGATTTATTTATCTCATCCTGGGCAGGAGGTCGCTGGCGCTGCAGTAATAAAGCAAACAACATGATGGTTTTTCACTGCAGAACAGTTAAAATAGCGGGTATTGGGCAAATTACTCAGGAATGTTGTGATTCACAAAATGGCGAAATGGTGGTGGTTTCTGGTTATTGCGGACTCCTGCAGGGACTGCAGAACCCACGGGGTTGCACTTTCAGGGAACTGTCTACCATTTGCAGTTCCTTGCTGTTAACACCCCCCTCCTTCAGCGATCTATCCTGCTGAATAAATCCATTGGCAAGACAAGATTAAATCTGTTAGCTTTCTTCCTGTTGTATGCTAGTCACATACGCTGCCATGGGCAGAAACTCTTATAAAATGAGTTATAACTCAAAGAACTCCCTTTCTTGACTTTATGTGAAGGGCTAAAACTAATGCGCATGAGGAACGAACTGGCATGCAGGTGATGGAGGCGCAGGGGGGCACCTCTCCTTGTGAGAGAAAAAGGGGGTTGTTAATTGCTGGATGATAAGCTGGATCACGTGATAGCGGCTTGAAGTCAAATCAAAGTCAGAAGGTTGAAAGAGCGCCTCTGCTGGTGTTGTTTCCCCTCTCTTCACACGCGACGCTGCTGTGCTGCCTGTGGACGCACAGAAGCGAAGGCTGCAGCTGGGGGCTGCGGGGGAGAGGCGGGGCGCGGTCACTGGAGAGAGGGGTGAACAGAGAATGGGAGAGTGTGGCAGAGGGAACGTCGGTGAGGGAAGGGGGCAGGCAGGTTACTAGCGGAAAGGGGCAGTGTTACTGTTACCGAGGAGAGTGTGACAGGGGCCAGCGTGGAAAGGGGTGACAGGCAGGAAGGAGAGTGTGCCAAGGACTATTGGACAGAGAGCGCCGTAGTGGAGAAGAAAAAGAGTGATCGAGAAAGATAAACTGAGAAGGAAAAGGAGAGAGAGAGAGAGAGAAAGAGGGGAGGGCAGAAGGTAGTGGGAGTGTTACAAAGGCGAGAGAGAGAGAAAGAAAGAGAGAGAGCCCGTGGCAGAGGAGAAGGAGACAGAGGGTATCGGAAACAAATGAGGATGCATGGGACAGGTGGGGAGGAGAGAGTGTGAGAGTGAATACTGGAGAGATAGTCCAGCAGTGGAGGTGAGAAGTAACTGGTAGTGGTATGTAGTCACAGGGCTAAGAGAGTGTAACAGAAGAGGAAGCTTCAGTGGAGTGACAGAGGAAGGAGGTGACAGGAAAAGAGGGGCGGGGAAAGGACGCCGTGAAAACACGGAAACAAAATCAGCTCACAGTCACAGCAACAGTAAACTGCAATTATAACATGAACCAGATAGTGCAATGAGGTATTCGGAACTTAAATGTCATAGCCAAAACATAGCTGGCGCCCAATAATGCCACAGTTATTGTAGAGTTGGTGTTCTAGTAGTATATCTCCTCTGTGGTATTTACTGGACTCAGAGTCTTTCGACCGCAAGTGAAGTTGATAGGAGTCAAGCAACCGGAACCGGCAGTAAATGGCGCAGGCGCACTGCGGCTCTGCTTGTTGGTTGCTTTGGTAACTAAAGAAGCGGCGGGACTCCGCAAACAAGGATGAATTGGAGCTCTGACCAGAATATGAGAACCGTTGCCAGAAAGTAAGGATCGAGTATGCCATCTTCTTGCATCGTGACCCATTAACTAGGACAAGAGAGGCACAGTAGAATCAGAGGCAGCAAATAACGTAAAGGAACTAGACAGCTGGACACAGTGCGAAAACAAGTTTCTTTGACTTAGAACTCAGAGCATGACATAGAACTCGAGTGCTGGAATTACCTTCTAAGAATCAGGTGAAGACTAGGCGAAACAAGTGGGAATGTTTAAAAAATAAACAAGTTAAAAAAAAAGTTAAAAAAAAGGAAACGCGAGACATTAGAACTCACAGCATGACATAGAACTCGAGTGCTGGAATTACCTTCTAAGAATCAGGTGAAGACTAGGCGAAACAAGTGGGAATGTTTCAAAAATAAACAAGTTAAAAAAAAAAAGGAAAAAAAAGGAAACGCGAGACACGGCCTGGCGGCCGTGAAAGTGAAAGTACGGCCGGCCGGCCGTGAATAATTAGGGGAGTAGAGAGGAGCTGGGGAACAGATGGCTGGCTTTGATGTGCACGCGCTTTATGTCAATGCGCTTGCGCATTGAGCTTGCTTATCACGGGTACTGGATGAAATCGCCAGTTTGGTTAACCTCTGGATAAGCCCCTATATTCTCGCAAGCTCAATGCGCAAGCGCATTGACAGGCGAGACCTAAAAATATATAGAGTGACAACTTATTTTTAGTTTAGAGCACAATGTTATTTAATCACAGGGTGCTCAACGCCATTTTACTGTATATTGCATAAATACCCTTTTCATCATTGCTGTACCCAAAAAGGGGGGGGGAAGTGAAGTGATTGGTAGTGGATAAAATCGGGGATTGTGACAAAACAGGTCAAACATAAAAGATACCAAACAAAACTCTTATGCTGGCTTCCAGAGGGAGCCAGGTGACGTTGCATTAAATGTCACACTTATTTACATAACCAATCTTCTACAGTAAGTAGTATAAATCACACTAGGGGTAGGAGTTGGTGTAGGGATTGTAGTCGGTCTACGTTTCGACCCTGGAAGTAGTAGGGTAGGTGTCCCTTACAAAACGGGTCTTCTTCAGGACGGGGAAAGGTGGTGCAGATTCATACAATCAAGCTGTGAGACAGTCAAAACAGGTCCAACCCAACGGTGGCCATTCCAGACATCGTGAGCCTCTCCTAATCGGGGAGTTGCTTCAGGTTCGGTAAAGGCGGTCTCCGTACCGCATATGCCTTAAAACGGGGTTAACACCTCCGTGGGGCTTCCGTTCTGCCGGCGCGTTGCCTGGATCCCTGGAGAGTGTAGGACAGCAAAGGAACTTGACTGAGTGCTAAGGTGAGACCTCTTAGGTTCAATGGAACATCTTGATATGTCCCCCATCCTGACGCAAAAAGTGAAAGGTGAAGAGTGATGTCGAAACGCTCACTTAGTTTGACCTAGAAAAGAAAAGTGGATTTTCTAGAGCAAATGTCAAAGCGTACAAACGTGCAAAACCAGCATCAAAAGTGCATTTCTACAATCTTTAAAAAGACAGTATATCCTGCAGGACTGGTATTCCAACAAGGAGTTCTACCAAAGCAAAAAGCATATCCTGGGTTGAAGAGGTCAATAACAATTAGTAGCTTTGATGAAAGTACTGATTACCTTCATCCCTAATTGACTCCCTTTTTCTGCCACCACAACTTAAGTACCTTGGTAGGTAGAAGCATACCATCTCATCTTGTGGCTTGGCAGAGAATAACAAGAGACAAATAACGCTAGATATTGCAGAAAATGTTTACTGTTAGAGTTCTTTAACCAACATCCCCCAGCTTAGACCTCAAAACCTGTGCCCGCAAATCATCTAGTGGAGGAGGTACAGGCACTTATGGGAAGAACGCAGATGGGGAAATTCCAACATAGCATAAAAACAAAGGCTTCTTACTGTCTAGTGAAAGAAGGAAGAAGGGATCAAAGAATAAGTATAATTGAGAATTAGACACAGGGCACCAGCAAATTCATTTAGCAAGCATTATTCAGGATTGCCACAGTTTCCACACTGTCAGTTTAAAGTACTGTTGCATGTTTGCCCATAATGTCCATTTCTCCAGTATTAGGGGTGTCTTTCATAGATTCACATGCTTGAATATTCCCCGTCGTCGAAGTGGGAGTCCCACGGTACATAAAAATAGCAATATTGCTAATATAACATAAATGATAATATCATAGAGTAATAAAAATAGAGATAATACACTGTAAAACCTCTAAATGGTAACTTCCATAGGAAGACATTACAAGAGAAAAAACTCATTTGTAACATATCAGTGTCATTATGTTGGTCCAAACTGCAGCCAATCAGGCTCAAGCACCCTCTAGAACCTTCTCCTCAGAAGCTCAAGCCCTCAGATTTTCTACCGCACGTCGTGTGAAGGGAGTCTCCCTGAGCTCTGCTCAGTTTTCTTCAGAGTTTGTCTCTTCAACTTATTTTTTCCAGAATGTCAAGTAAGAAGTCTTTGTTTCGAGCTTGCTCTTCATGTGGGAAACTACGGTTGTTTGAGAAGGACCCCCACCAAAAGTGTATTTACTGCCTGTACCCTGACCACAAGGTGGATGAATGTAAATTCTGTAGAGCTCTTCCTTCTAAGACTCTCAGAGACAGGGAAGGTCGTCTTCTTATATGGTTGAAGCGCCTCCAAGATAAAGAAGATGTTCTGTCAGACGCAGTAAGTCTTCAGTCAGGCTGTTCCAATGTCCCTTCCAAGCGTGGGAGTGTTCAAGACTTGCCTTCTCCTTTTCTTCAGAAAAAGAAAAAGCTGGCTTTGCCTGTGGCACAATCTTCAAGTTCTATGCCTTCTGTGTCAACGCCCACGAGACCTGGCTCTCAGGCGTCTTGTCCAGGCTCTATCAGTATTCTGACAGTCTTGACTCCCAGGTCGTCGACGGGCTCGTCGACGACCGTTCCGTCCACAAGATTGGCTTTGATGTCTTCGTCGACGACCTCTGTGACGACGACGTCTGCTTCCTCGTCGTCGACGACGGTGATGTCGACGTCCTCAGCGTCGACGAGAGCTACTACAATCCCGTCGACGATCCCTATTGTCTCGTCGGCGACGAAGTTGCCGTCGACGAAGAAAACCTCTTCGACGTCGAAGGATCCATCGTCGACGAAGGTCCCGTCGACGTCAGCCTCTCCGTCGACCACCTCGTCGACGTCGACATCGTCGACGAAGAAGGCAACGATGGTTTCGACGACGAGAGCCCCGTCGACGTCGAGTGCTCCGTCGACCAGCTCCACGACGACGGCGTCGTCGTCGAAGAAAGCGACGAAGGTACCGTCGACGAAGGTACCGTCGACGACGGTGCCGTCGACGACATTATCGTCGACGAAGATACCGTCGACGAAGACACCGTCGACGAGGCTGCCGTCTCCTCAGATCCCAGCAAAGAAGACTCCGTCGACGCACGTTCCGTCGACGACGATACCGTCGACGACGAATCCCTCAGTGGGCCCTACCTCGTCGACGATGGCGATTTCCTCAGCGGCATGTTCAGGATCCTCGTCAGGATTGGGTTCTTTTGCCACCATGCCTCTGGTACCACTGCCTTCCTTGACCTCTGGCAGGGATTCTTCTCTGCAGTTGCCACCTCCTGATCTCCAATTACCCTCACCTTTGATGGCAACTGATCACGAGACTGGATCTATGGGGGACGATGATGACGATGAAGCTCACAGTCCATCGGAGTTAATCATAAAATGTCAAGACTCCAGTTCTGACCAGGAGGAGGTGGAGGAAGTGGTCCAACCGGATGACCAATTGGTCCAGTTTCCTATGGCATCTTTCCCAGTTTCTTTGTTTTCAAACCTCCAGCATATGCTGGATGACTACAACCGAAGGTTTCCGCCTACCCCTCAGGGTACTCCAAGCCACGCTCCTGCGGAGGACTCCGGCCCTGCCACCCATCCGCAGTCTTTGGAGCAGCCTGCTTTGCCAGAGCTTCCCCGCCCTCACCCCCCTCTTATTCCGCAACCTGGTGCGCAGGGGGTGAATGAGTCGGACAGTGAAGAAGGAGAATTACACCAGGATACTGACGATGAGCAAGATCCAGATATGGTGGATTACGACGACTATCGGATACAGACACCTTCTCCGCAACAGCCAGAGGCAGGTGATTCGCCTTCCATTGATACAGCAAGCTTCCATGTGCTGATGAATAAAGCGGCGGACCGCTTTAAATTGCCAAGAGAACAGCGGCAAGAAGATTGCTTTCTCTACGATTTCAAAAACAAACCATACAAACAAATTCACACCATACCAATCATAGAATTTGTATGGAAAGAAGGGATGAGGATTATGAATTCTCCAAACTCCTTGCCGGCACAAGTCCCTCGCCTGGAAAGGAAGTACAAGGCTCCTGCAGGTTCTCCTGCTTGTTTGCTGTCGCATCCCAAACCAGACTCGGTTGTCACACAGGCGGCACAGCGACGATCCCGCAATCCGGCGACTCCTCTCACTACTCCACCGGATAGAGAGGGTCGACGTTTGGACGCCATTGGGAAGAAATTTTCCACCATGTCCTCTACGTCTGTACGCGCTGGAAATGCATTGGCCATTCTAGGTCGTTTCGACAGGCAAATGTGGTCTGACATTTCCGCATTCGTTTCACTAATTCCAGAAGCGTCCAGAGCGGAAGCCCAGCAAGTTCTCCAGGATGGCATGAGGGCGTCAGAGGAAATGATTGACTGTGCGATTGATGTGGCGAGTACGGGATTTCGCATCCTCGCCAGTGCTGCGGCTCTCCGCCGCCAGGGCTGGCTTAAATCCACTTCTTTCCGACAAGAAGTCCAGTCGAAGATACTCAACATGCCCTATGACGGTGAATCTCTTTTTGGCGCTCACATTGACGAGGCGCTTGAGTCAATTAAAAAGGACACCGATACAGCAAAATCGCTAGTCTCTTTACAATTTAAGAAGCAGCCCTTTCGTGGCGCCCGTGGAAGAGGTTCGTCTTCCACAACTTTTCGAGGAGGACACACTCAGTACCGCCAATTCAACCAAGGCAATCAACGTTACTCCTCCCAGCAGTCTACTCGCCAAAATCAGTCAAGACCCTATAAAGGAAAACCTACTTATAGGGGTGCCAACAACAAACGCCAGTGACTCTCATGTCACACAAGGAGTTGGAGGGAGAATCTCGCAGTTTTATTCCCAATGGTCTCTGATAACATCGGACCAATGGGTATTGGACATTGTTCGCAAGGGTCATGCCTTGGAGTTCACAGAGATTCCTCCTCATTCTCTGCCATCAGGCCCGCCACCTCCCCATTTGCTAGAATTGCAACATCAAGTTCGTCTTCTCATACTAAAAGGTGCAGTCGAAGTGGTTCCTATATCACAACAAGGGACAGGTTTCTACTCACGTTTTTTCCTCATTGCCAAGAAGACGGGAGAGTGGCGGCCTATACTGGATTTGAGGGCGCTCAATTTCTTTCTAAAACAGCAGTCTTTCCGCATGCTCACATTGTCAGAAGTCTTGCGGCTTCTCTGCAGCGGAGATTTTCTGTCCACGATAGATCTGCAAGACGCCTATTTTCATGTGCCGATTCTGCAACAACATCGCCAATTCCTGAGGTTCAAGGTGGGCACTGTCCATTACCAATTCAAGGTGCTGCCTTTCGGCCTGCGTTCAGCGCCTCGTGTTTTCACGAAGGTCCTGGCCCCAGTCATGGCTTATCTACGTCTTCAAGGAGTGCAGATTTTTCCTTATCTGGACGATTGCCTCCTGAAATCTCCGTCTCCTCTTCAGCTGGCTCACGACACAAGTCTCTGCCTGCGGACTTTCGAGTCACTGGGGTTGACCATCAACGTGGACAAGTCACACTTAACACCATCACAAAGGAGGAACTTCCTGGGTGCCATTCTCGACACGGAATTATCAAAAGCCTTCGTTTCCCAAGAACGACAGGTGAAAATAGTACGTCTGGTCACCCTCATCCGTTCAAAACAGTCAGCTTCTGTGCGCATGTTGAAGTCCTTTCTGGGGATGGCGTCGTCCTGCATCGCTCTACTCCCGAATTGCAGGCTCCGCACTCGCCCTATTCAGGAGGAACTAGACCTGCAATGGCGCCAAGTGTCAGGATCCTTCAACGATCTAGTGAGAGTCTCGTCTCGCATGAAAGACAGTCTCCTTTGGTGGAGAGAACCATCCAACCTGAACGAAGGAGTTTCCTTTCTGGCCCTTCCTCCGGATCTAACACTGACCACAGATGCATCCATGGAGGGTTGGGGAGCTCATCTCCTAGACCTTTCAATCAAAGGAAAGTGGACTCCGTCACAACGAACATGGCATATCAACAGATTGGAGCTGCTGGCGATCTTCCTTGCTCTCAGATCTTTTCTGCCAGTAGTGCAAGGAGAGTCCGTGCTGGTTCAAACGGACAACACAACCAGCATGCACTACATGAACAAACAGGGCGGCACAAGATCTCAGCCCTTGTCTCGGCTAGCTCAAAAGATCTGGAACTGGGCTCTTCGCCATCGAATCTCCCTGACGGCGGTCCATCTGCCGGGGGTTTCAAACATACTAGCGGATTCGTTGAGCAGGTCCACATCATCGACCCACGAGTGGGAGCTTCATCAAGAGACTCTGGACATGGTGTTCCGCCGATGGGGTCGTCCCCTGATGGACCTTTTTGCCACTCCACTGAATCGGAAGTGCCCCGCCTTTGCGAGCTGGCATCCTCATCCGGGGTCCAGCGGCAACGCCCTTCTCATGGACTGGAGCGGCCTGTTCGCCTATGCATTTCCTCCCATACCATTGGTGCCGAGGACGTTGTGGAAGATGCGCAGGCAACCCTGCCACTTGATACTGATCGCACCTCGTTGGCCCAGACAGGCTTGGTTCTCAGAACTTCTTCTGTTGTCCCAATGCACGCCCATTCGTCTACATCCACGTCCGGACCTTCTGTCCATGGACGAGGGCCAAGTCTGCCATCCAGACCCGACCACTCTTCAGTTATGGGCATGGAACCTGAATACCTCGAATTCGCGAACTTAGAGATGCCCCAAGAATGCAGAGAGATTCTAGCTTCTGCTAGAGCTTCCTCAACTGTTCAAACGTACAAACTAAAGTGGAAACGGTTTTGCCATTGGTGCGCAGAAGCAAATGTCCATCCACTCACTTCTGCCCCGGAACAGCTGTTGCCTTTCTTTCTAAGCCTTGCTCAGTCTGGCCTCTCTCATGCCACCTTGAGGGTCTTTCTGGCAGCTATTTCACGTTTCAGGCATGATGGCTCAACCTCTCTCTGCTCATCCAGAATTATCAGACAATTCTTTAAAGGTCTCTTCAGGAAGTTTCCTCCTATCAGACGCCCGCCTCCGGCATGGCAACTCAATGTGGTATTGTCACAGCTCATGAAGCCTCCTTTTGAGCCAATCCACAGAGCAGACAACAAATTTCTTACCTGGAAGGTCGTTTTGCTTTTGGCCCTAACATCTTCTCGCCGTGTGAGCGATCTTCATGCTTTCACAATCAAGCCTCCTTATTTGCAATTCAAAACCGATGGAGTATCTCTTCGTACCAATCCCTCTTTTTTGCCAAAAGTGCCTACAGATTTCCATCTGAACGAACCTGTCTTCTTGAAGACTTTCTTCCCGAATCCACAGTCACCGGCAGAACAACGCCTTCATTCCTTAGACATCAGTCGTTGTCTAAAGTTTTACATTTCAAGAACTGCCCCTTTCCGCAAATCAGATCAACTTTTTGTAGCATATGGAAGAATGCGAAGGGGACATTCGGTGACAAAACAAACACTTGCAAGATGGCTCTCAGCAGCCATATCCTACTGTCACCAACAAGCTGGCAAGCCTTTACAGTGCCCTGTGAAGGCACATTCGACGAGAGCGATGGCGTCTTCCACCGCCTTGTTTGCCGGAGTGCCTCTACACCAGATTTGCCGGGCGGCAACGTGGTCGAATAGGCACACCTTTACCAGACATTACTGTTTGGATTCCATCAATGAGGCGGATACCGCAGTGGGGCAAGCAGTGCTTCGCCATCTCTTTAAATAAGATGAGCCTCTGTTCCCTCCTCCTTTTTCTTCTGTGATTGCTATATGCTTTTAAGCTATGTGTTTACTTCTTGTGAAGATGCTTGCAATCCCAGTGCTAAGGAGTTACTGCTATCTATTCTATTCAAGCATGTGAATCTATGAAAGACACCCCTAATACTGGAGAAGAACTATCGTTACTTACCTGTAAACAGGTGGTTCTCCAGTATTGGTGTCTTTCATAGATTCACATGCGACCCACCCTTCCTCCCCTCTGAGGCTCTCTTCTCCTCATACGCTATTATTACTAGTGCTACGAAAATCTGAGGGCTTGAGCTTCTGAGGAGAAGGTTCTAGAGGGTGCTTGAGCCTGATTGGCTGCAGTTTGGACCAACATAATGACACTGATATGTTACAAATGAGTTTTTTCTCTTGTAATGTCTTCCTATGGAAGTTACCATTTAGAGGTTTTACAGTGTATTATCTCTATTTTTATTACTCTATGATATTATCATTTATGTTATATTAGCAATATTGCTATTTTTATGTACCGTGGGACTCCCACTTCGACGACGGGGAATATTCAAGCATGTGAATCTATGAAAGACACCAATACTGGAGAACCACCTGTTTACAGGTAAGTAACGATAGTTCATATGTATTTTAGAAGGCTTGAAATCAACTACCAAATAGGGCTTTATTACTGCTTTTTAGTTATAAGCTTTTCCAGAGCATTCTCCAAGTGTGTAGTGGTGGCAATGTTTATTTGACACCAGGGGATTTTCACCTGTTTGGAAAACAACTGATTGAACACAGCATAAGGTTCTTCACAATTTATGAGCACAAATAAGTTGTGACAAATTGATGCTAAAAGTGGCCTGTCGATTCGCTATCTGGTTTCTGTTCTCTGCATAGGGTCAGCAAAAGTCTGTCATTTAGAGGACAGACTATCATCCACTGCCTAGCTATATTGGAATATAAAGACTACGTTTTAGGCAATAGTTAGGTCAGACTCCCTGACTTCCTGTATATTCATGGTACCAAAAGGCAGACTCAGCATGAGACCGCTGTTGGAGCATCTGGAGGGAAAGTGGCAACTGAAATGAGGAGGCTGAGATGACAGAATAACCCTATCACACTCAGTTAAACAATCTTTCCCTTGGTGTTGGAAGAGAACTAAAACATTGGCAGTAGTCCTGTTTCAGAGACATTTATTTATTTATTTTATTTATTAATACAACTTGTAGAGCGCGTGTGTTTGCCCGTAGGCGTCTTGGCGCTAAGATCACTATGACGAGTCTCTGGGTGATAAAACGTAGAGGCAAGAGAGTGCTTACTGGTTAAACAGCCATGTCTTCACCAGTTTCCTAAACTGAAGCAGGGAATGTGCCATTCGTATGGTTAACGGGAGCGAGTTCCAGAGTCTGGCTGCAGATACTGTGAAACGCCTGTCTCCCCAGGTAACCGTTCTGGTGCGGGGTACTGCCAACTGTTGTAGTTGCATCGTTCTCAGCTGTCTGGTCGGGCAATAAATGGAAAGCTGCTCTTGCAGGAATCTTGGGCCAGAGTTATGAGTAGCTTTAAAAGTTAAACAGAGTGTTTTGAATTTGATGCAGTTTTTTATTGTCAGCCAGTGGTAACTCCTAATTATGTGGCTGACTGATTTAAATTTTGGAGTTCTTGAAAGTAGTCTGGCAGCCGCATTTTTGGATCAGTTGAAGTTTGGAGATCACCCTGGACATAAGGGTAATCCATTTTCTTGGACCTTCAGAGTATGGATGGAAGGGGACAAGTAGCACAGCGCAACCGATGGTAATGGACCACACAGGATGACCTCAAATACTTATAAACATATTGCTACTCGACTCGACCTTGCTAGCTCTGTAGGTTTTTTTACCATGTGTCTATTAAGACTCAGTGTTCTGATGGACATGTCAACAGTGTATACTGTTTCCAGAGCAGTGGGAACAAGATTAAGAGTCCTGTTGGGAGAGGGTCAAACAATCTGGAATTGATCGTTGGCTCTAAGCATCAGCATTGCAGCAGTGTAGCTACCATGGCAGCAGAATGCCAACCTGACCAGGAATTGCAGAACACAAATGGGTCTTAAAGAGAATGCTGTTTTTAGATGTATTTGCCGCATTGAAAAAACAGATATAGCAGTATTTGTAATAGCAGCAAGCATAAAATACCATGGATTTCCTACCAGATTTGCATAACCTATGTCAAATGAGATTACTCTATGGATGAGCTGCTCAGGAAAAGATCTGTACACCTTTCCAATTGTACTACTTACCCGTAAAACATTGTTAGAGTTGAAACAGCATAAAAGTAAAAGTAATCTGATTGCCCTAGACTTTCATGCTAGTTGTCATATCTAGATCGCTACCCTCTGTGCCTGGAAACTCAACCGAGATTGCTATGCAGATGAAGTCTGCTATCATGAAAATCAGCAACCGTGTTCTACCAAGGCTTTCCATTCCTGAGCTTAGCCACTTGCCTCCTGAGTACAAGCAGTATGACCTTCTGAATTTGCCCCTAAACTGTGTGAAAGAGGCAAGCACTCATTGTCATATTATGCAATGCGAACACACTACAAATTTCCTATAAAGTGGCCTATTTAGTATCCGTAAGGTAGGGCAGGAGGGTGAACGAGATTGAGGCACTTTTCATCAATTAATATATTGTTTTCCTTCTCAGTAAGGTTTCTCTCAGGATGCATCTGTCGTTCTTACCAAAGACCATTCCTGATTGCTATATTAACCAGACGATATAAAACCTGCAATCTCTGTTTAATACCCTACCTCTAATTTCCTGATTACAGGCAACGTGTGATGTCTCTAGTCACCTCTTATGAAGAACTGATGCAGCTGCTCAGCTGTAAAAATGTATTACAATTGATTTCTAACATTATAATGCCTGCTGACAGACCCAACAGCCAAGGGGAAAAGCAGTTTAAAGAACGAAAATAAAACCTGACTTTTCCTTTGTCTGTTCTGTTTTTGTAGCTGAACAGTGATAAGCAGAAATGAGGCATTTCTGGCAACTTGTTTATTGTTTGCATGCTTTTTGTAATTATGTCTAAACATGAATCTCTTGCATTTAGCTACACATTCTGAGCTACAGCGTTTTATTTTTTAAATCTGGCTTATATTAAACTGATTTTGCTATCATTTTGCAATAAATATGTACCTACGTTGTAATATGTTTAATTTTACTAGAGATTCTACTTTTATCTGTCATATTTGCAACCATCCTATTTTGTTCAAACAAAAGAGAAGCACCACAGGGATTTAAGATGTTACTGGCAAAGGTAATGGTGTGAAACCTCTGCGTACGATCACCTTGTAAAGAAACTTGGCCTTTGGATTCGTTTCTCTATATGGTTACACCACTACTTGGTGACTTGCTATATCATTATGTATGGCAAGGGTTGCTTTATCCCATATATAATTACCAGCTTTCTTCACAATTTCTGCCTCTCTACCGCCCATCTTAGATGCTAAAAGTGCATAGATAATATATAAGCTAATATATAAGCAGAACGGAAGATCAATATTCATAGAAGAAGCTGGTTTTAAAGTATTGCTTTGTCCTCACTGATTAGATAGTTTCAGAGCTGTCCATCGAGTGTGGATGGTTTCTGTGAACCAGAAGCCTAACAGGATCCTCCTCTTAAAGCCTAGTGCTCATTATGTCTGGGGCACAGCAGTTGTGCTGGTTTCATGTCACATATTCCAGTTTCACAAGTTGGTAAAGCATCAACTTAGATGTCAGTATGCATATTCAAGAAGGATTTATATTTATAGTTTTTTGCTAAGGCTGTCCTGTGGCTGGACAGTCCTAGTTTTGCATCTATTGTCTTAAATCTGCTTAGTACTGTTTTCACTTTTACTGGTTCTTCCCTCCTCCTTCTTATTTGGGGTGGGCTAGCTCCTCTATTTTATGGTTTTACAATGACAAACAAAATACAGTGATTTTTTTTTCTTCAACATAGTTTATTGGTTGCATGATAACAATGTACAAAATACAATACAGGTCACAGCCATAATTCTCCGAGTCATGTTCTAGAACTTTTTCATTACATCAGTGCAAAAAGTAATCAATTATTGCATCAGTTCCCCAATTCAATAGTGACATAGTGATCTATTCGCGACCCTTGCACATACCTCGATACGTACCTCAAACTACTTACCAAACTACTACTAATCCCAACTAAGACCCACCCCCTCCCTTTCCACGGGTGTGTATCACATTAAGCACAAAATATAAAACACATTTCGTGATCTAACTGCAACTCAAGTGTACCCATGATGGCCATGCAAGGGGCCTCCTTTAATAACATCGCTCCCCATGTATCCCTCCTCTGTTTGCTGATCAGACAAAGATTGCACCAGCGTTTCCCGTGCTGTCGCCGAGTCCAATGCTTTCTCATTATTTGAGCGTCGCGCCTGTTGGAATCTGATAACACTCTCGCTAATAGCCCATTACTAGCCATTCAGCCCTCCATCTCTTACTGTTGGAACCTTCCTTCGACTTCCAGTGCATCATTATTTCCCTCTTTGCTAATAATAACCCCATATCTACATATTTACTTGTCACCTTTGCTTTGGAAGTGTGAGGGAACCATTGTAGTATGCATGTAGCCATATCAAAATCTAAGTGTCGCTCGGTGACTGCATTCAACAGGTCTCCTCCTTCGTCCCAGTAACCTCTTAGCTTTGGGCACTCCCACAGCATGTGTTCCAGTTCCACCCCTTCTTTTGCACATCAAGGACATGCTGCGTCCTCAACCTGAAAGTATTTCCGGATCTTACAAACAAAATACAGTGATGAAGAAGGAAAAGTTACTTACTATAATGCTTGTTCTCTGTCAGGGGATCTCTATTGATAATCATAAGTACTGAATCGTCCCGTCCAGTGCAGGGATCCCAAGGCAGTTTTTTCAAAGTCACATCTACTTCGCTTTACTTTGCAAAGGCCTGGAAACATATGTGACAGACATTTTTTGCAGCCTTAAAAACAGGCTATATTGACTATGTTTTCGAAATTACTTTCAAATTGAGAGGGAAAAGGGTTGTAACCTTAAACAGCACTTAAACCAAAATAAAAAGTGATGTTCTAAAACATCCTTCTCAATCGCTTGTTACTTCATTTTAAAGCAAACTAAGGAATAATACATAGCAATGTAGCCTGAATAGGACACTGTGTCTTTAAGGGCCTTCGGATCTCCAGTGTCCCATCATGCCCTGTTGGCGGCAGTTTACTCAGTTCTTTTTTCCGGCTCCTGCTGAGAGGAGGCTGGAGGAGAGCTCTGCCTTTTTACAGGTTTTTTAACTCCCAAATTTCATATAAAGCTGGTTTGCTTGACGTACTTTGAGGTGTAGAGTATTTTTAGATTATTTTCTGACAGAATAATTATCTAATTTTTTAGGTCGAAGCACGACCTGCATTCAATGCGTAAGCATTGATTGCAGTGTGCTTCGACAACTATTGCTACCCGTTTTTGGGAATGTGGACAGGAGAGGGTGCACGAGCGCAGATCTGCTCGGTTTTGACCTCGTGAGCGCGCACGGCGCCGTGCCCCTCTCCTGCCTCATTCCCTTGCGCAAACACTCTACACTCACGCATGCGCACATACACACACTGCATACACACACGCACCCTCCCTTAAACAGACACACGCGCACTCCAAGACACATACACACACACACGCACGCACACACACATACACAGCCCGCCCCCCCCGCACGCGCACACACATGCTTCCCCCCCCCGCAGCTCAGCAACCCACTCACCGGCTTCCTTCGTGCGGCGGCTCTCCTCAGCTGCAGGGCCCGGCAGCAGGAATCTTCTTCCCTCCTTCGGCACCGGGGCGCAGGGTAGGCTCCTGCCTGCTCCGGTGCTCCAAACAATCGCGGCTCTTCCGTGGGAGGCGGGGTAGGCTCCCGCCCTCCTACTTCCTGTTTCCGGTTGTCGCGCCGGCCTGCCTGACTTCCTGGTCGCAGGCCGGCAGAGTGACGAGGATGTTTGATTTGCGGTATTTATTTATTTATTTATTTATGCATTTTTATATAGCGCGGACTTTACCCGAAGGCGGTATTTATTTGTTTATGTATTTATGCATTTTTATATAGCGTGGACTTTACCCGAAGGCGGTATTTATTTATTTATGTATTTATGCATTTTTATATAGCGCGGACTTTACCCGAAGGCGTCAGAGCGCTTCACATTAGGAACAGAAATGAAACATAATGAGAAACATTACAAAAGAACAGGTTGCAAAAACATACGTTACTTACATAAGGTAATAGTGACAATTGTGAGCAAACAAAATACATGAGGTAGTAAAAACTATGAGCAACCAAAAATACATGAGGTAGTAAAGGTAATAGTGACAATCGTGAGCAAACAAAATACTTGAGTAAAAATTGTGAGCAACCAGAATACATGGGTAGTAAAGGTAATAGTGACAATTGTGAGCAAACAAAATACTTGAGTAAAAATTGTGAGCAACCAAAATACATGAGGTAGTCAAAAGTGCACAAGAGGAAATGAAAGTGACAAGTGTGCAGTTATAAGAGAAAACAGAGTATAATTAGAGGTATAGTCCTGCAATAAGTGCTAGACACTCAGGCTCAGGAACAAGCGTTACATGGGCAAGGTGGCACTTGTGCAAGTATCAAAGGCAAAGACATGTGAGAGGTAGCAGCCGTGTGTTGCAAGGGCAGAGTGGTGTGTGCATGTTACAAAAGGGCACCGAACACCAGTACATGGAAAATACTGCAAAAAGGCAGACCCTCCAATCACAGGCATACACTGGGAAGGCACTTCCATGGTCATGGAAAGTAGAAATTATCAGTAGTGGGAAGTCTTCCTCACAAATAGCAAGAGGACGTGAATTACTTTTGGAGGTGTCTCTGGAGGAGGAGAACTTTGAGGTCCCTTTTGAAGGCCTGGGAGGAGGCAGTGGTTCGGAGCTTTTTTTTGTCCTCTCGCGGTTTGTAAATACAAAACATAGTGCATTACAAATGCTATAGGTATCACATTTGCGAAAGTTATAACTATTGGCATTGTAAATGACGAAGCTATTTAAAAAAAAGAAACATAAATAAAAACTTTGCCATTTACAATACCAATAGCTCAAACTTTCCTAATGCGAGACCTATTGCATTGCAAATGCTTGTTTGCAAAATGCCACCTCTTTTTGGGAACTGCCCAGAGTGTGGCAGGAAAATGGCATCAACAGACCCAGACAGGATCTGTCTTTTTGTGTTTGCCAGACCCATGACTCCAAGACATGTCGCCACTATAAAACTCTCTCAAGGTGCACTTTGAGGGCGAGGAGACTGTACCCTCTACCAGTGCCCCTACGTTTTGCTTTTAGGACTCACTCAGAGGGAGATTTAAAAGGAGACCAACTGGGGAAGACATCGCTCCTGTTCGACATCAAGGGCATCTGCGTTGAGAAGAGGTACTGCGCCTACTTGCTCGCTGTCAAGAGTTGGGTTGATGTTGAGAACACCTATGATGTCGAAGAGAAGAGCATTGTTGACGTTGAGAGACCATGCAATGTCGAGGACTTCGATTTTGAGACAGGGTTCGATGTTGAGATATCATTCACCTTCCTTAAAGAAGATGGCAGAGCGGCTTGCACTCTTGAAAGTTCACAGACTTCTATCAGAGTCCGATCCAGAGTATTCCAAAGGATGTTCGCCATCAAGACCAACATCTCTAGTCACCATACTGGATTCACCAACACCACCCCAGGCTCCGGCAGGATCCCCTCTTCCAGCTCCTCCACCTCTTCCTCCCAGCTGTGCCAGCAATACCTCCTCCACAGCCCATGTGTCAGCCTCCACTTGTTTCTTCTATGAGGCACTCTAGATCACGCTCACGCCACACCAGTCTTCGCACCTCAAGATCCCACGCTGACATTGTCACTCCAGATGTTCACACTCATGGCAAAGAAGATTTTCTTCCTCCAGATCAAGATCTTCACGGTCCCATCATACAACTGCATCTTCTGGTCTATAGTCTCCTACTCTGACAGATCCTCCGCCACTGAGAATATCTCATATAGATGACATTAATACCTTCCCAAGAGGTTCTTATCAGAGTAGCTAATACACTAAATATTGATTTGACAACTATCACCACTTCCACGTTGGTAATCTTTGAGATGCTCCATCAAAGGTCTGCCTCCAGACCTCTACTACTGTTGGTACCCAGTTTGTATGGAGCTGTTTCTGACACTAACTTCTGTAAAGGCTTCCCCATCTCGCCTTCAGAAAAAATACAAGCCTCTCGGCCAAGATCTTCCTTTCTTACTAACGGACCTTATACCCTATTCCAGATTCAGTTATAGTCTCTGCAGGCATAAGTTGCATGCTACAGCACCTTCATCCACTGTTCCTCCTGACAAGTACAATAAAAAGCTGGACTCTCTGGAAAGAAAGGTTTGTGGAACTTCTGTCACAATGAAAGCGGCTAGTACGTCTGCACTTCTGGGGCATTATGACAGATCTTTTTGGGATTCTGTCTAACCTTTCATGGAATTTTCTTCCAAGAGACAGATGTCAAGATTTTCAAGAATTTATCAACAAAGGTGGGATGGTGTCTAACCATATCATTAGTGCTACAGCTGATACTTCTACTCTCGTAGCACATGGGTATTGTCATGGTCTGTTGTAGTGTAGTTCCTATATCCCTGATAGGCTCTGCACATTGGAATAATATACTCTATAGTTTTCGCATAGGATTGAGGTCATTATGCCTCTATTGAGTATATTAAACTTAATTACTTGTGTGTGCCAGCAAACTCAGAGGTCACTAGAAACTTCTTGAATGAACAAGAAAGGATTAGTTTCTGACAACCGCATAAACATGACAACTTTGTTTCCCTTAGAATCGGAACAATCTCAGAATCGTGGAAACAATAGATAACAGTTTCACTCAGTCAATCGTACCTAACCTAAGTGTAGTACGAGGGAAGAAGTAGGTGCTATTTAGCTATAGTCTAGTTTAGCTATAGTTGCCAAGATTTGCCAAAAGTCCCTCTAGGTTCTAGTACGCTCCATACCTTAGAATGAGTGAGGTTGGAATCTCTTTCCGGGTCTCGATCTCTAACACCCCGCAAGGGGAGTCAGAAACACTGGAGCTGGATTCTTAGAGGAGGATGACAGCGTCTGGTCAGTGCATCAGACAGGGACTTGACTTCCTTTCGAACTTGCCGTGGCGAACCGCGTCATGCAAGTAGGCAGCTAAACCATGGACCCTGTTTCGCCATGGTAAGTGAAGGTATATTTACACCTTGAAGGTGTTTAGGAATGCCAGTATTGACGTAAAAGTCCGGCATAAGAACGTCATGAATGAACCCCTAAGGAATAGATGTTCATGCATAATAAATTAGTTCTTGGAGAAATCAATATCCAAGCAAGGGGAA
This sequence comes from Lissotriton helveticus, assembly GCF_964261635.1. Lineage (NCBI taxonomy): Eukaryota > Metazoa > Chordata > Amphibia > Caudata > Salamandridae > Lissotriton > Lissotriton helveticus. The sequence continues at coordinate 589,014,950 of NC_136068.1, forward strand.
GTCCTAAAGGCTTAAGAGTCTTGTTTTCCAGGAACTCGTTGTGAAGTAGATGAACGGATGTAGGTGGCCATGCCTGTATTTGGTTAGCATGGAGAATGCCTAAATAAGGGCTGGATTTCTATGCCTAAGTATGGGCAACACGAATTGTGCCTATATAAGGTCATAAATCGGGAAACTTATATACGGTATATAAATCGACACACAACACCCACTCCACTTTCGTATGAATGACATTACTAAATTCTAAACATGTTAAGCATATCTAAAATATAGCTACGTATGGATGGCTAAGAACACGTCTAAAAATACATTGTACAGTGCATAAAAACTGTTGCCATACATAAAAATGCATTGGTGCTGTACATATTTAAAGCCATGTTTCATTCTAAGCATATATTTACATTGATTGCTAAATGAATGAACATACATATATATATTCCTCTGCTCCAAAACACCAGCCGGTAGCACACGTGAGCGGGTGCACACAGAACGGGGGTGTGCCCGTTGTTATGTCCAAGCTCCTAAACATCCAAGGGTTTTAACCCATAAAGAAAGTAGCACTCTCAGCGGTTAGTTCCACCAGTGATTTTATTTCGGGAACAATACAGCAACGACGCGTTTCGCCATGGGGCTTCTTCAAATTGTGCAAGGAGCCGCGGCGCCTGTCTGCCTATAAGAACGTCATACATCTTATCAAAAGCAAGGAAGGACTATTGTACATATTTACAAAAGGCCGCCATCTTAACATGTAGTAACGAATATAGCAACAATACGGGTTTCCAATACCCTGATAGTTGGCCCAACTATAAACACTATATATATATATGTGCATGGATAAATAAATCCAAAATTCATAAAACCCAGGATGGGCTGTGATAGTCCTAACTTCCAAATGCTGCAATTACTCCCAATATGGGATGGTCTTAGGCAGAGTCTTTGTATCAAAAACCATTTTATCTTGCCCTGTATGGGCCGAATCAAATCACACATTTAAAAACATAATCTTAAAAAGATTTAAAATATTCATCTATACATGTCTTTCTGACATTACTATAATATCATGCAGAATGGATGTATCAAAAGGCAATTAGGAAATTACAGGTACATCAAACAAATCTTATCTGATCTCGGAATTATCATGTCCCTATGCATCAGCCTAAATGTACTGCTAGCTCTTCATGCATGTTAAGACCTTTGGGATTTTTGCTCTGCATGTCTATAATATACCTGGATTCCAGACGTCTGAGTTTTAATAGTCTGTCTCCCCCTCTGATGTTAGCAGGCACACTGTCAAGGCAAACATAGGACAACAGGTCCCTATTGCTACTGTGCTTCCTTTCAAAATGCCTTGCTACAGGGTAAGATTCATCCTTCTTGGCGATCGCACGCATATGCTCCAAAATGCGCAGCTTAACAGCATTGGTCGTGCTGCCGATGTAATTTAAGCCGCACGGGCAAGTGAGACAATAAATTGCATAAGGCGTGGAACATGTTAGAAATTTCATAATCCGTTTAGGATTCGCCAATCCAGGTATTTTGTAGGTGAGTGTCCGCTTGCTAAATTTACAAGCCTTGCAGCGGCCACATGGGTGAAAACCATTAAGAGCAGGTAGTTTAGGGGTTTCTCCAGGTTGAAGAAAATGACTTGAGACCCTGCATTTTGAGAGAAAGTGGTGATTAAACGAAACGTCCCATTCTTTGTTTTCGCAATCACTTTAGGTTTCAACAACTCAGATCTTTTCATTTTCTTAACTCTCTCATAGGCTCGTGTAAGTACAACATCATTATACCCCCTTATTTTGAATCTAGTCAGGCTAGCATCCGCCGCCTTCTCAAAGTCTTCATCCTTAGAGTTATTCCTTCTTAGCCTTAATAGTTCCCCATAAGGAATACTGTCAATTAATTGACGGGGATGACCACTAGCAGCACAGAGCGTAGAATTCCCCGCAGTTTCTTTTCTGTACAATTTAGTCTGCATTTTCCCATCTTTATCAATGTAAACTGTGAGATCTAAATAGTTTACAGAGGTGCTACTGATCTGACCAGAAAACCTTAGATTTACATTGTTGTTATTTAGAACATCAACATATGCACCGGCTAATTCTATGGTGGAATCTAGGATGATAAACAAATCGTCTATATAACGATGCCATCCTATGATTCGATTATTCCATTCTTGATTAACACTGCTCCAGGCCACCTGCTCCTCCCACCAACCTACGAAAAGGTTCGCAAAGCTGGGAGCGGAGCAGGCGCCCATCGCTACTCCAGACACCTGCCTATACATCTGTTTTCCAAATAAGAATATATTGTTGTTAAGGCTAAATGTCATGAACTCCAGTAACATCTTGTTGTGTTCATAAAACCGTGCAGGTCGTTTATCTAAAAAGCTGGCCATAGCTATCAAACCATCACCATGTGCAATGCACGTGTACAAACTGGTGATGTCAAGGACCATCATGCAATAGGTGGTTTTCCATTTCACTTCATTAATACAATTCAGAAAATGCTTAGTGTCTCTTAAATAAGACTTCAAGGACATGACCAAAGGAGAAAGAAAAGAGTCCACATAAATAGAAAGATTCTCTGTTACACTCCCATTGGAAGCTACAATGGGACGGCCCGGTGGATTAAACATATCTTTGTGAACCTTTGGGAGGTAATAAAATGTAGGGATCACAGGACTAAGACAACGCAAAAATAAATGTTCATCAGTACTGAGCATATTCAAATGATACCATTTTAATATCATGTCATGGTATACACTAACACTCTGATTATACACTTTCTCGTTCACAGTCATATAGGTGTTAGTATCTCCCAATAGACGTAAAGCCTCCGTTTCATATTGGGTAGTAGTGAGCAGGACAATATTACCCCCTTTATCAGAAGGCTTACATACTATGCCTGCATCTTCGCTCAGAGTTTTTAAAGCCACCTGTTGATGTTTGGTGAAGTTCCCTCTTACTGGCAGGAATTTTTTCGTGTTTCTTAGTCTCGCAAGATCCCTCAACACAGCTTCAGAAAAGGTGTCTATAGCATCAGCTGCCATCATCGGCATAAAGGTGGAAGCTGGTTTGAAGACACTAGCTCCACCCTTTTGTTGTACGTCACATATTTCCAACATCTGGGTATTGGTTACATCACCATCCCCCCCTATGTTGATTTCCTGATGTAGACCCTCCATAGTTCTCAAACCTCCCAAGTCACTACATCTCAATTCTGTGGGCTTAATGTTTGTAGTCAGCATAGTTTGTTCACAATGTGGTTTCAACTTGAAAAATTTATGTAGTTTAAGTTTTCGTGTGAACTTGAAAACATCGATCCTGGTCTGCGCAAATTCAAAGTTTCTGCGTGGACAGTAGGATAACCCTAATTTTAATATGGATTCTTCTTCTTTATTCAACACTTTGTTCGTCAAGTTGATAATGGTCAAATTATCCGAATCCACTCTCAATTCTTCTTCTTGTAAAAGGGTTTCTTGCTGCGTGTGACGGGTGGGGATCCTAGTGGGTTTCTTCCCACCACCCCCCGCCGCGTTTTCCTCTTGCCACTTGATTGTCCGGAGGCTTTCCCCGGCCTCCCTCCAATTGTTATTTGCGCATAACTTTGTACTCTACATGAAAAGGAGAAACGTCATCAATACCATCTTCGCTTGCCGCTTCTTCAGTGTTGGCGTCTGATTCCGATGTCGCGGATTCAGCAATTACTGGTCCAATGACTTTTGTTCTCAATTGTTTCCTGGTGTGGTCATACTTTTTAGCGAAGGTCAGGACTCTTCCCGTTTGATAATCATTTTCGTCCCTCTCAAATTTTTCTTCTTTGCGCTGTTTAATTTTTTGTTCATATTTTTTTAGGCGTTTTTTCATCTGTTCACGTTTTTCTTCCAAATTAACTTGGTCTTCCTCCTTCGTTAATTCATTCTCAAGATCTTTGATCTGTACCAATGCCTTTTCTCTGTCACTCCAAGCAAAGCGTACTAATATTATTAAGCTCCCTTTGCATGATGCTGCTGTATGTTCGGCCCATGCATCAAGCAACTGCGGATCAGGGTTCTCGTACGCTGGAATAGTGTATATCCTCCTATATATATACACATTTTGAAATGGCGCGTAAATACAGAAGAAACAAGCATTGGCATTGCCAATAGGTCTCGCTTTGGGACCTTATAAGTATTTAGTTAAGCAGCACAATATCCTTGGTGCAAGAACATCAACTGTTGCATGGCTAAACAAGGTCCCTAAGGCGAGACCTATTGGCTTGCCAATGTTTGTTCCATTTTATTTAACGATCCAACTCAGAACAGTAACTAAAAAGGAAAGAAAAAAGTAGCTGTGTCATTTTGTAGGCGCACGCATGCGTGGTGTGCAGGGCTGCAAAGTGAAACTGCTGTCTTTGTCTAAGGCTTTTTTCCCTTCAGCCATGCTGCACAGCCTCTGTGCAGCTAGGCTAAAAACCATTGGCAAACCTAATATATCCCAAAGGCGAGACTTATTAGTGCTGCCAATGCTATTTAACATTAGTCGGACCCGCTGTCAATGCCTTTACTTTTAGCTTCATTCACGGTCACTTCCTCTATGTCTACATTCATGAGAATCAAAATCTGCCAAATTTATGACCCTCACTTCGAAAAACCATCCCTTGACTCATTAGCTCCCATAATCCGCTGTTCCTTTACGAATGTAAGTGGTGTTGGAAGAGATTGATCAGGTTTGTGATAGAACAGGGGGCTGTGACGTAGAATGCACTGCTGAATGTGGTGTACTGCGTGACACGGTATGGTGCGATGGAGAGCAGAGCAATAGCACAAATGTGAGGAATGCTAAAAACTAGAGGTTTAGGAATAATGGGATGGAAAGTCCATAAATCAGAGGCTAGGGTCACTTAAATAAAAAAGAAGTCTGTAAGCCAGAGTCTGGAAACACTGACGCAAAAAGAACTGAAATTCAAAAGCTGCTGATAAGGATGGGACATTGGTGGCACTGCGGCTCCTAGAGATACCAGGGCTTTGGATACCAAAGCATTGTTTCGTGTGGTGCAAAGCATTGTTTAGTGCGGCGCAGAGCATTGTTTTGTGCGGTGCAGAGCATTGTTCCGTGCGGTGGAAAGCATTGTTTCGTGCGGTGCAAAGCATTGTTTCGTGCGGTGCAAAGCATTGTTTCGTACGGTGCAGAGCATTGTTTCGTGCGGTGCAGAGCATTGTTTCGTGCGGTGCATAGCATTGCTTCGTGAGGTGCAGAGCATTGTTTCGTGAGGTGCAGAGCATGGTTGTGTGAGGTGAAGAGCATGGTTTGGTGAGGTGCGAAGCATTGTTTGGTGAGGTGCGAAGCATTGTTTGGTGAGGAGCGATGCATTGTTTGGTGAGGTGTGATGCATTGTTTGGTGAGGTGCAATGCGTTTGGTGAGGTGCAATGCGTTGTTTGGTGAGGTGCAATGCGTTGTTTGGTGAGGTGCAATGCATTGTTTCATGGGGTGCTAGCATTGTTTCGTGAGGCGCATTGGATTGCGAGGTGTGCTGCGACAGTGCACCGTGTTATATTGTTGTGTGCTGCAGACTAGGGTGCTGTGGCTTGGATAGTGTATTTTCTGTGATTGGCTGCAGTGTAATGTTGTGCTGTATGATCTAGCTTAGGGTGCTGTGTGACGGAGTGCAGGATCTTGTGTGATGGGCTGCAGAGTGCCTTGTGCCACCACCCCCATGTGGTGGAGAGTATGGTGCTGAGCCACTGTGAGGAATGCTGCGTCATGTAGAGTGGAAAGTATGGCATGGTAAAGCTCTACCACCCTACCTGTTGTTTTCGCTCTATCTCTATATTTTCCTCCATTGAACATGACAGTCTGAGAGGCCTTTGGAGGTGCTCCACATTTCAGCATCTGAGCTGGCAGCAGGCACTCCCTCCCAGCAGGCTGAAGTGACTGTCTCTGGTGGGGAGACTGCCTTGAAGCCGGTGTTAACTGTGACTCTAGTGCGAGTTCCTGTTTTTCTTGCCTCTACCCGCAAAAAACCCTATGATCCTTCCTCTTAACTCGTCCAGGCTGGATTACTCGAGCCCACTCTTACTAGGCTCGCCCGATAAGTAGATTAGTAGCATCGAGGTGGTCTAGAATTCGAAGGCCAGGAGATGCTTCTGAATCTCCTGAGACATTTTCCTATGTCTTCCAGTTTATGGAACCGCCATGGCAGCCTGTGGGACGGAATCCGATTTAAAACCCGGATCATGTTCACAGAGCTGTCCATAATTTTGGCCCGATCAGTTTAGAGAACTGTTTTCTTTGTGCTCTCCTGCCAGAGATCATCCACCTCCTTTTACGTATTTCCGGGAGAGGTGGGAGCTGAGCTGAGCCATGGAATAAACTTCTGCGTGACTGCGTGCAACATCGGATCATTGGAGATTCTTAATAAATCTCAAAACCTGCTTTGTTAGTCCGATCTACCTGTGGCATCTGATTATTCCTGTGTTTTACTCTCCGTTCTCCTGATTCGTGCCAGCAGAATTATTAGCGCCTAGAAAGCTATTTTTGAACATATGCAGCACTCTGTAAATCACAAGCTGGCGGTACCTGCTGCTCTTTACTGTGTCATTGCCATAAGTACGAGCGCCTCTTATTCGCAGGGTATAGAAAGTCTGCCCTGCATTGTTTTCAGTGATTTGTTATCACGGTCTTCTTCGCTGTTCAGGTAATAAAAACCATAAAGGCAGCGGTTGTTCCAAACAATGGTCTCCACTTCAAAAGAGTGTTTCTATTTTCTTGTTAATACAATATTGATACTGTCTGTGCCGACATGACATTGAACACAAAGCTATTTACTAATTAGTACACATATTTATTTGACATCGGCGGGAAATGCAGCTTTTCGCTCACGTGTCATTCGCAATTTCATTGTTTCAGCGCACTTCAGCCCTCACGAGACACGCTGCCGCACGAAAATATTTCTGGCCCTTTTGTGGCCCAAACGATAACTTCAGAAGTTTTCTTGTAGGGAATTGTGCTGTTTACCAATTGCTACGTTTAATAAATTGAAACTTTAATTGTGTAACGTAACTGGTGCTCGTGGAAAGCACAACGAAAATTAAACAAAAAGTATGCACAGTGAGCTGCTGCTCATGTGTGGCTTTAGGCAAACAAAGGGAGACTCCAACACGGATCCCCAGAGCGAGAAAAGATGGCGCAGCAGTTACCGCTACGGACTTTGGAGCTGGGGATCCGTGTTTGAGCCCCGGCCTCGGATGGATAAAAGAAACTTGTCCTGGACCCACTTATTAAAATATATTATTGGAGAGAGTACAGTACACAGGACAGCGTAATAGCCAGCCAAACAAGGACGGTCCATCCTCTAACTCCACTGCAATGCCTCCTTCCAGCAAGGAGAACCAGGTAACAAAGACAGAAAACCGCACGCACAAAAAATAAAAAAGGGGTGGACACAGCTACTGAATCCCTCCCCTCCAGGACTCCGTGACCTGCCTCCTGGTTGCCATAGCAACGTTTCTGGAAATCGCCTTGCGACACCAGAAGTCAGGTCACGGAGTCCTGAAAAGGAGGGAGTATAGCGGACAAATCATCAAAACAGGGGCATTGTCCAATGGCAGGCCTCCATTTCGCGAGGCCGGCCAATGGCAGAAGGGGCGTGGTTTCATGCCCTTTCTTGTTTACAAGAACTCTCGCCTGCAGCAGCGCATGCGCTGCAACGCAGGCTTCGACCTAAAAAGGCCAAAACCATTTCATGGCAAGTTACATTGTTATTGACAAGGTGACATATTGTCTCTGAAAGTTTTTCAAATAATTCTGTTATCTATGAATAGTTCTACTGTAAGGAGATTACTTTGCCCAAAAAGAAAAATACAAATTTGGGAAAAAAAATTATTATAGGAAAATGTTCCAAGTTTAGTCTTTGTTTTGAAAAAAATGAAGAACAAATTTAGAGTCTTCCCGGTACACTGTGTGCTGAATCAAAAGTCAGTGTATGGCAATGGAGAAAACATGAAATTTTCTAATACTGTAGACAAAAACTCATCTACCGTTGTAGGTGAAAGTTGGATTACCTCGTTTAAAAGACTAATCACACATAGAGGAGAAGCATCGCCGTCAGCATTGGTCGCATCAGCAATGTTCTTATCGGATGTTACCTGTGCGCCTGTTGTTTCTTCTTGTACCTCAGCAGTAGCAATTTGCGTCTGTGAGATCTCTATGAATGCCATCATCAGGATTGGTAGCCGCTGAGGACAACACAGAGCATGGGCCGTTACCGGGTCCAGCAGAGTATCGACTGATGGGAGTGTTAGACAGATGTCTAGCACGCATTCTTCACCGCAGAGCAGTCAGCCTAGAACAGGTAAGAAGCAATCCTGCCAGATTGGTCTGAATGACAGATGCCATGTGGTATTTAATTCTCGTAGACGAGGTAAACCTAAAATTTGGACGATGCACTCAAGACACTTCTTCTCCAATAGAACACTCTCTATGGTGCTTGGAGTGACGCTGGTGATTTGGCTTGCCATATCGTAGCAGTAGGAGCAAAAATAGGATCCCTGCAACAAGTCCAAAAATGAGTGGCAGTCCGCCAAACACAGAGTTCACGAAGTTGGGAAATATTCCGAGGACTGCTTGAAAAGGTGCTAAGAGTCCTGAACACACGGTCTGAAATACATGTACAATACCGCTCGTATCAGATGTGTTTAAGATACGTTCCAACATTTCTGAAAAATGTATAGGGCTTTTTGTGTTCAAAAGGGCATGTAATCTCTGCAGAAGTCCTTGCGAGTTGTAGATCATAGGTTTCTTTGGCCGAGGTCAGTGGTACCGTTTGTTGTAAAAGAATGGCTTTCATTCTGCTTAAAGTATCAATTTGTATAGAAGAGATGTTCAGGGAAGGCCATAAAGGCGACTCCCTGGCTGTCTTGGTTTGTGGAAACAATACTTGCATACAGCAAATGACCCTGGATGAAACAGTCACTAGATATGGGATACCTGTCAACGTGCCATAGCAGATGTGATAATTTAACATGAGGTAACTCCCAGTAGAAAGTGGTCTAAAAATTGGGTTAATCACTGCAGCTGGTGAACCTTGCAGGTGACAGGATAAGTTTGTAGTGGAACCATTGCAGGCCACCGTGTAAATTAATACCCTGACAAAGGAGAGAACCGCTTAGTGCGTTTCCACAGTTAGAACCGCTAAAAAACACTTCACGCCTCCCACTCCAACATCTGTGTGTGTTTGGTAAATCCCAGGAAATCTTGATGTATTCCTTACCCAACCTTTCATATTTGCCTGCTGGTATATTTTTAGGCAATACTGAAAATAGAAAATTGTAACAGGCAGAGTCATTTTACCATGTATGATCCATTTAGTAGCTGGTTTCTCTGCCACTGTAAATGGTAATTTTTTCAGTTTTTCAATGCTCAGCACCGTATATTCTGCTCCCCTTTGTGTCAGTTTGATCTGTTTATCAGTGAGATTGAATTCTGAAAACAGTGACGTAGTGTTGATTAAACGCCAAGGCACATAGCCTGCACGCACGTTTTGTAGCGTCCAGCCTAATAGCATGATAGAACGTAGCTCAGACTGACCATGTTGTAGCATGACCAAGTCTTGTTCCATGATGTCTATGGCAGAAGACACAATGCTGTCCAATAAATATATCCTGGACGACAGAGTCGTTAACCCATTGTCTACCACAGAGAGAGATTTCTCTAAATCAATACGATCAATTTTTAGTTTTCGTTCTGTAGACTCTGCTTGGGTAATCGTCCATATTTCATTATAAGCAGCACTGATACCGGCATATATGAAATGTTTTTGGCTTTGTTTTCTTGGTCCTAGCAAGAATTCCCTAAGGTCTGCGCCATCTTTAAGTACAGATAAGTGTTGTTTTACATCCTCAAGTGTAGATTTCTGTAGCCAATCAAGGCATAGTTTACCTACACTGTATGTTGTTACTACCCCTGGATGCTGTCTTTTAACATATCTTGGGTCTGGCCTATTGATAGTGAAACCCTGTGTTTTGTTCAGGAATCGATTTTGACAATTGTTTGTGTCTGTGGGCCAGAGCAACCATTTGTTCCAATCTGGATCTGATCTGTTGTGATGCAAAATATTATGTACATCGACCTCCCCCTGTGTAGTGCTATTACTTGTAGATATAGGTATGGTCGGTGAGTTCAAGTCTTTGATCTTGGCTAACCCAAGGCAAGACGTTGTTGGATAGTGTCATCCAAAAACATAATTTGCTCAGGGATGATACAGGCTCTAAACAAAGCTTCTACCCCCTGCACTTGCCAATCTTTTGTACCCCAGACAGTTTTTGTCTCAATGTTGTCTTTCCAAAAGTCGAAACCTTGTCTAGACAGTTGGGCAATAAAGGCTGCAGAATAAATCTGTTTCGTATTTGTTAACATATTTTTCGTTCCTGTGTTGTTCACATTCTTAAAATAAAACGATTCTGGATTTGTTGAACCGTGAAAAATATGGAAATATGGAAATGTAATTGCTAAAGTTTTTGAGCTACCCTTTGGAGGTGTAGGACAATGTTCCCATTGGTTATACATGTATGCATTTCTAGGCATTGCAGATTTGTGCAAGAAATGATGAACATAAAGGTTATAACAATACATTTGTTCATAGTCTGATGAACCCTCTAAATATTCATGATTTGTGAATACTGCAGAAATTTCTAGATCAGACATCATGTTATTAACATTCTCGAAGTCCCAATCACCAGAAAAGGTACTAGAGGTAATAAAGTCACTTAATGAAATCTTGAATAAGTGTGGAATCTTCAAGAGCTCCGACGGCCAAAAATTTCATATTCAGTTCTGTCCCAAACTATACCATCTGGTATAGGAACGGCTGTGATGTTCACTGCTGACAAGTCTCTTTGTTCACGATGGGATGATTTGTGTGGCTGGAGAAGTAAGTTCACTTTTTTACTTGCTCTGTCTATTTGAATATATCTTCCATTTATCAGCACACCCGGAGGTATTACCAGAGCTAACCAAAGTAGAAAGAAGAATATTCCCAAAACAATCCATAGTTCAATCCATGGTGAAACCAGATAAGTCTTATTCAGGTGATGAAAAAAGTCTGTTGCTTGTTCTTTGAAAGTTCTTTGTGCTGGCGTTGTTTCAGGTTCGCTGGGATCCTTGGAAAACGTATCAAAGTTAATTAAATAGCCAGAGGCAGTTCTTTCAATGGTTGGAATTGCATCAGGGTTCGTTGAAATCGCTGGAACCAGTTGATCACTTGTTACTTCGTTGTAGACAGATGTATCAGGATGAACTGTTATTTGGGTCTCAAGAGGAACGAGTTCCATAGCTTTGTTGCTTAGGGCCATATTTCGGCGTTTACGAAAGCGAATTTGCTAAATGGTATGTATTAAGGAAAATCTGGTGCAAAATAAGGAAAAATTTGCAATTCCTTATTTTGCAATTGCATTTAAGGAATCGCAAATTTTGCGATTCCTTAAATGCAATGTATGAAGCAAAAAAAAATTGCAAATTGTCCTTAAGGAATCGCAAATTACCACCAACTTCAAGTTGGTGGTAAGTTGTGAATTCCTTGAAAAATGCAAATTTTTGCATTTTTCAAAGTGCCATGTGAAGCACATACATGCCCTTAGGGCATGTATGTGTGCCACATGTTCACCCATGCTTATTTCAGGGATGCAACAGGGTGTCCTTTGGACACCCCTGCACCCTTGAAATTATTCTCAATTTGCTTTTCTCAAATTGCGAATCGCAATTTGAGAATAACTTCCCATTCATTCCTATGGGCCTGGCTCATAGAAATGAATAGGAAAGTATTCCTTAATTGCAATTCGCAATTTGCTAATCGCAATTAAGGAATACTAAGAATTCGCAAAAAAATTGCAAATTTGTACATACATCCCAATTTGCGATTCTGAAATAGCGATTTCTAAAAAAATCGCAATTTCAGAATCGCAAATCAGGTTGATGATACATATGGCCCAAAGGGCCATATGTATCAAGCAAATTTGCATTCGCTCTGCGAATTTCGGCGTTTGTGAATTCGAATTTGCTAAATGGTATGTATTAAGGAAAATCTGGTGCAAAATAAGGAATTGCCAAATTTGCGATTCCTTATTTTGCAATTGCATTTAAGGAATCGCACATTTTGCGATTCCTTAAATGCAATGTAAGAAGCAAAAAAAATTGCAAATTGTCCTTAAGGAATCGCAAATTACCACCAACTTCAAGTTGGTGGTAAGTTGCGAATTCCTTGAAAATGCACATTTTTGCATTTTTCAAAGTGCCATGTGACGCACATACATACCCTTAGGGCATGTATGTGCGCCACATGTGCACCCCTGCTTATTTCAGGGGTGCAACAGGGTGTCCTATGGACACCCCTGCACCCTTGAAATTATTCTCAATTTGCGATTCTCAAATTGCAAATCGCATATTGAGAATAACTTCCCAAAGGTGATGAGTCTCTCAGTTTGAATCTCTTGGATTGTAGCTAGCGGAGTGCGTCTGCTACATTGTCGGAGTCCACTTGGCCTACTGCTTAGTATCGGCCACATAGTGTGGTTTGATCAGGTCGATGGACACAAATGTTTTCTCCTTTCTACCAGCAAGGGGCGGCAGTAGTACTGTTCTTGATCCGTGGATTGCAATGACAGGTACTAGTTGTCTGTAAGAAGGCCCAAATTCCGTCTTGTCCGCGATCTTTTCTCTGACTAGATCACCAAGCTTTGTGATCCAGACAGGCCTTGCTGGGATGGTTGGTTTTTCCCCAGTGGTGGTTGGCTTCAGGAACACGTTGCTTTGTTTCGATCTTAGTTCATTTAAGTCCTGTAAAACAGCCAAACGATCTTTGATATCAAATTTCTTATTTTCCACCACTGTTCCATGACAATCAAGGTCCGGAACCAACATTCTCGTCCCAAATAGGACCTCATATGGAGTGACACCCTCTAGATCACTTCTTTGCAAATTGTTTAATGCACGTTCGACCCCATAAAGATGTTTGACCCACCCATCACCTGAACCTAACACCCTAGCTGTTATAGACTGCTTTATTTCCCCGTTTTTTTCTTTCCACAACAGAATTTCCCTCAGGATGGAATGGAGAAGAATACCGTAATGTTACGCCCAAACTGGCCATGGCTTCCTTGTAAGCCCGAGAGCTAAACGCAGGGCCCTGGTCGGAGTGTAGTGTGCCTATTGCGTATGTGCCAATAAAGACTTGCAAATCTTTTATAACTATTCGAGCGCCAGCCGAGTGCTGAGGCCACATCCAAAGGAACCTTGAACACGAGTTAACTGCAACCATGATATATTTATAGATACCATCCCTTTATAAGGGACCGCAGTGGTCCAAGTAAACACAAGCTAATGGTTTATCTGAAATTAACAGTGGCCTCTGTGCAGGGCGTTTCACAGTAGAGACTTTAATCTTTTGGCATATTTCACAGTCCAAGATATAGTTTCTGGTCTGTTTCCTAATGCTGGGCCACCAGTATCATTGTTTTAATAATGATACTGTGGCGGAAACACGTGCATGAGCAGAGGTGAGCCCTTCACGTACTGCTAGGATTAGTCCTAATCTATGTTCCTGTCGGGGATTTCGTCCCGGTCCCTAGGTAAATGGAGATATGAGTGAATTTGTGGGTAGGGTTTACCAGCTTTATTGCTTCTTTTTGGTTTCACGTGCTCTGGTTGGCTCATGAACAATGTAACAACCTTCAAACAAGTACGAAGGGTTCAGTGGTATAGTCACTGCATCAGGTTCTTTTAAACTAAAGAAAGTAAACTAATAGTCCATTTTCTAAATGGGAAGTCAGGTGCAAAAGAAACAGGTGTCCCAAACAAGGTCTTGACTCTTGGTCCCTTCTTCGGGTTGGGCTTGGCTTCACGGAGTTGAGGATGTGGACCGGCCTCCAGAACCAAGGGGGTGGGGGGGGGGGGGGGGGGGGGAGAAAAGGAAAGAAAAAAAAACACAAGCGTCAGGGTCTCTGTTTTCGCTAGGTACACTCAGGGAAGGGGATTTGTGCACACCATATACCGGTCCCTAACTGTGGAGTGTCTAAGTGTGGGAGTATCGTGCTAGCGGCGCAGTGAGGTGCTCAGGCGGCCTATCCACCACCCTTTAAAAGAATACCCAGTCTCCCCCGTCACTCGCCTGTTGCCGCGGTCCCCGGTGACAGTGGTATCGTGAGAGCCTGCCTCCTCTGGTTCCCTCAGGGGGCCGTCTCGCTCGCGGTCTCTGGGGTCTTTTCGGCGTCTTCTGCTTGGTCGCTCTTTCTCGTGGCGTCCTCGCTGGTCTCCTCTCGCTTGTCGGCGTCTTCTCCTGTGGCGTCCTTCTGTTCTCCTCTCGCTCGTCGGTCTCCCGCTCCTGCTCCTCTCCTTTCGGCTCCGCATACTCGGCCATTTGTGTCCACAAACCGGACGTTGTTCGGCCTGCTTGTTTTCGGATGACTGGAACGCCAACTCCACTTCTGGTTGGGTCCAGCCCGGCGGCCATCTTGGGTTGGGTCGGGGCGAATCCCTCACACTGCCATTCCCCCGCGAATGGACGATCGGGCCAATCGGACAAAGGACATCGGGACAGGAGGTCCACGTCCTGCATACTCCCCGGCAAGTGGAATGTGCTGTAGGAAAAAGGCCAGAGGGCAAGAAACCACCGCAAAACTTTGGGGTTAGTATCTTTATGCAGGGCTAGCCAGGTCAAAGGTGCATGGTCGGTCAACAATATAAAATGACTGCCTAAGAGGTAATATTGCAGTGCTTCGACTGCCCATGTAATCGCAAGGCATTCTTTTTCAATCGTTGCATATGAAACCTCCCTGGGGAATAGTTTGCGACTGATATACAGGATCGGGTGGAGCATGCCTTTCTCATCGGGCTGGGACAGTATGGCTCCTAAACCCCTGTCTGAGGCGTCAGTCTGAAGTACAAATGTTTTGCGGAAATCGGGACAGGACAAAACGGGATCTGTACATAGGGCTGTTTTCAGGTCAGTGAAGCTCTGTTCTTGGGCGGAGGTCCAGGGCATTTTATCTCTTGCAAGTGGTTTAGAAAGTAGGTCTGTTAAAGGACTGGCCAAAGAGGAAAAATGGGGAACAAATTGCTGGTAATAACCCACTAGGCCTAAAAAGGATCGGACCTCTTTTCGGGTTGTGGGGCGAGGAATGTGGGAGATAGCGGCTACTTTGTTTACTTGGGGGCGGATTTGACCCCCACGAATATCATACCCCAGGTATTCTATGTGGTTAGCACCTAGTGTGGTTTTTCGGGGATTGATAGTTAATCCTGCTTCCTGAAGGGCTCTAAAGACCTGATGTAAATGTAGCATGTGGGTTCCCCAATCTGGGCTATATACCACGTTATCATCTAGATATGCCCTTGCGTATTCTCTATGGGGCCCCAGAATAATGTCCATTAGCCGCTGAAACGTCGCTGGTGCTCCATGGAGGCCGAAGGGCATCACTTTAAACTGAAAGAGACCCAGGGGTGTCGTAAAGGCCGTCTTGTCTCTACTTTCAGGGTGTAGTGGGATCTGCCAATATCCTTTGGTTAGATCGATACAGGACATGACCCTTGCGTGACCTAGTGGCTCAACCAATTCATCCACCCTTGGCATCGAGTATGCATCAAAATGGGATACTGTGTTTACTTTCTGAAAGTCGATGAAGAAGCGGATGCTTCCATCCGGCTTTGGCACTAAGACGATGGGAGAGGACCATGGACTTTTTGATGATTCGATAATCCCTGCCTCCAACATCGTTTTGACTTCTTCTTCTATTGCTATTCGCCTGGCTGCTGGGATACGGTAAGGTGCCTGTTTAATTGGTTGGGACGTGTGGGTGATGATAGAGTGTTCCACTAGCGTCGTTTTCCCCGGTTTTCCGGAGACCACGGTGGGAAAAGAAGCACAGAGGGTCTCTAGCTGATTCTTTTGTTCCTTCGTGGTTTGGGAACCCCAGGAGGGATTTTCAGTGCTTTCCTGGGTGTAATGTGACACTTCTAAGGGTTTGTTTTTAACCACCAACATCATGTTTTTCTTGGAACCAGAAGGGAGCGGGTTTGGCTCTTCCCAGGCCTTCAGGAGATTTATATGGTAAATCTGGGAAGCCTTATGGTGGTGTGGGACAGCTACCTTATAAGTGACCGGTGTGATTTTGGCTAGCACGGGAAAAGGACCTTGCCAGGTGGCTAACAGTTTCTTGTCCGAAGACGGCAACAGAATGAGTACCTTATCTCCTACCTCCAGCTCCCTTAATCGGGTATTCCTATCGTACAAACGTTTTTGCTGTGTTTGTGCGTTTTCTAAGTGTGTGTGTGCTTTTTCCCATACAGATAATAGGGTATCTCTGAGGTTCTCACTGTATTGGAGGAGAGGTTTTCCTTCCTCCTCCGTTCCACCCACTGTTCCGCCGCCATGTCCAGAAGAGTACGGGGCTTCCTACCAAACACGAGCTCAAAGGGAGAGAACCCCGTTGACCTCTGTTCATGGGTGCGAATTGCGTAAAGGACCAGGGGTAGCTGACGATCCCAGTGTCTACCTGTTTTATCAATGTGTTTCTTCAACAAGGTTTTGATGGTCTTATTGTATCGTTCCACCAGACCATCGGTCTGGGGATGATACACAGATGTCCTTAGCTGTTTAATCTGGAGGATGTCACAGACTTGTTTCATAAGGTGTGACATGAAAGAAGTCCCCTGGTCGCTGAGGATTTCGTTGGGGAAGCCCACCCTCGAAAATAGGGTCACCATAGCCTGAGCCACTGCTTTAGAGGTTGCGGTGGTAAGGGGGAAAGCTTCGGGATAGCGAGTGGAATAGTCCACGATGACCAGGATAAAGCGGTGTCCTTGGGCAGAAGGAATCACGGGTCCCGCCAAGTCCATGCCTACCCGGCTAAAGGGAATATCAATAATGGGCAAGGGCTGAAGGAGGGCTCTCGGTAGGGTGGGGTTATTGACGAGTTGACAGCGCACACAAGCAGCACAAAACTTGGCAACCTCGTGATACACCCCTGGCCAATAAAAACGATCCAACACATAATCTAGGGTCTTTTCCTTTCCGCAATGACCTCCCCCTGCTTGGCTATGGGCCAGTAACAGGACCTAAGGGCGGAACGGACCGGGCACTAAGAGTTGTTCCCTTTTCCCTCTAGCCGTATGAGTCAGACAATACAACAAACCCCTTTTTATCACGAAATAGGGACCTACCTTTCCCTCTTGCTCGTCCTCAGCCTGTGTCCATGTATTCTGTAGCGAGCTATCTTCTCGTTGGTCTGCCCTAAAGTTGCGATAGTTGCTCGGAGTCTGTTCTGAGGAGGAAAGGACATGCACTGTGGGGTTATACCGTTGTTGGGAATAAAGAAGCCTTTCCTCCCTTTTCTCCTTTTTACTTTTTATCTTTCGGTCTGCGGGTTGTGTTATGGAAGTGTTGGTGGAAAAAGGGCATTCGTCAACCAATCTGTTGTTGAGGGAGACCCTGTAAACGACTGTAGGTATTCAGAGAAACGAGGTAAGTCAGTTCCTTGGAGGAAACGTTCGGGCAGCTCAGGAATCACCCCTACTTTACGCAGCTGGACCTCTTTTTGGATTTCTAATGCTACCTCGGCAAGAGGGTACAGTTTTTGAACCCCATGCACACAGGTAACCTTAACCTGGGTGTTTAGTATCAAAAGGGACTTGGGCACTAAGTCAGCGGCCACTACGGTTTGTTGGCAGCTCGTGTCAAGTACGGCTATCACTGGTTTACTGTTCACATGTACCTTCATGTTGTATGGATTAGTGGCATCCCCTGTACTATAGATCTTCCCCTTGGTATACCCCACATCCATAGGTTCAGGCGCATGAGATCTAGCTGGACAGTTGCGTGCGATGTGGCCCCACTCGGAGCAATGAAAGCACTGGGGACCCTGGTGTGGTGAAACGGGGGACTGAAACCTAAGGGCTGGTTTTCCAGAGAGAGGGATACTTCAGGGATCGGGTAGAGGGGTAGTTGGGCGTAAAGGAGGGCCGTCCGGTGTGAGGGGAGTGCGTTGTCCCAGGGGACGGAAGTCAGGGGAACAATGAAAGACACAAGCTAGATCCACTGCCAAAGCTACTGGGAGATTGGGATGTTGTCGTATCCAGGCCCGGGTGTTGCCGGGCAGAGCCTCAAGATATTGTTCCAATACAACTTTCTCTGTTAAATTCTCTACAGTTGCGGTAGAAGGCTGCAGCCAACGACACCCAAGATCGCGAATGCGATAGTACAGAGTTCTAGGGTTGTCGCCCGTTGACCACTTTTCTTTCCGGAAGCGTGTTCTGTAATATTCGGTGTCATATCCTAATCTTTCCAGGATTGTTCTTTTGATATCCGAATAGGGCGTGCTTCCATCAGGGTTAGCAGCCTGGTAGGCCGCCTGCAATTCCCCGGACAATAAGGGAGCGACATACTGTCCCCATCGCTCGGGAGGCCAGGCAGCAGTGGTGGCCACCCTTTCAAAGTTTACAAAAAAGAAATTGGGGTCATCGCCTGCTTGATACTTTTGTAGTACGGCACTGGGCACGTTGGGATGGACCCTTGCATTGGCCACGACATCAGATAAACGTAGTATGGCCGTATCCTGTACTTTTTGATTGTGAACCAGTAAGGAAGCCTGATCCCTGGGAGCTGTGTGTAGTTCCTCTCGGTCCTTCTGGGCTTGTTTCCCCTGCTCTTCCACCATCAATTGTAGGTGGCGCTGCCCTTCCGCCAGTTGGTTGACTCTGGTCTCCATGTTGTTGGGGTCCGACAGAGATATCGCGGTTGAGATCCCACTTCTGACACCACTGTCGGGGATTTCGTCCCGGTCCCTAGATAAATGGAGATATGAGCGAGTCTGTGGGTAGGGTTTACTAGCTTTATTGCTTCTTTTTGGTTTCACGTGCTCTGGTTGGCTCATGAACAATGT
The DNA here is from genome assembly GCF_964261635.1 of Lissotriton helveticus. Lineage (NCBI taxonomy): Eukaryota > Metazoa > Chordata > Amphibia > Caudata > Salamandridae > Lissotriton > Lissotriton helveticus. Next base: position 589,033,861 of record NC_136068.1, read on the forward strand.
AACAACCTTCAAACAAGTACGAAGGGTTCAGTGGTATAGTCACTGCATCAGGTTCTTTTAAACTAAAGAAAGTAAACTAATAGTCCATTTTCTAAATGGGAAGTCAGGTGCAAAAGAAACAGGTGTCCCAAACAAGGTCTTGACTCTTGGTCCCTTCTTCGGGTTGGGCTTGGCTTCACGGAGTTGAGGATGTGGACCGGCCTCCAGAACCAAGGGGGGGGGGGGAGAAAAGGAAAGAAAAAAACCTACAAGCGTCAGGGTCTCTGTTTTCGCTAGGTACACTCAGGGAAGGGGATTTGTGCACACCATATACCGGTCCCTAACTGTGGAGTGTCTAAGTGTGGGAGTATCGTGCTAGCGGCGCAGTGAGGTGCTCAGGCGGCCCGTCCACCACCCTTTAAAAGAATACCCAGTCTCCCCCGTCACTCGCCTGTTGCCACGGTCCCCGGTGACCGTGATATCGTGAGATCCTGCCTCCTCTGGTTCCCTCAGGGGGCCGGTCTCGCTCGCGGTCTCTGGGGTCTTTTCGGCGTCTTCTGCTTGGTCGCTCTTTCTCGTGGCGTCCTCGCTGTTCTCCTCTCGCTTGTCGGCGTCTTCTCCTGTGGCGTCCTCGCTGTTCTCCTCTCGCTCGTCGGTCTCCCGCTCCTGCTCCTCTCCGTTCGGCTCCGCATACTCGGCCATTTTGTCCACAAACCGGACGTTGTTCGGCGTGCTTGTTTTCGGATGACTGGAACGCCAACTCCACTTCCGGTTGGGTCCAGCCCGGCGGCCATCTTGGGTTGGGTCGGGGCGAATCCCTCACAGTTCCATGTTTGGAATTACCCTATCCCCCACTCCAGGGATTCGAGCAAACGGAACATTGTTCGCATCAATTGTAAATGAGTATTTGAGTGGAAACTTTTTAGGTAATGCTGCCCCGCTGCCTTTGCTTGAAGCATTGACAGCCAGCATTATTTCACTGTCTATTTTCGTTTTTGAACGAATGATTGCAGCTACGGAAGCCGTTTACACAGCGCCTTTTGCTGCTTCATCAGCCAATGGATTCCCTTCAATGTGAACGCCATCACGTTGATAACTCAGCGTGTGTATCATGTGACTGTTTTGTAGTCTGTTTCGCAACTGAACTACTTGTTCCCAAAGCATTTTGTGCTTGATTGTGTCAACTTTTGCATTGTTGAAACCATGTTGAAGCTAATTTTGTAAATATTCATTGTAAGATTGAACACAGTAAAAGGAATTGCACACTATGAGTGTGGGGAACTCATGATCTGTATTTTCAAGTGCCATTATGAATGCTTGTAGTTCAGCTCGCTGAGCTGTGCAATCTCCTAAAGATTGCGTTTTTGTGACCATAGGTCCGAACTTGCCATTGCACAGCCGACCTTTAACGATCACGCATGCCGCACTATAAGCTTGCTTACCCCCCGTATCGGGTTGTGCAGATCCGTCAGTATAAATTATACATTCATACTAGTCTAAAGGTAGAATTTCAGTAGGCAGAGGACATTCGTGTTTGTATTGCAGGAATGCTTGTGTTTTTAAATAAGGATCAAAAACATATTCAACATCAGTTGCAGCAAGTGAATTAACCCATTGTATCCATCTTGGATGTAAAGATTTTGCATTCGGGATGCTAGCTTTTTTAACTGCCTCTAAGGCTGGTACAGGAGTTACGACCATAATGCGTTTCCCCTGTGCTAGAGCTCTTTCTTTTGCTACAGCGGTTTGAACTGCTGTCAGAATTTTTCTGTCGATATAAATTTCATTTCTGCTTACGTGTACAAATGTGATTTGTATGCAATTGGTACTTTTTCACCTTCGTTAAAAGTTAAGTAGGTGAATCCGCATTGACCCGGAATGATTCGGATCTCTAAGTTGCGTACGTGTACGCGTGTTTGTAAATGTTTTGTTGATAACATGTCTTTTTGTAGTGAACGCAAAATTTCCGTGTGTTCTTTTGTCCAATTTATTGTTTTAAAATCAGGTTTGATTAATTCGTAGAGAGGTTTAACCCTTTCTGCGTAGTTTAGAATGTAAGTTCTTCCTAAATTCAGGAAACCTAGAATCGACTGTAAGTTTTTCAGCATTTTTGGAGGTTGGAGCAGCGCACACTTTTCTAAAAAGTTTGCTGCCAGGCTTTTTCCTTCACTTGATAGTTCATATCCTAGAAAAAGGAAGTTGAGATGAGCAATTCTTGATTTTTTTCAAATTGAATTTATAACCTTCAGAGGTGAAGCCCAGTATAATGGTGTTCACCCTGTTCAAGTGCCTGTTCAGGTCATCGTCTATCAGATAGATATCATCAACATATGACAATGCCTCGTCATCATAAGTCTGTAGTAACTCTGTTACCCTTGCTGAGAATAACCCCGGACTCTTCTTGAATCCTTGAGGGAGACGACGGAATTGACGGTGGGTCCCCATTATTAAGAAAGCGGTCAAGTACCTACTTTGAAGTGCAATGATTTGACATAAGAAACCGTTAGAAATATCTAATGTGGTTTCATATTTTTTACGCACGTTATTCATTAACCCCTTGGACGCTCATGACGAGCCCAGCTCGTCATGGAGTTTCCATTGATTTCAATGGAAATTACATGGAAGCACTGCAAGTAGCTTAGCATCCAAGTGGTTAATGCTGTACTGTGTGCATTTTGCACTGCAAATGTTTTACAACAAGAGTTTAGGTGTCTGTAATCCAAAACTAGACGATGGGAAACATCCTTTACAACGCAACTTTTACCACGCAGTGCCTTTACGACGCAACTTTTACAACGCAAACCATTATAACGCATTGCGCTGGGGGGCGCTCTAGGATAGGGAATAGATTTAATTTACTATCCAACACCTTCCCTACTATCCACGGGGAATGGAGTTGGAATAGTAAATTAAACTATTCACTATCCAGCGCCCGAAAGCACTATGCGTTGTAAAGGTATTCGTTGTAAATACTGCGTTGTAAAGGCATGCGATGTAAAATCATGCGTTGTAATGTCATACATCCCTAGACGATATGTATTGTCTGGTTTGGAAATAGGAAACAAAGGATTGTTCATTGATGAGGTGCTTGTTTCGATCACCCCTTGGTATTCAAGTTGATCTAAGATCTCCCTGCCCTGTTTTTAGGTCGAGCCTGTCCCATTCCGCAGGAATGGATAGGATCGAATTCATGTCGGCAAAATCCTCTTCAAACTAAGGGGTTTCAGCCCGGCGTTTTCTTGCAGTTCACGTGAACATGCACGAGCATTCACGGCCAGGGCTTCTCCTCCCCTAGCAGCACTCCTCCCACACCAGCAACTCCCCCCTCCCACACCAGCACCTCCCCTCTCTCTCCCCGCAAACACAGCCTTGCCGTAGCAGCACTCCTCCCACACCAGCACCTCCCCCCGCCCCACCAGCACCTCCCCTCTCTCTCCCCGCAAACACAGCCTTCCTTTCATTTCTCCTCCCCCTCCCCAGCCAGCTTCCCCCAGGCCGTGTTCCCTCAGATATGCTATTGCATATCGTTTGCTACCTCTTGTATTTTGTTGCTCTTGATACTTGCACAACTGTCACTATTGTCTCATGTAACGTAACGTTTGCTTTTGTAACATGCTCACTTGTAATTTTGGCTTCATGTATCTAAAAACGCCTCCCTCGCGCTCCTTTCTCCCTCTCTCCCGCTGCCTAGTCCTCCCACCCCCTCCCTCTCCAGCGCGCGCTCCACTCGCATCTGCCTGCTGCTCCCCCGCCCACCCCCCCACTCCCCCAACCAGCAATGCCGAGAAACTTGTTTCCTCTAAGAACATATCGTTTGCTACCTCCAGGCCGTGTTCCCTCAGATATGCTATTGCATATCGTTTGCTACCTCTTGTATTTTGTTGCTCTTGATACTTGCACAACTGTCACTATTGTCTCATGTAACGTAACGTTTGCTTTTGTAACATGCTCACTTGTAATTTTGGCTTCATGTATCTAAAAACGCCTCCCTCGCGCTCCTTTCTCCCTCTCTCCTGCTGCCTAGTCCTCCCACCCCCTCCCTCTCCAGCGCGCGCTCCACTCGCATCTGCCTGCTGCTCCCCCGCCCACCCCCCCCCACTCCCCCAACCAGCAATTCACACACAGCAACGCCACTCACACACGCAATGCAACTCATCCACGCAACCCCACTCATCGACGCAACCCCACTCATCGACGCAACGCCACTCACACACGCAACGCCACTCACACACGCAACGCCACTCACACACGCAACGCCACTCACACACGCAACGCCACTCACACACGCAACGCCACTCACACACGCAACGCCACTCACACGCAACGCCACTCACACGCAACGCCACTCACACGCAACGCCACTCACACACGCAACGCCACTCACACACGCAACGCCACTCACACACGCAACGCCACTCACACACGCAACTCATCCACGCAACCCCACTCATCGACGCAACGCCACTCATCGACGCAACGCCACTCACACACGCAACGCCACTCACACACGCAACGCCACTCACACACGCAACGCCACTCACACACGCAACGCCACTAACACACACGCAACACCACTCACACACGCAACGCCACTCACACACGCAACGCCACACACACGCAACGCCACTAACACACGCAACGCCACTCACACACGCAACGCCACTCACACACGCAACGCCACTCACCCGCGCAACGCCACTCACACGCGCACTCACACATGCAACGCCACTCACACACGCAACGCCACTCACACACGCAACACCACTCACACACGCAACGCCACTCACACACGCAACGCCACTCACACGCGCAACGCCACTCACATGTGCAACGCCACTCACACACGCAACGCCACTCACACACGCAACGCCACTCACCCACGCAACGCCACTCACACACGCAACGCCACTCACCCACGCAATGCCACTCACCCACGCAACGCCACTCACCCACGCAACCCCACTCACCCACGCAACCCCACTCACCCACGCAACCCCACTCACACACGCAACGCCACTCACACACGCAACACCACTCACACACGCAACGCCACTCACACACGCAACGCCACTCATCATATTGTGCTGCAAAACTAAATACTTATAAGGTCCCACAAGCGAGACCTATTGGCAATGCCAATGATTGTGAGTGCAGATTGTGGGTGCAGATTGTGGGTGCAGATTGTGGGTGCAGATTGTGGGTGCAGATTGTGGGTGCAGATTCAGAGTGCAGATTCAGAGTGCAGATTCAGAGTGCAGATTCAGAGTGCAGATTCAGAGTGCAGATTGTGGGTGCAGATTGTGGGTGCAGATTGTGGGTGCAGATTGTGGGTGCAGATTGGGTGCAGACAGTGGCGGTTTTACCATTAGGGCGTTTGGGCGTTGCCCCACCTATAATTATCAGGCAATTTATTTGAGCGGCGCGCTAATAAACGTTTTATAAATTAACGCGCCGCTCGAATAAATTGCCCGATAATTATTGCCCTGCGGCCGTGGTGTGTGTCATGGACATGGACAGTATGCACTGTCTGACACTGGGTGGCGCTGGACTGACTCTGTGCCGGCACAGTGCGCACTCACTGCGCATGTGGTGTTTGCCCGGCAGGGTTTCTCCAGCTAGCAAACTATGTGGTTTTAAAAAAAACGCTATGTAGAGGCCTGGCGAAAGCCAGGTCTGGAGACTGGGAGCTCACCTACTAGTCCCTAAGGTTTCAAATAGGTTGATGCACTATTAGTATGTATTCATACATTCAAAACAAAAGTTTAAATCATTTTAATTGAAACCAAGTTTTGGCTTGTAAACCATAACTTCAGTTAAATTCAAAACATATCAAGAAATTATAAATCATAAAAAGAAGTTTTGAATTTAATTTGAATTTAACTGAAGTTATGGTTTACAAGCCAAAAATTGGTTTCAATTAAAATGATTTAAACTTTTGTTTTGAATGTATGAATACATACTAATAGTGCATCAACCTATTTGAAACCTTAGGGACTAGTAGGTGAGCTCCCAGTCTCCAGACCTGGCTTTCGCCAGGCCTCTACATAGCATTTTACCTACAGTTGTGGGCTCAACTGACCACTGGGTAGCTCCCAATACAGACCATTTAACTTTTCATTAAAAAGCGTCAAATTTGGTACTAATATAAGGTGTGCAGGATAGATCCCTACATTGCGTTTTAAAAAAAACAACAGATTCGGGGTTTTCCTGCCTAATGCAACGTACCCCAGTGCTGAAAAAAAGAACGACGTTTTTTTAAGGCTCAGCCCAATCCTGATGCTACTCTCTTTAGAGAGCAGCTCTCCTCTAAAGAGAGCAGCATCAGGATTGGCTACTACTGTGTTGGCAAGTTGGCAGCCATCAGTCTAGGCGCCAACGGGACCCCAGAGCAGAGATGGTGCGGACCCGGTCAAGTGAAGACAAGGTAAGTTTTTTATTTTATTTATCCCCACCCCCCTGGCCCCCACTTTGAGCGAGCCGTGACTGGCAGGGGGGAGCAGGTAGGATTTATCCTGAGGAAGGCAGCACCTCATGTCACGAGTGAAGGTTAATGAAGGAGCGAGGGCCCCCATACCCCGGCGGGACAGGAGGCTGAGCAGAGCCGGAAGAGCGAAGCACTGGACCGTCCCGCTGCTGCTTTGAGGTGAGAGCGGCTATAGGCCCCGGGGTTGTGAAGTGAGCTCGGCAACACCTTACGAGCAATCACAAACGAGCCCAGTGGCATCCAAGATAGCACATTTATACGTGCCAGTTTAAAAAAAAGTTTTGTTCTCGTTATGTTTATGTGCTAAGTTAGGGGTGCAGGTATTGCTTCTTCTGCACGAAGCGCCTGGAAATGTTTCAGGTTAGTGTGCACTACAATGGCTACTGACATGCTATTTATTAGTTGTTATTAATCGCTTTCTTTGCGAAGATGTTTACCTCCCCCACTGTGACCCCCTGCCCCCAGTCCATTGCTGTAGGTCGCCGGCCCCTTTCTAGCGAAGCTGCTGTTATTGTTACCCCCAAAATTCATCCAAATAACGTTAAACCCCGAGGAAGCAGCTGCCTGCCAGGGAATGTGCAGATCTGAGGCCAGCCTGCAGTGCTGAACTTGTTTGTTTTATACTGCTGTTGTGCGAGCCAGACCCTTGGTGCTTGGAAGCGGTCAGGCAACTTGCACACGCAGATGAACGCATGTTCTGCAAGAATGGCTGGAGGCCATATCACTGGAGCATAAAGTGAAAAATCGGTGGGTTGAGGGCTGGGTGCGGATACGTTCGTAACTTATTATTTCGCCTTTCATCTTCAGACACATCTATGGAATTAGTGAATAACGACTATTTTGTTGACCCTCAGAGGCACGTTGTGTTTAATTAATGATAGCAATAGCAGAGATATTCATACAAACTGCTCTCCTGTTGTTGGTATTGACCAATGGCATAGCGCCTAATGCCTTTTATCTTCTTTACATTGAAGCACTGCTACGATGTGTGCACCTTTCTGAACGGCCTGGCCTGCTTTAAACATTCACAGGACTCAACGTGATTTCGGTGGAGTTTTACTAACACTATGGCCACCTTCTCCTGCTTGTGTCTCCTACGAAATGAAGGCAGCTGTCTGATTTAAAATCGAGATGACACCACAGTGTCAACCTGGAAGGTGACTGTCGCAGCAGGTAAAAAGCGCCAGTGCACTTCAGTCACACAGCACCAAATTGTCACCAACTTCATGGTGCTATCTCGTAGTGAGGTGCTAAATGCTAATCTCTCAGGAAGACATTTCTCAATTCCTACTCTGCTAAAGTTACTGCATCACAGCAGGTTATGTGATCAGTTATGTCATCGCGAATGAGTTCATTTGTGTTGTGAACTAAGCCAGCGATTCTGCTGATAATTGTGCATTTGAGGTCATGAGTGAACCGATTACTGGTGTTATTGATAAATCAGCAGGTGATGTCATACTTGGGTCAGTCAACAGAGTTGCTGACAATTTCAATGGTTTGGTGAGAGGATGTGGTGTAATGGCCAGAGCTGCGGACTTTGACCTTATGGACCTTAGGGAACCATGTTCGAGTCTCGCCGCTGGCTCAACAACCTGTGATTCTGGGTAAATCACTTAATCTCCCTGTGCCTACCAAAAATGAATGTGTCCTTGTGTAATGAAACTGGTGCTCTTGTAAAGCACTGCAATACCTTCCGGTCGAGTTTGCTCTAAATAAAAAGTGCATCAAAAAAATATGATCCATATCAGTCTCAATCGTAAAGCGAGAAACAAGTGCTAACAGTAGACATTCATCGGAGGTATGACATAACAACGGGTCCTCCTAACTTAATATTGATACTAAAAACATAGATTGATTAACAAACCATGAATGGTAAAAACGTTAAGGCAGTGCATGTCAGCGATTTAGTTCCTCTCTTATTTCACATGCTTTACCTAATCTTGCATTTCCCAAAACCTAGCTATTTTATAATGTTGTTATGTTGTTTATCTGTATTTTATTCTGGGCATATTTTGAGCCATGCCAGGTGGTTATGAAGGGCTTTGATTGAGAGCTCTGGTGATGAGGCTGAAGACAAGGCAAAGTGTTTGAAGTGGGCTGGCCTTTCTCCAGTGCACACAGAACAATATTTATGTATACCAGATGAAACCGGAATTCTGTGGAAATGTGTGATTGGGGTACACAGATGTCAAACTTTTTACAAGGCAAGAAGAAATACATTGCCTAAATGTAAGTGCAGTGTATGTTTGGAAGCAATGACGGGCAATCACAAAATTAATTTGCTTTAAAATACTCCATTGGCATTCTTTTTTGTTATTTTTTCTCAGGAGGGTGACACACCCAGGACCCCACATTTGTCCTTTAAACTTGCTTGTGTTGCTTGCTATATAAAAGTCATACCCAACTTTTACGCCCCACTACTTTCACATGTCACCAGCCGCCACTGGGTGCAGATTGTGGGTGCAGATTGTGGGTGCAGATTCAGAGTGCAGATTCAGAGTGCAGATACAGAGTGCAGATTCAGAGTGCAGATTCAGGGTGCAGATTGTGGGTGCAGATTGTGGGTACAGATTGTGGGTGCAGATTGTGGGTGCAGATTGTGGGTGCAGATTCAGAGTGCAGATTCAGAGTGCAGATTCAGGGTGCAGATTGTGGGTGCAGATTGTGGGTGCAGATTGTGGGTGCAGATTGTGGGTGCAGATTCAGAGTGCAGATTGTGGGTGCAGATTGTGGGTGCAGATTGTGGGTGCAGATTGTGGGTGCAGATTGTGGGTGCAGATTCAGAGTGCAGTTTCAGGGTGCAGATTCAGGGTGCAGATTGTGGGTGCAGATTGTGGGTGCAGATTGTGGGTGCAGATTGTGGGTGCAGATTGTGGGTGCAGATTCAGAGTGCAGATTGTGGGTGCAGATTGTGGGTGCAGATTGTGGGTGCAGATTGTGGGTGCAGATTGTGGGTGCAGATTCAGGGTGCAGAGTCAGGGTGCAGATTGTGGGTGCAGATTGTGGGTGCAGATTGTGGGTGCAGATTGTGGGTGCAGATTGTGGGTGCAGATTCAGGGTGCAGATTCAGAGTGCAGATTCAGAGTGCAGATTCAGAGAAAACTCAGCAGCACCACCACCACAGCATCAATCTGTGCAACCATTCAACAACAACTGGTTCAATTATGTTCTCTCAATGTTTCAAGCTTTATTACAAATGTCACAAAAAGATGTTATTTCACTTATGTTCTTGGATTTTCATCACAATAAAATACACTGAACATAATCTTCACAAACGTTATTTACAAAAGTTTAAGCTATTGCCAATATAAATTACAATCACTTTTATTTAAGTATTAATTATTTAAAAAAATTAAAAGCCGTTGCTATTTGTAATATCAATACATCTAAGTCACGTAAATACAAAACATGTTGCATTACAAATGCTATAGTCGTCACATGTGCGAAAGTTATAACTATTGGCATTGAAAATGACAAAGCTAATAATTTAGCTATTTTCAAAATCAACACATAAATAAAAAAATTGACATTTACAAGACCAATAGCTCAAACTTTCATAATGCGAGACCTATTGCATTGCAAATGCTTGTTTAGCTTATTGCTTAATTGGATACTGCCTTTGTGCAGTAGGTTGAGTTTTTAAGTGGATTGTGTGGTGAGGTGAGTCCTCATATCATCCTACATGATTTTTGTATAATGCTGGGGCTAGGGCAACTGGCCATTTCCTGGCATAAGTATATTTTAAATGTACTGGAATATGGTTGGAGAAGGTTGGCATAATTATGCCTTCACCATGTGGGCACTCCCTGACAAATTCTGGTGGCCAGTCCCATTCAGCTAGAAGTATATCATAACCCTTTGGAAGTCGCTCCCAAAAGAGTGCTTTCACTTTTCTTGGTATGTCTCCCTCCATCCGGAGCGTTATTTCATATAACCTTTGTGGAGAACTACCCCTGGTGTCTGCAGTCTCAACTTGAATGTCTTCATTCAGGTCCACTGTCTCCAGAAGTCCCTTCACGTTCTGGCGAGCTATTGATACTTCTGGTGCGATGTCCAACATTGTCTGAACCCATTCTCTGTTCTTGAGCTGTGTTCTCAGAATCCTCTGCATGTCTGATCGTTAGACCTGCTACTTTCTTCTTGGAGAATTGAGGTTTTGTTTTGTTTTTCTGAACATGTTGATCGTCTTTGGGCTTCATGCGTTCTTCTTTTTGATCGCTCGTCCTCTCCTTTCAGATGTCTATGACGATATCTGAAAGGTACGAGAGGAACGTGTATCAGTGTCTTGATACCTGTCAGGTTTTCTCAAATTATCCCTATTCCTGAGGTTATACCTCCTTTCAGTGGTCTCCTTTTGAGGAGACCTACCTCCGGATTGAGAATCTTTCTCTTTCGTATTTTGTTTGTTATTTTCCCACTTCTTTTTAGAAGAGGTAGGATCTTTTTTAAAGGCCTTTTCAGGACTTTAAGACAGTTGTGGTTTGACTGTGTAATTCTATTAATGTTTGTATTTAATTAAGTAATGCCTCGTCTGACATTGCTTCAATGTCAGGATGAGGTGTATAGCCGGCTAAAACCGGCCATGTTGCTCCTGGTCTTCCTAGTGGAGCGAGCCTGGTAATGTGAGTGTAATGTTTTAGTGCGCCTTTAAACCAGAGATTATGCTCTTGGTATGTGAGTGGAATTTCAATATCATTGAAAGGAATGTATTCCTCAGGTGGATCATCTTCTTTGTAGAAGTGAAACGTTTTAGTTACTGGATTTGATTCTGGGAATACTATCCATGAGTAGAATACCTCTATCTGCTGAGATTCATGTGCCTCTATCACAAAAACTGCTCTGCCACCTCTTGGTGTTAGGCCATGTTTTATAAGTTTTAGCGCGATGGATCTTCTTAAATTTGGTGCGATGATTTTCGCATTTTCATCGGTTTCAGTAAAACATGTATAATCGAAAGCTGCTGCGACATGGTCGGGTACAGCTTCAGTGTATTATCCCTGTTTAGGGGCATTGTTTAATGAAAGTTGCAGAGCAAGTTTCTTTTTTTTTTTTTATTAATATTTTTATTTTATTTTCACCTGGTCCGGAGCAGAAAGTTTCACAATAGTTTCACATCATTCTTTGTTTTGATTTAGATGACCTTATTTTTTACAAGAGTTTTGTTTAAGTACAGAAAATGTTATTGGTAAAATCAGATATGTCTCGTAAATATACAGAAATTCACAGAAATTCATAAAACCAGTAACAAAAACTATAAATACAACAACATAATCCATTTGTCAGTCGGAGTTAGTCTTAGCGTTATTCAATTCAATCTAAGTCTCCCCAAATTTTCTCAAATTTCTTAAGCGACCTAGTACCTCTTAATTCCGCTAGAGTACCCTCCATTGTTTTAATTTCGATAGCTAGATACCACCAATCCATAACATTAGGTATATTAGGGCTAATCCATGCCCTAGCTAATATTAGTTTAGCACATGAGATTAATATTGATGCTAACACCGATCGTGGTTGATTGGTCAGATGTAAACCAAATAAAGCCATAGGCACCGTTATCGGAGAGCTAAGGATATTTTTAACAGCCATTATATTTCCCACTTCTTCCCAATATTTCTCGAGCTTTGGACAGGAAAACAACATGTGCGCCAAGTCAGCCGCATATTTAGCACATTTCGGGCATTTGGTTTTGTCTCCTATAGCGTTGTTTGTAAGCCATTTCGAGAATTTTTCTGGCGTATAATAAAGCATGTAGGTGGTTCTGTATTGTTGTAGTCTTAAGCTAGATGACCGTACAGAATTATGGATATTGGTGTAAGATTGTATTATATGTTTCCCTGTAAAATTAGTTCCCAATTTAGAGTTCCATTTTTGAGCTAGTAGATCGCTGTCGTCAGGTCTAAGGCCTGTAAGAAATTTATACGTCAAACTGATAATTGCTTTCTCTTTTCTAGAATTTAAGTAATCCCAGATACCACCGCTTGACACACTATTGATTTTATTTTTACGCACTAGAAAATCATATATTTGTAAATATTTAAACCTGTGTATTTCAGAGAGATCATATAAAAGTTTCAAAGTGGGAAAGTCTAGCATGCCTTGGGAATTGTACAAATCACCCAAAACCTTTATGCCTTTCAGCTGCCATCTACGGAATTCTCCGTCATTAAAAAAGCTCGGTAGACCGGGGTTGTTCCATAATATCATCTGAGAATGATATATAGTGGTTTTACAGTATTCGAGAATATCCTTCCATACTCTTATTATATCACGTGCGGTCTTAAACTTGACTCGTTTGTAGTAATTTGGGTCTGTTATGTGTAACAAGAATTGGTTAGAATCTCCTTTTAGCATTAAGTGATGGTAAAATAATGTGTCCTCCATATTTAATAATGACCGTATGCGTCTTACATATGAAGCTTAGAAGTATAGTTTCAAGTCAGGGAAATTTAAACCGCCAGACTCTATTTGATTTTTCAGTACCTTTATTGATCTTCTAGCCTTCTTATATCCCCAGATAAAATTACCAAAGATCCCATCTAATTGTTTAAAAAAAGATCTATTTAAGATCAGAGGGATGGATCTAAACAAATATAAATATTTGGGTATTATTTTCATTTTAATCAGATTCATTCTGCCAATTAAATTTAGTGGAAGTCGATGCCATTTTTTCAGAGTGGAGATAGTATTTTTTGTTAGGTCGTTATAATTAATGGCGTTAAGTTCTTTAATATTTGAAGTGATTTTAACTCTGAGATAGGTAGCAACCTTGCAAATTTCTGGTACCGGTGCAGGGGGGGCAAAGTTAGCTATTATTTGAGTTTTATGTGTGTTCAATTTATACCCTGAAACTGTCCCAAATTTAAGTGCTTCAAGATTAATAGCACTTAGAGACTTAGTTATTTCGGACGTATAAATAGCAATGTCGTCTGCGTATGCAGTAATTTTTAGGCTATGCCGGCCAGACTTGAATGAGGTTATTCCTGGTTGAATATCCAAGGCCTTTAGGAACGGTTCTAGTGAGAGGGCGAATAGCAGAGGTGATAGAGGGCACCCTTGACGGGTGCCCCTCAAGATTGAAAACCATAACGAGGTAAGCCCTCCATAGCTAATGTATGCCGTTGGATTGTCGTAAAGTGCTCGAATCCCATTCAGAAATCCCCCTTCGAGGCCCAAAGAACCAAGTGTGCGCCATAAATAATCCCATCCCACCTGGTCAAATGCCTTTTCGGCGTCAAGCATTATCATAGCAAGGGGGGTGACTTCTATCTCAGCTATATCAAATGCTGTTATTGATGTATTGACGTGGGCTGATGTGTCTCTCCCTGCTATGAACCCGTGCTGTTGAGTATTTACAATTCTGGGCATTATTGGTGCAAGTTTTTTGGCCAGGCATTTTGCTAATTTTTTTGCGTCTGAGTTAATCAGGGATATGGGTCTATACGAACCCATCTCCTCTTTAGGTTTGCCTTTTTTGTGGAAAAATATTATTTTAGCTTTATTCCAAGATCTAGGGGCCAGCCCTGTACTGCTAATGTGTGTTATAACTTCTAAAAGAGAAGGTATTAGTTCATCTGAGCATTGTTTATATATTTCTAGTGGAATAGTATCTTCCCCTGCTGCTTTCCCTATAGGCAATGATAGTATAGCCTCTTCTAATTCCTTTCTCGTTATGCCTATGGCCAAAGCATCTACTTCAGACTCAGTTAACTGTTTCATTGGGTTTTCTCTTAAGTAATCCTCGATTACAGAGCTGCTGGGCATATTTTCAGGGGTGTACAAGGTTTTGTAATATTTAGCGAACTGTTGGATGATATCCTTTGGTTGACTATATTTCCTGTTGTCAAGTCCCGTTATTTGAGTAATCGTGGAGTCTACTCTATCTTCGGCCACTTTAAAGGCCAGAATTTTGCCTATTTTATCTCCACCCTCATAATTCAAAAATTTATATTTATGTATCTGTGCACTATTTTTTTTTTAAAGTTTGTCTTTGGTCTTACATTTTAGCTGGGTAAGATTTGCGCAGATTTCCAGGGTAGGTAGGTTATTTCTTAAAGCTAGTGCTAGCTGAATCTCTCCAGCAGCAATATCAGAAGTCAAAGCTGCATCGTTTTTTCGTTTTTCAGAGGCCTGTCCCAGGACGTAAGATTTTGTAAACCCTCGAATGCCTGCCTTACAAGCGTCCCATACTATTAAGCATGAAGCGGAGTTTTTGTTGATGTCCAGAAATTCTGTTATATGGAGTTTTAGCTGTGAAATATAGGTCGTGTCTGATATTAGATTCCTAGGAAACGTAAAAGGTCTGGGAGGTTTACGATTTGATGAGATAGACAGTTCCACCATGATAGGGTTATGATCAGATGAGATACGGGGATAGATGACCATTGACACAGAGTTAAGCAAAGAATCTGAGGAAAAAGCCATGTCTAGTCGGGAGCATAATTTGTGGGGTGCTGAATAAAATGTGTAACCGGGAATGTTTGGGTGTAAGTACCTCCATATATCTTTAACATTGTGCGTCTTGCATAGATCTAGGATAGAAGTTCTAGTTTTAGACATACGTTTCTGATTACCTGGCCGAGTAGTGTCTATTTGGCAGTTCAAGATACAATTAAAATCTCCCATCATTATCAATTCTCCCTCCCAGTCTAATAGTGCTATATTTAGTTGATCAAATATTCTGGGTTCATCTGTGTTAGAGCCGTATACAACACAGGCTACAAACTTCATATTGTTGATGCAAAGTTGAGTAATTGCCCACCTTCCCCTTTTGTCGTGGATTGATTTAATTATTTCTGCTTTAAATCTTTTATCTTTCAGAATTGCAACCCCCCTGGTTAGAGATACCACACTTGAACTTACGACCAACTCTAATCCCAGTTGATTCAACAATTTTATGTCTTTATCTGTGATATGTGTTTCCGTCAAGAATACTAAATGGGGGTGATAGAGTCTTAATTCTTCTGCAACTAACCGTCTTTTGCGCTTGTTATTCAACCCTGAGACGTTCCAAGCCAAACATTTAATATTATGCATCCCTAATATAAAGTAGAATGACAATAAACAGCATCTTAATATAAAGTCCTAAATGTAAAATAAAGTTTTTTACAAACTCAAATATTACGTTCAGTCCCTTTACCAAATTAAAAATATTTTTAATTTTTTTGTCGCTAAATGGCATCCATTCCATCATTTCTATTGATCCTAGCAATTCATTAAATAAATCCAGGCCAAAAATATATTTTACAATCTCAAATCTCATGTCATGTCCCACTGCCAGATTGAAATTTTTTTCCTTTTTCTTCCCACCCACCCCCCTCCTACCCACTCCTTCCACTCCCTCCCCTCTCTGCGAAGACCCACCCCCACCTCCCCCCCTTACCAACTGCTGCCGTTGGTGAGGCAGCGCCTGCGGCAGTAAAATTGATTGCCCCCCTCCACCCACTGGAGCTACAGCTATCAGATATGCAGCATCAGCCCAATCTTATCTTCATATCAATGTGTAATATTTGACTGGGTGAATTATACATCCATTGCTGTCTAGTTGTATTTAGTGCTTATTAAATTTTAGTGATTAAGTGAATAAGTGTTTAATAATACAGTGCCCAGTGTCCCTTCGTAACCCCACTTCTATTTATCTGGTGATGATATAACACGTGTAGGGGTGATCCCCCCTCTTTCCTTCAGTCTTTACTCAGTCTTTGCTCCTATTGACACTAGTTAGAAATGCCTGAGCCTCCTGCACGTCACTAAAAAAAATTGTGCGCCCATTCATGATCATTTTAAGTCGAGCAGGTTCCTGTAAATATGCTTGACCTCCCATTTTAATGACTGGGTCAATTAATTTACGCATTTCCCATCTTTTATCCATCGTAGTTTTACTAAGGTCTGAACGAGTAAAGATGGTAAGGTTGTCTATAGTTATTGGAGTGTTAGGTTTGGCTTTTTGCCACACAGCTTGTCGAAGCAGAAAGTTGCCAAAATGCACTAAGAATGGTCGTGGAAATTTACTATTCTGTCGTTTTAGACCAAGTGGAAGTCGGTGTGCTCTTTGAATTTGGGAGTCCCAATCCCAGTCGGAGAGATCCGGAAAGGCACGTGGTAGAAGTTTCACCAAAAAAGCCCTTGGGTCCGATCCTTCTAGCCCTTCCGGAATTCCGTAGATTTTAAGGTTGGATCTCCTTTGTCGATTTTCGAGGTCCTCGACCTTTCCTTGTAGTTGAGTTAGTTCTGCGTCATGGTGCCCCACTGTAGTACCTATCCGCTGGGTTTCTTCTTCTACCACGACAGTACGTTGCTGAAGTTCTGTTATCTCCTGTGTGACACCCTTTAATATAGATGTTAGATCGAATATGGAAGTTTGCAATCTAGCATTGTCACTCTTCAGTTGCTGATAGTGTTCTTCCGATTCTTCCCTTTGGCTAATCAAGAGTTTTAATATAGTATCCAGTTGGGAGTGATCGGTGCCGCCCTGCTTGAACTCTTCTATTGGGTTAATATTTTCGACCAAGGATGTATTTAAATCAGTGTTTATACTAACAGATATCAGCTGGTTAGAGCCTGCAGCAGCTGAGGGGAGATCTTTCCCTCCTGCGGCTGGCTCCGAGGAAGCAACTCTGGAGGTTTGTATCATAGGAGGCCCTATTACGGGGACATGGGACGTCTCATTGTCCGTAGGACTACCCCCTGAAAGCCTTAAAGCCATATTCTTGACTAAGCCCTTGGCCTCAATCCACTTCCTTAACGGGCTCTTATCAACAGCCGGTTTTTTGGTAGCCGGGGGACCTGCTCCCACAGGATGGGCCAAGTTAGATAAAGCTCTCCCTCTCTTCTTGTAGATTGATTTGGCTTTACCTCTGCGTCTCTGTGGGGGTAGCCTGCTTAAAGATTTATCCGTAGACTTATCCGGTTCCTCCTCCGTATCATCCTCGCAATCCTCAAAGGAGTGGTATTCCTCAGCTGGCTCCAGAGCTTGTTCCCGACAGATGTCGTCTGTTATACACGTCACTGGACCACTAATTTCTTCTGTTAAATGCGTGTCCATGTCTGTTAGGACCAAGATTGTAGAAGTAGCCGTGGTATCCATAGACGAAAATTCTCTAGGGCTACCTGAAGTGGCCGGTAATATTGTAGGATTAATTATTGAAGGGGGTCTCCCATCTACCACATTTACTTCTTCTGGTATCACAAACTCGGGATTCTTAAAGTTTTCCCGGATCTCAATACCCTTAGTCGCGGCAGAGGTAAAGGTAGAAGAAGTAGCAGAGATAGCCGAGATAGCAAGATCATCATGGTTAGTGTTATCCAGCAATGGCACGGTTGGGTGAATAGATGATGCTAGCCCTAACTTTGCAGGGTTCACGTTTGCACCATTCTGCGTTATAGTTTTAGGTATAGTCCCGCAGTTTACAAGAACAGGGGGGCGCAGGATCGTCTTACCTGTCGCCTTTCTATCAGTCCCTTTCATTGTTGCTGCGCTTGAAGGTGCATTTGACTCTCCTTGGGCTGTCCCCGCAGCCGCTGCCGTTGCTGCCGCTGTTGTTACCATTGTCAGATTCGCTGCCTCCTCCAGGGTTCTATCCTCTGAAATGACAACCAGGAGGGAGGGGACTGGGGCTGTAGAAGTGGACAAGGCGGCTGCAGCTGCCGCTGCTGCAGCCGTTGTAGATGTTTTAGTATTCCGTGTGGTGCGTGGGGGGTGTTTGGGCGACATGGCTCTGTAGCGCCTCACACTCAGTGAATCAGCTTTGCTCTGCGCCCTGTGTATGGCCGGCAGACCAGACAAGTCGACTCTGGATCGAGCGAGCCGTGATTCTAGCCAGTTCCTGGCCACTCGCCAGACAGCCGTAGGCAGCCACAGCATCCGTCACTCAAAGACGGCGCCGAGAGAAAAAGCCGTCCCGAGGGAGCTGCAGATGAGGGAAAACTGCCGTGGTGCGGCTGTGCCGGCCTCTTCCCCTTCCTCGCCACGCACGTTACCACTGGAGTCCTCGCTCCCCGCCCGTAATCTCCAAGTTCAGCCCGTAGGTCTTACAGCCGTCCTGAACAAACTGCAGGTAAGAGAGCTGCCGCAATGCCGGTTTCTTCTTTTCTTCGCCGTACGCTTTTGGAATTCAGCTAATAGACAGATTTAACTTGCGTGCTGCATTTTCAAAGCGCTAGTCGTCTGTCGGCTCTAGTGTAGAGGGTGAGCTCTCAAACTGCCGCACAGCAGAGCCCTCACTCCGCCATCTTGGACTCCGCCGTCGATATCTATGCAGAGCAAGTTTCAAGGGAACAAAGATAAGGTGCACAATATTTTGGAACACTGTATCCGTCAAAGTTGAACAAACCAAAAAGCTAATACATAGGATTTTCGTCCTACTCAGCTATGGCGGATATTATCCCTACCCACTCCAGACCTCTTATGGAGTTTTATGAGTGGAGTGTCTCTGAGAAAAGCACGACTGAGTAACTTCAGTATCTAGCGTTAAATTAGTGCCTTACCAAACCGTTGGGCACCATGTAGTGTAGTTCCTATATCCCTGATAGGCTCTGCACACTGGAATAATATACACTATCGTTTTGGCATAGGATTGAGGTCAGTATGCCTCTATCAAGTACATTAAACCTAATTACTTGTGTGTGCCAGCTAACTCAGAGGTCACTAGAAACTTCTTGAATGAACAAGAAGGGATTCGTTTCTGACAACCGCATAAACATGACAACTTTGTTTCCCTTAAAATCGGAACAATCTCAGAATTGTGGAAACAATAGATAACAGTTTCACTCAGTCAATCGTGCATGTTTAGTTTCCACAGAGTTACACAGAAACAGATAGACGGGTGTTTCAATAAAAAGGGTTTATTGAACAGTCCTATTTCTCGTGCAAGAGGTATGAGCTGCTACAATCATAAGACAGAATGTGAAGTATAATGTGCACAGCGTGAGCAGTAAGATTAGATAATACTGCAATAGCATGGTTTGTAGCCATGACATATATTCATAAAAATACATACGTAAATACCACAGGCTAAAATACTCATCTGGTGCTTCTAAAATAATCCTACCCCAGTGTACCTAACCTAAGTGTAGTACAAGGGAAGAAGTAGGTGCTATTTAGCTATAGTCTAGTTTAGCTATAGTTGCCAAGATTTGCCAAAATCCCTCTAGGTTCTAGTCCGCTCTATACCTTAGAATGAGTGAGGTTGGAATCTCTTTCCGGGTCTCGATCTCTAACACCCCGCAAGGGGAGTCAAAAAAACTGGAGCTGGATTCTCTGCAAGGAGGATGACAGCGTCTGGTCAGTGCATCAGGTGGGGACTTGACTTCCTTCCGAACTTGCCGCGCCAAACCGCGTCGTGCATGTAGGCAGCCGAACCATGGACCTTGAATCGCCATGGTAAGTGAAGGTATATTTATACCTTGAAGGTGTTTAGGAATGCCAGTATTGACGTAAAAGTCAGGCTTAAGAACATCATGAATGAACCCCTAAGGAATAGATGTTCATGCATAATAAATGAGTTCTTGGAGAAATCAATATCCAAGCAAAGGCTTAAGAGTCTGGTTTTCCAAGAACTTTTTGTGTTGTAGATGAATGGATGTAGGTGGCCATGCCTGTATTTGGTTAGCATGGAGAATGCCTAAATAAGGGCTGGATTTCTATGCCTACGCGAATTGTGCCTTTATAAGGTCATAAATCGGTATATAAATCGACACAAAACACTATCACTCTGTTGCTCATCATGGTTCTGACTTACAGAGTTAAATCCAGATGCACAGCGTGGTATCCTAAATCTTCCTTTTTCAGGCAATACGTTATTTGGAACCAATGTGGATGATGAGATTTCTCGCATGATGATCGAAATGGACACCCTTAACTCTGCTGGGCTGGAGAAGAGAAATAATTATAGAAGATCCTATAGACCATATGATTGCCCATTCTACCATCAGAGGGTTCAAACCCCTCACTGGCTTCAGGGGCAACAGGAACAACAGCAAAGACACCAACAACACAAACCTCAATCGAGAGGCAGAGGAGGTCCGCAATCATTTGCGCACACTGGCAAGCCAACCACCGCTGGAAAACAATGAGCTGCATCTTCCCACTCTCCCGTTGCCTACTCCAGTAAGGGGAAGGATAACATCTTTCCTGCAAGAGTGGCAAAAGATAACCATCGACAAATGGATTTTGAATATTGTAAAGCAGGCTTCTCCAACAGATAGCTCTTGAGGTACTATTAGCTCTCCAGCAGAATGTGAGTAGCTCTCCTGTGTGCAGCCCAGTCTACTAAATTAGAAACTTTGACTTGTTTGAATTTATATATGTATGCCAACGATGACAAGTGTGTTTTCGAGACCAAACTTTTTAGGTTGAGAATCCATCATTTCCAAAACATATATAAAGCTGATATTTGAATGATAAATCATGCAACATTGGTAGACCTATTGCTAATATTATTATCTTGCTATTATCACCTTGGTACCAGGGGCATTGCAGCTGTGTTGTGTATTAACCTTATTGAAGCATTCGAAACTGACAAAGCCTTTTTTACATTGCTGCACTGAGATGATCCCTGCCAGTAATCTTGCTTAGAGTGGTCACTAATATAATGTGTGATGTGTACAACACTGATAATTTCTGATGGATACATCTGCCAGTGGATTCCTCACCTTGTGTATATGCCCTGTGCCAGCAGCATTCGGATTTTTTTTTAGCTCTCCATGCCGCCGATGATGACGTCACAAAACCATGGCTCCGCTCGCGACGCCGCTGACGTCACTGGAGCCATAAGAGATCCTTGTCGGCGTGATGACGTCAGTTCCCTTTTTTCCACGCCGTCGAAACTAACGGTTTTTCTAGAACTCTCCGAAGTTTCCCTTGCTACTTTGTGTTTCTGGCTGTTTTCCTGTGCTTCTTCTTGATTCCTTTCAAGGATGTTGTCGAGGAAGTCCGGGATTAAGCCCTGTAGGGAGTGCGGAGGACTTATGTCTATTACAGATCCGCACAAAGATTGTGTTTGGTGCCTGTCGTCGGATCATGACGTCGAGGGATGTGCCTGCTGTAGGAAAATGAATCCAAAGGCATTGAAGGAGAGAGAAGCAAAACACTTCATGGCGAAGATGAGGAAGGATAAAAGAGGAAGAAAAAGGTCGAGGTCTCGTTCCAGGTCGAGGTCGGGCTCGAAGTCGACATCGGGACATGCTTCAAGAGCCAAGAAGCATAAGAAGAAGAGACATTCTTCAAAACGCCATTCTGATAGAGAAGCGGCGCCGAAGTCGACCTCTGCAGCTCGTCGACGCCGTAAGGACTTCGTGTCTCCTTGTCCCTCGAATCCTGCTTCTCCTGCAAGATCGGCTTCTCCTACAGCTTCTCCAGCTCGATCCATGACGCCGACTACGGAACATTCTCCGGCTCCAGTGGAAGAGGTACCTGTGGCGGATGAGCAGGCGACTCCATTGGCTCCGCCGTCTGCGCCGGCTGCCCGAACACGGTAACCCCCTACTCCGGAATCTGTCCCGGGCGCCCATCCTCCTTTCCCCGGCCCGGGTCAAGATCTCTCGCATTATCTTAATGCTATGTATGGAGTCTTCCATAGAGCTATGTACCCCTCTGGAGCACCTTCGGGTCCCATGGGTCCATTAGCATTTAATCTGGGGGTTCCTCAGGCCTATGCCCAGGCCCCCTTCATGCCATTTCTTCCGGCGGCGCCGCATTGGCATTTCCCGTCAGCTCGACCTCGATCGGCGCATGTTGTGCCGACAGATCCGTGCACGACGCCGGCTCTGGATCCATCGGAGTCGGTCTTGGCTGCACCGACGCCGGTACCTAGAATGAGATCTAGTAGAGAAGCCCAGAGGGTTAAAGAGGAGCAGAGGTTTCGATTGGAAGAAATGGAGGAAGGTGAGGTTCAGGATTCTGAGGATTATTTTGGAGAGTTAAGGGGGAAGCAAGTGGCCTTGATGTGTCTCCAGAGTGGGAACTTTCACCTACATCTGAGGTTCCTTCAAAGGATGTGGTCCCCTACCACACAGTGATAAAAAAAGGAAGCAGAACTTTTAGATCTTCAGCTTCCCACTACTGAATTTAAATCACACATCTTGACAGAAGTTCTTCATTCGCCTTCTTCTGTAATAGAGCCTCTACTGCCATTCAATGAGGCAATCACTGAGCCTGTAATGAAGGTCTGGCGCAAGCCATTTTCAGCTCCGGCAGTTTCTAAATCCATTGCCAGGATAGATACAGGGCAGCTCCAGGGTATCCTGACTTTTTAACATCCTATCCTTCTCCTGAGAGCCTAGTGGTCCAAGCTGCCTTTCCACAAGTTCCGGCTGACAGGGAATCGAAGAAACTCGACCAGTCTGCTAAAAAGGTGTTTTCTTCAGCAAGCATGGCCCTAAAGTCCACTAATGCCACCTGTCTTTTGAGCCGCTGTATACATGCTTTAATGGACTCTGCTAAACAGCTTGCACCTAAGTTGTCCGAAGAAGATAGACAAAATTTGAATGAGGTCTTACAAGATACTCAAGCGGCTGCACGTCAGGTCATACAAAGTGGTTTAGACACTGCTGATTCTGTCGCCAGAATCATGGGATCTTCTTTGGCTACTAGGAGGAGTGCATGGCTGAAATCTTCAGAGTTCTCCCCAGATGTTCAGGCTACACTTTTGGACCTCCCTTTTGATGGTTCTGGGCTGTTTGGCCAAAAAACGGATGCTGCTTTAGAGAGATTTAAAGACAGTAAAGCAACAGCCAAATCTCTTGGTCTTCAGGCTCAATCTAGAGGTTCATCGTTCAGGAGGTACAGAGGATTTGGAAGGCCATCCTTTCGGACCTATAGACAGCCTCAGCAGCAGCAACAGCAAAACACCTTATACAAATCCTACAGGGGCAAGAACAGAGGTCGCCCACGAGGCCGTCAGCCCTCCTCCTCCTCTTCCTCTACCTCCCCTCCTCTTACCTCAGCAAAGCAGCCCTTGATCCACCATTCTGGATCATGCTGGTCCTGTGGGGGATCGGCTTACTCATTTTTTTCAAGATTGGGAATTGGTCACTACAGACCTTTGGGTTCTCAATCTTGTAGAGAATGGGTATGCTCTTCCCTTTCGGGAATTCCCTCTAAATTACCATCCTTGCCAAGGTGCTTGCTCGGAGGAACACCATCTTCTCCTGCAGGAGGAAGTCCTAACATTATTGAAAAAAGGTGTGATGGAGGTCGTTCCAGAGCGGGAAAGGGGTCAGGGATGCTACTCCCGGTATTTCCTGATACCCAAGAAGGATGGCAGGTTACGTCCAATCCTCGATCTCAGGCTCTTGAACCTTTTTCTGAAGCAGGAGAAGTTCAAGATGCTCACCCTTGCGCAGGTTCTTCAAACATTGCAACAGGAAGATTGGATGGTGTCGATCGACTTGCAGGACGCGTATTTTCATATCCCGATCCTGAAGTCGCACAGGAAGTATCTATCAGTTTGCGGTCCTCCCGTTTGGACTTACTACTGCACCTCAAGTCTTCACCAAGGTGATAGCAGTGGTGGCAGCCCATCTCAGGAGGTCGGGGATTCCTGTTTTCCCCTACCTGGACGACTGGCTGATCAAAGCAGAGTCGCCGGAGAAGGTGCTTCACCATCTGCAGGTTACAACTCAGTTGTTGTACGAATTGGGTTTCTCGATTAACGTGCCCAAGTCTCACCTGGTGCCCTCTCAGCGCAACCTGTTCATAGGGGCAGTACTGGACACTACTGTGTGTCGAGCATTCCCTCCTCCACAAAGGATTCTCAACATTCAGGAAATGATTCCATTGTTTAACAACGGAGCGGTCGTTCCAGTCCTGAAGGTCCTTCACCTGCTCTGTCTGTTTGCTTCCTGCATTCTGTTGGTTGACCATGGATGCTGGCACATGAGGGCGCTCCAGTGGTGTCTCCGCAGGCAGTGGTATCAACACAACGGAGATCTCAGGGAGTCTGAGGATCTCAAGAGAAGCTGCGGCGGATCGGTCTTGGTGGAGCGTGGAGGGCAAACTGTCTCAAGGAAAGCACTTCCATCTACCTCCATCGGTGGCCACAGTAATCACGGATGCCCCCACTCTAGGGTGGGGTGCTCATCTGTGGGATCTGTGGATCAAGGGTCTTTGGTCTCCAGAGGAAGGTTGCTTCACATCAACCTTCTAGAGTTGCGGGCGATACGTTTGACGCTCAAGGCCTTCCTTCCTTCCCTTCGCGGTCGGTCGGTCGGTCGGTTCAAGTCCTGACGGACAATACTACCGCGATGTGGTATGTCAACAAGCAGGGAGGAGTGGGGTCGCACTGTCTCTGCAGAGAGGCTCTGTGTTTCTGGTCCTGGGTTCGGGACCATCAGATTTGCCTGATGGCACATCATCTGGCCGGAGTTCTGAACGTGCATGCAGACAGTCTCAGTCTGCAGTTCTCTGCAGACCATGAGTGGAGGCTTCATCCGTCATGTCTTCCGGATGTGGGGAACTCCTCGGGTGGACCTGTTTGCCACTCACGAGAACGCTCACTGCCCGTCATTCTGCAGTCTCCAGTATCCGTTACAGGGAGCGTTGGGGGACGCGTTTCAGTTGAGTTGGGACTCACAACTCCTTTACGCGTTTCCTCCCATACCCTTGGTTCCTCAGGTTCTGAGGAAGATTCGCCAAGACCAAGCCCAAGTCATATTGATCGCCCCGGATTGGCCATGAAGGGTGTGGTACACAGATCTTCTCCAACTCTCCTCGAGCCCTCCGCTCCGTCTCCCTCTCAGGGCAGACCTCCTCCCGCAGTCGCAGGGGCAGGTTATACACCCCCACCTCCAGAGCTTACACCTTCATCCCTGGAGATTGAACGGGGCAACCTGAATTCTTTTTCTCTTCCTTCTGACGTAGTGGACGTTATTTTGTCCGCCAGACGTCTCTCCACCAAGTCTATCTGTTCCTATAGGTGGTCCAAATTTGTTCATTGGTGTGGGGAGAAGTTTATATATTGACCCTTTGAGGGCTCGTTTATCCAGCATCCTTCAATTTGTTCTTTCTCTAGCCCAGCAGGGTTTTGCTATGGCTACGGTGAAGGGCTATTTATCGGCTTTGTCGGCGTTCCTTTGCTTGCCGGACCAGCCGTCTTTGTTTAAATCGCCCATTGTGTTACGATTCATTAAGAGCCTTATCAACAAATATCCGCCCACTCCATTTATTGTGCCTCAATGGGACTTAAATCTTGTCTTAACCTACTTGATGGGTTCTCCCTTCGAGCCCTTACACAAGTGTCCCTTGAGACTATTGTCTTTTAAAACTGTATTTCTTGTTGCCATTACCTCGGCAAGGAGGGTAAGTGAGCTTCAAGCTCGGAGTTCAAAACCCCTATTCTTGACTATTCATGCTGATAGAATTGTTCTCAGGACCAGGGCTGCTTTTCTGCCTAAGGTGGTAACTCCCTTCCATCTGGGGCAGTCCATTAACCTTCCTTCCTTCTATCCTCCCCCTCACCCTTCCAAGGAGGAGGAGCGGCTTCACCGCTTGGACCCTAAGAGGGCGGTGAGTTTTTACCTCGATAGGACTAAAGACTATCGTGTGGATGACTAGCTCTTTGTGGGTTTTGCTGGCTGCAGGAAAGGCAGAGCGGTGCACAAGCGCACACTTTCCAGATGGATTGTATTGTGCATCAAGATTTGTTACTCTTTGGCCGGTAAGGAACCTCCGGAGGGTTTAAGAGCTCATTCTACCAGGGCAAAGTCTTCTTCGTCTGCTTTATCTAGAGGTGTTCCTGTTGAGGACATTTGTAGAGCGGCAACTTGGGCCTCCCTCCACACTTTCGTGAAGCATTACTGCTTAGAATCCGAAGTGAGGAGGGACGGACACTTTGCGCGTTCCGTTCTTCAGGACGTTTTGGTATAGAAGGGTGGACACCCTCCTCTGGGAGTGGGGACTTCTGTGGGACTCTATTCACAAGGTTAGGAATCCACTGGCAGATGTATCCATCAGAAGAACAAGTTACTTACCTTCAGTAACACTTTTTCTGGTGGATACAGTATCTGCCTGTGGATTCCTCACTGACCCACCCACCTCCCTGTTGTCCACCCTTGTATACCTGCAGTGGTGATGTTTTATAACTGTTGTTTTCAAAGAATATGATTAATTATTTTTGCATTACTGCATTGATTTCACACTTTGTTTGTTGGTTTGAATACTGTGTACTCTGTATACTGTGCATATTTGTGTCGGTCCGTCTGTGTGCCTCGAAGGCACGGAAAAAAGGGCGGAACTGACGTCATCACGCCGACAAGGCTCTCTTATGGCTCCAGTGACGTCAGCGTAGTCGCGAGCGGAGCCATGGATCTGTGACGTCGTCCTCATCGGCGTGGAGAGCTACAAAAAGGTTCTGAATGCTGCTGGCGCAGGGGATATTCACAAGGTGAGGAATCCACAGGCAGATACTGTATCCATCAGAAAAAGCGTTAACGAAGGTAAGTAACTTGTTCATAAGTAGCATAGGATGCTTTTCATTAAATATAAGGAGCTCCTATTACTGTGAAGATTGGAGACCCCTGTTGTAGAGCATAAATACTGTTTTAGATTTAAGTGTCCACCACCCGCCATTACACCGAAGAAACCTTTGCTTTTCCAGCGGGAACAACTGCGACAAGAAGTAGACATTCTCTTACAGAAACACGCAGTGGAAAAGGTCCCCTCTTACCTGAAAAGTATGGGAAATTATTCCTGTACATTTCTGATGAAGAAAAGGGGACCCAAAAACTAATACAGACCCATTCTGGACCTCAAAGAAGCATACAAATGAGTCTGCAAAGAAAAATTCAACAAGTTGGCTCTTCGTCATATCTACCCTCCACTCCATCAAGGAGACGGGCTATTCTCGATAGACCTGCAAGATGCCTATTTTCATATCCCAATAGCCTAACAATGAAGCAAATTCCTGAGGTTCATTGCAAGAAAAGACCACTATAAATACAGGGTCTTTCCCATTTGCCTCAAGTCTGCACCACAAACTTTCTCCAATAGCATGGGGGTTGTTGCAGCCCACCTCAGAAAAATGAGAATCTTCGTCTATCCATATCTGAACAATTGGCGCATAAAAGCCTCTACCTATCAGTAAGCAAGTCAACATTATCACCTAACCATTATGACTCTCAATTGACTAGGTCTGCACGTGAATCACTACAAATCCGTCTCAACACCTGTTCAATCCCTGCATTACTTGGGTGCATTTCTAGGCACAGTACATCCATAAGTGTGTCCTTTGTAATAGGGATGATTATATATCCTTCAGAAATGTCACAATCTGAAGAAAAGAACCTATCCAACAGTGAGATAAGTCTCTTCTCTCCTGGGTTCAGTGGAGTTGTGTATTTTCCTAGTCTGGAATGCATATCTCTTCATGCGGCCTCTCTAGCAATGTCTGGAAAATCAGTGGTACCAGACTTCAGGAAGATAACAAGACAGAGTGCTTCTGATCACTAATGCGAAATAAATCACTCAAATGGTGGTGCCAATCAGAGAATCTTTTCAAAGGGATGAATTTCCACCAAGACATTCCAGCCCAAACCATAGTGACGGATGTTTCCTTAACAGGTTGATGTGCTCATATGGACCATCTACAAAATCTGATAGACTTCTAGCCTTAGATTCCTTGCCTTAGAACTATACCCAGGTGTCACGACTGGATCTGGAAATTTTCTTGAGCAGTACCACTATGTGCTGGTAGACAGCGTCGTTTAGGTCAGCGTGACATTGTCAGAATCGTCCTTGCCAGAAGTGACATGCGGTGCCTATACAGGCACTACACCAGTGCTCTGACATTAGTTCTTTTCTTTCCACGTCAGTCGGCCCAGATTTGGGAAGAGCTTCCCCTTAGTCCGTTTTTAACAAACTTTAAAAAAATGTTTTTTTCCTACTGTTGTGGCAGAAAAGTCATCTAAGAAGTCTGGCCTCGAGACCCCCAGCACCTGTCGCCGCTCAATGTCTGTGATAGGGCCGCAACTTGTTTGTCTGTAGTGCTTGGAGCACGACAGCGATCTTAAGACCTGCTCTGAATGCAGTCAAAGGCCTTGAGGGAGCGTTCCCTCAAGCTTCTGCAAGTTCGATGTGTGACGCTGCAATGATCCAGATCCCGGTTGAGAGGAAGGCCCTGGGAATGGTTGTAGAGTCTTAAATCCTCTTCGTATTTGAAGTTGTCTGGCCATTAGGGTACATCCTGACATAAGCAGAAGACAAAGTCAAGGAGTGCTTCAATTTCACCTTGTCCGACTGCCAACGAGACAAGGGAGTGTCAATCGAGGCTTGGCTCTGCAGTTGAGCCAGCGCCTGGGCTGACTCTGTGCCTCCCCTAATTTCTGGGAACTGGAGTGATCCCCGCCCAACTATTTTTATGAGGCTATACACCTCATATTGGAGCGGCCTGTTCCCTCCGGCGCGCCTGTGGGCTCCGCGGGTTCCGGAGAGGCCCCTACTGGATTCAAGCCTGCAGCTCTGTCGCTAATTGGGCTCCAGAGATCCACAGATGGCCCTGGATCGGAGCCGATCGTGCCATTTCAGGCTTCCCTGGCATTGGTCCCAAGGCTGATGCTCCCAGCGCCAGCGCCATCCCCATTTATATCCCTTACTCGGAGCCGGAGGGGAGTAGCTTGACGCTGACTCTGGCACCGACTGGAGCCATGCCTTCCAGGCCAGAGCTTGAGCCCTATTCTTATAGGCTAGGACTCGGGGATAAAGGGGAGGGGTCGCTGGACCCTGAAGAATACCAGCTGTATGACACCTTGGATATTTCTCCAGATACTGGCTTGCTTTCTCCTCCTATTATGGCTACTGCGGAGGGAGCTTTCTTCGCAATGTTGGGGGAGAAGGGCGGCCGAGGTCCTGGACTTCAGCTTGCCTTCAGTGGCAGTCAAAATAAATGTCTTGACAGAAGTGTTTCAGCTGGTAGTGTCCCCATCAGAACCTCTTCTTCCTATTAGGCACTTACTGACGTCCTGCTTGAGACTTGGACTCCTGTGAACAGGACAATTTCCTGCAGTAACTGCCCCACACCTGGTGGTCCAAGCCTCCACCTCCCATGTAATTCCTGGTGCATTCCCAACTGCTCGGTCGGATCAGGAATCCAAGAGGCTGGGCAACTTTAGCAAGAAGATGTTTTCTTCCACCAGCCTGGCACTGCAGTCTGTGAACAATGCGTGCCTTTTGGGCTACCATTTCCATGGTCTGTGGGATACAGTTGTGCAGGTGCTGCCAAGGGTCCCTGAGGAGGCCCGCGCAGTACTCTCCCAGGCTGTTGCCAACCAGAGGGTGCAGAGAAGTCCACGATTCTATATGGACTAGTCATGACCAACTCACTGAGCAGAATGGTTTCATCGACGGAGGACAACTAGCTTCTCCGGGGATGCCCAAGCATCGCTTATGGACATGACCTTTGATGGCTCCCATCTCTTTGGGGACAATGGGGATTGAGTGCTGGAGTTCTGTTAGGCTAGCAGGGCTAATGCCAGGTCCTTGGGTATTTCCATGGCCCACGTCACCCCCAATCAGCCTTTTGCTCTTTTCGTGGCCACGGAAGGGGTTTCCAGCCACGTCTGTACCCGCCCCGCCACTGCAGGATGCAAGCTTCACAACCAGTGCGTGGCCTAGGACACGATATTTGCCCGGTCCGTGGGTCGGGCAGCCTGAGGTCAGGTCTCGGAGGAGGACCGGATTTTACTCTCTTAAGCCATTTCAGACAGGAGAGATGTAGCGAACCTCGCTATCCGATGTGGCTTGGACACAACAGACTCACTGGGTAGAGCAACTTCTACGACTGTGGCCATACATCGCCACACCTGGATGAGGACGTCTGGTTTTTTGGGGGATGTCCAAGCTAATCTTATGGACATGCCCTTTGATGGCTCCTGTGTCTTCGGAGACAAAGCAGATGCGGCACTTGAGCATTTCAAGGACTTGCGGTCTACAGTCAAATGCTTGGGCCTCACCACAACATCCAGGCCTGCGTCTGCTTTTCGCGCTACCAACCACGTCAGCCCTATTCTGGCCAGAGGGCCCTGCAAATTCAGCAACCTCTGCAGGGCCATGGACTCAGTTCACCCCGGAGGCCAGAAGTCGAGCCAAGTCACAATCCCCCCTCCTCCACCCCAAAACCCCCGTAGTCCAACCCCCCAGGATCATTCATGACAAGTTGGTGGCAGAATACGCCATCATCTCCACCACTGGTGAAACATCAGCTAGGACATGTGGGTGCTGCAAATAGTCTGAAGGGGCTACTCCCTCCCCTTCGAGACTACCCCTCCATCCATGCCTCCAGTGTACGATCGCCTAACGGAGGATCACTTTGCCTTACTCCACGAGGACGTCAAAACTCTCTTGGCAAAGGGAGCTATAGAGAGTTGTTCCAGGGCCAGAAATAGGCTGTGGTTGTTATTCCCGCTATTTTCTGGTCCCAAAAAAGGACAGATGCCTCTATCCTATCCTCGACCTCAGAGCCCTCAACTAGTTCCTCAAAAAAGATAAGTTCAAGATGCTCACCCTAACTCAGTGCCTGTCTGTCCTGGACCCGGGAGATTGAATGGTAACACTGGACTTGCAGAACTCATATTTTCATATCCCCAGCCTGCCTGCTCATCCTTTCTACCTGCGGTTTACGGTGAGCCACGAGCACCTTCAGTATGCTATTCTAATATTATATCCAATACTATAATTGCTGGTGAGGAAATTCCTGAATTATATGGAAGGGAGTGAAAAGTGTTCCCATCTATAAAAAGGGGTAAAGGTAACCCCACAAACTACAGGCCCATTAGCTTGATTGACAACTTTCGGAATTTGGTTTCAAGCAAGTTTTATCTATACTAAATGATTAGTTGGATGAAAATAACATCCTGACTGATTTACAGTCGGGATTTCAGTCTAACGTAAGTACTACTAATCAAGTTATTTGTTTCCAAACATTATATTAGAAATATATCCCCCCTGAAGCAGGAACATCTCTATGTAGCTTTTGTTGACATGAAGGCTTCTTTTGACTTAGTCCCTAGTGATTTTCCCTTGGAATAACCGAGTAACTATAGTATTTCAGAGCCTTTATTTTCAGCCTAAATGAAACTCCACACAAGTAATTATGCATGTGCTAGATAAGGTAACAATGTGTAGCTCACAAGAATTCTATGTCAGGACCGGAGGCTTCAGATTATGCTTTTAACCTTCTTCGCTGTTTACTATATGAAAAACACAGCAGCCAAAAGAGCATCAACATAAGCCCTAAATCCCAGAACAAAGATAAGGCTTACAATACATCCAAGAAAACACAGATTTGTACATAAAAAAAACTACAAATCCCATCAAGTCCAACAAGTTAGCACACAGAATAGTCCTTCGCCGATGTCCATGATGGATAGTTAGGACGTCCCTCCTGTGACCACTTCCTCTTTCTTCGCTGCTTCGCAGCCAGTTAAGTGGTTTTTCTCTTTATCTCCTCATTTGTTGTAACCTTGTGCAGTTATGGGGATTTTTGCGTGAAACGCTTGATTGGTAGCCGGTTTACAGGCTTTGTTGGCGTGTTTTTGCTCCTGTTTTCTTTCCAGAGCCCCGTATAGATCGCGGGAACACTCGCTGTTCCTCACGCGATCTCCTACGTCTTTGCGGCATCGCCTCCGGCCGCCAGGGGGAGCCAACGCGTCTCGTTGGCCTCAGCGCGGTTTTTCTCTCACAAAGAACCGCGCTGAGGAGAGCGACCCGCCGGAGCCTTCCCCTCCGCCTCACCCATACGCCCAGGTCACCTGGGTCTGTATTTGGCCCCATTTGATCACGTACGCCCCGCTGGGGGTCTGTAAAGCGGTTCTACCGCGTTGCCGCCTGAGGGCGTTTGTTTGGGCACATAGCGAAAATACATACCTGCAGTATTTCCCACATATTGTTGTACAGCGCGCAGGGAGGTGGCAGTGACCCGGTCCAGCAGAGTGTCTACGCGCTGTAGGGTTAGGGCCGCCCTCATTCC
Source organism: Lissotriton helveticus (assembly GCF_964261635.1). Taxonomy (NCBI): domain Eukaryota; kingdom Metazoa; phylum Chordata; class Amphibia; order Caudata; family Salamandridae; genus Lissotriton; species Lissotriton helveticus. Next base: position 589,066,279 of record NC_136068.1, read on the forward strand.
TGGTGCAACCGGGTCCAAACTCGCCAGACTAGGTCTACCCCAAAGTGCGCAGGTTGTACCCGCAGCCCTGATCCTGTGCCCCAGCCACCCCTTTGGTGTCTAGTGGGTCTGTGAGTGACTTTAAGGGATGGATCAGGAGGAATACTACAAGGAGGAGGAATCCCATCAGTATTTAAATGATGAGGAATTCTATAACGCAGTCAATAGCTCTATATACCGCTGCGTGGCGGAGATTGTAGGGCCTATGGAGGAGCGCCTATCTGCCCGCATTATACAGGAGTGCAAAAGGGTAACACAGGTCCATTTGGGGACTTCTGGCAATACGTCAACCCCAGCGGGAGATAATCCCCCAGCCCCCAAAAAGGTGTGTAAGGAAGGGGTATCTGGAGCGGCGCAGGGTGTGGACAGGGACGCCTTTGAGCGGTTGCGTGATGCTTTTCTGGCCAAGGCGACCGTACCTACCCCTGCGCCTCCACCAATCCCGGGTCCTTCGAGTTCCATGGGAACGGCACCCACGTCCCCTGGCGGGATGTCCCCTGCAGACACGGACGATGAGGATGGGTCTGTGCGTTCTTGGCGCCCGTCGAGCTCTGCCACCGAGTTGCCCCAGGACAGTTCGGGCACGCTAGACCCGGATGAAATCATGCACCCGCGGTCAGCTGCCTGGACCCCGGGGGACAAGGTGGCAAAGTTCATCGCGGGACGCCTCCACAGCCCCTGGAGAAGGAAGCGAGAAGCTGTCTGCGCGGGGAGTGCCCAAGACCCACTTTGGAGGGAAAGGTGACCCTTACGCCGGAACTGGACCCTAAGATGGCCACCTTCCTTGCAAAGTTCCTTAAAGACCCTCGCAAGGGGATTTACCGTTCCTGGCGCTCCTGTTAGGATAAACTTTTGGATGCTATAGGGCCTATAACCAAAATCCTGGATATGGCGGAGGAGACAAAGGTAACAGGTGCCGCCATTTCCCCCGACGTCCTGTCGAACTGGGCACAACGAGTGGTGGTCTTTCTAGGGAACGCCAATTGCTCCCTTTCGACCGAACGCCGTCGGTCACTCTTAATCAAATTAGACCCGAAGCTGGGAGACCTGGCCTCCTCGTTGGGGACCCCTTCATAAAGGAATTAGGGAAGTTCGTCTCTACTTTTACGTTCCTAGACAGAGCGTCTCTACTTTTACGTCCCTAGACAGAGCTCAATCGAGCATCAAGAAAGTTTTCCAGCAGCGTTTCTCCCGGGGGGCCGGTCCTGGTGGGTGTCATATCGGCGGACCAGGTCCGCATTGGGGGGCGACTGGCCTCGTTTCCGGAGGCTTGGGCCGAGATCACGTCAGGCACATGGGTCTTACAGACGGTCTGCGGGTTTCGCATAGAATTTTACGATCGCCCTATCAAGAGAGGCCCCCACACCCTATCGTTTTCTCTCAGGCCGATGTGCAACTGGTCGACGAAGAGGTCTCGGACTTGCTTCGCAAAGAGGCTGTTTGCCGTTCGATACGTCACCCTGCCGGGTTTTTGAGCAATCTGTTTCTGGTAGAGAAGGCAGATGGGGGAAAATGCCCGGTAATCAACCTCAAAGAGTTCACCGGCTGGTTGGTTTACCGACATTTCAAGATGGAGGGTATCCATCTTTTGAGGGACGTGCTGCTCCCAAACGACTGGATGGTTCGGTTGGACCTCAAGGACGCGTATTTGGTGGTGCCTATCCATCCCCCGCATCGTCGTTTTCTACAGTTCCTGTGGAGGGGCCTTTTGTTCGAGTTCACCGCCCTTCCATTCGGACTTTCCCCAGTGCCTTGGTGCTTCACCAAAGTGCTCCATCCCACTGTAGAGCTCTTACAGAACCCGGGTGTTCGGATGATTGTCTATTTAGACGACATCCTGTTGATGGCCCAATGCCCCAGGAGATTGAGTCTTCAGCTTGAGCAGACGGTGTCCCTGCTCCAAGAATTGGGGTTTGTCATAAACAAGGACAAGTTCGTTCTCTCTCCTTCACAGACCGTGGTGTTTCTGGGCTTTACCGTGGACTCGGTCCAGTCCACCTTGAATCTACCGTCCAGGAAAGTGGGAAAGATTCGCCACATCTTGCGTCAGACTATCTCGAGATCCCACACATCTCTCCGCCAGATTGTCCGGGTGGTAGGGCTGCTTTCCTCCTCCATCCAGGCAATCTTCCCGGGTCCCCTCCATTATCGGGCCCTTCAACACCTCAAGGCGCATCATCTCTGTCGGGCCTGACATACTATCAGGTGGTTCCCCTTTCGGTCGAGGTGAAGGAAGAAATGGCTTGGTGGCTCGCCCATATGGAGGCCTGGAACGGCCGGGTGATCTTCGGGCCGGTTCCGGACCTGGTGATAGAGTCTGACGCCAGCAGGGCCGGTTTGGGCGCCCGTTGTGGGGAGTTTTCCACAGGCGGCGCCTGGTCATCCGAGGAGCAGGAGCTGCATATAAACTGCTTGGAACTGCTCGCGGGGTCCTTCGCGGTGCGCTGCTGGACCAAAGATTCAGTTCGCTCCTGTGTTCTGCTTCGGATGGACAATGTCTCCGCGGTCCGTTACGTCAACCACCTGGGTGGTCCTCATTCCAAAGCCCTGGCGGATCTGGCGAAGGATTTCTGGGATTATTGCCTGGCGCACCATGTGTCCGTAACAGCGGAATACTTACCAGGCCAGGCCAACCAAGTCGCGGATTGGCACTCCTGGCACTTGCGGGACTCCAGTCAGTTGAAGCTGGACATGCAGGTTTTCAGGTGGCTGAACGGCCTTTGGGGCCCGTTCTTGGTGGACCTCTTTGCATTGCGTCTGGATCACCAGCTCCCGCACTTTTTCAGCTGGAGGCCGGACCCTCTCGCGGAGGCCACAGATGCTTTCCTCCAGGACTGGAGTCGGGAGAGGGCATATGCCTTCCCTCCCTTTTCGATGGTGGTGCGAGCGGCGGCCCAGCTTTGCCATCAGCAAGCAGAGGTGGTCATGGTGACGCCCTTTTGGAGATCTCAAGTTTGGTTTCTGGTTCTTCTGGAACTTTCTTGGGATTCTCCAATCCTACCCCCCCGGTTTCCGCGCCTTCTTCTCAACGCGGACGGGGATCCCCATCATCTGGTAACGCAGAGGCCAGCTGAAGATTTCCTCTCAAAGGCCTGTGCAGGTAGCACAGCAAAACGTTACCGCTCCGCCTGGACTAAGTGGACCCGTTGGTGTCTTCGACGGGGCCTGGATCTCCTGGTCGCAGGCGTCGTTCCAGTGCTGAATTTTCTGGCGGAATCGGCTTCAGCCGGCTGGCTTACCGCACTATCAACGCGATGCGTTCAGCGATTTCGGCAGCCCACCATTCGGTGGAAGGGGCGCCGATCGGAGAACATCCTTTCGTTTGTAGGCTCTTGAGAGGCATTCGCCTCTCCTCGCCCCCGGAACGGCGTTTCTCGGTTCTCTGGGACGTCAACCTTGTCTTGAATCTCTTTTTGTCATGGCAGCCGAATAGGTACCTGTCTTTGAAGGAACTGTCGGCGAAGTTGGCAATGCTTTTGTGTCTGGTATCGTGTAGACAAGTTTCGTATGTATGAGCCTTGGACAACTCGGCAAGGGTTTTTTCCCCGGAAGGAGTGACCTTCACATTGGGGCGTCGCACAAAATGTGCGTCAAGGACGATTTCCTACCCATCTTTTGTGGACGCTCCCAAACTGTGTGTGGTCCAATGCTTGAAGGCATATGTGGAATTGACCCTGGAACTTCGTCCTCCGGGCGAACGACAGCTGCTGATTGCTTTACGGAAGGCGCACAGAGCTGTCTCTTCACCCACCATCGCAAGATGGGTAAGGTGGATCATGCAGGAAGCAGGTATCGATACGAAAAGGTTCGGTGCCCACTCGGCTAGAGGGGCCATGGCTTCTAAGGCTTTCTCGTTGGGAGCCCGCCTGGAGGATTTGATGCGTGCTGCAGACTGGTCCTCGGATTCCACTTTTAAACGGTTCTACTTCAAACCGGTGGTGGATATTGCACATTTGGTGGTGAGTAAACTTTAAACTAGCATAATCTGAAGCCTCTGGTCCTGACATAGAATCGAAATTTGCCTAGCATTGTAAAGGTAAGTTTCAATTCTATTAAGGACACAGAGGCGAGGATTATCCCTCCCAGGCCACCTGCGGAAGCGATCCCTCCCGTACTACAGTAAGTAGTCAGGTTTTCCGATAAAATTTTCATGGAAATTGACGTTGTAATGTCAGGTTTTTCTGGAGGCGTGTACAGGTATATTTTGCCATACACCGCTGGCGCTGTTGTATGTTTTTTGCTAGGAAATGATGGTTCAAAACAAGACCAGTAACATCATGGCGTGACTCGTGCGAACAAAGAGGAAGTGGTCACAGGAGGGACGTCCTACCTATCCATCATGGACATCGGCGAAGGACTATTCTGTGTGCTAACTTGTTGGACTTGATGGGATTTGTAGTTTTTTAGGTACAAATCTGTTTTCTTGGATGTATTTGTAAGCCTTATCCTTGTTCTGGGATTTAGGGCTTATGTTGATGCTTTTTTGGCTGCTGTGTTTTTCATATATTAAACAGCGAAGAAGGTTAAAAGCATAATCCTCGCCTCCGTGTCCTTAATAGAATTGAAACTTACCTTTACAATGCTAGGCAAATTTCGATTCCTGTGAACAAGTATAGTAGACAGGGATGCTCCTACATTATGTAGCATTTACATCAATGAGGTGGTCGTTGCAACAACATCCTGCTGATATCAAGAACCCCTATGGAGCTGCAAACATTGTAAGATCAATTTTCACATTTGTGATCCCGCCGGGGTCTTGAGAGTAATGCAGTAAAAATTAAACATATGGTTCTGAACGCCTATCATTCTTATAAAGATAGAATGATGGTAGAGTGAGTTATCTTGGAGAGAGTGAAGAGCTTTGACTACTTAGGAGTAAAACATGCTGAAGATTTGTCTCGGGATTTACAAATAGACAAAAACAAGATGATACAGCACAGATCAATGGTAGCAGTCAAAGGGTATAAAGCTAGTTCAAGCAGGTAAACTTCCCCTGCTCTGGAGCTTTATAGGGCGAAGGCATTAGGAGGGGCCTTAAATGGTGTGGAAATATGTGTTTATGGGACCTTGGTGTAATCTTCCCAGGAGTGCTCCATTGGTTGCGCTATGTTTTGATCTAGCCTTATATAGGGTCGATCATGTAGCTAACCGTAGACTTTTGTCATGTTAGATAAGCATTTGGTCTGTAAATGAATTGGAATTGTATAGAACTGCGTTCAGATATCTGATCATCTGGATAAGTACTGCTCTACCCCTTGGTTAAGCTTAGTTAAGCTTTAGTAGAGCATGGTTACTGAATGGATAATTTCTAATTTCTCATGGTTACTGAATGGCTAATTTCTCATTAACGCAAATCGTCAAGCACGACACCCATGCTGCTGGACATACCCTAGATGGGATTTTTACTTTAAATTCATCTTTTAAAGTATTAGAAGCGATTCCGGTTCCCTGGTCTGTTCATAAAGCGATATTGTTTTCTTTAAATGCAGACCAGAATTCCCCGATAGTCGTAATCTCACCGGTCTCTGTCACCCGTCGACTCTGAGCCAATATTGACCCTTCAGCCCTAAGATCACTACTGTCAAGCACCACTCCAGACCTTTCAGCAGATATTAACACCTCTGTCCATAGGTTATCCTCTTGGATTAAATCAGCAGTAGAAACCTTAGCACCCACAAAGAGTTCTCGCTCTCGGCGTAAAAGTCCCTCTGAACCGTGGTTCACAGATATTCTCAGAGCACAAAAACAAGTATGTAGGAGGCTAGAAAGAAAATGGAGAGTAAACTGCGGTCTGGAGGAGAAAGCCAAGTATTCACAAGCTTTGGCAGCCTACAAGAAAGTGATTGTAGAGGAAAAATGTAAATACTTTACGGCAAGGACGGTGAGGCAGGGAATTCCAGCAGGGAGCTTTTTTCCGTAACTAAGAATTTAGCTAAATTACTAGTAATGGCTCAGATAGAAAGGAGTGCCGAATTTTGCAATCTACTGGGTCAGTCATTTATAGATAAGGTTAAGACGGTGTACAATTCCTTTAATGACAATGCCAGCTCAGTCGCTAAGACTGCTCCGAAAGCCTTAGATCCTACAGCCACCCTTCTAGCTTTCTCCTTCGCCTACCACACACCCAGAAAAAATCAGGCATGTGGTAAAAACCGCTAGATCAGCAGCCCCAATAGACCCCTGCCCTCCAAAAGTATTCCATTTGTTTCCGTAATTATTAAGCGAATCCCTAAGTTTGGTGTTCAATAAGATAATTCATGCAGGCATCGAGGAGTTGGCCTAACGGCTAGGGCGCTCGACCTCGGACCTGGGGATCTGGGTTCGAGTCTCGGTAACGATGCCAAAAAAACCTCCTGTGATTCTGGGCAAATCACTTAATCTCCCCGTGCCTAAAATAAATGTGTGTCCGTCCTCATGTAACGTAACTGGTGCTATGTAAAGCGCTCTGATACCTGATTCGGTTCGGGTCTAGTTCGCGCTATATAAAACTCTGCAAAAAGAAAATAGCTTCACTCTGCTAAAAAAACAAACCTGGGTCCTAAGGACCCCAGCAGCTATCGTCCTATTTCTAGGATTCCATTCCCTGCAAAAGTACTTGAGAAACTTCTCAACGCACAACTTACAGCACATATTTCCTCACAAAATCTTTTGGATCACTCACAATATGGGTTACGGGAAGGACATGGAACGGAGACAGCTTTGATTATGGCATCAGAAGAACTTAGGACAATACTGGACTCAGAGGGCAAGGCGACCTTATTTCAGTTAGACCTATCGGTGGTCTTTGATACTGTAAACCACTAATTATTAATTGGTAGACTAGCGGAGTTGGGGATCCAAAATTCTGCCCTCTCACTGTTATTGTCCTATCTTGCCAACAGAACCTTCTCCATTGAATTGGGAGCCTTCTCATCATCCAAGCCTTTCAAACTGCTTTCAAACTGCCTTGTGGGGTGCCTCAGGGCTCGTCTCTGAGCCCTACGTTATTTAATGTATATGTGGCTCCTATTGCTTCAATTATACTGCGGTCTGGGTTTTCGGTTGTCTCTTACGCAGACGACACACAGTTGGTGGTGTCAGACACAAGCAACGTGGAGGAGACCGCCAACTGATTTGTTAGCTGTATGTCACAAGTCAACCAAATGGATGCAGTCGAACTGCTTGAAATTGAACAGTGGAAAGACTGAGGTCTTGCTGCTGGGCGCCGGCACAACCTTTTGGTCGCCCAGGTGGTGGCCTGCCATTCTGGGAGATTGTCCTACCCCAGTGCCCAACGTTAAAAACATTGGAGTCGACAAATTAACATTTAGTAATCAGATTAACAAGCTCTCCTCCACTATCTGGTTTAGTCTAAAAATGATTTGAAAAATCCGCCCATTCATTCTTCCCGATGCAATTAAAACTCTGTCACAGCATTGGCCCTTTGGAGATTGGACTGTGGGAATGCACTATACCTGGGAATTCAATCCCAGCATCTACTAAGACTGCAGCGTTTGCAGAACGCCGCTGCCAGATTAGTACTAGACATCCCTAGGTTTAAATCAGTCTCTCACGATTTAAGAGCCCGCCATTGGGCCCTGATTTAAAAAAAGGATTGAGTTTAAATCTCAATGTCTGGCCTTCAAAGCTTTACAGGGTATAGGGCCGCACTTTCTGAGGGCACACTTGAAATGGTATGCGCCGGCCAGAAGCCTAAGATCAACCCATACAAAACTTCTGCAGACACCTAAATACAAGAAGGCCCGCTGGGGTGGCAGAAGCTTTCTGTTGAGGACAGTTAAGATCTAAAACCAGCTCCCCATTTCCATAAAGAGCAGCCCATCACTCTGGTCCTTCAGAAAGGCACTAAAAACCTGGCTCGTTAACAACTGATCTTCCTGGATTCACGGCAGTACCTTGCAATCTACAGTTTTCTAGTGCCAAGACGCCCATGGGCATTCGTTGCGCTTTACAAATACATACATCAAATCAAATCAAATTACTCCTTGAGGAATTTTGGCATAATCAGGAAATCTTAAAGGGAAGCTTTTTTACTAACGGTGAAGGCCTGTTACTGACACTGGGTCAGGGAGAAAACCTGGCTTGGGCAGAGAGATGGAGGGCTATTTGATATATATTTATCTCACAAATGCGCTCCAGAACTTAAATCCTATATGAATAGAATTGTACTATATAATTCAAAAAACCTGTGTATAAAATCAAGAATAGACATTCATCCAGTTAAGTCCTCTGCAAAATGGTTGAGACATGATGTAGCCATGGAGATCTACCATGCTTGTTGTTCATCAAAGGAAACTGATCAGCATTTTGTATTCTTCTGCCCAGCCTATAGTGGCAATTAGGAAACAATGGATCATACCATTATGTTGTATAATTGGCTTAAGGCACATCTAGAAGGCGATGAGACTTCTGACAAATGACACTGTGGAAAAGATTGTTTTTGCCTTGTCATCATTTTTAATGTGTGCTACGCAAACAAATTATGGACGGAATGCTAAATAAATCATACATTCATCCCCAGTCAAGAGTCTGGGTTAAATCCATTGTTCTTTTGCTCACCATGCCACCCCGGTTTCGACCCAGCCATATGCAAATCAGTCTTGACCCTGTGCCTCATGGGAACAGTCCAGACCGAACTGCCAAGCCAGGTCCTCCTTGAAACGGAAACAAGCATCCTAGGACCCGTGTCTGGGTATTACCCTTCATCAGCCAGGCTATCTGGAATCCAGTGGCACAGTGAGCAAGGGGCCCACGTCTGGGCATATCCATCCCACTTAGGGCGAACAGTCCTACGCAAACAAATGATGGAACGAATGCTGAATAAATCATACATTCACCCCCGGTCAAGAGATCTGGGTTAAATCCATCGTTCTTTTACTCACCATGCCACCCCAGTTTATACCCAGCCATATGCAAATCAGTCTAGACCCTGTGTCTCATGGGAACAGGCCAGACCAAACTGCCAAGCCATGTCCTCCCTGGACCGGAAACAAGCATCCTGGGACCGGTTTCTGGGTATTACCCTTCCTCAGCCAGGCTAGGTTGAATCCAGTGGTACAGTGAGCAAGGAACCCACATCTGGGCAACCCATGCCACTTAGGGCAAAAAGTGCTACGCAAGCAAATTATGGACGGAATGCTGAATAAATCCTACATTCACCCCCAGTCTAGAGATTTGGGTTAAATCCATTGTTCTTTTGCTCACCATGCCACCCCAGTTTAGACGCAGCCATATGCAAATCAATTTTGACCCTGTGCCTCATGGAAACAGTCCAGACCCAACTGCCAAGCCAGGTCCTCCCTGGACCGGAAATAAGCATCTTGGGACCAGTTTCTGGGTATTATCCTTCATCAGCCAGGCTAGCTTGAATCCAGTGGCACAGTGAGAAAGGGACCCACGTCTGGGCATACCCATCCCACTTAGGGCGAAAAGTGCTACGTAAACAAATGATGAACGGAATGCTGAATAAATCATACATTCACCCCCCCCCCCCCCCCAGTCAAGAGGTCTGGGTTAAATCCATTGTTCTTTTGCTCACCATGCCACCTCAGTTTAGACCCAGCCATATGCAAATCAGTCTTGACCCTGTGCCTCATGGGAACAGTCCAGACCGACCTACCAAGCCAGGTCCTCCCTGGACCGGAAACAAGCATCATGGGACCGGTTTCTGGGTATTACTCTTCATCAGCCAGGCTAGCTTGGAACCAGAAGCACAGTGAGCAAGGGACCCACGTCTGGGCATACCCATCCCACTTAGGGCGAAAAGTGCTACGCAAACAAATGATGGAACGAATGCTGAATAAATCATACATTCACCCCCAGTCAAGAGATCTGGGTCGAATCAATTGTTCTTTTGCTCACCATGCCACCCCAGTTTAGACCCAGCCATATGCAAATCAGTCTAGACCCTGTGTCTCATGGGAACAGGCCAGACCAAACTGCCAAGCCAGGTTCTCACTGGACCGGAAACAAGCATCCTGGGACCGGTTTCTGGGTATTACCCTTCATCAGTCAGGCTAGCTTGAATCCAGTGGCACAGTTAGCAAGGGACCCACGTCTGGGCATACCCATCCCACTTAGGGCAAAAAGTGCTACACAAAAAAATGATGGACGGAATCCTGAATAAATCATACATTCCCCCCCAGTCAAGAGATCCGGGTTAAATCAATCGTTCTTTTGCTCACCATGCCACCCCAGTTTAGACCCCGCCATATGCAAATCAGTCTTGACCCTGTGCCTCATGGGAACAGTCCAGACCGAACTGCCAAGCCAGGTCCTCCCTGGACCGGAAACAAGCATCCTGGGACCGGTTTCTGGGTATTACCCATCATCAGCCCGGCAGCTTGAATCCAGAAGCACAGTGAGCAAGGGACCCACCTCTGGGCATACCCATCACACTTAGGGCGAAAAGTGCTACGGAAACAAATGATGGACGGAATGCTGAATAAATCATTCATTCACCCCCAGTCAAGAGATCTGGGTTAAATCAATCGTTCTTTTGCTCCCCATGCCACCCCAGTTTAGACCCAGCCATATGCAAATCAGTCTTGACCCTGTGCCTCATGGGAACAGTCCAGACCGAACTGCCAGGCCAGTTCCTCCTTGGACTGGAAACAAGCATCCTAGGACCGGTTTCGGGCTTTCAGCCCTCATCAACCAGGATAGCTTGACTCCAATGGCATGGAGAGCATGGGACCCACATCTGGGCATATCCGTCCCACTTGGGGTGACAAATGCAGAAAGAACAAATGATGGACAGAATGCAGAACAATGTCATACATTCACCCCAGTACAGAGATCTGGGCCTAAATCCATCGTTTTTTTGCTCACCGTACCATTGCAGTTTGGACCAAGCCATATGCAAATCAGTCTTGACCCTGCGCCCAATGGGAACAGTCGATCTTGAACTGCCAGGCCAGTTCCTCCTTGGACTGGAAACAAGCATCCTAGGACCGGTTTCGGGCTTTCAGCCCTCATCAGCCAGGATAGCTTGACTCCAGTGGCAATGGAGAGCAAGGGACCCACGTCTAGGCATATCCGTCCCACTCGGGGTGACAAATGCAGAAAGAACAAATGATGGACAGAATGCAGAACAATGTCATACATTCACCCCAGTACAGAGATCTGGGCCTAAATCCATCTTTTTTTTGCTCACCATGCCATTCCAGTTTGGACCAAGCCATATGCAAATCAGTCTTGACCCTGCGCCCAATGGGAACAGTCCAGCACGAACTGCCAGGCCAGGTCCTCCCTGGACTGGAAACAAGCGTCCTAGGACCGGTTTTGGGCTTTCAGCCTTCATCAGCCAGGATAGCTTGACTCCAGTGGCATGGAGAGCATTGGACCCAAGTCTAGGCATACCCGCCCCACTCGGGGTAACAAATGCAAAAAGAACAATTGATGGACCGATTGCAGAACAATGTCATACATCTACCCCAGTACAGAGATCTGGGCCTAAATCCATTGTTTTTTTTGCTCACCATGCCATTCCAGTTTGGACCCAGCCATATGCAAATCAGTCTTGACCCTGCGCCCAATGGGAACAGTCCATCTTGAACTGCCAGGCCAGTTCCTCCTTGGACTGGAAACAAGCATCCTAGGACCGGTTTCGGGCTTTCAGCCCTCATCAGCCAGGATAGCTTGACTCCATTGGCAATGGAGAGCACGGGCCCCACGTCTAGGCATACCCGTCCCACTCGGGGTGACAAATGCAAAAAGAACAATTGATGGACAGAATGCAGAACAATGTCATACATTCACCCTAGTACAGAGATCTGGGCCTAAATCCATCGTTTTTTTGCTCACCATGCCATTCCAGTTTGGACCCAGCCATATGCAAATCAGTCTTGACCCTGCGTCCAATGGGAACAGTCCAGCCCGAACTGCCAGGCCAGGTCCTCCCTGGACTGGAAACAACCATCCTAGGACCGGTTTCGGGCTTTGAGCCCTCATCAGCCAGGATAGCTTAACTCCATTGGCATGGAGAGCACGGGACCCACGTCTGGGCATACCCTTCCCACTCGGGGTGACAAATGCAAAAAGAACAATTGATGGAAAGAATGCAATAAAATGTCATACATTCACCCCAGTACAGTGGCAGTTCGGTCTGGACTGTTCCCATGAGGCACAGGGTCAAGACTGATTTGCTTATGGCTGGGTCTAAACTGGAGTGGCATGGTGAGCAAAAGAACAATCGATTTAACCCAGATCTCTTGACTGGGGGTGAATGAATGATTTATTCAGCATTCCGTCCATCATTTGTTTCCGTAGTACTTTTCGCCCTAAGTGGGATGGGTATGCCCAGAGGTGGGTCCCTTGCTCAATGTGCTTCTGGATTCAAGCTGCCGGACTGATGATGGGTCATACCCAGAAACGGGTCCCAGGATGCTTGTTTCCGGTCCAGGGAGGACCTGGTTTGGCAGTTCGGTCTGGACTGTTCCCATGAGGCACAGGGTCAAGACTGATTAGCATATGGCGGGGTCTAAACTGGGGTGGCATGGTGAGCAAAAGAACAATTGATTTAACCCGGATCTCTTGACTGGGGGTGAATGTATGATTTATTCAGGATTCCGTCCATCATTTTTTTGTGTAGCACTTTTTGCCCTAAGTGGGATGGGTATGCCCAGACATGGGTCCCTTGCTCACTGTGCCTCTGGATTCAAGCTAGCCTGACTGATGAAGGGTAATACCCAGAAACCGGTCCCAGGATGCTTGTTTCCGGTCCAGGGAGGACCTGGCTTGGCAGTTTGGTCTGGCCTGTTCCCATGAGACACAGGGTCTAGACTGATTTGCATATGGCTGGGTCTAAACTGGGGTGGCATGGTGAGCAAAAGAACAATTGATTTGACCCAGATCTCTTGACTGGGGGTGAATGTATGATTTATTCAGCATTCGTTCCATCAATTGTTTGCGTAGCACTTTTCGCCGTAAGTGGGATGGGTATGCCCAGACGTGGGTCCCTTGCTCACTGTGCTTCTGGTTCCAAGCTAGCCTGGCTGATGAAGGGTAATACCCAGAAACCGGTCCCATGATGCTTGTTTCCGGTCCAGGGAGGACCTGGCTTGGTAGGTCGGTCTGGACTGTTCCCATGAGGCACAGGGTCAAGACTGATTTGCATATGGCTGGGTCTAAACTGAGGTGGCATGGTGAGCAAAAGAACAATGGATTTAACCCAGACCTCTTGACTGGGGGGGGGTGAATGTATGATTTATTCAGCATTCCGTTCATCATTTGTTTACGTAGCACTTTTCGCCCTAAGTGGGATGGGTATGCCCAGACGTGGGTCCCTTTCTCACTGTGCCATTGGATTCAAGCTAGCCTGGCTAATGAAGGATCTTGCCACAAGAAAAGAAAAAAGCACATTAAAGGAAGACACCATTAGTGACTTAACGCATATTTTCTATATACAGCGTTTTTGAGGTATTGGACCACAACCCTTCAAAATAAGTGATCTTGCTACAGTTAGTGATTCCTTGGTAGATGACTATTAGATTTATGTTTTCTCTCCTAGATAACACTTACGGGAGTGATTTTTTTGTATATATGGAAATCCCTCGATACCAGATTGTTTATTAAGCGGTTTCCAAATTTATTGGAATATACGTGAGTTATTGGCTAACAGGTATGCTTATATGACAATCTTGGGTACACCATTTGTTGGGGTGCCATTTAGTAAGATATGTGTGTTTAGCTGCTCCTGCTATATGTTGTCTTGTTGACAGTGGTGCATGCTATCTAGCACAACCAGACTATATCGATTTATGAGGATGTTTAATTTCAGACTCTCTTACTACCTTTGGGGTGACTTGTTGGTCAATAGCGAGATAGGTATGCAAGTAGATGTTTCTTGTGTGAATATGGAAGAACCCTACTATAATTATGAAACACTTTGTGCTGGGTGGGATTTCTTTGTAAAACAATTAATTTAATTTATAATTGATATTTGTTCTTTTTATTTAGTGCATTGGGGTTTTCTATGTTGTTGTAATATCATGCTCTGACAGGAACATATTTATAATTGATATGTATGTTTTTGTCTCAACGTATATATATGTGTTTTTATGTGAACTCTACCTAAAGAGACAGTTATTATGAAAAGTCCTGATGAAGGTGGTGCATAATGTGATGGCACACCGAAACGCGTCGACGCCTTGTTTTTTTTAAATTCGAGGAACTATTGAATCTGAAATTACCCACGTGGTGCTGATGTTGTACAATAGATTCAATCGAATTAATGTCTTCATGATGACTTTTTAACTGTCACTTGTTACTGTCTCTTTCTTTTTTTAATGTTGAATTTATTTGTTGCATGTATATTTTAGGTTGTTGTATACATTGTTGATACAACTCCTTTTTTAATGATGTCATATATGAATGCTTTTTTAATGGATATTAAAATGTTGTGATATTTTTTACATATTTTACTGAATGTTAATAATTTTGCTAGATTCTTTTCATACTGATTGACTTAATATATAATCATGAGGTTGCGGTGTGATATGCATGATTGATTGTGGTTTACATGTTAGACTGACCAAGGGAATTGTCACATTTTCAGTCTATTCTGGGGTGTATGTATGACATTGTTCTGTTAATGTTAATGTTACTGGGATGTATAAAGGGCATGAATACCCGGAGGTGTCTTGGTGCTGAGGACATTAGTAAGCCTGCTCGGATGTCTAGTTCTGGAACAACCAGGTTTTTTGTCCTTCCCTGAAGGATGAGAGGGAGCTCGCACTTCTGAGCTCACTCGTAAGAATGTTCCAGAGTTTAGAGTTGCCAAAGCAAAAGCTGCGGCCACCCAGTGCGATGTTAGAATTCTGGGCACTGTCAGGTGTTTGGCCCTTGTAGAGCGAAGATGTCTGGTCGGTTCAAACCAGGTGAGACGGTTTTGCATAAAGACAGGGCCTGTGTGGTTCAGTGCTTTGTAAGCCAGACACGATGCCTTGAATTGTATCCGTTGTGCTGCAGGGAGCCAATGCAGGCTGGGAATCTCTTTGGATACAGATTTGCACTCCGGGGTTTTGGACAGTAGCCGTGCTGCTGTATTTTGTACAATCTGAAGCTTTTTTAAGCACTGCTTCTGAATGTTTAGATACAGCCCGTTGCAGTAATGAAGTTTGGACTGAATCAGTGATGTAACTACAGTTTTTCTGGTGTCCACAGGAATATATGGAAGAATCTTCCTTACTTTCTTGATAGGGAAGTGGGAGGAGGAAACAGTTGCATTAGTGTGCTGGGTAAGCGAAAGTTTGTTGTCCAATCACACTCCCAGGTGCTTGGCCTTTATCGCAGGTTTAGCTGGATCTCCTATCTCTGCCGGCCACAAGGATTGCCCCAGTTAGGTTGCATACTACCAAAAATCAGTATCTCTGTTTTATCAGACTTAAGTAGTCCTTCAAGTCCTAATCTAACATAGGAATAAACTTCTAAAGCCCTTCGTTACTCCAGGAAAGGCACTTAGAGACTCACAGGGTGCCAGGCAGAGGCGAGCAGCAGAGTCCAGTCCACGTCCAGTTGCCAATGGTCAAGTGGGAAGTTGTAGGTATGGCCTCTTGTATCCCTGTATCTTCAACAGGAGTTCAGTCTTATGACTCCTGGAGTCCACTTTTTTGTCCTAGGTACTAGAAGGTATTGCTCCAGTTCTTCAGGGCTCTTCTAAGGTCACAGACAGCAAGTTGGTTCTTCCTCCGGTCCAGGAGTGTTCTGAAGTGGGTGTCTTGAGGTGCCTCATTTATGCCTGTCACTAGCTCACGGGTAGGAATGACTCCCAGGCAATCCCTGTCCAATGGAGTAAAAGTTTTCTGGGTCAACCCTACCCAGTTTGGGCATTTTTGTTTAAGATGGCGAATGTCGTGAGCCACATTAAACTTGGGCTCTGAGGGTTGGCTGTGTGTGGGAAGTATGCTATGATAATCCTCGTGTCCTCCCACACCTACCACTAAACTCCAGTTTGGGGCAGCCACTTTACCCATAATAAACCCAGAGACAGAAGTCTAGTAGAACAAAAGCAGGGTTTTCAAGCGACCAGACAGTGGATATACAAGAATTGTTTTGACATCCTATCCACTCCCTTTCAGGTATGCCTCCACTATTATATGTAAACCCTGCAGTCCCATCAAGCAGGATTTCAGACTCCAACAGGATCTGACCTTGTTATGTCAGAAAGGATGCTCACAACCCCCACCCTTCTGCTGAGCTCAAAGGAGTCTTCCCTGCCCTGCCTTTCAGGTCGACCTTCTATTCTCTTCCATTCCGGAGAGGAATTTCACATTTCACATTTCACTCCCACCTGTTCAGATCCTAATTACTGGCTTGGAGAAGTTGATAGAAAATACACATTAGTCTCCAGGAACACAAGGCAAGGAAACTGTAACTTTGTGGAAGTTATTTTTCCTTAATTTTTATTAATCCATCTGTATCATTGAATTGAATTTTAATAACTATTAAAAATAGTTGTTTAATCCTGGGTGAACACATAGAAAGGGTAGATTTTCTACAGAGGGTGTTTAGTAACATTAAGAACTGTCAACACAGACAAATGTGTTCGATGCTTTTGGGGTGGGGAACTCAAGTATACAATTTACCTTCTTACGGCTCGTAGTCCCAGAATGTATCTCAGTGCCACATCAACTTCCTAGACCATTAGCGCTTAAAGTGATGTCTTCTGCCAGTTTATTCAAAGTCAGTTCTGATTCTGATGGAGCGTCTCAGTACAAAGGGCTATTTAAACAAAGAAGGAGAAATTGGGGCTTGTTCTTGGAACCCAGTCAACCCGGTGGTAGCTAATATCAAGACTCACCGAATCAGTGCAGTGCACCTATTAGGTGTAAAAAATGTCCATGCAGATTCAATAAGCAGAATATTTCCAAAGAACCATGAGTGTGTCTTAAATAGTGAGTATCTAGATAATATCTTTTGTGACCGATGCTTTCCATAAATTGAACTCTGCCCCTCCTTGGCAACAGAAAATTCCCAGATTCTCCTTCAGATAACGATGCAATGAAGACACTAGGCAATGCTCTTTTGATCAGATGATCAAGAAAATATTTCAGAAGTTTTCCAATAGTTTAGCTGCTTTTATTAGAGCTGATGAAAGCAAGACATTCCAAAGCTATAACGATACTCGGTGCACCACAGTGGGTGATATATTGGTAGTTCACACTATACCTCCCAGTCCGAATGACCTGGCTTTTGTGATTTTGATGGAGACTCAAGAGCAGGGTTTGTATCTGGAGTGCAGGAATTTGGTGTGTGGCATGAGATACTGGGTTTGCGCCTGGATCTGAATAATTTATTGCTGAGTGCAGGGGTTGGGGCTGGAGTGTATTGATTTGGGTGTGGGGAGTTTGGATGAAGCGTATAGGGATTGTATAGGTATATATCACCTGAAGTGCTGTACAGACATAAATTGATAATTGCCTTTTTCTGTTTGCAGAGTTCGAAGTTCCAGCAGTTCCGCTTAACCGACTCTAACTCACTGGAGTCTTCGTCTGGGATAGATGCTACTAATCCCCTTAAAAAAGTTGGAGGTGAGCAGCACTACTGAAGTCATTTAAGGGGCAGTTGGGAGGCAGCCATCAGGATGCGGTGCAGTCTTGAGTGAAAGAAAAATGTGTGGGATGACTTCCTAAAAGGGAACTCTGATCGTGAGGAAAGACATGGGGAGTTAGTGAATTACTCAGATTTGGAAGATGGGAGGGACAGAATTGAATACACAGGTATCAGTTTTAAAATTCCTCTCCTGACAATGCAGAAATACCACGTCTCCAGCTGACCTAAACTTTATTTAGAATTGGCTGCTAATAGGGAGGCTTTCAAAATGAGATATTCTCCTGCGCTCCCCTCAGTGTCATTTAGGGCGCAAGAGTTTGCGGTTTCGGGTCCACCATCCGGAAAAGCCTTTCCACTGCTGGACAGCCGGTGACATGGTGCCAGTATCCTCACCCTATTTATGGAAGGCCTTGCAATGTGAAGCCTGTCAGCTTTTTACCTGTCCAGTACCCTTATGCCAATCACACTTACCTCATGCACTAAAAGAAAACATTTAATGTATCAGCACAGTGCTTTTTAGGTCGAGCTAGACGTAAGCAATGCGAAGCATTGCTTAGTCAGCGAAGACATCTATTGTCACCCGTTTCTGGGAATGTGGACACAAGAGGGTGCACGAGTGCAGATTTGCTCAGATTTGACCTCGTGAGCGCGCACGGCGCCGTGCCCCTCTTGTGCCACATTCCCTTGCGCAAACACACTCCACACTCACGCATGCGCACATACACAGGCATACACAGGCACACACACACTGCATACACACACGCAGACCCACGCGCACACACACACACACACTGCATACACACACGCAGACCCACGCGCACACACACTGCATACACACACCCCCCCCCTTACCTCACCAGGCTCTTTTCTTGCGGGCTCCTTCTGCCTGGCTCCCAGTGGATGGGCGGGTGCGATGCGGCCAGGGGCTCCAGTGCTGCTACGGCGGGCGGGGGCGACGCGGCAAGGAACGGCCAGGTACTCCAGTGCCGTCCATCACCTCTTGTACGCCATTAGCAGGCGGAGCCAGAGACGCGGCCAAGAACACTCTGCGCCTGCGCAGAAGTGCGTGCGCCCGCCTGACGTCACTTGTCGGAGCCGGAGACGCGGCCAAGAACACTCTGCGCCTGCGCAGAAGTGCGTGCGCCCGCCTGACGTCACTTGTTTTTAGTACTTGTGTTTAAGATGTAGTGAGAACTGGAGGGGCCGCGCCTGTACCTCAGTGCTAGAACTAAAGGGCCCCCTTGTTTGCAGGCCAGCTGCGGTCACACAGTGTGTAGCGCGAGGGCAGCTGGCTGCACGTCATGAGATGTGCGCGAGCCATGAATTCTGAGCGCGTGAAGAGAACACTGCCGAAATCCCAAGGGGGGCTACGGGGCGTCATTGAGCAGTCACGTGAGATTTCTAACTTTCTTTTCCAGGCCTTCCCTTCCTCTTCCCGCCCGTTCCCACCCTGTCATTCTTTTGCTTATCGCTCTGCTTCTTGTGGCCCTCCCTCCCCTATCTGGCCCACTAGGGCACACTAAACTAGCACTCTCTCATTTCTGTATTTAAAAACAGAATGACGTATATGGTATGTACTATAATATAAAGTCTAAATAGAATCGTGTAAATGCTATTTAATCTCTTTTCTCACGTATGAAGTATATTGTTTATGCTAATCAGACGTGAGTGGTAAGGCAATGGGACAATATTTTAGTAATGCTCACCGATTTTATTGTTTCTTTTCTTTTAAAATTTCTTGTGCTACCTCATGGTAATGATTCTTTCGGTGGCGTTCATGAATATGTTTTATGCGTGTGAGATTTTTAAGCGATTTTTCAATATGCGTAACTTTTTTTGTATGCATAATACACAAAGCAATTACATAACGTTCTGTGGACCGCAGCGTGCATTCCATTTGTTGTTTTGGGATCTCCTAATTCAAAATGTCTGCTGCCTCGGTGTCCGGAAATTGCATGATTTAGAGCATTGGCATGAAATTCCCAAAGCTAGTATTAATCATATATCACTAAGATGTAAATGTAGTATTTAGGTCTGCTTGTATTGAGCCTGCACTTCTCATTTTTTAACAGGGCAAAGGGTGACCTCCTTAGAATGCACAAATGTAGGTTTTCTAGCTGGTTCTTTGCGAGAAGTCCAGGAGTAATTATGCCTTTTATATGCACGTGACATTTCTTTATGTAATTGGTGAAAAATATAAAAGGAAAAGGAGCGCATCTCTTCACAGTGGCCATATTAGGGACAGCCATTGATGTGATTGTCTCGTGTGCAAAACTGAAGAAAGTTGCAGTGTGAGGCAAGCGTTTCTGTGGGCCCCTGTAGTTAACAGAGTGTTAACTCAAGTCTCTTTGGAGCATTAAGGGGAACACATTTCAGTACATCAATCTACCGTACCCAAGCATTTATTGACACAACCAGCCATGAATTCAATCATCCAGCTTTCAAGCCTCCCTGTCTGTGTCTGTGTCTTGTGGGTGCAGATTCAGAGTGCAGATTCAGAGTGCAGATTGTGGGTGCAGATTGTGGGTGCAGATTCAGAGTGCAGATTCAGAGGGCAGATTCAGAGTGCAGATTCAGAGTGCAGATTCAGAGTGCAGATTCAGAGTGCAGATTCAGAGTGCAGATTGAGAGTGCAGTTTCAGAGTGCAGATTCAGAGTGCAGATTCAGAGTGCAGATTCAGAGTGCAGATTCAGAGTGCAGTTTCAGAGTGCAGATTCAGAGTGCAGAGTGCAGATTCAGAGTGCAGATTCAGAGTGCAGATTCAAAGTGCAGAGTGCAGATTCAGAGTGCAGATTCAGAGTGCAGATTCAGAGTGCAGAGTGCAGATTCAGAGTGCAGAGTGCAGATTCAGAGTGCAGATTCAGAGTGCAGATTCAGAGTGCAGATTGTGGGTGCAGATTCAGAGTGCAGATTGTGGGTGCAGATTCAGAGTGCAGATTGTGGGTGCAGATTGTGGGTGCAGATTCAGAGTGCAGATTGTGGGTGCAGATTGTGGGTGCAGATTGTGGGTGCAGATTCAGAGTGCAGATTCAGAGTGCAGATTCAGAGTGCAGATTGTGGGTGCAGATTCAGAGTGCAGATTCAGAGTGCAGATTGTGGGTGCAGATTCAGAGTGCAGATTGTGAGTGCAGATTCAGAGTGCAGATTGTGGGTGCAGATTCAGAGTGCATATTGTGGGTGCAGATTCAGAGTGCAGTTTCAGAGTGCAGATTGTGGGTGCAGATTCAGAGTGCAGATTGTGGGTGCAGATTCAGAGTGCAGATTGTGGGTGCAGATTCAGAGTGCAGATTGTGGGTGCAGATTGTGGGTGCAGATTGTGGGTGCAGAGTACAGATTGTGGGTGCAGAGTGCAGATTGTGGGTGCAGACTGTGGGTGCAGATTGTGGGTGCAGATTGTGAGTGCAGATTCAGAGTGCAGATTGTGGGTGCAGATTCAGAGTGCAGATTCAGAGTGCAGATTGTAGGTGCAGATTCAGAGTGCAGATTCAGAGTGCAGATTCAGAGTGCAGATTGTGAGTGCAGATTCAGAGTGCAGATTGTGGGTGCAGATTGTGGGTGCAGAGTGCATATTGTGGGTGCAGAGTGCATATTGTGGGTGCAGAGTGCAGATTGTGAGTGCAGAGTGCAGATTGTGAGTGCAGAGTGAAGAGTGCAGATTGTGAGTGCAGATTCAGAGTGCAGTTTGTGGGTGCAGAGTGCAGATTGCGGGTGCAGAGTGCAGATTGCGGGTGCAGAGTGCAGATTGCGGGTGCAGAGTGCAGATTGCGAGTGCAGAGTGCAGATTGCGAGTGCAGATTGCGAGTGCAGAGTGCAGATTGTGAGTGCAGATTGTGAGTGCAGATTCAGAGTGCAGATTCAGAGTGCAGATTGTGAATGCAGAGTGCAGATTGTGAGTGCAGATTCAGAGTGCAGAGTGCAGATTGTGAGTGCAGATTGTGAGTGCAGATTGTGAGTGCAGATTGTGAGTGCAGAGTGCAGATTCAGAGTGCAGATTCAGAGGGCAGAGTGCAGAGTGCAGATTCAGGGTGCAGATTCAGAGGGCAGAGTTAGAGTGCAGAGTGCAGATTTAGAGTGCAGAGTGCAGATTGTGAGTGCAGAGTGCAGATTGTGAGTGCAGAGTGCAGACTGTGAGTGCAGAGTGCAGATTCAGAGTGCAAATTCAGAGTGCAGATTCAGAGTGCAGATTCAGAGTGCAGTTTCAGAGTGCAGAGTGCAGACTGCAGATTCAGAGTGCAGATTCAGAGTGCAGATTCAGAGTGCAGATTCAGAGTGCAGAGTGCAGATTCAGAGTGCAGATTCAGAGTGCAGATTCAGAGTGCAGAGTCAGAGTGCAGAGTGCAGATTCAGAGTGCAGAGTCAGAGTGCAGAGTGCAGAGTGCAGATTCAGAGTGCAGAGTCAGAGTGCAGATTTCACATTCAGAGTGCAGATTCAGAGTGCAGATTCAGAGTGCAGTTGCAGAGTGCAGTTGCAGAGAGAACTCAGCAGCACCACCACAGCATCACTCAGCACCACCACAGCATCACTCAGCACCACCACAGCATCACTCAGCACCACCACAGCATCACTCAGCACCACCACAGCATCACTCAGCACCACCACAGGATCACTCAGCACCACCACAGCGTCACTCAGCGCCACCACAACATCACTCAGCGCCACCACAGCATCACTCAGCGCCACCACAACATCACTCAGCGCCACCACAACATCACTCAGCGCAATCCCAGCATCACTCAGCACCACCACAGCATCACTCAGCGCCACCACAACATCACTCAGCGCCACCACAACATCACTCAGCGCCACCACAACATCACTCAGCGCAATCCCAGCATCACTCAGCACCACCACAGCATCACTCAGCGCCACCACAACATCACTCAGTGCCACCACAACATCACTCAGCGCAATACCAGCATCACTCAGCACCACCACAGCATCACTCAGCGCCACCACAGCATCACTCAGCGCCACCACAACATCACTCAGCGCCACCACAACATCACTCCGTGCCATCACAACATCACTCCGCGACATCACAGCATCAATCTGTGCAACCATTCAACAACAACTGGTTCAATTATGTTCTCTCAATGTTTCAAGCTTTATTATAAATGTCACAAAAAGATGTTATTTCACTTCTGTTCTTGGATTTTCATCACAATCAAATACACTGAACATAATCTTCACAAACGTTATTTACAAAAGTTTAAGCTATTGCCAATATAAATTACAATCACTTAATTATTTAAAAAAATTAAAAGCCGTTGCTATTTGTAATATCAATACATCTAAGTCACGTAAATACAAAACATGTTGCATTACAAATGCTATAGTCGTCACATGTGCGAAAGTTATAACTATTGGCATTGAAAATGACAAAGCTATTAATTTAGCTATTTTCAAAATCAACACATAAATAAAAAAATTGTCATTTACAAGACCAATAGCTCAAACTTTCATAATGCGAGACCTATTGCATTGCAAATGCTTGTTTAATTTGCAAATCCAAACTTTCCCTTCAGGAGCTTGTGTTTGGAAATGAAAAAATAGCTATGACAGTTTGCCAACCTGTCATGTCATGGCTTATCTGCTGTTATTATTTTAGTTTTATGCTACAGTGTCTTACCCTGAAAGTGGGAGGAGTTTTAGCTAAACATTCGGCCTGGCCAGCAGTAAACTTTAAATATGGTGGCCAGTGGCGGCTGGCCAGCCAACATCCCCCTACCTCCTGCCAGCTGACCTTCCAGAAAGTAAATTACACTCTTTAAATTCTTTTTCGGGTATGAGAGGTATGACGCCAAATAAACTATATCTCTGTGACTCTCTAGGAGCCTTACTATATATGACCCCAAGTTTCAGAATTCTCTCTGTAAATATTAATATGCACATCGACCTAGGTAAACATGTCCCCTCTCCCATGCTGAGACGTCCCCTCTTCAGCACCGAGACATCACCTCTTCAGCACCGGGCGTCGTCGGATGCGTTGCCGGTGGACCTGCCTGTCTCAGTCACCTTTCCTCAGCTCTCTGTAATTGTGTTCCTCAGAAGGAAAAACAGGAGTGGGGCCCCTCCTGTTTTTCCTTCTGAGGAACACGATTATGGAGTTGATGGAGGGGATTTGAAGTTTCACCATCCCATCTTTGATACAACCAAACTTCCTATGGAAACAAGCTCTTTGATTGAGGTGGGTGAAGCTAATGGTTTGAAGTCTTCCCCAGCCTCAAGCCTCCTGTCCCCTCCTGGTCTGGTTATGGAGGTGAGCTGCTCTCTAGCATTATGCTCAGACGAGTGTCTGTCGTTTTAAATGTGAAACGTTCTTCTGTGGAAATTATGACTGATCCCTTACTTGGCACCCCACATTAGGGCAAAACAAGGCTAGAGCGGTGCTTCCTTACAGTGAGGCTGTATTTGACCATTTGTTGGGGGCTTGGGCTAAACTCGATACCGGGACCCCTGTGGATCTCTCTATTTCACACAGACACTGCTGGACTCTGGAGATCCAGTATGTCTCCTCAGACATCCTTCTCATCATAGTTTTGTGGTACAGGCTGCTATGTATGTCCAAAATAACGACTCTTTTCCTACTATCCCACCAGAAAGAGAGGCCAGAAGATTAGACATTTGAGGCAGACATATTTTCTCCTCTTCCAGTTCCGCCCTGCGATCCCGTAATACTTCTTGCGTCCTCATACGCTTCTCCAATACATTGTGGGACTCATTGGCACGGCTGCTGCCCTCCCTTCTGGATGAAACCCAGAATGATCTTGTTCCATTAATACGGGTTGGGCAACAAGAACCTAAACTAATTCTCTGTGGTATGGGTCCCATTGACTCTGTAAGTCGGGCTAAGGCCTCTTCAGTGGCACTGCGTTGATGTGCCTGTTAACGCACCTTAGGGTTTTTCAGTGGCTTTTCAAGCCACCTTGATTGATATGACTTTTTATGGTACCTGTCTGTAAGAACTGGGGTCACCAATTCCACAGGGGGTAGCTTGGCGCGAGCAGGTAGGCACCCGAAAGCTTAGGTGTAAAGTGACCATACAGCACACACACCCACTGAGACAGGAAGCGCACACAATAATTGACACCACACCAGCTTGTCTTGGTAAATCAATGTACTTTTATCTAAATCAAATGCAGGGCTGGCAAAGCATTCACTGTAATCCCTTAATCAATGCAGCATTAACTCAATTAACATTTCATTAGAGGAGCAAAGTGAACCTTTCATGAGATAACTGTAGGCATTCCTCCAACATGTCAGTAGGCAGAAGTGGTGCAGGAAGAACAGGCAACATTTCGCCATAGAGGCCTAAGCAAATACTGCACCCAGGACGAACTCAGTTATCATTTCATCATATAAACAGTTGCAATCGGTATTCCATTGGATTTGCATGACATCAGCATTAACCTAACCATCCCCCTAGTCAGGGGTTAACTTCGCTAATTGTGCAGTCACTAATGCTTACTAAGAGCTCTCGCCCAGTCCACGAAGCCCTGCGGGCACAATGGGGGCCAATGGGGCCAACGGGGCCCAACAACAGTCTCCCCAAAGGGGAGGGGCGGCCCCCACCGCCCCCTCACCCGGGGTGTTACCTCACTCTTTGGCCCCCTCGGGCCCTTGCGGCGAGCTGCAGGCGGATGGGGGGGCTCGCTCTCCCTGGAGCCCCCCTCACTAGTAGAACTAAAATAAAGCAATGTCTACACTGGATTCAAAGAGAAAGTCACAACATTGTTTTTAATCACAACGTGTACACAAATTGTTCAATAAAACACAGTACATAAAAATTATTGATATTGAGTAGTGCCCCTAAGGGGAGGGGGAGAGGGGGGGGGAATGTGAGTGATGAGGAAAGTGAGGAAACTCTACAAGTGCCAAAACAGTGGTCGGTTTGACCTCAATAGAATTTTATTAATGTTTAATTAACAAAAAATATAATAATCACAAATCATAAATTAATGTAATAAACTTATGCCTAACAAAACAAATCCATAAATGATAAATGGGGAGAATAGGCTGAAGATAGAAGAAAGTGTTGATGTTTCGACCCAGGTTATTGCAGGCATCAGATGGGGCCTTGCTAGAGGGTCTTCATCAGGACAGGGAGACAGGGGGGGGCAATATATCTGCACAAAAATTAATAGTTTCATGTTAATTCTGGTCACAAAGATCCATGTCACTCATAAAAAGTACATTATTGTTGGTCGAGAAGGAAAGCCATACCAAAGGGACATATGAGTTAAGACCCTGGTGATATGAGGAGTATTTGTAGGGTGATGGTGGCCAAATTGTGGAAAACTGCAGGTTAAAATACGGGTATAGCACTCAAGCAGTGTCATTTACATATAAAGAAAGACACATGACAGAAATACTACAAAATAGCTCATATCAATGAATGTAGTATAAGCCAGTGATCTAAAAGGAAGATACACCCTTAGGTATATCTAAAAGGTACGTGACTAAGTTGGCAGTCAGAAAAATAGTAAGCATAGGGAGCAGAAAACACCTCAAAGAAATTACCTCTATGAAGGAGCGTAGGTATAAGGTAGACAGCGAATCCGCCACGTAAGTCCGTATCCTGTAAAAAGTGAGTTGTAAGCAATTACCCGGCAATCAAGGATTGCCTGACCCAAAGCAAACGATGATTTCAAAAGGGGTTGGGCCTACCTTGAATGGAGAGTTATACCACTGGCCCTGGGGGTAGGGTGTTGAAATCTGTAATCTCACAGCGGCCGCATGGAATTCTTCAATTCAATTTCTAAGAGTTTGAAAGTGACAGACTGGTAAATAGTCACATCAGTGTAATCAGATAGTCAATGGTAGTACTTTGGTAAAACCATAGTGTGTGTATACCTGATCACGGGAAGTTCCCGGACTGTCAGGAGTAGTGAGTCCGAATGCGTGAGGGCAGTGAGGCTGGGTAGTATTCTGCAGTTATGAACCGGCCACATAGATTGCTTCAGTTCGAGTTCTAGAAAAGTTAAAGTGACAAGCTTATAAAAAGTCACCTGGATATAGCCCGCTGACAATGGGTAATATAGTCAAATTGAAGTACGCATACCTGAAACAAGGGTTGCAGGACTTTCACGGAGGTTTGATATGCGTGGTCCGAAGTTATGCCAACATCAGCAATTGCAAAAGGGCGGTATCGCTTGCTTTAATTCAATTTCTGAAAGTTTTAAAAAAGACAGACCCATGTGTGGTCACGTAAATATAGCTCGGTACGAGTATTTGGTATTTAAACCGAGTTACAATGCACATACCTGGAGGAGGAAGTACAGGGGCTTCAAAAGGGAATCTGGTGTGTATGGTCCGAGTTCTAAGAGGCCGTGTTGTAAATGACGCTGTATTTCTCAACTAACTCGGTCAGAGTTCCGATCACGTGACTCGGACGAAAGTGAGAAAAGACTACCGGTGACTGTGAACATGGACAGCACCGGAAGAAAGACTGATGTAATAGGATATGGTGTTGGAACCACACTGGAGAACACTTACATGTGGCCCAGCGAACTCAAGGATTTTGCAAAGTATTTGAAATAACACGCAGTGGCAAAATGATAATAATAGTGGTGACCAGTTCGATATTGTCAAGCTACAAAAAAGTGAAGGTCATACAAAATATTCGAATTGGCCACACCGGCGGTGGCAAAGGGTAATATCAATGGTGACCAATTTGGTATTACCGAAATACAAAAGTCATTATATCAGTCTAAAAATCCCAAAACTGGATAATCAATGTGTTTCACCTTAAACAGGTATTGGCAACCTCAAAGTTAACGTGATACCTAACAATTATTACAGTCAGGGAAAGCAGATACAAATAAACAATATACATAGTAATGCATAGAGGAGGGATAGACCTCTCAACAACCACCAATCGGCGTACCTTTCGTACAAGATGGTAAAGGCCGAATAGATATTAATTCTAAACACATCAGATATAGTGGAGGAGGGTTTTTTCAAGCAACGGAGGAGGGTTTTTTAAGCAACTACCAATCGGCGTACCTATCATGCAAGATGGTAAAGGCCGAATAGGTATTAGTTCTAAACACATCAGATATAGTTGATCGCTGCATACTCCTCTGCATGTAATCACCATGAATATATATACAGGGGTACATGAATTCAAATTTGCCATTTGCGCAAAAGTGCTGTCATGTTCATTTAGTCCTGATTTCACAGAGTCAAATAGAAACATCCATTTGGCTTCCCGGATGTTGAGAATATTCGATACACTCCCACCTCTAGGACCCACTGTGATTTTCTCCAAGACAACCCATTTGAAATTTTCTGGTAAGTGTTTTGCAGTTTTGAAATGGTCCACTAATGGGGCTCCAACTGCCTCGCACCTGATCCTACTTGAATGTTGCAAAATCCTTGCTTTGACCCTCTCCTGTGTTTGACCTATATAAATTAGGTCGCACTCACAGATGATGGCGTAGATGACATTAATGGAGTTGCAATTCGTGTGTGTTTTTAACGGGATCTTATGTTCTTTATATTCAAAAACTTTTGTCTGGATGGAATTGTTGCATGCTTTGCATTGAGTGCATCTGTGATGGCCTGTCACTGGTGCAAGATTCCAAAGCGATAGTACAGTTGTAGCTTCTACGGGGGCAGAAAGGATCAAACAACATCCAGACAAAAGCTTAAAAAACCCTCCTCCGTTGCTTAAAAAAACCCTCCTCCACTATATCTGATGTGTTTAGAATTAATATCTATTCGGCCTTTACCATCTTGTACGAAAGGTACGCCGATTGGTGATTGTTGAGAGGTCTATCCCTCCTCTATGCATTACTATGTATATTGTTTATTTGTATCTGCTTTCCCAGACTGTAATAATTGTTAGGTATCACGTTAACTTTGAGGTTGCCAATACCTGTTTAAGGTGAAACACATTGATTATCCAGTTTTGGGATTTTTAGACTGATATAATGACTTTTGTATTTCAGTAATACCAAATTGGTCACCATTGATATTACCCTTTGCCACCGCCGGTGTGGCCAATTCGAATATTTTGTAAGACCTTCACTTTTTTGTAGCTTGACAATATCGAACTGGTCACCACTATTATTATCATTTTGCCACTGCATGTTATTTCAAATACTTTGCAAAATCCTTGAGTTCGCTGGGCCACATGTAAGTGCTCTCCAGTGTGGTCCCAACACCATGTCCTATTACATCAGTCTTTCTTCCGGTGCTGTCCATGTTCACAGTCACTGGTAGTCTTTTCTCACTTTCGTCCGAGTCACGTGATCGGAACTCTGACCGAGTTAGCTGAGAAATACAGCGTCATTTACAACACGGCATCTTAGAACTCGGACCATACACACCAGATTCCCTTTTGAAGCCCCTGTACTTATCCAGTATTTGGGTGTCTTTCATAGATTCACATGCCTGAATCATTCCCCGTCGTCGAGACGGGAGCCTCCGGTAAATAAAAAAGTAATGTCCTATAGACATACATAGAGAAAATAGGCCCAAGGGTCTCCCCTTAGTGGCCTTTCCTTGTCCTTATGTAAAAAGGACCAAACTCTTACAGTCTGCCAATCAGCTCCGACCTCCCTCTAGGACCTCCCTGGGAGGAGCCCCAGTCCCTCAGATTTTCTACCGCACGTTGTGCTAAGGGAGTCTCCTCTGAGCTCTGCTCAGATTCTGTGTTTTTTTCACTTAATTTGGCTTTTCTACTATGGATTATCTTCAAATACATCTTTATCTTCAAATACTTTCTTTAAAGAAGGTTTTAACAAGGGAAAGAACGGAAGAATTCTGTTTGGAGCCTGCACTTCTTGTTCCAAGAGGTGGCTCTGCTCGGTTCCTCGCACTCAGACCAAAGGCTACAAGGTATGTTGCTTTTTCAAGTGACTTTTGAGGGGTCGTGAACAGAGCTGTTAATATGCTTAAGGCCAGAAAGGAGGTTATTATTTTCTCCAGTTACTGCGATGAGGTGTTGCCCTCAAAGTCCAGGAGACCTCAATAGAGAATCTCCTCAGACTCAGCCCTCAAAGTCCAGGAGACCTCAATAGAGAATCTCCTCAGACTCATTCCTCAGGGTACCATCCTGAGAAGGCCCTAAACAAGACCGCTCAGGGGTCTTCCGGGCGCAGTCCTTCAAGGGTCTCCCCACTCTGTGGGAAAGGAGAGTAAAGGACTTGCTTTGGAGAAATATCGGACAAAATAGACGACGTATGAGCCGTCTATATCCCCTCCTCTGGTCATAGGTTCGTTCAGAAAGGCGTCGTCTATACCTCCTAGAGGTACAGCCTAAGAAGCCATCGATGTCAAAACCATCATCATTACAATGAGAGCGTCGATGACAGCTTCGACGATGACGTCGACGACGAGACCATAGACGTCGACGGCGACACCGTCGACGATTGGAGCGTCGAGAGCGTCGACGACTAGGACATCGACGTCAACGACGAGACCGTCGACGACACCATGGACGTCGACTTCGACACCGTCGACGTCGACGACGGCGAGGACCGTCGACGACGACTAGGACCGTCGACGACGAGGACCGTCGACGACGGCGAAGACCGTCGACGACTGTGAGGACCGTCGACGGCAAAGACCGTCGACGGCAAAGACCGTCGACGACGACGAGGACCGTCGACGACGGCGAAACCGTCGACGAAGAGACCGTCGACGTCGAGACCGTCGACGTCAAGACCGTCGCCGTCGACGAGGACCGTCGACGACGGCGAAACCGTCGACGACGAGACCGTCGACGTCGAGACCGTCGACGTCAAGACCGTCGCCGTCGACGACGAGTCCGTCGACGACGAGACCATCGACGTCGGCGACGCAACCTTTGACGTCGGCGACGCAACCATCGACGACAGCCTCTCGGAACGAAGGCCTGTCTACAGTATCAATGATGGTTTCATCTACGAAGACTACTCGGCATGTCTACGGCCTGTCTACGGTTCGATGATGGCCTCACCTACGATGATGGCCTCATCTACAAAGGCGCATTTTTGTGGGCGCGTCTGACAGCCTGTCTACGGCGGCCTATCTATAGCGTCTACAGGGCCTAGTCTACGAGGACCTAGTCTACAATGGCCTAATCTATAGTCTACGATGGCCTAGTCTACTGGCCTACTCCATGGAGGCCTAATGATCGATGGCCTAGTCGTCTACGAAGGCCTAGTGCTCGATGGCCTAGTCTACAATTTCCTAGTCTACGACGGCCTAGTCTATGACGGCCTCGTCTACGAGGGCTAGTCTAAGGAGTCGACTGCTCGCCTGCGACGCCCTGTCTACGGTATCGACGATAGCCTCATCTACGTAGGCTCATCTTCGAGGACTCGTCTACGGCGGCATAGTCATCGACGACATCGTCTAGGACAGCCTGTCTGGTCGACCAGGGCCTTCTCTAAGATGGCCTAGCCTAAGATGGCCTCATCTACGCGGGCCTCGTCTACGTGGGCCTCGTCTACGATGGCCTAGTCTACGAGGGACTCGTCTACGATGGCCTCGTCTAGGATGGTCTAGTCTATGATGACCTCATCTACGACAGACTCAGCTACGAAGGCTAGTCTACGACGGCGTCGACGGCCTTGTCTACGAGTAGTCTACGACGGCCTCATCTATGACTGCTCGTCTGTGACGGCATACTCTCTGACGGAGATCTTGTCGACGAACTCGTCAACGAAGGAGGAAATCCACCAAGTCTGTAATCTCTTTTAAGAGGGTATGGTCATCTATGACTGCGCGTCTACGATGGCATAGTCTACGACGGCAACCTCGTCGACGAATTCATCGACGAAGAAGGAACTCCACCACTTCTGGAATCTCTTCTAAGGTGGTACGGAGAGCTGCTCAACGTTTTACGATCTCCATGACCTCTCAAGAACAGGCCTGCTTCTGGTACGTCTTCAAAGAACCCTACAAGAAGGCAGTAAGGTCAATACGGGTTATCCATTACCTATAGTCAGAAGTGGTATGGGTCCGGTAGTGCCCCTCCTCTGTATCACTGGTGATCCCTCCGTTGGAGAAGAAGTATAAGGCGCCAGATACAGCACCGGCGTGCTTGACAGGAACTTTCTAAGCCGGACTCCGTAGTGCCACAGGCGCCCTAGAAAAACTCCGGGGATCCTTCGGCCCCGTTGTCACCTCCTCCTGATAAGGAGGGTCTAAGAGTGGACAACC
Organism: Lissotriton helveticus; assembly: GCF_964261635.1. Classification (NCBI taxonomy): domain Eukaryota; kingdom Metazoa; phylum Chordata; class Amphibia; order Caudata; family Salamandridae; genus Lissotriton; species Lissotriton helveticus. The sequence continues at coordinate 589,098,027 of NC_136068.1, forward strand.
TGACGAACAGGTTTTCCTCTGTGAACGTTCTAGCGCTCTTGGTACGCTAGCATGGAAAAATTGTGGGCACACTGGCCCCATACCAGCCGGAATTCCGAATACCAGCCGGAATTACCAGACTCATCCGAAGAGGAAGTTAGGTGGATTCCGCTAGAGGCGGTGCATTGGCGTTAAACCATACACTACACGAGGAATATCGCTATGACAGGGTTCCGCAAGTGGCTGGACCAGCAGTCTTGCGGATCCAAGGAGGGCCCTTTCCGTCCTGAGGTGCAAACAATGTTTGTGGACAGGCCAGATGAGGGCCAGTCACTATTGGCGCGAAAAGTTAACGAAACAGACAATGCGAGAGCTTTGGACACTCCTCAGTATATGGACCTGTCCTTTAGTACAAATGGAGGAAGAAGAAGGTCTTCCCTCAAAGGAATTATCAATTCCAATCTTCCTGCTCTTCAGGCCAGAGTAGACCACAATGCCTTCAGTCGCCGACAATAGCAAAACAAGCTCCCATCCTCTGAGAAATTGTCTTCTCATGGAACGGGCAGCAGAGATATCAACATATACAGCTGCATCTACGTCTGGATTATGCTGTAGAATGGAGCTATAGCGAGAGTTCCTCCTCCTCAAAGGAGCTATAGCGAGAGTACCTCCTCCTCATAAGGGAAAAGGTTGTTTTTTTTTTGTTCCCGCTTCCTTTTTATATCCAGAAAAAAGATAAGAGGAGGAAACCAACATTGGGCTTCAGAGACTTCAACACCCTCCTAAATGAGGCAGTTGTTTCGCATGGTAACCCATGAGGTCCAGCAAACAAGACGTTTACTTCCATATCCCACTTCACAGGAATCGCTCAAAGTACTTACGATTTGCAGTAGTGGGCAGACATTTACGGTTTCGCGTTCTGTCTTTCGAGCTCAAGTCTGCACCACACATATTCACGAAATACAGTTCCCTGGGAGCGACATAACTAGGACACCAAGTCTTTCGGTTCTGAAGGACTGCCTGCTCAAGGCTTCATCCTTAAAAGACGTGTCCAGGTCTCCCAACGCCTGCTTTCAGTTTTCGATGCTTGGATCTCATCCTCAATCAGGAAAAATCGGTCCTGAGACCTTCTCACTACATCAGTTTACTAGGTACATCGGTTTCCTAGGTATAACCCTGGCCACACGGTCAGCAAAGGTTTTCATATCAGAGAGTGATAGTGTATCCTCCTGATTCCTCGCTCTCAACTACGAACAAGACCTCTACAAGAGGCGCTATCGAGGCAGTGGTTACAATCTACAGGGTCTTCTTGCCACATAAAAGGGAATCCTCACATGGCCGGAGTCCTACAATGAGGAATATCCTCTCAAAAACTATCTCAAGGCTTGTCACTCCTACTTCCGGCGGTTCCTCACGTCGTCACAAAATGCGGAAGGTAGTCTCCTATGGAGAAGACACTATATATCAATCTGCCTGAACTGCTGACGGTCTTCCTGGGCCTTTAAGCTTGCCTACCAAGAATAAGACGAACAATGGGCTCACCGATGCGTTCAGCAGGCAGAAACCATTGTAACGGGGAGCTGGACCAACAACTCATTGGCCACATCTTCTCCAGATAAAACACGCCACAAATGGATCTACTTGCGACGTGAATGAAAGCCGAATGCCCACACTTCGGTAACTGGCTAGGGAATGCATCTCCAACCGCAGGGCGCAATGTCTTTGCCTAGGCCTTTCCGCCATTCCCGATGCTCCCATTGTCCTCAAGACAAGGTTGGTGGAGCCTGGTATTCTGATTTTAATAGCCCCAATTGGGCAGAGGCGACATTGGTTCACAGAACTCCACCACCTATCCCTGTAGCCGCCGATCCACCGGCGGCAGTATCTATCTCTGCTTACTATGATCGATAATGCAGTTCGACATCAGGGTCTGAAGTCTCTCTGGTTGGTAGCCTGACCCCTGAGTTCAGGGTTCCACAATCGAAATAATCCACAAGACTGAGTTCAGAGTTCCACAATCGGAATAATCCACAGGACTGTAGACATTCTTGCCAGAGCAAGTGCGGATAGCACGTGAACATATTCCCGGAAAGGGAAGCGCTTTGTGTCTGCGGTGTAGACCGCAGAAATATGCTTTTCTCCACATCACTGGTGCAAATATTGCCTTATCTATCCATTACAGCACACTTAACAGTGCTATCTCGTTATAAAAGAATTCAAACGAGCCCATCGCTCTGGTCAAGCGGGTTGATTAAGCAAGTTCTGAAACGTTTATATAGATCTTTCCCGCCAGTAAGGATGTTGCCACCTCCTGGCGTCTCAATGTGGTTCTTACCAAGCTCATGAAACATCCGTTCAACCAGTACACGGAGCTGACCCAAAGTATGTCTCGTGAAAAATCCCCACTAAGAGTCAGTGGGCTACAGGCGGTTTTCTATCCAGAAGAGTGAGCGAGCTCCAAGCTCTGTCCATTCAGGAACCATACATGCAGTTCAGGAATGCTAGCATGGTGCTGAGACCGAATCCAAAATTCATTCCAAAGGTGCCTTCGGACTTTCGTCTCAATGAGCCAACAATCCTTCAAACTCTCTTTGCGAACCCTTCAACCGCAGCAGGAATGGCTCTACATTCTTTAGATCTCAAAGATGTCTCAGGTTCTACCTAGATAAGTCTAAGACTTTCAGAAACTCTTCACAACTGTTCGTGACATACAGCAGACCAAGAATGGGCCTGTCCCTCACGAAACAAAGCGTCTCAATATGGATCTCATCAACGATTGCATTCTGCCATGACCAGGCCGGACGGCCTTTAACTGAGCATGTTACTGCTCACTCCACCAGGGCGATGTCCACGTCCGCAGCACTGTTCGCTGGGGTACCAATCTTGGACATTTGCAGAGCGGCGACTTGGAAGTCACCGCACACTTTCTCCAGACATTACTGCCTGGATATCGAACTTCAGAAGGATGCGGCAGTGGGCCAGGCAGTGCTTCGCCATCTCTTTCAGTGATGTGGGCCTTCCTACATCCCGCCATCCAGGTATGCACGTTCCTTGCTATTGTGATGTTACTGTTATGCTGTCCACATGTTGTATGACGACACATGCATTGTCTACTGTGACTACAGAGCATTTCCATCACGCGGGTGCATATCTGATTGCTAGCTATTCTGATTCAGGCATGTGAATCTATGAAAGACACCCAAATACTGGATAAGAAATGCGTTACTTACCTGTAACAGCAGTTATCCAGTATTGGTGTCTTTCATAGATTCACATGCAACCCTCCCGCCTCCCCTGGAAGGTCTCACATCCCTCTCTAACAATATTACGCCAACCTAGTTGGGTGCGTACGAAAATCTGAGGGACTGGTGCTCCTCCCAGGGAGGTCCTAGAGGGAGGTCGGAGCTGATTGGCTGACTGTAAGAGTTTGGTCCTTTTTACATAAGGACAAGGAAAGGCCACTAAGGGGAGACCCTTGGGCCTATTTTCTCTATGTATGTCTATAGGACATTACTTTTTTATTTACCGGAGGCTCCCGTCTCGACGACGGGGAATGATTCAGGCATGTGAATCTATGAAAGACACCAATACTGGATAACTGCTGTTACAGGTAAGTAACGCATTTCTTCCTCCTCCAGGTATGTGCAATGTAACTCGGTTTAAATACCAAATACTCGTACCGAGCTATATTTACGTGACCACACATGGGTCTGTCTTTTTTAAAACTTTCAGAAATTGAATTAAAGCAAGCGATACCGCCCTTTTGCAATTGCTGATGTTGGCATAACTTCGGACCACGCATATCAAACCTCCGTGAAAGTCCTGCAACCCTTGTTTCAGGTATGCGTACTTCGATTAGACTATATTACCCATTGTCAGCGGGCTATATCCAGGTGACTTTTTATAAGCTTGTCACTTTAACTTTTCTAGAACTCGAACTGAAGCAATCTATGTGGCCGGTTCATAACTGCAGAATACTACCCAGCCTCACTGCCCTCACGCATTCAGACTCACTACTCCTGACAGTCCGGGAACTTCCCGTGATCAGGTATATACACACACTATGGTTTTACCAAAGTACTACCATTGACTATCTGATTACACTGATGTTACTATTTACCAGTCTGTCACTTTCAAACTCTTAAAAATTGAATTGAAGAATTCCATGTGGCCGCTGTGAGATTACAGATTTCAACACCCTACCCCCAGGGCCAGTGGTATAACTCTCCATTCAAGGTATGCCCAACCCCTTTTGAAATCATCGTTTGCTTTGGGTCAGGCCCTCCTTGATTGCCGGGTAATTGCTAACAACTCACTTTTTACAGGATCCGGACTGACGTGGCGGATTCGCTGTCTACCTTATACCTACGCTCCTTCATAGAGGTAATTTCTTTGAGGTGTTTTCTGCTCCCTATGCTTACTATTTTTTGACCGCCAACTTAGTCACGTACCTTTTAGATATACCTAAGGGTGTATCTTCCTTTTAGATCACTGGCTTATACTATATTCATTGATATGAGCTATTTTGTAGTATTTCTGGCATGTGTCTTTCTTTATATGTAAATGACACTGCTTGAGTGCTATACCCGTATTTTAACCTGCAGTTTTCCACAATTTGGCCACCATTACCCTACAAATACTCCTCATATCACCAGGGTCTTAACTCATATGTCCCTTTGGTATGGCTTTCCTTCCCGACCAACAATAATGTACTTTTTATGAGTGACATGGATCTTTGTGACCAGAATTAACATGAAACTATTAATTTTTGTGCAGATATATTGCCCCCCCTGTCTCCCTGTCCTGATGAAGACCCTCTAGCAAGGCCCCATCTGATGCCTGCAATAACCTGGGTCGAAACGTCAACACTTGCTTCTATCTTCAGCCTATAATCCCCATTTATCATTTATGGATTTGTTTTGTTAGCCATGAGTTTATTACATTAATTTAGGATTTGTGATTATTATATTTTTTGTTAATTAAACATTAATAAAATTCTATTGAGGTCAAACCGACCACTGTTTTGACACTTGTAGAGTTTCCTCACTTTCCTCATCACTCACATTTCCCCCCCCCCTCCCCCTCCCCTTAGGGGCACTACTCAATATCAATAATTTTTATGAACTGTGTTTTATTGAACAATTTGTGTACACGTTGTGATTAAAAACAATGTTGTGACTTTCTCTTTGAATCCAGTGTAGACATTGCTTTATTTTAGTTCATTTGTTTCAGTATCTGGGACCACTTTGGTTATATCATTTACTCACCCAGGTCCCAGGGACTTATTGGGTTAACCCGTGTCTTTACAACCCCTCACTAGTAGTGCAGGCCTCCTGGCAGGGCCTGGGGACAGCAGGGGTTACTCGGGGCCTCCGGTGCAACCGGAGTAAGCGGGAGAGCCCCGCGCTGACGGGGAGTCGGTCCCGGGCCTCCCGATAGCTCCTGGGGCCCAGGGACCAATTGTAGAAGGCCTCAGCGAAGGCGCGCCCGCAGCCGCCAATGGCAGTGCGGCCTGCGGGTGCGCGGTTTCGAAGTCCAATAGGTGCGCGGCGGAGTCCAGGAGGACGCCCCCGTTACGTGAGGCAGGATGACCACTTCAGGGCCTAGCGCGGCCCACTCCGAATTCCGGCGGCCCTCTCCTGACACCGGGGGCCGCCGCAACGCTACTTACAGCGGGGGCCTCCCTCAGGCAAGCGCCGGGCCGCGGCAGTGAAGACAGTGACGGCGGCTTCCAGGCGGCGCGAGGCAGCGCCAGCAGTCCCCGGGCCGCGTGGTGAAGATCGGCCGCGCTCACGGGGACGAAGCGCTTCAGGGGCTCCCAGAGGACCGGGGCTGCAGCGGTGAGTTGGGGAGGACAGCGCTTCAAAGGGGGCAACGCTTCGAGGAGGCAATCGCAGCTTCCAGGGCCACGGCGCTCAGAGGGGCATAGCGCTTTCAGCATCCACACAGCGCTTGATGGGCCAGCATCGCTTCGAGGGCAGCAACTGTCTCAAGGGACACAGCGCTTCTCAGGGGCACAGTAGGAGAGCGCTGGGAAGGCAGTGTAGGCAGTTTGGCAGTTCAGGCAGTTTAGGCAAGGCAGGACCGCACTGGGGCACAGGCTGGACAGGGAAGCGCGTGATTGGAAGTGCGCTGGTACCTGGTTGATCCCCAGTAGTCCTTCTTAGCACAGGTAGGTGTCCTTCTCAGCGCTAGATAGCTTCTGCGCCCTTCTCAGGGGCGTTCCTTGGGGGATTAGGTGACATGGGGGGGTTGAGTTGGTAGCTGGAGACAGAGAGAATCTTTCAGCTCACTATAGGTGTGTCCCTGGGTTCCCCTCACGCTGGGCCAGATCAGTGGGTTTTGTCAGAGTCCCTTACACAACTTGGAAGGCAGTGCCTAGGCCCAGTCACTCCCAGTGGTATAGGTGCCCCCCTAGGCCCTACCGGCTAAGTCTATGGCGTAGGTTCCCCCAGGTCAGTGATGCCCCAAATGGCTAAAATATTTCCCTACTTTCCTTAAATAATCCCAGGTCAGGTGACCACTCTCTAAGGCGGCAAAAGAAGTCCCCTCCCCTATTCCGGAAGGTTCCAGGAGCTTCCCTAGTCTAGCTATGGGCGGAGAAGGTGGGCTGGTGTTGCAACAGTATCTTAGGGTCCCAGCCAGCTCCTGGATAGTAGGGTGCTCCTAAAAATACCACTCTGCAGTAGCAGGGGCCTGTGGCAGCCATGTTGGTAGGAGAGAGCACCTGCACCTTAGCACTGATTAGCAATGGTAAGGTGCCCGGAGACCTAGGTTCAACGAAAAACAGGGTGGAAAAAACAAGGCAAGGGCGAAAAAAACAGGGAAAGACCATCCTAGGGCTGACAGTCTAACATTTTCTATTCGGCGCACATGCCAACTCTGCTTTGCAGCAATTTCCAGACAGTCTGGGTGGAGCAGATTCTTAATTCTACCATATGCTTCCCTAGTTCTCTCGTACAGCTTCTCATCGTCAACCACTCTCATTGGTGTTTGGTTCTCAACGTCGAATGCCTATCAGGGAGATTGAGTCGGAATCCCTCAACGTCAATGCATCTATTGAAATCATGGAAGTGTGAAGCAGGTCTCAATGTCGCTCGAGTATTTATTGATGTTGAGCGTCGACGTTTACATGGCGTAGAACCTGTCAATGACGGCCAGCATATCGGCGCCGTACCTCCTCTCGACGTCGACTGCCTAGATGTTGACGGAACCAATAGCGTTTCTTCCTGAAAATAACCTCTCAGATCTCCCATGACCAGTGGAGGTTGAGGGAAGAGCTCTGGTTGAAGAATTACCTCTCCCTCGCTCAGAGGTCCCACTGACTTCTTGCTGTCTGCTTCTTTCTTCCCTTCCCTGCAGGTGAATTATCTCTCTGCCATGCAGGGTTCGTCTGCAGATGTCACAGGAGGCAGGAAGATGAGAAGATGGCAGACAGATACTACAGACCTCATAGGGGATCTGTTCTGGCTGTTTCCTGCCACAGCAAGGACATTTGTCGAAAAGAGAAGGCATTTTACACAGAAAAAATACCTTTTTCCTTTCAGGAAAACACTTCACTCCATAGAAAAAGACAAAAGACATTGAGTGAAGCAAAAAAATACTGAAGTTCTATTTTTGAAGAAAAACCTAAAAAGGTTGAGTACAATGCTCCAAGGGTCCTGTCATCAGGAGCCGGAAAATAGAACTGAGGTAACTGATTTGGGCTGAGCATATTGGAGATCTCTCTGTCCTTAAAGACACAATCTCCTTTTTAGGTCTCGCCTAGCATTGCTGCCCATGCGCTGATCGCTTTGCAAGGCATACTGTATTAGGGTATTTTTTAGAAGTGGTGTGAAAGCCCCACCCATATTTTTCATTGTCTGGGGTCATCGTCCCTGGTAAATGATGGCTTCCTATTGAAAATGAGGCTTCTTAGTCCCTCCTTGTTATCGCCCTGTCTCCTTTTGGGACTGCCCATCAGGACTGGATTGTTTACTTGCGGCGTTATACTGTCTCCTTCAATTAGTGGGTAAGTACTTTTTTTTGTCATTCGCGCAATGTCGACAGCTTGTTATGTTTCCTGGAGGTACCGTTCATCAGCCAGGCGAGGGTAGCGTGGCAAGATGGAGTCAAGATGCCGTGCCCAGGGCAGTAAAACAGAGCTGGCTGCGCCCCAGCTTTGAGGGTCCTGGGCCGTGAATCCTGCGCAGGAACTGACAACAAGGCATACAAGCAATAATAATGATTTTGCAGGATATAAAGTTAATGGTGATTACAGTGTCAGCAAAAGTGGTGCTGCGCGCTGCCATGGGCACTTTGCCGCTCGGGCCTTCCTGATGTCAGGCGGATGGAGCGCGCGGCCACTCTCCTGCGGCTTTAGAGCTGCGTCGTTCTCTCCTGCTCAATGTCACATGCGAACCCGAGAAGGACTGGGAAAGGCATCTGCGATCCGGTCTTCGTTATGAGGCTCACAAGCGGTGAAAACACCGGGGCTAAGTGTTTAAGATTCTGGCTTTGGCATTAATAGCGTTGGTTTTGAATTCTTGCTGCCCACTGACACAATGTGTTTTCTTGATCAGGTAGAGGTGGGCGAGCAACTAAAGACAGAGCCAGGTGCCTGGATCTAGCTCAGCTTGACTTTTTTTTTTTTTTTTGAAAGACGTTTATTAAAGTTTCACAATGTAGTACATGTGGCGCAGCCTACAACCCATAGGGCCGGCCGCAACTGGAGGAGGCACTTACAAGACAGTGAAGCACAAGTAACATGTATGTAGTCGCGTACCGGTTACCAAGCATGACTTGTCGTGAGCAATAACCCTCACGCTATAGTTGCCCCTGTGTACAATATATTCATAAATGACGTCATGTTTTAGTAAATATGTGAAAAAATAAAAAAAAAAGAACATTTTAACTCTGTAAACTGGACAGTTCTCATCGGTATGTCCCATTCTGTCAGTTGTGTCATCAGAGAACCATTCCGCAACCTTGTTTGTGAGCCCAGGGAGGGCACTCGCTGGCCTTAGTTGCGTAACAAGAATGTGGGTGTAAATGTGACATGTGTGTGGCCTGCTTATGCTTCGAATCGCTCCACCCACTGAGGGACAGTTGAATCTCACTTCTCATCTTTGCATCGTGCAGCGATTCGTACGGGTGGTTCTATATATCTACAGTGAGCTGGTGATAGAGACGTGGCCTGTGCCCGTCCCCTTGCCTAAGTCGTTATTCGTGTGTGCTTCCTGTTGGACAAGCCTCGTGTGGGAGATAAGAATCCAGAACTTATAAACGGGGGTGGTAGTATGGGGGGGGGGTTCGCGGGGGGGGAGAGTGCATCTAAGGAGTGAATCCTCGGAGGGCGGGCGGTAAGACACCAGAACAGGCCCGTGTGATGTCATGTCTGGGGGTGAATGCCTATCGTCGGGGGGGGGGGGCACCATTCATTCACCTAACGCACCTTCCTTCATTTTGTTCGCGTCATTGCATGTATTGTGGACCCTATATGAGTCCCCTGTTCGCACCTTCTCTCTGGAGGGATCTCACAAAGCCGTCCCAGAGCTGCGCAATGGGGAACTGTCGTAGGCCCGCGACCTCTTCCCTGTGTAAAGCTGTGCTTTCCGCCCTGGCCCAGTTAGTGAAGGAAGCGCACCAGTACTTAGGGACTGGCGGCTCTCTCCTCTTCCAATGTTTGGTGATCAGCCGTTTGGCCGTGATGATGCCTAGATCCCAGAACCTGGCGTGCGTCTTGTTTAGCTTGGTCCTTCTATATAAACCTAGCATGCATGCCTCCCAAGTGTGTGGTAGTCCCGGGCCAGCGCTGTGCGTTAGGAGGGACGTCACCTCCCTCCAGTATGTGTCTAGTGAGGGGCAATTCCAGAGCATGTGTAAAATGTCCGCGCCTATCAGGTTGCATCTGGGACAGGCTGCGGTGTTGATCATGAAGTACTTGTTGATCCTATCAGGCGACAAGTATGCCTGGTGAATTATATACAATTGGATGGTGCGGAAGCGGGCATTGCGCGGGATGTTCATAGGGCAGGCTAGGATCATGGACCACTCCTTATCCGTCCATTCCCTCTGTCGATGGGCTGCCCACTTGTCCCGCGCCGGCTGTGTGGATCGTTGTGTGTGTAGGAGGAGAGCCTGTGCCAGCCAGTGGATGATGTGAGTACCGTTGCCCATTACATGGAGGTATTGCATTACATGGTGCATCTGCGGCTCCCCCCCAATGTCTCCCCAAGAGTCCGTATAGGCCCTCAGTATGGACGCATGGGTCAGGAACTGCCCCGCCGGTAGACCCGTGCTCTCCACCAGCTCCCCATATGGAAGCATTGCGCCGTCCGCATACAGGTCACCCATTGTCTCCACTCCAGCCTCCGACCAATACTCCAGAATGCGCTCTGTTACTGGTCCGTTTCTTCTGGGTGTGCCCAATAGTGGAATCGCAGGGGCATACGGCTTGACCTCCCGTGTCAGTTTTAAACTGCAGAGGAAACACTTGCGGGCCACTGCCACATGCAGGGGCAGCGGGCGCGGGCCTTTGGTCAAGGGATGGAACAGTGCGCATATCTGCGCGTGCGTCCATGTGACCGTAGTGGTGGCCGTATCATCCAGGTGCGCGCCATTTAGCCAGTGCGTCACCCATTGCAGCTGCGCAGCTAGATAGTACAGTTCCATATTAGGAACTGCCAGTCCACCTTCTGTTGCTGGGGAGTATAGTTTTGCCAGGGCCACACGGGGCCGTCCCCCATTCCATATCAGGCTGCGGGCCATTGTTTCTAGGTCTCGGAAGAATTTAGCGGGGACGTAGGATGGGATGTTGGCAAAGTGATAGAGCAGTCTGGGCAGCGCTATCATTTTGATTAGAGCAATCCTGCTAGGTACGTTTAGGGGCAGTGTCCTCCAGAAAACCATCTGTGCTCGTAAAGAGTTCACGGCACGTCCCAGGTTGCCTTCCAATATGCTCTCCAAGTCCCTATATATGTGCATTCCAAGGTACTTAAAGGAGGTGGGGTACCAGGTCAATCAGACTCCTCCAAGGGTCACATCACATTCCTGTGCTTCATGGCTGAAAGAGTACACTCCGGACTTTGCCCAGTTGACCCTAAGTCCTGATACCGTTTCGAATGTCTGGAAGATATCCGACAATTCATCCGGCACTGCTGCGAGGTCTCGGACGTACAGAAGCAAATCGTCTGCGTACAGTGAGACCACGTGTGTACCATCAGCCAGCGGGATTCCCCATCTCGCTCCCCGCGACCGTAGTAGCGCTGCTAGGGGTTCAATTGCCAGAGAAAAGAGTAGGGGCGATAGCGGGCAACCCTGTCTGGTGCCTCTGCGCACCCGCACCGCCTCAGAGAGTAGCCCGCCCGTTCGCACTCTGACACTCGGCTGTTGGTAAATGAGGTCCACCATTTCCTCGAACGCACCTCCCAGGTCAAATTTGTCTAGCACTGCCCCCAAGTAGGGCCACTCCACCGAGTCGAAGGCCTTCTCGAGGTCTAGGACCAGACAGCCCGATCTCGGCCATTGTGACACCGCTTCTACCTGCACCCGGAAGAGACGGCGGATATTGCGCGATGTGCTCCTCGCTGGCACAAAACCGTTTTGGTCAGTATGGACCAAGGCAGGGACCTCCGTTGCTAGGCGACGAGCCAGCAGTGAGGTGAAGATTTTATAGTCGGTGTTCAACATAGCCAGAGGTCTGTAGGAGCCCATGTTGGTACCGTCTCTACCTGGCTTCAGAAGAGAGACCAGGTTAGCTTCATTGAGCGTGGCGGGAAGTGCCGAGTCCTCTATCGCTGCGTTATACAGTTTGAGCAGTTCCGGGATCAGTATATCGGAACAGGTTTTAAAGAATTCGGCAGGGAGGTCATCTGGGCCCGGAGATTTGCCATTGGAGAGTGCGAAGATAGCTTCACGCAACTCCTCCCGCGTGAAAGGCGCTCCCAGGGTTCCCCTTCGCGCTTCCGTAAGAGACGGTAGTGGGATGTTTGCTAAGTAATCTGTGATGGTTGCCGACGAAACCCTTAGCTGTGACCTGTATAGGGCCTGATAATGCTGTACAAAGGCCTGATGTATTTTACTCTGTGTGTGCACTACTTCTCCCATGGGCGTCTGGATGGCCGATATCGGTTCAGTACGATTCTCCTGTCTGACTAGCCAGGCCAGCAGTTTTCCGGGTTTGTCGCTGTGTTGGTGTGTCCGCGCCGAGTGCGCCGCATAATTAACGTGGCGCAGTCTCTCTAGCAGCGCCTCATGCTCCACACGGGCCTCATCTAGTCCGGCGTCCGGCCCCTCAACCGCCTCCTGTTCCCGTCGGAGTAAGTCAGCCTCCACCCGGCGCAGTTCGGTTTCTAACTGTTTCTGTATACCGCCCTGTGCTCCCAAGCAGTGACCTCACATTACCACTTTGAAGGCGTCCCACTCGACCTGCGGGGAGGACGCCGTGCCTGAGTTGTCAGTGAAATAATCTGCTACGCGTGCCTGCAGGGAGGCTCGGAAGGGGGCGTCCAGTAGTAGGGCTGGCTGCAAGCGCCACGTGGGGATGGGCGGGTGGGGGCGTTCCCAAGCTATCAGTAGCGTGTGTGGGTTGTGGTCAGAGTGTGTTCGGCCAAGGTACTGCGAATCTGTTATGTGTGGTAACAACTCCGATGACACCATATATCTATCCAGACGGACATGAAACGAGTGTGCCCCTGAGTAATAGGAGTATATTTTGGTGGTAGGGTTATGCGCGCGCCATGCATCCCTCAAGTCCCACTGTGTCGCCCATTGGGTGAGCGCTTTGACTGCTCCCAGAGACGCGGCATCAGGCCTGGGTGGGGCCGAGCGGTCTAGTGCGGGATCCAGTACTGTGTTGTAATCCCCTCCCAGTACCCAGGGGACTCCATGCCAGGGTGCCAGTTTTTCCGAGACGTGTGCCAGGAAGCCCCCCTGTTCCGTGTTTGGAGAGTATATGGATGCTAGTACTATAGAGTGCCCATCCATGCGTCCCTTTACCAACACATATCTGCCCTCCGGATCAGTCAGTGCTTCAATCATCGCGACGGGAGTGCCTGGCTTCACCCATATGAGCGCTCCCCGGGCAAACGAGGAGTACTCAGTAGCATACAGTTGCCCCCTCCATCTACGCCGCAGTGCAACCACCTCCGCCTTGTGCAAGTGTGTTTCCTGCAGAAGTGCGATGTGTACCTGGTGTCTTTTCAAGTATGAGTATATCTGATAACGGCGTGCTGGTGTGTGCATACCCCTAATATTCCAGGTACATATTTTAGTCGCCGTCATCATATATCAGCATTTTCTTCCTTCCCACCTTCACCACCACAGCCCAGCACCCACCCACACAGTCTCCACCGCCGACTCCCCCCCAGCCACCCCCCCCATTGCACTCATGATTAATCTGGAAGACATTGTAAAGGGGGGAAAAAACATGGAATAACAATAACCAACTATAGGGAGGCTTCCCTGAAATACCAAAAGGGCAGCAGCGTAACGGGCCACTGTCCATACTCTTTAAAGAAGAGGGACAACGATTCAAGTCTAGGGGGATCGTGTGCTACCCACGCTCCTGGCGAGTCAATTAAGTGTACAGTAAGGAAGATCAAAGCCCTTCCCCGGGCCGTATGAACAACATTAGTACCCAGAAAGGCAACCCCGTTGCGCGCTGCAGGGAACCTGCTCACCGTATCCGGCAGTGGGGAGTCAGGAGCGCCGTTACCACCATGTCTCTGGCGCCAGACAATCCCCAAGCTATGCGGGCAGCTGGTGGGCGGGAGAGAATGTGCAGTGCTGCGGCGTGTTCCCGCATCCCATCCACCCCGACAGTGGCTTTATAGCCGGACAGTTACTCACTGCGCAGGTTCATGCCTCATGTCCTCAGGTCTGCGGTGGACATCACGGGCAGCGGCCGATAGGTTCATTTGCGCCGCAGCTGCCCGGACAATGTTCACATTCCCGCCGCCTGGGCCTGGTCTGGAATAGTGATCCGTGTGTGCTTTCAGTGTAGCATGTCCGCCGTTTGAGGCGTGACCACTGGTAATTCCACCGATCGTTGGGAGTCTGGTATCCCGTAGATTGCCTCGTCATCGCTGGCTTCCACTCTTGGGCTGGGGGCCTGGACCACGTCCGAGGACGGCGAGGCGCTCAGTTGGGAGACCCTCTGGAGTGCATCACGTTGTTCCTGGATCACCTGGTCCGGTGGTGGGGAGTGTCTCGTCGGCTCTCCTAGACGACCAGTTCCCTGTTCCCTGTTTCTGCGGCGGCGGCGTTGTCCGCGTGGTCGCGGTCTCGACTCGTAGCTTTGCGCCTGTCTGGGCGTTGAGTTAATACCACTATCAAGCCATTCGTTGACCTCCTCAGGAGTATTAAAGAAGTAGGCCTTGTCTTTCGCTTCCACTCTCAGTTTGGCCGGATAGAGGAGGGAGTACTTGAGGCCCTCGGTGCGGAGACGTCTTTTCACTTCCAGGAAGTCGTGTCTTTGGCGTTGCACCTGGATGGTGTAGTCCGGGAAAAACATCACGGTGGTGTTTTCGATGCGGACCTCCCCAAGTCTCCTGGTTTCTCTCAGGATCGCGTCTCTGTCCCGGTAGTTCAGGACTCTAAAGAGTAGCGACCTCGGGTTGGCGTCTGTGGTGTGAGGTCTCGTGGGTACGCGGTGCGCGCGTTCCACCACAAATTGAGCCGATAGCGTGCCCTCTGGTAGTAGTTCTCGCAGCCAGTCCTCAACTCGTTGGGTAGGGCGAGGGCCTTCCCATTTTTCCGGGACACCCACAAGCCTGATGTTGTTGCGTCTCGCCCTCCCTTCGGCATCCTCGGCGCGCTCTTCAAGGAATTCCACTCTATCGACAAGGTCCTGTACCTGTTTATCCGTGTGTGTGACTTTGGGTCCAAGGTCCGTCACTGTGCCCTCCAGTGTTTTGGTACGATCAGACAGTTTCTTGTGGTCATCACGTAGGTGAGTCAGGTCTATGGTAACGCTGACAATTTTGGACTCCAGGGACGTTCTGGTCTGCTGGAGCGATTGTTCCATGCGCTCCATGGCGGCTAGAACGCTGTCCAATCTCGCGGTCACCTGGTCCGCGGCCATCTTGCGCAGTGTTTTGTTCGTTTTTCCCGTCGGCAAAGTTCCCCCGGTGCCAGTGCGGGTTCTCACCCCTCCGGACATGTGCAGGGCGTCTTGTCCACCTGCGCGATGTGTGCGCCCGGGTGCTGACGAGCAGTGCCCGTGGTGCCCGTACACGTTGGTATAGTGGTGTTGCGGGGCCAACAACCACCAACAGTTCGGTTGACTCCACACACCCTGTGGGCGGCCGACGACGTTGTAGCAAGATGCCCCGCGTTATTCTATTGTGCAACCAATGCTATTTCGTCTTCAGTCTCCGTGCGGGGGGTCCGCTGGGGTCCTCGGGTGTTCTGGGCAGGCCAAATGACACTGTGTGGGCGCTGGTGGGTCCAGGAAGACGGGACCGCAGGTCCAATGCCACCGCCAATGACACCGGGTGGTCGGGCCTTTTCGATGTTCTACTTCGGGGTTGACCCCCACCGTCCTCTAGGCCGCCGTCGGCTCAGTAGCCTTGTCCCCCCGGGCGGGGCGAGGTGTTCGCTGGGCTGGGGGTCGCGGTCAGGTCTCAGCTCCGCCGACCCACTGGTGAGGAGAGGTGCCTCAGGGCCGCGACCGCGCCCGGTGTGTCCAGGACCTCCTCCGCAGTTCGGGAGGGGGGTCTCCGTTCGCAGCCACGGCTGACCCACCGGGTCCAGTGTGCAGGGTCAGGCGTTTCGTCCTCAGGTCGCAGCTGTGCGACTATGTCGATATCCTGGGGGGCTGCTTTGCACTCAGTCGGGGGGCCGCTGTTAATGGCGCCCGCCGCTTCAGTCGCGCCGGCCAGGCGTCTCGCACCTCCCGGCCCAGTCCCCCAGGAACCTTCGGGGACAGAGCGGGGGGGGCGGAATCGGAGCGTCAATGTGGCCCCGGGTCTCAGGTGTTGTGTGCGGGGGCACCGCTCAAGTCCATCCCCGTGCTCCGCAGTGAGGCCTGTAGGGCAGGCCCAGGCCGCGGGCTCCCGTAGTTTCGCCGCCCGTCAGGGTGGCGGCCAAGGCCGCCCGCCGCTCGCAGGAAAGTCCGGTGCTGGTGCTGTCGGGTCCCGGAACCGAAAATCAGGCTGCTGGTTCAGGAGGGTTCCGGGACGGTCCGCCTGCAATTTCGGGTGATTCCGAGCGTAAATGGCGGAGAATCGGCCCGGGGAAGGGGAGCTCAGCTCAGAGCTCTACCCGGCTGCGACCTCCGCCATTGCGTGCTTGGATCTAGCTCAGCTTGACGTCCTCTTGAACCCTCGAGCTCTAGACGAGCTGAGCTTTCTTGTAGCTTCTGTTTGCCACCTACGCTCTAACCTCATGCGCCAAGAAGTACAGTCAAAGCATGAGTGTTTGGTGTTAACAACACAGGAGAGAGAGAGAGAGAGAGAGAGAGAAATGAGAAAAAATAGGGCCATCTGAGTGTTGTCATTGTGGATAATATAGGAAAGTGTTTGGACTCTACTCCCATTCTACCACGAGGGACTGAATTAATGTTATTGTTATGTAACCTTATGTTCTGTTCTGTTATGTTATGTTGTGTTACGTTACGTTGTGTTGTGTTATGTTATATTGTTATGTTACGCTGTGCAATGTTATGCTATGATATATTGTTGACATACTAGAAGTGCATGACAGCTGTCAGCCATCTCAGGAGACATCAGTATTCAGTTCTTTGCTTTCCTTTGCAGCCCGGGTTCATTGGCTAATGATATGCTCAGAGATCTGTGTCCTAGTCCGTCTCTAGTTGGGTCTTAGATTTAGGTCTAATGAGATACCATTGTGTGACTATGATGTCTGAGAGCTCTGCTGAAGGCATTTGGGAGCAACGTAATGACCTTCCATGGGGCCTGTTAGTGCTGTGTTGGAGGCATGTGTTGCGCTTGAATGTGATTTTGTGGTAGCAAGTGTTTGGATTTCTCCTATTGGTTTACCTACATAGTACAAACCTAATTAGAAGAGCACTGTAGCACTATATGTGTTTGTATTAAAAGAGCTTAACCATGGTCGATCAGTCCCAGTTATCCGCACTAACAGAAAGCTATGCAACGTTCTCAAGTAAAGGATATGACCTACTGCTCTACATGTATGTTAAATTAATTTAACTAGAAATGGAACAGCTGCCCCTTCAGTGACATTAACAGAGCCTATGCAACCTTTTAAAGATGCCATTTGTTCTGACTCCCACTCGGTTCCGGATGGCCAGTTTTGAGCAGCAGTTCGCTCCTCATGCGCCTCATTTCCTCCTGAAGGTTGGCTGTCTTTGGTGGATCAGGCCTAAATTTCGAACTTGTGCATCAGGGTCAGACACAAAAGGCTGAAGGGCGCGGCCTAGCTTGTACAAGACAGATCATGAATGTCTCATATCACCATACAGTCCTCACCCCTCCAAAGCTGCCTTTAAGGTCCCACAGTTACTTGCAGTGCTGAGCATGAAGTGGGATGTGCGCTCCCTCTCTCTTTCCTCCCAGATATTTTCGCTTTCATTTTTAGTAAGGAGTGAAATTTCATGGAACACAAGGAAATTAGGATATGCTAAATGATTATGTGGTGAAGGAGCCTTACGTTGCTTTAACTGTCATGGTAAGACATGAGCCTGGCATGGACCTAGGCAGAGCAGGGGTCTCCAACAGGTAGCTCGAGAACAACTGGTAGTTCTCCAGTAGCTGGAACTAGCTCTCTGAATTTCCGTCCAGGACACTACTTAATTAGCCATATAAGCAAGGTATCATTGCATGAAAAAATACAAGAATTTCTTTGAGTATGGTATCCTAATTTGAAAACTGCATATTTATTTTTTTAAAACTTGTATTTTGAAAAACTGTGTTTTGATATACTGTGATTTGTAATCAAAAAGCCGGAACATACAAATCATATTTAACCTGCTCTTTGAATGATAGTTGATATAGAGCCATGGATATTAATAGATTTCAGTGTTTCCCTTGTGCCAGTGGGCTCCTACTGCTGTGACATATGGAACTGTTCATGAGGAGGCATTTTATTACACCAAAGCTTTTTCTGACACTACTGTTAGTAACTCCTTCTTATGTATCAGGTGGTTGGTGCTCAACTACAATATCTCATTCTAAATTTCACCTAGCCAAAATATTACATGCAGCATACAGACTATAACAGTATCATGAAGGTAGGTATATAAAGATAAGTATAGTTTTATTTACGTTCTTAACTCTAAATCTATTTATCTTGAAGATATATCTTCAAGGAACGTATATGTGGAGTATAGGTGTGTATAGCTATGCTTACCTATTATGTACATTCTTGATATTGTATTAGTCAATATTCTGGATATAATATTTTTGCATCACTCAGTATTGTGACATACATCTGTGTGCCCACTACTAGTATTTCTACAGGGTGTGGCCACATTTGTGATTGTCTCTGATGTTGTCACTACTGTAACAGTTCTCAATGTCATTAGTAGCTTGGGACTATTTTCATCAATCAGCAGTAGCTCTCGTTATGAAAAAGTTGGAGACCCCTGGGATAGAGGCAAGGCTTTTCAGCTTTAGTGCAGCTATTATCTGAAAGATATAATTCTTGAGTCTTTTAAAAACAGAATATATATATGTTTGGGGAGGAGCAGGTCTACTGCCCGCCTCCCAACATCGATGGTAACACCCTGTCCAATCCCTCTCAATGCTCCTGCTATTTCCCCCTTTGACCATACTCTCACCACCTAACAAAGTCCTTGATCCATACAATAGTAGGCAAATGCTTATGCCAAAAGGTGACTTATCCTGCTCCAGGTAACTCCTGCCTCTACCTCGCTAATTCGCGATTGTGAGAAGGCTAAACACAATGGGAATGGAAGAAATAGGGAAATTCAGAGATTTCTCAGGTAGTCCTGTGAGATTGACAGTTGAGCATAAGCCCCGCATGGTTAGATATGTCAGGCATCAGCTTGAACAGCGAAATATGTTTCCCTAATGCCAAAGTCTTTTAGTGATAGTTTTCAGACTTCTGAGTGTCTCTACTCTTCCACTACGGGCCTTATAGAGAGTCAAAGCCCTGTCCATCTTTGAAGATTTTGAAGACTTTAAAGCATTTGCAATGCAACAGGTCTCGCATTTAAGCGAGTTTAAGCTATTGGCATTGTAAATGACAATGCCTTTTATTTATGTTTTAAAAACCAAAACAAAAATAAAAGGCATTGTTATTTGCATTGTGAATAGCTGAAACTCTCGTAAATGCAAGACCTATTGCATTGCAAATGCTTCTCTGTACTTATAATGGCAGCCTATGGGCTACATTGCCCTGGACTTCTTCAGCTATGTTTCTCTCATAAAAGGTTTGTGATGGTTCTTTTATTCTGCCCTTGCAAAATTATTAATGCATAAGTGCATATCTCCTTGGAGTCTCTCCTTTTACTACTTCAAGATGAAGAATTCTGACCACTGTAGCCTTGTCCTTCAGGCTGCATTATGACTTTCTTAAGTGACTTTTCAATGCCTTCCTGAAGAAAGGCAAACTTCAGCACTTGAGAATATATATTGGAAAAAGTGCTATTCAGCGCTTATTACTATCATAGAAATACCCCTACGAGAGAACTGGAGTTACAGGTAAGAAACAATACCATCTGGAACGTATATTATTTTGTGGCCCTATGTGCGCCTGTTCGTACAGGCTTCTTTCTTTCTGAAGCTAGTTTTTCTACTCAAGTTCTTATTCTATAGAGGATATTTTGCTTGCATTGTGCGGATGCACTGTTGCCTTCTTCCCTGTTCTACGTGGAACATATTCTGTATGCCTTATAGGCATTTGGGATCTGTTTCTGGCACTTGGTATCCCTTAGAGGGAATTCAGTTTATCTGTCTCTGATAACATAGTACTTGTGAGTTCGGCCTTGCACCAGCACCCATACTCCCCAACCCCACCCTCATATGTTATGTTATGTTAAGTATGCTTGTATAGCGCATGGCTACCCCAGCAACAGGGCGTCCCAGCGCTTGCAGACAGGCCAGATGGCAGAACACAGCAGCGGAAAGGAAGTAACAGTTTGACCGGCAACCGAAGTGCTGGTCATCCTAAATGGAGGAGAACAACCAGGTTTTAATTTGTTTCCGGAAGGGTTATCTCTCATGTTCATGGGGTATTCCTGCCCTTTATCTGGTTTCCTTCTATCCTTAGCAGAAGCAAAGGAACACGTGACATCATCCTTGGCCTGGGTAGATTTTCAGCTCTTTCCTAAGATAGTGTTCTCACTTAGGTCATTTTGTAGTGCATTGACACTTCTTATTGTTCTGCTCTCGCTAAACATTGGCAAGAATGCTTCCTGCAACTAATCTTTCAGGTTCCTTGTTAGGCAATGGCTCAGTGGTGCATTGAGTATCAAATACCCCTCTAATGCAATGGTTCATGTCCCACCACTGCCGCATGGTTACCTTGGTCCTGTGCCACCGACCTTGCTGCCTTTTCTCTGCTCCATCCCTGGGAGGTTGTTATTATTTGTCGCATTCTGGAATGCCTTGGACCCTTTTTTCCTACAGGCATTATTTATTTGCCAATTCAGATCACAACAATGGCATTAGCTCACAGTATTGGTTGTTCTTTAGATGTGAACATCTCACCTCTATAGTCGGTGTCGTGGGTAATTTTTATCTTCAGTTGTCCTTCTGGAATATGTGTCCCTTTGATATTATGGTTCCAACTCTTTGACGATTGGTTTCCAAGGGGAGTAAGGTCTCCTTTAGCATCCTTTTCTGAAAGGTTCTTCTTCCTCTTAATAGGATGTTATAAGGATTCTATCCCTCAAAGGTCCAATATACCACTTCCACTTTATTTTGCGAATTCCTTCTGGTTTCCCTTTTTCTCCCTCTCTTCCTTCGAAAGATGTGGTTCTTTTCCCTTTTTTTTTTGTCGTGGTATATTTGAGGTTTTGTTTTGTATACATCCTGTCTCCTATTGAGACATTCTTTACTTGCCTGTTGTGCTTGTATGCACTGCCATCCATTATTTTCGACTTTCCATTTTGTGGAGCTTGTTCCCTTCACAACTATGTACTCCATCTTTTATCAGATTTTTCAATAAGGTCTTGCTCTATCTGATATCTCTATCTATTGGATTGGAAATTGGTTATCTGTCGAGACCTTCAGTGTGTTGCCGTTTATTTCAACTATACCTTTTGATTGACTCCGGCAGTGGCCTTCATTCCCTTCATAGCACAGCTTTCACACCTGCTGTTTTCTTTTGATTTTCTGTTAACAGCCTGATGGTAGCCTCATCAGTTAGTAGGTCAGGCGCGTCATGGGCGATTGCCATTATTTTTCTGGGGTGCGTAGTGCCCTTCACTCCCTCTCTTCAATTATGCCTTAACATATTGCTGGTTATTCAGCTTAGTATTAACATCTTTAAATACATAATTTTAACTCTGATGCTGTCTCACCTTTGGTCTAGTACCATTGTATGTGTGTAATTATATGTATCTGTTGATGGATACCTCTATTCTTTAGGTGTCCTCGTTCCTGCACTGGTCAGAATCCCTGGTTGTGGCAGGAGGCCTTGGTTCACTTTCCCCCAGGGAGAATAGTAGTTTTAGGTTATACTGGTAGGCTTGTATATATGCGTATATATATTTTTAGGTCTCGTGACCTATCAATGCGCATGCGCATTGAGAGAAGCGAGACTATAGGGCTTTAAACAAAGCTTACCTAACTGTGGCGATTTGCTGCTGTGCCCGGGGCTTTTAGGTCAATGCGCAAGCGCATTGACCTAAAATGCGCGTGCACATCACCAAATCGCCGTCTGTTCCCTCAGCCGCATTCCTCCCACACCTTTTGAAGTGAAGCTTAGCTTCACTTCAAAGGCCCCGGCTGCTTCACACCCTCATGCCGCTCTCCCCGCTCCGCCCCCTCCCCTGCCCGCCGTGTGCATTTCTCCTCCCCCCTCCCCACAGCAATGCCCTCCGTCTTGTTTCCTTTCTTGTTTCTCTGGGAACTTTGCACTCCGATGACGCTGAATGGAGTGTGTTTACATGTTCAAGGCAGGCTGGGCTCACCGGTGGTCCTACACACAGCAGCAGCTGGCTTTTGTGTGTGCCTCTAGCAGTCTCTTTTCTTTGCCTATTGCTAACCTTACTTTCTTATCCAGAAAGCCAATCTTTTTGGTTGCAAACGGTTCTGTGCCACAAATAAGGTTACCAGCCGTTCATTTGTGCCGATCACCATCTCTCTTACTCCTGATATTTTCTACTACAGATAGTTATCGGGCATGGAAATTAGCCTATTTTTTTTTACATATTGGCACATGAAAACTACAACTCCCAGAAGACACTCGTTTGTTAAATTAAAGCTCAGTTCTACAAACCTGGTGTTCAGTGCACATACATGCAAAACCTGGCAACTTTGCAGTAAGCCACCAAAATCTCAGAGCCACGGCAATTCAAGCTCCGTGCATGCATGCAGACTGAGGAGGGTGCAGGGCCTGTACTTTGCTCCCACCTGCAGCCCGAGGTATCTTCTCACGTGCTGCTTAAACTCTGTCTTTTTCTGCAGTACAAGCAATGTGCCCACCACAGGCTGCGTCCAGTAGCAGAGGTCGTTACCAGTTAGCAAAGGACTTCCTGATCAGTGATTGTCAGCAAAGCCCAAAGCTATAATGCAGGGCCCTGGATGCTTTTTGAAATGGGATTTCTCCGTCGTCAAGATGCGCATTGTCTGCTTCAGCCACCTTACACCTGCTGCCAGGGTGGTGTACTGGAGCTCGAAGCCATCTCCTCTGCGTTCGGCCCCGTTCTGATTACCTCTGAGTCCTCCACATCACCTGTTCTTTCACTTTCGCTTTCTCGTTATATGCCCATATACATCTCCCATCACACTCACCCTCACTCACCCTCACCCTCACTCACCCTCACTCACCCTCACCCTCACCCTCGCTCAACCCCTCACCCTCACTCACCCTCACCCACCCTCAACCCCTCACCCTCACTCACCCTCAACCCCTCACCCTCACTCACCCTCACCCTCACTCACCCTCAGCCCCTCACCCTCACTCACCCTCACTCACCCTCACTCACCCTCACCCTCACCCTCACTCACCCTCACCCTCACTCACCCTCACTCACCCTCACCCTCACTCACCCTCAACCCCTCACCCTCACTCACCCTCACTCACCCTCACCCTCACTCACCCTCAACCCCTCACCCTCACTCACCCTCAACCCCTCACCCTCACCCTCACCCTCACTCACCCTCAACCCCTCACCCCCTCACTCACCCTCACTCTCACTCACCCTCACTCACCCTCAACCCCTCACCCTCACCCTCACTCACCCTCACCCTCACCCATCCTCACTCACCCTCAACCCCTCACCCTCACCCTCACTCACCCTCAACCCCTCACCCTCACTCACCCTCAACCCCTCACCCTCACCCTCACTCACCCTCAACCCCTCACCCTCAACCCCTCACCCTCACCCACCCTCACTCACCCTCACCCTCACTCACCCTCAACCCCTCACCCTCACTCACCCTCACCCTCACTCACCCTCAACCCCTCACCCTCACTCACCCTCAACCCCTCACCCTCACTCACCCTCACCCTCACTCACCCTCACCCTCACTCACCCTCACCCTCACTCACCCTCACCCTCACTCACCCTCAACCCATCACCCTCACTCACCCTCACCCTCACTCACCCTCAACCCCTCACCCTCACTCACCCTCAACCCCTCACCCTCAACCCCTCACCCTCACTCACCCTCACCCTCACTCACCCTCACCCTCACTCACCCTCACCCTCAACCCCTCACCCTCACTCACCCTCACCCTCACTCACCCTCACCCTCACTCACCCTCAACCCCTCACCCTCACTCACCCTCAAACCCTCACCCTCACTCACCCTCAACCCCTCACCCTCACTCACCCTCAACCCCTCACCCTCACTCACCCTCACCCTCACTCACCGTCACTCACCCTCAACCCCTCACCCTCACTCACCCTCACTCACCCTCACTCACCCTCACCCTCACTCACCCTCACTCACCCTCACCCTCACTCACCCTCACCCTCACTCACCCTCACCCTCACTCACCCTCACTCACCCTCACTCACCCTCACCCTCACTCACCCTCACTCACCCTCACCCTCACTCACCCTCACCCTCACTCACCCTCAACCCCTCACCCTCACTCACCCTCACCCTCACTCACCCTCAACCCCTCACCCTCACTCACCCTCAACCCCTCACCCTCACTCACCCTCACCCTCACTCACCCTCAACCACTCACTCACCCTCACTCACCCTCACTCACCCTCACCCACCCTCACTCACCCTCACCCTCACTCACCCTCAACCCCTCACCCTCACTCACCCTCACTCACCGTCACCCACCCTCAACCCCTCACCCTCACTCACCCTCAACCCCTCACCCTCACTCACCCTCACTCACCCTCAACCCCTCACCCTCAACCCCTCACCCTCACTCACCCTCACCCTCACTCACCCTCACTCACCCTCACCCTCACTCACCCTCAACCCCTCACCCTCACTCACCCTCAACCCCTCACCCTCACCCTCACTCACCCTCAACCCCTCACCCTCAACCCCTCACTCACCCTCACTCTCACTCACCCTCACTCACCCTCAACCCCTCACCCTCACCCTCACTCACCCTCAACCACTCACCCTCAACCCCTCACCCTCACCCTCACTCACCCTCAACCCCTCACCCTCACTCACCCTCACTCACCCTCAACCCCTCACCCTCACTCACCCTCACTCACCCTCAACCCCTCACCCTCACTCACCCTCAACCCCTCACCCTCACTCACCCTCACTCACCCTCACTCACCCTCACTCACCCTCACCCTCACTCACCCTCACCCTCACTCACCCTCACCCTCACTCACCCTCACTCACCCTCACCCTCACTCATCCTCACTCACCCTCACCCTCACTCTCACTCACCCTCACCCTCACTCGCCCTCAACCCCTCACCCTCACTCACCCTCAACCCCTCACCCTCACTCACCCTCACCCTCACTCACCCTCACCCTCACTCACCCTCAACCCCTCACCCTCACTCACCCTCAACCCCTCACCCTCACTCACCCTCAACCCCTCACCCTCACCCTCACTCACCCTCACTCACCCTCAACCCCTCACCCTCACTCACCCTCAAACCCTCACACTCACCCTCACTCACCCTCAACCCCTCACCCTCAACCCCTCACACTCACTCACCCTCACCATCACCCTCACTCACCCTCAACCCCTCACTCACCCTCAACCCCTCACCCTCACTCACCCTCAACCCCTCACCCTCACGCACCCTCAACCCCTCACCCTCAACCCCTCACTCACCCTCACTCTCACTCACCCTCACTCACCCTCAACCCCTCACCCTCACTCACCCTCACCCTCACTCACCCTCACCCTCACTCACCCTCAACCCCTCACCCTCACTCACCCTCACCCTCACTCACCCTCAACCCCTCACCCTCACTCACCCTCACCCTCACTCACCCTCAACCCCTCACCCTCACTCACCCTCACCCTCACTCACCCTCAACCCCTCACCCTCACTCACCCTCACCCTCACTCACCCTCACCCTCACTCACCCTCACTCACCCTCACCCTCACTCACCCCCTCACCCTCACTCACCCTCACCCTCACTCACCCTCACTCACCCTCAACCCCTCACCCTCACTCACCCTCAACCCCTCACCCTCACTCACCCTCAACCCCTCACCCCCTCACTCACCCTCACTCACCCTCAACCCCTCACCCTCACCCTCACTCACCCTCACTCACCCTCACCCTCACTCACCCTCAACCCCTCACCCTCACTCACCCTCACCCTCACTCACCCTCAACCCCTCACCCTCACTCACCCTCAACCCCTCACCCTCAACCCCTCACCCTCACTCACCCTCACCCTCACTCACCCCCTCACCCTCAACCCCTCACCCTCACTCACCCTCACCCTCACCCTCACTCACCCTCAACCCCTCACCCTCACTCACCCTCAACCCCTCACCCTCACTCACCCTCAACCCCTCACCCTCAACCCCTCACCCTCACCCTCACTCACCCTCACAACACATATTGTGTTACAATAGGTGTCACATTTGCGAAAGATAAAACTATTGGCATTGTAAATAACAAAGCTATTAATTTCGCTATTTTCAAAACAAGCACATAAATAAAAAATGTGTCCTTTACAATACCAATAGCTCAAACTTTCCTAATGCGAGACCTATTGCATTGCTGGGCTTCTCTCCCCTGCTGCACTCTCCTGCTCTCTAGAGATGTGGCCTAACGACCAGAGCTGCCATCTAAGTCACGTAAATACAAAACATGCTGCATTCCAAATGCTATAGGTGTCACATTCGCGAAAGTTATAACTATTGGCATTGTAAATGACAAAGCCATCAATTTAGCAATTTTAAAAACCAACAAATAAATAAAAAATTTCATTTACAAGACCAATAACTCCAACTTTTCTAATGCGAGACCTATTGCATTTCCAATGCTTGTTTATATAGCTACATGTGTATATGAGTTCACGTATATACGGGTATATGTTAAATTATAGTTGTGCTGAACTTCTTCCATAGTACTTGTACCTGCTTTTGTAATTACACCTTCCTTTGTGCTTAGTTCGACCTGAACTTAGTTGTAGCTTATGCATTTCTTTTTCCTTTATCCTTTTTTTTTTTTTCTTCGGAGTTTTATATAGCGCGAACTAGAACCGAACCGAATCAGTTATCAGAGCGCTTTACATAGCACAGTTACGTTACATGAGGACACACTTTCATTTTTTAGGCATTTTTTATCCTTCGGTCTTCTACGTAACATAGTCCTGGGGGGGGAGGGGGGTTCCTTCTCTCTAGGAGGGTTTAATCCAACTGAGAGTGGCTTCTACCAAATGTTGTTGTTCTTCTCGCAATGCTTTTGTTCAGCATTGTTTGGATTTCTCTCTCCATCGTGGATATGCTCTGGGATTCCCTTTTCTCTGTGTTTCACAGGGTAGGGTTAGCTCACATACTAGTTTCCATGAGAAGGAGCAGGGGCTTTAATTTAGTGGTATGGGCTGTTGTCCTTGGTCCTTTAGCCTTGTCCATTCATGGGTTGAATACCTTTGTCATGGCTACATAGTATTATTGTTTCTTATCCCTCTGCTGTGGGTAATGTTTTCCACATGCTTTTCACTGTCTTGCAGACTTCAGCTCCCTATGGGCTTCCCACAGTCCTTCTGGTGGAGCGTCTCCATTTCCTCACTTATATTCGTAAGACATCCTGGTCACTTTATTCCATTACTGACTGGCTACTCCTATTCAGGGATCTTCGTGGGTTCAGTTTGCAGACCCTCCACCGAGGATGATGTTGCTTGGGTATCTAATTCTAAGAAGCAATCTGCAGCTAGATGTCTTTATCAGATGATTAAGTTACTTACCTTCAGTACCGCCTTAACTGGTAGAGACAGGATCTAGCCGCAGATTCCCGACCTGGGTGCCTGTACCATGGTTCCGTCAATTGGACTCGTTGTGGAGGGAACTTTTCTGGAACGGGGCGACATAGGGTGCCTCTGGACACACTTCAGTGACTTATCTTGGGGGGGTTTAGTGGTACCAGACTTTAAGTTATACTATTTGTTTGCCCAGCTGCAGTGGATCAGGCTCTTGCTGGATGTCGCATATCTAACTGAGTTTGGGTGCCTGGGGTTGCTACCTAACCTGGTAGTCCTCATGTCCTACGTTTGCGATTAATGCCACGAAGGGGGGAGATGGTTTGCTCTTGGGGCTGCCTCATGGGGATTCTCCCATTTCCTTATCAGCACCGCAGTTGGCGATGTAGACGGAAGTGGGGCTGGTGATGGTTGGCAATTGTTACGAGGCCAGTACATTACTACTCTTGGAGGTGCTGGTCGAGATGCATGGCTTGCCCCCAGGACAATTCCTTATTTATGGAGCATTGACCTGAACATTTATGGCCCTCTGGGATATAGAGGAGGACGTGCCCCGGACATTTGCAGCCCTGCCTTTATTGTTGTCCCTGGGAAAGAGTAGACATCTTGTTCGGTGGCTGTATGGTGCTCTTGCTGCAAAGGTACGGAAGCCCTTGATTGCCCTTCTTGCAAAAGTGGAATAGTATATTGGACAGGGACTAGCATACCTGCAAAAAGTCTCTGAAATACCCAGATTTAAGGTGATCCAATTCAATTACCTGCACCAGACCTATCTCAGCCTGACAAAACTGACTGTGATAAATGGAGGGAGGCCAAACGCTGTCCCCGCTGCACGCTGGTGGAGGGATATTTCTGCCATATGACTTGTTCCTATGCCCCTGTTAGGATGTTTTAGACCTCGATAGAACATTGGTCTGGTGCAACGCTGGACCCACCTCTAGACTACTGCGAACCTCCTGCACTCGCTTGGGTTCACTATCAACATGTAGAAGTCACAACTGACTCCCTCTCAGACATTCCCTTTCATCAGAGCTGTTCTGAACAGAGTGCAATTTCCGGCTTATCCTCCTGAGTGGTGAGTCCAGGATATTCAGGCTTTGATACTGATGTTTCAGCCTCTATCCTAGATTTCGGTGAGGCAGACACTACGGCTGTTGGGATTGATGGCAGCCTGATGAGACACATGCCATATGGCATATGAGGGCCATGCAGTGGGACCTGAAGTTTTCAATGGGCAAAGCATCAGGGGAACCTCTCCGACATGGTCCAGATATCTAGGGAACTGCGAAAGATCTGCAGGGGTGGCTAACAAACCGCGTTTGGGTCAGAGGCAGACTCCGCTCCCTTGCCCAACCAGATCGCACAGTAGTGACAAATGCTTCACTCCTGGGATGGGGCGGCCATCTGGGAGAGGTGGAGATCAGAGGACTCTGGTCTCAATCGGAATCCGGACTCCACATCGACCTGCTGGAGCTCCATGCAATCAGACTGATATTGAAAGCCTTTCGACTCTGGATTGGACACAGAGAGTCTGGTACCCCGAATGACTGAGCATGGCCATCAATCCTCCGTTCAGGCTGCCCATTTGTGAGGATCTTCTGTCACAGCAACAGGGAAGGGTCCTCCACCCGAACCTGTCCAGTCTCCGCCTTCTTGTATATTGATTGAGCGGTGGCAGTTGACAGCTTTCGGCCTTCCTACTTCTGCAATGTCATCTTAGCAGCCAGGTGTCCCTCCACGAAGATGGTATATGCCTGCTGTTGGAAAGAATTTATGGCATGGTGTGCAGAAAATGACATTGATAACCTTTCTGCCCACCTTTCTGAAATTCTACTTTTCATTCTTTCCCTTGCCCAGCATGCTGTGCTCTGGGCACTCTTAAGGGCTATCTTTCTGCTTTTTCTGCCTTTTTGCAGTTACCTGACCAACCTTAACTTTTCAAATCCCCTATTGTACATAGGTTTCTGAAGGGTCTTTTTCCTCTTATTCCTCCTTCATCATTTATCATGCCTCAGTGGGACCTTAATCTGGTCATAATATTCTTAATGTGTGCTTCTTTCAAGCCTCTCCATCATTGTTCGCTCAGGCTTTTTAGGATTAGAACAGCCTTCCTTCTGACTATTACATCCACCCAAAGAGTACGTGAGCTGCAGGCCTTGTCATCCAAGCCGCCTTACTTCTCAGTCTTTTCTGACAAACTGGTGCTTCACACAAGAACCGCCTTTCTCCTGAAAGTGGTTATGCTCTTTCAAGTAGGCCAATCAATCACTTTTTACACTCCTCCACATACCTCTAAAGAAGAAGAACGACTCAGTTATCTATACTAAAAAATGAGCATTGTTGTTCTACCTTGACCGTACTTGAGAGTTCCAGCTGTACGGCCAACTCTTTGTGGAGTATATTGGTGCAAATAAAAGTTGTACTGTGCAGAAGTGGGCCATCTCCACATGGGTCATGCGCTGCATTAACATCTGCCTACAGTCAGGACTGTAGGGATGGGCATTCTGCCCTCTTGATTCTGCAGGACTTCCTCTTTTGAAATTGGTCCGCAGACCGACCACCGTGGATGGTATTGCTTGGGTATCTATTCTAGGGTAAGGAATCTGTGGCTAGAAATCTCTATCAGAGGAACAAGTAACTTACCTTTGGTAATGACTTATATTGTGGAAGCAATTTCTCTAGCAAGCTTTCTGAATGGATGTCTAGGGACAGTTCTGTTCCCCTTTCAGGGCCCTAGTTTTCCACACCAGTGGTCAGTGTTCTTCATGGCTCAGTGCTTCTGGCGTGGAAAGTTGTGAAAAGAAACTGACATCAGCGTGCCTGGGTGGCGCCTATATAGGTGCTGCAGGTGTCACTTCTGGTGCGGAGAATGCTGATGACGTGTGAAGAGCCGAACGGCGCACCTACCAATACGCAGGGATACTGCTCACGAAAAATCTTCTCAATCCAGTCTGACTCTGGGGAAATTCTGAGATGAGGAATTTGCAGCTAGATGTAGGGCCTGATTTAGATGTTGAAGGATCCGGACTAGCAGGATTGGACACGTTGGTTTCAAGTAGATTTTTGGGAAGTCAGACTTGGTCTTTGGAAAACCAATCCATATATTTCTATCATTGGTATCTAAAGATAAAGTTGTGTCGGCTAATGCTGTGAATCGACAGTAGGCAAATGGCAGATTTGTTCTATTCATTAAATACGGACATTTATCATTAATCTCGCCTGAAAGTACATTAATAGTTTCTCTCTGTAAGCACTAAGATTTAAAGGCTCTTACAATTGAACTTAGAAGAAAATGTAAACTCACTGCTGTCATGGGACAAAAGACTATTTTCGACTAGAGTATGTAATATCTGGTATGACGTTATGCAATACACTTACGTTCATAAGATTCATTATTAATTTTGGAGCTGCAATAGAAGAATCAGCAAAAAGTGCTTCCAGGTCGTCAGATAGTAAAGAGATATCAGCTGAATCATGCAGTTGCTTAAAGGTAAAACTCTGAAATCAGATACTTCAAATATCACATTTAAATTTATTGCAGTAAATAACTGGCTGATTTAATAGGTGGATCACTTATACCCAGCAAAGGAATTAACAATATTTATAAGATTCGGAAAATTGGAAACCACCTGAAGACAATTATCTGAGTTATTCACATTTTAAATAACTAGAAGCATTAACAAACATGGGATGCAGCTTATGGGCATATAATTTCCAGTGGCAAGAAATGTTTGATAGCTTTTCTACAAGCCTCCCGTAGCTATAAATGAGTTAACCAGTGGTGGTCATGTGTGGGTGTTTCTAAAAACTCCAACCTTCCCAAAGTTAGTGGGGAAGACATTACAATCAGTTAGCCCCCCCTGGAGTGTGGGGAAATACACCCCCACCTCACCTTTCACAGGAGCAGGATACTTTTTTCCTCCAGCATTGGATCTTTCGTAGATGCACATTCTTGAATTATTATCAGTCGCCAGATTGGGAACCCCCTGTAACAATGTTAATATAGCCAAGTTTGCCTTGCAGTTAATAAATAGACGGAGATGATGGACGGAGCACTGTAACTTTTCAGACACTCACCCCGAGCCACAGATCGGGGTTGAACCCATCATCGTTCTTTAGCTCTCTTCGCCACCCCAGTTCAGACCCAGCCATATGCAAATCAATCTTGACCCTGTGCCTCACGGGAACAGTTTAGCCCAAACTGCCAAGCCAAGTCTTCGCTGAACCGGAAACAAGCTTCATGGGACCTGTTTCGGGGTAACACCCCTCTTCAGCCAGGCTAGCTTAAATCCAGAGCAAGGGACACACGTCTGGGCATACCCTGCCAACTTAGGTCGAACGAAGCGAACAAAAGGAGATGATGGACGAGGCACTCAAACTTTTCAGAGATTCACCCCAAGTCATAGATCTTGGTTGAATCCATCATTGTTCTTTAGCTCACTTTGCCACCCCAGTTCAGACTCAGCCATATGCAAATCAGTATTGAACCTGTGCCTCATGGTAACAGTCCAGCCCGAACTGCCAATCCAAGTCTTCCCTGCACCAGAAACAAGCATCCTTGGACTGGTTTTGGCGTAACACCCCTCATCAGTCAGGCTAGCTTGAATCCAGTGGCAAATTGAGCAAGGGACCCACGTCTGGGCATACCCTGCCAACTTAGGACGAACAAACAAACAAAAGGAGATGATGGATGGAGTGCTGAAAACGTTCCTGACACTCACCCCTAGCCACAGATCTGGGTTAAACAACCGCACATGTGAAATGACCAAATTGATTATTTAGCGATCTTTGCTCATGACCATTGTGCCGCCTTTTAATAACAGGCCAAAAAGCCACTTTCATTGATAATAGTGTTGTTCTAAGCTCACCGGCAGCAATTTAGTCTGCAACATGTTAAATCAAACGCAATGTTGCCATAAATAATGTGCGTGTAATATTGCCAATCTGCCAAGAACCTTAAATATTTATTGATTTTGATCTCACGGAATGTGCGGTACACAGAAAGTAATATTGTTCATAACTAAAAGCAATGGCATTGAAAATGGTTAAACTTGGAAAGCATGACGACTGCCAGTACTGGCCATGAGGCCACTTTAGCCAGCAACTATAAACATGTAGGCTCACCGGCAGTGATAGAGTCCTCAGCATTGAATTCAGTCTCTATTATGACAGTGATACATCTGAGTGTCCCACAACTGCCAGGAATCGCACCTTGCCCCAGTATTGGAACTTTCATAAATTCCCATAGCTTGTATCATTCCCCGTCGTCAGAATGGGAGTCTCGGTAACAAAAATAACACTGCAGTAGGTACAAAAGAGAAAGAAAAAAAAAGGCTGAGGCCTCATTCCCTTTTGTAAAAAACACAGTTGATGGACAGAATGTAGAACAATGTCATACATTCACCCCAGTACAAGGATCTGGGCCTAAATCCATCGTTTGTTTGCACTCCACACCACCCTGGGTTAGACACTGGCTATATGCAAATCAGCTCTAACCCTGTGCCTCATGGGAACAGTCCAGTCCGAACTACCAAGCCAAGTCTTTCCCAGACCGAAATCAAGCATCCAAGGACTGTTTTCTGGCTATCAGCCTTCATCAGCCTGGATAGCTTGACTCCAGTGGTGTGGAGAGCCTGGGACTCACGTCTGAGCATACCCAGCCCACTCGGGGTGAAAATTGCAAAAAAACACAGTTGATGGACAGAATGTAGAACAATGTCATACATTCACCCCAGTACAAGGATCTGGGCCTAAATCCATCGTTTTTTTGCACTCCACACCACCCTGGGTTAGACACTGGCTATATGCAAATCAGCTCTGACCCTGTGCCTCATGGGAACAGTCCAGTCCGAACTACCAAGCCAAGTCTTTCCCAGACCGGAATCAAGCATCCAAGGACCGGTTTCTGGCTATCAGCCGTCATCAGCCTGGATAGCTTGACTCCAGTGGTGTGGAGAGCCTGGGACTCACGTCTGAGCATACCCATCCCACTGGAGGTGAAAATTGCAAAAAACACAGTTGATGGACAGAATGTAGAACAATGTCATACATTCACCCCAGTACAAGGATCTGGGCCTAAATCCATCGTTTTTTTGCACTCCACACCACCCTGGGTTAGACACTGGCTATATGCAAATCAGCTCTGACCCTGTGCCTCATGGGAACAGTCCAGTCCGAACTACCAAGCTAAGTCTTTCCCAGACCTGAATCAAGCATCCAAGGACCGGTTTCTGGCTATCAGCCTTCATCAGCTTGGATAGCTTGACTCCAGTGGTGTGGAGAGCCTGGGACTCACGTCTGAGCATACCCAGCCCACTCGGGGTGAAAATTGCAAAAAACACAGTTGATGGACAGAATGTAGAATAATGTCATACATTCACCCCAGTACAAGGATCTGGGCCTAAATCCATCGTTTTTTTGCACTCCACACCACCCTGGGTTAGACACTGGCTATATGCAAATCAGCTCTGACCCTGTGCCTCATGGGAACAGTCCAGTCCGAACTACCAAGCCAAGTCTTTCCCAGACCGGAATCAAGCATACAAGGACCGGTTTCTGGCTATCAGCCTTCATCAGCCTGGATAGCTTGACTCCAGTGGTGTGGAGAGCCTGGGACTCACGTCTGAGCATACCCAGCCCACTCGGGGTGAAAATTGCAAAAAAACACAGTTGATGGGCAGAATGTAGAACAATGTCATACATTCACCCCAGTACAAGGATCTGGGCCTAAATCCATCGTTTTTTGCACTTCACACCACCCTTGGTTAGACACTGGCTATATGCAAATCAGCTCTGACCCTGTGCCTCATGGGAAAAGTCCAGTCCGAACTACCAAGCCAAGTCTTTCCCAGACCGGAATCAAGCATCCAAGGACCGGTTTCTGGCTATCAGCCTTCATCAGCCTGGATAGCTTGACTCCAGTGGTGTAGAGAGCCTGGGACTCACGTCTGAGCATACCCAGCCCACACGGGTTGAAAATTGCAAAAAACACAGTTGATGGACAGAATGTAGAACAATGTCATACATTCACCCCAGTACAAGGATCTGGGCCTAAATCCATCGTATTTTTTGCACTCCACACCACCCTGGGTTAGACACTGGCTATATGCAAATCAGCTCTGACCCTGTGCCTCATGGGAACAGTCCAGTCCGAACTACCAAGCCAAGTCTTTCCCAGACCGGAATCAAGCATCCAAGGACCGGTTTCTGGCTATCAGCCTTCATCAGCCTGGATAGCTTGACTCCAGTGGTGTGGAGAGCCTGGGACTCACGTCTGAGCATACCCATCCCACTGGAGGTGAAAATTGCAAAAAACACAGTTGATGGACAGAATGTAGAACAATGTCATACATTCACCCCAGTACAAGGATCTGGGCCTAAATCCATCGTTTTTTTGCACTCCACACCACCCTGGGTTAGACACTGGCTATATGCAAATCAGCTCTGACCCTGTGCCTCATGGGAACAGTCCAGTCCGAACTACCAAGCTAAGTCTTTCCCAGACCGGAATCAAGCATCCAAGGACCGGTTTCTGGCTATCAGCCTTCATCAGCTTGGATAGCTTGACTCCAGTGGTGTGGAGAGCCTGGGACTCACGTCTGAGCATACCCAGCCCACTCGGGGTGAAAATTGCAAAAAACACAGTTGATGGACAGAATGTAGAATAATGTCATACATTCACCCCAGTACAAGGATCTGGGCCTAAATCCATCGTTTTTTTGCACTCCACACCACCCTGGGTTAGACACTGGCTATATGCAAATCAGCTCTGACCCTGTGCCTCATGGGAACAGTCCAGTGCGAACTACCAAACCAAGTCTTTCCCAGACCGGAATCAAGCATACAAGGACCGGTTTCTGGCTATCAGCCTTCATCAGCCTGGATAGCTTGACTCCAGTGGTGTGGAGAGCCTGGGACTCACGTCTGAGCATACCCAGCCCACTCGGGGTGAAAATTGCAAAAAACACAGTTGATGGACAGAATGTAGAACAATGTCATACATTCACCCCAGTACAAGGATCTGGGCCTAAATCCATCGTTTTTTGCACTTCACACCACCCTTGGTTAGACACTGGCTATATGCAAATCAGCTCTGACCCTGTGCCTCATGGGAAAAGTCCAGTCCGAACTACCAAGCCAAGTCTTTCCCAGACCGGAATCAAGCATCCAAGGACCGGTTTCTGGCTATCAGCCTTCATCAGCCTGGATAGCTTGACTCCAGTGGTGTAGAGAGCCTGGGACTCACGTCTGAGCATACCCAGCCCACACGGGTTGAAAATTGCAAAAAACACAGTTGATGGACAGAATGTAGAACAATGTCATACATTCACCCCAGTACAAGGATCTGGGCCTAAATCCATCGTATTTTTTGCACTCCACACCACCCTGGGTTAGACACTGGCTATATGCAAATCAGCTCTGACCCTGTGCCTCATGGGAACAGTCCAGTACGAACTACCAAGCCAAGTCTTTCCCAGACCGGAATCAAGCATCCAAGGACCGGTTTCTGGCTATCAGCCTTCATCAGCCTGGATAGCTTGACTCCAGTGGTGTGGAGAGCCTGGGACTCACGTCTGAGCATACCCAGCCCACTCGGGGTGATAAGTGCAAAAAACACAGTTGATGGACAGAATGTAGAACAATGTCATACATTTACCCCAGTACAATCATCTGGGCCTAAATCCATCGTTTGTTTGCACTCCACACCACCCTGGGTTAGACACTGGCTATATGCAGATCAGCTCTGACCCTGTGACTCATGGGAACAGTCCAGTCCGAACTACCAAGCCAAGTCTTTCCCAGACCGGAATCAAGCATCCAAGGACCGGTTTCTGGCTATCAGCCTTCATCAGCCTGGATAGCTTGACTCCAGTGGTGTGGAGAGCCTGGGACTCACGTCTGAGCATACCCAGCCCACTCGGAGTGAAAATTGCAAAAAACACAGTTGATGGACAGAATGTAGAACAATGTCATACATTAGCCCCAGTACAAGGATCTGGGCCTAAATCCATTGTTTTTTTGCACTCCACACCACCCTGGGTTAGACACTGGCTATATGCAAATCAGCTCTGACCCTGTGCCTCATGGGAACAGTCCAGTCCGAACTACCAAGCCAAGTCTTTCCCAGACCGGAATCAAGCATCCAAGGACCGGTTTCTGGCTATCAGCCTTCATCAGCTTGGATAGCTTGACTCCAGGTGTGTGGAGAGCCTGGGACTCACGTCTGAGCATACCCAGCCCACTCGGGGTGAAAATTGCAAAAAACACAGTTGATGGACAGAATGTAGAACAATGTCATACATTCACCCCAGTACAAGGATCTGGGCCTAAATCCATCGTTTTTTTGCACTCCACACCACCCTGGGTTAGACACTGGCTATATGCAAATCAGCTCTGACCCTGTGCCTCATGGGAACAGTCCAGTCCGAACTACCAAGCCAAGTCTTTCCCAGACCGGAATCAAGCATCCAAGGACCGGTTTCTGGCTATCAGCCTTCATCAGCCTGGATAGCTTGACTCCAGTGGTGTGGAGAGCCTGGGACTCACGTCTGAGCATACCCAGCCCACTCGGGGTGAAAATTGCAAAAAACACAGTTGATGGACAGAATGTAGAATAATGTCATACATTCACCCCAGTACAAGGATCTGGGCCTAAATCCATCGTTTATTTGCACTCCACACCACCCTGGGTTAGACACTGGCTATATGCAAATCAGCTCTGACCCTGTGCCTCATGGGAACAGTCCAGTCCGAACTACCAAGCCAAGTCTTTCCCAGACCGGAATCAAGCATACAAGGACCGGTTTCTGGCTATCAGCCTTCATCAGCCTGGATAGCTTGACTCCAGTGGTGTGGAGAGCCTGGGACTCACGTCTGAGCATACCCAGCCCACTCGGGGTGAAAATTGCAAAAAACACAGTTGATGGACAGAATGTAGAACAATGTCATACATTCACCCCAGTACAAGGATCTGGGCCTAAATCCATCGTTTTTTTGCACTCCACACCACCCTGGGTTAGACACTGGCTATATGCAAATCAGCTCTGACCCTGTGCCTCATGGGAACAGTCCAGTCCGAACTACCAAGCCAAGTCTTTCCCAGACCGGAATCAAGCATCCAAGGACCGGTTTCTGGCTATCAGCCTTCATCAGCCTGGATAGCTTGACTCCAGTGGTGTGGAGAGCCTGGTACTCACGTCTGAGCATACCCATCCCACTCGGGGTGAAAATTGCAAAAAAACACAGTTGATGGACAGAATGTAGAACAATGTCATACATTCACCCCAGTACAAGGATCTGGGCCTAAATCCATCGTTTGTTTGCACTCCACACCACCCTGGGTTAGACACTGGCTATATGCAAATCAGCTCTGACCCTGTGACTCATGGGAACAGTCCAGTCCGAACTACCAAGCCAAGTCTTTCCCAGACCGGAATCAAGCATCCAAGGACCGGTTTCTGGCTATCAGCCTTCATCAGCCTGGATAGCTTGACTCCAGTGGTGTGGAGAGCCTGGTACTCACGTCTGAGCATACCCAGCCCACTCGGGGTGAAAATTGCAAAAAACACAGTTGATGGACAGAATGTAGAACAATGTCATACATTCACCACAGTACAAGGATCTGGGCCTAAATCCATTGTTTTTTTGCACTCCACACCACCCTGGGTTAGACACTGGCTATATGCAAATCAGCTCTGACCCTGTGCCTCATGGGAACAGTCCAGTCCGAACTACCAAGCCAAGTCTTTCCCAGACCGGAATCAAGCATCCAAGGACCGGTTTCTGGCTATCAGCCTTTATCAGCTTGGATAGCTTGACTCCAGTGGTGTGGAGAGCCTGGGACTCACGTCTGAGCATACCCAGCCCACTCGGGTGAAAATTGCAAAAAACACAGTTGATGGACAGAATGTAGAATAATGTCATACATTCACCCCAGTACAAGGATCTGGGCCGAAATCCATCGTATTTTTTGCACTCCACACCACCCTGGGTTAGACACTGGCTATATGCAAATCAGCTCTGACCCTGTGCCTCATGGGAACAGTCCAGTCCGAACTACCAAGCCAAGTCTTTCCCAGACCGGAATCAAGCATCCAAGGACCGGTTTCTGGCTATCAGCCTTCATCAGCCTGGATAGCTTGACTCCAGTGGTGTGGAGAGCCTGGGACTCACGTCTGAGCATACCCAGCCCACTCGGGGTGATAATTGCAAAAAACACAGTTGATGGACAGAATGTAGAACAATGTCATACATTTACCCCAGTACAAGGATCTGGGACTAAACCCATCGTTTTTTTGCACTCCACACCACCCTGGGTTAGACACTGGCTATATGCAAATCAGCTCTGACCCTGTGCCTCATGGGAACAGTCCAGTCCGAACTACCAAGCCAAGTCTTTCCCAGACCGGAATCAAGCATCCAAGGACCGGTTTCTGGCTATCAGCCTTCATCATCCTGGATAGCTTGACTCCAGTGGTGTGGAGAGCCTGGGACTCACGTCTGAGCATACCCAGCCCAATCGGGTGAAAATTGCAAAAAACACAGTTGATGGACAGAATGTAGAATAATGTCATACATTCACCCCAGTACAAGGATCTGGGCCTAAATCCATCGTATTTTTTGCACTCCACACCACCCTGGGTTAGACACTGGCTATATGCAAATCAGCTCTGACCCTGTGCCTCATGGGAACAGTCCAGTCCGAACTACCAAGCCAAGTCTTTCCCAGACCGGAATCAAGCATCCAAGGACCGGTTTCTGGCTATCAGCCTTCATCAGCCTGGATAGCTTGACTCCAGTGGTGTGGAGAGCCTGGGACTCACGTCTGAGCATACCCAGCCCACTCGGGGTGATAATTGCAAAAAACACAGTAGATGGACAGAATGTAGAACAATGTCATAGATTTACCCCAGTACAAGGATCTGGGACTAAATCCATCGTTTTTTTGCACTCCACACCACCCTGGGTTAGACACTGGCTATATGCAAATCAGCTCTGACCCTGTGACTCATGGGAACAGTCCAGTCCGAACTACCAAGCCAAGTCTTTCCCAGACCGGAATCAAGCATCCAAGGACCGGTTTCTGGCTATCAGCCTTCATCAGCCTGGATAGCTTGACTCCAGTGGTGTGGAGAGCCTGGGACTCACGTCTGAGCATACCCAGCCCACTCGGGGTGAAAATTGCAAAAAACACAGTTGATGGACAGAATGTAGAACAATGTCATACATTCACCCCAGTACAAGGATCTGGGCCTAAATCCATTGTTTTTTTGCACTCCACACCACCCTGGGTTAGACACTGGCTATATGCAAATCAGCTCTGACCCTGTGCCTCATGGGAACAGTCCAGTCCGAACTACCAAGCCAAGTCTTTCCCAGACCGGAATCAAGCATCCAAGGACCGGTTTCTGGCTATCAGCCTTCATCAGCCTGGATAGCTTGACTCCAGTGGTGTGGAGAGCCTGCGACTCACGTCTGAGCATACCCAGCCCACTCGGGGTGAAAATTGCAAAAAACACAGTTGATGGACAGAATGTAGAACAATGTCATACATTCACCCCAGTACAAGGATCTGGGCCTAAATCCATCGTATTTTTTGCACTCCACACCACCCTGGGTTAGACAGTGGCTGTATGCAAATCAGCTCTGACCCTGTGACTCATGGGAACAGTCCAGTCCGAACTACCAAGCCAAGTCTTTCCCAGACCGGAATCAAGCATCCAAGGACCGGTTTCTGGCTATCAGCCTTCATCAGCCTGGATAGCTTGACTCCAGTGGTGTGGAGAGCCTGGGACTCACGTCTGAGCATACCCAGCCCACTCGGGGTGATAATTGCAAAAAACACAGTTGATGGACAGAATGTAGAACAATGTCATACATTCACCCCAGTACAAGGATCTGGGACTAAATCCATCGTTTTTTTGCACTCCACACCACCCTGGGTTAGACACTGGCTATATGCAAATCAGCTCTGACCCTGTGCCTCATGGGAACAGTCCAGTCCGAACTACCAAGCCAAGTCTTTCCCAGACCGGAATCAAGCATCCAAGGACCGGTTTCTGGCTATCAGCCTTCATCAGCTTGGATAGCTTGACTCCAGTGGTGTGGAGAGCCTGGGACTCACGTCTGAGCATACCCAGCCCACTCGGGTGAAAATTGCAAAAAACACAGTTGATGGACAGAATGTAGAATAATGTCATACATTCACCCCAGTAGAAGGATCTGGGCCTAAATCCATTGTTTTTTTGCACTCCACACCACCCTGGGTTAGACACTGGCTATATGCAAATCAGCTCTGACCCTGTGCCTCATGGGAACAGTCCAGTCCGAACTACCAAGCCAAGTCTTTCCCAGACCGGAATCAAGCATCCAAGGACCGGTTTCTTTCTATCAGCCTTCATCAGCCTGGATAGCTTGACTCCAGTGGTGTGGAGAGCCTGGGACTCACGTCTGAGCATACCCAGCCCACTCGGGGTGATAATTGCAAAAAACACAGTTGATGGACAGAATGTAGAACAATGTCATACATTTACCCCAGTACAAGGATCTGGGACTAAATCCATCGTTTTTTTGCACTCCACACCACCCTGGGTTAGACACTGGCTATATGCAAATCAGCTCTGACCCTGTGACTCATGGGAACAGTCCAGTCCGAATTACCAAGCCAAGTCTTTCCCAGACCGGAATCAAGCATCCAAGGACCGGTTTCTGGCTATCAGCCTTCATCAGCTTGGATAGCTTGACTCCAGTGGTGTGGAGAGCCTGGGACTCAAGTCTGAGCATACCCAGCCCACTCGGGGTGAAAATTGCAAAAAACACAGTTGATGGACAGAATGTAGAACAATGTCATACATTCACCCCAGTACAAGGATCTGGGCCTAAATCCATTGTTTTTTTGCACTCCACACCACCCTGGGTTAGACACTGGCTATATGCAAATCAGCTCTGACCCTGTGCCTCATGGGAACAGTCCAGTCCGAACTACCAAGCCAAGTCTTTCCCAGACCGGAATCAAGCATCCAAGGACCGGTTTCTGGCTATCAGCCTTCATCAGCTTGGATAGCTTGACTCCAGTGGTGTGGAGAGCCTGCGACTCACATCTGAGCATACCCAGCCCACTCGGGGGGAAAATTGCAAAAAACACAGTTGATGGACAGAATGTAGAACAATGTCATACATTCACCCCAGTACAAGGATCTGGGCCTAAATCCATTGTTTTTTTGCACTCCACACCACCCTGGGTTAGACACTGGCTATATGCAAATCAGCTCTGACCCTGTGCCTCATGGGAACAGTCCAGTCCGAACTACCAAGCCAAGTCTTTCCCAGACCGGAATCAAGCATCCAAGGACCGGTTTCTTTCTATCAGCCTTCATCAGCCTGGATAGCTTGACTCCAGTGGTGTGGAGAGCCTGGGACTCACGTCTGAGCATACCCAGCCCACTCGGGGTGATAATTGCAAAAAAACACAGTTGATGGACAGAATGTAGAACAATGTCATACATTTACCCCAGTACAAGGATCTGGGACTAAATCCATCGATTTGTTTGCACTCCACACCACCCTGGGTTAGACACTGGCTATATGCAAATCAGCTCTGACCTTGTGACTCATGGGAACAGTCCAGTCCGAACTACCAAGCCAAGTCTTTCCCAGACCGGAATCAAGCATCCAAGGACCGGTTTCTGGCTATCAGCCTTCATCAGCCTGGATAGCTTGACTCCAGTGGTGTGGAGAGCCTGGGACTCACGTCTGAGCATACCCAGCCCACTCGGGGTGAAAATTGCAAAAAACACAGTTGATGGACAGAATGTAGAACAATGTCATACATTCACCCCAGTACAAGGATCTGGGCCTAAATCCATTATTTTTTTGCACTCCACACCACCCTGGGTTAGACACTGGCTATATGCAAATCAGCTCT
The DNA here is from genome assembly GCF_964261635.1 of Lissotriton helveticus. NCBI lineage: Eukaryota > Metazoa > Chordata > Amphibia > Caudata > Salamandridae > Lissotriton > Lissotriton helveticus. The sequence goes on from NC_136068.1 coordinate 589,140,408, forward strand.
GACCCTGTGCCTCATGGGAACAGTCCAGTCCGAACTACCAAGCCAAGTCTTTCCCAGACCGGAATCAAGCATCCAAGGACCGGTTTCTGGCTATCAGCCTTCATCAGCCTGGATAGCTTGACTCCAGTGGTGTGGAGAGCCTGGGACTCACGTCTGAGCATACCCAGCCCACTCGGGGTGAAAATTGCAAAAAACACAGTTGATGGACAGAATGTAGAACAATGTCATACATTCACCCCAGTACAAGGATCTGGGCCTAAATCCATTGTTTTTTTGCACTCCACACCACCCTGGGTTAGACACTGGCTATATGCAAATCAGCTCTGACCCTGTGCCTCATGGGAACAGTCCAGTCCGAACTACCAAGCCAAGTCTTTCCCAGACCGGAATCAAGCATCCAAGGACCGGTTTCTGGCTATCAGCCTTCATCAGCCTGGATAGCTTGACTCCAGTGGTGTGGAGAGCCTGCGACTCACGTCTGAGCATACCCAGCCCACTCGGGGTGAAAATTGCAAAAAACACAGTTGATGGACAGAATGTAGAACAATGTCATACATTCACCCCAGTACAAGGATCTGGGCCTAAATCCATCGTATTTTTTGCACTCCACACCACCCTGGGTTAGACAGTGGCTGTATGCAAATCAGCTCTGACCCTGTGACTCATGGGAACAGTCCAGTCCGAACTACCAAGCCAAGTCTTTCCCAGACCGGAATCAAGCATCCAAGGACCGGTTTCTGGCTATCAGCCTTCATCAGCCTGGATAGCTTGACTCCAGTGGTGTGGAGAGCCTGGGACTCACGTCTGAGCATACCCAGCCCACTCGGGGTGATAATTGCAAAAAACACAGTTGATGGACAGAATGTAGAACAATGTCATACATTCACCCCAGTACAAGGATCTGGGACTAAATCCATCGTTTTTTTGCACTCCACACCACCCTGGGTTAGACACTGGCTATATGCAAATCAGCTCTGACCCTGTGCCTCATGGGAACAGTCCAGTCCGAACTACCAAGCCAAGTCTTTCCCAGACCGGAATCAAGCATCCAAGGACCGGTTTCTGGCTATCAGCCTTCATCAGCTTGGATAGCTTGACTCCAGTGGTGTGGAGAGCCTGGGACTCACGTCTGAGCATACCCAGCCCACTCGGGTGAAAATTGCAAAAAACACAGTTGATGGACAGAATGTAGAATAATGTCATACATTCACCCCAGTAGAAGGATCTGGGCCTAAATCCATTGTTTTTTTGCACTCCACACCACCCTGGGTTAGACACTGGCTATATGCAAATCAGCTCTGACCCTGTGCCTCATGGGAACAGTCCAGTCCGAACTACCAAGCCAAGTCTTTCCCAGACCGGAATCAAGCATCCAAGGACCGGTTTCTTTCTATCAGCCTTCATCAGCCTGGATAGCTTGACTCCAGTGGTGTGGAGAGCCTGGGACTCACGTCTGAGCATACCCAGCCCACTCGGGGTGATAATTGCAAAAAACACAGTTGATGGACAGAATGTAGAACAATGTCATACATTTACCCCAGTACAAGGATCTGGGACTAAATCCATCGTTTTTTTGCACTCCACACCACCCTGGGTTAGACACTGGCTATATGCAAATCAGCTCTGACCCTGTGACTCATGGGAACAGTCCAGTCCGAATTACCAAGCCAAGTCTTTCCCAGACCGGAATCAAGCATCCAAGGACCGGTTTCTGGCTATCAGCCTTCATCAGCTTGGATAGCTTGACTCCAGTGGTGTGGAGAGCCTGGGACTCAAGTCTGAGCATACCCAGCCCACTCGGGGTGAAAATTGCAAAAAACACAGTTGATGGACAGAATGTAGAACAATGTCATACATTCACCCCAGTACAAGGATCTGGGCCTAAATCCATTGTTTTTTTGCACTCCACACCACCCTGGGTTAGACACTGGCTATATGCAAATCAGCTCTGACCCTGTGCCTCATGGGAACAGTCCAGTCCGAACTACCAAGCCAAGTCTTTCCCAGACCGGAATCAAGCATCCAAGGACCGGTTTCTGGCTATCAGCCTTCATCAGCTTGGATAGCTTGACTCCAGTGGTGTGGAGAGCCTGCGACTCACATCTGAGCATACCCAGCCCACTCGGGGGGAAAATTGCAAAAAACACAGTTGATGGACAGAATGTAGAACAATGTCATACATTCACCCCAGTACAAGGATCTGGGCCTAAATCCATTGTTTTTTTGCACTCCACACCACCCTGGGTTAGACACTGGCTATATGCAAATCAGCTCTGACCCTGTGCCTCATGGGAACAGTCCAGTCCGAACTACCAAGCCAAGTCTTTCCCAGACCGGAATCAAGCATCCAAGGACCGGTTTCTTTCTATCAGCCTTCATCAGCCTGGATAGCTTGACTCCAGTGGTGTGGAGAGCCTGGGACTCACGTCTGAGCATACCCAGCCCACTCGGGGTGATAATTGCAAAAAAACACAGTTGATGGACAGAATGTAGAACAATGTCATACATTTACCCCAGTACAAGGATCTGGGACTAAATCCATCGATTTGTTTGCACTCCACACCACCCTGGGTTAGACACTGGCTATATGCAAATCAGCTCTGACCTTGTGACTCATGGGAACAGTCCAGTCCGAACTACCAAGCCAAGTCTTTCCCAGACCGGAATCAAGCATCCAAGGACCGGTTTCTGGCTATCAGCCTTCATCAGCCTGGATAGCTTGACTCCAGTGGTGTGGAGAGCCTGGGACTCACGTCTGAGCATACCCAGCCCACTCGGGGTGAAAATTGCAAAAAACACAGTTGATGGACAGAATGTAGAACAATGTCATACATTCACCCCAGTACAAGGATCTGGGCCTAAATCCATTATTTTTTTGCACTCCACACCACCCTGGGTTAGACACTGGCTATATGCAAATCAGCTCTGACCCTGTGCCTCATGGGAACAGTCCAGTCCGAACTACCAAGCCAAGTCTTTCCCAGACCGGAATCAAGCATCTAAGGACCGGTTTCTGGCTATCAGCCTTCATCAGCCTGGATAGCTTGACTCCAGTGGTGTGGAGAGCCTGCGACTCACATCTGAGCATACCCAGCCCACTCGGGGTGAAAATTGCAAAAAACACAGTTGATGGACAGAATGTAGAACAATGTCATACATTCACCCCAGTACAAGGATCTGGGCCTAAATCCATTGTTTTTTTGCACTCCACACCACCCTGGGTTAGACACTGGCTATATGCAAATCAGCTCTGACCCTGTGCCTCATGGGAACAGTCCAGTCCGAACTACCAAGCCAAGTCTTTCCCAGACCGGAATCAAGCATCCAAGGACCGGTTTCTTTCTATCAGCCTTCATCAGCCTGGATAGCTTGACTCCAGTGGTGTGGAGAGCCTGGGACTCACGTCTGAGCATACCCAGCCCACTCGGGGTGATAATTGCAAAAAACACAGTTGATGGACAGAATGTAGAACAATGTCATACATTTACCCCAGTACAGGGATCTGGGACTAAATCCATCGTTTTTTTGCACTCCACACCACCCTGGGTTAGACACTGGCTATATGCAAATCAGCTCTGACCCTGTGACTCATGGGAACAGTCCAGTCCGAACTACCAAGCCAAGTCTTTCCCAGACCGGAATCAAGCATCCAAGGACCGGTTTCTGGCTATCAGCCTTCATCAGCCTGGATAGCTTGACTCCAGTGGTGTGGAGAGCCTGGGACTCACGTCTGAGCATACCCAGCCCACTCGGGGTGAAAATTGCAAAAAACACAGTTGATGGACAGAATGTAGAACAATGTCATACATTCACCCCAGTACAAGGATCTGGGCCTAAATCCATTGTTTTTTTGCACTCCACACCACCCTGGGTTAGACACTGGCTATATGCAAATCAGCTCTGACCCTGTGCCTCATGGGAACAGTCCAGTCCGAACTACCAAGCCAAGTCTTTCCCAGACCGGAATCAAGCATCCAAGGACCGGTTTCTGGCTATCAGCCTTCATCAGCCTGGATAGCTTGACTCCAGTGGTGTGGAGAGCCTGCGACTCACATCTGAGCATACCCAGCCCACTCGGGGTGAAAATTGCAAAAAACACAGTTGATGGACAGAATGTAGAACAATGTCATACATTCACCCCAGTACAAGGATCTGGGCCTAAATCCATCATTTTTTGCACTCCACACCACCCTGGGTTAGACACTGGCTATATGCAAATCAGCTCTGACCCTGTGCCTCATGGGAACAGTCCAGTCCGAACTACCAAGCCAAGTCTTTCCCAGACCGGAATCAAGCATCCAAGGACTGTTTTCCGGCTATCAGCCTTCATCATCCTGGATAGCTTGACTCCAGTGGTGTGGAGAGCCTGGGACTCACGTCTGAGCATACCCAGCCCACTCGGGGTGAAAATTGCAAAAAACACAGTTGATGGACAGAATGTAGAATAATGTCATACATTCACCCCAGTACAAGGATCTGGGCCTAAATCCATCGTTTTTTTGCACTCACCACCGCCCTGGGTTAGACACTGGCTATATGCAAATCAGCTCTGACCCTGTGCCTCATGGGAACAGTCCAGTCCGAACTACCAAGCCAAGTCTTTCCCAGACCGGAATCAAGCATCCAAGGACCGGTTTCTGGCTATCAGCCTTCATCAGCCTGGATAGCTTGACTCCAGTGGTGTGGAGAGCCTGGGGCTCACGTCTGAGCATACCCATCCCACTCGGGGTGAAAATTGCAAAAAACACAGTTGATGGACAGAATGTAGAACAATGTCATACATTCACCCCAGTACAAGGATCTGGGCCTAAATCCATCGTTTTTTTGCACTCCACACCACCCTGGGTTAGACACTGGCTATATGCAAATCAGCTCTGACCCTGTGCCTCATGGGAACAGTCCAGTCCGAACTACCAAGCCAAGTCTTTCCCAGACCGGAATCAAGCATCCAAGGACCGGTTTCTGGCTATCAGCCTTCATCAGCTTGGATAGCTTGACTCCAGTGGTGTGGAGAGCCTGGGACTCAAGTCTGAGCATACCCAGCCCACTCGGGGTGAAAATTGCAAAAAACACAGTTGATGGACAGAATGTAGAATAATGTCATACATTCACCCCAGTACAAGGATCTGGGCCTAAATCCATCGTTTTTTGCACTCCACACCACCCTGGGTTAGACACTGGCTATATGCAAATCAGCTCTGACCCTGTGCCTCATGGGAACAGTCCAGTCCGAACTACCAAGCCAAGTCTTTCCCAGACCGGAATCAAGCATCCAAGGACCGGTTTCTGGCTATCAGCCTTCATCAGCTTGGAAAGCTTGACTCCAGTGGTGTGGAGAGCCTGGGACTCACGTCTGAGCATACCCAGCCCACTCGGGGTGAAAATTGCAAAAAACACAGTTGATGGACAGAATGTAGAATAATGTCATACATTCACCCCAGTACAAGGATCTGGGCCTAAATCCATTGTTTTTTTGCACTCCACACCACCCTGGGTTAGACACTGGCTATATGCAAATCAGCTCTGACCCTGTGCCTCATGGGAACAGTCCAGTCCGAACTACCAAGCCAAGTCTTTCCCACACCGGAATCAAGCATACAAGGACCGGTTTATGGCTATCAGCCTTCATCAGCCTGGATAGCTTGACTCCAGTGGTGTGGAGAGCCTGGGACTCACGTCTGAGCATACCCAGCCCACTCGGGGTGAAAATTGCAAAAAACACAGTTGATGGACAGAATGTAGAACAATGTCATACATTCACCCCAGTACAAGGATCTGGGCCTAAATCCATCGTATTTTTTGCACTCCACACCACCCTGGGTTAGACACTGGCTATATGCAAATCAGCTCTGACCCTGTGCCTCATGGGAACAGTCCAGTCCAAACTACCAAGCCAAGTCTTTCCCAGACCGGAATCAAGCATCCAAGGACCGGTTTCTGGCTAACAGCCTTCATCAGCCTGGATAGCTTGACTCCAGTGGTGTGGAGAGCCTGGGACTCACGTCTGAGCTTACCCAGCCCACTCGGGGTGATAATTGCAAAAAACACAGTTGATGGACAGAATGTAGAACAATGTCATACATTTACCCCAGTACAAGGATCTGGGACTAAATCCATCGTTTTTTTGCACTCCACACCACCCTGGGTTAGACACTGGCTATATGCAAATCAGCTCTGACCCTGTGACTCATGGGAACAGTCCAGTCCGAACTACCAAGCCAAGTCTTTCCCAGACCGGAATCAAGCATCCAAGGACCGGTTTCTGGCTATCAGCCTTCATCAGCCTGGATAGCTTGACTCCAGTGGTGTGGAGAGCCTGGGACTCACGTCTGAGCATACCCAGCCCACTCGGGTGAAAATTGCAAAAAACACAGTTGATGGACAGAATGTAGAACAATGTCATACATTCACCCCAGTACAAGGATCTGGGCCTAAATCCATTGTTTTTTTGCACTCCACACCACCCTGGGTTAGACACTGGCTATATGCAAATCAGCTCTGACCCTGTGCCTCATGGGAACAGTCCAGTCCGAACTACCAAGCCAAGTCTTTCCCAGACCGGAATCAAGCATCCAAGGACCGGTTTCTGGCTATCAGCCTTCATCAGCCTGGATAGCTTGACTCCAGTGGTGTGGAGAGCCTGCGACTCACATCTGAGCATACCCAGCCCACTCGGGGTGAAAATTGCAAAAAACACAGTTGATGGACAGAATGTAGAACAATGTCATACATTCACCCCAGTACAAGGATCTGGGCCTAAATCCATCATTTTTTGCACTCCACACCACCCTGGGTTAGACACTGGCTATATGCAAATCAGCTCTGACCCTGTGCCTCATGGGAACAGTCCAGTCCGAACTACCAAGCCAAGTCTTTCCCAGACCGGAATCAAGCATCCAAGGACTGTTTTCCGGCTATCAGCCTTCATCATCCTGGATAGCTTGACTCCAGTGGTGTGGAGAGCCTGGGACTCACGTCTGAGCATACCCAGCCCACTCGGGGTGAAAATTGCAAAAAACACAGTTGATGGACAGAATGTAGAATAATGTCATACATTCACCCCAGTACAAGGATCTGGGCCTAAATCCATCGTTTTTTTGCACTCACCACCGCCCTGGGTTAGACACTGGCTATATGCAAATCAGCTCTGACCCTGTGCCTCATGGGAACAGTCCAGTCCGAACTACCAAGCCAAGTCTTTCCCAGACCGGAATCAAGCATCCAAGGACCGGTTTCTGGCTATCAGCCTTCATCAGCTTGGAAAGCTTGACTCCAGTGGTGTGGAAAACCTGGGACTCACGTCTGAGCATACCCAGCCCACTCGGGGTGAAAATTGCAAAAAACACAGTTGATGGACAGAATGTAGAATAATGTCATACATTCACCCCAGTACAAGGATCTGGGCCTAAATCCATCGTTTTTTGCACTCCACACCACCCTGGGTTAGACACTGGCTATATGCAAATCAGCTCTGACCCTGTGCCTCATGGGAACAGTCCAGTCCGAACTACCAAGCCAAGTCTTTCCCAGACCGGAATCAAGCATACAAGGACCGGTTTATGGCTATCAGCCTTCATCAGCCTGGATAGCTTGACTCCAGTGGTGTGGAGAGCCTGGGACTCACGTCTGAGCATACCCAGCCCACTCGGGGTGAAAATTGCAAAAAACACAGTTGATGGACAGAATGTAGAACAATGTCATACATTCACCCCAGTACAAGGATCTGGGCCTAAATCCATCGTATTTTTTGCACTCCACACCAACCTGGGTTAGACACTGGCTATATGCAAATCAGCTCTGACCCTGTGCCTCATGGGAACAGTCCAGTCCGAACTACCAAGCCAAGTCTTTCCCAGACCGGAATCAAGCATCCAAGGACCGGTTTCTGGCTAACAGCCTTCATCAGCCTGGATAGCTTGACTCCAGTGGTGTGGAGAGCCTGGGACTCACGTCTGAGCTTACCCAGCCCACTCGGGGTGATAATTGCAAAAAACACAGTTGATGGACAGAATGTAGAACAATGTCATACATTTACCCCAGTACAAGGATCTGGGCCTAAATCCATTGTTTGTTTGCACTCCACACCACCCTGGGTTAGACACTGGCTATATGCAAATCAGCTCTGACCCTGTGCCTCATGGGAACAGTCCAGTCCGAACTACCAAGCCAAGTCTTTCCCAGACCGGAATCAAGTATCCAAGGACCGGTTTCTGGCTATCAGCCTTCATCAGCCTGGATAGCTTGACTCCAGTGGTGTGGAGAGCCTGGGACTCACGTCTGAGCATACCCATCCCACTCGGGGTGAAAATTGCAAAAAACACAGTTGATGGACAGAATGTAGAACAATGTCATACATTCACCCCAGTACAAGGATCTGGGCCTAAATCCATCGTTTTTTTGCACTCCACACCACCCTGGGTTAGACACTGGCTATATGCAAATCAGCTCTGACCCTGTGCCTCATGGGAACAGTCCAGTCCGAACTACCAAGCCAAGTCTTTCCAAGACCGGAATCAAGCATCCAAGGACCGGTTTCTGGCTATCAGCCTTCATCAGCCTGGATAGCTTGACTCCAGTGGTGTGGAGAGCCTGGGACTCACGTCTGAGCATACCCATCCCACTCGGGGTGAAAATTGCAAAAAACACAGTTGATGGACAGAATGTAGAACAATGTCATACATTCACCCCAGTACAAGGATCTGGGCCTAAATCCATCGTTTTTTTGCACTCCACACCACCCTGGGTTAGACACTGGCTATATGCAAATCAGCTCTGACCCTGTGCCTCATGGGAACAGTCCAGTCCGAACTACCAAGCCAAGTCTTTCCCAGACCGGAATCAAGCATCCAAGGACTGTTTTCTGGCTATCAGCCTTCATCAGCCTGGATAGCTTGACTCCAGTGGTGTGGAGAGCCTGGGACTCACGTCTGAGCATACCCAGCCCACTCGGGGTGAAAATTGCAAAAAAACACAGTTGATGGACAGAATGTAGAACAATGTCATACATTCAACCCAGTACAAGGATCTGGGCCTAAATCCATCGTTTTTTTGCACTCCACACCACCCTGGGTTAGACACTGGCTATATGCAAATCAGCTCTGACCCTGTGCTTCATGGGAACAGTCCAGTCTGAACTACCAAGCCAAGTCTTTCCCAGACCGGAATCAGGCATCCAAGGACCGGTTTCTGGCTATCAGCCTTCATCAGCCTGGATAGCTTGACTCCAGTGGTGTGGAGAGCCTGGGACTCACGTCTGAGCATACCCATCCCACTCGGGGTGAAAATTGCAAAAAACAGTTGATGGACAGAATGTAGAACAATGTCATACATTCACCCCAGTACAAGGATCTGGGCCTAAATCCATTGTTTTTTTGCACTCCACACCACCCTGGGTTAGACACTGGCTATATGCAAATCAGCTCTGACCCTGTGCCTCATGGGAACAGTCCAGTCCGAACTACCAAGCCAAGTCTTTCCCAGACCGGAATGAAGCATCCAAGGACCGGTTTCTGGCTATCAGCCTTCATCAGCTTGGATAGCTTGACTCCAGTGGTGTGGAGAGCCTGGGACTCACGTCTGAGCATACCCAGCCCACTCGGGTGAAAATTGCAAAAAACACAGTTGATGGACAGAATGTAGAATAATGTCATACATTCACCCCAGTAGAAGGATCTGGGCCTAAATCCATTGTTTTTTTGCACTCCACACCACCCTGGGTTAGACACTGGCTATATGCAAATCAGCTCCGGCCCTGTGCCTCATGGGAACAGTCCAGTCCGAACTACCAAGCCAAGTCTTTCCCAGACCGGAATCAAGCATCCAAGGACCGGTTTCTTTCTATCAGCCTTCATCAGCCTGGATAGCTTGACTCCAGTGGTGTGGAGAGCCTGGGACTCACGTCTGAGCATACCCAGCCCACTCGGGGTGATAATTGCAAAAAACACAGTTGATGGACAGAATGTAGAACAATGTCATACATTTACCCCAGTACAAGGATCTGGGACTAAATCCATCGTTTTTTTGCACTCCACACCACCCTGGGTTAGACACTATCTATATGCAAATCAGCTCTGACCCTGTGACTCATGGGAACAGTCCAGTCCGAATTACCAAGCCAAGTCTTTCCCAGACCGGAATCAAGCATCCAAGGACCGGTTTCTGGCTATCAGCCTTCATCAGCTTGGATAGCTTGACTCCAGTGGTGTGGAGAGCCTGGGACTCAAGTCTGAGCATACCCAGCCCACTCGGGGTGAAAATTGCAAAAAACACAGTTGATGGACAGAATGTAGAACAATGTCATACATTCACCCCAGTACAAGGATCTGGGCCTAAATCCATTGTTTTTTTGCACTCCACACCACCCTGGGTTAGACACTGGCTATATGCAAATCAGCTCTGACCCTGTGCCTCATGGGAACAGTCCAGTCCGAACTACCAAGCCAAGTCTTTCCCAGACCGGAATCAAGCATCCAAGGACCGGTTTCTGGCTATCAGCCTTCATCAGCTTGGATAGCTTGACTCCAGTGGTGTGGAGAGCCTGCGACTCACATCTGAGCATACCCAGCCCACTCGGGGTGAAAATTGCAAAAAACACAGTTGATGGACAGAATGTAGAACAATGTCATACATTCACCCCAGTACAAGGATCTGGGCCTAAATTCATTGTTTTTTTGCACTCCACACCACCCTGGGTTAGACACTGGCTATATGCAAATCAGCTCTGACCCTGTGCCTCATGGGAACAGTCCAGTCCGAACTACCAAGCCAAGTCTTTCCCAGACCGGAATCAAGCATCCAAGGACCGGTTTCTTTCTATCAGCCTTCATCAGCCTCGATAGCTTGACTCCAGTGGTGTGGAGAGCCTGGGACTCACGTCTGAGCATACCCAGCCCACTCGGGGTGATAATTGCAAAAAAACACAGTTGATGGACAGAATGTAGAACAATGTCATACATTTACCCCAGTACAAGGATCTGGGACTAAATCCATCGATTTGTTTGCACTCCACACCACCCTGGGTTAGACACTGGCTATATGCAAATCAGCTCTGACCTTGTGACTCATGGGAACAGTCCAGTCCGAACTACCAAGCCAAGTCTTTCCCAGACCGGAATCAAGCATCCAAGGACCGGTTTCTGGCTATCAGCCTTCATCAGACTGGATAGCTTGACTCCAGTGGTGTGGAGAGCCTGGGACTCACGTCTGAGCATACCCAGCCCACTCGGGGTGAAAATTGCAAAAAACACAGTTGATGGACAGAATGTAGAACAATGTCATACATTCACCCCAGTACAAGGATCTGGGCCTAAATCCATTGTTTTTTTGCACTCCACACCACCCTGGGTTAGACACTGGCTATATGCAAATCAGCTCTGACCCTGTGCCTCATGGGAACAGTCCAGTCCGAACTACCAAGCCAAGTCTTTCCCAGACCGGAATCAAGCATCTAAGGACCGGTTTCTGGCTATCAGCCTTCATCAGCCTGGATAGCTTGACTCCAGTGGTGTGGAGAGCCTGCGACTCACATCTGAGCATACCCAGCCCACTCGGGGTGAAAATTGCAAAAAACACAGTTGATGGACAGAATGTAGAACAATGTCATACATTCACCCCAGTACAAGGATCTGGGCCTAAATCCATTGTTTTTTTGCACTCCACACCACCCTGGGTTAGACACTGGCTATATGCAAATCAGCTCTGACCCTGTGCCTCATGGGAACAGTCCAGTCCGAACTACCAAGCCAAGTCTTTCCCAGACCGGAATCAAGCATCCAAGGACCGGTTTCTTTCTATCAGCCTTCATCAGCCTGGATAGCTTGACTCCAGTGGTGTGGAGAGCCTGGGACTCACGTCTGAGCATACCCAGCCCACTCGGGGTGATAATTGCAAAAAACACAGTTGATGGACAGAATGTAGAACAATGTCATACATTTACCCCAGTACAGGGATCTGGGACTAAATCCATCGTTTTTTTGCACTCCACACCACCCTGGGTTAGACACTGGCTATATGCAAATCAGCTCTGACCCTGTGACTCATGGGAACAGTCCAGTCCGAACTACCAAGCCAAGTCTTTCCCAGACCGGAATCAAGCATCCAAGGACCGGTTTCTGGCTATCAGCCTTCATCAGCCTGGATAGCTTGACTCCAGTGGTGTGGAGAGCCTGGGACTCACGTCTGAGCATACCCAGCCCACTCGGGGTGAAAATTGCAAAAAACACAGTTGATGGACAGAATGTAGAACAATGTCATACATTCACCCCAGTACAAGGATCTGGGCCTAAATCCATTGTTTTTTTGCACTCCACACCACCCTGGGTTAGACACTGGCTATATGCAAATCAGCTCTGACCCTGTGCCTCATGGGAACAGTCCAGTCCGAACTACCAAGCCAAGTCTTTCCCAGACCGGAATCAAGCATCCAAGGACCGGTTTCTGGCTATCAGCCTTCATCAGCCTGGATAGCTTGACTCCAGTGGTGTGGAGAGCCTGCGACTCACATCTGAGCATACCCAGCCCACTCGGGGTGAAAATTGCAAAAAACACAGTTGATGGACAGAATGTAGAACAATGTCATACATTCACCCCAGTACAAGGATCTGGGCCTAAATCCATCATTTTTTGCACTCCACACCACCCTGGGTTAGACACTGGCTATATGCAAATCAGCTCTGACCCTGTGCCTCATGGGAACAGTCCAGTCCGAACTACCAAGCCAAGTCTTTCCCAGACCGGAATCAAGCATCCAAGGACTGTTTTCCGGCTATCAGCCTTCATCATCCTGGATAGCTTGACTCCAGTGGTGTGGAGAGCCTGGGACTCACGTCTGAGCATACCCAGCCCACTCGGGGTGAAAATTGCAAAAAACACAGTTGATGGACAGAATGTAGAATAATGTCATACATTCACCCCAGTACAAGGATCTGGGCCTAAATCCATCGTTTTTTTGCACTCACCACCGCCCTGGGTTAGACACTGGCTATATGCAAATCAGCTCTGACCCTGTGCCTCATGGGAACAGTCCAGTCCGAACTACCAAGCCAAGTCTTTCCCAGACCGGAATCAAGCATCCAAGGACCGGTTTCTGGCTATCAGCCTTCATCAGCCTGGATAGCTTGACTCCAGTGGTGTGGAGAGCCTGGGGCTCACGTCTGAGCATACCCATCCCACTCGGGGTGAAAATTGCAAAAAACACAGTTGATGGACAGAATGTAGAACAATGTCATACATTCACCCCAGTACAAGGATCTGGGCCTAAATCCATCGTTTTTTTGCACTCCACACCACCCTGGGTTAGACACTGGCTATATGCAAATCAGCTCTGACCCTGTGCCTCATGGGAACAGTCCAGTCCGAACTACCAAGCCAAGTCTTTCCCAGACCGGAATCAAGCATCCAAGGACCGGTTTCTGGCTATCAGCCTTCATCAGCTTGGATAGCTTGACTCCAGTGGTGTGGAGAGCCTGGGACTCAAGTCTGAGCATACCCAGCCCACTCGGGGTGAAAATTGCAAAAAACACAGTTGATGGACAGAATGTAGAATAATGTCATACATTCACCCCAGTACAAGGATCTGGGCCTAAATCCATCGTTTTTTGCACTCCACACCACCCTGGGTTAGACACTGGCTATATGCAAATCAGCTCTGACCCTGTGCCTCATGGGAACAGTCCAGTCCGAACTACCAAGCCAAGTCTTTCCCAGACCGGAATCAAGCATCCAAGGACCGGTTTCTGGCTATCAGCCTTCATCAGCTTGGAAAGCTTGACTCCAGTGGTGTGGAGAGCCTGGGACTCACGTCTGAGCATACCCAGCCCACTCGGGGTGACAATTGCAAAAAACACAGTTGATGGACAGAATGTAGAATAATGTCATACATTCACCCCAGTACAAGGATCTGGGCCTAAATCCATCGTTTTTTTGCACTCCACACCACCCTGGGTTAGACACTGGCTATATGCAAATCAGCTCTGACCCTGTGCCTCATGGGAACAGTCCAGTCCGAACTACCAAGCCAAGTCTTTCCCACACCGGAATCAAGCATACAAGGACCGGTTTATGGCTATCAGCCTTCATCAGCCTGGATAGCTTGACTCCAGTGGTGTGGAGAGCCTGGGACTCACGTCTGAGCATACCCAGCCCACTCGGGGTGAAAATTGCAAAAAACACAGTTGATGGACAGAATGTAGAACAATGTCATACATTCACCCCAGTACAAGGATCTGGGCCTAAATCCATCATATTTTTTGCACTCCACACCACCCTGGGTTAGACACTGGCTATATGCAAATCAGCTCTGACCCTGTGCCTCATGGGAACAGTCCAGTCCAAACTACCAAGCCAAGTCTTTCCCAGACCGGAATCAAGCATCCAAGGACCGGTTTCTGGCTAACAGCCTTCATCAGCCTGGATAGCTTGACTCCAGTGGTGTGGAGAGCCTGGGACTCACGTCTGAGCTTACCCAGCCCACTCGGGGTGATAATTGCAAAAAACACAGTTGATGGACAGAATGTAGAACAATGTCATACATTTACCCCAGTACAAGGATCTGGGACTAAATCCATCGTTTTTTTGCACTCCACACCACCCTGGGTTAGACACTGGCTATATGCAAATCAGCTCTGACCCTGTGACTCATGGGAACAGTCCAGTCCGAACTACCAAGCCAAGTCTTTCCCAGACCGGAATCAAGCATCCAAGGACCGGTTTCTGGCTATCAGCCTTCATCAGCCTGGATAGCTTGACTCCAGTGGTGTGGAGAGCCTGGGACTCACGTCTGAGCATACCCAGCCCACTCGGGTGAAAATTGCAAAAAACACAGTTGATGGACAGAATGTAGAACAATGTCATACATTCACCCCAGTACAAGGATCTGGGCCTAAATCCATTGTTTTTTTGCACTCCACACCACCCTGGGTTAGACACTGGCTATATGCAAATCAGCTCTGACCCTGTGCCTCATGGGAACAGTCCAGTCCGAACTACCAAGCCAAGTCTTTCCCAGACCGGAATCAAGCATCCAAGGACCGGTTTCTGGCTATCAGCCTTCATCAGCCTGGATAGCTTGACTCCAGTGGTGTGGAGAGCCTGCGACTCACATCTGAGCATACCCAGCCCACTCGGGGTGAAAATTGCAAAAAACACAGTTGATGGACAGAATGTAGAACAATGTCATACATTCACCCCAGTACAAGGATCTGGGCCTAAATCCATCATTTTTTGCACTCCACACCACCCTGGGTTAGACACTGGCTATATGCAAATCAGCTCTGACCCTGTGCCTCATGGGAACAGTCCAGTCCGAACTACCAAGCCAAGTCTTTCCCAGACCGGAATCAAGCATCCAAGGACTGTTTTCCGGCTATCAGCCTTCATCATCCTGGATAGCTTGACTCCAGTGGTGTGGAGAGCCTGGGACTCACGTCTGAGCATACCCAGCCCACTCGGGGTGAAAATTGCAAAAAACACAGTTGATGGACAGAATGTAGAATAATGTCATACATTCACCCCAGTACAAGGATCTGGGCCTAAATCCATCGTTTTTTTGCACTCACCACCGCCCTGGGTTAGACACTGGCTATATGCAAATCAGCTCTGACCCTGTGCCTCATGGGAACAGTCCAGTCCGAACTACCAAGCCAAGTCTTTCCCAGACCGGAATCAAGCATCCAAGGACCGGTTTCTGGCTATCAGCCTTCATCAGCTTGGAAAGCTTGACTCCAGTGGTGTGGAAAACCTGGGACTCACGTCTGAGCATACCCAGCCCACTCGGGGTGAAAATTGCAAAAAACACAGTTGATGGACAGAATGTAGAATAATGTCATACATTCACCCCAGTACAAGGATCTGGGCCTAAATCCATCGTTTTTTTGCACTCCACACCACCCTGGGTTAGACACTGGCTATATGCAAATCAGCTCTGACCCTGTGCCTCATGGGAACAGTCCAGTCCGAACTACCAAGCCAAGTCTTTCCCAGACCGGAATCAAGCATACAAGGACCGGTTTATGGCTATCAGCCTTCATCAGCCTGGATAGCTTGACTCCAGTGGTGTGGAGAGCCTGGGACTCACGTCTGAGCATACCCAGCCCACTCGGGGTGAAAATTGCAAAAAACACAGTTGATGGACAGAATGTAGAACAATGTCATACATTCACCCCAGTACAAGGATCTGGGCCTAAATCCATCGTATTTTTTGCACTCCACACCAACCTGGGTTAGACACTGGCTATATGCAAATCAGCTCTGACCCTGTGCCTCATGGGAACAGTCCAGTCCGAACTACCAAGCCAAGTCTTTCCCAGACCGGAATCAAGCATCCAAGGACCGGTTTCTGGCTAACAGCCTTCATCAGCCTGGATAGCTTGACTCCAGTGGTGTGGAGAGCCTGGGACTCACGTCTGAGCTTACCCAGCCCACTCGGGGTGATAATTGCAAAAAACACAGTTGATGGACAGAATGTAGAACAATGTCATACATTTACCCCAGTACAAGGATCTGGGCCTAAATCCATTGTTTGTTTGCACTCCACACCACCCTGGGTTAGACACTGGCTATATGCAAATCAGCTCTGACCCTGTGCCTCATGGGAACAGTCCAGTCCGAACTACCAAGCCAAGTCTTTCCCAGACCGGAATCAAGTATCCAAGGACCGGTTTCTGGCTATCAGCCTTCATCAGCCTGGATAGCTTGACTCCAGTGGTGTGGAGAGCCTGGGACTCACGTCTGAGCATACCCATCCCACTCGGGGTGAAAATTGCAAAAAACACAGTTGATGGACAGAATGTAGAACAATGTCATACATTCACCCCAGTACAAGGATCTGGGCCTAAATCCATCGTTTTTTTGCACTCCACACCACCCTGGGTTAGACACTGGCTATATGCAAATCAGCTCTGACCCTGTGCCTCATGGGAACAGTCCAGTCCGAACTACCAAGCCAAGTCTTTCCCAGACCGGAATCAAGCATCCAAGGACTGTTTTCTGGCTATCAGCCTTCATCAGCCTGGATAGCTTGACTCCAGTGGTGTGGAGAGCCTGGGACTCACGTCTGAGCATACCCAGCCCACTCGGGGTGAAAATTGCAAAAAAACACAGTTGATGGACAGAATGTAGAACAATGTCATACATTCAACCCAGTACAAGGATCTGGGCCTAAATCCATCGTTTTTTTGCACTCCACACCACCCTGGGTTAGACACTGGCTATATGCAAATCAGCTCTGACCCTGTGCTTCATGGGAACAGTCCAGTCTGAACTACCAAGCCAAGTCTTTCCCAGACCGGAATCAGGCATCCAAGGACCGGTTTCTGGCTATCAGTCTTCATCAGCCTGGATAGCTTGACTCCAGTGGTGTGGAGAGCCTGGGACTCACGTCTGAGCATACCCATCCCACTCGGGGTGAAAATTGCAAAAAACAGTTGATGGACAGAATGTAGAACAATTTCATACATTCACCCCAGTACAAGGATCTGGGCCTAAATCCATTGTTTTTTTGCACTCCACACCACCCTGGGTTAGACACTGGCTATATGCAAATCAGCTCTGACCCTGTGCCTCATGGGAACAGTCCAGTCCGAACTACCAAGCCAAGTCTTTCCCAGACCGGAATGAAGCATCCAAGGACCGGTTTCTGGCTATCAGCCTTCATCAGCCTGGATAGCTTGACTCCAGTGGTGTGGAGAGCCTGGGACTCGCGTCTGAGCATACCCATCCCACTCGGGGTGAAAATTGCAAAAAACACAGTTGATGGACAGAATGTAGAATAATGTCATACATTCACCCCAGTACAAGGATCTGGGCCTAAATCCATCGTTTTTTTGCACTCCACACCACCCTGGGTTAGACACTGGCTATATGCAAATCAGCTCTGACCCTGTGCCTCATGGGAACAGTCCAGTCCGAACTACCAAGCCAAGTCTTTCCCAGACCGGAATCAAGCATACAAGGACCGGTTTCTGGCTATCAGCCTTCATCAGCCTGGATAGCTTGACTCCAGTGGTGTGGAGAGCCTGGGACTCACGTCTGAGCATACCCAGCCCACTCGGGGTGAAAATTGCAAAAAACACAGTTGATGGACAGAATGTAGAACAATGTCATATATTCACCCCAGTACAAGGATCTGGGCCTAAATCCATCGTTTTTTTGCACTTCACACCACCCTTGGTTAGACACTGGCTATATGCAAATCAGCTCTGACCCTGTGCCTCATGGGAAAAGTCCAGTCCGAACTACCAAGCCAAGTCTTTCCCAGACCGGAATCAAGCATCCAAGGACCGGTTTCTGGCTATCAGCCTTCATCAGCCTGGATAGCTTGACTCCAGTGGTGTGGAGAGCCTGGGACTCACGTCTGAGCATACCCAGCCCACTCGGGGTGAAAATTGCAAAAAACACAGTTGATGGACAGAATGTAGAACAATGTCTTACATTCACCCCAGTACAAGGATCTGGGCCTAAATCCATCGTATTTTTTGCACTCCACACCACCCTGGGTTAGACACTGGCTATATGCAAATCAGCTCTGACCCTGTGCCTCATGGGAACAGTCCAGTCCGAACTACCAAGCCAAGTCTTTCCCAGACCGGAATCAAGCATCCAAGGACCGGTTTCTGGCTATCAGCCTTCATCAGCCTGGATAGCTTGACTCCAGTGGTGTGGAGAGCCTGGGACTCACGTCTGAGCATACCCAGCCCACTCGGGGTGATAATTGCAAAAAACACAGTTGATGGACAGAATGTAGAACAATGTCATACATTTACCCCAGTACAAGGATCTGGGCCTAAATCCATCGTTTGTTTGCACTCCACACCACCCTGGGTTAGACACTGGCTATATGCAAATCAGCTCTGACCCTGTGACTCATGGGAACAGTCCAGTCCGAACTACCAAGCCAAGTCTTTTGTGGTATATAAATGAATAATACCGGATCTAGGTTTGACTGGACATAGCAATAACAGATAGCTCAATAAATAAGAGTCAAGATTCGAGGTAGTAGGAGTTTGCAGGTTTAATACAGCATAAAGGACAGGAACAGGACAACCTGCACGGGAACAGGATGGCAGGGCCCTGCGGGGGGGACAGGATTGGACTGGCGTAACATTTAATAACAGTACACAAGCATATATACTAAAACAGTTGCATTGCAATACATATGATAGGCGGAGCAGTGGGTGTGGTCAATAGCAGTCGCGAAAGATAAGGGTGAAAGTGGGTGTAACAGGAGGCGTATACATAGACATGTGATGTAAACGTAACAGAATATGTCATAAATGGGGCGGAAACATGGAGGGGGCTACCTAAGGAGCCGGGACCTCTAACCTAATGGTGCGCGCAAACTGACAATGACGTGTTACTAGGAGAAGCTGGGGGCTATGAACTCTGTGCTAGGAGCAGAGACTGAAGTCTGGAGAGTCAGGGCGACATGTACCTAAACCCTATCTAGTATCTAATGTTTAGAGGACATGTTGATATAAACTAAGAGTCAGGAGGGGAGAGGCTAACAGACTCTAAGACTGGAGCATGCATTATTCTACATGTAGTGCGTGTTGAGGAATATTAAATGACCATTAATACAGTATTTCTCTTACATGGAGACGTAAAGGCTAGACTGTGACTGAAACTATTGATGCGATTCAGTAGCTTAGGAATGCAGAGAAGGAGGGCTGGACTGATAACTAGAATCATAACATACTCTTGGCAGACTCGTAGGCAGAGCCAGGCCGAGCCGGGCACTGTGAGGCAGGAAGTAAGTGAAGGGTCGAGGATACAGGTGGGGGCTGTATCGCTCCTCAGCGAGGGTTCAGGAGACAGGAGCTGAATCTGGTGTCCGGGCCCTTTTGAGGCCTAGAAACGGGGACTTTACAATGAAATAACGTGCACACTGAGAAACGTGGCAACGTAGCTTTACATAGGCCTAATACTCGTAGCTTTCACGAGAACTGGAAACTGGCATACTAGGGATGGACACAACTGTAATTGCGTCTTTAATCAAACATGGGGAATACATATGCATATTAATCATGCACATATAACATAGGATGGGGAACACGTAGGGACACAGAACATGGCAAAATTTACTTTTCCACATTCCCTCCTTGTCACTACGTTTCCATCAGGAAACATCAATATTCATGATACCATCTATCATTTCATACAGTATCATTTGCTCGTCTCGAATTTTCTTGGAACGGGATTTAGAACGGGACTTGGGACTAGGAATACAAGAGGTAGCGCAAATGCCACAAATCGCAGGGCCACATTGTAAACAGAGGCAGCAACTGAATATGATCGCTACTGCAATACCTAGAAAGGACAATACTTTCCATCCCCAGGCGGAAATCATATTCCAGAACCAACCGGACCATGTCCAGGTGCCTGGATCTTGGTGTAACATATGGGCTATTTTATGGAGTCTGGTTATAGCTGAATAAACAGACGGTGCGTTATTAGGAATGAAAATGCAGCAACTAGATCCGATGACTCTACATGCCCCGCCCCTATCGGCCAGTATGACGTCAAGGACGAGACGATTCTGGAGCACGACAATTCTCATAAAGGATTGCTCTTCGGTTAAGTTACCTAGAGCAGAAGTAGTCTCAATCACTACTGCTTCAAGGGTTCTCGTTAATCTACGTATCAGTTTACTATTCACAACAGTACCTAAATAAGGGAAGACACCTTTATTGATATCTATATATTGTTCTAGAGCAGTTTCAGTATAATCGACAATCGGGAGGTCTCTCTTGTGTCTAGTATGTACTAGGTGGGAATTTCTATGATAGTCAGGTGGGGCTAGGAAAACTGGTGGAAATAGGAAGGCAATGTAACAGGTTCCCTCCCAATCGAGGGGTAGACGAACATATGCAGTCTGACCACAAACAAAATAAGAATGACGTGAAGCTTTAAAAATAGATTTCCTACTGTCACTATACTTGACAATAGTAGTACAATCACTATGGCCTACATGTACGGAACCATTCTTTCGGACACATAATTCACCTTTGACTGGTAATACTGACATAGCAGGTAAGTCTGGAGTAGTATCAGACTGAACATTCAGGACCATAAAATTCGAAGAATAATTACCTAGATTATAAACTTCATTTTCTAGATCTAACCCTGTTCTGTGGGGAAGACCTTGCTTGTCTGGGAAACATGTACTGTTAAGAAAAGACATATCTGTTGAGGATGACGTTAACGTGGACCATGCTCCACACGAACCATTATGTGAAAATGGATAAGGAAAGAGTGGCAGAACTCCCTTCGGTGTCTGGAAAGGGGGGAGTCGACCACACACCCAACAATTAGTGGCATTGCTGGTCTGGTGTGAATAATGTAACATGCGGATAAAGGAATTATTACGCATGGCAAGACGATATGAGAGTTCATGAGGAGGCAGATCACTAAACGTGTGCTCTACTGTAACATTAGAAGACTTATTTACATGAGAAACTGGAAAATACAAATAAAATGCATAACCTGTGCAGGTAGTCATAAGGCTGAAAAACAATATGAAACTTAGAAAAACGATACATCGGATTGAGTTTTGACTAACTCTCTCACTATGGGGGTCTATTTTATACATGTCAGAAACCGGTCTAACCGTTTCACCTAGGGGAGGACTTAGACAATCAAACTGGCTGACTTATTTTACTAGACCTTAATTTCTTCTTATACTCCTGTTGCGGAGTTTTCTCTAACAGGGAGGGTTTAGTATCATTGTCTTTTGCGGGACAGTCCTTAAGAATAGTACTTTGGCAGTCTTTCAAATCCTGGGGAATGTTCTTGGAAACAGTCTTTAGTCCGTAAAATCTTTTCACATGAGACAGGTGGACCCAGCCCTTCCTGCCTTCCAGCTTGACGGCAGTACGGGTGGCCAGGAGGACCTGTTTGGGCTCCTTCCAGCGGGGCTCCAGCGGACTTGAACGATCAAAATTCCGGACAAGAACCATGCATCCGGGAACGATGTCATGCGGTGCCACCTCGGTATTGTCTGGAAATGCGGCGGCAACCTGTGAACGACAAGAGTGTAGGGCAGACATCAAGGAAGCTAGGTAATCTGTCAGCATATTACTTGAAACATCGGTAATACTTCGGGGTCTAGGTGTACCCCACATATTAGGGGGGCGGCCGAATACGACCTCATACGGGGACAGACCTGATCTGGAATGTGCGACCATGCGCATATAAAACAAAGCGACTGGCAGAGCTACTAGCCAGTCTACACCTTTCTCTTTACATATTTTGGCAATGCGGATTTTCAGGGTCTGGTTATGTCTCTCTACTAGACCGGCTGCTTCAGGATGGCGTACACAATGGAACTTCCACTGGTACCCTAACAAAAGGGAGATGTGTTTCATGAGTTCAGATGAGAATGGCTGGCCGTTGTCAGAATATACGACTCTAGGGAGTCCATAACGGGGGAAGAATTCACGAACCAACTGCTTGGCAGTGGTCGCGGCTGTGTAATCTGGAACTGGATATGCCTCTGTCCACCTGGACAAAGCGCATACAACTACAAGGACATACTTGAAACCTCGACATCGCTCCATCTGAATATAATCCATCTGGAGGACTTCAAAAGGGTGGTCAGGGGGCTGGAATCCACCTTGTTCCACCAGGACACTTTTACCTGGATTAAACTGGCAACATATCATACAGGTACGGACTTTCTGCTTGGCTGCAGCTCGTAAATGCTTGTTGAACCAAATGTTCTGAATACTGTCTAACATAGCTTTTTCTCCTAAATGTGCTGGACTATGTGCGGTATTGATAATGACTTGAACCATAGAGTCGGGGAGAAACCATGTGACTTTTCCCTTCGTTACCCATCCCTGATCTGTCTGGACCCCTCCTTGTTCGGACCATTTCTTGATTTCATCGGGAGTAGCATGTAACTGGATATCTATGACATCTTGAGTGGGGTCCTTAACTGTCATACAGGCAGTCGGATCTGGAGTATGTGTCTGTGTCGGATTACCTGGAATGTCTGGAGTCTGTGCTGTAAGCTTGGCTGTGCGATCTGCTAGATCATTACCTTGGGAAATAATGTCAGTAACTTTCGTATGTGCTTTGCATTTCATGATGGCAATAGATGTCGGTAAGTGTATGGCATCTAACAGAGCTTGAATAAGGAGACCATGCTGAATCTTGGTTCCATGAGAAGTCATGAAACCTCTCTCCTGCCAGAGCACTCCAAAGTCGTGTACAACTCCAAATGCGTAACGCGAATCTGTGTAAACATTAACTTTCAGGTTCTTGGCGTGTATGCAGGCTTGGGTCAGAGCAACTAGCTCTGCTGCTTGAGCAGACAGGGTGTCAATACGGTGTGTTTCTATAACTTCAGTGTCAGTAGTCACTGCATACGCGGCTACTAGTTCTCCTGTACTTGTTCTCATACATGAACCATCCACATAAAGTGTCAGGTCGGGATCTGGTAATGGAATATCTGTCAGATCTTGTCTTGGCTTTGTCATAATATTAACTACTTCCACACAGTCGTGTGTGGCAGGATTCGAATTAACTGACGGTAATAGTGTAGCAGGATTTAGAACGTTGCAGCGTCTGATTTCTATGTGTGGCTGGAACAGTGTCAGTTCATAACCTGTTAAACGTGCAATTGTCAAGTGCTGAGTCTGTGTTCGGTTTAAAAGAACTTCCACGGAGTGTGGAACTTGTACTGTCAAGGAATGTCCTAATACTATGGAATCACTTTGTCTGATAGCTAGTGCTGTGGCTGCAACTGACTTAAGGCACGCAGGCAGAGCCTGGGCTACAGGATCTAGTGTGCTCGAAAAATAAGCACAGGGCTTGTATTGACCTGCTTGATCTTGTGTAAGAACAGATAATGCTGTACCTTCACGTTCAGTGACGAAAAGTGTAAAAGGCTTACTGTAGTTCGGTGTAGCTAGAACTGGAGCTTGGCATAAAGCTTTCTTTAACTCATTGAAACTAAGTGTATGTTCAGATGTCCAAGGGAGGACAGTCGATACGGCTGCCTCCTGTGTCGTTAACTGTATCAGTGGTTTAGCTAGAAATGCATACTGAGGAATCCATTGTCTGCAATAAGAAGTAAGGCCGATAAAAGCACGTACCTCCTTCTGGGTCTTGGGCTGAGGAAGACTCGCTATTAACTGGATACGGTCGGGTGTCAACTGCCTACCCCTCTTGGACAGTAAGTGGCCTAAATAGATCACTTGCTGGACACAGAATTGAAGCTTCGAAGGGGACACCTTGTGCCCCATCTCGGCAAGGAAATACAAAACTGTAAGTGATGCTTGCTCGCAAGCACGTTCAGAACGGGCTGTGATCAGTAGATCATCGACATACTGGAGCAGGGCAGTGTCAGTTGGCATGTGAATATTGTCTAGTTGTCTCTTAAGTGCTTGACTGTAAATGCTAGGACTTTCCGTGAAACCTTGAGGAGCTCGTGTGAACATATAGCTCCTTCCATTTAAACAAAATCCGAAAAGAAACTGGCTGTCTGGATGAATGGGGACACTGAAAAACGCGTTCTTGAGGTCTATGACTGTGAAAAATGTTGCCTCAGAATCAATGGCTGTCAATAGGGAAGAGATGTCTGGAACAACTGGGTACTGGGGAATTATACATTTATTGAGTTCTCGAAGGTCAATCACTAATCGATATACTGGGGGTGCATTTGGATCAGTACGTTTCATGACTGGAATGATCGGAGAATTACATATATTGGAGTCAGTTTCTACAACTACTCCTTGAGCCATGAGCTCGTCAATAATTTTGGATAAGGCTGCTACAGCCTCAGGTGGCAATCTGTACTGTCTGATTCGTGGTAACACTACACCTGGTTTGAGAGTCACACGATGGGGTGTGATTTGCATATAACCTACATCAGTTGGACCTTGCGCCCATAGATGCTGCGGAACATTAGACAATCTCGGATCAAAATCTCGTAATACATAGTGACCCTTGAAGTCACGTAGAAACAGGCGTATTCCCTCTGGGGAGCAGCAAATAACTGCACCTAATTCTTTCAGTGTTTTAATACCTAACAGATTTTCTGGACACGACTTCGTAAGTAACAGATCAGTAGTGCGGGACAATGGACCTACTTCTAGAGTAACTGGCTTAGATATTTCGTTTACAATAGGCTTTCCTGAAAATCCAAGGGAAACATTTCTAGAGCCTGAGAGCGGAGCCCCTGGAACTTCGGCGTGACTAATGGTGGTCCTACTTGCCCCTGTATCAATCAGAAACTTTCTGTCTTTCCCTAATACTTGACTATGAACATAGGGACCTTCTTGATCTACAGGTATCTCGATGAGAGGCAAGCCTACCTCCCTCTCTAGGCTGTTTCATGAATATGGCTGATACTCTGGGTACTCGGACTGTGCATACTGGTACATCTGCTGTGTAACATGCTGTGTTGCAGCAATAGGCTGCGGTGCTGGAACTGTCTGTTGTGCATTCTGTGGCTGAGAAGTCTGTGAAACTTGTTCTTGTCTAGGCGGACGTGGTCTTTCTTTAGTTTTACCAGTGGCTATATTATGTTTCAGAACCGCACACTCGTTTATAAAATGACCTGGCTGTTTACAATAATTGCATGTCCCTTTAACGGGAGCTGCAGGATGACTGGCCTGATTCGGACCCCTCTTCTGACTGTCTTGAGGAGCAGATTGTGCAACTAGTACTTTCATTTTCGTGTCTTTCATACGTTTCCTTTCATGATCTTGCTCTTCTCTGATTCTATTCTGGTGATACTGAAGCATCTGTAACATTTGGGACGGGGTATTAGCTTGCCAGGTACTTTCGACTTTCAAAACTCGATTCTTAACTTGTGGACTTGAATTCTCGACTAATTTAGTAACAAAAAGATGAGGGTATGACTCGCTACTCGTCTTGAGGCCACTGTTTATAATAAAGCATTTCTCAAATCTAGAATAAAAATCACTAGTGTCTTCGTCTTGTTTCTGTTTACATGCTGATATTGCATCCCAGTCTTCCTTTTTAGTTGCTAATAATCTGGGCAAAACTTGTATTAACAGTTCTGGTAATTCTTTACATTTCTCTCCAAGACCGGTACCTGGTACTCGTATCTTATCTTCAGCTTCTAGAACTGCCCAATCGATCTTTTTCTCTCCCACCTCCCATTCTTTTTCCTTGAGTTTTTCATATACCCCTGCGGGCAACAGGACCTTTAACATTTTAATTATATCTGGATACGTGTATTCTCCCATACGGAGCATGTCTTTTAATTCTCGGTGGAACCCTGCTGGATCTTTGTCATGGCAGGGAATTAATTTCTTCATCTCTAAGAGTTCCATCTTGGTAATCGGAGTGTAAACAAACACTCGTTGCATTTCACCATCCGCTGTCCTAACTGGGTGTACTTCTCGTAACGGATTCTGTCTGTCTATGTAAAACGGTTTACTTTCTGGGGGTGAGACATGGACAAAATGCGGGTTCAAAAACATACTATATTTATGGCGCTGTTCTAGAATGACACTAATTAAATCGGTACCTAAACCTTTCCATCTATACTGGAGTAACTCGTTCAGGACATCGTGTAACGGACCTGGATCAGAATGTTGACCCTCATACAGAGTAATGAGGTGCTGGATCATATACATACCCACCAGTCGCTGCTCGGCTGGGGGTAATTTCAGAAACATTTGAGCCACTATTTCATCTGGAAAAGTGGTAGAATTAGTAATCCATCGGACTGCTGATCGGACTAGTTCTTGTTCATGCATAGTACTTAACTCACTATAACCGATTCGTGATTTCAGAATGTGATCGGTAGCTTGAAATACTTGTTCTAGAGAACTTTGTTCTGGTGCTGGATGAGGGACAGTTTTCTTGTAGTCTAGACGTGAATGTCGGTCGGAAAGTCTAGTTCTACCTACATACGCTATTCTGGCGGGATTCTCGTCCTACCTCTTCTGTAGAGGAGTCATTTTCTTTCTCACTTACTTGTGCTGCTTTACGTTGTTCGTGTAACTTTATTATTTCCTTACGGATTCTCTTGTACATACTCTCTATACTACTGATAGTTCTGTGCTTACCCTCAGCTATATTATCACTCCACCTTGTCAGGATTCTCATTTCACTCGGATCTTTGGACGGGTAATCTTGTTCTCTTATTAAACAATTAATCAGAAACTTTAATAACATGAGCTGGATCTCAGCTTTCCTTTGAGACATGGCTTCGCCAATACTTTCTGGATCATCCCCTGTACGGATGAAACGATATATTCTGTCTAGATCTTCTTTCATATTCGGTAGGGTATCCAAATACCCGGTCACCCGTCTTACACGGATGGAATATATAACTGTACTATCATCACCTGCAACTGGATCGTAGCGGCATTCAGTAAGGGCTCGTCGGATATCTGCAACGGACTTATATTTGGGCGTACGCTGTAACGCACATTCATGTAACTCGACTAACGTTAAACGTTGGTGTGGTGGGGGGGGAACCAGGAGGACCTCCTCCTGCGGCCCCTATACTGGAATCGTCGACTGATACTCTTCGTGCTGGCGCGGCGGGAAATTGTAATGTGGGCTGGACCGGGGGTACCGTAACAGGTACTCCGGTGACTGGAGGAGCAGGATTTACATTATTTACAGGAGCTGGCGGAACAGGATTTGTATATTCTGGAACCGTGTCGGCCAAATAGGACGAAATAAAAATATCAGCTGCGGTCGGTTTGTGACGTAGCTTGGTCGGAACTAATGGTGGCGGAAAATTACTGGATGCCTCCGGGGTCGCTTTTGGCAAGCCCTCGGCAAGAAGAGGATACATACCCTTTATGAGGGCATTCCTCTGTCTGTCTGACTGTTCGGCTTTGACTCGTTCACCTATCTCGATTAATTCCCTTTCTTGGGCTCGTTCTAAGGATTCTCTACTTAATTCTGACTTTCTGATTTCTTTTTCGGTTCTTTTATGAGATTCTTTGCGCCATAACTCGATGGCATCTTTCTGTGACTGTCTGGCTTTCTTTTTCCATAATGCTTCTTCTACTCGCATGATGCACTCGGCATCCCATGTACCCGATACGGGCCATCTATACTTTTCTTCTAACTGTTTGGTATACTCTACCCATAAATCTAGATATAATATGGCACTTATGCCATGCTTCTGATACATAAAGTGACCTGGACTGTCCCTAGGCGGGACAGGAACTGCTTCTTCTAACAGACCTTTTCTAGTTCTTAACTGACGTAGTCTGGAAAATAACGGCATGACTGAACTGTAATCTGGACACAATTACAATACACAATGAACACGATAATTACACCACTCTCATACCACGACATTAAAATACATGAAGAACATTTAAAATAACAGTTCTGACAAAATACTACCTGGAATACGGAAAACAGAATACATGGATTTTCTCGAGAACAGAACTGACTAGAACAGAAACTAGATGCACTGCTGAAACAGTACGAAACTTACCGGTCTCATAAAGAGACACGTCAGGACCCGCATCCACCGAAGTGGGCACTTCGTTTTGGGATCTGTGTACCACCAAACCCCACGGACCAGAGACAATTAGATTGACCCTGTCTAGATACTACCCCAGCAACGGTACTCACCGGGCAGCAAGAACGGAAGGCCTCGGACTGGACTGGACTGCTTCGACGCCGGACGGACGAACTTCGGACTTCAGTTACGGGTGGGCCTCCGGATACCTCGGACCTTGGACTCTCGGCTTGGGCTCTGGTCGGGACTCGCCGCGTTCCTCCACCGCCTCGTCTGGATGCTGGACCGCCACCTCCGTCTCCTCCGTGGGCCTGAGGGATACTTGAAGCAGAAATATCTGCACGTGCACGGTATGGTTCCGTCACGGCTGCAGAGGGTCAGGGGGCCGGCGTGGCTTCACCGGCGCGTGGGGAAAGGGCAAGTCCCTATTCGGGCGCCATTATGTGGTATATAAATAAATAATACCGGATCTAGGTTTGACTGGACATAGCAATAACAGATAGCTCAATAAATAAGAGTCAAGATTCGAGGTAGTAGGAGTTTGCAGGTTTAATACAGCATAAAGGACAGGAACAGGACAACCTGCACGGGAACAGGATGGCAGGGCCCTGCGGGGGGGACAGGATTGGACTGGCGTAACATTTAATAACAGTACACAAGCATATATACTAAAACAGTTGCATTGCAATACATATAGGCGGAGCAGTGGGTGTGGTCAATAGCAGTCGCGAAAGATAAGGGTGAAAGTGGGTGTAACAGGAGGCGTATACATAGACTTGTGATGTAAACGTAACAGAATATGTCATAAATGGGGCGGAAACATGGAGGGGGCTACCTAAGGAGCCGGGACCTCTAACCTAATGGTGCGCGCAAACTGACAATGACGTGTTACTAGGAGAAGCTGGGGGCTATGAACTCTGTGCTAGGAGCAGAGACTGAAGTCTGGAGAGTCAGGGCGACATGTACCTAAACCCTATCTAGTATCTAATGTTTAGAGGACATGTTGATATAAACTAAGAGTCAGGAGGGGAGAGGCTAACAGACTCTAAGACTGGAGCATGCATTATTCTACATGTAGTGCGTGTTGAGGAATATTAAATGACCATTAATACAGTATTTCTCTTACATGGAGACGTAAAGGCTAGACTGTGACTGAAACTATTGATGCGATTCAGTAGCTTAGGAATGCAGAGAAGGAGGGCTGGACTGATAACTAGAATCATAACATACTCTTGGCAGACTCGTAGGCAGAGCCAGGCCGAGCCGGGCACTGTGAGGCAGGAAGTAAGTGAAGGGTCGAGGATACAGGTGGGGGCTGTATCGCTCCTCAGCGAGGGTTCAGGAGACAGGAGCTGAATCTGGTGTCCGGGCCCTTTTGAGGCCTAGAAACGGGGACTTTACAATGAAATAACGTGCACACTGAGAAACGTGGCAACGTAGCTTTACATAGGCCTAATACTCGTAGCTTTCACGAGAACTGGAAACTGGCATACTAGGGATGGACACAACTGTAATTGCGTCTTTAATCAAACATGGGGAATACATATGCATATTAATCATGCACATATAACATAGGATGGGGAACACGTAGGGACACAGAACATGGCAAAATTTACTTTTCCACACTTTCCCAGACCGGAATCAAGCATCCAAGGACCGGTTTCTGGCTATCAGCCATCATCAGCTTGGATAGCTTGACTCCAGTGGTGTGGAGAGCCTGGGACTCACGTCTGAGCATACCCAGCCCACTCGGGGTGAAAATTGCAAAAAACACAGTTGATGGACAGAATGTAGAATAATGTCATACATTCACCCCAGTACAAGGATCTGGGCCTAAATCCATCGTTTTTTTGCACTCCACACCACCCTGGGTTAGACACTGGCTATATGCAAATCAGCTCTGACCCTGTGCCTCATGGGAACAGTCCAGTCCGAACTACCAAGCCAAGTCTTTCCCAGACCGGACTCAAGCATCCAAGGACCGGTTTCTGGCTATCAGCCTTCATCAGCCTGGATAGCTTGACTCCAGTGGTGTGGAGAGCCTGGGACTCACGTCTGAGCATACCCAGCCCACTTGGGGTGATAATTGCAAAAAACACAGTTGATGGACAGAATGTAGAACAATGTCATTCATTTACCCCAGTACAAGGATCTGGGCCTAAATCCATCGTTTTTTTGCACTCCACACCACCCTGGGTTAGACACTGGCTATATGCAAATCAGCTCTGACCCTGTGACTCATGGGAACAGTCCAGTCCGAACTACCAAGCCAAGTCTTTCCCAGACCGGAATCAAGCATCCAAGGACCGGTTTCTGGCTATCAGCCTTCATCAGCCTAGATAGCTTGACTCCAGTGGTGTGGAGGGCCTGGGACTCACGTCTGAGCATACCCAGCCCACTCGGGGTGAAAATTGCAAAAAACACAGTTGATGGACAGAATGTAGAACAATGTCATACATTCACCCCAGTACAAGGATCTGGGCCTAAATCCATTGTTTTTTTGCACTCCACACCACCCTGGGTTAGACACTGGCTATATGCAAATCAGCTCTGACCCTGTGACTCATGGGAACAGTCCAGTCCGAACTACCAAGCCAAGTCTTTCCCAGACCGGAATCAAGCATCCAAGGACCGGTTTCTGGCTATCAGCCTTCATCAGCCTGGATAGCTTGACTCAAGTGGTGTGGAGAGCCTGGGACTCACGTCTGAGCATACCCAGCCCACTCGGGGTGAAAATTGCAAAAAACACAGTTGATGGACAGAATGTAGAATAATGTCATACATTCACCCCAGTACAAGGATCTGGGCCTAAATCCATTGTTTTTTTGCACTCCACACCACCCTGGGTTAGACACTGGCTATATGCAAATCAGCTCTGACCCTGTGCCTCATGGGAACAGTCCAGTCCGAACTACCAAGCCAAGTCTTTCCCAGACCGGAATCAAGCATCCAAGGACCGGTTTCTGGCTATCAGCCTTCATCATCCTGGATAGCTTGACTCCAGTGGTGTGGAGAGCCTGGGACTCACGTCTGAGCATACCCAGCCCACTCGGGGTGAAAATTGCAAAAAACACAGTTGATGGACAGAATGTAGAACAATGTCATACATTCACCCCAGTACAAGGATCTGGGCCTAAATCCATCGTTTGTTTGCACTCCACACCACCCTGGGTTAGACACTGGCTATATGCAAATCAGCTCTGACCCTGTGCCTCATGGGAACAGTCCAGTCCGAACTACCAAGCCAAGTCTTTCCCAGACCGGAATCAAGCATCCAAGGACCGGTTTCTGGCTATCAGCCTTCATCAGCCTGGATAGCTTGACTCCAGTGGTGTGGAGAGCCTGGGACTCACGTCTGAGCATACCCAGCCCACTCGGGGTGAAAATGCAAAAAACACAGTTGATGGACAGAATGTAGAACAATGTCATACATTCACCCCAGTACAAGGATCTGGGCCTAAATCCATCGTATTTTTTGCACTCCACACCACCCTGGGTTAGACACTGGCTATATGCAAATCAGCTCTGACCCTGTGCCTCATGGGAACAGTCCAGTCCGAACTACCAAGCCAAGTCTTTCCCAGACCGGAATCAAGCATCCAAGGACCGGTTTCTGGCTATCAGCCTTCATCAGCCTGGATAGCTTGATTCCAGGTTGATAGCTTGTCTCTTGGTGTGGAGAGCCTGCGACTCACGTCTGAGCATACCCAGCCCACTCGGGGTGAAAATTGCAAAAAACACAGTTGATGGACAGAATGTAGAATAATGTCATACATTCACCCCAGTACAAGGATCTGGGCCTAAATCCATCGTATTTTTTGCACTCCACACCACCCTGGGTTAGACACTGGCTGTTTGCAAATCAGCTCTGACCCTGTGCCTCATGGGAACAGTCCAGTCCGAACTACCAAGCCAAGTCTTTCCCAGACCGGAATCAAGCATCCAAGGACCGGTTTCTGGCTATCAGCCTTCATCAGCCTGGATAGCTTGACTCCAGTGGTGTGGAGAGCCTGGGACTCACGTCTGAGCATACCCAGCCCACTCGGGGTGATAATTGCAAAAAACACAGTTGATGGACAGAATGTAGAACAATGTCATTCATTTACCCCAGTACAAGGATCTGGGCCTAAATCCATCGTTTTTTTGCACTCCACACCACCCTGGGTTAGACACTGGCTATATGCAAATCAGCTCTGACCCTGTGACTCATGGGAACAGTCCAGTCCGAACTACCAAGCCAAGTCTTTCCCAGACCGGAATCAAGCATCCAAGGACCGGTTTCTGGCTATCAGCCTTCATCAGCTTGGATAGCTTGACTCAAGTGGTGTGGAGAGCCTGGGACTCACGTCTGAGCATACCCAGCCCACTCGGGGTGAAAATTGCAAAAAACACAGTTGATGGACAGAATGTAGAATAATGTCATACATTCACCCCAGTACAAGGATCTGGGCCTAAATCCATCGTTTTTTTGCACTCCACACCACCCTGGGTTAGACACTGGCTATATGCAAATCAGCTCTGACCCTGTGCCTCATGGGAACAGTCCAGTCCGAACTACCAAGCCAAGTCTTTCCCAGACCGGAATCAAGCATCCAAGGACTGTTTTCTGGCTATCAGCCTTCATCATCCTGGATAGCTTGACTCCAGTGGTGTGGAGAGCCTGGGACTCACGTCTGAGCATACCCAGACCACTCGGGGTGAAAATTGCAAAAAAAACACAGTTGATGGACAGAATGTAGAACAATGTCATACATTCACCCCAGTACAAGGATCTGGGCCTAAATCCATCGTTTTTTTGCACTCCACACCACCCTGGGTTAGACACTGGCTATATGCAAATCAGCTCTGACCCTGTGCCTCATGGGAAGAGTCCAGTCCGAACTACCAAGCCAAGTCTTTCCCAGACCGGAATCAAGCATCCAAGGACCGGTTTCTGGCTATCAGCCTTCATCATCCTGGATAGCTTGACTCCAGTGGTGTGGAGAGCCTGGGACTCACGTCTGAGCATACCCAGCCCACTCGGGGTGAAAATTGCAAAAAACACAGTTGATGGACAGAATGTAGAACAATGTCATACATTCATCCCAGTACAAGGATCTGGGCCTAAATCCATCGTATTTTTTGCACTCCACACCACCCTGAGTTAGACACTGGCTATATGCAAATCAGCTCTGACCCTGTGCCTCATGGGAACAGTCCAGTCCGAACTACCAAGCCAAATCTTTCCCAGACCGGAATCAAGCATCCAAGGACCGGTTTCTGGCTATCAGCCTTCATCAGCCTGGATAGCTTGACTCCAGTGGTGTGGAGAGCCTGGGACTCACGTCTGAGCATACCCAGCCCACTCGGGGTGATAATTGCAAAAAACACAGTTGATGGACAGAATGTAGACCAATGTCATACATTTACCCCAGTACAAGGATCTGGGCCTAAATCCATCGTTTGTTTGCACTCCACACCACCCTGGGTTAGACACTGGCTATATGCAAATCAGCTCTGACCCTGTGACTCATGGGAACAGTCCAGTCCGAACTACCAAGCCAAGTCTTTCCCAGACCGGAATCAAGCATCCAAGGACCGGTTTCTGGCTATCAGCCTTCATCAGCCTGGATAGCTTGACTCCAGTGGTGTGGAGAGCCTGGGACTCACGTCTGAGCATACCCAGCCCACTCGGGGTGAAAATTGCAAAAAACACAGTTGATGGGCAGAATGTAGAACAATGTCATACATTCACCCCAGTACAAGGATCTGGGCCTAAATCCATTGTTTTTTTGCACTCCACACCACCCTGGGTTAGACACTGGCTATATGCAAGTCAGCTCTGACCCTGTGCCTCATGGGAACAAGTCCAGTCCGAACTACCAAGCCAAGTCTTTCCCAGACCGGAATCAAGCATCCAAGGACCGGTTTCTGGCTATCAGCCTTCATCAGCCTGGATAGCTTGACTCCAGTGGTGTGGAGAGCCTGCGACTCACGTCTGAGCATACCCAGCCCACTCGGGGTGAAAATTGCAAAAAACACAGTTGATGGACAGAATGTAGAACAATGTCATACATTCACCCCAGTACAAGGATCTGGGCCTAAATCCATCGTTTTTTTGCACTCCACACCACCCTGGGTTAGACACTGGCTATATGCAAATCAGCTCTGACCCTGTGCCCCATGGGAACAGTCCAGTCCGAACTACCAAGCCAAGTCTTTCCCAGACCGGAATCAAGCATCCAAGGACCGGTTTCTGGCTATCAGCCTTCATCAGCTTGGATAGCTTGACTCCAGTGGTGTGGAGAGCCTGAGACTCACGTCTGAGCATACCCAGCCCACTCGGGGTGAAAATTGCAAAAAACACAGTTGATGGACAGAATGTAGAATAATGTCATACATTCACCCCAGTACAAGGATCTGGGCCTAAATCCATCGTATTTTTTGCACTCCACACCACCCTGGGTTAGACACTGGCTATTTGCAAATCAGCTCTGACCCTGTGCCTCATGGGAACAGTCCAGTCCGAACTACCAAGCCAAGTCTTTCCCAGACCGGAATCAAGCATCCAAGGACCGGTTTCTGGCTATCAGCCTTCATCAGCCTGGATAGCTTGACTCCAGTGGTGTGGAGAGCCTGGGACTCACGTCTGAGCATACCCAGCCCACTCGGGGTGATAATTGCAAAAAACACAGTTGATGGACAGAATGTAGAACAATGTCATTCATTTACCCCAGTACAAGGATCTGGGCCTAAATCCATCGTTTTTTTGCACTCCACACCACCCTGGGTTAGACACTGGCTATATGCAAATCAGCTCTGACCCTGTGACTCATGGGAACAGTCCAGTCCGAACTACCAAGCCAAGTCTTTCCCAGACCGGAATCAAGCATCCAAGGACCGGTTTCTGGCTATCAGCCTTCATCAGCCTGGATAGCTTGACTCCAGTGGTGTGGAGAGCCTGGGACTCACGTCTGAGCATACCCAGCCCACTCGGGGTGATAATTGCAAAAAACACAGTTGATGGACAGAATGTAGACCAATGTCATACATTTACCCCAGTACAAGGATCTGGGCCTAAATCCATCGTTTGTTTGCACTCCACACCACCCTGGGTTAGACACTGGCTATATGCAAATCAGCTCTGACCCTGTGACTCATGGGAACAGTCCAGTCCGAACTACCAAGCCAAGTCTTTCCCAGACCGGAATCAAGCATCCAAGGACCGGTTTCTGGCTATCAGCCTTCATCAGCCTGGATAGCTTGACTCCAGTGGTGTGGAGAGCCTGGGACTCACGT
Source organism: Lissotriton helveticus (assembly GCF_964261635.1). Taxonomy (NCBI): domain Eukaryota; kingdom Metazoa; phylum Chordata; class Amphibia; order Caudata; family Salamandridae; genus Lissotriton; species Lissotriton helveticus. The sequence continues at coordinate 589,176,151 of NC_136068.1, forward strand.
CTGAGCATACCCAGCCCACTCGGGGTGAAAATTGCAAAAAACACAGTTGATGGGCAGAATGTAGAACAATGTCATACATTCACCCCAGTACAAGGATCTGGGCCTAAATCCATTGTTTTTTTGCACTCCACACCACCCTGGGTTAGACACTGGCTATATGCAAATCAGCTCTGACCCTGTGCCTCATGGGAACAGTCCAGTCCGAACTACCAAGCCAAGTCTTTCCCAGACCGGAATCAAGCATCCAAGGACCGGTTTCTGGCTATCAGCCTTCATCAGCCTGGATAGCTTGACTCCAGTGGTGTGGAGAGCCTGCGACTCACGTCTGAGCATACCCAGCCCACTCGGGGTGAAAATTGCAAAAAACACAGTTGATGGACAGAATGTAGAACAATGTCATACATTCACCCCAGTACAAGGATCTGGGCCTAAATCCATCGTTTTTTTGCACTCCACACCACCCTGGGTTAGACACTGGCTATATGCAAATCAGCTCTGACCCTGTGCCCCATGGGAACAGTCCAGTCCGAACTACCAAGCCAAGTCTTTCCCAGACCGGAATCAAGCATCCAAGGACCGGTTTCTGGCTATCAGCCTTCATCAGCTTGGATAGCTTGACTCCAGTGGTGTGGAGAGCCTGAGACTCACGTCTGAGCATACCCAGCCCACTCGGGGTGAAAATTGCAAAAAACACAGTTGATGGACAGAATGTAGAATAATGTCATACATTCACCCCAGTACAAGGATCTGGGCCTAAATCCATCGTATTTTTTGCACTCCACACCACCCTGGGTTAGACACTGGCTATTTGCAAATCAGCTCTGACCCTGTGCCTCATGGGAACAGTCCAGTCCGAACTACCAAGCCAAGTCTTTCCCAGACCGGAATCAAGCATCCAAGGACCGGTTTCTGGCTATCAGCCTTCATCAGCCTGGATAGCTTGACTCCAGTGGTGTGGAGAGCCTGGGACTCACGTCTGAGCATACCCAGCCCACTCGGGGTGATAATTGCAAAAAACACAGTTGATGGACAGAATGTAGAACAATGTCATTCATTTACCCCAGTACAAGGATCTGGGCCTAAATCCATCGTTTTTTTGCACTCCACACCACCCTGGGTTAGACACTGGCTATATGCAAATCAGCTCTGACCCTGTGACTCATGGGAACAGTCCAGTCCGAACTACCAAGCCAAGTCTTTCCCAGACCGGAATCAAGCATCCAAGGACCGGTTTCTGGCTATCAGCCTTCATCAGCCTGGATAGCTTGACTCCAGTGGTGTGGAGGGCCTGGGACTCACGTCTGAGCATACCCAGCCCACTCGGGGTGAAAATTGCAAAAAACACAGTTGATGGACAGAATATAGAACAATGTCATACATTCACCCCAGTACAAGGATCTGGGCCTAAATCTATTGTTTTTTTGCACTCCACACCACCCTGGGTTAGACACTGGCTATATGCAAATCAGCTCTGACCCTGTGCCTCATGGGAACAGTCCAGTCCGAACTACCAAGCCAAGTCTTTCCCAGACCGGAATCAAGCATCCAAGGACCGGTTTCTGGCTATCAGCCTTCATCAGCTTGGATAGCTTGACTCAAGTGGTGTGGAGAGCCTGGGACTCACGTCTGAGCATACCCAGCCCACTCGGGGTGAAAATTGCAAAAAACACAGTTGATGGACAGAATGTAGAATAATGTCATACATTCACCCCAGTACAAGGATCTGGGCCTAAATCCATCGTTTTTTTGCACTCCACACCACCCTGGGTTAGACACTGGCTATATGCAAATCAGCTCTGACCCTGTGCCTCATGGGAACAGTCCAGTCCGAACTACCAAGCCAAGTCTTTCCCAGACCGGAATCAAGCATCCAAGGACTGTTTTCTGGCTATCAGCCTTCATCATCCTGGATAGCTTGACTCCAGTGGTGTGGAGAGCCTGGGACTCACGTCTGAGCATACCCAGACCACTCGGGGTGAAAATTGCAAAAAAAACACAGTTGATGGACAGAATGTAGAACAATGTCATACATTCACCCCAGTACAAGGATCTGGGCCTAAATCCATCGTTTTTTTGCACTCCACACCACCCTGGGTTAGACACTGGCTATATGCAAATCAGCTCTGACCCTGTGCCTCATGGGAACAGTCCAGTCCGAACTACCAAGCCAAGTCTTTCCCAGACCGGAATCAAGCATCCAAGGACCGGTTTCTGGCTATCAGCCTTCATCAGCTTGGATAGCTTGACTCCAGTAGTGTGGAGAGCCTTGGACTCACGTCTGAGCATACCCAGCCCACTCGGGGTGAAAATTGCAAAAAACACAGTTGATGGACAGAATGTAGAATAATGTCATACATTCACCCCAGTACATGGATCTGGGCCTAAATCCATCGTTTGTTTGCACTCCACACCACCCTGGGTTAGACACTGGCTATATGCAAATCAGCTCTGACCCTGTGCCTCATGGGAACAGTCCAGTCCGAACTACCAAGCCAAGTCTTTCCCAGACCGGAATCAAGCATCCAAGGACCGGTTTCTGGCTATCAGCCTTCATCAGCTTGGATAGCTTGACTCCAGTAGTGTGGAGAGCCTTGGACTCACGTCTGAGCATACCCAGCCCACTCGGGGTGAAAATTGCAAAAAACACAGTTGATGGACAGAATGTAGAACAATGTCATACATTCACCCCAGTACAAGGATCTGGGCCTAAATCCATCGTTTTTTTGCACTCCACACCACCCTGGGTTAGACACTGGCTATATGCAAATCAGCTCTGACCCTGTGCCTCATGGGAAGAGTCCAGTCCGAACTACCAAGCCAAGTCTTTCCCAGACCGGAATCAAGCATCCAAGGACCGGTTTCTGGCTATCAGCCTTCATCATCCTGGATAGCTTGACTCCAGTGGTGTGGAGAGCCTGGGACTCACGTCTGAGCATACCCAGCCCACTCGGGGTGATAATTGCAAAAAACACAGTTGATGGACAGAATGTAGAACAATGTCATACATTTACCCCAGTACAAGGATCTGGGCCTAAATCCATCGTTTGTTTGCACTCCACACCACCCTGGGTTAGACACTGGCTATATGCAAATCAGCTCTGACCCTGTGACTCATGGGAACAGTCCAGTCCGAACTACCAAGCCAAGTCTTTCCCAGACCGGAATCAAGCATCCAAGGACCGGTTTCTGGCTATCAGCCTTCATCAGCCTGGATAGCTTGACTCCAGTGGTGTGGAGAGCCTGCGACTCACGTCTGAGCATACCCAGCCCACTCGGGGTGAAAATTGCAAAAAACACAGTTGATGGACAGAATGTAGAACAATGTCATACATTCACCCCAGTACAAGGATCTGGGCCTAAATCCATCGTTTTTTTGCACTCCACACCACCCTGGGTTAGACACTGGCTATATGCAAATCAGCTCTGACCCTGTGCCTCATGGGAACAGTCCAGTCCGAACTACCAAGCCAAGTCTTTCCCAGACCGGAATCAAGCATCCAAGGACCGGTTTCTGGCTATCAGCCTTCATCAGCTTGGATAGCTTGACTCCAGTGGTGTGGAGAGCCTGAGACTCACGTCTGAGCATACCCAGCCCACTCGGGGTGAAAATTGCAAAAAACACAGTTGATGGACAGAATGTAGAATAATGTCATACATTCACCCCAGTACAAGGATCTGGGCCTAAATCCATCGTATTTTTTGCACTCCACACCACCCTGGGTTAGACACTGGCTATTTGCAAATCAGCTCTGACCCTGTGCCTCATGGGAACAGTCCAGTCCGAACTACCAAGCCAAGTCTTTCCCAGACCGGAATCAAGCATCCAAGGACCGGTTTCTGGCTATCAGCCTTCATCAGCCTGGATAGCTTGACTCCAGTGGTGTGGAGAGCCTGGGACTCACGTCTGAGCATACCCAGCCCACTCGGGGTGATAATTGCAAAAAACACAGTTGATGGACAGAATGTAGAACAATGTCATTCATTTACCCCAGTACAAGGATCTGGGCCTAAATCCATCGTTTTTTTGCACTCCACACCACCCTGGGTTAGACACTGGCTATATGCAAATCAGCTCTGACCCTGTGACTCATGGGAACAGTCCAGTCCGAACTACCAAGCCAAGTCTTTCCCAGACCGGAATCAAGCATCCAAGGACCGGTTTCTGGCTATCAGCCTTCATCAGCCTGGATAGCTTGACTCCAGTGGTGTGGAGGGCCTGGGACTCACGTCTGAGCATACCCTGCCCACTCGGGGTGAAAATTGCAAAAAACACAGTTGATGGACAGAATGTAGAACAATGTCATACATTCACCCCAGTACAAGGATCTGGGCCTAAATCCATCGTTTTTTTGCACTCCACACCACCCTGGGTTAGACACTGGCTATATGCAAATCAGCTCTGACCCTGTGCCTCATGGGAACAGTCCAGTCCGAACTACCAAGCCAAGTCTTTCCCAGATCGGAATCAAGCATCCAAGGACCGGTTTCTGGCTATCAGCCTTCATCAGCTTGGATAGCTTGACTCCAGTGGTGTGGAGAGCCTGAGACTCACGTCTGAGCATACCCAGCCCACTTGGGGTGAAAATTGCAAAAAACACAGTTGATGGACAGAATGTAGAATAATGTCATACATTCACCCCAGTACAAGGATCTGGGCCTAAATCCATCGTATTTTTTGCACTCCACACCACCCTGGGTTAGACACTGGCTATTTGCAAATCAGCTCTGACCCTGTGCCTCATGGGAACAGTCCAGTCCGAACTACCAAGCCAAGTCTTTCCCAGACCGGAATCAAGCATCCAAGGACCGGTTTCTGGCTATCAGCCTTCATCAGCTTGGATAGCTTGACTCAAGTGGTGTGGAGAGCCTGGGACTCACGTCTGAGCATACCCAGCCCACTCGGGGTGAAAATTGCAAAAAACACAGTTGATGGACAGAATGTAGAATAATGTCATACATTCACCCCAGTACAAGGATCTGGGCCTAAATCCATCGTTTTTTTGCACTCCACACCACCCTGGGTTAGACACTGGCTATATGCAAATCAGCTCTGACCCTGTGCCTCATGGGAACAGTCTAGTCCGAACTACCAAGCCAAGTCTTTCCCAGACCGGAATCAAGCATCCAAGGACTGTTTTCTGGCTATCAGCCTTCATCATCCTGGATAGCTTGACTCCAGTGGTGTGGAGAGCCTGGGACTCACGTCTGAGCATACCCAGACCACTCGGGGTGAAAATTGCAAAAAAAACACAGTTGATGGACAGAATGTAGAACAATGTCATACATTCACCCCAGTACAAGGATCTGGGCCTAAATCCATCGTTTTTTTGCACTCCACACCACCCTGGGTTAGACACTGGCTATATGCAAATCAGCTCTGACCCTGTGCCTCATGGGAAGAGTCCAGTCCGAACTACCAAGCCAAGTCTTTCCCAGACCGGAATCAAGCATCCAAGGACCGGTTTCTGGCTATCAGCCTTCATCATCCTGGATAGCTTGACTCCAGTGGTGTGGAGAGCCTGGGACTCACGTCTGAGCATACCCAGCCCACTCGGGGTGAAAATTGCAAAAAACACAGTTGATGGACAGAATGTAGAACAATGTCATACATTCACCCCAGTACAAGGATCTGGGCCTAAATCCATCGTATTTTTTGCACTCCACACCACCCTGGGTTAGACACTGGCTATATGCAAATCAGCTCTGACCCTGTGCCTCATGGGAACAGTCCAGTCCGAACTACCAAGCCAAATCTTTCCCAGACCGGAATCAAGCATCCAAGGACCGGTTTCTGGCTATCAGCCTTCATCAGCCTGGATAGCTTGACTCCAGTGGTGTGGAGAGCCTGGGACTCACGTCTGAGCATACCCAGCCCACTCGGGTGATAATTGCAAAAAACACAGTTGATGGACAGAATGTAGACCAATGTCATACATTTACCCCAGTACAAGGATCTGGGCCTAAATCCATCGTTTGTTTGCACTCCACACCACCCTGGGTTAGACACTGGTTATATGCAAATCAGCTCTGACCCTGTGACTCATGGGAACAGTCCAGTCCGAACTACCAAGCCAAGTCTTTCCCAGACCGGAATCAAGCATCCAAGGACCGGTTTCTGGCTATCAGCCTTCATCAGCCTGGATAGCTTGACTCCAGTGGTGTGGAGAGCCTGGGACTCACGTCTGAGCATACCCAGCCCACTCGGGGTGAAAATTGCAAAAAACACAGTTGATGGACAGAATGTAGAACAATGTCATACATTCACCCCAGTACAAGGATCTGGGCCTAAATCCATTGTTTTTTTGCACTCCACACCACCCTGGGTTAGACACTGGCTATATGCAAATCAGCTCTGACCCTGTGCCTCATGGGAACAGTCCAGTCCGAACTACCAAGCCAAGTCTTTCCCAGACCGGAATCAAGCATCCAAGGACCGGTTTCTGGCTATCAGCCTTCATCAGCCTGGATAGCTTGACTCCAGTGGTGTGGAGAGCCTGCGACTCACGTCTGAGCATACCCAGCCCACTCGGGGTGAAAATTGCAAAAAACACAGTTGATGGACAGAATGTAGAACAATGTCATACATTCACCCCAGTACAAGGATCTGGGCCTAAATCCATCGTTTTTTTGCACTCCACACCACCCTGGGTTAGACACTGGCTATATGCAAATCAGCTCTGACCCTGTGCCCCATGGGAACAGTCCAGTCCGAACTACCAAGCCAAGTCTTTCCCAGACCGGAATCAAGCATCCAAGGACCGGTTTCTGGCTATCAGCCTTCATCAGCTTGGATAGCTTGACTCCAGTGGTGTGGAGAGCCTGAGACTCACGTCTGAGCATACCCAGCCCACTCGGGGTGAAAATTGCAAAAAACACAGTTGATGGACAGAATGTAGAATAATGTCATACATTCACCCCAGTACAAGGATCTGGGCCTAAATCCATCGTATTTTTTGCACTCCACACCACCCTGGGTTAGACACTGGCTATTTGCAAATCAGCTCTGACCCTGTGCCTCATGGGAACAGTCCAGTCCGAACTACCAAGCCAAGTCTTTCCCAGACCGGAATCAAGCATCCAAGGACCGGTTTCTGGCTATCAGCCTTCATCAGCCTGGATAGCTTGACTCCAGTGGTGTGGAGAGCCTGGGACTCACGTCTGAGCATACCCAGCCCACTCGGGGTGATAATTGCAAAAAACACAGTTGATGGACAGAATGTAGAACAATGTCATTCATTTACCCCAGTACAAGGATCTGGGCCTAAATCCATCGTTTTTTTGCACTCCACACCACCCTGGGTTAGACACTGGCTATATGCAAATCAGCTCTGACCCTGTGACTCATGGGAACAGTCCAGTCCGAACTACCAAGCCAAGTCTTTCCCAGACCGGAATCAAGCATCCAAGGACCGGTTTCTGGCTATCAGCCTTCATCAGCCTGGATAGCTTGACTCCAGTGGTGTGGAGGGCCTGGGACTCACGTCTGAGCATACCCAGCCCACTCGGGGTGAAAATTGCAAAAAACACAGTTGATGGACAGAATATAGAACAATGTCATACATTCACCCCAGTACAAGGATCTGGGCCTAAATCTATTGTTTTTTTGCACTCCACACCACCCTGGGTTAGACACTGGCTATATGCAAATCAGCTCTGACCCTGTGCCTCATGGGAACAGTCCAGTCCGAACTACCAAGCCAAGTCTTTCCAAGACGGGAATCAAGCATCCAAGGACCGGTTTCTGGCTATCAGCCTTCATCAGCTTGGATAGCTTGACTCAAGTGGTGTGGAGAGCCTGGGACTCACGTCTGAGCATACCCAGCCCACTCGGGGTGAAAATTGCAAAAAACACAGTTGATGGACAGAATGTAGAATAATGTCATACATTCACCCCAGTACAAGGATCTGGGCCTAAATCCATCGTTTTTTTGCACTCCACACCACCCTGGGTTAGACACTGGCTATATGCAAATCAGCTCTGACCCTGTGCCTCATGGGAACAGTCCAGTCCGAACTACCAAGCCAAGTCTTTCCCAGACCGGAATCAAGCATCCAAGGACTGTTTTCTGGCTATCAGCCTTCATCATCCTGGATAGCTTGACTCCAGTGGTGTGGAGAGCCTGGGACTCACGTCTGAGCATACCCAGACCACTCGGGGTGAAAATTGCAAAAAAAACACAGTTGATGGACAGAATGTAGAACAATGTCATACATTCACCCCAGTACAAGGATCTGGGCCTAAATCCATCGTTTTTTTGCACTCCACACCACCCTGGGTTAGACACTGGCTATATGCAAATCAGCTCTGACCCTGTGCCTCATGGGAACAGTCCAGTCCGAACTACCAAGCCAAGTCTTTCCCAGACCGGAATCAAGCATCCAAGGACCGGTTTCTGGCTATCAGCCTTCATCAGCTTGGATAGCTTGACTCCAGTAGTGTGGAGAGCCTTGGACTCACGTCTGAGCATACCCAGCCCACTCGGGGTGAAAATTGCAAAAAACACAGTTGATGGACAGAATGTAGAATAATGTCATACATTCACCCCAGTACATGGATCTGGGCCTAAATCCATCGTTTGTTTGCACTCCACACCACCCTGGGTTAGACACTGGCTATATGCAAATCAGCTCTGACCCTGTGCCTCATGGGAACAGTCCAGTCCGAACTACCAAGCCAAGTCTTTCCCAGACCGGAATCAAGCATCCAAGGACCGGTTTCTGGCTATCAGCCTTCATCAGCTTGGATAGCTTGACTCCAGTAGTGTGGAGAGCCTTGGACTCACGTCTGAGCATACCCAGCCCACTCGGGGTGAAAATTGCAAAAAACACAGTTGATGGACAGAATGTAGAACAATGTCATACATTCACCCCAGTACAAGGATCTGGGCCTAAATCCATCGTTTTTTTGCACTCCACACCACCCTGGGTTAGACACTGGCTATATGCAAATCAGCTCTGACCCTGTGCCTCATGGGAAGAGTCCAGTCCGAACTACCAAGCCAAGTCTTTCCCAGACCGGAATCAAGCATCCAAGGACCGGTTTCTGGCTATCAGCCTTCATCATCCTGGATAGCTTGACTCCAGTGGTGTGGAGAGCCTGGGACTCACGTCTGAGCATACCCAGCCCACTCGGGGTGAAAATTACAAAAAACACAGTTGATGGACAGAATGTAGAACAATGTCATACATTCACCCCAGTACAAGGATCTGGGCCTAAATCCATCGTATTTTTTGCACTCCACACCACCCTGGGTTAGACACTGGCTATATGCAAATCAGCTCTGACCCTGTGCCTCATGGGAACAGTCCAGTCCGAACTACCAAGCCAAATCTTTCCCAGACCGGAATCAAGCATCCAAGGACCGGTTTCTGGCTATCAGCCTTCATCAGCCTGGATAGCTTGACTCCAGTGGTGTGGAGAGCCTGGGACTCACGTCTGAGCATACCCAGCCCACTCGGGGTGATAATTGCAAAAAACACAGTTGATGGACAGAATGTAGAACAATGTCATACATTTACCCCAGTACAAGGATCTGGGCCTAAATCCATCGTTTGTTTGCACTCCACACCACCCTGGGTTAGACACTGGCTATATGCAAATCAGCTCTGACCCTGTGACTCATGGGAACAGTCCAGTCCGAACTACCAAGCCAAGTCTTTCCCAGACTGGAATCAAGCATCCAAGGACCGGTTTCTGGCTATCAGCCTTCATCAGCCTGGATAGCTTGACTCCAGTGGTGTGGAGAGCCTGCCACTCACGTCTGAGCATACCAAGCCCACTCGGGGTGAAAATTGCAAAAAACACAGTTGATGGACAGAATGTAGAACAATGTCATACATTCACCCCAGTACAAGGATCTGGGCCTAAATCCATCGTTTTTTTGCACTCCACACCACCCTGGGTTAGACACTTGCTATATGCAAATCAGCTCTGACCCTGTGCCTCATGGGAACAGTCCAGTCCGAACTACCAAGCCAAGTCTTTCCCAGACCGGAATCAAGCATCCAAGGACCGGTTTCTGGCTATCAGCCTTCATCAGCTTGGATAGCTTGACTCCAGTGGTGTGGAGAGCCTGAGACTCACGTCTGAGCATACCCAGCCCACTCGGGGTGAAAATTGCAAAAAACACAGTTGATGGACAGAATGTAGAATAATGTCATACATTCACCCCAGTACAAGGATCTGGGCCTAAATCCATCGTATTTTTTGCACTCCACACCACCCTGGGTTAGACACTGGCTATTTGCAAATCAGCTCTGACCCTGTGCCTCATGGGAACAGTCCAGTCCGAACTACCAAGCCAAGTCTTTCCCAGACCGGAATCAAGCATCCAAGGACCGGTTTCTGGCTATCAGCCTTCATCAGCCTGGATAGCTTGACTCCAGTGGTGTGGAGAGCCTGGGACTCACGTCTGAGCATACCCAGCCCACTCGGGGTGATAATTGCAAAAAACACAGTTGATGGACAGAATGTAGAACAATGTCATTCATTTACCCCAGTACAAGGATCTGGGCCTAAATCCATCGTTTTTTTGCACTCCACACCACCCTGGGTTAGACACTGGCTATATGCAAATCAGCTCTGACCCTGTGACTCATGGGAACAGTCCAGTCCAAACTACCAAGCCAAGTCTTTCCCAGACCGGAATCAAGCATCCAAGGACCGGTTTCTGGCTATCAGCCTTCATCAGCCTGGATAGCTTGACTCCAGTGGTGTGGAGGGCCTGGGACTCACGTCTGAGCATACCCTGCCCACTCGGGGTGAAAATTGCAAAAAACACAGTTGATGGACAGAATGTAGAACAATGTCATACATTCACCCCAGTACAAGGATCTGGGCCTAAATCCATCGTTTTTTTGCACTCCACACCACCCTGGGTTAGACACTGGCTATATGCAAATCAGCTCTGACCCTGTGCCTCATGGGAACAGTCCAGTCCGAACTACCAAGCCAAGTCTTTCCCAGACCGGAATCAAGCATCCAAGGACCGGTTTCTGGCTATCAGCCTTCATCAGCTTGGATAGCTTGACTCCAGTGGTGTGGAGAGCCTGAGACTCACGTCTGAGCATACCCAGCCCACTCGGGGTGAAAATTGCAAAAAACACAGTTGATGGACAGAATGTAGAATAATGTCATACATTCACCCCAGTACAAGGATCTGGGCCTAAATCCATCGTATTTTTTGCACTCCACACCACCCTGGGTTAGACACTGGCTATTTGCAAATCAGCTCTGACCCTGTGCCTCATGGGAACAGTCCAGTCCGAACTACCAAGCCAAGTCTTTCCCAGACCGGAATCAAGCATCCAAGGACCGGTTTCTGGCTATCAGCCTTCATCAGCCTGGATAGCTTGACTCCAGTGGTGTGGAGAGCCTAGGACTCACGTCTGAGCATACCCAGCCCACTCGGGGTGATAATTGCAAAAAACACAGTTGATGGACAGAATGTAGAACAATGTCATTCATTTACCCCAGTACAAGGATCTGGGCCTAAATCCATCGTTTTTTTGCACTCCACACCACCCTGGGTTAGACACTGGCTATATGCAAATCATCTCTGACCCTGTGACTCATGGGAACAGTCCAGTCCGAACTACCAAGCCAAGTCTTTCCCAGACCGGAATCAAGCATCCAAGGACCGGTTTCTGGCTATCAGCCTTCATCAGCCTGGATAGCTTGACTCCAGTGGTGTGGAGGGCCTGGGACTCACGTCTGAGCATACCCAGCCCACTCGGGGTGAAAATTGCAAAAAACACAGTTGATGGACAGAATATAGAACAATGTCATACATTCACCCCAGTACAAGGATCTGGGCCTAAATCCATCGTTTTTTTGCACTCCACACCACCCTGGGTTAGACACTGGCTATATGCAAATCAGCTCTGACCCTGTGCCTCATGGGAAGAGTCCAGTCCGAACTACCAAGCCAAGTCTTTCCCAGACCGGAATCAAGCATCCAAGGACTGTTTTCTGGCTATCAGCCTTCATCATCCTGGATAGCTTGACTCCAGTGGTGTGGAGAGCCTGGGACTCACGTCTGAGCATACCCCGACCACTCGGGGTGAAAATTGCAAAAAAAACACAGTTGATGGACAGAATGTAGAACAATGTCATACATTCACCCCAGTACAAGGATCTGGGCCTAAATCCATCGTTTTTTTGCACTCCACACCACCCTGGGTTAGACACTGGCTATATGCAAATCAGCTCTGACCCTGTGCCTCATGGGAACAGTCCAGTCCGAACTACCAAGCCAAGTCTTTCCCAGACCGGAATCAAGCATCCAAGGACCGGTTTCTGGCTATCAGCCTTCATCAGCTTGGATAGCTTGACTCCAGTAGTGTGGAGAGCCTTGGACTCACGTCTGAGCATACCCAGCCCACTCGGGGTGAAAATTGCAAAAAACACAGTTGATGGACAGAATGTAGAATAATGTCATACATTCACCCCAGTACATGGATCTGGGCCTAAATCCATCGTTTGTTTGCACTCCACACCACCCTGGGTTAGACACTGGCTATATGCAAATCAGCTCTGACCCTGTGCCTCATGGGAACAGTCCAGTCCGAACTACCAAGCCAAGTCTTTCCCAGACCGGAATCAAGCATCCAAGGACCGGTTTCTGGCTATCAGCCTTCATCAGCTTGGATAGCTTGACTCCAGTAGTGTGGAGAGCCTTGGACTCACGTCTGAGCATACCCAGCCCACTCGGGGTGAAAATTGCAAAAAACACAGTTGATGGACAGAATGTAGAATAATGTCATACATTCACCCCAGTACAAGGATCTGGGCCTAAATCCATTGTTTTTTTGCACTCCACACCACCCTGGGTTAGACACTAGCTATATGCAAATCAGCTCTGACCCTGTGCCTCATGGGAACAGTCCAGTCCGAACTACCAAGCCAAGTCTTTCCCAGACCGGAATCAAGCATACAAGGACCGGTTTCTGGCTATCAGCCTTCATCAGCCTGGATAGCTTGACTCCAGTGGTGTGGAGAGCCTGGGACTCACGTCTGAGCATACCCAGCCCACTCGGGGTGAAAATTGCAAAAAACACAGTTGATGGACAGAATGTAAAACAATGTCATACATTCACCCCAGTACAAGGATCTGGGCCTAAATCCATCGTTTTTTTGCACTTCACACCACCCTTGGTTAGACACTGGCTATATGCAAATCAGCTCTGACCCTGTGCCTCATGGGAAAAGTCCAGTCTGAACTACCAAGCCAAGTCTTTCCCAGACCGGAATCAAGCATCCAAGGACCGGTTTCTGGCTATCAGCCTTCATCAGCCTGGATAGCTTGACTCCAGTGGTGTGGAGAGCCTGGGACTCACGTCTGAGCATACCCAGCCCACTCGGGGTGAAAATTGCAAAAAAACACAGTTGATGGACAGAATGTAGAACAATGTCATACATTCACCCCAGTACAAGGATCTGGGCCTAAATCCATCGTATTTTTTGCACTCCACACCACCCTGGGTTAGACACTGGCTATATGCAAATCAGCTCTGACCCTGTGCCTCATGGGAACAGTCCAGTCCGAACTACCAAGCCAAGTCTTTCCCAGACCGGAATCAAGCATCCAAGGACCGGTTTCTGGCTATCAGCCTTCATCAGCCTGGATAGCTTGACTCCAGTGGTGTGGAGAGCCTGGGACTCACGTCTGAGCATACCCAGCCCACTCGGGGTGATAATTGCAAAAAACACAGTTGATGGACAGAATGTAGAACAATGTCATACATTTACCCCAGTACAAGGATCTGGGCCTAAATCCATCGTTTGTTTGCACTCCACACCACCCTGGGTTAGACACTGGCTATATGCAAATCAGCTCTGACCCTGTGCCTCATGGGAACAGTCCAGTCCGAACTACCAAGCCAAGTCTTTCCCAGACCGGAATCAAGCATCCAAGGACCGGTTTCTGGCTATCAGCCTTCATGAGCCTGGATAGCTTGACTCCAGTGGTGTGGAGAGCCTGGGACTCACGTCTGAGCATACCCAGCCCACTCGGGGTGAAAATTGCAAAAAACTCAGTTGATGGACAGAATGTAGAACAATGTAATACATTCACCCCAGTACAAGGATCTGGGCCTAAATCCATCGTATTTTTTGCACTCCACACCACCCTGGGTTAGACACTGGCTATATGCAAATCAGCTCTGACCCTGTGCCTCATGGGAACAGTCCAGTCCGAACTACCAAGCCAAGTCTTTCCCAGACCGGAATCAAGCATCCAAGGACCGGTTTCTGGCTATCAGCCTTCATCAGCCTGGATAGCTTGACTCCAGTGGTGTGGAGAGCCTGGGACTCACGTCTGAGCATACCCAGCCCACTCGGGGTGATAATTGCAAAAAACACAGTTGATGGACAGAATATAGAACAATGTCATACATTTACCCCAGTACATGGATCTGGGCCTAAATCCATCGTTTGTTTGCACTCCACACCACCCTGGGTTAGACACTGGCTATATGCAAATCAGCTCTGACCCTGTGCCTCATGGGAACAGTCCAGTCCGAACTACCAAGCCAAGTCTTTCCCAGACCGGAATCAAGCATCCAAGGACCGGTTTCTGGCTATCAGCCTTCATCAGCCTGGATAGCTTGTCTCCAGTGGTGTGGAGAGCCTGGGACTCACTTCTGAGCATACCCAGCCCACTCGGGTTGAAAATTGCAAAAAACACAGTTGATGGACAGAATGTAGAACAATGTCATACATTCACCCCAGTACAAGGATCTGGGCATAAATCCATCGTATTTTTTGCACTCCACACCACCCTGGGTTAGACACTGGCTATATGCAAATCAGGTCTGACCCTGTGCCTCATGGGAACAGTCCAGTCCGAACTACCAAGCCAAGTCTTTCCCAGACCGGAATCAAGCATCCAAGGACCGGTTTCTGGCTATCAGCCTTCATCAGCTTGGATAGCTTGACTCCAGTGGTGTGGAGAGCCTGAGACTCACGTCTGAGCATACCCAGCCCACTCGGGGTGAAAATTGCAAAAAACACAGTTGATGGACAGAATGTAGAATAATGTCATACATTCACCCCAGTACAAGGATCTGGGCCTAAATCCATCGTATTTTTTGCACTCCACACCACCCTGGGTTAGACACTGGCTATTTGCAAATCAGCTCTGACCCTGTGCCTCATGGGAACAGTCCAGTCCGAACTACCAAGCCAAGTCTTTCCCAGACCGGAATCAAGCATCCAAGGACCGGTTTCTGGCTATCAGCCTTCATCAGCCTGGATAGCTTGACTCCAGTGGTGTGGAGAGCCTGGGACTCACGTCTGAGCATACCCAGCCCACTCGGGGTGATAATTGCAAAAAACACAGTTGATGGACAGAATGTAGAACAATGTCATTCATTTACCCCAGTACAAGGATCTGGGCCTAAATCCATCGTTTTTTTGCACTCCACACCACCCTGGGTTAGACACTGGCTATATGCAAATCAGCTCTGACCCTGTGCCTCATGGGAACAGTCCAGTCCGAACTACCAAGCCAAGTCTTTCCCAGACCGGAATCAAGCATCCAAGGACTGTTTTCTGGCTATCAGCCTTCATCATCCTGGATAGCTTGACTCCAGTGGTGTGGAGAGCCTGGGACTCACGTCTGAGCATACCCAGCCCACTCGGGGTGAAAATTGCAAAAAAAACACAGTTGATGGACAGAATGTAGAACAATGTCATACATTCACCCCAGTACAAGGATCTGGGCCTAAATCCATCGTTTTTTTGCACTCCACACCACCCTGGGTTAGACACTGGCTATATGCAAATCAGCTCTGACCCTGTGCCTCATGGGAACAGTCCAGTCCGAACTACCAAGCCAAGTCTTTCCCAGACCGGAATCAAGCATCCAAGGACCGGTTTCTGGCTATCAGCCTTCATCAGCCTGGATAGCTTGACTCCAGTGGTGTGGAGAGCCTGGGACTCACGTCTGAGCATACCCAGCCCACTCGGGGTGAAAATTGCAAAAAACACAGTTGATGGACAGAATGTAGAACAATGTCATACATTCACCCCAGTACAAGGATCTGGGCCTAAATCCATCGTATTTTTTGCACTCCACACCACCCTGGGTTAGACACTGGCTATATGCAAATCAGCTCTGACCCTGTGCCTCATGGGAACAGTCCAGTCCGAACTACCAAGCCAAGTCTTTCCCAGACCGGAATCAAGCATCCAGGACCGGTTTCTGGCTATCAGCCTTCATCATCCTGGATAGCTTGACTCCACTGGTGTGGAGAGCCTGGGACTCACGTCTGAGCATACCCAGCCCACTCGGGGTGATAATTGCAAAAAACACAGTTGATGGACAGAATGTAGAACAATGTCATACATTTACCCCAGTACAAGGATCTGGGCCTAAATCCATCGTTTGTTTGCACTCCACACCACCCTGGGTTAGACACTGGCTATATGCAAATCAGCTCTGACCCTGTGCCTCATGGGAACAGTCCAGTCCGAACTACCAAGCCAAGTCTTTCCCAGACCGGAATCAAGCATCCAAGGACCGGTTTCTGGCTATCAGCCTTCATCAGCCTGGATAGCTTGACTCCAGTGGTGTGGAGAGCCTGGGACTCACGTCTGAGCATACCCAGCCCACTCTGGGTGAAAATTGCAAAAAACACAGTTGATGGACAGAATGTAGAACAATGTCATACATTCACCCCAGTACAAGGATCTGGGCCTAAATCCATCGTTTGTTTGCACTCCACACCACCCTGGGTTAGACACTGGCTATATGCAAATCAGCTCTGAACCTGTGACTCATGGGAACAGTCCAGTCCGAACTACCAAGCCAAGTCTTTCCCAGACCGGAATCAAGCATCCAAGGACCGGTTTCTGGCTATCAGCCTTCATCAGCCTGGATAGCTTGACTCCAGTGGTGTGGAGAGCCTGGGACTCACGTCTGAGCATACCCAGCCCACTCGGGGTGAAAATGCAAAAAACACAGTTGATGGACAGAATGTAGAACAATGTCATACATTCACCCCAGTACAAGGATCTGGGCCTAAATCCATTGTTTTTTTGCACTCCACACCACCCTGGGTTAGACACTGGCTATATGCAAATCAGCTCTGACCCTGTGCCTCATGGGAACAGTCCAGTCCGAACTACCAAGCCAAGTCTTTCCAAGACCGGAATCAAGCATCCAAGGACCGGTTTCTGGCTATCAGCCTTCATCAGCCTGGATAGCTTGACTCCAGTGGTGTGGAGAGCCTGCGACTCACGTCTGAGCATACCCAGCCCACTCGGGGTGAAAATTGCAAAAAACACAGTTGATGGACAGAATGTAGAATAATGTCATACATTCACCCCACTACAAGGATCTGGGCCTAAATCCATCGTATTTTTTGCACTCCACACCACCCTGGGTTAGACACTGGCTATTTGCAAATCAGCTCTGACCCTGTGCCTCATGGGAACAGTCCAGTCCGAACTACCAAGCCAAGTCTTTCCCAGACCGGAATCAAGCATCCAAGGACCGGTTTCTGGCTATCAGCCTTCATCAGCCTGGATAGCTTGACTCCAGTGGTGTGGAGAGCCTGGGACTCACGTCTGAGCATACCCAGCCCACTCGGGGTGATAATTGCAAAAAACACAGTTGATGGACAGAATGTAGAACAATGTCATTCATTTACCCCAGTACAAGGATCTGGGCCTAAATCCATCGTTTTTTTGCACTCCACACCACCCTGGGTTAGACACTGGCTATATGCAAATCAGCTCTGACCCTGTGACTCATGGGAACAGTCCAGTCCGAACTACCAAGCCAAGTCTTTCCCAGACCGGAATCAAGCATCCAAGGACCGGTTTCTGGCTATCAGCCTTCATCAGCCTGGATAGCTTGACTCCAGTGGTGTGGAGGGCCTGGGACTCACGTCTGAGCATACCCAGCCCACTCGGGGTGAAAATTGCAAAAAACACAGTTGATGGACAGAATGTAGAACAATGTCATACATTCACCCCAGTACAAGGATCTGGGCCTAAATCCATTGTTTTTTTGCACTCCACACCACCCTGGGTTAGAAACTGGCTATATGCAAATCAGCTCTGACCCTGTGCCTCATGGGAACAGTCCAGTCCGAACTACCAAGCCAAGTCTTTCCCAGACCGGAATCAAGCATCCAAGGACCGGTTTCTGGCTATCAGCCTTCATCAGCTTGGATAGCTTGACTCAAGTGGTGTGGAGAGCCTGGGACTCACGTCTGAGCATACCCAGCCCACTCGGGGTGAAAATTGCAAAAAACACAGTTGATGGACAGAATGTAGAATAATGTCATACATTCACCCCAGTACAAGGATCTGGGCCTAAATCCATCGTTTTTTTGCACTCCACACCACCCTGGGTTAGACACTGGCTATATGCAAATCAGCTCTGACCCTGTGCCTCATGGGAACAGTCCAGTCCGAACTACCAAGCCAAGTCTTTCCCAGACCGGAATCAAGCATCCAAGGACTGTTTTCTGGCTATCAGCCTTCATCATCCTGGATAGCTTGACTCCAGTGGTGTGGAGAGCCTGGGACTCACGTCTGAGCATACCCAGACCACTCGGGGTGAAAATTGCAAAAAAAACGCAGTTGATGGACAGAATGTAGAACAATGTCATACATTCACCCCAGTACAAGGATCTGGGCCTAAATCCATCGTTTTTTTGCACTCCACACCACCCTGGGTTAGACACTGGCTATATGCAAATCAGCTCTGACCCTGTGCCTCATGGGAACAGTCCAGTCCGAACTACCAAGCCAAGTCTTTCCCAGACCGGAATCAAGCATCCAAGGACCGGTTTCTGGCTATCAGCCTCATCAGCCTGGATAGCTTGACTCCAGTGGTGTGGAGAGCCTGGGACTCACGTCTGAGCATACCCAGCCCACTCGGGGTGAAAATTGCAAAAAACACAGTTGATGGACAGAATGTAGAACAATGTCATACATTCACCCCAGTACAAGGATCTGGGCCTAAATCCATCGTATTTTTTGCACTCCACACCACCCTGGGTTAGACACTGGCTATATGCAAATCAGCTCTGACCCTGTGCCTCATGGGAACAGTCCAGTCCGAACTACCAAGCCAAGTCTTTCCCAGACCGGAATCAAGCATCCAAGGACCGGTTTCTGGCTATCAGCCTTCATCAGCCTGGATAGCTTGACTCCAGTGGTGTGGAGAGCCTGGGACTCACGTCTGAGCATACCCAGCCCACTCGGGGTGATAATTGCAAAAAACACAGTTGATGGACAGAATGTAGAACAATGTCATACATTTACCCCAGTACAAGGATCTGGGCCTAAATCCATCGTTTGTTTGCACTCCACACCACCCTGGGTTAGACACTGGCTATATGCAAATCAGCTCTGACCCTGTGACTCATGGGAACAGTCCAGTCCGAACTACCTAGCCAAGTCTTTCCCAGACCGGAATCAAGCATCCAAGGACCGGTTTCTGGCTATCAGCCTTCATCAGCCTGGATAGCTTGACTCCAGTGGTGTGGAGAGCCTGGGACTCACGTCTGAGCATACCCAGCCCACTCGGGGTGAAAATTGCAAAAAACACAGTTGATGGACAGAATGTAGAACAATGTCATACATTCACCCCAGTACAAGGATCTGGGCCTAAATCCATTGTTTTTTTGCACTCCACACCACCCTGGGTTAGACACTGGCTATATGCAAATCAGCTCTTACCCTGTGCCTCATGGGAACAGTCCAGTCCGAACTACCAAGCCAAGTCTTTCCCAGACCGGAATCAAGCATCCAAGGACCGGTTTCTGGCTATCAGCCTTCATCAGCTTGGATAGCTTGACTCCAGTGGTGTGGAGAGCCTGGGACTCACGTCTGAGCATACCCAGCCCACTCGGGGTGAAAATTGCAAAAAACACAGTTGATGGACAGAATGTAGAATAATGTCATACATTCACCCCAGTACAAGGATCTGGGCCTAAATCCATCGTATTTTTTGCACTCCACACCACCCTGGGTTAGACACTGGCTATTTGCAAATCAGCTCTGACCCTGTGCCTCATGGGAACATTCCAGTCCGAACTACCAAGCCAAGTCTTTCCCAGACCGGAATCAAGCATCCAAGGACCGGTTTCTGGCTATCAGCCTTCATCAGCCTGGATAGCTTGACTCCAGTGGTGTGGAGAGCCTGGGACTCACGTCTGAGCATACCCAGCCCACTCGGGGTGATAATTGCAAAAAACACAGTTGATGGACAGAATGTAGAACAATGTCATTCATTTACCCCAGTACAAGGATCTGGGCCTAAATCAATCGTTTTTTTTGCACTCCACACCACCCTGGGTTAGACACTGGCTATATGCAAATCAGCTCTGACCCTGTGACTCATGGGAACAGTCCAGTCCGAACTACCAAGCCAAATCTTTCCCAGACCGGAATCAAGCATCCAAGGACCGGTTTCTGGCTATCAGCCTTCATCAGCCTGGATAGCTTGACTCCAGTGGTGTGGAGAGCCTGGGACTCACGTCTGAGCATACCCAGCCCACTCGGGGTGATAATTGCAAAAAACACAGTTGATGGACAGAATGTAGAACAATGTCATTCATTTACCCCAGTACAAGGATCTGGGCCTAAATCAATCGTTTTTTTGCACTCCACACCACCCTGGGTTAGACACTGGCTATATGCAAATCAGCTCTGACCCTGTGCCTCATGGGAACAGTCCAGTCCGAACTACCAAGCCAAGTCTTTCCCAGACCGGAATCAAGCATCCAAGGACTGTTTTCTGGCTATCAGCCTTCATCATCCTGGATAGCTTGACTCCAGTGGTGTGGAGAGCCTGGGACTCACGTCTGAGCATACCCAGCCCACTCGGGGTGAAAATTGCAAAAAAAACACAGTTGATGGACAGAATGTAGAACAATGTCATACATTCACCCCAGTACAAGGATCTGGGCCTAAATCCATCGTTTTTTTGCACTCCACACCACCCTGGGTTAGACACTGGCTATATGCAAATCAGCTCTGACCCTGTGCCTCATGGGAACAGTCCAGTCCGAACTACCAAGCCAAGTCTTTCCCAGACCGGAATCAAGCATCCAAGGACCGGTTTCTGGCTATCAGCCTTCATCAGCCTGGATAGCTTGACTCCAGTGGTGTGGAGAGCCTGGGACTCACGTCTGAGCATACCCAGCCCACTCGGGGTGAAAATTGCAAAAAACACAGTTGATGGACAGAATGTAGAACAATGTCATACATTCACCCCAGTACAAGGATCTGGGCCTAAATCCATCGTATTTTTTGCACTCCACACCACCCTGGGTTAGACACTGGCTATATGCAAATCAGCTCTGACCCTGTGCCTCATGGGAACAGTCCAGTCCGAACTACCAAGCCAAGTCTTTCCCAGACCGGAATCAAGCATCCAGGACCGGTTTCTGGCTATCAGCCTTCATCATCCTGGATAGCTTGACTCCACTGGTGTGGAGAGCCTGGGACTCACGTCTGAGCATACCCAGCCCACTCGGGGTGATAATTGCAAAAAACACAGTTGATGGACAGAATGTAGAACAATGTCATACATTTACCCCAGTACAAGGATCTGGGCCTAAATCCATCGTTTGTTTGCACTCCACACCACCCTGGGTTAGACACTGGCTATATGCAAATCAGCTCTGACCCTGTGCCTCATGGGAACAGTCCAGTCCGAACTACCAAGCCAAGTCTTTCCCAGACCGGAATCAAGCATCCAAGGACCGGTTTCTGGCTATCAGCCTTCATCAGCCTGGATAGCTTGACTCCAGTGGTGTGGAGAGCCTGGGACTCACGTCTGAGCATACCCAGCCCACTCTGGGTGAAAATTGCAAAAAACACAGTTGATGGACAGAATGTAGAACAATGTCATACATTCACCCCAGTACAAGGATCTGGGCCTAAATCCATCGTTTGTTTGCACTCCACACCACCCTGGGTTAGACACTGGCTATATGCAAATCAGCTCTGAACCTGTGACTCATGGGAACAGTCCAGTCCGAACTACCAAGCCAAGTCTTTCCCAGACCGGAATCAAGCATCCAAGGACCGGTTTCTGGCTATCAGCCTTCATCAGCCTGGATAGCTTGACTCCAGTGGTGTGGAGAGCCTGGGACTCACGTCTGAGCATACCCAGCCCACTCGGGGTGAAAATGCAAAAAACACAGTTGATGGACAGAATGTAGAACAATGTCATACATTCACCCCAGTACAAGGATCTGGGCCTAAATCCATTGTTTTTTTGCACTCCACACCACCCTGGGTTAGACACTGGCTATATGCAAATCAGCTCTGACCCTGTGCCTCATGGGAACAGTCCAGTCCGAACTACCAAGCCAAGTCTTTCCAAGACCGGAATCAAGCATCCAAGGACCGGTTTCTGGCTATCAGCCTTCATCAGCCTGGATAGCTTGACTCCAGTGGTGTGGAGAGCCTGCGACTCACGTCTGAGCATACCCAGCCCACTCGGGGTGAAAATTGCAAAAAACACAGTTGATGGACAGAATGTAGAACAATGTCATACATTCACCCCAGTACAAGGATCTGGGCCTAAATCCATCGTTTTTTTGCACTCCACACCACCCTGGGTTAGACACTGGCTATATGCAAATCAGCTCTGACCCTGTGCCTCATGGGAACAGTCCAGTCCGAACTACCAAGCCAAGTCTTTCGCAGACCGGAATCAAGCATCCAAGGACCGGTTTCTGGCTATCAGCCTTCATCAGCTTGGATAGCTTGACTCCAGTGGTGTGGAGAGCCTGGGACTCACGTCTGAGCATACCCAGCCCACTCGGGGTGAAAATTGCAAAAAACACAGTTGATGGACAGAATGTAGAATAATGTCATACATTCACCCCACTACAAGGATCTGGGCCTAAATCCATCGTATTTTTTGCACTCCACACCACCCTGGGTTAGACACTGGCTATTTGCAAATCAGCTCTGACCCTGTGCCTCATGGGAACAGTCCAGTCCGAACTACCAAGCCAAGTCTTTCCCAGACCGGAATCAAGCATCCAAGGACCGGTTTCTGGCTATCAGCCTTCATCAGCCTGGATAGCTTGACTCCAGTGGTGTGGAGAGCCTGGGACTCACGTCTGAGCATACCCAGCCCACTCGGGGTGATAATTGCAAAAAACACAGTTGATGGACAGAATGTAGAACAATGTCATTCATTTACCCCAGTACAAGGATCTGGGCCTAAATCCATCGTTTTTTTGCACTCCACACCACCCTGGGTTAGACACTGGCTATATGCAAATCAGCTCTGACCCTGTGACTCATGGGAACAGTCCAGTCCGAACTACCAAGCCAAGTCTTTCCCAGACCGGAATCAAGCATCCAAGGACCGGTTTCTGGCTATCAGCCTTCATCAGCCTGGATAGCTTGACTCCAGTGGTGTGGAGGGCCTGGGACTCACGTCTGAGCATACCCAGCCCACTCGGGGTGAAAATTGCAAAAAACACAGTTGATGGACAGAATGTAGAACAATGTCATACATTCACCCCAGTACAAGGATCTGGGCCTAAATCCATTGTTTTTTTGCACTCCACACCACCCTGGGTTAGAAACTGGCTATATGCAAATCAGCTCTGACCCTGTGCCTCATGGGAACAGTCCAGTCCGAACTACCAAGCCAAGTCTTTCCCAGACCGGAATCAAGCATCCAAGGACCGGTTTCTGGCTATCAGCCTTCATCAGCTTGGATAGCTTGACTCAAGTGTTGTGGAGAGCCTGGGACTCACGTCTGAGCATACCCAGCCCACTCGGGGTGAAAATTGCAAAAAACACAGTTGATGGACAGAATGTAGAATAATGTCATACATTCACCCCAGTACAAGGATCTGGGCCTAAATCCATCGTTTTTTTGCACTCCACACCACCCTGGGTTAGACACTGGCTATATGCAAATCAGCTCTGACCCTGTGCCTCATGGGAACAGTCCAGTCCGAACTACCAAGCCAAGTCTTTCCCAGACCGGAATCAAGCATCCAAGGACTGTTTTCTGGCTATCAGCCTTCATCATCCTGGATAGCTTGACTCCAGTGGTGTGGAGAGCCTGGGACTCACGTCTGAGCATACCCAGACCACTCGGGGTGAAAATTGCAAAAAAAACGCAGTTGATGGACAGAATGTAGAACAATGTCATACATTCACCCCAGTACAAGGATCTGGGCCTAAATCCATCGTTTTTTTGCACTCCACACCACCCTGGGTTAGACACTGGCTATATGCAAATCAGCTCTGACCCTGTGCCTCATGGGAACAGTCCAGTCCGAACTACCAAGCCAAGTCTTTCCCAGACCGGAATCAAGCATCCAAGGACCGGTTTCTGGCTATCAGCCTCATCAGCCTGGATAGCTTGACTCCAGTGGTGTGGAGAGCCTGGGACTCACGTCTGAGCATACCCAGCCCACTCGGGGTGAAAATTGCAAAAAACACAGTTGATGGACAGAATGTAGAACAATGTCATACATTCACCCCAGTACAAGGATCTGGGCCTAAATCCATCGTATTTTTTGCACTCCACACCACCCTGGGTTAGACACTGGCTATATGCAAATCAGCTCTGACCCTGTGCCTCATGGGAACAGTCCAGTCCGAACTACCAAGCCAAGTCTTTCCCAGACCGGAATCAAGCATCCAAGGACCGGTTTCTGGCTATCAGCCTTCATCAGCCTGGATAGCTTGACTCCAGTGGTGTGGAGAGCCTGGGACTCACGTCTGAGCATACCCAGCCCACTCGGGGTGATAATTGCAAAAAACACAGTTGATGGACAGAATGTAGAACAATGTCATACATTTACCCCAGTACAAGGATCTGGGCCTAAATCCATCGTTTGTTTGCACTCCACACCACCCTGGGTTAGACACTGGCTATATGCAAATCAGCTCTGACCCTGTGACTCATGGGAACAGTCCAGTCCGAACTACCTAGCCAAGTCTTTCCCAGACCGGAATCAAGCATCCAAGGACCGGTTTCTGGCTATCAGCCTTCATCAGCCTGGATAGCTTGACTCCAGTGGTGTGGAGAGCCTGGGACTCACGTCTGAGCATACCCAGCCCACTCGGGGTGAAAATTGCAAAAAACACAGTTGATGGACAGAATGTAGAACAATGTCATACATTCACCCCAGTACAAGGATCTGGGCCTAAATCCATTGTTTTTTTGCACTCCACACCACCCTGGGTTAGACACTGGCTATATGCAAATCAGCTCTGACCCTGTGCCTCATGGGAACAGTCCAGTCCGAACTACCAAGCCAAGTCTTTCCCAGACCGGAATCAAGCATCCAAGGACCGGTTTCTGGCTATCAGCCTTCATCAGCTTGGATAGCTTGACTCCAGTGGTGTGGAGAGCCTGGGACTCACGTCTGAGCATACCCAGCCCACTCGGGGTGAAAATTGCAAAAAACACAGTTGATGGACAGAATGTAGAATAATGTCATACATTCACCCCAGTACAAGGATCTGGGCCTAAATCCATCGTATTTTTTGCACTCCACACCACCCTGGGTTAGACACTGGCTATTTGCAAATCAGCTCTGACCCTGTGCCTCATGGGAACATTCCAGTCCGAACTACCAAGCCAAGTCTTTCCCAGACCGGAATCAAGCATCCAAGGACCGGTTTCTGGCTATCAGCCTTCATCAGCCTGGATAGCTTGACTCCAGTGGTGTGGAGAGCCTGGGACTCACGTCTGAGCATACCCAGCCCACTCGGGGTGATAATTGCAAAAAACACAGTTGATGGACAGAATGTAGAACAATGTCATTCATTTACCCCAGTACAAGGATCTGGGCCTAAATCAATCGTTTTTTTGCACTCCACACCACCCTGGGTTAGACACTGGCTATATGCAAATCAGCTCTGACCCTGTGACTCATGGGAACAGTCCAGTCCGAACTACCAAGCCAAATCTTTCCCAGACCGGAATCAAGCATCCAAGGACCGGTTTCTGGCTATCAGCCTTCATCAGCCTGGATAGCTTGACTCCAGTGGTGTGGAGGGCCTGGGACTCACGTCTGAGCATACCCAGCCCACTCGGGGTGAAAATTGCAAAAAACACAGTTGATGGACAGAATGTAGAACAATGTCATACATTCACCCCAGTACAAGGATCTGGGCCTAAATCCATCGTTTTTTTGCACTCCACACCACCCTGGGTTAGACACTGGCTACATGCAAATCAGCTCTGACCCTGTGCCTCATGGGAACAGTCCAGTCCGAACTACCAAGCCAAGTCTTTCCCAGACCGGAATCAAGCATCCAAGGACTGTTTTCTGGCTATCAGCCTTCATCATCCTGGATAGCTTGACTCCAGTGGTGTGGAGAGCCTGGGACTCACGTCTGAGCATACCCAGACCACTCGGGGTGAAAATTGCAAAAAAAACACAGTTGATGGACAGAATGTAGAACAATGTCATACATTCACCCCAGTACAAGGATCTGGGCCTAAATCCATCGTTTTTTTGCACTCCACACCACCCTGGGTTAGACACTGGCTATATGCAAATCAGCTCTGACCCTGTGCCTCATGGGAACAGTCCAGTCCGAACTACCAAGCCAAGTCTTTCCCAGACCGGACTCAAGCATCCAAGGACCGGTTTCTGGCTATCAGCCTTCATCAGCCTGGATAGCTTGACTCCAGTGGTGTGGAGAGCCTGGGACTCACGTCTGAGCATACCCAGCCCACTCGGGGTGAAAATTGCAAAAAACACAGTTGATGGACAGAATGTAGAACAATGTCATACATTCACCCCAGTACAAGGATCTGGGCCTAAATCCATCGTATTTTTTGCACTCCACACCACCCTGGGTTAGACACTGGCTATATGCAAATCAGCTCTGACCCTGTGCCTCATGGGAACAGTCCAGTCTGAACTACCAAGCCAAGTCTTTCCCAGACCGGAATCAAGCATCCAAGGACCGGTTTCTGGCTATCAGCCTTCATCAGCCTGGATAGCTTGACTCCAGTGGTGTGGAGAGCCTGGGACTCACGTCTGAGCATACCCAGCCCACTCGGGGTGATAATTGCAAAAAACACAGTTGATGGACAGAATGTAGAACAATGTCATACATTTACCCCAGTACAAGGATCTGGGCCTAAATCCATCGTTTGTTTGCACTCCACACCACCCTGGGTTAGACACTGGCTATATGCAAATCAGCTCTGACCCTGTGACTCATGAGAACAGTCCAGTCCGAACTACCAAGCCAAGTCTTTCCCAGACCGGAATCAAGCATCCAAGGACCGGTTTCTGGCTATCAGCCTTCATCAGCCTGGATAGCTTGACTCCAGTGGTGTGGAGAGCCTGGGACTCACGTCTGAGCATACCCAGCCCACTCGGGGTGAAAATTGCAAAAAACACAGTTGATGTACAGAATGTAGAACAATGTCATACATTCACCCCAGTACAAGGATCTGGGCCTAAATCCATTGTTTGTTTGCACTCCACACCAACCTGGGTTAGACACTGGCTATATGCAAATCAGCTCTGACCCTGTGACTCATGGGAACAGTCCAGTCCGAACTACCAAGCCAAGTCTTTCCCAGATCGGAATCAAGCATCCAAGGACCGGTTTCTGGCTATCAGCCTTCATCAGCCTGGATAGCTTGACTCCAGTGGTGTGGAGAGCCTGGGACTCACGTCTGAGCATACCCAGCCCACTCGGGGTGAAAATTGCAAAAAACACAGTTGATGGACAGAATGTAGAACAATGTCATACATTCACCCCAGTACAAGGATCTGGGCCTAAATCCATCGTATTTTTTGCACTCCACACCACCCTGGGTTAGACACTGGCTATATGCAAATCAGCTCTGACCCTGTGCCTCATGGGAACAGTCCAGTCTGAACTACCAAGCCAAGTCTTTCCCAGACCGGAATCAAGCATCCAAGGACCGGTTTCTGGCTATCAGCCTTCATCAGCCTGGATAGCTTGACTCCAGTGGTGTGGAGAGCCTGGGACTCACGTCTGAGCATACCCAGCCCACTCGGGGTGATAATTGCAAAAAACACAGTTGATGGACAGAATGTAGAACAATGTCATACATTTACCCCAGTACAAGGATCTGGGCCTAAATCCATCGTTTGTTTGCACTCCACACCACCCTGGGTTAGACACTGGCTATATGCAAATCAGCTCTGACCCTGTGACTCATGGGAACAGTCCAGTCCGAACTACCAAGCCAAGTCTTTCCCAGACCGGAATCAAGCATCCAAGGACCGGTTTCTGGCTATCAGCCTTCATCAGCCTGGATAGCTTGACTCCAGTGGTGTGGAGAGCCTGGGACTCACGTCTGAGCATACCCAGCCCACTCGGGGTGAAAATTGCAAAAAACACAGTTGATGGACAGAATGTAGAACAATGTCATACATTCACCCCAGTACAAGGATCTGGGCCTAAATACATCGTTTGTTTGCACTCCACACCACCCTGGGTTAGACACTGGCTATATGCAAATCAGCTCTGACCCTGTGACTCATGGGAACAGTCCAGTCCGAACTACCAAGCCAAGTCTTTCCCAGATCGGAATCAAGCATCCAAGGACCGGTTTCTGGCTATCAGCCTTCATCAGCCTGGATAGCTTGACTCCAGTGGTGTGGAGAGCCTGGGACTCACGTCTGAGCATACCCAGCCCACTCGGGGTGAAAATGCAAAAAACACAGTTGATGGACAGAATGTAGAACAATGTCATACATTCACCCCAGTACAAGGATCTGGGCCTAAATCCATTGTTTTTTTGCACTCCACACCACCCTGGGTTAGACACTGGCTATATGCAAATCAGCTCTGACCCTGTGCCTCATGGGAACAGTCCAGTCCGAACTACCAAGCCAAGTCTTTCCCAGACCGGAATCAAGCATCCAAGGACCGGTTTCTGGCTATCAGCCTTCATCAGCCTGGATAGCTTGATTCCAGGTTGATAGCTTGTCTCTTGGTGTGGAGAGCCTGCGACTCACGTCTGAGCATACCCAGCCCACTCGGGGTGAAAATTGCAAAAAACACAGTTGATGGACAGAATGTAGAATAATGTCATACATTCACCCCAGTACAAGGATCTGGGCCTAAATCCATCGTATTTTTTGCACTCCACACCACCCTGGGTTAGACACTGGCTGTTTGCAAATCAGCTCTGACCCTGTGCCTCATGGGAACAGTCCAGTCCGAACTACCAAGCCAAGTCTTTCCCAGACCGGAATCAAGCATCCAAGGACCGGTTTCTGGCTATCAGCCTTCATCAGCCTGGATAGCTTGACTCCAGTGGTGTGGAGAGCCTGGGACTCACGTCTGAGCATACCCAGCCCACTCGGGGTGATAATTGCAAAAAACACAGTTGATGGACAGAATGTAGAACAATGTCATTCATTTACCCCAGTACAAGGATCTGGGCCTAAATCCATCGTTTTTTTGCACTCCACACCACCCTGGGTTAGACACTGGCTATATGCAAATCAGCTCTGACCCTGTGACTCATGGGAACAGTCCAGTCCGAACTACCAAGCCAAGTCTTTCCCAGACCGGAATCAAGCATCCAAGGACCGGTTTCTGGCTATCAGCCTTCATCAGCTTGGATAGCTTGACTCAAGTGGTGTGGAGAGCCTGGGACTCACGTCTGAGCATACCCAGCCCACTCGGGGTGAAAATTGCAAAAAACACAGTTGATGGACAGAATGTAGAACAATGTCATTCATTTACCCCAGTACAAGGATCTGGGCCTAAATCAATCGTTTTTTTGCACTCCACACCACCCTGGGTTAGACACTGGCTATATGCAAATCAGCTCTGACCCTGTGCCTCATGGGAACAGTCCAGTCCGAACTACCAAGCCAAGTCTTTCCCAGACCGGAATCAAGCATCCAAGGACTGTTTTCTGGCTATCAGCCTTCATCATCCTGGATAGCTTGACTCCAGTGGTGTGGAGAGCCTGGGACTCACGTCTGAGCATACCCAGCCCACTCGGGGTGAAAATTGCAAAAAAAACACAGTTGATGGACAGAATGTAGAACAATGTCATACATTCACCCCAGTACAAGGATCTGGGCCTAAATCCATCGTTTTTTTGCACTCCACACCACCCTGGGTTAGACACTGGCTATATGCAAATCAGCTCTGACCCTGTGCCTCATGGGAACAGTCCAGTCCGAACTACCAAGCCAAGTCTTTCCCAGACCGGAATCAAGCATCCAAGGACTGTTTTCTGGCTATCAGCCTTCATCATCCTGGATAGCTTGACTCCAGTGGTGTGGAGAGCCTGGGACTCACGTCTGAGCATACCCAGACCACTCGGGGTGAAAATTGCAAAAAAAACACAGTTGATGGACAGAATGTAGAACAATGTCATACATTCACCCCAGTACAAGGATCTGGGCCTAAATCCATCGTTTTTTTGCACTCCACACCACCCTGGGTTAGACACTGGCTATATGCAAATCAGCTCTGACCCTGTGCCTCATGGGAAGAGTCCAGTCCGAACTACCAAGCCAAGTCTTTCCCAGACCGGAATCAAGCATCCAAGGACCGGTTTCTGGCTATCAGCCTTCATCATCCTGGATAGCTTGACTCCAGTGGTGTGGAGAGCCTGGGACTCACGTCTGAGCATACCCAGCCCACTCGGGGTGAAAATTGCAAAAAACACAGTTGATGGACAGAATGTAGAACAATGTCATACATTCATCCCAGTACAAGGATCTGGGCCTAAATCCATCGTATTTTTTGCACTCCACACCACCCTGAGTTAGACACTGGCTATATGCAAATCAGCTCTGACCCTGTGCCTCATGGGAACAGTCCAGTCCGAACTACCAAGCCAAATCTTTCCCAGACCGGAATCAAGCATCCAAGGACCGGTTTCTGGCTATCAGCCTTCATCAGCCTGGATAGCTTGACTCCAGTGGTGTGGAGAGCCTGGGACTCACGTCTGAGCATACCCAGCCCACTCGGGGTGATAATTGCAAAAAACACAGTTGATGGACAGAATGTAGACCAATGTCATACATTTACCCCAGTACAAGGATCTGGGCCTAAATCCATCGTTTGTTTGCACTCCACACCACCCTGGGTTAGACACTGGCTATATGCAAATCAGCTCTGACCCTGTGACTCATGGGAACAGTCCAGTCCGAACTACCAAGCCAAGTCTTTCCCAGACCGGAATCAAGCATCCAAGGACCGGTTTCTGGCTATCAGCCTTCATCAGCCTGGATAGCTTGACTCCAGTGGTGTGGAGAGCCTGGGACTCACGTCTGAGCATACCCAGCCCACTCGGGGTGAAAATTGCAAAAAACACAGTTGATGGGCAGAATGTAGAACAATGTCATACATTCACCCCAGTACAAGGATCTGGGCCTAAATCCATTGTTTTTTTGCACTCCACACCACCCTGGGTTAGACACTGGCTATATGCAAGTCAGCTCTGACCCTGTGCCTCATGGGAACAAGTCCAGTCCGAACTACCAAGCCAAGTCTTTCCCAGACCGGAATCAAGCATCCAAGGACCGGTTTCTGGCTATCAGCCTTCATCAGCCTGGATAGCTTGACTCCAGTGGTGTGGAGAGCCTGCGACTCACGTCTGAGCATACCCAGCCCACTCGGGGTGAAAATTGCAAAAAACACAGTTGATGGACAGAATGTAGAACAATGTCATACATTCACCCCAGTACAAGGATCTGGGCCTAAATCCATCGTTTTTTTGCACTCCACACCACCCTGGGTTAGACACTGGCTATATGCAAATCAGCTCTGACCCTGTGCCCCATGGGAACAGTCCAGTCCGAACTACCAAGCCAAGTCTTTCCCAGACCGGAATCAAGCATCCAAGGACCGGTTTCTGGCTATCAGCCTTCATCAGCTTGGATAGCTTGACTCCAGTGGTGTGGAGAGCCTGAGACTCACGTCTGAGCATACCCAGCCCACTCGGGGTGAAAATTGCAAAAAACACAGTTGATGGACAGAATGTAGAATAATGTCATACATTCACCCCAGTACAAGGATCTGGGCCTAAATCCATCGTATTTTTTGCACTCCACACCACCCTGGGTTAGACACTGGCTATTTGCAAATCAGCTCTGACCCTGTGCCTCATGGGAACAGTCCAGTCCGAACTACCAAGCCAAGTCTTTCCCAGACCGGAATCAAGCATCCAAGGACCGGTTTCTGGCTATCAGCCTTCATCAGCCTGGATAGCTTGACTCCAGTGGTGTGGAGAGCCTGGGACTCACGTCTGAGCATACCCAGCCCACTCGGGGTGATAATTGCAAAAAACACAGTTGATGGACAGAATGTAGAACAATGTCATTCATTTACCCCAGTACAAGGATCTGGGCCTAAATCCATCGTTTTTTTGCACTCCACACCACCCTGGGTTAGACACTGGCTATATGCAAATCAGCTCTGACCCTGTGACTCATGGGAACAGTCCAGTCCGAACTACCAAGCCAAGTCTTTCCCAGACCGGAATCAAGCATCCAAGGACCGGTTTCTGGCTATCAGCCTTCATCAGCCTGGATAGCTTGACTCCAGTGGTGTGGAGAGCCTGGGACTCACGTCTGAGCATACCCAGCCCACTCGGGGTGATAATTGCAAAAAACACAGTTGATGGACAGAATGTAGACCAATGTCATACATTTACCCCAGTACAAGGATCTGGGCCTAAATCCATCGTTTGTTTGCACTCCACACCACCCTGGGTTAGACACTGGCTATATGCAAATCAGCTCTGACCCTGTGACTCATGGGAACAGTCCAGTCCGAACTACCAAGCCAAGTCTTTCCCAGACCGGAATCAAGCATCCAAGGACCGGTTTCTGGCTATCAGCCTTCATCAGCCTGGATAGCTTGACTCCAGTGGTGTGGAGAGCCTGGGACTCACGTCTGAGCATACCCAGCCCACTCGGGGTGAAAATTGCAAAAAACACAGTTGATGGGCAGAATGTAGAACAATGTCATACATTCACCCCAGTACAAGGATCTGGGCCTAAATCCATTGTTTTTTTGCACTCCACACCACCCTGGGTTAGACACTGGCTATATGCAAATCAGCTCTGACCCTGTGCCTCATGGGAACAGTCCAGTCCGAACTACCAAGCCAAGTCTTTCCCAGACCGGAATCAAGCATCCAAGGACCGGTTTCTGGCTATCAGCCTTCATCAGCCTGGATAGCTTGACTCCAGTGGTGTGGAGAGCCTGCGACTCACGTCTGAGCATACCCAGCCCACTCGGGGTGAAAATTGCAAAAAACACAGTTGATGGACAGAATGTAGAACAATGTCATACATTCACCCCAGTACAAGGATCTGGGCCTAAATCCATCGTTTTTTTGCACTCCACACCACCCTGGGTTAGACACTGGCTATATGCAAATCAGCTCTGACCCTGTGCCCCATGGGAACAGTCCAGTCCGAACTACCAAGCCAAGTCTTTCCCAGACCGGAATCAAGCATCCAAGGACCGGTTTCTGGCTATCAGCCTTCATCAGCTTGGATAGCTTGACTCCAGTGGTGTGGAGAGCCTGAGACTCACGTCTGAGCATACCCAGCCCACTCGGGGTGAAAATTGCAAAAAACACAGTTGATGGACAGAATGTAGAATAATGTCATACATTCACCCCAGTACAAGGATCTGGGCCTAAATCCATCGTATTTTTTGCACTCCACACCACCCTGGGTTAGACACTGGCTATTTGCAAATCAGCTCTGACCCTGTGCCTCATGGGAACAGTCCAGTCCGAACTACCAAGCCAAGTCTTTCCCAGACCGGAATCAAGCATCCAAGGACCGGTTTCTGGCTATCAGCCTTCATCAGCCTGGATAGCTTGACTCCAGTGGTGTGGAGAGCCTGGGACTCACGTCTGAGCATACCCAGCCCACTCGGGGTGATAATTGCAAAAAACACAGTTGATGGACAGAATGTAGAACAATGTCATTCATTTACCCCAGTACAAGGATCTGGGCCTAAATCCATCGTTTTTTTGCACTCCACACCACCCTGGGTTAGACACTGGCTATATGCAAATCAGCTCTGACCCTGTGACTCATGGGAACAGTCCAGTCCGAACTACCAAGCCAAGTCTTTCCCAGACCGGAATCAAGCATCCAAGGACCGGTTTCTGGCTATCAGCCTTCATCAGCCTGGATAGCTTGACTCCAGTGGTGTGGAGGGCCTGGGACTCACGTCTGAGCATACCCAGCCCACTCGGGGTGAAAATTGCAAAAAACACAGTTGATGGACAGAATATAGAACAATGTCATACATTCACCCCAGTACAAGGATCTGGGCCTAAATCTATTGTTTTTTTGCACTCCACACCACCCTGGGTTAGACACTGGCTATATGCAAATCAGCTCTGACCCTGTGCCTCATGGGAACAGTCCAGTCCGAACTACCAAGCCAAGTCTTTCCCAGACCGGAATCAAGCATCCAAGGACCGGTTTCTGGCTATCAGCCTTCATCAGCTTGGATAGCTTGACTCAAGTGGTGTGGAGAGCCTGGGACTCACGTCTGAGCATACCCAGCCCACTCGGGGTGAAAATTGCAAAAAACACAGTTGATGGACAGAATGTAGAATAATGTCATACATTCACCCCAGTACAAGGATCTGGGCCTAAATCCATCGTTTTTTTGCACTCCACACCACCCTGGGTTAGACACTGGCTATATGCAAATCAGCTCTGACCCTGTGCCTCATGGGAACAGTCCAGTCCGAACTACCAAGCCAAGTCTTTCCCAGACCGGAATCAAGCATCCAAGGACTGTTTTCTGGCTATCAGCCTTCATCATCCTGGATAGCTTGACTCCAGTGGTGTGGAGAGCCTGGGACTCACGTCTGAGCATACCCAGACCACTCGGGGTGAAAATTGCAAAAAAAACACAGTTGATGGACAGAATGTAGAACAATGTCATACATTCACCCCAGTACAAGGATCTGGGCCTAAATCCATCGTTTTTTTGCACTCCACACCACCCTGGGTTAGACACTGGCTATATGCAAATCAGCTCTGACCCTGTGCCTCATGGGAACAGTCCAGTCCGAACTACCAAGCCAAGTCTTTCCCAGACCGGAATCAAGCATCCAAGGACCGGTTTCTGGCTATCAGCCTTCATCAGCTTGGATAGCTTGACTCCAGTAGTGTGGAGAGCCTT
This sequence comes from Lissotriton helveticus, assembly GCF_964261635.1. Lineage (NCBI taxonomy): Eukaryota > Metazoa > Chordata > Amphibia > Caudata > Salamandridae > Lissotriton > Lissotriton helveticus. Next base: position 589,211,303 of record NC_136068.1, read on the forward strand.
GGACTCACGTCTGAGCATACCCAGCCCACTCGGGGTGAAAATTGCAAAAAACACAGTTGATGGACAGAATGTAGAATAATGTCATACATTCACCCCAGTACATGGATCTGGGCCTAAATCCATCGTTTGTTTGCACTCCACACCACCCTGGGTTAGACACTGGCTATATGCAAATCAGCTCTGACCCTGTGCCTCATGGGAACAGTCCAGTCCGAACTACCAAGCCAAGTCTTTCCCAGACCGGAATCAAGCATCCAAGGACCGGTTTCTGGCTATCAGCCTTCATCAGCTTGGATAGCTTGACTCCAGTAGTGTGGAGAGCCTTGGACTCACGTCTGAGCATACCCAGCCCACTCGGGGTGAAAATTGCAAAAAACACAGTTGATGGACAGAATGTAGAACAATGTCATACATTCACCCCAGTACAAGGATCTGGGCCTAAATCCATCGTTTTTTTGCACTCCACACCACCCTGGGTTAGACACTGGCTATATGCAAATCAGCTCTGACCCTGTGCCTCATGGGAAGAGTCCAGTCCGAACTACCAAGCCAAGTCTTTCCCAGACCGGAATCAAGCATCCAAGGACCGGTTTCTGGCTATCAGCCTTCATCATCCTGGATAGCTTGACTCCAGTGGTGTGGAGAGCCTGGGACTCACGTCTGAGCATACCCAGCCCACTCGGGGTGATAATTGCAAAAAACACAGTTGATGGACAGAATGTAGAACAATGTCATACATTTACCCCAGTACAAGGATCTGGGCCTAAATCCATCGTTTGTTTGCACTCCACACCACCCTGGGTTAGACACTGGCTATATGCAAATCAGCTCTGACCCTGTGACTCATGGGAACAGTCCAGTCCGAACTACCAAGCCAAGTCTTTCCCAGACCGGAATCAAGCATCCAAGGACCGGTTTCTGGCTATCAGCCTTCATCAGCCTGGATAGCTTGACTCCAGTGGTGTGGAGAGCCTGCGACTCACGTCTGAGCATACCCAGCCCACTCGGGGTGAAAATTGCAAAAAACACAGTTGATGGACAGAATGTAGAACAATGTCATACATTCACCCCAGTACAAGGATCTGGGCCTAAATCCATCGTTTTTTTGCACTCCACACCACCCTGGGTTAGACACTGGCTATATGCAAATCAGCTCTGACCCTGTGCCTCATGGGAACAGTCCAGTCCGAACTACCAAGCCAAGTCTTTCCCAGACCGGAATCAAGCATCCAAGGACCGGTTTCTGGCTATCAGCCTTCATCAGCTTGGATAGCTTGACTCCAGTGGTGTGGAGAGCCTGAGACTCACGTCTGAGCATACCCAGCCCACTCGGGGTGAAAATTGCAAAAAACACAGTTGATGGACAGAATGTAGAATAATGTCATACATTCACCCCAGTACAAGGATCTGGGCCTAAATCCATCGTATTTTTTGCACTCCACACCACCCTGGGTTAGACACTGGCTATTTGCAAATCAGCTCTGACCCTGTGCCTCATGGGAACAGTCCAGTCCGAACTACCAAGCCAAGTCTTTCCCAGACCGGAATCAAGCATCCAAGGACCGGTTTCTGGCTATCAGCCTGGATAGCTTGACTCCAGTGGTGTGGAGAGCCTGGGACTCACGTCTGAGCATACCCAGCCCACTCGGGGTGATAATTGCAAAAAACACAGTTGATGGACAGAATGTAGAACAATGTCATTCATTTACCCCAGTACAAGGATCTGGGCCTAAATCCATCGTTTTTTTGCACTCCACACCACCCTGGGTTAGACACTGGCTATATGCAAATCAGCTCTGACCCTGTGACTCATGGGAACAGTCCAGTCCGAACTACCAAGCCAAGTCTTTCCCAGACCGGAATCAAGCATCCAAGGACCGGTTTCTGGCTATCAGCCTTCATCAGCCTGGATAGCTTGACTCCAGTGGTGTGGAGGGCCTGGGACTCACGTCTGAGCATACCCTGCCCACTCGGGGTGAAAATTGCAAAAAACACAGTTGATGGACAGAATGTAGAACAATGTCATACATTCACCCCAGTACAAGGATCTGGGCCTAAATCCATCGTTTTTTTGCACTCCACACCACCCTGGGTTAGACACTGGCTATATGCAAATCAGCTCTGACCCTGTGCCTCATGGGAACAGTCCAGTCCGAACTACCAAGCCAAGTCTTTCCCAGATCGGAATCAAGCATCCAAGGACCGGTTTCTGGCTATCAGCCTTCATCAGCTTGGATAGCTTGACTCCAGTGGTGTGGAGAGCCTGAGACTCACGTCTGAGCATACCCAGCCCACTTGGGGTGAAAATTGCAAAAAACACAGTTGATGGACAGAATGTAGAATAATGTCATACATTCACCCCAGTACAAGGATCTGGGCCTAAATCCATCGTATTTTTTGCACTCCACACCACCCTGGGTTAGACACTGGCTATTTGCAAATCAGCTCTGACCCTGTGCCTCATGGGAACAGTCCAGTCCGAACTACCAAGCCAAGTCTTTCCCAGACCGGAATCAAGCATCCAAGGACCGGTTTCTGGCTATCAGCCTTCATCAGCTTGGATAGCTTGACTCAAGTGGTGTGGAGAGCCTGGGACTCACGTCTGAGCATACCCAGCCCACTCGGGGTGAAAATTGCAAAAAACACAGTTGATGGACAGAATGTAGAATAATGTCATACATTCACCCCAGTACAAGGATCTGGGCCTAAATCCATCGTTTTTTTGCACTCCACACCACCCTGGGTTAGACACTGGCTATATGCAAATCAGCTCTGACCCTGTGCCTCATGGGAACAGTCCAGTCCGAACTACCAAGCCAAGTCTTTCCCAGACCGGAATCAAGCATCCAAGGACTGTTTTCTGGCTATCAGCCTTCATCATCCTGGATAGCTTGACTCCAGTGGTGTGGAGAGCCTGGGACTCACGTCTGAGCATACCCAGACCACTCGGGGTGAAAATTGCAAAAAAAACACAGTTGATGGACAGAATGTAGAACAATGTCATACATTCACCCCAGTACAAGGATCTGGGCCTAAATCCATCGTTTTTTTGCACTCCACACCACCCTGGGTTAGACACTGGCTATATGCAAATCAGCTCTGACCCTGTGCCTCATGGGAAGAGTCCAGTCCGAACTACCAAGCCAAGTCTTTCCCAGACCGGAATCAAGCATCCAAGGACCGGTTTCTGGCTATCAGCCTTCATCATCCTGGATAGCTTGACTCCAGTGGTGTGGAGAGCCTGGGACTCACGTCTGAGCATACCCAGCCCACTCGGGGTGAAAATTGCAAAAAACACAGTTGATGGACAGAATGTAGAACAATGTCATACATTCACCCCAGTACAAGGATCTGGGCCTAAATCCATCGTATTTTTTGCACTCCACACCACCCTGGGTTAGACACTGGCTATATGCAAATCAGCTCTGACCCTGTGCCTCATGGGAACAGTCCAGTCCGAACTACCAAGCCAAATCTTTCCCAGACCGGAATCAAGCATCCAAGGACCGGTTTCTGGCTATCAGCCTTCATCAGCCTGGATAGCTTGACTCCAGTGGTGTGGAGAGCCTGGGACTCACGTCTGAGCATACCCAGCCCACTCGGGGTGATAATTGCAAAAAACACAGTTGATGGACAGAATGTAGACCAATGTCATACATTTACCCCAGTACAAGGATCTGGGCCTAAATCCATCGTTTGTTTGCACTCCACACCACCCTGGGTTAGACACTGGCTATATGCAAATCAGCTCTGACCCTGTGACTCATGGGAACAGTCCAGTCCGAACTACCAAGCCAAGTCTTTCCCAGACCGGAATCAAGCATCCAAGGACCGGTTTCTGGCTATCAGCCTTCATCAGCCTGGATAGCTTGACTCCAGTGGTGTGGAGAGCCTGGGACTCACGTCTGAGCATACCCAGCCCACTCGGGGTGAAAATTGCAAAAAACACAGTTGATGGACAGAATGTAGAACAATGTCATACATTCACCCCAGTACAAGGATCTGGGCCTAAATCCATCGTTTTTTTGCACTCCACACCACCCTGGGTTAGACACTGGCTATATGCAAATCAGCTCTGACCCTGTGCCCCATGGGAACAGTCCAGTCCGAACTACCAAGCCAAGTCTTTCCCAGACCGGAATCAAGCATCCAAGGACCGGTTTCTGGCTATCAGCCTTCATCAGCTTGGATAGCTTGACTCCAGTGGTGTGGAGAGCCTGAGACTCACGTCTGAGCATACCCAGCCCACTCGGGGTGAAAATTGCAAAAAACACAGTTGATGGACAGAATGTAGAATAATGTCATACATTCACCCCAGTACAAGGATCTGGGCCTAAATCCATCGTATTTTTTGCACTCCACACCACCCTGGGTTAGACACTGGCTATTTGCAAATCAGCTCTGACCCTGTGCCTCATGGGAACAGTCCAGTCCGAACTACCAAGCCAAGTCTTTCCCAGACCGGAATCAAGCATCCAAGGACCGGTTTCTGGCTATCAGCCTTCATCAGCCTGGATAGCTTGACTCCAGTGGTGTGGAGAGCCTGGGACTCACGTCTGAGCATACCCAGCCCACTCGGGGTGATAATTGCAAAAAACACAGTTGATGGACAGAATGTAGAACAATGTCATTCATTTACCCCAGTACAAGGATCTGGGCCTAAATCCATCGTTTTTTTGCACTCCACACCACCCTGGGTTAGACACTGGCTATATGCAAATCAGCTCTGACCCTGTGACTCATGGGAACAGTCCAGTCCGAACTACCAAGCCAAGTCTTTCCCAGACCGGAATCAAGCATCCAAGGACCGGTTTCTGGCTATCAGCCTTCATCAGCCTGGATAGCTTGACTCCAGTGGTGTGGAGGGCCTGGGACTCACGTCTGAGCATACCCAGCCCACTCGGGGTGAAAATTGCAAAAAACACAGTTGATGGACAGAATATAGAACAATGTCATACATTCACCCCAGTACAAGGATCTGGGCCTAAATCTATTGTTTTTTTGCACTCCACACCACCCTGGGTTAGACACTGGCTATATGCAAATCAGCTCTGACCCTGTGCCTCATGGGAACAGTCCAGTCCGAACTACCAAGCCAAGTCTTTCCAAGACGGGAATCAAGCATCCAAGGACCGGTTTCTGGCTATCAGCCTTCATCAGCTTGGATAGCTTGACTCAAGTGGTGTGGAGAGCCTGGGACTCACGTCTGAGCATACCCAGCCCACTCGGGGTGAAAATTGCAAAAAACACAGTTGATGGACAGAATGTAGAATAATGTCATACATTCACCCCAGTACAAGGATCTGGGCCTAAATCCATCGTTTTTTTGCACTCCACACCACCCTGGGTTAGACACTGGCTATATGCAAATCAGCTCTGACCCTGTGCCTCATGGGAACAGTCCAGTCCGAACTACCAAGCCAAGTCTTTCCCAGACCGGAATCAAGCATCCAAGGACTGTTTTCTGGCTATCAGCCTTCATCATCCTGGATAGCTTGACTCCAGTGGTGTGGAGAGCCTGGGACTCACGTCTGAGCATACCCAGACCACTCGGGGTGAAAATTGCAAAAAAAACACAGTTGATGGACAGAATGTAGAACAATGTCATACATTCACCCCAGTACAAGGATCTGGGCCTAAATCCATCGTTTTTTTGCACTCCACACCACCCTGGGTTAGACACTGGCTATATGCAAATCAGCTCTGACCCTGTGCCTCATGGGAACAGTCCAGTCCGAACTACCAAGCCAAGTCTTTCCCAGACCGGAATCAAGCATCCAAGGACCGGTTTCTGGCTATCAGCCTTCATCAGCTTGGATAGCTTGACTCCAGTAGTGTGGAGAGCCTTGGACTCACGTCTGAGCATACCCAGCCCACTCGGGGTGAAAATTGCAAAAAACACAGTTGATGGACAGAATGTAGAATAATGTCATACATTCACCCCAGTACATGGATCTGGGCCTAAATCCATCGTTTGTTTGCACTCCACACCACCCTGGGTTAGACACTGGCTATATGCAAATCAGCTCTGACCCTGTGCCTCATGGGAACAGTCCAGTCCGAACTACCAAGCCAAGTCTTTCCCAGACCGGAATCAAGCATCCAAGGACCGGTTTCTGGCTATCAGCCTTCATCAGCTTGGATAGCTTGACTCCAGTAGTGTGGAGAGCCTTGGACTCACGTCTGAGCATACCCAGCCCACTCGGGGTGAAAATTGCAAAAAACACAGTTGATGGACAGAATGTAGAACAATGTCATACATTCACCCCAGTACAAGGATCTGGGCCTAAATCCATCGTTTTTTTGCACTCCACACCACCCTGGGTTAGACACTGGCTATATGCAAATCAGCTCTGACCCTGGGCCTCATGGGAAGAGTCCAGTCCGAACTACCAAGCCAAGTCTTTCCCAGACCGGAATCAAGCATCCAAGGACCGGTTTCTGGCTATCAGCCTTCATCATCCTGGATAGCTTGACTCCAGTGGTGTGGAGAGCCTGGGACTCACGTCTGAGCATACCCAGCCCACTCGGGGTGAAAATTACAAAAAACACAGTTGATGGACAGAATGTAGAACAATGTCATACATTCACCCCAGTACAAGGATCTGGGCCTAAATCCATCGTATTTTTTGCACTCCACACCACCCTGGGTTAGACACTGGCTATATGCAAATCAGCTCTGACCCTGTGCCTCATGGGAACAGTCCAGTCCGAACTACCAAGCCAAATCTTTCCCAGACCGGAATCAAGCATCCAAGGACCGGTTTCTGGCTATCAGCCTTCATCAGCCTGGATAGCTTGACTCCAGTGGTGTGGAGAGCCTGGGACTCACGTCTGAGCATACCCAGCCCACTCGGGGTGATAATTGCAAAAAACACAGTTGATGGACAGAATGTAGAACAATGTCATACATTTACCCCAGTACAAGGATCTGGGCCTAAATCCATCGTTTGTTTGCACTCCACACCACCCTGGGTTAGACACTGGCTATATGCAAATCAGCTCTGACCCTGTGACTCATGGGAACAGTCCAGTCCGAACTACCAAGCCAAGTCTTTCCCAGACCGGAATCAAGCATCCAAGGACCGGTTTCTGGCTATCAGCCTTCATCAGCCTGGATAGCTTGACTCCAGTGGTGTGGAGAGCCTGCCACTCACGTCTGAGCATACCCAGCCCACTCGGGGTGAAAATTGCAAAAAACACAGTTGATGGACAGAATGTAGAACAATGTCATACATTCACCCCAGTACAAGGATCCGGGCCTAAATCCATCGTTTTTTTGCACTCCACACCACCCTGGGTTAGACACTTGCTATATGCAAATCAGCTCTGACCCTGTGCCTCATGGGAACAGTCCAGTCCGAACTACCAAGCCAAGTCTTTCCCAGACCGGAATCAAGCATCCAAGGACCGGTTTCTGGCTATCAGCCTTCATCAGCTTGGATAGCTTGACTCCAGTGGTGTGGAGAGCCTGAGACTCACGTCTGAGCATACCCAGCCCACTCGGGGTGAAAATTGCAAAAAACACAGTTGATGGACAGAATGTAGAATAATGTCATACATTCACCCCAGTACAAGGATCTGGGCCTAAATCCATCGTATTTTTTGCACTCCACACCACCCTGGGTTAGACACTGGCTATTTGCAAATCAGCTCTGACCCTGTGCCTCATGGGAACAGTCCAGTCCGAACTACCAAGCCAAGTCTTTCCCAGACCGGAATCAAGCATCCAAGGACCGGTTTCTGGCTATCAGCCTTCATCAGCCTGGATAGCTTGACTCCAGTGGTGTGGAGAGCCTGGGACTCACGTCTGAGCATACCCAGCCCACTCGGGGTGATAATTGCAAAAAACACAGTTGATGGACAGAATGTAGAACAATGTCATTCATTTACCCCAGTACAAGGATCTGGGCCTAAATCCATCGTTTTTTTGCACTCCACACCACCCTGGGTTAGACACTGGCTATATGCAAATCAGCTCTGACCCTGTGACTCATGGGAACAGTCCAGTCCAAACTACCAAGCCAAGTCTTTCCCAGACCGGAATCAAGCATCCAAGGACCGGTTTCTGGCTATCAGCCTTCATCAGCCTGGATAGCTTGACTCCAGTGGTGTGGAGGGCCTGGGACTCACGTCTGAGCATACCCTGCCCACTCGGGGTGAAAATTGCAAAAAACACAGTTGATGGACAGAATGTAGAACAATGTCATACATTCACCCCAGTACAAGGATCTGGGCCTAAATCCATCGTTTTTTTGCACTCCACACCACCCTGGGTTAGACACTGGCTATATGCAAATCAGCTCTGACCCTGTGCCTCATGGGAACAGTCCAGTCCGAACTACCAAGCCAAGTCTTTCCCAGACCGGAATCAAGCATCCAAGGACCGGTTTCTGGCTATCAGCCTTCATCAGCTTGGATAGCTTGACTCCAGTGGTGTGGAGAGCCTGAGACTCACGTCTGAGCATACCCAGCCCACTCGGGGTGAAAATTGCAAAAAACACAGTTGATGGACAGAATGTAGAATAATGTCATACATTCACCCCAGTACAAGGATCTGGGCCTAAATCCATCGTATTTTTTGCACTCCACACCACCCTGGGTTAGACACTGGCTATTTGCAAATCAGCTCTGACCCTGTGCCTCATGGGAACAGTCCAGTCCGAACTACCAAGCCAAGTCTTTCCCAGACCGGAATCAAGCATCCAAGGACCGGTTTCTGGCTATCAGCCTTCATCAGCCTGGATAGCTTGACTCCAGTGGTGTGGAGAGCCTAGGACTCACGTCTGAGCATACCCAGCCCACTCGGGGTGATAATTGCAAAAAACACAGTTGATGGACAGAATGTAGAACAATGTCATTCATTTACCCCAGTACAAGGATCTGGGCCTAAATCCATCGTTTTTTTGCACTCCACACCACCCTGGGTTAGACACTGGCTATATGCAAATCATCTCTGACCCTGTGACTCATGGGAACAGTCCAGTCCGAACTACCAAGCCAAGTCTTTCCCAGACCGGAATCAAGCATCCAAGGACCGGTTTCTGGCTATCAGCCTTCATCAGCCTGGATAGCTTGACTCCAGTGGTGTGGAGGGCCTGGGACTCACGTCTGAGCATACCCAGCCCACTCGGGGTGAAAATTGCAAAAAACACAGTTGATGGACAGAATATAGAACAATGTCATACATTCACCCCAGTACAAGGATCTGGGCCTAAATCCATCGTTTTTTTGCACTCCACACCACCCTGGGTTAGACACTGGCTATATGCAAATCAGCTCTGACCCTGTGCCTCATGGGAACAGTCCAGTCCGAACTACCAAGCCAAGTCTTTCCCAGACCGGAATCAAGCATCCAAGGACTGTTTTCTGGCTATCAGCCTTCATCATCCTGGATAGCTTGACTCCAGTGGTGTGGAGAGCCTGGGACTCACGTCTGAGCATACCCCGACCACTCGGGGTGAAAATTGCAAAAAAAACACAGTTGATGGACAGAATGTAGAACAATGTCATACATTCACCCCAGTACAAGGATCTGGGCCTAAATCCATCGTTTTTTGCACTCCACACCACCCTGGGTTAGACACTGGCTATATGCAAATCAGCTCTGACCCTGTGCCTCATGGGAACAGTCCAGTCCGAACTACCAAGCCAAGTCTTTCCCAGACCGGAATCAAGCATCCAAGGACCGGTTTCTGGCTATCAGCCTTCATCAGCTTGGATAGCTTGACTCCAGTAGTGTGGAGAGCCTTGGACTCACGTCTGAGCATACCCAGCCCACTCGGGGTGAAAATTGCAAAAAACACAGTTGATGGACAGAATGTAGAATAATGTCATACATTCACCCCAGTACATGGATCTGGGCCTAAATCCATCGTTTGTTTGCACTCCACACCACCCTGGGTTAGACACTGGCTATATGCAAATCAGCTCTGACCCTGTGCCTCATGGGAACAGTCCAGTCCGAACTACCAAGCCAAGTCTTTCCCAGACCGGAATCAAGCATCCAAGGACCGGTTTCTGGCTATCAGCCTTCATCAGCTTGGATAGCTTGACTCCAGTAGTGTGGAGAGCCTTGGACTCACGTCTGAGCATACCCAGCCCACTCGGGGTGAAAATTGCAAAAAACACAGTTGATGGACAGAATGTAGAATAATGTCATACATTCACCCCAGTACAAGGATCTGGGCCTAAATCCATTGTTTTTTTGCACTCCACACCACCCTGGGTTAGACACTAGCTATATGCAAATCAGCTCTGACCCTGTGCCTCATGGGAACAGTCCAGTCCGAACTACCAAGCCAAGTCTTTCCCAGACCGGAATCAAGCATACAAGGACCGGTTTATGGCTATCAGCCTTCATCAGCCTGGATAGCTTGACTCCAGTGGTGTGGAGAGCCTGGGACTCACGTCTGAGCATACCCAGCCCACTCGGGGTGAAAATTGCAAAAAACACAGTTGATGGACAGAATGTAAAACAATGTCATACATTCACCCCAGTACAAGGATCTGGGCCTAAATCCATCGTTTTTTTGCACTTCACACCACCCTTGGTTAGACACTGGCTATATGCAAATCAGCTCTGACCCTGTGCCTCATGGGAAAAGTCCAGTCTGAACTACCAAGCCAAGTCTTTCCCAGACCGGAATCAAGCATCCAAGGACCGGTTTCTGGCTATCAGCCTTCATCAGCCTGGATAGCTTGACTCCAGTGGTGTGGAGAGCCTGGGACTCACGTCTGAGCATACCCAGCCCACTCGGGGTGAAAATTGCAAAAAAACACAGTTGATGGACAGAATGTAGAACAATGTCATACATTCACCCCAGTACAAGGATCTGGGCCTAAATCCATCGTATTTTTTGCACTCCACACCACCCTGGGTTAGACACTGGCTATATGCAAATCAGCTCTGACCCTGTGCCTCATGGGAACAGTCCAGTCCGAACTACCAAGCCAAGTCTTTCCCAGACCGGAATCAAGCATCCAAGGACCGGTTTCTGGCTATCAGCCTTCATCAGCCTGGATAGCTTGACTCCAGTGGTGTGGAGAGCCTGGGACTCACGTCTGAGCATACCCAGCCCACTCGGGGTGATAATTGCAAAAAACACAGTTGATGGACAGAATGTAGAACAATGTCATACATTTACCCCAGTACAAGGATCTGGGCCTAAATCCATCGTTTGTTTGCACTCCACACCACCCTGGGTTAGACACTGGCTATATGCAAATCAGCTCTGACCCTGTGCCTCATGGGAACAGTCCAGTCCGAACTACCAAGCCAAGTCTTTCCCAGACCGGAATCAAGCATCCAAGGACCGGTTTCTGGCTATCAGCCTTCATGAGCCTGGATAGCTTGACTCCAGTGGTGTGGAGAGCCTGGGACTCACGTCTGAGCATACCCAGCCCACTCGGGGTGAAAATTGCAAAAAACTCAGTTGATGGACAGAATGTAGAACAATGTAATACATTCACCCCAGTACAAGGATCTGGGCCTAAATCCATCGTATTTTTTGCACTCCACACCACCCTGGGTTAGACACTGGCTATATGCAAATCAGCTCTGACCCTGTGCCTCATGGGAACAGTCCAGTCCGAACTACCAAGCCAAGTCTTTCCCAGACCGGAATCAAGCATCCAAGGACCGGTTTCTGGCTATCAGCCTTCATCAGCCTGGATAGCTTGACTCCAGTGGTGTGGAGAGCCTGGGACTCACGTCTGAGCATACCCAGCCCACTCGGGGTGATAATTGCAAAAAACACAGTTGATGGACAGAATATAGAACAATGTCATACATTTACCCCAGTACATGGATCTGGGCCTAAATCCATCGTTTGTTTGCACTCCACACCACCCTGGGTTAGACACTGGCTATATGCAAATCAGCTCTGACCCTGTGCCTCATGGGAACAGTCCAGTCCGAACTACCAAGCCAAGTCTTTCCCAGACCGGAATCAAGCATCCAAGGACCGGTTTCTGGCTATCAGCCTTCATCAGCCTGGATAGCTTGTCTCCAGTGGTGTGGAGAGCCTGGGACTCACTTCTGAGCATACCCAGCCCACTCGGGTTGAAAATTGCAAAAAACACAGTTGATGGACAGAATGTAGAACAATGTCATACATTCACCCCAGTACAAGGATCTGGGCATAAATCCATCGTATTTTTTGCACTCCACACCACCCTGGGTTAGACACTGGCTATATGCAAATCAGCTCTGACCCTGTGCCTCATGGGAACAGTCCAGTCCGAACTACCAAGCCAAGTCTTTCCCAGACCGGAATCAAGCATCCAAGGACCGGTTTCTGGCTATCAGCCTTCATCAGCTTGGATAGCTTGACTCCAGTGGTGTGGAGAGCCTGAGACTCACGTCTGAGCATACCCAGCCCACTCGGGGTGAAAATTGCAAAAAACACAGTTGATGGACAGAATGTAGAATAATGTCATACATTCACCCCAGTACAAGGATCTGGGCCTAAATCCATCGTATTTTTTGCACTCCACACCACCCTGGGTTAGACACTGGCTATTTGCAAATCAGCTCTGACCCTGTGCCTCATGGGAACAGTCCAGTCCGAACTACCAAGCCAAGTCTTTCCCAGACCGGAATCAAGCATCCAAGGACCGGTTTCTGGCTATCAGCCTTCATCAGCCTGGATAGCTTGACTCCAGTGGTGTGGAGAGCCTGGGACTCACGTCTGAGCATACCCAGCCCACTCGGGGTGATAATTGCAAAAAACACAGTTGATGGACAGAATGTAGAACAATGTCATTCATTTACCCCAGTACAAGGATCTGGGCCTAAATCCATCGTTTTTTTGCACTCCACACCACCCTGGGTTAGACACTGGCTATATGCAAATCAGCTCTGACCCTGTGACTCATGGGAACAGTCCAGTCCGAACTACCAAGCCAAGTCTTTCCCAGACCGGAATCAAGCATCCAAGGACCGGTTTCTGGCTATCAGCCTTCATCAGCCTGGATAGCTTGACTCCAGTGGTGTGGAGGGCCTGGGACTCACGTCTGAGCATACCCTGCCCACTCGGGGTGAAAATTGCAAAAAACACAGTTGATGGACAGAATGTAGAACAATGTCATACATTCACCCCAGTACAAGGATCTGGGCCTAAATCCATCGTTTTTTTGCACTCCACACCACCCTGGGTTAGACACTGGCTATATGCAAATCAGCTCTGACCCTGTGCCTCATGGGAACAGTCCAGTCCGAACTACCAAGCCAAGTCTTTCCCAGACCGGAATCAAGCATCCAAGGACCGGTTTCTGGCTATCAGCCTTCATCAGCTTGGATAGCTTGACTCCAGTGGTGTGGAGAGCCTGAGACTCACGTCTGAGCATACCCAGCCCACTCGGGGTGAAAATTGCAAAAAACACAGTTGATGGACAGAATGTAGAATAATGTCATACATTCACCCCAGTACAAGGATCTGGGCCTAAATCCATCGTATTTTTTGCACTCCACACCACCCTGGGTTAGACACTGGCTATTTGCAAATCAGCTCTGACCCTGTGCCTCATGGGAACAGTCCAGTCCGAACTACCAAGCCAAGTCTTTCCCAGACCGGAATCAAGCATCCAAGGACCGGTTTCTGGCTATCAGCCTTCATCAGCCTGGATAGCTTGACTCCAGTGGTGTGGAGAGCCTGGGACTCACGTCTGAGCATACCCAGCCCACTCGGGGTGATAATTGCAAAAAACACAGTTGATGGACAGAATGTAGAACAATGTCATTCATTTACCCCAGTACAAGGATCTGGGCCTAAATCCATCGTTTTTTTGCACTCCACACCACCCTGGGTTAGACACTGGCTATATGCAAATCACCTCTGACCCTGTGACTCATGGGAACAGTCCAGTCCGAACTACCAAGCCAAGTCTTTCCCAGACCGGAATCAAGCATCCAAGGACCGGTTTCTGGCTATCAGCCTTCATCAGCCTGGATAGCTTGACTCCAGTGGTGTGGAGGGCCTGGGACTCACGTCTGAGCATACCCAGCCCACTCGGGGTGAAAATTGCAAAAAACACAGTTGATGGACAGAATATAGAACAATGTCATACATTCACCCCAGTACAAGGATCTGGGCCTAAATCCATCGTTTTTTTGCACTCCACACCACCCTGGGTTAGACACTGGCTATATGCAAATCAGCTCTGACCCTGTGCCTCATGGGAACAGTCCAGTCCGAACTACCAAGCCAAGTCTTTCCCAGACCGGAATCAAGCATCCAAGGACTGTTTTCTGGCTATCAGCCTTCATCATCCTGGATAGCTTGACTCCAGTGGTGTGGAGAGCCTGGGACTCACGTCTGAGCATACCCCGACCACTCGGGGTGAAAATTGCAAAAAAAACACAGTTGATGGACAGAATGTAGAACAATGTCATACATTCACCCCAGTACAAGGATCTGGGCCTAAATCCATAGTTTTTTTGCACTCCACACCACCCTGGGTTAGACACTGGCTATATGCAAATCAGCTCTGACCCTGTGCCTCATGGGAACAGTCCAGTCCGAACTACCAAGCCAAGTCTTTCCCAGACCGGAATCAAGCATCCAAGGACCGGTTTCTGGCTATCAGCCTTCATCAGCTTGGATAGCTTGACTCCAGTAGTGTGGAGAGCCTTGGACTCACGTCTGAGCATACCCAGCCCACTCGGGGTGAAAATTGCAAAAAACACAGTTGATGGACAGAATGTAGAATAATGTCATACATTCACCCCAGTACATGGATCTGGGCCTAAATCCATCGTTTGTTTGCACTCCACACCACCCTGGGTTAGACACTGGCTATATGCAAATCAGCTCTGACCCTGTGCCTCATGGGAACAGTCCAGTCCGAACTACCAAGCCAAGTCTTTCCCAGACCGGAATCAAGCATCCAAGGACCGGTTTCTGGCTATCAGCCTTCATCAGCTTGGATAGCTTGACTCCAGTAGTGTGGAGAGCCTTGGACTCACGTCTGAGCATACCCAGCCCACTCGGGGTGAAAATTGCAAAAAACACAGTTGATGGACAGAATGTAGAATAATGTCATACATTCACCCCAGTACAAGGATCTGGGCCTAAATCCATTGTTTTTTTGCACTCCACACCACCCTGGGTTAGACACTAGCTATATGCAAATCAGCTCTGACCCTGTGCCTCATGGGAACAGTCCAGTCCGAACTACCAAGCCAAGTCTTTCCCAGACCGGAATCAAGCATACAAGGACCGGTTTATGGCTATCAGCCTTCATCAGCCTGGATAGCTTGACTCCAGTGGTGTGGAGAGCCTGGGACTCACGTCTGAGCATACCCAGCCCACTCGGGGTGAAAATTGCAAAAAACACAGTTGATGGACAGAATGTAAAACAATGTCATACATTCACCCCAGTACAAGGATCTGGGCCTAAATCCATCGTTTTTTTGCACTTCACACCACCCTTGGTTAGACACTGGCTATATGCAAATCAGCTCTGACCCTGTGCCTCATGGGAAAAGTCCAGTCTGAACTACCAAGCCAAGTCTTTCCCAGACCGGAATCAAGCATCCAAGGACCGGTTTCTGGCTATCAGCCTTCATCAGCCTGGATAGCTTGACTCCAGTGGTGTGGAGAGCCTGGGACTCACGTCTGAGCATACCCAGCCCACTCGGGGTGAAAATTGCAAAAAAACACAGTTGATGGACAGAATGTAGAACAATGTCATACATTCACCCCAGTACAAGGATCTGGGCCTAAATCCATCGTATTTTTTGCACTCCACACCACCCTGGGTTAGACACTGGCTATATGCAAATCAGCTCTGACCCTGTGCCTCATGGGAACAGTCCAGTCCGAACTACCAAGCCAAGTCTTTCCCAGACCGGAATCAAGCATCCAAGGACCGGTTTCTGGCTATCAGCCTTCATCAGCCTGGATAGCTTGACTCCAGTGGTGTGGAGAGCCTGGGACTCACGTCTGAGCATACCCAGCCCACTCGGGGTGATAATTGCAAAAAACACAGTTGATGGACAGAATGTAGAACAATGTCATACATTTACCCCAGTACAAGGATCTGGGCCTAAATCCATCGTTTGTTTGCACTCCACACCACCCTGGGTTAGACACTGGCTATATGCAAATCAGCTCTGACCCTGTGCCTCATGGGAACAGTCCAGTCCGAACTACCAAGCCAAGTCTTTCCCAGACCGGAATCAAGCATCCAAGGACCGGTTTCTGGCTATCAGCCTTCATGAGCCTGGATAGCTTGACTCCAGTGGTGTGGAGAGCCTGGGACTCACGTCTGAGCATACCCAGCCCACTCGGGGTGAAAATTGCAAAAAACTCAGTTGATGGACAGAATGTAGAACAATGTAATACATTCACCCCAGTACAAGGATCTGGGCCTAAATCCATCGTATTTTTTGCACTCCACACCACCCTGGGTTAGACACTGGCTATATGCAAATCAGCTCTGACCCTGTGCCTCATGGGAACAGTCCAGTCCGAACTACCAAGCCAAGTCTTTCCCAGACCGGAATCAAGCATCCAAGGACCGGTTTCTGGCTATCAGCCTTCATCAGCCTGGATAGCTTGACTCCAGTGGTGTGGAGAGCCTGGGACTCACGTCTGAGCATACCCAGCCCACTCGGGGTGATAATTGCAAAAAACACAGTTGATGGACAGAATATAGAACAATGTCATACATTTACCCCAGTACATGGATCTGGGCCTAAATCCATCGTTTGTTTGCACTCCACACCACCCTGGGTTAGACACTGGCTATATGCAAATCAGCTCTGACCCTGTGCCTCATGGGAACAGTCCAGTCCGAACTACCAAGCCAAGTCTTTCCCAGACCGGAATCAAGCATCCAAGGACCGGTTTCTGGCTATCAGCCTTCATCAGCCTGGATAGCTTGTCTCCAGTGGTGTGGAGAGCCTGGGACTCACGTCTGAGCATACCCAGCCCACTCGGGTTGAAAATTGCAAAAAACACAGTTGATGGACAGAATGTAGAACAATGTCATACATTCACCCCAGTACAAGGATCTGGGCCTAAATCCATCGTTTTTTTGCACTCCACACCACCCTGGGTTAGACACTGGCTATATGCAAATCAGCTCTGACCCTGTGCCTCATGGGAACAGTCCAGTCCGAACTACCAAGCCAAGTCTTTCCCAGACCGGAATCAAGCATCCAAGGACCGGTTTCTGGCTATCAGCCTTCATCAGCTTGGATAGCTTGACTCCAGTGGTGTGGAGAGCCTGAGACTCACGTCTAAGCATACCCAGCCCACTCGGGGTGAAAATTGCAAAAAACACAGTTGATGGACAGAATGTAGAATAATGTCATACATTCACCCCAGTACAAGGATCTGGGCCTAAATCCATCGTATTTTTTGCACTCCACACCACCCTGGGTTAGACACTGGCTATTTGCAAATCAGCTCTGACCCTGTGCCTCATGGGAACAGTCCAGTCCGAACTACCAAGCCAAGTCTTTCCCAGACCGGAATCAAGCATCCAAGGACCGGTTTCTGGCTATCAGCCTTCATCAGCCTGGATAGCTTGACTCCAGTGGTGTGGAGAGCCTGGGACTCACGTCTGAGCATACCCAGCCCACTCGGGGTGATAATTGCAAAAAACACAGTTGATGGACAGAATGTAGAACAATGTCATTCATTTACCCCAGTACAAGGATCTGGGCCTAAATCCATCGTTTTTTTGCACTCCACACCACCCTGGGTTAGACACTGGCTATATGCAAATCAGCTCTGACCCTGTGACTCATGGGAACAGTCCAGTCCGAACTACCAAGCCAAGTCTTTCCCAGACCGGAATCAAGCATCCAAGGACCGGTTTCTGGCTATCAGCCTTCATCAGCCTGGATATCTTGACTCCAGTGGTGTGGAGGGCCTGGGACTCACGTCTGAGCATACCCTGCCCACTCGGGGTGAAAATTGCAAAAAACACAGTTGATGGACAGAATGTAGAACAATGTCATACATTCACCCCAGTACAAGGATCTGGGCCTAAATCCATCGTTTTTTTGCACTCCACACCACCCTGGGTTAGACACTGGCTATATGCAAATCAGCTCTGACCCTGTGCCTCATGGGAACAGTCCAGTCCGAACTACCAAGCCAAGTCTTTCCCAGACCGGAATCAAGCATCCAAGGACCGGTTTCTGGCTATCAGCCTTCATCAGCTTGGATAGCTTGACTCCAGTGGTGTGGAGAGCCTGAGACTCACGTCTGAGCATACCCAGCCCACTCGGGGTGAAAATTGCAAAAAACACAGTTGATGGACAGAATGTAGAATAATGTCATACATTCACCCCAGTACAAGGATCTGGGCCTAAATCCATCGTATTTTTTGCACTCCACACCACCCTGGGTTAGACACTGGCTATTTGCAAATCAGCTCTGACCCTGTGCCTCATGGGAACAGTCCAGTCCGAACTACCAAGCCAAGTCTTTCCCAGACCGGAATCAAGCATCCAAGGACCGGTTTCTGGCTATCAGCCTTCATCAGCCTGGATAGCTTGACTCCAGTGGTGTGGAGAGCCTGGGACTCACGTCTGAGCATACCCAGCCCACTCGGGGTGATAATTGCAAAAAACACAGTTGATGGACAGAATGTAGAACAATGTCATTCATTTACCCCAGTACAAGGATCTGGGCCTAAATCCATCGTTTTTTTGCACTCCACACCACCCTGGGTTAGACACTGGCTATATGCAAATCAGCTCTGACCCTGTGACTCATGGGAACAGTCCAGTCCGAACTACCAAGCCAAGTCTTTCCCAGACCGGAATCAAGCATCCAAGGACCGGTTTCTGGCTATCAGCCTTCATCAGCCTGGATAGCTTGACTCCAGTGGTGTGGAGGGCCTGGGACTCACGTCTGAGCATACCCAGCCCACTCGGGGTGAAAATTGCAAAAAACACAGTTGATGGACAGAATATAGAACAATGTCATACATTCACCCCAGTACAAGGATCTGGGCCTAAATCCATCGTTTTTTTGCACTCCACACCACCCTGGGTTAGACACTGGCTATATGCAAATCAGCTCTGACCCTGTGCCTCATGGGAACAGTCCAGTCCGAACTACCGAGCCAAGTCTTTCCCAGACCGGAATCAAGCATCCAAGGACTGTTTTCTGGCTATCAGCCTTCATCATCCTGGATAGCTTGACTCCAGTGGTGTGGAGAGCCTGGGACTCACGTCTGAGCATACCCCGACCACTCGGGGTGAAAATTGCAAAAAAAACACAGTTGATGGACAGAATGTAGAACAATGTCATACATTCACCCCAGTACAAGGATCTGGGCCTAAATCCATCGTTTTTTTGCACTCCACACCACCCTGGGTTAGACACTGGCTATATGCAAATCAGCTCTGACCCTGTGCCTCATGGGAACAGTCCAGTCCGAACTACCAAGCCAAGTCTTTCCCAGACCGGAATCAAGCATCCAAGGACCGGTTTCTGGCTATCAGCCTTCATCAGCTTGGATAGCTTGACTCCAGTAGTGTGGAGAGCCTTGGACTCACGTCTGAGCATACCCAGCCCACTCGGGGTGAAAATTGCAAAAAACACAGTTGATGGACAGAATGTAGAATAATGTCATACATTCACCCCAGTACATGGATCTGGGCCTAAATCCATCGTTTGTTTGCACTCCACACCACCCTGGGTTAGACACTGGCTATATGCAAATCAGCTCTGACCCTGTGCCTCATGGGAACAGTCCAGTCCGAACTACCAAGCCAAGTCTTTCCCAGACCGGAATCAAGCATCCAAGGACCGGTTTCTGGCTATCAGCCTTCATCAGCTTGGATAGCTTGACTCCAGTAGTGTGGAGAGCCTTAGACTCACGTCTGAGCATACCCAGCCCACTCGGGGTGAAAATTGCAAAAAACACAGTTGATGGACAGAATGTAGAATAATGTCATACATTCACCCCAGTACAAGGATCTGGGCCTAAATCCATTGTTTTTTTGCACTCCACACTACCCTGGGTTAGACACTGGCTATATGCAAATCAGCTCTGACCCTGTGCCTCATGGGAACAGTCCAGTCCGAACTACCAAGCCAAGTCTTTCCCAGACCGGAATCAAGCATACAAGGACCGGTTTATGGCTATCAGCCTTCATCAGCCTGGATAGCTTGACTCCAGTGGTGTGGAGAGCCTGGGACTCACGTCTGAGCATACCCAGCCCACTCGGGGTGAAAATTGCAAAAAACACAGTTGATGGACAGAATGTAAAACAATGTCATACATTCACCCCAGTACAAGGATCTGGGCCTAAATCCATCGTTTTTTTGCACTTCACACCACCCTTGGTTAGACACTGGCTATATGCAAATCAGCTCTGACCCTGTGCCTCATGGGAAAAGTCCAGTCTGAACTACCAAGCCAAGTCTTTCCCAGACCGGAATCAAGCATCCAAGGACCGGTTTCTGGCTATCAGCCTTCATCAGCCTGGATAGCTTGACTCCAGTGGTGTGGAGAGCCTGGGACTCACGTCTGAGCATACCCAGCCCACTCGGGGTGAAAATTGCAAAAAAACACAGTTGATGGACAGAATGTAGAACAATGTCATACATTCACCCCAGTACAAGGATCTGGGCATAAATCCATCGTATTTTTTGCACTCCACACCACCCTGGGTTAGACACTGGCTATATGCAAATCAGCTCTGACCCTGTGCCTCATGGGAACAGTCCAGTCCGAACTACCAAGCCAAGTCTTTCCCAGACCGCAATCAAGCATCCAAGGACCGGTTTCTGGCTATCAGCCTTCATCAGCCTGGATAGCTTGACTCCAGTGGTGTGGAGAGCCTGGGACTCACGTCTGAGCATACCCAGCCCACTCGGGGTGATAATTGCAAAAAACACAGTTGATGGACAGAATGTAGAACAATGTCATACATTTACCCCAGTACAAGGATCTGGGCCTAAATCCATCGTTTGTTTGCACTCCACACCACCCTGGGTTAGACACTGGCTATATGCAAATCAGCTCTGACCCTGTGCCTCATGGGAACAGTCCAGTCCGAACTACCAAGCCAAGTCTTTCCCAGACCGGAATCAAGCATCCATGGACCGGTTTCTGGCTATCAGCCTTCATGAGCCTGGATAGCTTGACTCCAGTGGTGTGGAGAGCCTGGGACTCACGTCTGAGCATACCCAGCCCACTCGGGGTGAAAATTGCAAAAAACTCAGTTGATGGACAGAATGTAGAACAATGTAATACATTCACCCCAGTACAAGGATCTGGGCCTAAATCCATCGTATTTTTTGCACTCCACACCACCCTGGGTTAGACACTGGCTATATGCAAATCAGCTCTGACCCTGTGCCTCATGGGAACAGTCCAGTCCGAACTACCAAGCCAAGTCTTTCCCAGACCGGAATCAAGCATCCAAGGACCGGTTTCTGGCTATCAGCCTTCATCAGCCTGGATAGCTTGACTCCAGTGGTGTGGAGAGCCTGGGACTCACGTCTGAGCATACCCAGCCCACTCGGGGTGATAATTGCAAAAAACACAGTTGATGGACAGAATATAGAACAATGTCATACATTTACCCCAGTACATGGATCTGGGCCTAAATCCATCGTTTGTTTGCACTCCACACCACCCTGGGTTAGACACTGGCTATATGCAAATCAGCTCTGACCCTGTGCCTCATGGGAACAGTCCAGTCCGAACTACCAAGCCAAGTCTTTCCCAGACCGGAATCAAGCATCCAAGGACCGGTTTCTGGCTATCAGCCTTCATCAGCCTGGATAGCTTGTCTCCAGTGGTGTGGAGAGCCTGGGACTCACGTCTGAGCATACCCAGCCCACTCGGGGTGAAAATTGCAAAAAACACAGTTGATGGACAGAATGTAGAACAATGTCATACATTCACCCCAGTACAAGGATCTGGGCCTAAATCCATCGTTTTTTTGCACTCCACACCACCCTGGGTTAGACACTGGCTATATGCAAATCAGCTCTGACCCTGTGCCTCATGGGAACAGTCCAGTCCGAACTACCAAGCCAAGTCTTTCCCAGACCGGAATCAAGCATCCAAGGACCGGTTTCTGGCTATCAGCCTTCATCAGCCTGGATAGCTTGACTCCAGTGGTGTGGAGAGCCTGGGACTCACGTCTGAGCATTAAGCATGGGCGGATTTTGCGGATCCATGATTCACGAATTTGCGTATTCACGGATCGTGGATTCGCAAAATCCGCGGATTTTGCGGATCGGCGGATTTGGGGGTGGGGCTTCCATGCCAGGACCATCGTGCCAGATTGAACCCTGCCCTTCATATTTATTCAAGAAGACGCCACCGTTTTGTGCTATACCTCTACTCAACTGGAGTACTTTCTACTGGATAATCAGTAAGTGCTACCTCGTTGGGTAAATGTATAGTGCTTTTACTACACTACAGCTACCTAAAGTGCCCGAGAGTTGTCAACAGCGACCAGGTGTGTGTTACTATGCAATTGCGCCGAATGGCGCAGGGGCCCCTTGAGTGACCTATCATAGTGGGTAAATGGCGGGAAGACGGTGCACACCTCGAGTGTGTGGGCGGGGCCAAACGGACGGGGCTTCCATGCGAGTGCACATGCCTCTTGTGTGTATAAAAGGTCAGAGACTGATCAGAGCAACAGATGTAGAGACAGAAGCTCCTGGTCACAGAACAGCACGGGGATTGCGCTCGTGAAGGTCAAAGATGCAAAGGCCTGTATCCAGCGTCACAGCTGATTTTCGACGGTATATTTGGGAAGAAGGCACACCTGCCCAGCCTCCACAACGCTCAGGATTGTTTTTGGGCTGATGAATGAGTCACTGAATTAAAGCTTCAACTAGGGCACATGCTGTATTGATATCTGTAAGTGCTTCCTGTTGAGGTTTAATTTTTGTGCCAGGACCGTCGTGCCAGAATGAACCCTGCCCTTCATATTTATTCAAGAAGACACCACCGTTTTGTGCCTGTTGTAACTAATTTATGATGGCGCCGGCAAGCTGCCAGCGCCATCCTAAAATAGTTACTAAATTAGCTTCAACAGGAAGCTCTAATTGGTAAAATAAAGCAGGCGCTCGAGCCCCTGCTTTATCTTATCTATTAGAGCTTCCTGCTGAAGCTAATTAAGTAACTTTAGGATGGCGCTGGCAGCTTGCCGGCGCCATCGTAAATTAGTTACAGACCAGCAAGGCTTGAACTTTTGACCGAGGAATCCGCCGCTCGCGAATTGCGAATTTTCGGTAAATTCGCGAGAGTTCGCGGATCGCGGATTTACCGAAAATCCGCAAAATCCGCGATCGGAGCGGATTTTGCGCTCATGCTTACTGAGCATACCCAGCCCACTTGGGGTGAAAATTGCAAAAAACACAGTTGATGGACAGAATGTAGAACAATGTCATGCATTTACCCCAGTACAAGGATCTGTGCCTAAATCCATCGTTTGTTTGCACTCCACACCACCCTGGGTTAGACACTGGCTATATGCAAATCAGCTCTGACCCTGTGCCTCATGGGAACAGTCCAGTCCGAACTACCAAGCCAAGTCTTTCCCAGACCGGAATCAAGCATCCAAGGACCGGTTTCTGGCTATCAGCCTTCATCAGCCTGGATAGCTTGTCTCCAGTGGTGTGGAGAGCCTGGGACTCACGTCTGAGCATACCCAGCCCACTCGGGGTGAAAATTGCAAAAAACACAGTTGATGGACAGAATGTAGAACAATGTCATACATTCACCCCAGTACAAGGATCTGGGCCTAAATCCATCGTTTTTTTGCACTCCACACCACCCTGGTTTAGACACTGGCTATATGCAAATCAGCTCTGACCCTGTGCCTCATGGGAACAGTCCAGTCCGAACTACCAAGCCAAGTCTTTCCCAGACCGGAATCAAGCATCCAAGGACCGGTTTCTGGCTATCAGCCTTCATCAGCCTGGATAGCTTGACTCCAGTGGTGTGGAGAGCCTGGGACTCACGTCTGAGCATACCCAGCCCACTCGGGGTGAAAATTGCAAAAAACACAGTTGATGGACAGAATGTAGAACAATGTCATGCATTTACCCCAGTACAAGGATCAGGGCCTAAATCCATCGTTTGTTTGCACTCCACACCACCCTGGGTTAGACACTGGCTATATGCAAATCAGCTCTGACCCTGTGCCTCATGGGAACAGTCCAGTCCGAACTACCAAGCCAAGTCTTTCCCAGACCGGAATCAAGCATCCAAGGACCGGTTTCTGGCTATCAGCCTTCATCAGCCTGGATAGCTTGACTCCAGTGGTGTGGAGAGCCTGGGACTCGCGTCTGAGCATACCCAGCCCACTCGGGGTGAAAATTGCAAAAAACACAGTTGATGGACAGAATGTAGAACAATGTCATGCATTTACCCCAGTACAAGGATCTGGGCCTAAATCCATCGTTTGTTTGCACTCCACACCACCCTGGGTTAGACACTGGCTATATGCAAATCAGCTCTGACCCTGTGCCTCATGGGAACAGTCCAGTCCGAACTACCAAGCCAAGTCTTTCCCAGACCGGAATCAAGCATCCAAGGACCGGGTTCTGGCTATCAGCCTTCATCAGCCTGGATAGCTTGACTCCAGTGGTGTGGAGAGCCTGGGACTCACGTCTGAGCATATCCAGCCCACTC
Source organism: Lissotriton helveticus (assembly GCF_964261635.1). Lineage (NCBI taxonomy): Eukaryota > Metazoa > Chordata > Amphibia > Caudata > Salamandridae > Lissotriton > Lissotriton helveticus. The sequence continues at coordinate 589,235,939 of NC_136068.1, forward strand.
GGGGTGAAAATTGCAAAAAACACAGTTGATGGACAGACATTGTTCTACATTCTTTCCATCAACTGTTATTTTTGCATTTGTCACCCCGAGTGGGATGGGTATGCTCAGACGTGAGTCCCATGTTCTCCACACCACTGGAGTCAAGCTATCCTGGCTGAAGACGGCTGATAGCCTGAAACCGGCCCTAGGATGCTTGATTCCGGTCCAGGAAAGACATGGCTTGGCAGTTCGGGCTGGACTGTTCCCATGAGGCACAGGGTCAAGGCTGATTTGCATTTGGCCATGTCTTAACTGGAGTGGTGTGGAGTGCAAAAAAACGATGGATTTAGGCCCAGATCTCTGTACTGGGGTGAATGTATGACATTGTTCTACATTCTTTCCATCAACTGTTATTTTTGCATTTGTCACCCCGAGTGGGATGGGTATGCTCAGACGTGAGTCCCATGCTCTCCACACAACTGGAGTCAAGCTATCCTGGCTGAAGACGGCTGATAGCCAGAAACCGGTCCTAGGATGCTTGATTCCGGTCCAGGAAAGACATGGCTTGGCAGTTCGGGCTGGACTGTTCCCATGAGGCACAGGGTCAAGCCTGATTTGCATATGGCCATGCCTGAACTGGGGTGGTGTGGAGTGCAAAAAAAATGATGGATTTAGGCCCAGATCTCTGTACTGGGGTGAATGTATGACATTGTTCTACATTCTTTCCATCAACTGTTATTTTTTGCATCATTCCCTTTTGTGGCATATCCGCCTCTTTTTGTAAAAGAGACCAAAACTAAGCCTCAGCCAATCAGAGGAGCCTCACCCCATAGAACCCTCCTGAAGGAACCTCAGAGCCTCAGATTTTTTACCGCACATTGTGTTTAAGGAGTCTCCTTTGAGCCCTGCTAATTTTCTACTCTTTTGAGAGATTTTCTTCAACTTTTTAGGATTGTTTAGAGTTTCTTCTGAAATGTCTGACAAGGAGAAGAAGGCCCTTTTTAAGTCATGTTTCACCTGTGGCAAGAAAAGGTTATATGTAGAGGACAAGCATTAGGACTGTATATATTGCCTGTATCCTGATCATAAGGCTGCGGACTGCAAGATCTGCCGCACCTTCTCTGCAAAGACCCTCCGGGACTGTGAGGGTCGCATCCTCATTTGGTTTCAAAAATTGAAGTCCAGAAAAGAGGCAGTGTCAAGTGACATTGAGGACTCTTCTTCAGCTACATCATCCAGAAGGTCAGTCAAAAGGGGTAGGGTTTCCCCTTCACCTTCTGTGGAGCGTCCAGTTAAGGCCTCAAAAAAGACCCCCATGAGTCTGAGCGCCAAAGTCCTGTCAAATCGCTTCACCACGGTGTAAAGGAGAGGGAGGGACCATCTACACCTTCAGCAGTGGTGGAGACTGCTTCAACGTTCAAAAAACCGTCTTCTCAGTCTTCTGAGAAGTCTGGGAAAAGCTGCAGCAGAAGACTCCGTCGACGAAGGCGTCTAAATCGAAGGTGACTAAAGTGGTGCCATCGACGGGCTCGTCGACGACACAATCGTTGTCGACAGGATCGTCGGCGATGGTGACGCCGACGACGATGTCGACGGGAATTTTGACGACGGTAGCGACGACAAGGATTTCGTCGTTGATGGTGACTATGACGGTGTCGTCAACGAGTGCTTCAACGATGACGACCATGACGATGACGACGTCAGGATTGTCGACGGTCTCTTCGACGACAGTGTCGACGATGCCCCTCTTGTCGACGGCAGTCAGTCCATCGACGGTGGCTCTTCCATCGACAACGGCTCCTCCATCGACGACGGTTATACCTATTTCCTTGAAAAGGATAACTCCGGACATGACGTCTCCAAGGAGGGTTACCCCCTTGCCTCCCGCTTTGTTACTAGAAGAAGAAGAGGAAGATTCTGACGAAGAGGATCAGGACTCTTTTGGGTATGCCCACAGTCCATCTCAGCTGCTGATTAAAAGTCAGGACACTGATTCTGTGGGTGGAGTTTCTTCATGAATGTACTTACCAACATTCTTACCAACGTCAAGAATCCGCAGGCCAAGAAATGGTGTCTGTTCCTTCCTCACTTTTAGCGGATCTCCATGGTATGCTGCAGGACTATAAAAACAGGTCCTCTCAAGTTACGACTCAGGCAGAGTCTGTCCCGGCAGTTCAAACTACGACTGCCCCTACAACGCCATTGATGATTTCTCCAGTGTTGCCAACTCAGGTGTTCTCTCAGCCTCCAACACCTGCTTTGAATATTCCTTTAACACTACCGGACGTACAGGATGACTCCTCGGATGAGGATCAGAATATTGATAACAGGCCTAATCAAGGCTTAGAATGGGATGAGTATGTGATCCCGGATCCCGCATCGCCTAACCCAGTTCCGGTGGATTCTCCCCCAGCGGATGACGGGGGTTTCCATAAGCTGACAGAAAAAGCATCAAGCCGGTTCAAGCTGCCTATGCCTTCCGTACAGACGGAGTGTTTTCTCTATGACTTTAAAGAGCCCTATAGGAAGGTGACCCGATCTATGCCCATTGTGGAGCATGTGTGAGATGAGGGTCTTAAGGCTATGAAAAACCCGGCTACTGTTATTCCAGTCCTGCCACGCCTGGAAAAGAAATATAAGGCGCCTGAAGATGGTCCAGCGTCCTTGACTGGACAACCTAAACCGGACTCTGTGATATCATAGGCGGCACAGAGGAAGTCCCGCAACCCTTCGGCACCCCTTACAACTCCTCCTGATACGGAGGGCAGGGGTCTTGATAACGCAGGAAAGAGGTTCTCGTCAAGTGCTAGCCTTTTGGTGCGAGCGGCGAATGCTCTGGCAATATTGGGCCGGTATGATCGCCAATTGTGGTGTGACCTTTCACCTTATTTGGATCAACTTCCACAGGAGGCAAAAGGTGAGGCCAAGAAAATTCTGCAAGAAGGGGAAGCGACGTTGGCTGAGGTGATAGATTGTGCCATGGACATCTCCACTACAGCTTTTAAATCTTTGGCTGGAGCTGCAGTACTTCGTCGCCAGGGATGGCTCAGAGCGACGTGGTTCAGGCCAGAGGTCCAGAATAAGATCTTGGACCTCCCCTTCGACGGAGAGGCATTATTCGGAAAACACATAGGTGATGCCCTCCAAGAGATAAAGAAGGATACAGAGACGGCTAGGTCTCTTGGTACGCTTCAGTACTGGAAAGCTCCTTTCAGGGGTGCCAGGGGCAGGAGTACCACGTCATACAGAGGCTCATACCAGCAGCAAAGGTACTCGTCGTATGGATCAACTTCGCAACAGTATCGTAAGCCCTATCATCAAAAACAAGGTCAAGCCTCGACTTTCTCTAGATCGAATACCAGAGGGAAACAGAACCTCCAGGGACGTGATACGTCAAAGAGGCAACAGCGGCCTTCTGGCTCTGCCTGCTGTGTCCACCTCCATGACAACATCTGTAGGAGGCAGGGTGTCACAATACCTCCACAACTGGTCTCAGATAACATCAGACCGTTGGGTGCTCAACATAATTCGAAGGGGCCATACCTTGGAATTCACTCAAATCTCACCTTCCAAGCCCCCTGCTGCCATCCCATCAAAACATCTGCGTCTCTTGCAGCTTGAAGTTCATCAGATGCTCCTGAAGGGAGCTGTGGAGCTGGTGCCCTTATCTCAAAGAGGGAAAGGATTCTATTCCAGGTTCTTCCTGGTGAAGAAGACGCTGGAGAAATGGCGCCTTATTTTAGACCTCGGGGAGCTAAACACCTATCTCATTTCCCAATCCTTTCGGATGGTTTCCCTTCAGGATATATTACGTCTCGTCAATCCGGGGGATTTCATGGACACTCTTGATCTCGAGATGCGTATTTTCACATACCCATTCACCCTACACACAGGAGGTTTCTACGATTTACAGTAGCCAAGAGCCACTTTCAATTCAGGGTTTTATCCTTCGGACTTCGCTCTGCCCCAAGAATCTTTACCATGGTGCTGGCACCGGTGGCAGCTTTCCTACGGAAACATCACTTTCAGGTCTTCCCATACCAGGACGATTGGTTGCTGAAGGCCCCGTCCAGGGAGGCTGCGCGGGAAGCAGTCAACGCATTTACGAACCTATTTCAGAATTTGGGTCTTACTCTCAACAAGGAAAAACCATCTCTGATTCCATCCAGGACAGCGCGTTTCCTGGGGGCCATCTTGGACTCAAATCTCAGCAAGGCTTTCCCATCTTTAGAAAGGCAGGAAAAACTGCGAACCATGGCGCTGCTCTTGAGAAGAAGGTGTCTTTCAGTACGCCGTTACAAATCCCTTCTTGGGGTGATCTCCTCATGCATCCCTCTAATCCCTCACTGCAGATTGCGGATGCGGCCTCTTCAAGAGCAGCTAGACAAACAGTGGAGGCAGGTTCACGGCTCATTCGACGACAAGGTGACGATTAATTTTGCAATGAAAAGAGCGGCCTTGTGGTGGACAAAACAGGAAAACCTTTCCCAAGGTCTATCCTTCGTAGGCCATCCGTCTCCTCAAGTGGTGACAACGGATGCGTCACTGGACGGCTGGGGTGTGGTGCTTCAGAATCTTCATGTCAGCAGGCATTGGTTGCCCCAGCACCATCTTCTTCACATCAACCTGACAGACCATGGGCTAGGCTTTCAGTGGAGAATTTTACTTGCAGCCTAGAAGCCTCACGTCCATCTCTTCCACAGGATCCTATCTTGGCTGAAGCAGATCTCTGCAGGTGGATCTCGAACACTTTAGACGCTGTCCTTCCTATAAGATCGGCAGGCATAAGGGAGAAAAGACTTCACACCGCTCCATGGTATACATCTGAGCTAAGGGCCATGCGGAGGGCGTGCAAAAAATTGGAGCGCTCCTGGAGGAAGGACTGGGAGGAAGCCAGTAAAACGGAATATCGAACGGCAATGAGGAGGTATAAAAACGCCAACCGGTTGGCTAAAACTCAGTTTTTCGAGGAGAGAATTAACAATGCCTCTAACTCCTCAAGAGAAACCTTCCTGGTGGTCAAAGAACTCCTGAAAGTTCCAACACCATCTGCCCCTACGGAGAACTTGGAGGCCAAATGTAAGAATCTGGCGGAACACTTTCATACGAAGATTGAAAAAATTCTTATTTCACTTCCCCCGCCCAAGATTGGACCCGGGCGTTGGGAGGAGGAGGGATGTCCCCAGACAACGTTGGAATCCTTTGGGCCAGTCACCAGGGACGAAGTCCAAAAAAGCCCTATGCTCTATTAAGAGTGGCTCCCCCCGGGATGTTGCCCCCATGAGAATTCTCAAACAGGTGGCCCCCTCCATTGTGGAACCCATCACCAAAGTCATCAATGCCTCGTTAAGCACTGGCATTGTCCCACCTAATTGGAAGAGTGCAATAGTGAAAGCCCTTCTGAAAAAACCCTCTCTGGACCCTTTAGACATGGCCAATTATAGGCCAATTTCGCTCCTTCCAGGGCTGAGTAAAATCTCAGAAAAATTGGTTAACTCTAGGTTATCCAATTTTGTCGAGACCAATGGAGTGCTAAAAAGCTCCCAAACTGGCTTTCGTCCGGGCCAAGGCACTGACACCGCCTTGTTGGCAGTCATGGAGGAGGCACGCTGCATTCTAGACTCGGGGGGATCAGTGGCAGTGATCCTCCTGGACCTGAGTGCAGCATTCGACACTGTGAACCACCAAGTGTTACTCCAGAGACTATCAGATGCCAGAGTGAGAGGAACAGCGCTAAACTGGCTTAGGTCATTTCTTAGCGAAAGATCTTTTCAGGTATGGGAAGGGAGCGCACGATCGGCATCCACCCACCTCCATTGCGGTGTGCCTCAGGGCTCCTCCCTGAGTCCTACACTATTCAACGTGTATATGGCTCCCTTGGAGGAGGTGGTGGCTCCATTCAACATCAAGATCGTGAGCTATGCCGACGACACCCAACTGGTGTTCGCCCTCTCCCAATCCTTGGAGAATTCCCAGATACTCCAAGCCTGCCTCTCACAGGTCCACTCCTGGATGGGGGACTCAGCACTCAAACTGAACGGGTCCAAAACGGAGATCATGGTGATGGGACCTAAAAACCCCTCCCTTTCCAGCTTAGCCTGGCCTAGTTGTTTAGGGTGTCTCCCTGAACCTAAGGATGAGATCAAGAGCCTGGGCATCTGGATGGAACGAGATCTCTCCCTCAGAGCCCAGGCATCCAAATTAGCGGGTGTCTGTTTTGGTCTCCTTAGATCAGTACGTAAGATACTGCCCCTCATCCCTTTTCTATCGAGAAAGCTCTTGATCCAGGGTCTAATTATGTTCAGGTTGGACTTTAACAACGCGATCTACCTTGGGGCCCCCGAGAGCACTTTGAACAGACTCCAACAAGTTCAAAATGCGGCAGCACGAACGCTCTACAACATCCCCATGTCCCGCTCTGCTAAACCAGCACTGAGGGCACTACACTGGCTGCCAATACGGGAAAGAGTGAAATTTAAATCCCTATGCCTCGCACACAAAATCTTGCAAGGCAAAGGCCCCCCCGTCCTTCAGAAGATGGTGATCCCGTACAAAGCGAGCAGAACGTTACGTTCAGACCAGCAACATCTGACGGTCGTCCCCAGGGTAAAAAAGGCCCGATCGGGAGGTAGGAGATTTTCGGTCAATGTTTCCATTCTTTGGAACGCCCTTCCTCTAGGTCTTCGCGCGGAACCATGTCTCCTGCGCTTTCGAAAACAACTTAAGACCCTCCTCTTCTGTTAATTTTTCTTCGTTTTCTGCTATCTCTGATGTCGGTAGTTGGCAAAAGCGCAGGGATGCTCCAGGGTAACCTGGCGCTATACAAAACCGATTTAATAATAATAATAATAATCAACCTCCTAGAACTCAGGGCTATCAGGCTAGCACTTCAAGCATTTCTTACTTGACTGCAGGGGTCGGAGGTTCTCATCCGAACGGACAACACCACGGCCATGCACTACATAAACAAGGAAGGGGGTACCAGGTCTCTTCTGTTGTCTCAGGAGGCCCAGAACATTTGGGAATGGGCTATTCTTCACGGAATATCACTGCAGGCAGAACATCTACCAGGAGTCCTAAACGAAAAGGCAGACAGACTCAACAGGCTAGCGTCAGTCAGTCATGAATGGGAACTGAACCAAGTGGTCTTGGAAGAGATTTTTCAACAGTGGGGCAAACCCTCAATAGATCTATTTGCCACCCCGACCAACAATAAATGCCAGTCTTATGCAAGCAGGCTTCACCATTGAGGGTCATTAGGGAATACGCTTTCGATAGCTTTTGTGTACGCCTTTCCCCCCATTCCAATGATCCAGAGGCTTATCAGGAAGATCAAAACGGAACCGTGCAAGATGATTTTGATAGCTCCTGCTTGGCCGAGACAGTTCTGGTTCACAGAAGTTCACCTTCTGCCACTTGTCCCTCCTCCTCCTTTGCGGACGATTCCGGATCTTCTCACGATGTCCCACGGACAGATTTGGCACCCGGATCCAGAGTCATTACACCTGACTGCATGGCTCCTGAGCAGCGAGAATTCATGAACCTTCCCATCTCAAATTAAATAAGAGAAGTTCTATCTCAAGCTAGAGCTCCTTCCACTAATAAAACTTACCATTTCAAATGGGAAAGATTTTGCATTTGGTGCCGGAAGGAAAGTAATGACTCTTTCTCTTCTCAGCCTCATCAGCTTCTACCTTATCGTTTGTCTTTGGCTAAGACAGGATTGGCTAATTCATCTATAAAATTTCACTTGGCAGCGATTTCTTGCTACAGACACTCGGCATTTGGACCTTCTCTCTGGTCTTCAAGAATAATTAAACAATTTCTCAAGGGCTTGTTTCGAGTCTACACCCCAGTGAGGTCTCCGCCTCCTACATGGCATTTGAATTTAGTTCTCGCACAGCTCATGAAGAATCCCTTCGAACCAATTCATCGTACAGATATTACATTTCTTTCATGGAAGTTGGCTCTCCTGCTTGCCCTCACATCGGTGAGACGCATTGGGGAATTGCAAGCTCTCACAATACAGGAACCTTTTCTCCAATTCAAGAGAAATACTGTGATTTTGAGGACTAACCCGAGGTTCATACCTAAAGTGCCTTCAGACTTTCACCTAAATGAACCAGTGATTCTCAAGTCTTTCTTTTCTCAACCTTCCACACCAGCGGAGAGGTCACTTCATTCTCTGGATGTGCAGCGGTGCTTGAAATTTTATTTGGATCACACCAAAGGGTTTCGTAAATCTTCACAATTATTCATTGCTTTTGGTGGTCCTCGCAAGGGCCTTCCACTTTCAAAGCAAAGTATTGCAAGATGGATTTCCAGCGCTATTCTATATTGCCACTCAACAGCGGGTAAGCCGCTGGACAGCAGGATAAGCGCATACTCCAAAAGATCCGTGGCTTCATCTACAGCTCTCTTCGCGGGAGTACACATCAGAAACATTTGCAGAGCTGCGACTTGGAGCAGCGTGTACATCTTTACGAAGCATTACTGCTTGGAATCTTTGACACAGGAAGACACAGCTGTGGGCCAGGCAGTCCTGAGGAACCTCTTCCACTAATTGGTGAGCTTTCCCTACTATCCCTCTTTCCTTTTTTATGCACATTTTGTGTTTACTGTCAATACAAATTGTTATTTCAGTATATAATTTACTTCTGATTTCATGATGTTACAGAGGCAATCATCTTTCTTTTTATGTCACAAAATGTGCTTTATTTCTTACTGCTAGATACTCTGATACAAGCTATGGGAATCTATGAAAGTTCCAATACTGGGGCAAGAAAACAAGGTACTTACCTGTAACTTTGGTTCCCAGTATTGGTAACTTTCATAGATTCCCATGCACCCACCCTCCTTCCCTGGGAAAGCTCAGCCTACAGTGGATCTGGTTACTGTTACACACCGGCTACGAAAATCTGAGGCTCTGAGGTTCCTTCAGGAGGGTTCTATGAGGTGGGGCTCCTCTGATTGGCTGAGGCTTAGTTTTGGTCTCTTTTAGAAAAAGAGGCAGATATGCTACAAAAGGGAATGAGGCCTAGGCCTTTTTTCTTTCTCTTTTGTACCTACTGCTATGTTTGTTACCGAGACTCCCATTCCGACGACGGGGAATGATACAAGCTATGGGAATCTGTGAAAGTTACCAATACTGGGTAACCAAATTTACAGGTAAGTAACTTGTTTTCTTCCATATGTTTGCATAATACAGTTCTGGCTCAGGGAAAGGCGGCACAACAGTTACAAGGTACAAGATCAGGAGGAAACCTGTCCATCAAACAATCACAGTCTCCAGTGTTCACCTCTAAGCAGTGTGTATGTATATATGTGTGTCTATATATATGTGTGTGTGTGTGGGTGTGTGTGTGTGTGTGTGTATATATATATATATATATATATATATATATATATATATATATACACACTGTAAACAGATTGCTCAAGTATTCAAGTCTATAGTATCGCAATTACAAACACAATTTCAAATGCATGATTGTTACAATTTTAGTAAAATACCTGATTATTGCAATTTCAATAAAATGCCTAAATGCATATTGTTAAAAATACATATAATTAAAATCTGTGATGTCATATTTATTACATGATAAGACGTGAGAATACTTGTTATTACCCCTAGCTCCATGTTGTGAAGCCATATATCTATCTAAAGTATCGAAAGAGAGAACCTCTTTATTTTCGGAGGCCCTCTTAGGGCTTGGCAAAAGGAACTCATAGAGACACTCTCAATGTGAGCCTAAAAAGCATTTTTCTTCTAGGGGATCCTCATCAGTCATAAGCACTTGAATATTTCCGCCCATGCGCGGGGACCGCAGAAAATATATAAATTGTATATATGTAGGAGGATGGATATCTGACTATGGTTAACCCAGATTTTTTGCCTAGTGTTTAGCTGGTTTTCGACTTAGTTGGCCTGGGATCCTGCTAATCAGGGCCCCAGGCTATCTGCTCTCTCTTTAAATGGACTCCATGTACCCTAGGTACATCACCAATGTGGTACTGGACACCTTGTCAACCCTTGTACAGTGCACTATAGGTGCCCAGGGCATAGGTGCATCCAAGGCCTACCAGGGGCTGCAGCATATCTTTTGCCACCCCTGGCTGGTACTTAAATCAACACAACTGGCTGTTTAAACAGCTGGGGCAAGGTGGTGTACTCACCCCTTGCTTAGATATAGTATACCTATGTCTAAACCTATATCTGGACACATATACACCTATAAGTCACTCCTATGGCAGGCCTTTACAATCCTTGGTTTTATGTGAGATGGTGCTCTAGCATGAGCTGAGCCTGTCTGCAGTGTTCGGAACCATTTCCTTTCTGCTGTTCCAGTGATAATGCCATACCATATACTCTTAAGTGCATTATAATCCTCGCGGTTAATGCTAACTTTGGTTTGGCTTTATCAAAACATGTCGTGTTTGGTGTTTGGAATACTACCCCCTCGCCAGTTCTGGCGATGGGGGTAGCATTCCACCCTTCTAGAGGGAGAAGACATGTTACTTTACTGAAACCGCGGTTAATCCTAACCAGAGCCCCAGCATCACAAAATGGATGCTGCTGCCACAGACACGAGTCTGGCCTCCTGCTGCTGACCGAAACTAGGCAGAGGACGCTTGATCAAAGGATCTCCTGTCACAGGGAGGTGTCACACAACCCCAGACAGGAGATAGTGGATTGTAGCAGGGAGGGTTGAAAGAAACTAGACACTGCCTGGGGCGCACAAGGTGTACCTGGGCAGATTCCAGTCAAACCGGTTCTGGGGCCATCCTGCCCCAGTCCTGGCGCGAAACTGGACAAAGGGAAAGGGGTGTAACGACCCCCTTCCTGGGTCCCTCCCATAGGAGGGACCTAGCAGGTAATCCAGCCCCCAGATTTGGAATATAGGTGGGAGCAGTGCCAATGCACATCAGATTATCCTGACTGAAACTTATGAAACGAAACTCTGGACTCTTCGACATCCTACTCGACGTAGAAGACTGAAGAATCTCCCTTGTGGTCAAGGAGTGACCACTCTGTGCAAACAGGCACCATCCAGCACCTCGACGTTTGCTTTGTTGTAGTTCCCGCCGGAACTCAAGCGACAGAGATCGACAAGACCCAGCGTGCCTGCCTTCTAACAGCCCGATCCACAGTCTATGCAGAGCTGAGACCCGTGGAGGCGACCTGAAGCGTGGGAGCGGCCATCTTGGAAAAACCACGAAGCGCTGACCGTGCAGCATCCGAGGCTCCCTCGAAGCTGTGCATTGGAGTTTGAGAAGCTCCAGCCCCGAGCAGCTTTTGCACAGAAGCTCACCCCTGCACACTTGACGAGTTCTGCGTGGGGCCCTTTTGCATTTTCCTGCTCGACGTGTTGGTCCGGTCGCTTGCCCGTTGGCTAGTGGCCCCAGAACCGACGAACCTAAGAATTTACACAGCTGGTCTGGTTGCTCCAGACTGGCCCTCCCTCCCCTGAAAAGGAGCACCCGCTCTGACCTTGCTGGTCCGAGTATTAAGCAATCTTCGAATCCTGCGTGGGTTGCCTTTGCCAAGGCTTGTTGACTCCGATCCGGAAGCCGACACCGCCGACAGCGAGAGCCTTCGTGGGACAGCTCGTGATTCACTCCCGGACATCCTCGGTGCCCCAGAGTCCACGTGGCAGCGGAGACAAGCTTCACGACATCGACCTGATTGCGCCCGACATTGCCCGGTTCCTTCCTGGTTCCTTCCTGGTCACTGGCTAGTGACCCAGACTCTGCCCCCTCTACTTTCAGGTACTCTACAACTTCGATCCACCCTTGGATCGCACCGGACACTTCTCTTCTGGACGCCTGCAGCATCTTCATCTCCGGGCACCCTAGATCTTCGTGACGAAACCCGACACATCTTTGCACCCGTGCACCCGCTTCCGGTTGGAGAGGTAACTTTAGAACGCCGGTGCTCCTGTAGTGGTTTACACCTCTAGTGTCCAAGTCTAAAGTTTTGTCCTTCTAGACCAGTCGGAAGACTCTTAAAACTGTAACTCGATGACTTTTACGCACCATTGACTTTACATTGGTGCATGCGTGTGCTTTCTGCACTGCACCCGAAGCCCGCGGGCTACTCCCGTCCTAACTGCTGTTAGTCCAGTGTAGTCCCAGCGATTCCCAAGGCCCTAGGCCTTACCCCCGATCGATTAGTGATTCTTATACCACTTTTTTGATATATGGTTTGAGTGGCCACCGGCCTCATCCATAACTGTGCAACTTGTATATGTTATATTGTGCTTTTGTTTAAACGCTTGTGCTTCATTGCTCATAAAGAGTAGTGGGGATTATTCTGAGAATAAATACATATATTTTTATAATATATAACTTGTGTGGTGTCCTTTCATTTGATATTACAGGATTGCATATGGTAAAACAGCTGGCTTCACATGTCCTCTTGAGTTAAGCCTTTAAGGCTGCTTAGTCCATGCTACCCCTAGGATAGCTTGTCTATAAGGTTGACTTACAACCACCACCATAAGGGATTGTTTGGACTGATACAAGGTGCCCACAGAACTGTGGACATCATATACCAGGCCAACTTCTCACATATGAGAACATATATATCCATATATATATGTAGATACACATATAAAAAGGTTGTTTTTTTTAACTATCAATGCAGCCTTCCAGACACAACCGGCTAAGCATGGTGTAGAATCTTGTTTTTGCACATATACAAACAAACCAGGAAGACCAAAAGACACTTGAACTACTTTAATTGAACAGCAGAAATGTAGTTCTGCAAAGAGAAAGGTAGGCATGGTTATCTCATAGGCTGCATTGTAACTTCAATAGCATAAAAAATGAAAGCAAATGTAGAGAATCTCAAAACTGGCACCCTTCTTTAAGGAAGCCATGACCCCTAGCTTCCCATCATGCCTCAGGGGTGACAGTTAGGTCAGTTGTTCTTTCCGGCTCCTTCAGTCAGGACCCTGGTTAATCAGCTCCACAGATTTTTGACTTTGTCAGAAATTATCTACTTTTTTTACTTAAAACCATTTACTTCGACATTAAACACCTGTTGGAGTATTCCTTTACTTTTTATCAGGCAGTTTGGCATCTTTTCTCTTTCAGATATGCCTTCTCTGTTTGATCCTTGCCCTTCTTGTGACAAAAAGGCCAAAACAGACTCTCATTCTGCCTTTATTCTTTGCCTTCCGGATTCTCATGTTCCTGAGACTTGTCAACACTGCCAGTCTTTATGAAAACGCACTCTCAAGGACAGAGAGTGGATTTGCCTTTATGGCCTCTCTTAAAAAGGTAAAGCCTCTACCTCTAGAGGCAGGTCTCCTGTGAGACAGAAGAAGAAGAGACCCAGATCATCTTCCAGAGGCAATATTCCGGTCTGTTCTTCATCGGCGTTGGGCTTGGCTGTGAATATGTCTCTACCGGCGAAGAAACTGTCGATGACAATCCCATTGATGGTGGGCTCGCTGTCAAGAGAACATTAGTCGTCAACGAAGACTTCCAAACGCAGAGGTACATCATCAGCGGCCAATCCTCTGCCACGTCAACCCGGTGATGGTCGGCGTCGAGGAGTCACTCTCCGTTGGTGCATGATCACCCTACTTTGAGACATCGTTCTACGTTGGTTCGACGTTGAGGCGCAGCCCAACGTTGCCGTCAACCAGGCGGCGGTCAACGTCGAGGCCTAGGTCATCAACGACATCAAAAAAGGGTTCGACATCGAAGCAGGCTCCTCCGTTGCAGCCATCAAGACGGCGTATAACGTCGAGGCCCAGACCTTCTACGATGTCGAGAAGGGATACAATGTCGAGGCTGACTCCTCCATTGCAGCCCACGAGATGCTCAACATCGAAACCGAGATCGACGATGTTGAGAGGTTGGATTTCAAGAAGGATTTCACCATCACCTTCTCCTCGTACGACTTCGAGGCTTGGTACTCCGTTGGGTTACTCCTCTTCCGACATCGATACACAAGTCTCCGTCAACCGGTAAATGTGTATTGCTGTATGGAAAATGGATGCTCACATGTGCAACAGACTATAGACATATGGCGTCCACCCTCGTGCAACACCGAACACCGCAGAGGAATAAAAGGATTGCCAGCTTCCGCCCACTTGTCTACACCACACCAGTTAGTTAGTTTCATTTTTGTTCTACAAGGCGGGTGGTGGGCATAGGGGATGTTACAGTTATTTGGGAATGTCTTCGCTGTAAAGGGAACAGGGAAGGTACAGGGGAAAAAGGGAAAAATCAACCAGCAGCAGGAAAACAGACACATTTTTCCAGACATCAGCAGACACATAGACTAAACAATATAATTTATAGCTAACAATCCGAAATAGGTTCGTACAAAGTCACTCCGGATCTGGAACATTAGGGGACTCCAAAACCCACAGAAAATACGCAAAGAGTTGGCCTACCTAGATAGACACATAATAGATGTGGCCTATATCCAAGAAACTCACCTGACAGATCATAGTGAGAGTAAAATAGGAACCAGATGGACAATTTATCGTATGGCATCTTCCTACTCTAATTATGCCAGAGGAGTAATGATATTGATGAAAAATAACATCCACTTTACATTTATTAACTCTATTAAAGATTACCACGGACGATATGTTATTGTACAAGGCAACTTCTTGGGCACAGTCCTTTCGATCATCACAGTATACAGACCAAATTATGTTGATCCAAATTTCTATGCACTAATCTGGGCTAAATTACGAGATCTACAATCCACAGCTATTATATGGGAAGGGGATTTTAATACATATCTGGACCTGATCCTAGATACATCGACTGGCAATGACAGACATGGCAAATACTCTGCCAAGATCCTGATGGATGGTATGGAAGAATGGGCAATGATGGATATATGGAGATCAAGACACCCAGGGCGTAATTAACGCACATGCACGTCACTAGCTCATAACACATGGTCTAGAATAGATTATTGGTTGACTTCTCAGGAAGTCGGCACATGGACAACTAAGGTGAAACATTTACCCAAAACATTGTCAGACTACGCCCCAGTACGCCTCACCTTGGCCATCCCCATGCACACCCCACGACAATTCACATGGCGATTACAACAATATGCACTCTTAGACCAGATATTTCGTAGTGAACTACACCAAGCAATTGTAGATTCCGGATCGGTGAGTAGCACAAGGACGCTATGGGAGGCATTTAAGGTCACCATAAGGGGACAACCCATTAGAAAACATGCAGGAATACTTAGAGATATCCAACAGCAATTAAAAATGGCAGAAGTAGAAATCAAACGTCTCGAGACAGAAAATGTAGCTACACAAAATATCGCATTGCTGCCAGACATTAGGCAAAAGACAGACACGTTTCACAAATTTGCAGATGATGAGATTAAATATCTCTTGCGCAGACACAGCACCGAATTACGGAGAGGGTGACCGTCCAGGGCGTGCGCTATAACATAAAATTAAACCGGCACATACAACAACGTATATATCACAAATGCACAAAATCCAACATTAAATGACACCCCTTCTATACTAGACTGCTTTACAAAATATTACGCACAACTATATACGACGCAGTCAACAGTCTCCCCACCCGAAATCTGTAGTTACCTGGATGACATTGCACTAGCATGGCTATCGGACGAACACCGTGAGTATTTTAGTCACCAAATCACAGAAGATGAGATGAAAGAGGCCATCTGAAAGAAACACGTTAGTGTTAGATTCCTTACCTTAGAATATCTCCAGGCGTCAGACTGGATCTGGAAAGTTTTCGTCAGCAGTACCCTTGCGCGTCGGTAGGTGTCGTGATCGCCGGGACGATGTCGACGGAGTACTTAGATGCCGCCCTCGCACGCTGACGTCAGTTCTTCTTTTTTCTGCGCCAGCAAGCGCCGATCCCGGAAGAGCAGTACCCTTAGTCATTTTTTGACTAACTTTTTTATCTATTTTGGATCTCTTTTTCGAGTCGACTTCGACTCCTGGCGCCGTAGGAATGCCTGGCTTCAAGCCGTGCGACGCCTGTCACCGCCGGATGTCGGTGACCAACCCCCACCATCGGTGTCTCTACTGCCTCGGGGCCGACCACGACGACAAGTCGTGCCCCGACTGCCGGGCCTTGACGCCGAAAGCTAGGCGGGAGCAGTCCCGCAAGCTACTCAAGCTCCGGCAGTCGGCTCCGCGCCGCTTGAGGTCCCAGTCGAGGAGGAAGTCGAAGGACCGGTCGCGGAGCCGCAGTTGTCGCTCGACGAGTCATCGTCATCACTCGTCGGGCTCCAAGTCCTCCGGTAAGTCGTGGCATTCTAAGAAAAAGTCAAAGAGACGTCATCGCTCTTCTGACTCCCCTCGCCGCTCGCACGACGCTGCCGAGGGATCGGGCAACACAGCCCACACGGCTCCGTCGGAGCCGCAAGCGCTGCCTCCAGGCCCATACCCTCAGGTCCCTGGCCTGCGAGTGACGCCGGAGGAGATTTGTGACTTCCTCATTGCCATGAGGACTCACTTCCCTCCGTTGAGGCCTGCTGGCACGCCTTCGGGCCCGCAGACCCGACTGGGGCCCTCAGCGGGCCGGTGGCTCCGGCCCCGGCGCCATCGGCGACTTCGGTCCCGACGCCGTCGGCCCCCATGGAATCCATGCCCGGATCCCGGTCAACGCCAGTTGACCTTACGACTCCTCCACTGACGCCGACCCCGACGGAGTCGCTCCCGGCGCCGTCCTCGGACGACATCGACCCCGGTTTCAGTCCGGGTCCGGTGTCGGTCCGGCGCCACTCGGCGCCGTGTCCGGCGTCGTTGGGTGAGGCCTTCACCTACGACCTGGCTCTGTCATTCCGGCCTGTATACCAGGACACGGTTGAAGGGGAGGACTGGGAGGGGTCTGAGGACCCTCTGTCACAACAGTGCCAGTTGAGCCAAGACTAGGCAGATGAGCTAGGGGAGGCCAGTGGTTTGAACCCTTCGCCCGACACTGGATTCATCTCTCCTCCCTCCGTGGCTACGGAGGAGAATGCTACCTATGGTGTGGTGTTGCGCAGGGCGGCCAAGGCCTTGGCTCTTGAGCTCCCTGCTGCGGCCGTGAGGACTAACCTCCTCACTGAAGTGCTTCAGCCGCCAGTAAGCTCCTTGGAGCCTCTGCTGCCGTTGATTGAGGCACTCACGGACGTTTTGATGAGCACCTGGTCCAAGCCCTCCACAGTGCCCCCTGTGGATCGGAACATGGCTCGACGCCACCGCCTGGCTCTGGGCAACCCTAGCTTTCTGTCCGTGCACCCCACCCGAGAGCCTGGTCATCCAGGTGTCTACGTCACAGACCGCATTCCCGACCACTCCCCCGGATCGAAAATCCAAAAGGCTTGAGCAGTTTGGCAAGAAACTGTTCTCCTCTCTAAGTTTGGGATTGCGGTCTATCAACACCGCTTGCCTTTTGGGCTGTTTTACCCACTCCTGTGGGACACGGTTGCGGACGTGCTGCCCCAGTGCCCAGAGGAGGCCCGGGCCCGGTTCGCCCAAGCCCTTGCGGAGGGGCGGGATGCGGCACGTTATTCTATCAAGTGTGGACTGGATACCACGGACTCGCTGGGAAGGGCGATTTCCACGACGTTGGCGCTTCGCCACCACGGCTGGCCGAGGTCCGGCAACTATTCGGGCGATATTCAGGCCACGCTCATGGACATGCCCTTTGATGGCCGTCGCCTCTTTGGCGACAAAGCAGACAGTGCGCTTGAGTATTTCAAGGACTCCAGGGCTACGGCCAAGTCCTTGGGCCTGTCTGGCCAGCGCCAGCAAACTTCTGCTTTTTGTCCCTTTCATAGCCAAGGAAGGGGCACCCCCTCACGTCCCTCAAGCCACAGGCCGCAGAACCAGCCTCAACGTGGCCGCGGAAGTGGTAACCGCTGTGGCGGTGCCGGGGGACAACGGCGTGGCTATTCCAAATCCGCATCTGCAGCATCTGCCTCAAAGCCTTCCTAGTCCGAGCTTTCAAGCCCATTCGATGCCAGTGGGGGGCAGGGTCCGCCATCACCTCCTCCACTGGCGTTCCATCACATTGGATTGGTGGGTGCTGCAAATCGTCCGAAGGGGCTACTCCCTCCCCTTCGAGGCGACCCCTCCAGCCATGCCTCCGCAGTGCCACCGCATGTCGGGGGATCACTTGCAACTACTGCAGGAGGAAGTTATGGCCCTCTTGGCCAAGGGGACCATCGAGAGCGTTCCTGGGCCAGAAGTAGGACATGGTTGCTATTCCCACTACTTTCTGGTACCCAAGAAGGGCAAAGGAGGCCTACGCCCTATCTTGGACCTCCGGAGCGTCAACGGCTTCCTCCGGAAGGAGAAGTTCAAGATGCTGACTTTAGCTCAGGTCCTAGATGCCCTGGACCCTGGAGACTGGATGGTAGCGTTGGAATTGCAGGACGCGTATTTCCACATCCCCGTCCTGCCGGCCCACAGGCGCTACCTGCGGTTCAAGGTAGGCCACGAGCACTTTCAATTTACCGTGCTCCCCTTTGGCCCTACCAGCGCCCCACGGGTGTTCACGAAAGTGATGACGGTGGTCGCAGCTCATCCGCGCAGAATAGGGCTCTCAGTCTTCCCCTATCTCGACGATTGGTTGTTGAAGGCGGGCTCACCCCAGACAGTCGTCTCCCACCTCCAGACTACGACCAACCTCCTGCACTCGCTGAGGTTCTCCATCAACGTGCCGAAGTCACACCTGTGCCCTTCTCAGAAGCTCCTTTTCATCGGAGCGGTTCTGGAGTCGGCGCAGTTTCGGGTTTATCCTCCGAACAGTGGGTTCGGGATATTCAGGCTCTGATTCCGATCTTTCAACCTTTATCCCGAGTTTCGGTCAGATTGACGCTGCGGCTCCTGGGGCTGATGGCCTCCAGCATCCTTCTGGTGCATCACGCCAGGTGGCGGATGTGGGCTCTGCAGTGGGACCTGAAGTTTCAGTGGGCACAGCATCAGGGCAACCTGTCCAACCACGTCCTGATCTCGGAGGGCACTGCAAGTCAGTTGCAGTGGTGGCTCACGGACCGCGATTGGGTCAGCAGCAGATCCCTCTCCCTACCCCAACCGTAGCGCATAGTAGTGACGGATGCGTCCCTCCTGGGATGGGGGGCCACATGGGAGAGGTGGAGATCAGAGGCCTCTGGTCTCCGGCGGAGTCCCGGCTCCATATCAACCTTCTGGAGCTGTGGCCGATCCGACTTGCACTGAAGGCATTCCTTCCCTCTGTCCGGGGAAGTGTAGTGCAGGTGTTCACGGACAACACCACCGCCATGTGGTACTGCAATCAACAGGGTGGGGTGGGGTCGTGGACCCTTTGTCAGGAGGCTCTGCACCTCTGGCAATGGCTGGAACACCAGGGCGTCACCCTGGTGGTTCAACGCCTGGCAAGTTCCCTGAATGCCAGGGCGGACGAACTCAGCTGCCGGTGCATGATGGATCACGAATGGCGTCTGAACTCGGACGTGGCGCAAGGTCTCTTTCAGCAGTGGGGAGAGCCTTGGTTAGATCTATTCGTCACCGAAGAGAACTAGCAATGTCATCAGTTCTGCGTGTTGGAATTTCCAAGGCTTTTCGTCGCGAGTGGAGCTGCGGTCTGTTATACGCCTTTCCGCCTATACCACTTCTGCCCAGAGTGCTGAAGAAGATCAAGCGAGACCGGGCCGAAGTCATCCTTGTGGCTCCGGACTGGGATCGAAGATAATGGTATCCCGAGCTACTCAGCATGTCAGTCGATCCCCCGATTCAACTGCCTCTTCAGGAGGACCTTCTGTCGCAGCAGCAGGGGACGGTCCTCCACCCGGACCTGTCCAGTCTCCACCTACTTGCGTGAAGATTGAGCGGCGGCAGTTGAGGCCATTTGACTTGCCTCCTGAAGTCTGTGATGTGATTCTGGCAGCCAGGCATCCCTCCACAAAAACGGTATACGCCTGCAAGTGGAACAAATTTGTGGTATGGTGCACAGCAAAGGTTGTGGATCCACTCTCTGCCCACTTTTCAGAGGTTCTCCTCTTCCTTCTTTCTCTCCCAGCAGGGCTCTGCTCTGGGCACTATCAAGGGCTACCTCTCGGCCATTTCAGCCTTCTTAAGGCTTCCTGGTCAGCCTTCCCTTTTCAAGTCCCCTGTTGTAAATAGATTATTGAAAGCCATCACACATATGTTTCCTCCTGTTCCCTTCGTGATGCCTCAGTGGGACTTGTATCTTGTACTAACGTATCAGATGTGCGCTCCCTTTGAGCCACTTCATAACTGTCCTCTTCGTCTTCTGACTCTTAAGACTGCATTCCTGGTTGCTATCACCTCTGCCAGGAGAGTGAGTGAGCGCCATGCTCTATCTTCTAAACCTCCTTTCCTCTCTGTCCATCCAGACTCGTCCTTTCCTGCCCTAGGTGGTCACAGCCTTTCATATCGGACAGTCCAACACCTTGCCCACCTTCTTTCCGCCTCAGCATCCCTCGAAATACGAAGAGAGACTCCACCCTCTGGACCCAAAGGGTGCGCTCTCCTTCTATCTAGATCGCACACGCCAGTTCCGGGTGGACGACCAGCTCTTTGTTGGTTACGTGGGCGCTACGAAGGGACGGGCGGTGCACAAGCGGACCATCTTTCAGTGGGTCGTCTTGTGCATCAAGGTTTGCTACTCTTTGGCGAAAAAGGAGCCTCCTATGGGCCTAGGCGCCCATTCCACTCGGGCCACGGCGGCTACTACTGCCCTGGGTCGGGGAGTCCCCTTGCAGGACATCTGTCAGGCAGCTACGTGGGCCTCGCTGCACACGTTTGCTAGGCACTACTGCCTGGACAGCCAAGTCCGGAGAGATGGCTTTTTCGGCCGTTCCGTTCTCCAGGACTTTCTGGTGTGATCTTGGTTAGCAGACTCACCACCGGGGTTGGTATTGCTGGGGTATCTATTCTAAGGTAAGGAATCTAACACTGACGTGTTTCTTTCAGATGCACAAGTTACTTACCTTTGGTAACGATATATTTGTAAGAAACATTAGTTAGTGTTAGATTCCTTACCACCCCACCCATCCTCCCCGTTCTGCGAACCGATATCTAGGGTTAAGGACATCCCTTTCAGGGCCCTAGTTTCATGGCACCATTGTCGATTTCTATCATGGCTCTGCGTTCCTGGCACGGAAAGCTATGTACAGCACTGACGTCAGCGAGTGAGGGCGGCGTCTAAGTACTCCGACAACGTCATCCCGGCGATCGCGACGCCGACGATGGACGCGGAGCCGCAGACAATGCCTACCGACGCGCAAGGGTACTGCTGACGAAAACTTTCCGGATCCAGTCTGATGCCTGGAGATATTCTAAGGTAAGGAATCTAACACTAACTAATGTTTCTTACAGATATATCGTTACCGAAGGTAAGTAACTTGTGCATTAACTCACTTCCCAATAATAAGGCCCCTGGCCTGGAGGGCCTCCCAGGTGAATTTTATAAACAATTTCGAGATCTACTGATACCCCACCTGGCGGATATGTACGTGGAGGCCTATGAGGAGGGAATACTTCCGACGTCATTAAGGGAAGTCTTGTTGATAGCTCTCCCCAAACCAGATAAAGACATAGCAAAATGCGACTCGTATCGCCCCTTATCCTTAATAAATATTGATGTAAAAATGTTGGCAAAAATAATAGCAAAAAGAATACAACCATTATTGCGTAAATTAGTACTACCGGACTAAGCAGGCTTCATGCCGACAAGGTCCACTACACAAAACATACGTACAATCTTTGCAATGTACCATCACTTAGACCGGGATGTACCAGCAGCTTCTGCCCTGCTAGACGCGGCAAAAGCATTTGACTCGGTGGAATGGGTATTTATGCTTACAAGTGCTGCTCAGGATGGGATTCCCCGAGCCATTTATACGCTGGATAATTCTACTGTACAATGAACCCAAGGCTAGAGTTAGAATAAACGGGACCACCTCCAATATGATCGACATAAGCCGTGGAACAAGACAGGGATGCCCACTTTCACCAATTTTATTTGTACTGACTCTAGAACCCCTAGCCAGCAAAATTCGCCAAAACACTTCAGCTTTACAATTTAGTTTGCGACCTATCGGCATCTCAATATATGCAGATGACATGGTGTAATTACATGCTATCCTGACTCCAACCTAAACCCACTCATTAGAGAATATATCTGTTTTGAGAACTACTCAGGTCTCCGAATAAATTGCGACAAATCTGTAGTAATTCCTCTCACAGCGGGCACGACACAACCAAGTCTGGAATACCCATTGAAATGGCACACAGATCCAGTAAAATATTTTGGCATATTGATTCATAGTAACCCCGAAATAGTGATTAGAGAGAACTACGGGAGAGCACTGACAAAACTTGAAGAACAGGTGGATAAATGGACCAAGATGCCACTCTCATTAGCTGATAGAATCGCCTTGCAAATGGTAGTGCTGCCTAGATTCCTATATCTGTTCTGGAATATCCCGATTTGGCTAACACAGACGTTTTTCTCCAAATTGAGGTTCGCACTACAACGCTTGACGTGGGCAGGAAAGCAGGCCCGTAAGCTGGAAAGTCTTAACAAAACCATATCACCAAGGAGGCTTTGGACCTCCGGATCTCCAATTATATTTTTATTGTGCACAAGCACAACATGCACATTACTGGGTACACCTACATGCACACATCCCACATATAGCAGTGGAACATGACAGCGTACACCCAACTCCATTGACAACCTATATAGATCAGAAAAGTTTCACACCGAGAGAAACGATTCACACAGTATATTGCACCTCACGAGCGCTTCATACATTAGTTTACCACGCGCAAAAGCTCCCATTATATGCACCAGCAATGCCCTTAGCTAATCATCCTAAACTCTCAGTTACACAGGAAAAGAAAATGCTTACATTGCTAGGAGAAATGGGGCTAACTGACTTGGGCAAGGTGTTTCCACACAACCGATTCTTCTCACGAGATAACCCATCTCTATGTGCACATCAGACGCCATTAAAGATGTTTGCTTACTTGAGGCTGCGAATGGCGGTGAGGGAACTGTATATATTGTTTCCAGAAGAGCCTACACTACTGACTGCGTTACAAATTTTACTAACAGCACCTACGTACCAAAGCCTAGTAACACGTCTTTATTACGCATCACAGGATGAACGGAGATGTGGACCTAACATATCGCTACAAAGGTGGGAATCGATAACAGGTGAAACCATAGATGAACAAGACTGGGATTACAGCTGTGCTCAATTACAATTACTCACATCAAATTGCAATCCACGCACAATCCATTTTAAATTTCTACACCAAACATATTACACTCCGGTCAAATTACACAACTATGGCCTTAGAAAAGACGACAATTGCACACAATGTAATGCACCCTAGGCAGACTTCTTACATATGGTTTGGGCATGCCCCCAGCTTTACAAGTACTGGCAAGACATCACTGATGCGCTAATGACTATGCTAGCAGAACAAATTCCAAACACGCCAATAGTCTGCCTACTGGGAATCCGCAAACTCAGATTAGTCAGGAGACGGACATTTTTGGCTGTGGCACTATTACTTGCTAAACGTCGCATAGCTATGCGATGGGGCAGCAAAAGACCCCCCAGATTTAAAAGTTGGCTTACTGAGATGGCCTATTGCAAAAAGACACTGGAAGCCTATGCAGAGGAAATACCACAGGCTTCTAGGCCTCATGACTTCTGGGAACCGCTAGTACAATACCTACACACAATGCAAGTAGGACCCTGAATTAATAAGGAGAGTACTCAGGAGGCTTAACGGACAGGAGAGATAATTGTACAATAGAACACACTAGATTAAGAGTACCTCTAAGTAGCACTCAATAGTAATAACAAGCTCACCAGATTATTGTGAAGTTCTTATGATGCGTAGCTGAAGTCTGTATTAGAACACAACATCTGATGATAAGATTTGTAACCAAATGTGGAATGATAATATATGTTTGTAATGTACTGCTGCTGATTGGCAAAAAAAAATTGAAAAAATTAAATAAAAAAGTCTCTGTCAACGGGACATCGGTCGGCGTCGAAGCCGACGGAATCTACTCGGCCGACGCTGACGCCGAGGTCTCTTTCAACGGACTTACAGGTCTTAGCGGCATTAAGCCGCTCAACGTCGAGACACTCGCAATTATCGACGTCGTCACATTATTCGACCTCAGGGAGACACCATTCCACATCAAGAGGCCTCTCGGAGTCTTCAGTGTCGGCTGCAGGATATCCATAAGTCATCTCGACGTCGAGAAGCACGTCTTCTCCGTCTCCAGAATGGCGGGTGCAGAAATCCACCCTGCAGCTCACGGTTCCGCCTACGCAACGAGGAGAAGACTACAGATCTCCCTCTGTTCATCTCTCTCCCAGGAGGCTTCTCCCAGTCCATTACAGGCAGAAAGCGCTTTTAGCACAGGTGCAGCAGCCATTGGACTATTCAAGTCCTCTGAATAGATCTCCTCTGGCTCGGCTGGGGCAGGCAGTTGACCGATCACCCACCACACCTTCCAGAGCTCGCCCATAGGAACAAGTTTCCATTACGTAAATCCGCCTGTCATGGTCGTTATGGGAGATGAAGATCACCTTCTTTTTAAAAAATTTTTATTGCAGATACATACAATGCATAATCATTCTTATCCACATTTCTGCTTTGAGATTGACAAGGAATAAGTCGTTAAATAAAACATTACACAGCCATCGGACCCGTATCCCGGAGGAGGGGCGGCGTTATTCATAAAAGCAATATAGGCATATTAAGAAAGGACAATTGTAACTTTTCAGCAGGAAGTCCTTGCATCTGCTTTTCTATTATCACCCCCCCCCCTCCACCCAATTCCCAACATATAAACTTGTTATAACTCCAGGAGGCAACAGCACAATATCAATACAGTTGTTCTAGAATGATTGTATCCCATTCCCCACAAGGCAGTATCCTAGCCATGCTTGCACTCATCCGGTAGTGGCCTTACGTTCCAGACCCCCTATCCCGCCCTCTTCCGTCTAAGTGTACAGTATCGTATTTTTTCAGTCTAGGTGTTCCTCTATTACAGGTCTTTCTGCGCTTCTCATCCACCATCTCGGGGCTCCCCACTTCCCTCACGCCTACTGACCCGCTCCTATGTGTTTTGGTCCCTCCAGAGACCCCCGTCCAGGCCATGATAGCGTCTCCATTTACCCCATACTTTGCGGAATTTCCTCGGACAGCCTCTTGCTTTATATGTAACTCTTTCTGCTGCCATGTAGGTATCCAATCCCTTCCTCCATTCCCCCATCTGAGGCGTGTCAGCCGCTCCCCACTTCTTAGCTACATCTCTTTTGGCTACCACCAATGCCAGTACCAGAAATATTAGCTGTTGGCGGGGCAGATCTATGTCATTGGTCATTCCCAGTAGGACCAACTTTGGTTCTAGTGGAATGTCTATCTCTAGTATTTTACTTAACTCAGTAGTAATCTCGCTCCAGTAGGTCTGTATTTGTGGGCATGACCATAGTATGTGCAGGAAAGTCCCGCTCTCATGTCTGCATCGTACGCAGCTGGGGTCTGACACCCTCCCCATTCTACATATTCTTATCCTGTCGTAATATACCCTGTGTAAGATCTTAAACTGAATTAGGTGTAAGCGCGATTTGATTGCTACTTCTCTAGGGTGCATTAGTACTCCCCCCAGTCTACCTCATCCATTTCCCCCGCTTCCTGCTCCCACGTGGCTCTGAAGCTTATCAGCGTGTTCGGTCTATTATTCATGATTGTTTTGTAGGTTAAGGAAACCGCCCTCTCTGGGATCTTCTCTTGCAGTAAACGGCCCTCTAGTGGTGCGTTTTCGGGGAGTGGCTCCCGCAGTGTCTCTTCCGCCATGTATGCGTGTCTGAGTTGTAGGTATTTAAAAAGTTGAGAGTGTTGTAGCCCAAATTCAGCCTGTAGGGAGGCAAAGGGTTTCAATGTGCCGTTTTTAACAAGGTCCCCTAGTGTGGAGATGCCGATATCATCCCACCCCCGGAACCCCTTCAGTTTGTGTAATTCCTTGAGCCAGGCGCATTCCCACAATGGCGTCTGCTTCGTAGCCCTGTGCGTCCACCCGATGGCCTTTGTGGCTCTATTCCACGCCTCTAGTGTAATCCTTGTGGCCGTCAAAAGTCTGGCCTGTCTCTCTCCCTCATATATGTAATGTAGACTTGAGTGTGTGCCCATTTGGTACCGTTCTAAAGCATAAGTGGGGTGAGTGGCAGGCGCGTAGATCCAGTCATTAATGGGAGCTAGGTGTTCGGCCCAATAATAGGTCTCTAGGTCAGGAAGAGAAATCCCCCCCTCATACTGGTTTCTCTGCAGCGTTTTCAGTGCGACTCTAGGGTGTTTCCCCAGCCATAGAAATGACCGGAGGTCCGCATGTATGTTTCGGAGCGTTTTAGATGATATCTGGTAATATTCATTTTGGAAGGCGTAGAGGAACTTTGGGAGCGATATCATTTTGAACATCGCTGCCCTACCAAGTAGTGTCAGGGGGAGAGATTGCCACCTATCTGCATCAGCTTTGGCGTCGCGCACGATCCGTGCAATATTATGATCCTATGAGGCGTCTCTGTCAGCAGTGATGAATATTCCTAGGAACTGGAAGCCTATTTCGGTCCTCTGTAGGTTCTGTGGCAGCTGGGGCCATTCCTCTCGTCCTCGGGGATCATATAGTACCGATTTGTGCCAATTAATCTGATATCCTGATCTCACGCCATATTTTACCAGCTCCTCGAACAGCGCCGGTATTAAGCTCTCAGGACGTGAGACGTAGAGGAGAACGTCATCCGCGTAGAGGGATAGTTTTTCATCCCCTGTGTCTGTTTGGTTGATATAGAACCCCGTGATCCTCTTGTTTTGTCTGACCGCGGAGGCCATTACTTCGATTGTTAGGGCGAACAGCAGGGGTGACAGGGGGCAACCCTGCCGGGTGCCCCGTTGTATGGCGAAAGTCCTCGAAAGCACCCCATTTACCCTTACTCGGGCCCCAGGACCTGCATACAGCAGGCGATTTTCTTCCTGTATTTGGGTCCAAACCCCATCCGTTCTAATACCGCCTCAAGGAAGGGCCAGTGGACAGCATCAAATGCCTTTTCAGCGTCGAGGGATAAGAACCAGTGTGGGTCGGCTCTGTCTTTTACCACGTGTAGCCAGTTATGTGTCCTCCTCAGATTATACCTGGTGGCCCTTTGCGGGATAAACCCTGTTTGGTCCATGTGTATCAAGTCTGGGATGACCCTTCTCATACGTGACGCCAGTATGGTTGGATATATCTTGGCCTCCACGTTTAGCAGTGAAATGGGGCGATATGAGGTGCAGTCCTCCGGGGGCTTCCCTGGTTTATGGATCGGGACAATCGTAGCCTGCCTCAGGTCTAGTGGGAATTGCCCCTCGTCCTCTGCATCCTGGAACATGCCCAACAAATGGCGTGGTAAGAGGTCAACCATGCTTTTAAAGAGTTCCGCAGAAAAGCCATTCGGGCCCGCTGCCTTCCCTGTACGGAGTTTGGCCAGTGCCTCTCGAACCTCTTCTTCTGTAATGTCGACCTCCAGGTCCTCACAGTCAGTTTCCTCAAGAGCTGGGAGGGTAATGGGCGCCATGTACTGCAGTGCCTCTGTTTTGGAGCCCAGATCTCGGGCCGTGTACAAAGCTTCATAGCATTCAGCAAAAGCTTCCGATATCTTATCATCTGTGCATGCCCATGAGTCCGGGGCGACCCTTATTTTCTCCACCCAGCGTTCATCTCTCTCCTTCCTACTGAGCTAGGCCAGTAGTCTCCCAGACTTATCACCTACATCATAGATGCGACGTAGGGTTGCCAGTGCTTGCGTCCTGGCCTCTCCCGTCACTAGCTGTCTGTACTGTGCCTGTGTATCTACAAGACGTCTTTGTGTCCTTATATCTTTCGTGAGTAGGTGTTCCTGTTCTGGTTGCAGTATTTGTGCTTCCAGGGTCTGTATTTCAGCCTGGTTCCTTCTCCTAGCCTCCGCCAGTCTACCGTGGGCCCTATCACGCAGTACTACCTTGAGCGTCTCCCATAGGGAAGATCACCTTCTTGGTCATCCTCCTCGACCAACACCTCCAAGAGGGATTAGTCTCCCACTGTTACGGACAGTCCAATACGTCACATACAATGTATACAGATTGATTCCTCCTCCAACTCACTAATGAAAGGATCAACCTTGGAGAGAGTTGTAAAATCTAATTGTTAGCCTGAAGAAGGTGGGGAATTATCAGAATCCACCGAAACGCGTCGCTTCTGTGTTCAAGAAAGAATATATAAAAACAACACCTGGTCTGAACATAGGTGGTTCAGTTAATAAATTGGGAAATAACACCAGTCACAAAAGAAAAGATTCCCTCTGTGTACATTGTATGCGACGTATTAGTATTGATACTGTTTTCAATGCACACCAGGTCGTTGTTTTGATGTTTAGAGAATATCTTTCCAAGCTCTCCTGCTTTTGTGAAATGTTATGTTTTTGAAGTGCAATTTTTATATTATGTTTTTTTAGTATATTAGAGTTTTTAATGCATAGTGGAAAAATAAAGATTTGGATTTTCCTATATTATATTCTGGGTTTCTAAATTGATGCTTACTAAGTGAGTTATGATTGGAGATAGGATGAGTGTGATGTGTGCATAAAGAATAGAGCCCAAAGGGATCGTTATTCATAGTGCTCCATAAAATATATACATATCACCAGAAAGGGGATTGGATGTGCTCGATAGACCTCCAGGATGTCTACTTCCATGTTCCGATTACACCACAGCACCCGAAGTTCCTGTGCTTCATGGTAGGCTCCAAGCATTATCAGTACAGAGTCCTACCGTTCGGCATGAAATCTGCACCTTGAGTATTCACAATATGCATGTCAGTGGTAGCCACTGTTTTACGTCGCCAAGTTCTGTTCGTCTATCCACCCAAAGAGGACCGCCAAGATTTGGGGGAGATTCTCCAGGAGGGAGCCCTTGTGCTAATCAAATGATCAGTGCTGCAGCTGATGGGGCATCTCTAGTTGCTCACTCATACTTGCATGGCATTTGCGCAAGAAGATCCTCCCGTTTGCAACTTACAGCCTTAAAACCGGAAGCCCAACAGCGCATCCCGAACCTTCCATTTTCTGGAAATTTCCTTTTCGGTTCTCACACTTCTGCCTGAACTTACTACAATGCTTGGGTCTTCATGTAAATATGGAGAAATCAATCCATCAGCCCACTCAAAGAATTTACTACCTAGGGGTTACTCTGGACTCCGGAGCATGAAAAGTTTTTCCTTCGGAGAAGAGACTGTTATCAATCAAAGTGAAGTGCAATCTTCTTCAAGTGCATCAGCCCTCAGTTCAGCAAGTTGAATTACTCCTGGGGTCGATGGCATCTTGCATTTTTATGGTTCCCAACTCCAGACTGAGAATGAGACCTCTGTAGCAGGACTTGGAAGACAAATGGGATCAGAGGTCGGCACAATGGGGAGACCGAATTATTCTTTCCCAGTCCGCGAGAGCATCCATTCCCTGGTGACTCATCGAAAAAAATCTCCTGGTGGGAGTCCCTTTCCACCAACCTCCCCCAATGCAATAATTGATCACAGATGCCTCACTTCAGGGTTGGGGAGCACCCATGGGTCTTCTGCAGACTCAGGGCAGGTGGTCGAGCAAAGAACAAACATATCATATAAACATGCTGGAATTACGGGCAGTACATCTAGCCCTCAAGGCGTTTTACCCATCGATACAGTCCAAGTCATTTTGAGTACAAACGGACAACACGGCCACCATGTACTACCTTAACAAGCAGGGGGGACCGTACTCTCGCCCGCTGTCCCTGGAGGTTCAGGTGATCTGGCATTGGTTCCTGGCCAGGCAGCTCTTAATCACAGCGATCCGTCTGCCAGGGGAACAAAATTCACAGGTGGACTCTCTAAGTCGTCACTTCGAAGATCAGCAAGACTGGGTATTAAACGACGAAGTGGTGGCAGACATTTTTCAACGATGGGGTCTTCCAACCATCGATCTCTTTGCAGACTAGTTAAACAAAAAATGCCATGCCTTCGCGTCAAGGTTTTACCAACCAGGATCAATAGTGAATGCCCTTTTGATCGAATGGTCAGAAACCTTTGTTTAAGTTTTTCCGCCTCTTCCTCTCATCCCGAAGGTAATAGCCAAACTCACAAGTTCCAGGATGAGAATGATTCTGATAGCACCAGACTGGCCACGGCAGTGGTGGTACCAGGACCTTCTACATCTCTCGCTGTGTTCACACAGGAGGCTTCTGTGCATACCGGACCTTCCGTCCAAAATGAATGGGAGGATCCATCATCCCAATCTTCTCTCGCTGAACTTAGCAGCATGGCTCCTGGGGTCCCCCAGTAAAGCCACCTAAATCTCCCTCAGGACTGTATGAACATTTTGAGGGAATCCAAAAGAACTTCCACTAAACATTCCTATTCTTTTAAATGAAAAAAAGTTTTATTTGTGGTGTATACGTAATGATTTCCAGCCTACCAGGGGGCAAGAGGAGGTCATTTTACCTTATCTCCTGCATTTCGTCGAAACAGGTCTAAAGTATACTTCCATTAATGTACACTTGGCTGCCATTACGACTTATAGAAAGTCTCCAAATCAATCTTCTTTCTTCCAGCTCCAGCTCTAGGTGATTAAGGATTTCCTTCAGGGTTTAAAGAAAGATTCCCCCCCTGTCCGGCCTCCTTCTCCTCCTTGGGAGTTGAACCTGGTTCTTTCTAAACTGATGGGTCCCCCATTTGCATCTATTCCCAAAGCGACCCTGCAGCACCTTACATGGAAAGCTGCTTTTTTGCTGGCGATTACTTTAGCTCGTAGAGTAAGCAAGATTCAGGTGCTCTGTTCCAAAGAACCGTACACGGTTTTTCATCACAACAGAGTGGTTTTAAGGACCCACCCCTCCTTCCTTCCGAAGGTGGTGAGTCGGATTTCCATGTCAACCAAACGATCTCTCTACCTTCTTTTTCCCCAATCCATCTACGCCAGCAGAAAGGTCTCTCCATTCCGTAGACCGTAAGAGAGTTCTGAAATTCTACTTAGATAAGTCCAAGACCATTAGAAAGTCTGATCAATTATTCCTAAACTATGGTGCCATCAGAACAGATTTCCCAGCCTCCAATCGTTCCATTTCGAGAGGGATAGTCGTGAGAAAGTGGCTCTATATGTACTGGACCAAAGTAAGGTACGGTGTGTATAGAGTCCACCAACCCCAGAGGTATAACAGAGGTTAAAGTCAGGGCTGACCTTACTCTCAAAAGTGGTAGCTTGGTCGAGCAGTAATGCAGTACCAGAGGACAGTGTAAAGCATTTGTTGTACACACAGTCAGCAAAAGCTTTCCCACACTCGAGGACTGAACTCCAGGCCAGTTGTTTTTATATCAAAAGATATAGTTGTTTTATTTTTAGAACCAACTGGTGTCAAAATATACTTTTCTCAATTATGGGTGATCTCAGGATTACTTTGCAGAAAGGTAATAACTGGGTAAACACAATAGGTACAGGGATTGCAGTAAGCAACGCAATTCGAAACACAATTTAACATTTAGCTCAAGGGATTTTTCGACAAAAATGCAGTTAATTACTTTGTAGATTACTTTTGTAATTCCAGGACTGGATCCTAGATTCAGTCTTGGGGTGTAAACTGAAAACAGTTTACTAAAAACATTTTGGGTTTTGCAATGCTTTTTAAGGAATAAAAACGTATTTCAAAAGTTCACACTTAGAAACTTTTCAGTGAAAATCTAGCAATGTTATCCAATGGGAGAAAATTCCGGTTACAGGTACAGTACGTTCTCGTTACTTTTGTAATCCAGTACTGGGCTCCTAGGTCCAGCACTGGGATCTCTACTTAAGACAGGTAAGTAATTACGTTTCAGTAGTAGGTACGATTTTTAAGGAATATTTCAAGTTTTCAAAAGTAGACAGAAGAAATTTAATAGAAAAGCAGACAATGGACTCCAATAGAGAAAATTCAGGTTACTAGTAAACCCGGTTAGGATTACTTTTGTGGTTCAGTACTGGGCTACAAGGTACAGCTTCTCTCCTGGTCTCAGGTGAGTACTTCGGAATTCGGTATTCGGCTCATTTTATAGGAATATTTTAGAGTTTCAAAACTTCACACTTAGAAGATTCTTCGAGTCAAACCAGTCAATGTTATCCTATGGCAGGAAAGTGAGTTATCGGTTTTCAGGTGAGGACTCGACCAGTGAAGTTAAGGTTCTGGGCATAGACTCAGGTCCCCCAGGGTCAGGTAGGTACTGTTGGTACACCCTCAGCGGCACAGGGGCAGCCGGGTGCAGAGGTAGTTAGGCCCAATGTTAACCAATGAGAGGCAGGGGGCCTTCGGTTGGTGGCTGCTGGCTAGCAGGCCACGCGGCTGTGGGAGCTGTGCTCCTGGTCACTTGCTCAGGGCAAGTGGGGAAGTAGGATAGGACACAGGGTGCACGGCCAGAGGCACTCGGGCGGCTGGGTGCAGGGTGCTTTTGAGCCGTCGTTGTTATTCAATGGGAAAGGTAAAAAGGGAACAAAGGCTGCAGACTCGGGGACGGTGATTCTTCAGGTGCGACCACCACTTCGAGAGGTAAGTTGGGATCCTGGAGAAGAGGTAGGTACCCCAAAGGGAGGCACAGGGGGCGGCAGGGCGCCGGGTGCAGGGCGTCGGGAAATCTTACCCTCAGCTGGTCACGGTTGGAGGGGTCCCTCGTTCTGAGGCTGCAGGCGTCGTCTGGTTCATCGAGGAGGGTCTTTGGGCACTGGACTTTGGGTCCCAGTCATTGGGGGGACGTCCTTGTGGTCTTGGATCACTCGGGCATGGGCCGGGCTCAGCGTGTGCAGAGTGGGTTGGTCTTGTGCTTCCTGGCTGGCACCAGGAGTATGGTTGTTGAAGCAGAGCCTCTGCTTATGGGCGTCCCAGTCTTTAAGAGGGTCAATGCAGGCAGGTCCTCCGGGGTCCCAAGGTTGCTGTCCGCAGGAGTCGCTGGGATAAAGCAGGAGCAGGTTCCAGGATCGACAGCCCGGTAGGGCTGGGCCCAAGTTAGTTGATGTCGTCCTGTTGTTAGCAGCTGTACGGCGGGTCTTCTTCTTATTGATCTTCTTCTTTTCTTATCGGGATCTGAGGAAGGAAGGTTCAGGGAGCCCCTAAATACTGAATTTAGGGGTGTTTCAAGTAGGGCAAGGGCAAGGACCAATAGGTCCCTGACCTGGGGTGGGTACACCCCTAGTCTGCTCCTCTCCGGTGAGAGGGTGGCAGGAGCCTAGCTGTGATTGGGCAGGGCTCCCCATCCTCAAGATGGCCGGAGCCCGGGGTCGTGCTTCACTTCGCCTCTCCCACCTGAGGGGTGGGGTTGGCACAGGCTGGCACACCCCCTTCTTGACATAGGATTTCCCGCCAGAGTGGGAGTCAGAACAGGTGGGAGCCAGTTGCTGGGTACAGTAAATGGTCTGGAGAAGCTCAGAGAGGCGGCAGGCCTTTGAAGCTTCCCCCTGCCCATCCTGGAGGAGGAGACCTAGCACCTCGCCCAGGATGTGCATTGTTGCAGGCCCAGGAGAGCGGGGGGCTCTCCACCCAGGGGTCCAGCAACATGTCTGCTGTGTGGCAGCCTAGGCAGCCTCTCAGTCCAGATATGGATTGTAGGTTAGGTTTCAGGGGGCATCTCTAAGATGCCCTTTGGTGCATTTTACATTAAATCTCACACTGGCATCAGTGCGGGTTTAATTTGCTGATAAGTTTGATACCAATCTTCTCAGTCTTCAGTGAGGCCATCATGGTGCTGTGGAGTTCGTAATGTCGACCTCCCAGCACCATATACTCTTAATGGTAGCACTGCACTTACAGTGCCCAGGAATGGGCCTGGGTACTGTAGGGACTCAGGGCTCATGCACCTGTGCCCACACCACTGGCATAGGGTACCCAGCTAGAGGGGTGACTGATGGATGCCAGGGCAGTGAGCTTGTGGGCATAGCACACAGGGATGTGTGCCATGTCGACTCTCTGTTTAGTTCTGTACTTAGACACTCAGCCTGCAAAGGCAGTGTGTGGGTACCCGGTTCAGATATTTTAAGGAAGTGCACTTTTCATTCACATCATTCTTGTAAAAAACATTGACATGGCAATATATTGTTATTTTTTAATAGTGTATAGAGAATATGTTTTTATTAAGGTTCACTAAAATGCAAGGCAGGTATAGCAGAAGCAGCAGGGCAAACTTTCCTAACACAATAAAAGTAGATTGAATAATGGAAGTATGAGTGGCAGTGTGTCTGTGTGTGAGTGTGATAGAGCATAAAGGTTCCGAAGAGTGCCAGAGATATAGTGAGAATGTGTTTGTGAGAGAATGTGTGTGAGTGTATGTGTTATGCGTGCCAGTGTGCTGCTGGTCTGGCATACTGGAGGTTATTCTTGCCTTATGGACAAGGGCACTAATAGCGTATGGATGGGAGGTGTTAACTGTAGTAAACTGCAGGCCCGACATGTTTCTATGAAGACACCATCATTGACTGTGGAGACTCAAACTGTCTAACTGAGAACGCGGATAACCCAGTCATACCCAGCGGCCGGGACCCAGAACTCGCTCCCCCACACTTGGCTGAAGGCCGTGACATGATGCACTTAATTCTAAGCTAAGCATATGGGGTGGATCCATAGCAAAATTTTGCAACTGATATTTGAGGTAACTTTTGTCATTAGATTTCCTGTGCTCATTTTACAGGGAGTGTCAATGACAAAATGCTGACCCTTGTATACCAGAGGTAATATTCAGAGGTACCCGTGACTGTGGTTGAAGTATGCATGGTAAATTTCTTCAGGCACTGTCATAGTGAATGTACTCCTTGTCATAAGAGGCTCCACCATCAAAAAAATGATGACCTTAGTATAGTGGAAGTAATTTCTGACTTAAGACATTTGAAAAAAAAGAGATCTACTGTTAGGAAAGGCCAGGCTTCCTTGTGCACCATGAAAATAATGGAATATTTCATGAATGCCCTATATGGGTCTGAGGCATTTTAGAAATTTGATCCTAAAAATTTCGAAGAATTCTCAGGGGAGACTTCTACTCTCCCTTAAATCATCTACAAGAAATCTTTTAAATTCTCTTCCAGGGAATCCTCATCAATAGTCATAAGCAACTGAAGAAGCCAAAGGATCAGAGTGTCACCCTTCCTCTCCGACCCCACAAAAATCACCTGTGGAGTCCCTCTTGGGTCTTCACTGAGTCAGACTCTCTTCAACATCTACATGGTCCCCCTTGCAGCCATTGTCCGACAACACAGCCTCAACATCGTATCCTACACTGACGACACCCAACTCATCCTCCCTCACCAAAGACCCCACCACCGCCAAACTCAACTTCCAGGAAGGAATGCAAGATGTCACAGTCTGGGTGACCAACAGCTGCCTGAAGCTCAACTCCGAAAAGACAGAAGTCCTCGTCCTCTGTACCACCCCTTCAGCATGGGACAGCACATGGTGGCCAACTGCCCTCGGTTGCCCACCCACCCCCTCAGACCACGGCAAGAACCTCGGCATCGCACTTGACTCATCACTCACCATGAACCGCCAGGTCAACACCGTCACCTCCAGCTGTTTTAACACCCTCCACATCCTCCAAAAGACCTTCAAGTGGATCCCTCTGAGTCAAGGAAGACAGTCACCCATGCACTCATCACCAGCAGACGGGACTACGGAAACGCACTCTACGCCGGCATCAGCAAGTCCCTACTCCGCAAACTCGAGACAATACAGAACACCACTGCCAGTCCTTGGCATCCCCCGACACGAACACTTCACCCAGCATCTATGAAGACTCCACTGGCTCCCCGTAGAGAAAAGAGTCACCTTCAAAATCTTCACTCACGCCTACAAATGCCTATACAACAATGGACCCAAATACCTTAACGACAGAATTAACTTCCATGTAACCAAAAAAAACCTCTGATCTTCCAACCTCGCACTGGCCGAAACCCTGCGCATCCACAGAGCCAAAGCAGGCGGAAGATCCTGCAGCCAAGACCTGGAACGAGCTACCGGCAGCCATTAGACGAGCCCCCTCCCTGAACACCTTCAGGAAGACCCTCAAGACCTGGCTCTTCGGCTAGACAGATCTACGGACCACCTCCAATGCCTTGAGACCCTCAGGGGTGAGTAGCACACTTACAATTCCCTGATTGATTGATCGAATATTCCCGCCCAAGCGCGGTGACCCCGGAAGTAATAAAATATATATATGAAATCATATGGATACAACTCTATATATATATATATATATATATATATATATATATATATATATATATATATATATATATATATAAACATATATCATTTTTTCACACATCAATGCAACCCTTATAAGGGAAGCTAAAAGATGTAATGAAAAATAACTGCTTTTGCATTAACATACAAAAGAATATAAACCACAGGAGGGCAATTATTACTTGAACTCTATTTAAAGAGTAGACTTAAAATAATCTGCAAAAGAGCAGGCCTTGTTAGCCTACAGACTGCATTGAAAAACCAACAGTATAGAAAATGAAAGCAAATGTAACACAAAAATCTGGCACTGTGCCTTTAAGGCAGCCATGACCTCCAGCTTCCCATCATGCCTCAGGGGTGACAGTTAGGTCAGTTGTTCTTTCCGGCTCCTTCAGTCAGGACCTTGGAATTCACAGCTCTGACTTTTTGTCTTTTTTGTCAAAAAATTCTCTACAGCAGTTTTCTACCTTTTACTTGTCTTTTTCTAGGTATTAGAGTGAGGTTCAACAATCTTTTTAACAGAAAGTGATGCTTTCATACTGTCATCTCTTTTTGACCCTTGCCCCTCCTGTGGCAAGAAGAAGGCCAGGTCTGACAAACATTCTGTGTGTATTCTCTGCCTTCCTGACTCTCACTCCCCAGAGACAGGTCAGCATTGCAAAAAGCTGTCTAGGAGAACTTTCATGGAAAGGAAAATGATCCGCCTCTATGGACTTTCTGAGAGAGGTAGGTCTCCTGTGAGACAGAAGAAAAAGAGGGCCCAATCGACGTCGAGAAGCAAATCCCGATCTGTTCCCCATTGGTGTCGAGATTGGCATCAAATTTACCAACGGCGAAGAAACACATGTCGTCGTCGAAGCCATCGATGGTGCCAGTGCACCAATCGCCAAGATCAAAGACGACAATTTCGGCGTCGAGTCATCAGGTAACAGGCCCTCTGTTGGCATAAAACCGGAGAAGCTCAACGTCGAGGAGTAGGTCTCCATCAGTGTTGGCTCAACGTTCGACGTCGAGGCATGAGACTCCGTCGGCGTCCTCTCTCAGACGTTTGACGTCAAGGCACCAGTCTCCGTCGGTGTCTTCTCGTAGAGGATTGGCGTCGAGTCATAAGACTCAATCGATGTCCTCCCAGCATTCAACTCAAGGACGTTAGACATCTAGACGAACACCCCCTCCTTCGTGAGAAACCAGGCAGCGATTGACGTCGGGGTACAGTTCTACTCCCAGAGAACAGTCGATGCCGAAGACACATCGCTCGACGTCGAGACATTGAGCTAGGTCCTCCTCACGCCAAGTGAGCTTTCTCCCTCACCACCACCGACGTCAAGAGCAAAATCACCAGCCCTGGTCCAGGACACAGTGACTTCACATTCAACGTCGAGACACTCTCGCCAGTCGGTGTCGACCCACCAGGCGGGTTCAAGACGCACTTTGTCATCGTCTGTAAGGTCACCGGAGGTGATTATCTCGACCTCTAGCAGTCCAGCGTCTTTGCCTGTACGTCCCTGTTCACACTCTGAGGCTTCTTCACGAGAAGTGAGGCAGTAATCTCCATCTGTGCACCTCTCTCCTAGGTGATTACTGCATCACTGGCCGAAATCTAGAACAGTACAAGCACAAGGTACTCAGGATTACTCCAGACCTCTACACAGGTCTCCTCTGGCCCGGCTGGTATAAGCTCTAGATCTCTCTCATAGTACTCCATTGAGGGGTCGAGATCATACACGTACTCCTGCACCTTCCTCAAGAAGGAGATCTACATCTCGAGGTCATAGGAGAAGACTCAGGTCACCAACATGTTCGCCCTCTTCTACACAATCTTCAAAGAGGGTCTACTCTCCTACGCTTACAGACAGCTCACCGTCCAGGGTCTCTCTGGTGGATGACGTCACTACTTTTCAGGATGTTCTGGTCAGAGGGGCAACAAAGTTGAACAGTGTTATGCCTTCCCAGCAGAGTTCATCCTCAGTGATTTTTGAGACTTTACATTAAAAATCAGCAGCTTGACCATTGTTGCCTTTGGTGCCGGGTCTCCTTCAGCCTGTAATGGACACATTCCTTACACCGGCAACACTCAAGACTGCGCCAGCAAGAATCTTGAAGAAATACCAGCCTCTGGAGGAAGATCCATTACCCGCCTCCTGACTGTAATAATTGCAGCTGCAAAAAAGACACATGCAGTGGCCACCTCATCAACTGTCCCTCCCGATAAAGAGAGCAGAGCACAGGATTTGTGGGGGAGAAAAGTCTGTGGCGTTTCATCCTCCATGTTGAAGGTCTCCAACGCCTCGGCGCTACTAGGCTGTTATGACAGATCCTTGTGGGACTCACTTCAAACGTTTACAGAAAAACTACCCAAAGAGGACTGCAGGGACTTTGAGGAGATATTGCAGGAAGGAAGCTTGATGGCAAGCCAAGTTATCAGCGCTGCAGCAGATGGAGCGACACTGTCTGCACACTCCTATGCACATGGAATCTGTACCAGACGGTCATCCTGGCCCCAACTAACTGCGCTAAAAGCTGAAGCTCAGTCACAGATCCTCAACCTCCCTTTCTCAGGGTCCTCCTTGCATGGCACTCACACAGATGAGGAGATGTCGAGGATGAAGACGGAGTTTGATACCCTGAAGGCCGTAGGGCTTGAAAGAAGGAGTTAAGGGTGCTGATACAGGCCATACGATTGACGGCCCTTCCATCAGAGGGTTCAAACCCCTCAGTGGCAGAGGCACCACATCTGCAGAACCAATCGAAATCCCACTATCAGGGACGTCTTGCTCCTAGAGGGAGAGGAGCCCCTTGCCAATCTTCTGCCTCAGCAAAAACTCCATCCGAGCAATGAGTGCCCACTTCCCCCATCACCGTTTCCCACATTCAAGGGGGGGGGGGAGTATAGCCAACCACCTGGAAGAATGGTGCAACATCACAAAAGACCAATGGGTGTTAACTACGCTGCAGAATGGGTACTCTACGTTTTCGGCATCGATCCCCCACTATCTGGGGGCTACAATAGACTCAGAAATCTGAAAAGTGTTTATTTCGGAGGAGAAACTGTCATCTATCACTCGGAAATGCAAGCAGATTCTGCGCAGCAGTTTAACTTTGCCCCAGGTTGCCTCTCTCCAAGGGTCGATGGCATCCTGCATTTTTCTTGTCCCCAACACCAGGCTTTCTTGTCCCCAACGCCAGGCTGAGGATGCGTCCTTTGCAGCAGGATCTGGGAGACAAGCGGGATTAGCGAACGGCTCGATGGGTAGACAGGATACATCTGTCGAAAGCAGCCAGAGCATTGTTTCCATGGAGGAATCGACAGGAAAATCTGTTGGTAGAGATTCCATTTTTATCAGACACCTCCCTCTCAATCATTAATCACGGAT
This sequence comes from Lissotriton helveticus, assembly GCF_964261635.1. Taxonomy (NCBI): domain Eukaryota; kingdom Metazoa; phylum Chordata; class Amphibia; order Caudata; family Salamandridae; genus Lissotriton; species Lissotriton helveticus. The sequence continues at coordinate 589,275,582 of NC_136068.1, forward strand.
GCTTCCCTCCAGGGTTGGGGAAAACACATGGGGTCCCTCCAGACTCAAGGTCGATGGTCACCAAAAGAACAATTGTATCACATCAACGTGCTGGAGCTGAGAGCAGTGCATCTAGCCCTCAAGGCCTTCCTCCCTCTTCAATTCAGACCAACTCCATTCTAGTACAGACAGACAATACGACCACCATTTACTATCTGAACAAACAGGGAGGGACTCAGTCGAAATCTCTATTTCTGGAAGCCCAAGCTCTCTGGCATTGGCTCCTTGCGAGGAATCTGACGATAACAACAATACACCTACCGGGGAGCAGAATTCAAAAGCAGACGCTCTCACTTGTCACTCTGAGGACCAGCAGGCCTGGGTTCTAAACAACTAAGTCATCAAAGACATTTTCCGAGAATGGGGTCGCCCAGGCATCGACCTGTTCACGGACTACACAAACAAAAAGTGCTGCGATTTCGCCTCAAGATTCTACCGACCAAGGTCGAGAATGAATGCCCTTTTGATCAACTGGCCAGGAGGATTTGTGTACGCCTTTCTTCCCCTTCCTCTCATCCCGAAGGTCGTGACCAAACTCTCCCACTCAGAGGAGAGGATGATTCTAAATGCTCCAGACTGGCCACAGCAGTGGTGGTACCCGGACCGTCTGCACATGGCAGAACGTCCACACAAGAGATTGCCATGCAGACCAGACATGCTGTCCAAGATGGACGGGAGCATTCATCACCCCAACCTTCTGTCACTGAACTTGGCAGCATGACTCCTGAGGTCCTCCAATATGGTCATTTAGGACTCCCTCAGGACTGCATGACCATCTTGAAAGAAGCAAGAAGACCTTCCACAAAGCCCTCTTATGCTTGTAAATGGAAGCGTTTTTATATGTGGTGCATGCAAAATAATTACCACCCTACCAAGGGGCAGGAGGATGTGATTCTACCTTACCTACTTCACTTAGCTAAGGCAGGTCTAAAATTCTCTTCAATAAAAGTGCACCTGGCTGCCATTACGGGTTAAAGAAGGTCTACCCTCCTATTCCACCTCCTTCACCTCCCTGGGAGCTGAATATGGTTCTTTCTAAACTGATGAGTCCCCCCTTTGAACCTATGCACAAGGCAACCCTCCAGCACCTAACTTGGAAGGCAGCCTTTTTGGTGGCGATTACTTCAGCTCGCAGAGTGATCGAGATCCAGGCTCTCTGCTCGAAAGAACCATACACAGTTTTTTATCTCAATAAAGTTGTTTTGAGAACCCACACCATCTTCCTTCCGAAGTTGGTGTTGGATTTCCATGTCAATCAAGCCATTTCTCTACCTACCTTTTTAGGTTGAGCCTAGTGCAGCAGCGCTGCTCTAGGAGAGGGCCTCTTGGAATCACTCCAGACTTTTCAGTAAACTGGTGCGTGCGGCTTTAGATTTTCCACACATTGTATTGGCCTTTGCGTGTGGCTTTCAAAAATGAAAGCACGCAATTGGCCAAAGGCGGGTGCATGCCCCACCGTTTTTAATGAATGTTTACTCCCATGGCCTCCAGCTTGCGGGAGTAAGCAGCGGCGCGCAGGGTGCCAGCTGCATTCCTTTGTGGATCATTAAACACAGTGCGGTCATGCGCTACTGGAACCGGACATCTTGTTTTATTTGTTTTAATACATTGGGGCTTAACTTGGAGGGCTAGAACAGGATATCAAAGTAGGGTTTTCAAAGGTCACCCAAACGTGTCAACACACATATAACTTGGGGCTCGACCTTGTCTGCGTTGCTGGCAGGCACCCACAGTAGGAAGGGCAATGCAATCACCTTTTTTAGTCAGTCTTCCAGAATTTTCTCGACATTGCTGGCAGGGTACAGCGGCGTAGTTTGTAGTGTCAAAATTGATAAGCTGGTCCGTACCTGAGGACACGGCTGTTCTTTGTTTTTCTTTTGGATGACGACTAATGGCGCGCAAGCTGCATTACTGAACATCTGGGCTTTTCTAGGCTTTCAAGCATTCGCAGATGCACAGAACTCGTCCAGTACAGACTTACACACTTGCTGAATTGAATCGGTAGGAAACAGCAGAGAGCCCTTAATACCAATTAGCTGCAAGGATATTGAGTTGATACCGCACCTGGTAATAATAAGTACTGCTTTTTATTATCCTGGATTTTAAATGTCCTAATTTTTAATTGGATTGAACGTTCAACAATGCTCGATTGGTGCATTTACTCAAAGATGCGGTCGACTTTGGAACTGGAGAACCAGGTTTGAGTCCCGCGTTGCCCAAAATCCTGTGATTCTGGACAAATCACTTAATCTCCCTGTTCTTAAAAAAAAATCTGCCCTTCTGTAATGTAATCTAGAGCTCAAGTAAAGCAATCTAAAGGTCTTGCGGAAAATTTGTGATATATGATAACTGCAAAAATAGATACAAATTAATAACGCTTAATTACTAGGACGTAACTTGTAAGAGTTTGTATTCTCATGATTTAACATACTTCTGGAATGTTGAGGTACGTGCTGTAAAATATTTCAAGTTTGAAACAAAAATTACATTGGCAATTCTGTGCTGTGTTTTCTTCGAGTACACCCAATAGTATTTGTAAAAGAAGATGCTTCATTCTAAGCTTTTCTACAAACTCAAGTGTCAGTTTTATTAGAAATGGGGAGTTGTTATCAGGCAGTGTCTCACCTTTTGGTACCCTCGGATGAGGCTGAGGGTTTACACTTAAAAAGTGTTTTCAGGTAGGGATTTAGAGATGAAACGACACAGCTAAACATTAAAGAATAAACCATTTAAGACTCAAACCAAGGTTATCAATTCTCATTTGAAATAATGATATTAACAAATAATAAAGGGAAAGGTGGAGGGAAATAGCCTTTGAAGTGTCTCTAATCTTTTAGCACATTTGTTAGCAAATGGGTTAGTATAAAGCCAAAATGTCAAAAGCAACTTTAAAATAAATCTCTTTGATACAAGAATCCCCTAAGCATAACCACTGAGGTTTCACTTGAATGGAAATTATATAAAAATGTAGCACCTTTATCAAAAGTACTCGCTTGACAGCAACGGCCCACTGAGAAGATTTGCTAGAGAGCCGCTATGCTTCTAGAGAATTCACAGAGTTGGCGGAGCTGGAGGAAAGTCAGTAATCACTGCCAAAGCATTTGGTCATGTTACGGGCATTGTGTTAAAAGGGGGTGACGCTACCAACCAGAATATAAGATCCTTAAGTATTGCCCGGCGGTGTCGCCTCTTAAACCCATAAAGAAGTTAAACTATTGAAGAGGCAGGCGCTGGAGACTGGAAGGCAGGAAACAAGGTTTTTATTCTCTCCGGAGGAGAACACGGCAAAACAGACAGCAGGTATCGTTCTGAGGTGCTCTGCCTGCATCTCTGAGGCCTGGCCTCTTATACATAAGTTAATCACTTTATTGCATGAAACACATTCTCGTTAATCCTTTGATGTACGGAAAGACATCCTCGGAACCTCCCCTCCAGGCCCGTTCCCACACATAGTTACAGTTGAAGTCCCCACCCCGGTCACAACAGGTGATGATCATCGCGCAGCTGGATATTCCGCCGATTCACGGAATGTGTGGGGTTCGATCGGATCTCATGGGGTGGGGGCTTTGATCAACCAGGGGATCCCTTGATGGGGGAAGCTTTCTATTGTACGGGGAGGGGCAAGGAACAGTATCGGCAGAGCTGGGTGTCGGCCTGGGAACGAGGAAGACAAACGGGCACACGGGGAAAAAGGGTTTGCATCTAAGGGCCGGGGATCATGAAAGGGAAGAAGGGAGGTGTCGCGCTGGGAACAGGATGAGGGCCTGGGGCAGAGCAGCGCTGAAGAGGGGTTTATGATTCAAGGCAGGTGCAAGCGGGGGGTTGGTCAGCGTGCAGGCTTGGTGAGGGTGAAGGGCTATGTCAGGGGCCAGCGGCATGCAAGAGGGTTCGTTCTGATCAGGGCATCTTAAAATGGCGGGTGCGCACGACAAAAGTGTGACATCAGGGGAAGAGGCAAGATGGCGCAGATAATGTTCACCAAACCGTACTAGACACGCTGGCTATCAGCAAAGGGGCAGGGAAGCCATGGTGTTCAAAATGGCGGCTGTTTAGGTGCGTGAAAGGGTTCGAGAAGAGCAAGAGGGCGCCGATAATGTTGACGGTTTCAGCCTACCTTTCAACAGTCCTCCCTTTTCAACATATCTAGCCAACTTGCTTACTCAATGTCAATTTTCATCAAATTCCTAACCTCGACATTATACAACGCTCTCATGTGTTCGTTTCCAAAGTCCACAGTTTTGGGGAAAATACAACTTGCACATAAAGAACACAGAGGTGGCAGACATTGAATTCCTAAGCATAAACCACATATTACAACTACAGGAACCAGGATAATGGTGAGCAGTCTCCAGCCCCAGTTCTTAACGGTGTCCCAGAACCAACCACCGAGTGACCACTCTTCTTGTTCTTGGCGGACTTCTGAAGAGAGTCTGTGAAGATGTTCGATGGCTTTGTACACTGAGGGTGAGTTGTCCGGTATGTATGTACAACAGCTGGACCCAATAATGCGGCATGCTCCTCCACGGTCCGCCAGAACCACATCTAGAACAAGGCGGTTCTGAAGAGCCACCAGACGGACCGCTTGGAGCTCAGCAGTGTTGTTAGCAAAGATACCAGCTGTGATGTTCATGGTTGTCTCAACTGCCTGAGTCAGATGTCGGATGGCACGGCTGTTTGCCATCGGGCCCCAGAGGGGGACGAGTCCTTTCATAGCATCGAGGAACTGCGCTCCCGTTGAGTCGGCTTGCTCAATGTCTTTGGCTCGTTTTTGTCTATGGTGATTCGCTGGTGCCACATAAGTCGGGGGAAGGACGAAGGAGATGAAACAAGTGCCCCCCCAGCCTTTGGGGAGCCAGGTGTAGGCTTTTGTGCCGCAGACGAAATACATGTTTGGGGACGACACAAAGGAAGGTGGGTCCGTGGAATCCAAAGTTCTGGTAAAGCGGCAAGCGCTGCGGCCCACCGGCTGCGTCCCAAGTCCTTCTACACACATGTGGCCTGTGACGTTGATGACCGATAGGGCCACAGTCAGAGTGGCAGCCGTTCGTTTCCGCAGATAGGAGAAGGTGGGTCTGGTTGGATTGTTGAACACCTGCATTTCAATTCGTTCTTTTTCAGGGATGTCCGTGTGGATTGAGTCGCTGGGGGTCAGCGGGCAGAAGTGTGTCTTTGTCTTGTTTCGCCCGACCCCGTGAGAAAAATGTGCTGCAGTTCTGCTGGAGGTGGCATTGTCCTTATAGCTCTCTTGCAGGAGGATCAGCCAAGCAAGGCAGGAGCCGTGGACAGAGAAGGGTGAAGGGATGAATGGTATTGAATGTCCAGTGGCATGGGGTAGCAACCCACAGATCCAGCAGTTGGTGGTATTGGTGGCAAGATTGTGCTGGTGAAGTAGCTGCACGAAAGAGTTGTTCCAAAACTCCCTTCGCCTCTCTCTTAGTTGAGGAGAGAGCGAAATCAGATAATGTTCCTTCATGGTGGTAGGTTGAGCAGTGGTTAGGAATGTTTCGCGAGCAGGCGCATGTTCTTCCATAATCCAGAGCGTGGTCATGAGGAGAAAACAGAAGAGGATTGTGATGAAGAGTGCAACCGTCTTCGAGCGATGAAGTCTGTCTGTTCTCGGATTTCTGTAGTGGGTATTTCCTGCTGTCTCCGTCGGCTTATTTGGCGCTTCCATCATCTTCTTATCTGGCGCTTCCATCATCTTCGTTTTCAAGGTGCTCGGTAGTGGGCAGGACCACAGACTTAGTTTAGCTTCTCTCCAGGTAACCCTTGGTAGTTTGGGTCACCGTTCTGAGATCCTTTAACCTAGTCCGTGGCCTACTTAGCCGAAGCTCCCTCCTTTCGACGCAGGAAATACCCTTCTCGTGATGGTACAGTGGGGTCAGGATGTTTTGAAAGTTCAAGTGTCTCTGTGTCAGGATAGCAATTCAACGATGGTCGGTCCTGGTTCAGGAGCTCTTCTTGGGTGTTGACGGTGTCTGTCGTGGCCAGGGCTGGGGAGACCTTTTTGCAGTGATGGGCGTGCAGCCAGTGCTTCTTCCCCTCCACTCGAAGTGCGGTCCGAGTGGTGATCAGCACTTGCCAGGGGCCCGTCCACCGGGGTTCCAAACTCTTTGATCGCTGAAAATTTCGGATCAGCACGAAGTCCCCCGGCTGGATGGCGTGACCCGGACCCCTAGAAGCATCGGGGATGGCCTGCTGCACCTGCTGATGAATGACAGGCAGAGTTTCAGTCAATTTATACAGATAATCAGACATTAGGACGTCCGGAACGTCATGAATGGAAGTTGGTTTCGGGGCAGACCAGACGCTCATGGGTCGACCGAAGACAACTTCATAAGGAGTTAAGTGATGTCGGGTGGGGGTAGAGCGCATCGATAGCAATGCCAGTGGGAGGGCGTCAGGCCATTTCAGGCCCGTGGTAGCCACTATTTTGGCCAGTTTAAGCTTTAGTGTGGCATTGTGTCGTTCGACAAGTCCAGCAGATTGGGGGTGGAAGACTGCGTGGAATTTCTGTTTAATACCCAACCCATTTAGGATGAGCTGGATAACTTTGGCTATGAAGTGGGGGCCATTATCACTCCATAAAACACGACAGAGGCCATAACGGGGGAAAAACTCCTTTAACAGAACCTTTGCAGTGGCCATAGCGGTGTTGTCACGGGTTGGATATGCTTCCACCCACTTGCTAAATGCGCACACCACAACAAGTACATATTTCAGGCCTTGGCATCTGTCTAGCTGGATGTAGTCCATCTGCAGGACTTCAAATGGGTGGTTTGGGACCCCAAATCCCCCCCGGGGTACTACAGTTCCTTTCCCGGGGTTGTGTTGCAGGCATATTAAGCATTGTTGGGCCAGGCGTTTGGCGGAATCTGGGATCTTATCATTGTGCCAAACCCTGGAGACAAGTTCGATCATGGGGGCTGATCCTATGTGGGCAGGGGAGTGTGCCATGGTCAATATGGGAATCAAGTATGAATCAGGTAGCAACCATTTGTTCGTGTCTTTTGTCCGCCAGCAGCCTTCATCGTCTTTCAATCCCACCCGTGTCCATTCAGTCAACTCGTGTTGTGTGCTAGCCGTTTGAATGTCCCTGATAGTGTCTCCAACGTCAGTCCATTTTTCCGCTTGTGATCTGGTCACGTACATATGTGTTGTCGTCCTATTTTCAGCTGTCGTTCGGGCGGTGATGTCGGCTAGTGCATTTCCCTGTCCAATAATGTCTGTCACCTTCTTGTGTGCCTGGCATTTGATGACGGCAAGCTTGTTGGGGAGGAGGACAGCTTCGATTAAGGCGGAGACTAGATCCCCGTGCAAAATGGGTGTGCCGTGTGAGGTCAAGAATCCCCTTTCCCTCCAAAGGAGCCCAAAATGGTGAACCACCCCGAAGGCATACTGGCTGTCGGTGTAAATGTTCGCTGTGGTTCCTGTTGCCAGGATGCAGGCTCGTGTCAAAGCAATCAGTTCCGCTGCCTGGGCAGATCGCTGGGTGATGCGGGCTGTTTCTACTACGGTTCGAGCCGTGGTGACTGCATAGGCAGCGGAAGTGGTACCATCGGAGAGTTTGATGCAAGAACCGTCCACCCACAGCTCCCCGTCGGGGTCAGGGAAAGCAGTGTCTCTGAGATCGACCCTACTCCTGGTCTGTTCATCCGTAAGAGTCACGCAGTCATGCACGGGGTGCACATTGGGATCGTTCTCTGGCAAGGGTAACAGAGTTGCCGGGTTCAGTGTGGTGCATCTTTTCAGGGTGATATGGGGGGCAAGCAAGGTCAGTTCGTATCCAGTCAGTCGTGCACTCGTCAGATGTTGCGTCTTGGTTTGGTTCAGGAGGGTGTCGACTGCATGGGGTACCAGTACCGTGAGGGAATTCGAGAGTACAATCCCCTCACTCTGTCGGATAGAGATTGCAGCAGCAGCTACAGCTCGAAGGCAGGCAGGCAAGGCTCTGGCGACAGGGTCAAGAGTGGCAGAGAAGTAAGCGCACAGTCGTTGCTTAGGGCCGATGGCCTGGGTCAGGACAGATAAAGCGCACCCCTCCCTTTCGTGAGTGTAAAGGGAGAAGGGCTTTTTGTAATCAGGGGTACCTAGGACAGGGGCTGAGCAAAGGGCATCTCGCAGTTCCGTGAAGGAAGCTTGACACTCAGGGGTCCACGGGAGTGGGAAAGGGACGTCTTTGTTTAACAGAGAAAGCAGTGGTTTTACAACGAGGCTGAAGTTTGGTAACCATTGTCGGCAGAAGGAGGTGAGGCCTAATAGGGAGCGAACCTGCTTCTGGGTCTTAGGGACAGGGGTATCTAGAATGGTTTGGATTCGATTAGGAGTGAGTTTTCTTCCATCTTTGGACAAAAGGTGGCCTAGGTAAGTGACCTGGGGTAGGCAGAATTGCAACTTCTTCTTGGAGACCTTGTGGCCGTTTTCCGCAAGGAAGTGCAAGAGTTGAATGGTGGCGGTAACCGCTAGAGGGGTGGGGTCGGCTGCCAAAAGGATGTCATCGACATATTGTACCAACACCACTCCGTCGGGTAACTGGACTAGGTCTAGTTGTCTTTTGAGGGCCTGGCTGTAGATGCTAGGGCTTTCCGTGTAGCCTTGAGGCGCTCGGCAAAACCTATATGAGCGGGCTTTTAGGGTAAAGCCGAAGAGATATCGGCTGTCTGGGTGGATGGGGATGGAGAAGAATGCGTTCTTGAGGTCGATGACGGTAAAGGTGGTGGCAGTGGATGGAATCAAGGTCAGGATGGTGGTGATGTCTGAGACCACAGGGTACTGGGGTACCACCACTTTGTTGATCTCTCGGAGGTCGATGATAAAGCGGTATGCTTTCTCATCTCCCTCTCCCTGCTTCTTGATAATGGGCAAGATAGGGCTGTTGCAAATGTTGCTAACCACTTCCTCTACCACTCCTGCGTCTATCAGTGACTGGATAATCATTATCAATGCCTTCTCGCCCTCTGGCGATATCCGATATTGGGGGAGTTTTGGGAGTGTTGCGTCTGGTCGGACAGTAATGTGTACTGGGTCAATTAACATACGCCCTACGTCCGAATCCGCTTTGGCCCACAGATACGGAGGCAGAGTGTCAAGCAGGGATGCGTCAACGTCGGTGATGGAAAACATGTGTCGGGGAGAGCAATGTCTAAGCAGAACGGGGTTGTCGTAAAGAAACACTCGAACTCCATCTTGAGAACACCTGATCGTCGCTCGGAAGTGTTTCAGTAAGTCAAGTCCCATAATGGCGTCAGGGCTATTGGAGGAGAGCAAGAACGTGGTGTCGGTGGTGTTGTTTTCTACGTCAAAGAGAATCGGGGCAGACAAAGGGTTGGTGGAGGGCGTTCCATCGAAACCTGTCGATGTTATGAGTGAGCCAGACAAGGGTGCCCTTGGAATCAGTCGTTTAGATAACGCACTACGTGTTGCGCCAGTGTCTACCAGAAATGGTGACTTGGTACCCAGGACCTTAGCAGTGACGTAAGGGCCCTGCTGGTCAACATAGAGCTCGACTGGATCCCTCCCTTGCCCTTGGCTGTCCTATGCGAAGTTGTGGGTGTCTTCATAGTCAGATTGTTGATATTGGTTCTGCCTGGGTCGATCGAACGTATTTGGTCTGCCTGATCTGTCGTTAGTCGCGTCATTTGGGGGCCCTCGCTGTTGTCCCTTAGGTCTCGGTCCGTTTGCTACGTCCCTGGGGTCTTTGTTTCTGATCATTTCCAGAAGAACTGGGCACTGGGATTTCCAATGGCCAGTCCCTTTGCAGAAAGCGCACTGGTTCTCTCTAAGGTCTGTGCGCCCACTGTAGGAAGTCAGAGTGCGGTCTTGGGGAAATGTAGTCTTGGGGACGTTCGTCTGGTAGTTTCCCCGGTATTGGTCTCATCCTATAGTCACCCCTTGTAGTTTGGCAATCATCACCCTCTCTTTCAAGTCCTTCTTCTTTTTCTCGGTTGCCCTATCGTTTTCATTTTTCTGATGTTCATAATATTGGGCCATTTGGAGAATCGCTGTAGGTTTGGAGGCTGCCCAACTACTCTCGCTGGCCTGTAGTTTCTGGGAGATCTCCGATGACAGGCCCTTAACATAATTCTGGACAAACAGATGGTGTCCGGTTGCAGTGGTCATGTCCTGGCCGCTGTAATCGGAGAACACCGTTTCAAACCGGGAGAAGTATTCTGATACATCCTCCTGGGGTTTCTGGCGACAGGCTGTTACTATCGACCAGTCCACTTTCCTTTCTGGGATCAGGGTTTTTTATTTCTCTACGATTTTATCTGGAAGGTCTAGAAGGGATTTCAAAGGCTTTTGTCCTGGTCCCCATTGTTTATCCAGGTCATTGAGTTGTGACCAGGTTTGTCCAAACAGCTCAAGGTGGTCGACTTTCCGGATTTGCTTCCACACATCAGCTGGTAGACATAACCCGAAGAACAAGTCGATGTCAGCCAGGGTCATAATCGTTGAGCCCAGGGCTGTACCCAATTCAGTATAGAAGGCAGTGGGGTTTTTACGTAGGTCGGGTAGAGATTTTCGGAATGTCAGTATCTCTTGCCGGTCCCATGGCTGGTAGACCCAGTTGTACACTACCCTTCCTTTCGCATCTTGGTTGTTTGCATCATCGTGAGTCCCTGTACCTCGGGGAGGAACCCAGTAAGGGGCAGCCTCTCGTATCGGCATCATGGTGTTAGATTGCTCGGTTGGTGGTTTGGTCACTACGGAGGTCGCGGATTTAGCTCCCGGCTCTCGTTCAGTGAGGTGGCGGAAAACCTCAAGCGTACGCGTAAGGAGGTCCGACACATCACACTCGCCCTCATCCCCGATATCGACCTTCCGGTACAGAGTCGTTAGGCTCCCGGGACCGTTGTCTCGATATCGGTCCTCGTATGCATTCAAGACATGATAACACAGTCGTACGGTAAAATGTCGTCTGTGACTCCTTGTATACGAGCTGAACATATCTGTGATGTACTCTTCATCATCCTTTCTTTCTACCAGTGTCCTTGCTATTTTGTCGATCCCCGCTCGCTCATCTTTGCTTAGTCTGCTTGTTCTTGCAGGGCCAGCCCCTCGAGTCTCATGGTCGTCTAACGTTGTTGTTGATGCGGTTTTTAATACAAGGGGTTCGGCTGGCACAGGGGCCATTGGGGCCGAAGCTGTGGCGGTACCTTCGTTTGTACCTGGGGGTGGCGCGTGCTGCGCCAAGGGTTGGGAAGGGGCATATGGAGGGGGCATGTAGATGATAGGAGGACCTAACAGCAGATCCTCGTTGGCTCGTTGTTTCGAGGGTAAATCAGGGTAGAGCATGGAGGGAGTTCTAACCGGACACTGGCTTGGTGTTTCCATTTCTAGTTTCTGTTTAGCTTTCTCTCTTTCCTTTATCTCTTTTTCTAGTTTCTGGGCAGCTAGGTGGGCTGCTTTTCGCAGCTCTTTTTCCAACCTACTCTCAGTTTTCTTTTTACGTTGTTCAGTTTCTTTTCGCCACATGCCGAAACTGTCAAGCATAGTGGGTGTTGTCTTGCTTTTACCCAGGGCAGTTTCTAGCGTTTTTATTTTATCATCATCGAAGGATCCTATCAGGGGCCACTGACTTTCTTGACCCTTTTTCGTATATTTATGCCATAGTTTACTATAGGCTATAGCGGTCAATCCATGCTTCATGAACATGTCCTTATTAGGGGTGCCTTCCAGCGGGGCTGGATGGTCCATCTCTAATAAGCGGTCCGGGCTAAACAGGCTATTAATCAGTGGGGAGAAGACAGACATGACGGCTCGTAACGAGGGACTAAAAAGTCAGCACTGCCTATCTTATCACTAGGTGCAAAGACTGGACAGAATATTTCTATTCTACGTTGTTTGCAGGCAGTGAATACCTCATGGATCAAAATAACAAAAAAAAAGACCAATAAATATTCAATGGGGAGAATGAGTAGGTCCGCAAAGATCTGCGTTACCTACCCTTTTCACTATCTGCAAAAAGGGTGGTCTCTTCCCTGTTTGCAGACAGAGAATCTCCAGAAAACAATAGTTTTGCGAACAACAGTTCAGTTTCAAGTAATTATTGAGTGGGGGAGAAAAAATAAGCACGGCTGCTGCCCTACCTATCCTCCACTGCTTGCAAAGAGAGAGCCCGTTGTTTCTCCGTTTGCAGACAGTGAATCTCCAAATAAATAAAAAGAGCAATACTAGTATTTTTTTAAACAATCAAGCAATCAAGCAATCATTTCGCAACTTGTCGTGATTACACGACCTTACCCGGACCGCATGGACAGTTTCTTGTCTTCCGAATCCAGCGCCCGATCGTCCTCTCTTCTCCGTTATCCTCGCGGCACTCCTGATGGTTCCCAGTCAGGACCGTAGATCACTCGAGAGAGGTCTGTTCGGAACCAGTGAAGTTCGGATGATCGGCTGTCAGACGAGGGTCTATCGGACAGACGCGTTCCCGATCGTTGCAGTCGTTCACTCTGTCGTCAGGACCTCTCCCACTGGATCCACGGGTCGCTGATGGGCCCCACGCTTGGGACGCCAATTGTTAAAAGGGGGTGACGCTACCAACCAGAATATAAGATCCTTAAGTATTGCCCGGCGGTGTCGCCTCTTAAACCCATAAAGAAGTTAAACTATTGAAGAGGCAGGCGCTGGAGACTGGAAGGCAGGAAACAAGGTTTTTATTCTCTCCGGAGGAGAACACGGCAAAACAGACAGCAGGTATCGTTCTGAGGTGCTCTGCCTGCATCTCTGAGGCCTGGCCTCTTATACATAAGTTAATCACTTTATTGCATGAAACACATTCTCGTTAATCCTTTGATGTACGGAAAGACATCCTCGGAACCTCCCCTCCAGGCCCGTTCCCACACATAGTTACAGTTGAAGTCCCCACCCCGGTCACAACAGGTGATGATCATCGCGCAGCTGGATATTCCGCCGATTCACGGAATGTGTGGGGTTCGATCGGATCTCATGGGGTGGGGGCTTTGATCAACCAGGGATCCCTTGATGGGGAAGCTTTCTATTGTACGGGGAGGGGCAAGGAACAGTATCGGCAGAGCTGGGTGTCGGCCTGGGAACGAGGAAGACAAACGGGCACACGGGGAAAAAGGGTTTGCATCTAAGGGCCGGGGATCATGAAAGGGAAGAAGGGAGGTGTCGCGCTGGGAACAGGATGAGGGCCTGGGGCAGAGCAGCGCTGAAGAGGGGTTTATGATTCAAGGCAGGTGCAAGCGGGGGGTTGGTCAGCGTGCAGGCTTGGTGAGGGTGAAGGGCTATGTCAGGGGCCAGCGGCATGCAAGAGGGTTCGTTCTGATCAGGGCATCTTAAAATGGCGGGTGCGCACGACAAAAGTGTGGCATCAGGGGAAGAGGCAAGATGGCGCAGATAATGTTCACCAAACCGTACTAGACACGCTGGCTATCAGCAAAGGGGCAGGGAAGCCATGGTGTTCAAAATGGCGGCTGTTTAGGTGCGTGAAAGGGTTCGAGAAGAGCAAGAGGGCGCCGATAATGTTGACGGTTTCAGCCTAACTTTCAACATTGCAGTATCATCTAGTTATCTGACCTGCCTTTCTGCGTCGGCTGAGTCAGGTTACTGTGCTTTCTCTTTCACTTGCAATCATTTTCCTGCTTGTTAGGTCTCGCTGAACCAACGCGCATGCGTTGTTCTGCGAGTTTATAGTGGGCAAAACAGCTCTTGAAACCAGCGAGGATTGTCCCCAATGTGAGTTACTCAAGCGCGACGCTTCCCCAGCGCGCGCTTGAGCTCACTTCTTAATCACACCCCATATGGTGTTCCCTCCCACTCGCTCGCACATCAAAGGCTGCTGCTCCCCCGCCAATGCGATCCCGCCCCGCCCCCCCACAGCAATGCCAAGAGCTTGTTTTTTTTATTGCCGCGCAGCACTCATGCTTGTTTTTATTTACTGTGATGTCAGCTTCACTTGCAGGCACGCACACGTTTTATTTTTATTGCCGTGTGGCGCCAATGCTTTTTTAGCATTGGTATTACCAGGAAACGCTGTCTGACGTGAACAGCGTATCATTTGTTTGTTAAATGCCCCTTAATCTTAAACCGTACCAAACATGTACACTTACAATTCGAGTCAGTTAAGCACACCCGACAGCCATTGACTGCTCTCCAGCCATGTGTTAGTCACTGGCACACTCTAGCGAACAGCCCATCCCCGCCCCACGTGCCCGGCTGAGGAGGAAGGCTGCCAGCTCTGCTGCCGCCGCACCGCCCTGCAAGCGTCTCTCGAGGCGCATAGCCCGCCGTTCCTCGGGGAGTGGAACAAATGGATGCTTGCTCAGCCCGGGGAATACCTTCCAAGCCTCTGCCCGTTAGGCTTTCCACTCCATTAGGGCAGGTCTCCCAGCTCCCTTCAACGTCAGCCTCTCCCACCTGAGGTCTTGCCTGCTGTGGCCTTCCACACCAGGACTTTCTCGATTACCGACAGCTAAATCTGTTAATGTGCATACTGACGTAATCCTTCGCCGGCCTCGTCTCATTGCTACACTTCACTAAAGCCAAAGTATTTACATTGTGCACTAATCCCCTGAGCCAGAGGAGCTCCCGGGATCCCTGTTTGTTTTACACAGAAGTTCTACTTCACGAGCAGCTAGTCTACCAATGATGGTCTAACGTAACCATTCCTAAGTAGATTGCATTTCAATGGGCTTCACATAAAGTCGTTTTTATTTTGTATTTGTAACCATGCACCTCTTAAACATTGAATGTGCTTGTTGAGTGGGTAAATTAACGGAACAATTAGTAGGAAGTCAGAAGTTAGTTTTCTTGCTTTTACAAAGTTTTCCTGGTTAGTCGAGAAACCTGCAGGTTTGGCGTGGGATGGCAGAAAAGAAAATGTAGCCGATTATGCCATTTCAGTTTTTGCATGTTATTTTCCATTATTTAAATGAGCATAAATTTGTGATACGATTTAATCAATGACTTTTATAGTGTCACATATTTTACCCAGATTCCGCCATGACTGCTGTTTGCTGGTTGACCCACTCCAGTTTTGGTTAAACGCCGACTACGGAATGCTACGGAAAATATACCTGCTAAAAATAGGCTGTAAACGTGCAACTTTAATTGGATGGACTGCTAAACTCTATAAAGAAACGGGTGAACTGTGACCTATCTAAGGCAGCAGCTGCATGCTTAACTGCAAGGACGCTGGCCCAAAAGCCCAGGGTTTTCAGTGACTGCCAAACCCCATCTGTTTCTTTTCTTGCTCGCATTAAGACACATGGCACCCTTGCTACACCACCGGCCTCAGGCTACTGCAGATTTACTCTATTCCCTGTAGCAGGATTTTGCATCCCTCTTGTCAACCTGTAGCACTGACACCTGTGGTTCCGGAAGCTAGCCTAATGATTGATATCATCTTTGTAACATTTATTTATTTTGAGCAACCTAACCTACGTGTTCCCCTGGTTGCCACATACGCCCCCTGCTTCATGTGTATGCACCAACATACTTTTGGCTTCCTTATGTGCCTAAGCCAGAGCTCGGATTTCCCCAAGCATGAGATGCAGATTTAACCATCATTTCCTTCCGGAACTGAGCGGGTTTAAATGACAAAGCTATTAATTTCGCTATTTTCAAAACCAACACATAAATAAAAAATGTGTCATTTACAATACCAATAGCTCCAACTTTCCTGATGCGAGACCTATTGCATTGCAAATGCTTGTTTTTTAAAGCAGCCCGACACCCCGGACTTCATCATTAGCATTCGCTTGTTCTTTTACAGGGGTGGCCCGACAACTAGGCCAGTTTGAGGAGAAAGAGGGACTTGTGGTGGTGTCATGACAGACACAGGACGCAAGCACCATTGACTGCCTCCACCATGTCGGTTCTGTGGCATATTGTGACATGTTTGGTTGGCCTTTGCGTTTTACCTTCTACAGTTTTGTGAAGGAATGGGACAGAGTCACTAAAATCTCTGGAGTTGCACTTCTGCTTGGCCTCACACCCCATCCACATATGTTTGTTCCCTCCCTATCGCTCGCTCCCCCGCCCCCCCACCAGGCTCTTGAAGCGGCGCTCTGCAGGTCATAAACAGGACCATCTGCTGCATTCCTAGAGAAAGTCACGCTCGACAATACCCCGGAAAGGCAGAAGCCACGAGCTTACATGTTTGTGTGTGTAACTACTTAGCTGAAAGCCTGTGAATATCTTAATGAGAGTGTCTTACATTGAAGGTCTTGAAGTCAATCATTAATTTATAACGTTTCCTATCTTGTTTTCGGATTACAGTCATGGCAGCAACACACTTGTCATTTCTCCTATCCTTCGTTCTGGTGTTACTCTTTCCCTTCCCTTTGGTTGCTTTCTTCTTTGTTTTGTTAATGTTGCGAGGTTTATATTTCTGGCATCCCTCCCTAAACGCGTCCTGCGCCACAGTCCAGATGAGGTCAGTGAGAAGCGTACCACCGCAATTGCTTTAATCAACATATTTCGAGCGCCGTGCCCCTCAGACCTCCAACACTCTAGTGGTGTTGGGGGAATACATGGAAGTTGCAAAGACAAACAGCAGTCCCTTAAACAGACTGGGGGCCGCTCAGTGAACCAGTGGCAGCGTCTGGCTCACCTCTCTGTCCTCCACTTTTTGTGCTCTCCAGATTATCCTCCCGGTTGTTTTGGTGTCTCCGTGACATTGAGAACAGATTAAGGCATCCCCCCACTCCATCCATCCATCCATCCATCCCCCATTCCATCCATCCATCCATCCATCCACTCCATTCATCCATCCCCCACTCCATCCATCCATCCATCCATCCCCCCACTCCATCCATCCATCCATCCATCCCCCCACTCCATCCATCCATCCCACTCCATCCATCCATCCATCCATCCCACTCCATCCATCCATCCATCCATCCCCCACTCCATCTATCCATCCATCCTCCCACTCCATCCATCCATCCCCCATTCCATCCATCCATCCATCCTTCCCCCACTCCATCCATCCATCCATCCCACCACTCCATCCATCCATCCATCCCCCCACTCCATCCATCCATCCATCCCCCCACTCCATCCATCCATCCCCCCCACTCCATCCCCCCACTCCATCCCCCATCCATCCATCCCCCACTCCATCCACCCATCCCCCCACTCCATCCATCCATCCCCTCCACTCCACTCCATCCATCCATCCATCCCCTCCACTCCATCCATCCATCCATACATCCATCCCTCGCCCCACACTCCATCCCTCGCCCCACACTCCATCCCTCGCCCCACACTCCATCCCTTGCCCCACACTCCATCCCTCGCCCACACTCCCTCTCGCCCCCCTCTATCTCTCACCCCCCTCTATCTCTCGCCCTCCCTCTATCTATCTTTCGCCCTCCCTCTATCTATCTTTCGCCCTCACTATCTGTCTCATCACCACAGCATCACTCGGCACCACCACAGCATCACTCAGGGGCACCATAACATCACTAGGTGCTACCACAGCATCACTGAACGCCACAGCATCACTCGTCGCCGCCACAACATCATTCAGAGCCACCACAGCATCAATCTGTGCAACCATTCAACAACAACTGATTCAAATATGTTCTCTCAATGTTTCAAGCTTTATTACAAATGTCACAAAAAGATGTTGATAATTCACTTCTGTTCTTGGATTTTGTCACAATAAAATACACTAAACATAATCTTCACAAAAGTTATTTACAAAAGTTTAAGATATTAAGCTATTGCCATTATAAATTACAATACCTTTTATTTAAGTATTAATTATTTTAAAAAATGAAAAGCCATTGTTATTTGTAATATCAATACATCTAAGTCACTTAAATACAACACATATTGCATTACAAATGCTATAGGTGTCACATTTGCGAAAGTTAAAACTATTGGCATTGTAAATGACAAAGGTATTAATTTCGCTCTTTTCAAAACCAACACATAAATAAAAAATTTGTCATTTACAATACCAATAGCTCAAACTTTCCTGATGCGAGACCTATTGCATTGCAAATGCTTGTTTTTTAAAGCAGCCCGACACCCCGGACTTCATCATTAGCATTCGCTTGTTTGCTTTGTTGCTGGACTCGTTCTTATTCCATGGGTATTTCTCAAATGTGTGCACTACGTTTCAGCTTTCTGTGCCTGTCCTGTTTGGATCACACCTTTCAAAGTGCACCTCTTCTCAATATGATTAATTTTTATCCGTCTTTATTATTCGCCACCCCCCCTCGAGGAAGTTCAAGGCCTTCACAAAAAGGGAAGTTGTAGGACCTTTGCAAAAAAATGAAAGGCGAGTAAGCCACTTTCCCCCCAAAAGATGGTTGTTCTCTTCCCAGAAACACTTTTTCTTGCACAGGCCACTTTGGATAGGCAATAATGCTGGGTTAGGTCTGAAGTGCAACGTCGCACAATACTTGGCATTTATTTCTTCAGTTGTTTTACCTCTATTTTTCTACTTTTATTTAATACTTTTTTAATAAGATTAATTTTGCCCTTGGTATGACACTTTTCCTTCACCCTTTTTGGTCTATGTTTTTATTCTGCATTTTTTCTTAAAGAAGAAAACAAACAATCTCTAGTTCTCGCTTGTTTTCTTGTAGCCACCCTGAGAGGAGTGTCTTGAGGCTGTAGAAGTACATGAACAGAGTCGTTCACGCTGACCCCATTTGTGACCTTGGGCTAAGTTACATCCCAGGTTAACCACCACACATTTTGGGAAGAATATCACCCGGTGTCTCAGGTTAGGAGATTGCACCCAGAGGTGGTTTCATGCCATTGAAAGACTGCTGTCAAAATAATGCTACGTCTGGAGAATAACATTGCACATCAGTAGGTAATTCCAAAGCTAATGCGTGCACATTCCAAACTTTTGAATTCTTTAAAACAAGCTGAAAAGTTGTATGACAGACAAAGCTATCCGCAGTATTTTTGTTGTCAATTGAATTAAATTATTATTAAAAATTATTTATAACGCGCACTATCACCATCGGTTTCTTGGCGCTCATTGACAAGTAGCGTGGGCCAGAAGCGGGAGGTTTAGTCATATGCGGCTTGGAAGAGCAGAGTTTTTAAAAGTCTGCGGAAGCAATCATACTTTGGACAGAGACGGAGAGAAGGTGGAAGGGAGTTCCAAGTGGAGGGGGCCAGGACGGAGAAGCTCAGGCCACCGTGCTTTTTCCTTTTAAACCTGGGGACCTCAAGGAAGTTTAATGAGGCTGAGCGAAGAGCTCTAGTCGGGACATGACGGGACAAGGCCGACATAATGAAAGCGGGGGCTGCATCCGAGAGGGCCTTAAAGGTAGTGCATGCCATTTTAAAGGTGCAGCGTTTCGAAACAGGAAGCCAGTGTAGACTGCGGAGGAGAGGCGTGACGTGCTGGTGTTTGGGCTGGTGGAAGATCAGGCGGGCGGCCTGATTCTGCACCAGCTGCAGTCGTTGGAGGTGGCATGCCGGAATTCCTACATAAAGAATGTTGGCATAGTCGAGCCTAGAGGTGATGAACGCAATGACAACCTGGATCAGGGCCTCTTTGCTGAGAAACCTGCTGATCTTACGGATCCGCCTGAGGTGGAAGAAGCAGGCAGAAGTGACCGCGTTGATGTGAGGTCTCATTGAAAGATCTTCAGAAATGATCACCCCCAGGCTTTTGACTGTGCTCACAGGGGAGGGTGCTGGCCCCAAGGAAGTTGGCCAGAAAGTAGAATTCCAAGGGTGGTTGGGGCCTCCTACCAAGACGAGCTCAGTCTTGGTAGGATTCAGCTTTAAGTTGCTGTGGTGCATCCACTCTGCAATGGTCAGCATGGTGGTCTGGAAATTAGTACAGGAGGAAGGAAGGGGGTCTATGGGAAAAATTAACTGAAGGTCGTCCGCGTAATTAAAAATTGTGACCGGGGAGTTGCGGAGGGAAGCTAATAGAGGTTGGAGATACAAATTAAAGAGCAGAGGAGATAGTGCTGAGCCCTGGGGGACACCGCAGGGAAGGGAAGTGTAAGGTGCGGAGAAAGTGGAAAGGTGAACGGACTGTGAGCGTTGATGAAGGAAAGATCTGAGCCAGTCAAGGGCCACTCCTTGAATGCCGGCGTTATGGACACGGTCGATCAAGATGTTGTGATCGACCGTGTCGAATGCTGCCGAGAGATCTAATAGGACAAGGGCTTGAGAAATGTTTTTGTCCGCACCTTTCCTAAGGGTGTCCATGACAGCTACTATGACCGCCTCGGTGGAGTGGAGGGGTCTAAATCCCGCTTGTTGAGGGTCTAAAAAGGATGATTTCTCTATGAAAGAGCTCAAACAGCGGGTAGCGTAGGTCTCCAAGATCTTTCCTAGGTAGGGTAAAAGGGAAATGGGTCTATAATTGCTGAGTATAGTGGGCTCAGCATTGGTTTTTTTTAATATCGGTAGAACTGCAGCTTGCTTGAAGGAAATTGGGACCACCCCAGAAGCAAGAGAGTTATTAAGTAGTGCTAAAGGGGGGCCTGGGCAAGCGAGAAAGGCTTCTTTCAGAACCTGCGGGGGACAGCAGTCATTGGGGGATCCCGAGCTGACTTTATGAAGGAGAGAAATGAACTCTTCTGAGGATATAGGTGGGAACTCTATCAAGATGCTAGTATTTGTTGGGGGTAGAGGAGGAGAACTAGGAGATGCCGGAGTCGGAATATTGTTTTTTATTGTAGTTATTTTTTCTGTGAAGTAGGAGTTGAGCGAGTCACAAAGGGTTTGGGTCGGCTGGGGTTGAGGGGTGACTCTATCTGGCAGGGAGAGCTCATTCACAATTGAAAAAATATCTTTAGTTTTATTGTTAGAGTTCATAATTTTTTGTGAGAAATATGCCGTCTTGGCTGCCAAGATTGATCGTTTATAGGATTTCAGGGTCTCGGTGTAAGCGAATTTAAGCTGAGGATCATAATGGCGACGCCAGCGGCGTTCAGCTTGCCGCAGTGCAAGTTTATCCGCTTTTAGTTGGTCCGTAAACCAACGTTGTGCGTCGTGGGGGCGCTTAGTTTTGATTTTTTTGAGAGGGGCAGCTTTGTCACTAGCCTGACGCAGCCATTCATCCAGATTGTCAGCCTGATTCTCTAATGAGGTCGACGGCGAGGGCGCAGTGGAGGTCAGTGAGAGATAAAATTCAGGCAAATTGGCCCTTTTCCAGTTGCGCGCCGTGATATTTGTGGTACGGGGGGGAGGACAGGAGGTGTGCAGATGTAAGTGGAAGGAGATGAAGTAGTGATCGGACCAGGAGCAAGGGAAAACTGAGGGAGATGAGATAACGAGGTTAGATGTCCAGACTTGGTCGAGAATATGGCCTTTTAGATGGGTGGGGGTGTGAATGTGTTGTGATAGGTTCATACCTTTTAGAACGTCCGTGAATTCTACCGATGATTGACTTTCGTGGACATCGAAAGGCCAATAATTGAAATCACCAATTACCACGATATTAGCGTGATTAATTGCTATCTGAGCGATTACATCACTGAAGAGTTGAGGAAAGAGAGGCATAGAATCAGGGGGTCTGTATACCAGAACACAAGCAAAAGATGATTTAGGGGAGGTAAATTTTAGTGCCAGGTATTCAGTTGTAGGGATAGGAATTGCCGTGATCTCAGAAAAGGTATGTTCAGAGCGGATGATGGCCGCCACCCCGCCACCAGCTTTCCCGGCAGGCCGGTTGGAATGCATAATGTAGTATCCTGAAGGAATAGCGGCAAGAATATCAGGAGCTGAATCTTCAGTGATCCAGGTTTCTGCTAGTAGAAGAATGTCGATGGAGCTCTGGTTAAGTAATTGGAACACCTCGAGCTGATGGCGAATAAGGGAACGGGTATTAAGATAATAAATCAATAAAGAGGTGGAGAATTGTGAAGCCGGGGGGGACGGGTCATGGAGAGGAGCCAGTGCCGAGAAGTCGGATGGAACGAGAATGCCACATGTCTGGGCCGCCTTAACGGCGCGAGCCGGGATAGGTCCAGGTAAATTAAGGCTCAGGAGATCAGCGGAGGTGTAAGAGTAAAAATGGGCATTACGACAGGGCCCAGGGCCAGGTCGGCCGCGGACGGGCGCAGACGGGCTTGACTTATGCGCGACTTCGGCGCGAAGTCGGCGCTCCCGCTGCGCTCGTCCGCTGCGCTTCCTCCATACTGCCATTAAATATTAGGGGTGAGGGAGCACTAGAGCGCTAACCTGCGAAGGTTTCGTGGAGGCGGAAGTGGTGCCACGAGGCAGGAAGTGCCGCTCCTCAAACTGACCCCCTGCACAAACGGCACAGAGCCGCGGCGGAACGGGGTCACGAGGGCGGGAAATGCAGGTGGGTGCAAATATGTGCAAAATACAAATTTAAAAAGCTTCAAGCGTGCTATTGAATCAGCCGCAACATACAATTAAAAAATGCTTCAGAGCGTGCTTTTAGTCAGCAGGAAAGTACAATTACAAATGCTTCAGAGCGTACTAGTAAATCAGCAATAATATGTTTTAAAATTATAAATTGTAAATTATAAATTGCAATTATATAGTGCTTACTACCCCAAAAAGGTGTTGAAGCGCTGTCTGTCTTTTTTGCTCCTAGTTACGGTGAACCCAAGTATTGCCTATTGCAACCAATGCCTCCGTTTAGATGGTTGTGAAATTGCTCTTCAATCCCTAGCAGCACAGCACCCAGGATAAAGTGCTGCATGGCTAAACACTTATAAGGTCCCAAAGGCAAGACCTATTGGCTATGCCAATGCTTGTTTCCTAATCCCTCTACTACAGCTGAGAGATCCATTCACTCTTTAGACCTGAAAAGAGTTTTGAAATTCTATTTGGACAGGTCTAAGACGATTAGGAAATCTGATCCACTGTTCATTAATTATGGTTCAATCAGAACAAGTTTTCCAGCCTCCAAGCATTCCATCTCCAGGTGTATAGTGTCATGAATCACACTGGCTTATCAGTTAGCAAAAAAGCCACTGTGGTGTAGGTCCAATGCTTGTTCCACTAGAGGAAAAGCGGCTACTACGGTTTTCCTTAACAATGTACCGATTTCTGTGATCTGCAAAGCAGCCACTTGGCAATCTATACATACATTTACAAGACACTATTGTCTTGACTCAGATACCAGAGCGGACACTCAAGTGGGCCAGGCCTCCTTGTGAAATTTGTTCCAACGCTGAAAAAAGCTTTGATTGTTTTCTGCTCATTATTTCTCATTTTCCCGCAGGCGGAGGATGGGCTTGTTATTCCATTCAGTGCTTATAACTATTGATGAGGATCCCCTGGAAGAGAAGGATAACTTACTTACCTGTAATCCTAGTTTTCGTCCAGGGTTATCCTCATCAGAGTCATAAGCAACCCACCTGCCTCCTCCCCAGGCAAATGAGACTTCTGGTAAACTATATCTTCGTGTCCTGACCCTCGGGTTCCGCAAAGAGCAGCTGACCTAACTGTCACCCCTGAGGCATGATGGGAAGCTGGAGTTTTTTGTGTTACAATTGCTTTCATTTTCTATACTGTTTGTTTTTCAATGCAGTCTTTAAACTAACAATGCCTGCTCTTTTGCAGATTGATTATTTTGTCTACTCATTAAAAAGAGTTCAAGTAATAATTGCCCTCCTGTGGTCTATATTCTATAGTATGTTAATGCAAAAGCAGTTATTTTTTGTTACATTGTTAACCCTCCCTTATAGGGGCTGCATTGATGTGTGAAAAATGATATATGTTTATATATATATAGAGCTGTATATTTATGTTTTCATAAATATTTTTTATTACTTTCGGGGTCCCTGTCCATGGGCGGGAATATTCAGTGCTTATGACTTTGATGAGGTTACCCCTGTTAGAGAAGTAGGATTACAGGTAAGTAACTTATCCTTGTTTTGCCTGTTGGAATTTGGGGGAAGTATCACCCCCCCTCTCCCCCCACCCCCACCCCCTCCACCGCCACTTAAATTGGTCTTTTCCTCATATAATGTTTATGAGGCTAACTCTGACACCATTTCTGGAAATGCTTGTCATGCCCTATTGCTGGGAGCAAGACTGGCTTTGGGTGGTGCAACCGGTGCAGCTGCACCTGACATTGACTTTGGTGGGGGGCACTGTGTTTAGAAATAATTTTTGGTTTAACATGAAATTCCTTGTGCACCAGGCAGCCCTCAGGCAAGAAGACAAATGTCAAGATAACTCTGGTGATTAATGTTCCTACTAGTGAGAGTTCAAAGTTTCGTCTAGTGGCAGTTTTGGCTCATCGTAAAGTAGTGCGGAGGGTTAATGTGTCTGCTGTAAAGAACGTGTAACATGCAGATCACAGAACTGAGTGTGAGTGAACTATGAGTAGCACTCTAAAAAAATTAAATGTACGTCAGAGAGAGGCTATGGAGAGAAGAGGTGGACTGTTGGAGAGTGGTAATGAGGGAGTTCTTGGAGAAGGAGATTATAGTGGAGGATAGCGCCAAAAAAGGCTGTCGTAACGGCCGCCACCAGTGCTTGAGCCAGCCCTGGCTGGGAGTCTTAACTCTCCCCCGAAGTTAGGGTCTAGTCGTGCCCCTGACCTTGTAGATCTGCTCTTACGTGCTCATACTTCCGATCAGGGCCGGACTGGGAACCACAACCGGCCCCGGCAAAGTGCTCGGGCGGCCCCCCTACCCACTCGGGGGGGTTGGAGGTGCCGCTGAGCTCTTTGGCGGGGCCGGTTTTCAGCCGATATTGGTACAGGGCTGATTTTGAAGCTATGCTGCAATACCGGCAAACCGGCCCTGTAACAAAAACGGCCACCAGGGGCCCAAAACCGGCCCCCACCCGTGCTGCGCACCGGGGGATTGCCCAGTGACCGCTATGGCCAGTCCGGGCCTGCCTCCGATGCTTTCAGGAAGTGGTAGTGTGCACATTTAGGAAGCAGTCTTTACTGCCCAGATCTCGCTTTGCAGGAGGAGGAGCTAGTCTTTTTTAGCCTAATTTAGAGTTTGGTATGGAGGATACACTGTCACTCACGTGACAGATATCCCTTTTGGCATATTACAAGTGCATTATAGCCTGTGGCGCTTGTGAAAAGGCGGGTGGAATATCTGTCCCATTTGTTGAGGGGCGTCTCAGCCACCAAACCCCAAATTAGGCCCTTACTGCTGAGATGTTCCTTTACCTTCAACAAAAAGCGGTGGATGCCCAGATTTGTCTATTCCTGCAGGCGAATGAAGGGAGGAGGTAACCTCTAGTGCTCAAAATTCACTACCCCTGCAAGGATGCCCCATGTGTACCTGTCACAAATCCCTGCAGTCACGGGTAGTGTGTACATGTAGTGCTGCCAGACTCAGGTACCCAGTGTTACCTGTCTCTAGGCACATCCAGTGTGTTCCTGAAAAAGCTAGTTCGTCTTTGGATGCTTTTATCGAGCCTGCTAACACAGATTGTGTTTTTTCGTCCTTAGAAATGGTTGTGCAGCAAGTCCTTCCAATGGCTCACACTCAGCATGCCACCGAGGCAGACGATGAAGGCAGGCATGGCCCCACCGAAGAACACGAGAGGAGCTTGCGCCAGCCTCCCACTGTGACCAAGTCGCTGCCTACCCAAGACGCGCTCCTCGGCATGAACCAGCTCGCTGCCAGCTCTCTGCAGAGCCAGCCCGAACACCCAGGAAGCATAAGGCACGGGTCGCCCTTCAGCGCCATCAAGAAGCACTCGAAAGCCAAGAGGGAGGACAGGACTCCGGACACCCCCGCTGCCTCGGGACCAAGGAACCTCTCCCTGCCCCCCCTGTCTCACACCCTTCCTCCGCCGCAATCCCAAGAGCGGGCAGAGACCATGAAGGCCCACCAGGTGCGCTACAACCAGCGTCCAGAGAATCATCTGCTCGGCGAAGCTGCGCCCCCCAGCGGCGAACCCACTCTCCTGCAGCGCTTGTGCTCTCGGTTCCGCGCTTTCTTCCGCGTCATCACCTGCTGTGTGTCTAGAGCAGAGGAGAGTAAGGACCCGCCCAGTATGTTAGTGCAGCACGTCTAGCAGCCGGCCAGACCTCCTTGCTCGATGTGAACTGGGTGGGTGTTTGGGGCAGATTTAGGGGTACTTTTCTTACACATGCACTCTTTTGGTCAAGTAAAGGAGGTTAAACTGTGCCACTTCTTTCTTGAACTAACTGCTTCCTTAGCCTGTCTGGCCTGCTTCAAAGGTTCTAAGGATACACGAGAGCTCATGTAGCCATTAGTTCTCCATCATGGGAATGGATGGTCATAGGATCCCAACGCATCATCTCCGCCAACGCATGTGTTCTCCAAACACGTTTTTTTGGTAGAAAATAAACTCTTTTTTATGATTAAAAAAATAAACATCCTACTTGGCTTCAGTCAAACTTCGGAAACAGTATAAGAATTTAAAAGAACAAAGCGGAGGTTTGCACTTCTTAAGTAAGCCCATTTTAAAGAAAAACAAATAGAAACAATTAAGCTGCTAACCCTAAATGTAACTCGAGGGAAACCAGGACTCACCCTGGAGCGCGCAATGCACTACACTTGAAATTAATACCTCAGTGTTTTTTCCATTCATGAGAGCAAGAATCTCTAACCACTGCTCACTCCCCGGGCTGCATTTTTAACTTCTAAAAATTCACCCTGTACGTTTTTTGACTCATTGTTCTCCTTCTAAAACATCCATGCATTTTAGAATTGTTTTCCCAGAGTTACATTTTTTCCTTTTTTTTCTTCCCCACTGTGTTTCTTTTTCTTAATCTTATGTCTGCATTTTTTGATAAGTACGCTTCCGTGGTGCTTACATGTTCAGTAAACAGTCAAATAGTTTGTGTTTTCTATTTCTAAATAGTCATACTGCGGGAAGCTGTTTATTTGCAAAAACATAATGATCAGGAGGAGTAATCAGGCATAAGGTTTAACTACGCGGAGGCAAATCCTCCTAAGAAAGCAAGACGGTGGCCTGTCAATTCAGTGAAATACCCAGAATAAAGAAATAGGGTTGGAAGTAGGAACTGTTACTTCTTCATGGGATCTGGGATACTGTAGAAACGGGGAATCGGTTGAATGTATCCCTAGTTAACAAAGAGCTCGTTGGTACTTTTAACCTACCATTACTTATTAGGATAACACCATAACAATATTAAAGGTGTATATTTTGGTGTTTATATAGTGAGTCATTTGTACATCAGTCTATTTACTTTCCACATGCATTTCGTAGTTACTATTGCAGAGAGGAGTCTGGGCCAGCATGGGATTTCATGATATAGGTATTGTGGTCTGGTCATATTCTTGGTTGGGTGGCTATGTTATTGACAGAGCAGTGGGTGTACTATATTTATGCTTAAAGATTTAGGTCGTAGAGCTATGGCAATTGCATCTGCAGTGTGTGCGTTTTTGGTGTGCTGGGTACTGTTGGGTACAGGGACAGCCAACTATACAGTGTATCAAGTCATGCTTAGTAGCTAGTGCGTCTTGTGGCATCCAGCCATTTTGTATACCTTTGTTCTGTGGGATGAATGCGATGTGTCTTAGCCATGGCTTTCTGCTTGAAGTTAGTGTGTGTTTTTTCTCAGGGGTCATTGCTGTTTTGAGCCTTGTAACAACCAGCCATTGTGTGTACTTTGGCGTTGTGGGATGAATGCGGTGTCTTAGACGCGGTGTTCTGCTAAAAATGAGTGTGTGTTTTTTCTCAGGGGTCACTGCTGTGTGAGCCTTGTGACAACCAGTCATTTTATATACTTGTGCTTTGTAGGATGAATGTGAAGTGTCTTAGTCATTGTGTTTTGCTCAAAGGTAGTGTGTATTTTTTCTCAGGGGTCATTGCCATTGTGAGCTGTAACGTGATAGACAATTTTAGGTATATTGGGGCTGTGCTAGACCTATGTGTTCTTCAGGGTGTTAGTGTGTCCTGTGGGAGCACAGTATAAACATTATTACATTACTTATTTGAGATCGCTTCCTTTAAGTCACAATAAGCACTGGATGAAAAGTGTGATGCTATCGTTTGTCATGTGGGGTGTGTTAGATGCAAGGTGACGTGGTAGGCAGTGCAGTCGTTTTTTGCCTTACAACGACAACACATCACAATTCATTGTATTGTATTGTATTGTAATTGCATTTATATAGCGCTTACTACCCCTGACGAGGCGTCGAAGCGCTTTTTCGGCGGGTAGCACGCTACTCCGGGACCCACAGAGGATTAGTGTTGAATTAGTATAGTGAAACATGCAAGTACATTTTAAGTGGTGGATAGGTTAGTCAGTTATTTGGATTTGGAATGATAGCAGAAGGATAGAGTAGGACAAAGGTTTGTATTTATTTATCGCTCGCTTGTTGACGCATGCTATTCAGGGAGCCTATAAAGGATTAGTGGTGAATTAATATGGTGAAATATGAGGTAATTTCAGTGGTGGATATTAGTCTGTTACTTGGAGTGAGAAGGATAGCAGATGGATAAAAGGGGAAGAAAGATTTGCATTCATATAGCACTTGTTACCACTGATGGGTGTTGAAGCGCTTTTCTGGCGAGTAGCACGCCACTCCGGAACCCATAAAGGATTAGTGTTGAAAATTAGTATAGTATAAATATGAAGTAATTTGAGTAGTAGATATGTTATTTAGTTATTTGGGCAGTATATTAGTATAGTTGAATATGGAATATGGAATTTGAGAAGTGAAACATGTTAGTCTGTTAATTTTGATTGAAAAAGGATAGTGGAAGGATAAAAGAGTGAAGGATTTTTTTATTTTTTTTAAGTCTTAGCAGAAGGAAGAGGCTTTTGGATGAGTAAAAAGGAGTTTTGGAGGGAAGGAGTCAGAGGGGAGAGTTTAGAAATGTTTGTTTTAGGGGATCGGTGTAGTAAAAAGAGGTGTCAGATGATGCAAGGAGGGGTAGAGCAGGAGAGAGTCTAGAAAAAGTTATTTTGGCGATCATAGTAGTGGTATGGGGTTTGGGATAAATGAGAGAGTGGATGTAGAGGATATATTGATAGATCTATAGGATGTGAGATAGGGTAGTGCATTAGAAGGAGTAGTAGAAAGAAGTTTGAGATGAGTCAGAAAGGTTGGGATAGAAGATATATTGAGCGAAGTATAGGCTGAGAAATAGGCTAGTGCAATGGAAATGCTAAATTAGAAGAAAGTGATAAATATATAGATCCATAAGTACATTGAAAGTATATAGATACATAAAAGAAGTAAGTATATTTAGATTAAATATATTGATAGAGGCACAGGATGAGAAATAGGGTAGTGCATTGGATATGCTTTTTCAGGAGAAAAGTAAAAGACACACAGATCCAAGTACATGGAAGGTACATAGATGCACAATGGATGAGAGGCGGTTAGAAGAGAGGTGCTGTATTGCTGTATCTGCGTTAGGTGTGGTGGAAGAGTGAAAGCTTGGCATTGGAGTTTGTTCCTTTGTGTGCTTTGAAAGGTGGGTATATGTATGTATTTTGTGATGGTAAGTATTATGAGGTGTTGCGCTCTGAAGATCTTGTTGTGCCGGTGTGTGTGATATGTTTTGCTTTTGAGGTGTGGTGAAAAGGGGTGCTGATATATATGTTTCATGCACCTGATTTGGTTGTGTAGTATTGTTTGTGAGAGGAGGTTGTGACGTAGAGGGGGTGATGATGTGTTTATGTGTAAAGTGTATGTTGTGTTTAGGAGGAAATGAAGTAGAGGTGAGAGTGTTTATCTTAGACTGGTTTGTTTCAAGAGTTACAAAGTGTGGTGGTGTGCAGTGTCTGTGTTGTGTGTTAGTGTTAATATGGTAGAAGGGAGAGGAGGGTGTTTGTTGGACAACTGATGGAAGGATCATTATATATTTGTTAGTGATAAAAGGTGGACTGTTAGGTGTAATTACAGCAGGGAGAGTGTGTCTGAGTGGGATGTAGTTATTTATGGTGTTGATTGGCGTTGTGTTAGTAATGAGTGTATTGGTTAGTGGTATAGGATATAGTTGTGTACTGTTTGTGGGTGATGGTGGATATGTGTGGTAGTTGGGTTAGTAGGGTGTGTAGATGTGGTTTGGTTGGGTTGGTGGGGCATTCTGGTATATTAATCTGTGCATAGTGTTGTGCGTGGTGTATATTTGGTGTGAGTGTGTTGCTCTGTTTGTGGTTGTGGATGGTGTGGGCTGGGTATTGTTAAATGAGAAAAAGGGCAGCATTTTTGGCCCAAGTCCCGACCAGTCTGGAACAGGCCCAAACAGGCAACTACGCTTGTCCTCTTCACCCTTAACAGGCTCAAACAGGCAACTACCCTTGTCATATCCGCCCTTAACAGGCTTAAACAGGCAACTACCCTTGTCCTCTCCGCCCTTAGCTGAGACGCCCTAAGCCTGGCCTTTTTTTTAGCCCTAGTAATCAGGTGACCCCATCAGCCAATGGGAACCCTAGCCCTAACACTATCCAATCACAACACTAGCCCTAACATCTAGAACCAATAGGAGACCAGGACCTTACGGCCAATCTTAGCCCTGGTCCAAGCATCCAATCAGTTCAAAAACCCTGATCTCTATGTCCAATAAAGGCCTTAGCCCTACCACTAGTCCCAACCCAAGTCCAAGCAGCCAATGGTACAGGTAGCCCTTGTCCCTACTTCCAATAGAAAGCCTAACCATACTCTTAATCCCAGAACTGGTCCAACAACCAATCACACCAGAAGCCCTAAATAGCTACTTCCAATTAAAGGTCTAACCCTAGCCCTAGTCCCACCCTACTCCCAACAACCAATAACATAAGAAGCCCTAGTCCCTACTTCCAATAGAAATCCTAACCCTAGCCCTAGTCCCAACCCTGCAATGATTGAATCACAGACCGAGAAACCAATCAGAACCATCAAATACCCAACCAATGAGGACATTAACCCTAACCCAATAGAAACACCAGATACAACCACCAATCAGTGTACACATGTGCCAACCACTAGCACACCATATAAGGTCCCAGCAACCTCAGACAAGGTTTGCTGGCCAGGGAGTTGGAAGCTGCTTGCTCCTGTTCAGAATCTCCTAGGAGACAGACAGGCTTAATCCCCAACTTTGGACTTCAGCAGGTAAAGGCTTCACTAACTCGAAATCTAACAATACTGTTTGAATAAAGCTTTACTCCCCCTGCTGGCCAAAAAACGAAGTGCACAGGCCCCAGTAAATACAGTTTAAACAGCTCACAGAAGCACCCTCTGATGTAGAAAATCCCTGTTGCTGGGGGGTGGGGGGTGGGGGGGCAGGGGGGCTGGCTTCACTGGCTTGTGAACACAAAATGGAGGCTGGGGGTGCACTGTTTGGGCACACAGGCCTAAGCACAGAGCAAAGGAGAAATTTGGAGGGAAAACAGATTTGTCACCAAGGAATGAGAGGGACAAACTACAGAGGTTGGACTGCAAATCCCACACTTCAACACACTAAATGAAGGCAATCATGGGCAGGGAAAACCACACATTTAAAACACAACACAGGTGATAAAATATGCAATTGCAGGCAGGCTAAAACTACAATTTTTAACTGTAACAACCACAGGCATAGACAGTAAACACAGAAAGTGAAAATCGTTTTTTTTTTTAAAACAATTTTTATTATTTTCAGTGTAACAAACATACACGGAGACGGAGTTTCCGGCCCGGAGGCAGAGCTTCCGGCTTGGGGGCGGAGCTTGAGGCCCAGAGGTGGGGCTTGCGGCTTGGAGGCGGAGCTTCCGGCTCAGAGGTGGGGATTTAGCCATGGCTGAAATCTCCACCTCTGGGCCGGAAGCTCCGCCTCTGGGCCGGAAGCTCCGCCTCCGGGCTGGAAATTCCAGCCCGAGTGCGGACGTAAAGTTAGTAGTCTTAAATCTATTCTGTGAATACCGAAAGCAGTAAGTTCATTCTGTGAATCCCGAAAGTAGTAAGTTCACTCTGTGAATCCCGAAAGTAGTAAGTGCATTCTGTGAATACCAAATAGTAGTACGTTTAGGATTTAGTCTTAAGTTCATTCTGTGAATCGGGGCCCATAGGCTGCTGAATTGTACGTTTGGTGAAGATTGGTAGTTACTTTAGAACTAGAATGGTACTCTGAACTTCAGTGTCCGTCCCACAGAGTTAATTGAACGTACTAAACATACCGGTATCAGCCACTGTTGTTTACATATGTTGATGATTATCCCATGCTCCTGGTGTTTCAAAGGGTAGCTCATATTCTTGTAGAGTACTGGTTTACATAAGGCACCGATTGGTGTAGTGGCCTTAGTTGACTATTTCTGCACATTACCATTGTGGACCCAGAGCTCAGCCTGTAACTCCCAGACCTTTATGCAACCGAAGGTCATCAAGGTGTGAGAGGCCAAGTTGTTCTTGACTCGAACCCGTAAGGACACCCCTGATTTGCCCCTCTACCTTCCTCCAGGAAAGCCTTCTGGCAAGGAGCAACCACCCAGTGAGTCCTCTGATAAGATATACAAAATAAATAATAGAAAAGAGAATTCCTGTTCGATAAAACCATCT
Source organism: Lissotriton helveticus (assembly GCF_964261635.1). Lineage (NCBI taxonomy): Eukaryota > Metazoa > Chordata > Amphibia > Caudata > Salamandridae > Lissotriton > Lissotriton helveticus. The sequence continues at coordinate 589,307,999 of NC_136068.1, forward strand.
GGTCCTCAGGATGCTTGGGAGAGTCGGCAGTGCCCTACCCTGATGCAGTCTCTTCCTAATCTTCTTTTAAGCTGACCCTGGCTCTCAAAAAACATAAACTGGAATTCCCATCTGCCAATGCTTCCCAAGTAGGTTCTTTCAGCCGGTCATTCTGGATATGTTCGGATCTGCCTATATCCTTCTGAGCCATTGCCCAACAGTGTACCTGATCCTGCAGGTTTGAAAGTTAATGCGAGTCCAACACCAATGCCTCACAATTCTGTACAGGCTCCAAGGAAGCATTTGTCCATTAAGGCACCGACCCAATTGCTTTCCTCTCCAAACCTGGCAGCATCTCCAGCACTGCTATCGAAGCCGGTTCTCTGGTCTACATCAGCCATTGAAGTCAGCAGAAATTATTAGAGTGGAAAGAAAAAGAGGTAGATTCTCCTTTAAGACCATCCCATGATGCAGTCTCCCTTTAGAGCCCAAAGATTTGCTTGAATGAAGGTGCTCTTTTTGGCTCGGAGTCTGATGCTCAAGACATGCCTTTCCAGGATTATGAGTGTACAGAGGAATGTGATTCAGAGGCCATTAACCTCCTCCATTCTTATCACATGGATGCTAGACTCTATTTAGACCTCCAGAATGCCAGTGTCTTGATATGTCCTCAGAAGGAGATGCTTCCTACTCTTTTGGACCATCTTCAGGGCAAGTTTGTTCATTCTCATCAGTACCATGTAAGGCAGCATATGTGCTTGAGTTGCCCATATCAACTGCAGAACCTTTCTCCCAACATATTGACAGAAATTTAGCAGCCATCTTCGATGGCCTGGGTCCACTTTTACCATTTAGCGAAGCATTACAGAAGCTGCTAAAGGCTGCCTTGGAAAAGGTTTTAGGCTCGGCAGTTCACAGACAGACCTCAAAGCATCATAGGCTCGGCTCCTTTGATCCCAAGTTCTTGTCAACTCCTTTTTCAGTGAGCTTACCAGTTTACACATAATAAGCAAAGCTGAAACCCAGTGCTTGCCCTACCTCTCTTTCAAACCGTGAGTCCAAACAACTTGACTCCATGGCAGTCTAGCCACTGTGATCATCACCTGTCCCTCCATGCCGTGGGTGAATTGGCAAGGAGGACTGTAATTAATCTTACTGCCTACAGAAAAAAAAAATGTTCTGATCAGATGAGTGACTAATCGAATACCGTAGAATATATGCTGGGGCATGGCCAGGATTTCGATATGTTCTGATCCATGGCTAAGACAGTCACTTCACTGCACTCAATCTTGGATGCATTCCACTGGCGCCTTAGGAGAGACTCCCAGACAGCATATGAAAGACTGTGGAGAGAAAGCTGACTTCTTTATGGAAGGTTCAAGAATAGCCACAGCATTGTAAGTGGGCCTACCCTCTCTCCTCTTTGATTAGTCAATCAGTCCATCAATCAATTTGGATTCGCAAAGCGCTGCTTATTACCCCTAAGGGTATCCTGGCGCAGGCAGTAACTGCTGTTGGGCCTGGTCAATCGAATAGCCAAAGTTTGTAGCCCGCTTCTGAATTCCTGCAGGGATGGGGAGGTCCAGAGGTGGAGGGAGAGGCTGTTTCAGGTCTTGGCGGCCAGGCGGGAGAAGGAGCGGCCACCGCTTCTGCTTCTTCAGAAGCGGGAAGTGTGGGCGAGGGAGAGAGATGCAGAGCACAGATATATAACGGGTTTGTGGAAGTTTAGCCTGTGGTTAAGATAGGTTATTCCTTCGTTTTGCAGGGCCTTGTATGCGTGGGTCCGCATTTGGAACAGGCACCTCCTGTCAGGGTTGGATTGGGAAGGCTGGCAATTGGGCATTGGTCGATGGGCCGGTGCCTCAGTCACCTGAGGGCTGGTTTTTGGGCCTCTGTAAGTGGGCCAAAGAGACTTCCCCACTCCCCACCAGGCCACTTTAATGTGGCGCCAGCATCATAGTACACTCCCAGACATGCTGTAAACTGAAGCTGGGGTCATGGTGTTGCCTTAGCATTTGAGGCATTCTCACCTCGGCGTGCTCAGCCAGAAGTAGTGTTATCCCCACTGGGCCATCACTTTTAGCCCATGGGGAGTGCAAGGAGGGTGTGTTGTGTGCAGGTGCCTTGCAGGGGGGCAGGTGATATTTGGCCATTCTCACCTAAACTCACTTATTTATATCTCTCCCCCCCTTGCAGCAGCTATTTGACACCTTCCTTGGCAACTAAATGCCCTAAGGCTATAATGGGCTGGGTATGGGGTAAGAGAAGTATTCTCTTCAGCAGCCAGGTCACCTCCGCCCCAGTGTCCTTAAGACCTTGTTGGGGGGAAGAGAGAGTTGCATATAATTGAATGTAGCACCATGGTCAGAGCTGCAGATGTTAAAACTGGGTTCAAGTACCAGCGTCAGCTCAACATCCTGTGATTCTGGACACATCACTTAATCTCCATACTGAAAATGAAAATTAATTTGATCTTGTGTAATGTAACTGATGCTCATGTCTCCAATGACTTTGGGCCGCTATACAAAACTATAACAAAACATAACCAGCCAGATTCCAGTGAGACTAACTAACCAGATGGTGATCCATGAAAGGGATGTTCAGGGAATGTGGGACACTTTTTGGTAGTGCCCGGGCCTAATTGTGATCCCAATCCGAACCTGCCTCTTGTGGACAGGGAGCCAGTGAAGTGTTCTGAGGTGAGGGGTGATGTAAGTTTGCCTCTAGAGGTCGAGGACAAACCTGGCTGCTGCGCTCTGGATGGGCTGAAGTCTGTTCAGCAACTAAGAGGTGACCCCAGTGTAGAGGGTGTTGCCATAGTCCAGGTGGCTGGTGATGAGGGCCTGAGTGACGGTGCGTCTGGTGCTGATGGGGAGCCACTTGAAGATTGTCCGGACCATGCAGAGAGTGAGGAAGCAGGCTTACTTGCTCCGCCAGCAGCTCTATGTTGGGGGAAGGATCTCTCATTTCCTGACCTACTGGGAAACGATCTTCATGGGTTGCTGGATGCTCCAGTTTATTCACATGGACTACACCCTTCCGTTTCTGTTCACTTTCTCTGCCATCCACCTTCTGTAAGTAAGTACTGCATAGGGCATTTCTCAATCTTTTATTCAGACGAACTCACCCTGTTGCACAAGAGGGCTATGGCAGTTCCATTGAAGCAGAGGGGCTACTACTTCATTTACTTCTTGGTTTCCAAGAACGATTGGATTCTCAGAACCATTTTGGACCTAAGACTGTAGTACCTCTTTGCTTGGCAGGATAAGTTCAAAATGCTGTTTTTTAGTCAATACTGATCAATCCATGTATAGGATTGGATGGTGTCCCTGCATCTCCCATATTTTAATCTGCTGACCCCCCTGCTTACAGACAGTAGTGCTTTTTCACAGTGTGATACCAGCACTACCAATTTGAAGTTCTACCCTTTGGTGTAAAGGTTGCTCTGTGAGTCTTCACCAAAGCACCAGAGCGCTAGCTCTTGAAGGGCTTCACTAAAGAGATCATTATTCCATGTATTTCTGTATTTGGAAGACTGGCTGTGGAAGGCAGGATACACTGGATTGTTCATGGACCTTCTCCAAAATACCATAAATCTCTTTAGCTAATGGGGTACTCAGTCAGCCTTCATAAGTCTCCCCTGTTCTCTGCTCAGAGACTAAGCTTCTTCTGCATGGTGCCGGACACAACCTGTATTAGGTCCTTTCCTGCGCCTCAGAGATTTTTAGTTATTAACGATGTAATATGATTCTGAACTTACTAAATCAGATTAAGATCCCGGTTCTCCAGGTCCTTCCCATGTGGAGCTTGATTAACTGTGCATCTTGTTGATACCATTTGCCATAGGGCAAATGAGGGCCATTTGATGGTGCTTAAGAAGCCAGTAGCTTTGGCATCATGGGGGTCTCTTAGATCATGTAGAGATCTTCTATTCTGTCCTCACAGACCTCAATTTCCATCAGTGGATGTGCCCCTCCAGACTAACGGAGGGTCACCCCTTCAGTCTTAGACCGCTTTTGTTGGACTGTGGCTGTCATCTGAGGAAGATGACGATGCCAGGAGTTTGGCCTACATTGGAGCCCCAAATGTTCATCAGTGTGGTGGAGTTGATGGCAGTCCGCCTTTCCCTGCAGGCCTTTCTTCACTCCATCTCGTAGTGTGTTCAGAAACTTTCAAATAACACAGCTACCGAACATTATTATAATCAATTGGGCTGTGTGGCTTTTAGGACCTAGTGCTGGGAGGCCTTGCATTTGGGGCAGTGGGTGCTGCATTGGGGCATTTTCCAATTAACTGTAAATCTTGGTGGCTTTCTGAACCTGAAGGCGAATGTCTTAAGTTGTCTATTTCTGGAGGTTCAAGAATGGAGCTTTGCCTCCAAAGCGACAGTCCTGATCCCCCAATTGGATTACCTAGATCTTATTACTGCTTCTCTGAACAGAAAGTGTCCTCTGCACTGCCCTAATGCAGTGGTTCCCAACCTTTTTCTTTTGCAGTTTTATATAGGTCAAACTCGACCCGAAGGTATCTGAGTGCTTTACATGAGCACCAGTTAGATTTCACAAGGACACATTCATTTTTGTAAAACATAAATATGTTTATTTATTTGGTGTTTTAGTAAAGTGGTAGTTACCAACACATAGTGGCCTCACTGCGCTTTGGTAGGGGAATAAACAAAAACATTCACTTAGAATGTGCAGGGGTTCGAGCATTTTCCTAGGAGACCAAAGAGATGTTCTCCTGTTTAAGGCAACAGAAGGCAGAGTTGATGTTTGTACAGGAGACACATGTGAATGCAATGGAGTACTCCAAGATGACTTGAAATGGAGGGAGGAACTTTGTTCCTCCTTTTATTATTGTATTTGAGGGGATGCTATATGGGTGATCTGTGGAGTAACCTTCACGGCTAAACATGTAAGCACCATCTATTATAGAAGAAATGTGGTTGTTTTTGGGCTATTAGATGGTCAGGATATCAATTATCAGTTATTTAGAAAACAAATTCAACACATTCATTTACTATGTGTTTTTACAACATATATGTACAACAATTTAATGTTATGTATTTGAAAATACATTCACATTGCATACTGTAGGTGGCACTGTACATTTTTTTTTAGTTGGTGAAATTGAAGTATATTAAATTATTTTATGGTCCGGAATATATTTTTTTATAAATTAAGTCCATTTTTGCTTAAACAATATATATTTCTTTCTTTCTCTCTCTCTCTCTCTCTCTCTCACACTCTATATATATATATATAGATATATATATATATATATATAGATATATATATATAGATATATATATTGATATATATATACCAGACATATCTGCACCTCTTACTCATTGAGTATATATGAGCCCTCACTGTTTCATAGGTCAAAACTAGATTCCCTTAGCACCATTGACCATTAGTCCTACCTGGTGCACGAAGACGTCGACTGGTGGTCCAGGCCAGCCCTGGTGTTGCTGATGGTTGCCTGGAAACCAAATCCCATTTAGACATTGACACCCAATCCCTGTAACAGTGGCTCCCCATCTTCACCCTCTGGCACGTATTCTTACTTATCGAGTGACTTCAAGCATCCTCCTGCGCATGGGTTGGACATGAGGAAGCAGCAGACGTTTTACAGATTGAGCTGCATGGAGATACCCACCCGAAGGATGGACAGGCTAGAAACTCTTAATCACGAAGTGGTGACCATAGTGGAAGAGGTGCTTTGGTCAAAATTAGATCCGATAGTAGATATGAGGAGAGAGCAGAAAAATAGAAATAGCGATCGCAGCCAAATACAGATTGATACACATAAATTCCCAAAGTACCTTCTGTCCTTCTGATGGCACTGCTGTGGTTCACTCATGGTATGCCTGGGCAAATGTGGGTTTGGGGGAAGGCGGTCCTGCAAGCGATATCGACCCAAAGTGTCTTTATCGTGTTGTAATGTGGGATGAGGGGGTTAATCCCAGCATCGTCATGCTACTAACAGAGATTTAAGATGTCCTTTACCTGTAAAGTCATTTATTGGTAGTAGGCCCCTGCCACCTCTGTAGCTAGTTTGTAAAAACCTCTTACAGACGAACGGCTTGATTTAGAGTTTGGCAGATGGGTTACTCCTTCACAGATATGATAGATATCCAGTCTACCTTATTACAAGTACCACAGTGTAAGGTGGGCAGGATATCAGTCAAGATAGTTATGGAGTAACCCATCCTCCAAACTCTAAATCAGGCCCAAGTAACATGGAAGAGAAATAAACAAGCAAGAGATTTTTCATTTTTTCATAAATGTGTAGCTCTTTTTCAACAATCGACTTTTTTTATTTGCTAAGCTCTGTTGCCTCCAGTTCACTCAGCGAGCATTTGCTCAATCACATTGTCTGACAATATGTTGGTAATAATCTGGATTTCAGCTTTAAATTGATGAGACGAGGGGGATAGCGCTTACACCCTTCGTTACTGAGAGACCCAATATTAAGGAAGGAAATTGTGTTCCACATCAAGTAATATTTCATTTGAAGCTACTAGGCGTACAAGATATTTTAAAGCTTTTCTTAGAGGTAAATTCAATACTATTGTGACTTAACTGACTAAATTATGCTTGTTATATATGCAAAATTGGAGGCAGAACTGAAGTTACTTGAGTTGTGGAAGAAAAATGGCCTTGAACCTGCGTGAAGTCTAAAGCATGTTTATTTTGAAAAAACAATCACAAATAGATGTTCACAGCAAATAAGAGGCAGAGCATTGCCTATCCAAGCTGCTCAGCATATGCTGCTAGTTACTCCCCAATTTTCCCCAGCCTTTAGAAAACAATTTCATATAGGCAGATGGAGGAGGATACACATGACAGAAATCAAAACTCTGAGTAGTGGTGTTAGTAAGTGCATGATGTTCTCACGAGAAGAGTGAAAAGGCCTTGAGAAAACATTCCGCAATAGGGTTTACAGACGCATTGCTAGTTTTAATGAGAATGCTCACTTTACTGTGCCAAACATGAAAATGATATCTGAAAGAAACAGTTAGTTATAGATTCCTTACCTTAGAATTACTCCCAGGCGTCAGACTGGATCCGTAAAGTTTTTCATCAGCAGTACCCCTGCGCGTCTGAAGGTGGCGTCGGTCGACTCCGCGTTCGGCGTCGTGGTCGCCGGGATGACATCACGGTAGGCACTTAGATGCCGCCCTCGCATGCTGACGTCAGTTCTTTCTTTTTCCACGCTAGCAAGCGCAGATCCGGAGAGAGCGGTACCTCCAGTCACTTTTTGACTGACTTTTTTCTCGACTTTTGTCGAATTTGTTTTTAGAGTTTATCGACTCCTGGTGCACGAGGGATGCCCGGCTTCAAGGCCTGCGATTCCTGTACCCGACTGATGTCGGTGACGGACCCGCACCGCATGTGCCTCTATTGCCTGGAGTGTAACCACTACCCCAAGTCGTGCTCCGACTGCCGGACCATGGCCCGAAGTCTTTGCGGGAGCGGTCCCAAAAGCTACTCGAGGCCCGGCAGTCGGCTCCGCGCCGCTCGAGGTCCCGGTCGCGGAGCAATTTTAGGGACCGATCACGGAGCCTACACCATTTTTTGTTTGTATTTGCACTCGGGTCAGGTAAGTCGAAGCACAAGAAGAAGTCCAAGAAACATCGGTGCTCTACGACTTCTCCCTGTCCGCTGGCCGACGCGATTAGGGATGCGGGTGGTGCTCCTCCCGCAGTTCCACGTGCGGAGCCGGTACGGTCGGCTCCAAATTTACCCCCCTTGAAGGTGCCGGGAGCGACCCCTGCCCAGCTTCGTCAGTTTTAGGAAACGATGCACGCCATCTTTGGGCAGCCCGACTCCACTGGCGCGCCTTCGGTCCCCACGGACTCGGCTGGGTCTTCGGCGGCTTCAGCTACGCCCTCATTTCCGCAGGGTCCCCTTGGATCCAGGCCTGGATCCAGGATCCAGATCGGCGCTGGTCGCCCTTGTTATGCCTCCCCGGTGCAAATTCCACTGGCACCACGTCCGCAACCGGCGTCGGCTGTGTTCCCAGCAGACGTCGACCCCGGCCTCCACCTTGAGGTAGATACAAAGTCAGACCGGTGTCGACGGGTACTTTAGTGCCCCTGTTCTACCCTGGCTCTTTGAGACCAGATTGGCAGCCAGAGGAGGGTGAGGAGGACTGGGAGGGGTCTAGGGACCCTTTAACTGACCAGTTGACTCATGAGCAGGACTGGAGAGAGGAACTGGGGTAAGCCAGTGGTCTGGATACCTCACCAGACCTTGGCATGTTGTCTCCTACCGTGGCTACAGAGGAGGGAGCGTCATACGCAGTGATGTTGCGTAGGGCGTCCGAGGCTCTCCACCTTGAGTTACCTACGGTGGCAGTCAGGACTAACCTCCTGACAGAGGTCCTTCAACCGGCAGTGAGCTCTTTGGAGCCCCTGCTGCCGTTTAATGAAGCCCTCACAGACATCCTTTTGGGCACCTGGTCCAGGTCCAACAAAGGGGCTCCTGTGGACAGGAGGATTGCCTGACGCCACCGCCTGGTCCCGGGTGACCCGACCCCACTTATCATGCCCAACAACCCACCTCTGAGTGGTTGGTGGTCCAAGCCTCCACTTCCAAAGGCGCATTCCCTAACGCACCACCCGATGGAGAATCCAAAAAGCTGGACCACCTTGGGAAGAAAACGTTTTCTTCCACCAGTTTGGGATTGCGGTCGGTAAACACCTTATGTCTGTTGGGCCGTTACACCCACTCTATGTGGGATACGGTGGCGCAGGTGCTGCCCCAGTGCCCGGAAGAGGCCCGGGCTGTGCTTTCCCGTGCAGTTGCCGAGGGTAAAGACGCAGCAAAGATTACCATACGCTGTGGGCTGGATACCGCAAATGCACTAGGCAGGACGATTTCCAAGTCAGTAGCCCTTCGACGCTACACCTGGTTGCGGTCGACTGGTTTTTCCGGGATGTCCAATTCACCTTTATGGACATGCCTTTTGATGGCTGTCGCCTTTTCGGCAACAAGGCAGACAAGGCGCTGGAGCGCTTTAAGGACTCGGGCTACGGCCAGGCCCTTGGGCCTCTCCACCACCCGCCCTACAGTATCTGCCTTTCGCCCCTTTCGTGGCTACGGAAGTGGTGCCCCACCAAATCCCCCCCAGGGCCACAGGCCAGTGCAAGCTGTTTAGCCTCTGCACGGCCGGGGCCGCAGGAACCAGCGCCGTGGTTCTGTGGGCCACCGTGTGGGCCAGTCCACCACAGCCCCCTCTGCAGCAGCCTCCAAACCCTCCCATTCCGACCTTTCAGGGCCACCAATCGCCAGTGGGCAGCAAGATTCGCCATCACCTCCCGCACTGGCGCACCATCCCGTCGGACAGGTGGGTTTTGCAAATAGTCCGAAGGGGCTACTCCCTCCCCTCTGAGACTACCCCTCCATCAATGCCACCTCAATACCTTCGCATGTTGGAGCATCATCGGGCCCTTCTCCATCAGGAATTTTCGGCACTCCTGGCCGAGGGAGCCATTGAGCACGTTCCTGACCCAGAAGTAGGTTGTATTCCCACCACTTTCTGGTGCCCAAGAAGAAAGGCCTGCGTCCTATCTTGGATCTCAGGAACGTCAACCGCTTCCTCCGGAAGGAGAAGTTCAAAATGTTGACGCTCGATCATGTCTTGTCTGCACTCGATCCTGTAGACTGGATGGTAGCGTTGGACTTGCAGGACGCTTACTTTCACATCCTCGGCCCACCAGCGTTACCTGCGGTTCACGGTAGGCCAGGAGCACTTTCAGTTTACCAGGCTCCCCTTTGGCCTTAAGCAGTGCCCCTCGGGTGTTCACGAAAGTGATGGTGGTGGTCGCAGATCATCTGCGCAGATCAGGGGTTCCAGTCTTCCCCTATCTCTATGACTAGCTGTTGAAGGCAGTCTTGCCTCAGGCTGTCGTCTCCTACCTCCAGACTACGGCCGACCTCCTGCATACGCTGGCCTTCTCCGTCAACATACCGAAGGCACACCTGACCCCCTCTCAGAAGCTCTTCTTCATCTGAGCTGTTCTGGACACAATGCAGTTTCGGGTTTATCCTCCCGAACAGTGAGTTTGGGATATTCGGGCTATGATTCCGATCTTTCAGCCTCTATCCCGGTTTTCGGTCAGGATGACCCTCAGGCTGCTGGGTCTGATGGCCTCCTGCATCCTGCTGGTGGACCATGCCAGATGGCATATGCGAGCTCTGCAGTGGGATCTGAAGTTCCAGTAGGCACAACATCAGAGGAATCTGTCTGATTTTGTCCAGATCTCGAAGGGCACTGCACACCAATTGCAGTGGTGGCTTTCAAAACAGGATTGGGTCAACGGCAGATCCCTCTCCCTTCCTCATCCAGAGTTCACAGTGGTGACCGATGCATCATTTCTGGGATGGGGCGGCCACATGGGGGAGGCAGAGATCAGAGGCCTTTGGTCTCCGGCAGAGTCCGGGTTCCACATCAACCTTCTGGAGCTTCGGGCGATTCATCTTGCACTCAAGGCATTCCTTCCCTCTGTCTGGGGAAGAGTAGTGCAGGTGTTCACGGACAACACCCCGGCCATATGGTACTGCAACAAACAAGGGAGGGTGGGGTCGTGGACCCTATATCAGGAAGCCATTCGCCTCTCGACATGGTTGGAATATCCGGGCATATCCCTGGAAGTTCAATACCTGGCAGGTTCTGTGAATGCCAGGCCGGACGAACTCAGCCGCAGGTGCATGATGGATCACGAATGGCGTCTTCACTCTGAGGCGGTGCAAGGTCTCTTTTAGCAGTGGGGAAAGCCTTGGTTAGATCTATTCGCCACCGAAGAGAACGCGCAATGTCAGCAGTTCTGTGTGTTGGAATTTCCAAGGCAGCATTTGCTTGGCGACTCTTTTCAACGCGAGTGGAGTTGCGGTCTTCTATACGCCTTTACGCCTATAACATTTCTGCCCAGAGTGCTGAAGAAGATCAAGCGCAACCGGGCCTGAGTCATTCTTGTGGCTCCGGATTGGGCACGAAGAGTCTCGTATCTCGAGCTGCTCAACATGGCCATCGATCCTCTGATCAGACTGCCTTCTGTCACAGCAGCAGGGGATGGTCCTACACCCGAACCTGTCCAGCCTCCACCTTCTTGCGTGGAGATTGAGTGGCGGCAGTTGATGTCGTTTGACCTGCATCCTGAAGTCTGTGATGTTATCTTGGCAGCCAGACATCCCTCCACTAAGACGGTATACGCCTGCAGGTGGAACACATTTGTGTCATAGTGCGCAGCAAAAGCTGTGGATCCCTTTTCCGCCCCTCTTTCTGAGGTACTCTTGTTCCTCCTTTCTTAAGCCCATCAGGGTTCTGCTCTGGGCACTCTAAAGGGCTACCTCTCGGCCATTTCAGCCTTCCTTAGGCTTCCTGATCAGCCTTCTCTTTTCAAGTCCCCTGTTGTAAAAAGATTCCTTAGGGGCATTACTCCTCTTTTTCCTCCTGTTCCCTTTGTAATGCCTCAGTGGAACTTGAACTTGGTTCTTACCTACCTCATGTGCGCTCCCTTTGAGCCGCTACATAACTGTCCTCTCAGACCTCTCACTTTGAAAACTGCCTTTCAGGTGGCCATCACCTCTGCACTCAGGGTGAGTGAGCTGCAAGCTCTTTTTTTCAAGCTTCCCTTTCTGGCTGTTCATCCGGACAAGGTTGTCCTGTGAACTAGACCTTCCTTTCTTCCCAAGGTGGTTACTTCTCTCTACATTGGCGAAACCATCACTTTGCCCACCTTCTTTTTGCCTCTGCATCCTTCAAGAGGAAGAGAGGCTCCACCGTCTGGATCCAAAACGTGCGCTTTCTTCTACTTGGATCACAGCAAACAATTCCGGGTGAACGATCAGCTCTTTGTTGGTTACGTTGCGCACAGAGAGGTCGGGCCGTGCACAAACGAACCATGTCCGGGTGGGTCGTTCCACCAGGGCTACGGCAGCTACTACTGCTTTGGAACGAGGCGGTCCCCTCAATGACACCTGTCAGGTAGCTACGTGGGCATCTCTGCACAAGTTCACTAAACACTACTGCCTGGACAGCCAAGTCCGGAGAGACGGCTTTTTTGGCTGTTCTGTTTCCAAGGACTTTTTGGTGTGAACTTGGTTTGCAGACCCAACCCCAGGGTTGGTATTGCTGAGGTATCTATTCTAAAGTAAGGAATCTATAACTAACTGTTTCTTTCAGATGAACAAGTTACTTACCTTCGGTAACGATATATATCTGTAAAAAACATAGGTTAGTTATAGATTCCTTACCACCCCACCCATCCTCCACGTTCTGCGAACGGACTTCTAGGGTTAAGGATTTCCTTTCAGGGCCCTAGTTTTATGCACCAGTGGTCAGTGTCTTGCATGGCTCTGCGCTTCTGGCGTGGATAGTCATGTACAAAACTTACGTCAGCGCGCGAGGGCGACGTCTTTGTAGCTACCACGACGTCATCCCGGCGACCACAGCGACGAACGCGGAGTCGACCGACGCAACCTTCCTACGCGCAGGAGTACTGCTGACGAAAAACTTTCCGGATCCAGTCTGATGCCCGGGGGTAATTCTAAGGTAAGGAACCTATAACTAACCAATGTTTCTTACAGATATATTGTTACCGAAGGTAAGTCACTTGTTCGTCAGAAGTAAGAGTGCTCAAACAATTGCTTTAACATGGGCATTCTAAAAAGGCTGCAGATTAAACATGGTGTTAGTCATTTGTGATATATTGGAACACAAATTGCACAAATTCACGGAAAAGATTACATTTCACAGAAGGAGATTATGGACAGACCCTACTCCCTGAATTTCTTCAAACACTGACAGTAACTGAAAGTTAATTGAAATCCACATATGTAAAAAAGTATAACGAGCCTTGCCTTATTTTAAAAGAACATCCTACAAGACGAGTGACAAGTTGGGTAAGTGTATGACCTGTTAACTGAAGGAGAAAAGAGAAAGAACATATGTAAGATAAATAGTCTCCAGTAAAGGTGCGAGACTGGTGAGCAAAGAGAATGAAATAGAAGAGTTCATACAATTCTATGAAAATGTGTATTCCTCTGAAACTCCTAACCTAAAAGACCAAAACGGTTGTCTGTATAAAGTGACCCAGGAACAGGAAGGGAATTAGGAATTAGACTTACAATAACTAAGGAGAAGGTACTTAAAGCTATTCATGCCCTTAAGGCCAATAAAGCCACAGGAATAGATGGTTATATGACCAGTTATTAACAAGTCCTTTGACCCACAGCAAATTCCCAAATTAATGGAACTATACAATCACTTAGCATGAACGGGGTGGGTCATATCTTCAATGAGCAAGGCTAGTATTAATGTTACTCCCCAAAATGGAAAAACCCCATCTGTGCTTATCATTCAGACCAATAGCGTTGCGTAACAATGATGCCAAGATATTTAGGAAAGTGCCCTTTTTGTATGGTCACCCCTCACTCGTTTTGCCTGAATGCTGATGGTTATGACTCTGAAAGTGCACTGGAACCTGCAAACCAGGCTCCAGTGACAATGCTCTCTCCCTAAATGTGATGTATATGAATTGGCAAGGACTTTAACCCCCTTATAAGTCACTGGTAAGTGGTACCCAGGACATGGGTGATAAAGGAGTCACCAGGCCCTGAAGCCCTGATTGTGCCACCCTGAGTGACCCACGTAAACAGATGATAGCAGTCCTGCCATTGCCGACTGCCTGTGTTCGGATCCCGGTCAACCTTGTGACACCTCCACCGACGTCGACCCCACCAGCACCTCCACCGACGTCGACCCCACCAGCCCCACCTCCGACATCGCCCAGTCCACTGGACGACGTTGTCCCCGGTTTCAGCCCCGATGTGAATACGATGCCGGACCAGCATTGCCCAATGCCGATTCTGACACCGATGGGGGATTTCTATCCCTATGTCCTTCCTCCTTATTTTCAGCCTGTTCGGAGGAAGGGGAGGACTGGGAGTGGTCTGAGGACCCTCTCATAGCATAATGTGAGCTTGACCCGGACTGGGCAGAGGAGCTGGGAGATGCGAGTGGTCTTGATACCTCTCCTGACCTTGGCATGCTAACTCCTCCTACCGTGCTACGGAGGTGGGTACAAGTTATGCAGTGGTGTTGCGTAGGGAGGCCGAGACCCTCCACCTTGAGCTCCCTACAGTGGCCATCAGGACTAACCTTCTGACAAGTGCTTCAGCCAGCAGCTACCTCTGCGGAGCCACTGCTGCCTTTAACGAAGCACTTTCCGACGTTCTTTTGGGCACCTGGTCCAGGCCCAACACAGGGGCTCCTCTGGATTGGAACATTGCCCAACGCCATCGCCCGGCCATGGGCGACCTCCTTTTCCTTTCCCAACACCCCACTCCTGAGAGCTTGGTTGTCCAAGCCTCTGCGTCCCCGAGCAGATTCCATACACCACCCCTGGACAGGGAATCCAAGAAACTGGAGCAGTTCGGTAAGAAGATTTTTTCTTCCGCCAGTTCAGGGCTGTGCTCTATGAACACCGCATGCCTCTTGGGCCATTAATCCCACTCTGTGTGGGATACGGTGGCACACGTGCTGCCTCAATGTCCAGAGGAGGCCCGGACAGTGCTCTCTCAAGCTATTGCTGAAGGGAGGGATGCAGCCAAGTTCACTATCCGTTATGGCATTGACACTGCCGACTCGCCCGGTAGGGCTATTTCCACGATAGTTGCCACACCTGGTATTCACCTTTTTGGCAACAAAGCAGATAATGGATTGGAGCGCTTTAAGGACTGGCGGGCTACGGCCAAGTCCTTGGGCCTCTCCGCCTTACGCCCTCCTCCACCTTCTGCTTTTCGCTCCTTTCAAGGCCACGGAAGCGGCGCCCCGACACGTTCGCTTCAGAACCACAGGCCTGCACAGCAACAGTCTGAGCGCGGATGTGGGACCCGCCGAGCCAGGTCAGGGGCCAGCGGGCGGGTCAGTCCACCTCCACCCCAGCCACCACTGCCTCCAAACGTTCCTAGTTCGGTTTTTCAGGCCCATCAAACTCCAGTGGCGGCAGGATTCACCATCAAGTCTTCCACTGGCGCACCATCACTTCAGAAAGGGGGGTTTTACAAATAGTCCTAAGGGGCTACTCCCTCCCCTTTGAGACTATCCCTCCAGCCATGCCACCCCAGTACCACCACATGTCGGGGGATCACTTGCCACTTCTTCAACAGGAAGTCACGGCCCTCTTGGCCAAGGGGGCCATCGTGCGTGTTCCTGCGCCAGAAGTATGAGGTGGTTGTTACTCCCACTACTTTCTGGTGCCCAAGAAGGACAAGTGCCTGCGTCCTATATTGGACCTCAGGGACGTCAATCGCTTCTTCCGGAAGGAGAAGTTCAAGATGTTAATTGTGGCTCAGGTCTTGTCTGCCCTTGAACATGGAAATTGGATGGTAGCGTTGGACCCGCAGGCTGCATATTTCCACATTCCCATCCTACCTGTCAACCGACGTTACCTGCAGTTTACGGTAGGCCACGAGCAATTTCAGGTTACCGTGCTCCCCTTTGGCTTTACTAGCACTCCTCTGGTGTTCACGAAAGTGATGGCGGTGGTCGCAGCTCATCTGCGTAGATCAGGGGTTCCAGTCTGCCCTCATCTCGACAACTGGCTGTTGAAGGCGGGCTCGTCCCGGACAGCCATCTCCCACCTCCAGACTACGACTGACCTGCATTTGCATCATCGGAGCGGTTCTGGACACGGCGCAGTTTCGGGTCTATCCTCCCGAACAGCGAGTCCGGGACATTCGGGCTATGATTCCATTCTTTCGGCCCCTGTCCCAGGTTTCAGTCAGAATGACCCGGAGGCTGCTGGGCCTCCTGCATCCAGCTGATCTATCATGCCAGGTGGCATATTCTGGCTCTGCAGTGGGACGTGAAGTTCCAGTGGGCACAGCATCAGGGGAACCTGTCCGATTACGTCCAGATCTCGGAGGGCACTGCACAACAATTGCAGTGGTGGCTCACGAACCAGCATTGGGTCAGTGGCAGAACCCTCTCCCTTCCTCTACCGGAGCACACAGTGGTGATGTATGCGTCCCTCCTGGGATGGGGCGGCCACATGGGAGAGGTGGAGATCAGAGGCCTCTGTTTTCCGGCGGAGTCCAGGCTCAAATATCAACCTTCTGGAGCTCCGGGTGATCCGACTTGCACTGAAGGCATTCCTTCCCTCTGTCAAGGGGAGAGTAGTGCAGGCGTTCACAGATAACACCCCTGCCATGTGGTACTGCAACAAACAGGGCGGGGTGGGGTCATTGACCCTATGTCAGGAGGCTCTGCACCTCTGGACATGGCTGGAACATCAGGGCATTTTCCTGGTGGTTCAACATCTGGCAGATTCACTGAATGCCAGGGCAGACGAACTCAGCCGCAGGTGCATGATGGATCACGAATGGCATCTTCACTCGGAGGTGGCGCTAGGTCTCTTTTAACAGTGGGGTGAGCCTTGGTTAGATCGAAGTGCCACTGAAGAGAACGCGCAATGTCAGTAGTTCTGCGTGTTGGAATTTTCAAGGCGACACTCGCTAGGCGTCGCGAGTGGAGTTGCGGTCTGTTGTATGCCTCACCGCCTATACTACTTCTGCCCAGAGTGCTGAAGAAGATCAGGCGCGACCGGGCGCAAGTTATTCTTGTGGCTACGGACTGGACTTGAAGAGTTTGGTATCCCGAGTTACTCGGTATGACCATCGATCCCCCGATCCGCCTGCCTCTTCGGGAGGATCTTCTGTTGCAGCAGCAGGGGACTGTCCTCCACCTGAACCTGTCCTGTCTCCACCTCCTTGCGTAGAGATGGAACGGCGGCAGTTGATTCCTTTCGACTTGCCTCCTGAAGTCTGTGATGTCATTCTGGCAGACAGACATCCCTCCACTAAGTTGGCATAAGCCTGCAGGTGGGACAAGTTTGTGGCATGGTGCATAGCAAAGACTGGATCCCCTTTCTGCCCCTCTATCTGAAGTCCCTACTGTTCCTTCTTTCTTTGGCCCAGCAGGGCTCTGCTCTGGGCACTATCAAGGGCTACCTTTCTGATATTTCAGCCTTTCTTATGCTTCCTAATTAGCCCTCTCTTTTCAAGTCCCCTGTTGTTAATAGATTCCTCAAAGGCATTACTCACTTTTCCCTCCTATTGACTTAGTAATGCCACAATGGGACTTAAATCTGGTTCTCACATATTTAATGTGCGCTCCCGTTGAGCCTCTTCATAACTGTCCTCTTTGGCTGTTAACTTTGAAGACTGCTTTCCTGGTTGCCATCACCTCTGCTAGGAGAGTGGGAGAGTGAGTGAGCTCAGGCTCTTTCTTGCAAACCCCCTTTTCTGTCTGTCCATTCGGACAAGGTTGTGCTCAGGACACGTCCATCCTTTCTGCCAAAGGTTGTTACTGTCTTTCACATAAGGCAGACTACCACCATGTCCATCTTCTTTCTGCCTCCGCATGCTTCCAGAGAGGAAGAGAGGCTCCACCGTCTGGACCCAAAACGTGCGCTCTCTTTTTACCTGAATCGCACACAACAGTTCCGGGTGGATGACCAGCTCTTTGTTGGCTACGTAGGCGCCAAGTAAGGTTGGGCCGTACACAAGCGGACTATCTCCCGATGGGTCGTCTTGTGTATTAAAGCCTGTTATTCTCTGGCCAAATAGGAGCCTCTAGTGGGGTTGCGTGCCCATTCCACCAGGGCGACGGCTGCCACTACGGCATTGGGACGTGGTGTCCCCTTACAAGACATCTGTCAGGCAGCTAAGTGGGTCTCATTGTACACTTTTACTAAGCATTATTGCCCGAACCGCCAAGTCCAGAGAGACGGCTTCTTTGGCCGTTCTGTTCTCTGGAACTTCCTTGTGTGATCTTGGTTCGCAGACCCACCACCGGGGTTGGTTTTGCTGGGGAATCTATTTTAAGGTAAGGAATCTATCACTAACGGGTTTCTTTCAGATGCACAAGTTACTTACCTTCGGTACCGATATATCTGTAAGAAACATTGGTTAGTGATAGATTCCTTACCGCCCCACCCATCCTCCCCAATCTGCGGACTGATTTCTAGGGTTACGGTCATCCCTTTTAGGGCCCCTAGTTTCTATGCACCAGTGGTCAGTATTCGCTCAATTGGGTGTAGAGGGTATACATGCGCTCATATAGAATTAACATTTATATTTAAGTGAGGCTCAAAAAAGTACTGTGCATTTAAAAAGGGAGAGAAAACACACTGCCTCTCCAAAACTCAATTAAAGATTGATTAAACTATCCAGCTTTAGAGCACTCGCGTCTTATACAATGAAATATACAATAGTCATACAATGAAGCACAAGATAATTGATTGGGCTCTAGATTTCTTCTCTTTAATTTCAAACAGGTCCTCCAATCCCTTATGCCAAAACGTTGCGGCAAAATAGGGAGTGACCCTACGACTTCCGCAGGGCTGAAAGTAATACACACGTTTTTGACATTAAGATTCACATCAACTATTGAAGCCCAAACAGTTACACCCAGTGGAAAGGGTTATTCAAAACCCCAAGTTGTGAGCCTAGTGAGTACAGAATAGTTGCGCCTTAGCATATGTGCAAGCAAAATAACCAAATTCACATTGAATGTCAACCTTATTCTAAACATGATTTAACAGATATTATTTCGGTAATCACAACATTATTTTTCGGGGTATCCACATGAAGTCTCATATCAAGCATATCAACATCCAGTTCCTGTTAATAATGTGATTTTGTGTGGAAACATACTCCAAATGACTCAAGCAAGGTGCGCTTTTATATGTACTGAACCCTTGTGATCTCAAACTAGGATATTGAAGCTAATATAAATACCTTGTGGTTTCTTTCAAAAAGACTCTGTAAAGTCAAGGTTAAACGATACTTAATACTGTGAGGCAAACGGTCTTTCAATACATCAATTTTGATCTAGAAAGGCCATATTTCTGGTCGTTGATCCTTACCATAAATTAAGGTAATCCACTGAGTTTTAATCTTCAACCCTTCGTTTAAACAAAACTTGAGATAAGTGGAATTTAGCATTAGTGCATGTTTATTTTGATGCAATATGGCATGTTAAACCATGTAAAGAAGGGAATGCATGGAATACAGCATTCAGAACCCCTCTCGGACTCTTTGAGTATTGTTTTATGCCATTTGGATGGAAAAATCCCCCAGCAATCTTTCAGCGTTTTATGGACCAATTTATATGTTGACATACTAACCACTTTGTTGTAATCTACTTAGATGGTATCTTGGTTTATTCAAAGGATCCTGCACATCACTATCATCATGTTTGTCTAGTACTCAAGAGGCTCTGTCAAAATCAGTTATTCTGTAACCTAGAGAAGTGTGAATTTGATTAACCCAAGAGGTAGTAGGGGGAAGGCATACAGGAGTTCCTAGCTCCTCTCTCTGCAGAATGTGCCTCCAAGACAGAGCTTTCTTGAGACCTCCAGCACGTAAAAGTGCTGACATTGTGCTTTCTCTGCAATGGCAAACAGATCCACTGTCCATCACCTGCCCTGAGGGACGCTCCCAGCAGAGTGAGGATAGTAAATTTGCCACTGTCCAGCACCTGCCATCAGGGACGTCCCCTGGGAATAGTAAATTTGACCCTCAGCCACTGTCCAGCACCTGCCCTTGGGGACGTCCCCAGCGGAGTGAGAATAGTAAATTTGCCCCAGCCACTGTCCAACGCTTGCCCCAAGAGTCTCCCTCAGTGGAATGAGAATAGTAAATGTGCCCTCCAGCCACTGTCCAGCACCTGCCTTGAGGGACGCCCTCAGCAGTCAGAACAGTAAATGTGCCCCCTACCCACTGTCCAGCACCTACCTTGAGAGACGTCCCAGCAGAGTGAGAATAGTAAATCCCCCCCCCCCCCAACCACTGACCAGCACTTTCTTTAAGAGGCGCCCTCAGCAGAGTGAGAATACTAAATTTGTCCTCCAGTCACTGTCCAGCACCTGCCATTAGGGACACCCCCAGTGGAGTGAGAACAGTAAATTTGCCCCCCAGCCACTGTCAACCATCTGCCTTGAGGGTCGCCCCCGTGGAGTGAGAATTGTAAATTTGCCCACCAGCAGTTGTCCAGCACCTGCCCTTAGGGATGCCCCCAGTGGAGTGAGAATACCTAATTTGTCCCCCTTCCACTGTCCAGCACCTGCCCTGAGGGTAGCCCCCAGTAAAGTGAGAATAGTACATTTACCCCCAGTCACTGCCCAGCACCTCCCTGAGGGACGCCCCCAGCAGAGTCCAGCGCCTGCCATGAGGGATGCCCCCAGCGGAGTGAGATTCTGCCCAGCCACTGTCCTGAGGGATGCCCCCAGCAGAGTGAGAATAGGAAATTTGCCCCCCAACCCCTGTCCAGCTCTTGACCGGAGACACGCCCCTAACAGAGTGAGAATAGTAAATTTGTCCCCCAGCAACTGCCATGAGGTTCGCATCTAGCAAAGTGAGAATAGCAAAGCTGAACCCCACCCATTGTCAAGCACCTAGAACAAATGTATACTTACAACGTTAAGACAAACGTTCTGTTCTAAGGAATATGGTTTGACTGGAATGTAATTGCCAGAACAGCTTCCTTGTATTGTTGGAAAAAGCAATATGTTTTTTTTTAGAAAATATACACACCATATATTGTGTCAATTTTGAAATCGTCAAACTACTAAAACCTGCTGAAAAGCATGGAGACTGATACTTTACTGTTATGCGAAATGGCCGCAACGTAGTTTAAAAAATAAGGTTAACCCGCCTGAGCATTGTTCAGTAGCTGAGCTGAGAGGTTACTGAAGAGAAGTTGTATTTTGCCTGTATTCTCCTTGCCACTCTCCAGGATCAAGATTAGGGATATCCTCAGCACCCTTGTTTTGGATAATTAGTTTATCACTTTAGAGATGTACTTTTCTAATACATTTCTCCACATAACATTCTGAAAAACATGTCCCAAGTGGGATTGCCATACTCCTCTGTATGGTACCTATTAATTGATTAACATTGCCTGACACGGGTGTTAATATGGTTGTCCTGCACTTTGTAAAATGGCCGCCCGGTTGGAGCAGCCTTCCCTATTTGTCCATAGCGTGGCTATGCGGCAGTACCGGGTGTCCCACTACGCATGCGCTTCACCCTAGAGACCAGCGGCACGTGACAGGGGCTAAGACTAATCAGGTTGGTTGCGGAGGTTATAAGCAACAATGGCGGCTTCCTTGCGGCTCCGACTTCTCCAGTCCTCCCGACTCCGTGTGGGTAGGTCTCTGGTTGGCGTCTGCATTTCGGGCAGGTGAGTGATCTCGGCGGCTCTTTAATTCCCTTGCTATTGCACCCCTTTGGTATATTGTAAGATGTACTTTTTGTACCCTTGGTTGGACAAAAGCTCCCCACCACCCACCCATTTTGATGGACCCCATTGCTTGCGGGTCCGCGGAATTACCTCTCCCACCTCTTGCATCCCTACAGAGCCGGGCTCTTATTGTGGGGTACGTGTGGCACCGGGGATAGCGCCCCGAGCGCTCGTTTAGGCTGGGACCCTATTGTGTGCGGACCGGGGGTAGTTTTATGAGCCTCCAGCAATCACGGGACTTTGCTAGATGCGGGCCCCCCCTTTGCCGGTCAGACACGACCCCTGGTTTGCACTTACAGCCCTCTATGACCCCCCGGGTCACTTGCGGCCACACCCTTACTTGCGATGACGCTATTGGGAGCCTGAGAAGGGTTTCTGCGTAGTTCTCAGCTTACTCGTGCTTATGGTTACCTCCTCTTGGGTCGGGCAGTGATTCTGGCTCCGTTTTTACATTTTGCATGATGCTGTAGCCGTACGCTTGTTATGTATCTCCCCTTTTCTTCCCTCTCTCATTTAGGGTACCGAGCAACTTGGTGCCTGTACACAGGAGAAGACTGATGACATAACTGATAGTTCCAAATAGGGTGAGACTGTAAAATCCTAATACTTGATTTGCTAGCGATGCTTTAATATCCCCCCATGTCCTTTTACATAGCTCATTATGTGGAGTATGACTGAGTTCCCCAAACGTAACATCATTACTGTAACCTCATTTATTGTCATATATGTATATAGTCCTGATACACAAAGCCTATGCTGTGTTTTTAACATATTCCCCCCTCCCCTGGTTTTTAATTTATTCTCCCATGCACCGGTGCCAGAATCTGGCAAGTTTTTGTTTGTTAATAAAAGAGAGAAGACCCCACTTGTTCCAGGGAACAGGGTACCACCGACAATCAAAGTTAAAGGGAATTTTCCTGGACTAACTTTATGGAGAATACTTTTGCATCCCAAATAACATTTAGCTATGACACAAACACATTATTTAAAAAGAATTTTAGCCACCAACTAAAATATAACGTATATACGTTTTCGTTATTAAAAAATCTTTTACCTCACTTGACAGGGTATTATCCTTAACATAAGGAACCCACAAAGAAATTTAAAATTTCAGAAAAACCAGTTTTTTCTGAAAGACAATTAATACACACCTTTCCTAGTACAGTAAAAATTTCATAAGACATACATCAATAGAGAAAAACTATTACAGTATACATAAAAAAACAAATATCACAAAATAAATACAAATAACTTGATTAGAAAACAGACAAAAAAAACCTTCTTTTCAGCGGAACAACAGATGTTAGTCCCAGATAATCAGATCCAATAGCCTTATTATCATGCGTGTGAGCCTTCCAATGTCCAAGATTGGCGTATATATGGAAACCACTCGGCTTTACTTGGATTCTATAGACATAGTGCGCACTATGTCTATAGAATCCAAGTAAAGCCGAGTGGTTTCCATATATACGCCAATCTTGGACATTTATTTTGTGATATTTGTTTTTTATGTATACTGTAATAGTTTTTCTCTATTGATGTATGTCTTATGAAATTTTTACTGTACTAGGAAAGGTGTGTATTAATTGTCTTTCAGAAAAAACTGTTTTTTCTGAAATGTTTTATTTCTTTGTGGGTTCCTTATGTTAAGGATAATACCCTGTCAAGTGAGGTAAAAGATTTTTTAATAAAGAAAACGTATATACGTTATATTTTAGTTGGTGGCTAAAATTCTTTTTAAATAATGTGTTTGTGTCATAGCTAAATGTTATTTGGGATGCAAAAGTATTCTCCATAAGTTAGTCCAGGGAAATTCCCTTTGACTTTGGAAGTTTTTGTTTGAATAATGAACCATATACCACAATCTAGGACTTCGGTGTTGCCATTAACTGGAGTATTATCCCTACTTTTTGTCTCCCTTTCTAGATTTCATTAGGAATGAGCAGGACCCCTGGGCCTGCACTATAGTATCCTGTGTAAGGTAACACTGTCCTACCACAGCGTGTAGCACTGTTATGTATAATTTGTCTTGGTCTTGACGAATTGCATAGAGAGCATGAAACATGTTGACCATCAGGCAGAAACCTACACTGCTGGATCATTGCACCAGAGTGTATTTTCACGTCACTGTTTTTATCAAGGTAGTTAACCACCACATTAAAAAGTTTTAGTGGATTAATTAACCTTTTTTTAATTCACCCACTTATCACGTCTACACTCCCACTAGAGCCCTCACATCCACATGACCAACTGGCAGGAACAAAAGATCTCCGGTAAAGAGCCCCTTTATTATGGGAGCCCGTCAGACATTGCAGCGCCAGCCTGACGAGGTGCAAAACCCAGATGATGAAGCATGACACCTAGCTTGCTGGGTGTGTGAGGGTTTTAGTTCCGAAAGGGGGATTCCCCTTGACCCCCTCTTCACCTCACGTAGTATTGGTTCATTTATTCTACTTCCCCTGGTAACAGTGTATCCTTCTTTGATGATATAGCTCCAGGGCCTATACACTGGACCCCATTAAAAATAGCCCTCTTGGTTCCTCCCTTTGTTGAATAGTAAATTTGCCCCACAGCCACTTTCCAGCACTTGACCTAAGAGTCGCCTTCAGTGGAGTGAGAATAGTAAATTTGCCCCCTCTACTGTCCAGCACCTGCCCTGAGGGACGCCCCCAGCAGGGTGAGAATACTAATTCTCCAGTATTAGGGGTGTCTTTCATAGATTCACATGCCTGAATCATTCCCCGTCGTCGGAGTGGGAGTCCCACGGTACATAAAAAAGCAGTAATATGCTATAATTACATTGGAAAAAACACTAATTCCCAAACAGGAAGTATAGTAGCACAAGCTACCCTAGAAAAAACTTCCACCTTAGTGACTATCCCAGTCATTATGTATAGTCTAAAGTCCAGCCAATCAGGCGCCAGCACCCACTAGAACCTTCTCCCCAGAGGCTCAGGCTCTCAGATTTTTTACCGCACGTCGTGTGTTAGGGAGTCTCCCTGAGCTCTGCTCAGTTTTCTCAACTTTACTTCAATTTGAACTACTTTCAAGGATGTCTTCTAAGAAGTCTCTCTTCAGAGCCTGTGATTGTTGTGGTAAGCTTCGGCTTTTTGAGAAAGATCCACACAAAAAGTGTATATATTGCCTATACCCAGATCATCAGGCCTCTGACTGTAAGATCTGCAGAACCATGCCTCAAAAGACTCTCAGGGATAGAGAGGGTCGTTTACTTCTGTGGTTGAAAAGACTAAAGGATTCTTCTAATCCTGCATCTGAGGTGGGCAGCATTGCCTCTGGTTCAACTGCAGCCTCTAGGAAGAGGCCTGCGCCTGAAGGAATGTCATCACCTAAGGCAAAGGTGACTAAAAAACAACCACCTACTAAGGGACTGGATAAGCCTTCAACATCCAAGGCTGTCCCCACAGGCAAAGGCTTGGAGAGCACTTCTGACCTTCAAAAGAGAATTACCATCAAGATTCCTCAGTCATCTGAGAGGAATTTACCACAGACCTCATCTCCTCAAACGGCGATGTCCACTTCAACCTCCTCGTCGACGAGAGCGACGACTACAGTGACATCGACGGTAACTTTTTCCTCACCTAAACCTTGTATGATTATGTCATCGTCGTTGTCGTCACCAACTATGGTATTTGTCTCTGTGAAGCCTGTTCCGTCGACGTCCGTCGTTGACGCCTCGTCGTCGACTCCTCTGAAGGCTCTACCGTCGACAAAAAAGAAATAGTTGACGGGCTCCACACCGTCTACGAAGGTAACACCGTCGGCAAAGATTGACCCGTCGCCGAAAGTAACACCGTCGACGAAGAGTAACCCGTCAACGAAGAGTGACCCGTCGACGAAGAGTGACCCGTCGACGAAGAGTGACCCGTCGACGAAGAGGGTCCCGTCGACGAAGAGGGTCCCGTCGACGAAGAGTGTCCCGTCGACGAAGAGTGTCCCGTCGACGAAGAGTGTCCCGTCGACGAAACAGAAACCGTCGACGAAGGATGCCTCGTCGACGACAAAACCATCGGAAGGGAATCCTCCGTCGACGCCACAATTATCATCATGCACTGCACTACAGGTTTGGTCTCCGTCGACAGTGTTTCTAACACCACAACAAGCATCAGGGCAAATACGTGAAACAACAATGCAGTTTTCACCCCTTTGTATTTCACCTCAAAAGGTGTCTTCTGAAGTGCCAGACCAACTTTTGGACACTGAAAGTGAGGATGAGATGGTCCAGAATACATTTGGACAAGCAACTAGCCCATCGGAGTTGCATATTAAACTTCAAGAAGAAGATTATGATGTTTCTCAATCTCCTGTTCATATATCGACACCAGTGGAAGATAACCCGGTTGCTCAAGTGCCTTTGGCTTTACTATCCAACGTACAATATATGTTGGACGATTACTATAGGAGGTTCCCACCATCAGAGTCAGCAGATTCTGGGCCGACAACTCCAACTCCTGAAGCACCTCCACCCGTGCTTCCTCCGGTACGTCCGTCTTCACAATCACCCCCTACTCAAGAAGGAGCTCCGCAGTCTTCGGAGGATGAAGACCAAAGGGAAGAAGGAGAAGTGGATGATTTGTCGGAGTGGGAGGACTATCAAGTACAATCTCCTCAGACTACGTCGGCCTCCCCTCCGGTGGATGTGGCTAGTTTTCACTTACTAATGGAACGTGCAACCAAACGTTTTCATATACAAATGGAACAGACGGAGCAGGACTGTTTCTTGTACGATTTAAAGGATCAGCCCAGACGACAGATAAAGACAATACCCATCATTGATTTCATCTGGCAAGAAGGGATTAAGGTAATGTCAACGCCGGCCTCCATTCCTCCGGTCTTGCCACGCATAGATAAACAGTATAAAGCACCTGAAAAATCGCCTGCATGTCTGATCGGACATCCAAAACTTGACTCAGTAATTGTCCAGGCGGCCCAGAAGAGGGCCAGAAATCCATCCTCTGCAGTCACGGCACCGCCGGACAGGGATGGCAGACGCCTAGACTCAATCGGAAAGCGTGTTTCCACCATGGCTGCAACAACTGTTCGTGCTGCCAATGCATTGGCCATTTTAGGGCGGTACGACTGCCAAATGTGGTCTGACATCGCACCATTTATCGATCTCCTCCCTGAGCAATCCAAAGCTGAAGCACTTCAAATTCTTCAAGAAGGCCAAAGAATCTCTGAAGAGATTATCGATTCAGCTATAGATGTCGCATCTACAGGATTTCGACAGTTAGCAGGAGCTGCTGTCCTGCGCAGACAGGGGTGGTTACGTTCAACTTCTTTCAGGCAAGAAGTCCAGAACAGAGTTTTAGACATGCCATTCGATGGCGAATATTTATTTGGTCCCAAAGTAGAGGAAGCATTACAAACAATTAAAAAGGATTCTGAAACAGCAAAATCCTTAGGCACCCTGCAATTCCGCAAGCCGCCCTTTCGAGGAGCAAGAGGACGAGGAATGTCCTCCAATAGAGGTGGATACCAACAACAATCCACATACAGACAAAGTAACCAGCGCTATCAGACACAGCGCTACCAGTCTTATGGACAAAAAAGATCAACCTACACCCAGAACAGGGGTAAGAACTACTGCGGCAAAGACAAGCACCAATGAGTCTTTTCACCTGCCACCACCAATTCTCCACCCTCACAAAAAACTTGGCGGAAGAATATAGAAATTTTACTCCAACTGGCAGTCAATAACAACAGACAAATGGGTCCTGGAAATTGTGGCCAGGGGCCATGCCCTAGAATTCGAAAAATTCCCTCCAAATGTTCCGCCAAAAGGACAGCCTCCAGCTCACCTAAGGGAGCTGTTTGCCCAAATCAAGGTGATGTTACAAAAAGGAGCGATCAAGAGTGTTCCACAGAAGATGAGAGGAATGGGGTTTTACTCCAGGTTCTTCCTGGTAAAGAAAAAGAACGGGGAGTGGCGCCCGATCCTCGATCTTCGCGCTTTGAACAAATTTCTAAAGAAATTGACATTCCGGATGTTGTCACTTCAGGAAATATTACATCTTCTAGCAGCAGGAGATTGCATGGTCACCTTAGATCTCCAAGATGCATTTTTCCACATCCCCATTCTACCTCGTCACAGGAAATTCCTTCGCTTCAGGGTGGCTGGCAGGGATTACCAATTCAAGGTCCTTCCCTTCGGTTTACGGTCAGCTCCAAGAGTATTTACGAAAGTTTTAGCTCCAGTGGCTGCGCACCTCCGGCTGGAGGGAATACAAATTTTCCCATACCTAGACGACTGCCTTATAAAGGCCAGTTCTCACGAAACCGTTCATCAACACCTTCAACAGTGCCTACACCTATTCCAGTCTCTAGGCCTGACAATCAACTTCAGCAAATCCCAAATGCAATCGTCTCAAAGAAGGGCCTTCTTAGGAGCGACTCTAGACACTCAAAAACTCAAAGCTTTCGTCTCAAAAGAGAGACAGATAAAAATAAGTCGGCTAGCACAAGATCTGATGCAAAGAAAGTCAGCTTCAGTCCGACTGTACAAGTCTTTTCTAGGGATGGCATCGGCTTGTATTCCATTACTTCCGGCTCCGAATGAGGCCGCTTCAGGAGGAACTGACCTTACAGTGGCAACAGGTTTCGGGCACTTTCGAGGACCTCATTCAAATCACGCCACTCATGAAGAAGACTTTTCTCTGGTGGACACAGATAAGTCATCTGAGGCAGGGGTGCGCGTTCCTTCAAGACGCGCCGAGTCTAACCATCACTACAGATGCGTCCCTCGAGGGCTGGGGGGCTCATCTACAAGGCCTCACGATCAGCGGCAAATGGACTGCGCAGCAAAAACGGTGGCACATCAACCATTTAGAACTGAGAGCCATTTTTCTTGCACTCAAGGCATTTTGTGCCATCATTCAGGATGCCAATGTGTTGATACGAACGGACAACACAACAAGCATGCACTACGTCAACAAGCAGGGAGGAACACGATCTCTTCTCCTGTCTCAAGAGGCGCAGGATTTATGGTCATGGGCTCTTCACCGCAATGTAAATCTGCAAGCAGTGCATGTTCCGGGGACAGAAAACGTCCTCGCGGACGCGCTCGGCAGAACAACGGTAACCACCCACGAATGGGAGCTTCACCAGGAGACAGTGGAACACATATTTCATCAGTGGGGTTGGCCAGACCTAGATCTATTTGCGACAAGGACCAACAGCAAATGCCAAGGCTTCGCAAGCTGGCATCCCCACAAGAACTCTCTGGGGAATGCGTTCTCCATCAATTGGTCTCTGACGTTTGCGTACGCTTTCCCACCGATTCCACTAGTCCCCAAGGTTCTGCGGAAGATGAAGAAGGAACCTTGCCGACTCATCCTGATTGCGCCCAGATGGCCGCGCCAATATTGGTCTACAGAGCTCCTCCTACTGTCAGAGTGCAAGCCAATTCAGTTACATCCAATCCCGAACTTGCTCAGCATTCAGGAAGGACAAGTCTTCCATCCGGACCCAGCATCTCTGAGATTAGCGGCCTGGCTCCTGAACACCGTGAGTTCGCACACCTGAACATCCCGGAGGACTGTAAAGAGGTGTTGGCCAAGGCTAGAGCGCCTGCTACCATCAAGACGTACAGTCTGAAATGGAAGCGCTTCTGCATCTGGTGCCGTTCAGCAGAGGTTCACCCTTTTTCAGCAAAACCTGAGGAAATTCTACCTTTTTTCCTGCAGTTAGCACAAAAAGGTCTGTCTCATGCTACCTTAAAGGTGTTTCTGGCTGCAATATCCAGATATCGACAGGATGGGACCAATTCTCTGTACTCAGCAAGGATTATCCAACAATTCTTCAGAGGCCTCTTTAGAATGTTCCCTCCTGTACGCCGTCCACCTCCTTCATGGCATCTGAATGTGGTCCTAGCTCAACTCATGCGTCACCCATTCGAGCCCATCCACAAGGCCGACTTGAAGTACCTTTCGTGGAAAGTATCACTGCTCTTGGCTTTAACATCCTCCAGGAGGGTTAGTGATATCCAAGCTTTCACTGTGCATCATCCTTTCCTGCAATTCACAAGTGACTCTGTGATACTTCGCACAAATCCAAAATACATTCCGAAAGTACCTTCGGATTTCCATCGGAACGAACCTATTGTTCTTAAGTCGTTCTTTCCAGACCCGCAAACACCTGCGGAAAGAGCGTTACACTCGCTTGACATTAAAAGATGTCTTAAATTCTACCTACAAAGAACGTCTAATGTACGCACTTCTGACCAGTTGTTCATTACCTACGGTGCGATTCGTAAGGGGCAGGCAGTTTCAAAACAGACTATTTCAAGATGGATCTCTGCTGCCATTGCCTTTTGCCATGCACAGGCTGGGAGACCTTTACTGTCAGCGCCCCGAGCGCACTCTACAAGAGCGGTCTCTTCATCTACGGCCTTATTTGCTGGAGTCCCTCTTCAGCAGATCTGCAAAGCGTCTACTTGGGCTAGTCGCCATACCTTTACCAGACATTACTGTCTAGAGTCAATCAGCGAGGCTGATACTTCTGTGGGTCGAGCTGTTCTACGGAATCTGTTTCACTAAGGTGAGCCTCTGTTTTTCCCACCTCCTTGTTTCTGCTGTCAGACGCTTCTTATGTTCTGTTCACACATATTTCCATGATTGCATTATGTTATGCTTAATACGATATGTGTATTTTCACTTTGCATTGTTATATGCGTTACTTGCTGACAAGCTTGGCTTCATTAGCGTCTGCCCAGCAAGGATATGTACTGCTAGCTACTCTGATTCAGGCATGTGAATCTATGAAAGACACCCCTAATACTGGAGAAGAACAATAGTTACTTACCTGTAATCTGTGGTTCTCCAGTATTGGTGTCTTTCATAGATTCACATGCAACCCGCCCACCTCCCCTCAGAGGCTTTTAGGCTATGAGGTTTTTACCTACACTCCTGCGAGAAAATCTGAGAGCCTGAGCCTCTGGGGAGAAGGTTCTAGTGGGTGCTGGCGCCTGATTGGCTGGACTTTAGACTATACATAATGACTGGGATAGTCACTAAGGTGGAAGTTTTTTCTAGGGTAGCGTGTGCTACTATACTTCCTGGTTGGGAATTAGTGTTTTTTCCAATGTAATTCTAGCATATTACTGCTTGTTTATGTACCGTGGGACTCCCACTCCGACGACGGGGAATGAATCAGGCATGTGAATCTATGAAAGACACCAATACTGGAGAACCACAGATCACAGGTAAGTAACTATTGTTCTCCCCCCCCCCCCCCCCCCCCCCCCCAGTCACTGTTTAGAACCTGCCCCTAGGGACGCCCCCACCGGAGTGAGAATAGTAAATTGGCCCCAGTTTATAAGGCCACATGCCCCTAAAATATCAGGCCTCAAATAAACTTACTCCTGTCTGAAACGCTGGTCAATCTTGGATGCCCACAATTGTCCGTGTGGTCTCGGCCTCAAACATGACTTCAGTTCCTTGGACTGTAGCTTCATGTTCTGCAAGGCTATCTTATATAGGGAAGCCAAGCTCTTCATGGCTCAGACCCACAAAGGTTTGGATTGTTCCCACTCTAGGACTAGTTCCGCTAGTAGGTCTTCTACATCGCAGCATTCCAAGGAGAAATTTTCTCTAAAAATAAAATCACAAGAAGCACCACAGACTCGAGCCTTCCACCCTTAGGTGTTTCTTTTTTCCAGTCACGTGAGAAATTCTGCCGCTTCAAATCTTGACTCCGACCTTGATATAGTCTTCAAAGCCAATTATGGTTTTTGAAAGACAGCACATGGAGTTTCTGATGCACTCAGCTCACCCACACTATGTGGCCGCTTCAGCTCTTCTGTTTCGCTCTACCGCCCTCTGGTGGCCTTCTGGCCTGAAGAAGCCGCCGTCGGTAGCCCCTGACTCAATGCCAGTCAACCCGGGACAAAGCCAGGCCTAGCTAGTTGCCATGTAGCGGTGTCAGTGCTAAAGGCCCTGACGGCTGGAGTGTACTTCTTTTATCTGAAACACACAGTCTACTTCGGGTAAAGTGGAAACAACAGAAAGTCTCTTTTGAGAATAATCCCTTGTGTGAACCTCTACCATGTGCCATATATTCGCTAAAATAGATGCCCTCTTTGGCTTTGATTCAGATTGCATTGCTGACATTAGTTTCCCACAGTGGCGAGGAGAATCATGAGGCCGGTAAACTTCTTCCTCCATATCACACTCATGAAAACCGCTACATCGTTTTTTTGCTGGGCTGTCTCTTTGATCCATCTTCGAGGAGGTGACCTTTTTTATGACAGTTATCTTCAATGCAGCCAAAGTAATTGAACTTCCTATTTCTGTTGAAAATTGCAAGGCTCACTTATTGATGGAAATTCTGTAAACTCCCTCATCTGCCTCCCTCATCTGCCTATCAGCCTCTGCTGCTCTTTAATGAGCCCTGGTTGGGCCAAGTACTTACAGCTTGAGACAAGCCCTTTTCTGCCTTTGCCATTAATTGCCAGGTGGCGAAGAACCATAGGCTGTCAGTGCATGACTCCCAAGTTCCTCTCTATCCATCTTTCGTCTGATAGTTTAGTAGTGCAGATGTAGTCTTCCAGAGCCTGAGTGCTTTCCTCTCTACTCCCCTAGATTTTGAGACCAAGCGGACTGAAGCTATCTAAAAGAAACATTTCTCCTCTGGAAGTTTGTTCTTGCACTCCATATTCAATGAAGAACAGTCGCACACCTTCAGTAGTCACGTGGGTCAAATGTTGATCAAAGTAAGTCGGTGCTATTTGGTAATCCCTCCTGAGTAAGAGGGAAAAGAATATGGTCCAGTAGCGTTATCCCTAATGTGAACAACGTCTCCAAATGCACACAAATTTATAATGTTTTGAAAAAACACCTCATGAACTGTTTCATTGCAATCTTTCAATAAAGTTTTATTTTGAATTTCCTTTGATTCTTGAATTTCTCAAGTTGTCATGATGTTATTTTCACATCATTTATTTGCTTTCAACACTAGAATATTTTTCTTTGCCCAATGCATTTCGGGCATTGAGCCCTTCATCAGGGGCTTCCGTTACTGTTAAGAAGAATATACACAACATGGTAAACATTCCTAAACATGGCATTTCACACTTTTTTGTAAAAAAAAGATACATTAATGTTTGAAACTGTGTTGCGTGGAGATGGCCTTATGTCCCAAAGTGTGTATGAATTTATGGAAAAAGTTTAAGAGGATAGGTCCTAAAACCAAAGAGTGAAAAGACCGTTCATAAAATACGTGTCAGGTAAAAGAAAAGACAAAAAATGATTTAACCTCGGGCAATTGCATAAACCAGAGTGTACTGGCATCGAAATGCGATGTTTAAAGTTGAGCAAGTGGCTAAATTGGTTACAAACAACCGTAGTGTTTTAAAACATACCAAAATGATTCTTACGTATTTCTCAAGAGTCATGAAAACGTTGTGTAATTTATCTGTAACACAATGATAAACAACGGGTGTTTTTAACCCCTTCGCTGCGGCGGCAATTGCCGCCGCAGCGCTAGGGGGGTGGGGCAGCCACGCGGCGCTCCCATGCTCGTGACGGAACCGCTCCGTCACGAGCCTCGGGTGCGCTGTGCTTATGACGGAGCGGTTCCGTCACTGCCCCGCCCGCTCAATGGAACGTTCAGAGCAGGCGCGGAATCCGCGCCGAGCGGGCCGTGACGGAACCGCTCCGTCATCAGCACAGCGCGTCCGTGGCTGGTGACGGAGCGGTTCAGTCACCAGCATGGGAGGGGTTAAGCTGGTGTGATGGCGTACGCCAAACGTTAAAATTTCTAACAAGAACATAATGTCGCTCACTTACAAGCAATTCTCGGGCTTCGTATCGCTTTGCCGAAGCTTAAAACAGTTTCTCAGCGTGTAAGATAACCGCTTACTTGCAGAAAAAATTAAAAAACAGATCTTACCACAAAGTTAACATGGATGAGCGTCTGTTGGCACTCGCAATCTGTTCTCGTTGGACCCGGAAGTGAGGAACATGTTTACACATGACCATAAAAATACATGAAAAAACGTGAAAAAAACCTCAATGAAAGAAACCACGTGGTTTCGAGGTTCCGATCGGTGCATTGCTAGTGGGATGCAGGTGGCTATGCATTAGAGAATGCGTAGAAAGAAACTAAATACTGTGGACTTGTATTATTGGGGAATCGTGGTCCCCATATTAGATCGATGTTCACATGGGGTTAATTTGCGGTAGATTAAAGGTGTAAAACGGTGAAAAAATATAAAAAGTGAGTGTCTAAGAATAAATGTAAACATGTGATACTGACTGGGTATGGTATACTATAAAGGCTAAAAAGGCCATCTTGTGAATCTGTGATGTGTCATACAACCACTATTATATATGTCAAAGATCTGTTCACGAAATCGCAGTTAAACTGCACGTGTGGTAATTAACACTCCAATATTTTCATCAATGTCAATTGGTGACTTTTGATTTGGGTTCCGTTGGTGTGGGTAGAACATTAGAGAAGAAATGTTTTAATCTTAGAGACCTCATGAATTTATAGATGCATACTTGCGTATCTAATAGATTGGAATGAAATGTAGATACGAATGTTGTGCATTTCTGTAACAACAAAGAACAACACACCTTAAAAAATCTGGCAAATAATTCTGAGATTACCATTGTCATTTTAGACACAGAATTTTATACGAACCGTGTAAATGAACATGTGCATGGCATCCATACAAACTACAAAATAGATCAGGACCCTACCCTACACCAGCTTAAAAACACCTGTTGTTTATCATTGTGTTACAGATAAATTACGCTCCGTTTTCATGACTCTTGAGAAATACGTAAGAATCATTTTGGTATTGTTTTAAAACACTACGGTTGTAACTTTAAACATCGCATTTCGATGCCAGTACACTCTGGTTTATGCAATTTCCCGAGGTTAAATAATTTTTTGTCTTTTCTTTTACATGACATGCATTTTATGAACGGTCTTTTCACTCTTTGGTTTTACGGCCTATCCACCTTACTTAAACTTTTTCCATAAACTCATACACACTTTGGGACATAAGGTCATCTCCACGCAACACAGTTTCAAATATTATTTATTTATTTATTTAAATGTGAAATGCCATGTTTAGGAATGTTTACCATGTTGTGTATATTCTTCTTAACAGTAACGGAAGCCCCTGATGAAGGGCTCAATGCCCGAAATGCATTGGGCAAAGAAAAATATTCTTGTGTTGAAAGCAATCAATCACAATCAATCACGAAATTTGTATAGCGCGCTACTCACCCGGAGGTTCTCAAGGCGCTTGGGGGAAGGGGGTCCGCTACTGCTCGAACAGCCAGGTCTTGAGTTGCTTCCTGAAGGAGAGGTGGTCCTGGGTCAGGCGGAGGTGGATGGGGAGGGAGTTCCAAGTCTTGGCTGCCAGGTAGGAGAACGATCTTCCTCCCATGGTGGCTCTTTGGATGCGTGGAACGGTGGCGAGGGCGTGGCTGGTCGATCGTAGCTGGCGGGTGGGAATGTAGAAGGTCAGGTGGTTGTTGAGGTACCTGGGGCCCAGGTCGTGGAGGGCCTTGTGTGCGTGGGTGAGGAGTCGGAACGTGATTCTCTTGCTGACGGGGAGCCAGTGCAGGGGTCTCAGGTGTCCGGAGATGTGGCTGTGTCGCGGGATGTCCAGGATGAGTCGTGCGGAGGCGTTCTGGATTCATTGGAGTCTTTTCTGAAGTTTGGCTGTGGTTCCGGTGTAGAGGGTGTTCCAGAAGTCCAGTCGGCTGGTGACGAGTTCCTGGGTGACCGTCTTTCTGGTTTCGGTGGGGATCCATCGGAAGACCTTTCGGAGCATGCGTAGGATGTTAAAGCATGATGATGAGACGGCGTTGACTTGTCTGGTCATCGAGAGGGAGGAGTCCAGGATGAAGCCCAAGTTGCGTGCGTGGTCCGTTGGTTTGGGTGCGCTGCCCAGGGCGGGAGGCCACCAGGAGTCGTCCCAGGCAGAGGGTGAAGATCCCAGGATGAGGACTTCCGTCTTGTCTGAGTTGAGTTTCAGGCAGCTGTTCATCATCCACTCGGCTACGTCATTCATCCCTTCGTGAAGGTTGGTTCTGGCGGTGGTTGGGTCGTTGGTGAGGGAGAGGATCAGCTGGGTGTCGTCGACATAGGAGATGATGTTGAGGTTGTGTTGGCGAGCGATGGCTGCGAGGGGGCTCATGTAAACGTTGAAGAGGGTGGGGCTGAGTGATTATCCTTGTGGTACGCCGCAGATGACCTCGGTGGCCTCGGATCGGAACGGGGGAGGCGGGCAAATAAATGATGTGAAAATAACATCATGGCAATTTGAGAAATTCAAGAATCAAAGGAAATTCAAAATAAAACTTTATTGAAAGATTACAATGAAACAGTTCATGAGGTGTTTTTTCAAAACATTATAAATTTGTGTGCATTTGAGGACGTTGTTCACATTAGGGATAACGCTACTGGACCATGTTCTTGCACTCCCCCAGCACCACATGCTTGCTGGCCCAATGCGCCAGCACATTTTGGCAGTTGGCGATGAGTAGCTCCCCAGACTATATATGGAATCGCTTAGCATAGCTGGTTAGGGATGGCTAGGATGCTGCCAAGGCAGTGTTCCACTGTCTTTTTGGAGTAACCTCCCATGGCATATGGAGGACCACTCTGCATGGTTGGGCTGAATGGCTAGGATGCAGCTTAGGAGATTTGATCATCTGGCAAACTATGACTATAGCCAGATCCATTTGAAACAGGCATAGAAATATTGCAGTACGCATACTTCCTTTTGCCCGATC
This sequence comes from Lissotriton helveticus, assembly GCF_964261635.1. Classification (NCBI taxonomy): domain Eukaryota; kingdom Metazoa; phylum Chordata; class Amphibia; order Caudata; family Salamandridae; genus Lissotriton; species Lissotriton helveticus. Next base: position 589,344,073 of record NC_136068.1, read on the forward strand.
TTCAGTATAACAGGAGGTTCCTTTGGTTCATTGTACTGGACATGCACAACTAATATCGGAGTTTGATCTATGAACTCAACAGATCACTGAAGGTATTATAAAAAGATACTCACTTCGGTAGAGGCCAGTCTGCAGCTGCAGAAGTTGCATTTCAATCCCTAATTAGAGGTTGCCTGGTAATTGCTTCCTAAAAACAGCTGACTACACCCAGTCTAACCCTAGTAAATTGATCCTCGTCAAAATTGTTTTTTTTTAGCATGGTTCCATTATTTTCCTTTGATTACATGAAGAATCTTTTAATCCCAAATAGCCATTCTGGACATAGGTTACATAGAAATCTTTCCTCTACTAGAAAGAGTGACATCCATCTTAGAGATGGACCTATACCTGAACATTTGATAGATCATGGCCTGCTGGGTCCAGTGGTACTGGCTCCTGTTTAGGTGAAGTTCCTAATGTGAAGCTGTACATTAGATCCATGCGGCATTAGCTGACAGAGCACTGATTATTGCTGAACAGCTATCCTAAGACTATGTAGGCCCACCAATTGCATAGGAATTTCGAGGAGATGCATCGATGCTCCAAACCTGCCAATGGGGTGTCCATTTTGCCTGCCTGATCTGTAATTTATAGTCACACCAGACTAATGTTAGTAGGTATTAGGGATGCACTACGTACCTATCTACCAATGCATGATGGGACAGGTCTGATACCGTCCTCCATATAATAATTGGGGTTGAAGGTTGTTTTAGTACATACAGCCTATCCCACCGACCTCGTAATTCAGGAAAATATGGTTCAATCTTTCATTACATCGCCTCTGACTGAAAGTAGGACTAAGTCTCTTGTGTGCAGTCTCCACTGAAATGAAAAATAAAATCACAGAGCCATCTCTCCATTCCAGTTTGCCAATGCTCGCCAGTCAAATATACCAGAGTACTTCTGAAAATACCAGCTGGTCGGCATGATCATTGTTACTTAAGGCTAGTGCTTTTAATTGCGTCAGGTGAGACATGCCACCGTGTGAGAGGCTACCCAGTGTCAGATCTGTTGTTCAGTATCAGGACTCGTACTGCCTTTCTAAATTGTGGACCGTGCAGTCATTCCCAGTTTGGAAAAGGATAACTTTCCTCTAGTAATGCTATCTCATAGAAAGGCCCAGCAATTTAATAAAGAACTTGCAAGGGGGGAAAGCGTTTGGGGTCAACCAGCTGAAGAGCCTAAAGTGGTTCTCTAGACTGGGTAATGCATTTGTCGTCATTAAAGCAGGTCCTGGAGCTGTAAATCTGTTATTTTTCTTTGAATCATCCGCCCTAGCAGACAGATTCTATATTCTGTCCATATGAACAGCCCACTTAATATAGGTATTGGCCTCAGAATTTCGTTGGCAGTCATTTTCACATATTAAGAATTGTTGATATAATATTAGATTAAGACGATTCATTAGGAAAGAAAAAAAATGTTCCAACCCAAACAAATTTAATTTATAATTGGTCAAGAATTTTTAAAGTCAATATAAGAAGGAAATATGGGCTGCCAAAGAGACAAAGTAGGGAAGGATTGGAGGTCCTGCATAAGAATTGCAACTATGGGCCAGATGCACGACGTAAAGTTGCATGCGCAAACGGGTTTGCGACCAGTTTGCGCATGCAATTTTAGCCTGGGCCATGTACTTACACAATTTTGCGACTCGCAAAATAGTGTATTGCGACACGCTATTAGGAAGGGGCGATCCCTTCCTAATAGCGACCGCAGAGCCTTGTATGAATGTTTTTCATTCGCAAAACACTCGCAAATGACCCCCCTCTTCAAGAGGGTGGTAATGAAGTTGCAAATGGGAAGAGGTCCCCAGGGGACCCCTTCCCCTTTGTGACTGGCTCCAAAAATATTTTTTAAGGGCAGGCAGTGGTCCCAGTGACCACTGTCTGCCCTTAAAAAATGAAACTAAAACGTTTCTTTTTCTAACTTTTTTTTTTTTTTATAAATGCATTCCGATTTCCTCTAAGGAAAACGGGCTGCATTTTAAAAAAAAAAAGCTGTTTTATTTAAAAGCAATCCACAGACATGGTGGTCTGCTGAGCCCAGCAGGTCACCATCCGTGGGAAGGCCTTTCATTCCCAATGGGCTCGCAAACTGCGAGAGGCTCATTAATATTCATGAGTCTCGCAATTTGTTACCCCACTGGGAATCGCAAACAGTGTTAAACACACTGTTGTGCATGCAAAATAGCACCTCGCAAATTGCGAGTCGCAAAACACTCGCAATTTGCGAGGCGCTATTTTGCCAGTCGTACATCTGGCCCTATATCAGTTAATGGACCAGTGCTGAAGTTAGAAAGGAATAGTATCCCTGTGGAAATTTGGTTGAAATAGGCGTCATGTTAGTTAAATCAAGCCCAAGACTATTGCATGGGGAAGTGAACATCACAATTATAATTTAATTGCAGAAATAGACAACTTTCATGCTAACGTTTGGTGCAAATCAGTGAGACTCACGATTATTAGAGGTCAGTAGCACAACTAAGGGTTGTCATCTAATGAGGGAGGTTAGATGGGGCTTCAGCCCCGAATGTGCTGCCGCCTGGCATCTATAGACATGTTCCAAATTACTGGGTCCAGTGGTTTGACACACTTTTTAAAAAGAGTTCTTTAACATGGATGGTTCCTGCTTAATGAAACTGCTCGATCTTGTACCACCTTAATAAAACGATGATAATTCAGTCCCGAGCAATGATCGCCTGATTGTTCCACTAGATGTGGAGGTTAAATATTATGCCTCAATTCTAGTAGAACAACTTGGGGCTTACAACAATAATTTGATTCCGAACCGACAGAAAAGCTAAGGAATCTCTAGATAACATCATAGCCACATCAACATTGATTGAACATGAAGAGGTCGGCCCTGATTTTCTGTTTTTAACAGGGACTTGGCTCTGTGACTCTTCAAATCCGTCGGTTGCCACAGCTATTCCGGGGGGCTACCAAATGGTTAGGAAAGACCGCCCGAGTGGCAAGGGTGGAGGTATAGCCATCATTTTAAAAAGCCTTTACTCCTGCTTGCTCCCCCCTATTGAAGACGTTGCTGGTGCAGAAACTTTATGGTTTCAACTAGTGATATCCCCCCCATCAATCTATGGCCGTCATACTTGTGTACCGACCTCCGGGTTCCACCGGCCTGTTTCAGTTCCAGATGCCACCAGCCTAAGGGATGCTTTGAATATTTTTAAACTGACCCCTTTTTTTCAGGCTCTGATCCACGAAAAGGGCCATATTCTTGATCAGGTGTTTTCCACATGGGACATAGATGCCCCCCCCCCATCCTCAGGTGTGGTCAGATCATTTTCTCCTGGAGTTTAGAGTTCACCGAGAAATCGCACCCTTAAACACCCATGGCAAGCCCCGTATAGGTAGCTTTAGACCATACTATTGCATCACTCCTGAAGCGGTGATGGGGGCCCTTGAGTCCCATCCACTTTCATTGAGTGGAATTGTGGAAGATGATGTGACTGCCTTCGACAGCTCGCTACTGCTCCGTGCAGCAGAGCTGGCCCCTCTTTCTTCCCGCCCTGCTCACTCTTCCTGTGTCTCTGCTCCCTGGTTTACTCCTGCTCTGAAAGAAAGTAGGAGTATTTGCAAAAAACTTGAGAGAGCTCGGTCGGAAGAACTTTGCGATAAGGGAGAAAATTGTCTATAAACAAGCTCTCAAGTCTCATCACAAACTCATTCTAGAAGAGAAAAAATCTTTCTTCTTCAAGAATAGATGCAGCGGGGTATACCAACAAAGAGATTTTTTAAAATAGTAAAGGAATTCTCATCTCCCAAGGCAATAATTAGAACTTTTTCTTCCTCTGCACTCTGGGTGGATAAGATAGGCACTTTTTTTGCTGAGAAAATCAGAAAAATTCAGGATACATTTCCTACCGCCCCTGGGGCTAACAATCTGGACAGCGGCCTTTCTCATTCTTCCCCTTGTCTCGTTGTGCCTCTCCTTACGGAGTTCCCTCCTCTGCCGCTGGCAACTTCATTAGGCATTCTGAAGAACCTGAAATCAGGCGCTTCATCTGATCCCTGTCCTGCGTCTATTTTGGCAGCTATAGCCATGCCCATTAATCCCTATGTGAATCAGATATTGAACACCTCCTTGCAGCAGGGGTGTATCCCTGTCAAGTGGAAGAAAGCACACATACTTCCCTTTCTGAAAAAAAACGAACATGGATCCTGAGACACCTGCTAACTATAGGCCCATATCTCTCCTGCCTTTTTCAAAGTACTGGAAAAATATGTTCACTCTGTCACCTCTGCCTTTTTAGAGACTAACAATATTTTGCACCAAAGTCAATCAGGGTTTTTCCGAAATTTTAGCACCGAAACAGCACTCCTGGAAATTTCAGAGTCTATTAAGGACGTTTTGGATAGGGGCGGTAAGGCTATGCTGATATTGCTGGATCTCTCGGCGGCTTTTAATACCGTCCCTCATAGCAGACTCCTAATGAGACTCCAGGAGTCTGGCTTTGATGGGACGGTACTCAAATGATTTGCCTCTTTTTTTTCAGGGTGCCAACAGACCGTCTGGGCTCCCCTTTTTCTGCACTCATCCCCCCTTTGGAGGTGGGAGTTCCTAAGGGTTCTGTCCTTAGCACTACCTTATTCAATCTGTACATGTCTCCTCTGGCTAGTCTAGCTGAGTGGCATGGAGCTAAAATAGTATTGTATGCCGACAATAACCAATTACTTTTTACATGCGACAAAGATTCAGAGTTTGAGGGAGAAGCTATTAAGATCTGTCTTTCTGCAGTGTTTTCCTGGCTCCAACAGAATCAACTTAAATGTAATGCCAACAAGTCGGAAGTCATTTTCTTTCGTTGCCCATCTAACAACTTGGGGCAGAGCTGGTGGCCTCAGGATATGCACCCTCCGGCTAACGCAGTGTTGTCCGTAAAAAATCTAGGTGTAAAACTGAACAACTCTCTGAGTATGAAGCTACAGGTTCAGACTGTGGCCGGTCAGTGTTTTGGCTTCCTGAAAATGCTCAAACAATTTCTGCCTCTACTTCAGATCCCACACAGAAAAACTGTAGTCCAGGCCCTGATTGGCTCTAGGCTAGATTATGTGAATATTCTATGTCTTGGCCTCCCAGAATATCTGCTTACCCACCTCCAGGTGGTGCAAAATGCTGCAGCCAGGGCTATTCTTTCTTCCTTCTCTTTGCCCTAGGACCCGGGTGTCGGATCATCTGAACTCTCTTCACTGGCTACCAATCCGCAAGCAGATACAGTTCAAGGCCCTTGTTTTGGCTTTCAAGACCGTACATGGTTCTGGAGCCCCTTATTTAAGGAAAAGAGTCCAGTTCTACCACCCTCGTCGCTCTCTCCGTTCCGCCTCTTTGGCGTTAGTTTGCACTCCGGTGGCGAAGTGCTCCCGAATAGGAGGACACTCTTTTCAGTTCCAAGTGGCAAAACTATGGAACAATTTACCACTTGCTCTGAGACTTCTTCAGGATCTGCTCCCCTTCAGGAATGCTCTTAAGATGTGGCTATTTCAGCAATAATTCAGCACTATGCTTCCTAGTATTCTTCCCCCCTCACCTCTTATGTTAAGTCTTCACTCACCCAGCATAGGGACACTCAGTAAAGTAGCTGTGCGCTTTATAAAACCCCTCTTAACATAACATAACCAGGGCAGACTCGAAACCGCTCTTCACCTGCGTTGGTGAATTCTAGACCTCCTTTGAACGCATAAACCACAATAGTCTTTGGTGGAAGCCATCTGCCTGGAGTATGTTGCCATAACTATTAAGAGCTATTCAGTCACTGTAGTAATCCGTGGATGCAGGTAAAGCTAGGTGAGAACTTGTTAACCAATAGAATTTCTACAGACAGATGTCTGCAACAAGGATGTGTACTTGCCCCGTGTTGTCCAGCCTGTGTGTGGCAGAATGGAACTACAAATTCATAACAGCAGAACTCAAGCAATCAAACTTAGAGGCAAGGATGTGTATGTACTGCAGTATGCAGACAAAGTTCTTTTAAATAGATCAGGCCTAACACTGGATTGCCTTCAACAGCCCTGGTATAAATACTGCAAAGAAAACGACTTAGTGATAAATTCCTCAAAATTAAATGTCATAGTGGTTGGTTTGAATAAAACAAATATGGCACCTGCATATACAACAAATATGTGCCATTTCATCATATAGGTGCGTGGCTGCAAGCGATGAGTGGCCACTCCACTCCCATAACATACTTAAAATCAAAAGCAGCAGCCTTTAACTTACACCCTATTAAAAGTTGATAACCGTCTTCATTGCTCATAAGTTCACCCACTTTTTGATATATTATAAACGCCCAATCTATTCCCTTTGGTTTATGGTCTGGAGACTTTCGGAGGAAACTACTCCAATAGACTAGAAACTACGTTTTATAATCTTTTTACAGAAATATTCAACTTGAAATTTTCCAGAAATCAGTCGCAAACTAGCCTTGAGTTTTGTGTGTTGTGCTAGTCGGCTGTTTATCAAAGAAACTTATTGCGGTTTTGGAACCAAAGCATACAATCGGGCAATGATATAATGAAATCACTTGGCTGGCATGAAATAAAAACTCCAACAAACAACCCATGGCTCACAGAAATTTCTAAAGCGCTTGATGCACTGGATGCAAGACAAGCCTGCATGGCCACATTTTTAGGTTGAGCCCAGAGCAGCGCATGCGCTGCTGCTCGACTTTTAGTAAGCAGCTTTTCAAAGTGCTACCCACAAGCTTTTCCTGGCCTAAAGCTTGTGTGCATGTGCACATGAACACGCGCAGCCGCCATTTGGCTTTGTTATCTCATTAACCGGCGCCATCTGGTGCTGATTACTTTCACTTTTGCCGCTCGCGTGTTTGCCGTCGCGTGCACCCCTGCTTTCACTTTTGCCGCCTTGTCATTTTATGAAGCTCCCTCGCATGCAGGTCACTGCTGAATGAAATCCAACTTTTGTGCCGTCTCCAGCCGGGTCCAATTTACCATTAGCCTGCAGGCATTTACAATTAAGCACCCGCAGCTACACGTTGCCGATTAGCTGAATCCTATTTATTTCAGCTCCCGTTCCAGGCGCAAGCTTCTCAGTTTTAGAGCAGCGCAGCACCCTAGAGGTAAGATGTGGCCATCCCTTACAGCACATGAATATTTTACATATTCCAATCCAGTCCGTTCTATCTGCTCAATTACTTTCTCTTTCCCGATCTACTGAAATATCTTTCAACATTTGTGTGTTTTAAAAGCACCGTTAATAATTTCATTCCCTTAGCCAGTCCGCGCTTGGTGCATAATTCACTGTCTTATTTCCGATTGCACTGAAGCGTTTTACACTTGGATGCACTGAAATATCTTTCAACACTTGCTGTCCTGTAAATAAATAAATAAAAAAAGCACCATGAATATTAGCAAACCCCTATTCATTTTCGCGTTTCTGATTGCACTGAATCAGCAAGGGGCTGAGCCGTGATTATGAAGGTAGTCACTTTAGAGACTCCCCCCCCCCCCCCCGACGTGAGCGACCTCCTTTAATGGCGCCCCCAGGAATCTCCCAGCACAGCTGCAGTGCGTGCACCGACGGCTTTCTGCACACAATGCGCGAATCTGCTTTGAAAGCCTAGCTTTCCTGTGGTCATGTAATTACTCCACTTCTTCCTCCACTGAATGACTCGTTCCCTTTCCTCTTAAACATTCCCAAACTATGGTGATGTTTTATATAATTAAAGCAGTTGTATTGTGTTTTCTTTTTTCCCTTCATCTCTTCCAGCCCCCACCCCTCAATGTCTTCATACTTTTCAGCTATACCAATAACCTTTAAAAGAAACAAACACTAGATTTTTGCTACACGGACCTTATGTATCTTGACGAACCGTCACAACCCATGGACAAACCTGCCTCTGCAGACTCTGAAAAACCCATGTCAAGCCCCATGCCTCCGCTATCCTTAGCTCGGGACTCAGTGACATTTATAATACACAGGAGAATGTAATTGCTTTTTTAACAAGATAATTACATCACTGTTCCCTGCACCAGTCAGTGACTTGGAATAGCCAGTACGCTTGTGAAGGTGCTTTCGCCATATTTAATGTCGTATTGTACAGCAGAGGGCATTCATTAAAATGCATGGTCACACAGTCTCCCTGCGTCCTGCTCCGCCAACAACTTTAGTCCTTAGTGTATTGCTGTTTCAACTCAGAGAGATACCATGCATGAAGGAAAAAAGCGGAATGCAGTGCGAAATTAAACCCACCAAAACGCAATCATTTGTTGCAGAAAAAAATGTAATCCTTTAAAATGCAAGTCAGTTTAAACAAGCACTAGCATAGCCAATTAGTGCAACAACATCAAGTGTTGCATGGCTAAACACATATAAGGTCCCAAAGGCGAGACCTATTGGCTATTTCAATGCTTGTTTGGCCTGGGCAGCGCATGTGCTGCTCTGCAATGCATGCTGTTTTCAGGTATGAATTTGAAGCTCCACCCATTTTCCACCCATCTTTTCAATTGGCTCCTGTTACTGTCCTTTCTAAATCATTGCTTTTGATTCATGAATAGGCTTGTAGTACGTCCTTAGTACCACCTTGTCTACATTTGTAACCTCCCATGAGGACTGGACTTTTTACTTGTGTTGTTACCAGGTCTGTTTTATCTAGTCTGTGAGCACTATTTTCTTTAATGATTTTCCACTATTCCATCCACGGCGTGCTTTCCTACAACGCAGCACTCTTTTATATTTTTATTACTAATGGCGGTGGGTCCACTTTAACTACAGTGGACACAACCCTTTATATATTTTATTTGTAAAAGCAAGAAGTGTGCATTCCTTGTGACATCAACTCCCCTCAGCCAAGCAGCACTTTTTATGTTTCGCGCGCCATGGCAAGTTTCACTTTTCAAGCCGCCCGGGATAATAGCGGCCGCTTCTTGTTTTTTTTTTTATGTTCAGCACGCCATGGGCACGTTTACTTTGCCAGCAGACTGGGACAATGGCAGCCTGTTTTAAAAAAATTTTTTTAACGATGTTGCTAGGAGCGATTCCGTCGACACTTTGTTTTGGGTGGGAGGGACAGCACCGGGCGCAGAGGCAGCAGCCGCAGCTAGGCCAGCTCTGGGGTTCCGGTGCTTCGCCTAACTGATACACTCTGCCAAGCCAGGCTCGCTGTGCCTTGCATGCTGCTTCCCTCATGCTGCCCCACTGATCATACGGGACTGCTCCCCTAGCGGCAGCGATAGCCCTTGGAAGCATTGCAAAATCTATTAAGCTAATCAGAGAATCAGAATTTATAATAGGTGAGGCATTTCACCACTCTGGATCTCATTCGAAGATCCTGGCCCATCCCTCCTAGCTTCAGCTAACTCCACCTATCCACTCCTACTTCTGCTCACAGCCCCCTGACTTCTGCTGCACATTCAGTCCCATACATTTCAGCCTCAGCTTCTCACAGATAGCCTCTGTTCCCGGCTGCCTGCCCCTCATCACCAAAATCTATTCCAGTTTCTGAACAGAATTAAAATATTGTCAATGTAATAGGTCTCGCATTTTGGAAACTTTGACCTATTGGTTTTGTAAATTACAATACCATTTATTTATGTGCACTTTGTACTTATAGTCGTTCCTTGCAGGTTCTAAAAACACAACTAAAAGGCATTGTTATGTACAATGCCATTAGCTCAATATCTCACAAATGCGAGACCTATTGCAATTCAAATCGTTAATGTATTTGAAGGCCTTTTCAAAAGCTCATACGCGACTGAAAGCTTTTCAGTTAGATTCTGCGGTTTGTGGCCTTAATTTTACAGTTCTTTTACCAAGGGCTCATTCAACCCTTTCTGATGGAGTCAATCTCACCTCAAAGTATTTTTTAAGATGTGCTTTGCTGTATTATTGGTGAATATAGATTGAACTGGAAAAGCAAGTCAAGTGCAGCATGTAGGCTGTAAAAGTACGGAGGAAGCATATGACATTATGCTTTTTTTCAGCACGGAGGACACAGAGTTCTGTTTTTAAAGACCGTCTTTTGGAAGAAATAGTCTTTAGAACCTGTAGAGAGGGGACAGCAATCTATTTCAGTAGCGACGACACGCAGGCAACTCGTAATTTTACAAAGTTTATTACTGATGTGAATAAACTTCTGCCTGTAGCAGATATGCTCGCTCATTGTAGACAAATATCCGCTTCATAGAGCAGAGCAAATCCAGATTTGCATTTTAATATTGTATTAGTAGAATTATTTTTGTTATATTGGGTCTCCTAATGTTATGTACATTTCATTATTTAATCAGTTTTTATTAACCGATCAATACAAATATTCCTACATTCAGAGGCTCCGGCCTCAGATACTAGAGTTATTCAATTTGTTACAGGTAATGGCAAGATACCTATATCTACATTGCCTCACTTTGAAAGCCATGCTTTGCCGTGGCAGTTTCTACAGTGTCCCAGTACATAAGACACCATTACCATGCCAGAAACCACATTGAGGTAGACTGCTAAGGAACACTGCATGCCAGACTCCATATGGTCATCCTCTAAATTACCTTTGTTATGCAAGTATCCTGATTTTCCAGGTATATACAGCACCATGTGATTCCAGAAACCTTATATCCATGACATTTACACACCAATTGCAAAGCAATTATCCATATTACCTTGATCTGTTACATTGGGAATCGTGCCAGAATTTATTAGCCTGAGTACCTACACCACTTTGGCATGCTAGAAACCCAAATGGCCTATTTAAGAGACATTGCAATGCAAGCACCGTTGTCAATATTGTGCTCATCCCGACTTCCAACCTTCTCCGTCGACCAGAAAGCATTAGGTACCAGGCAAGGGCAGAAGCTTCTGAAACTTGGACCTGCAGGCCTGCCCACCCACGACTGGCCAACCTGCTGGCTGCTTTGAACTCTACTTCAGAGACAGACTGAAAACTTTGCTTCTTCCTTCCTCTGGTGTGCTTTCATTCCCCCCCCTGTGCAGAGGTACATTGCACCTTCAGCTGCAGAATCCTTCTCTAGTCACTAGCAGATGAAGTCTTCTGAATTTGCGTACATGCACGTGTTGTAGCATCCTTTTGCAGGTTGCTTCTTGGAAAAACAACTGGTCTGTAAAATGGTGTTCCTTTGACTCAGTTTGCTCAAATGGTGGCAGGGTTTGCCAGCGGGCTGCAGCCACCAAGAAGCTAGGGGGGCTACCAGAGTTCGATTATGCCTGCCCATAAAGCTCTGGAACCAGCCCTCTAGCGTGTAGCCTAGCACGGAAAAGCCTGAATTTCAAGATGGCTAGATGAGCCCTGCTCGTAGAGGTGAGCAAATGTTCCTATTGGTGCTTTCTGAAACTGGTCTGAGCAAGGCATTAAAGATTACGGGTTGGTCTGCTGAGTTTGTCATCGAGGGTGAATGTAAGAGGAGCTGTGAACTTTTATGAAGTACAACAAAGGAATACATACATTTTATTTAAATGCAGAAGTGTCATAGTTCTTAATGAACTATTAAAATGTGTTGTCTAAGGAATTTAGGCAAAATATGTATAGGCTAGTGAATGCTTTTGAATAGCTGCTGGGGGTAGCTTCTTGCATTGCAGTGGTGAAGTACTCATTTTTAAGGGAAAATAAGAAGATGCACAGATCACTGTGAGAGCCAACGTTTAAGTGTATAGCAGCAATAAATTTACAGTTCATCATATAATTTCACAATTGTCTTTTATTCTAGCTGGGACTCCATCTTGTGCACGGCAGATACAGTGCCTTCACTGTCCACAAAAGGGAAGTTGCAGGAATGCCCACAATCTCACATCGTCCAAGTGTCCCTCACTTTACAGTACCAGGCAGGGCTTCGAGACGTCACACCTTGAACACCATAGAGAACAGATTCATAGCGAGGTGTAAAAGGCCAGTACTGGCTCTTGGACTGCCACACACATGCTTTCCATACCACGCCAGCTGTATGGACGTTCTTCTGTACTCTACACAGTCTGGTACCAAGATCCTTTGGCGCTTGCATGCTGTGTTACAGAGGCAACTCAATATCAGAAGATGTCTTATAACCCCACAAGGTCATGACTTCCGCAAAGTACTCCCTCATCACAGCTGGAAGCCTGCCTTCTTAATGTCCACAAAAATAAAATCCATCTCTGAATTCAGCCAAAAGAGCACCATGGTGTTTTGTTAACGTCACAATCGAGCAAGACGTTGAGCACTGTGCATGGAGCTCCCTGAATGGTCATCTCGGTGCGAGATGCCACCGTGTACTGCACGCTGTTGAGACCGCCTTCCCGATCTACCTTGAACTGCTCCTGAGGAAAGAAGAGAAAGGGTGAATGAACCTGCAGTGTACATTATAACTATCAGATAATTACAAATATTTTTTTCTTGCCTATCCTCCTCTATCACACTACAAGGCATTGTGCCCCAAGATAAGAGCACCTATCTGGTTCCTAATTTAGGGCACCAAAAATGTCCCCAGATAGGATCACAACAAATACAACACTCAACCAACCATGCAGTTACCCACAATGTAGCATGCTACTGATCCGAAAATGCAATTGGAAGCCACAATTTAAAATAAAGGCTACAATACAATTAAAAAACAGTATGGAATCTTTAATGGGTTCACATGGTTTGCACACTCCTGCCAACTTGTGGTTCAAGTCGAATTATTGAAAAAGTTTACAAGTATCTTCTGCCTTCAGCATGTGTGTCTGAAGTTATCTCCTATTGTCCACGATAAGGAAAAGTGGTTATATATCACCCCGTGGCAGAAGTCAGTGGGTAGTTATAGTTAGGACCATGTTTCCACAGGAAATACATTTTTTTGTTAGCCCATAACTTTGGCGGCATTAGATAAATCTTCACAGCATTTTTCTCAAACAAATCTCAGCCAGGTTATCTAAATGCCTTCACAAAAATTTGAAGGGTGACGTGTCAAGGGGGGATGGAGGAAAAAAAGGGGGGAGGGGACATGTTTTCCCCATTCAGTATATCATCGGAAATTTAAACAATCATACAGACAAAACGGCTGAACGGAATTGCACCAAATTTGGCAGAAAGCTAGATCTTTCCCCCTGAAAAGTTGCATTTAGTGATTTCCTATAAATCCATTCATCTGACATCAGAAAAATGCAGCCTAAAAATGTATAGATATCTTGCAGCGCAGTACTACAGAGAGAGTACAGAGTTACTATACGGCAGATGAGGCATATATATTGGCTGGTTAAGCGGCGCCAATGGTCCGGCATAACCGAGGACAGTGATTGGCTGGCCACAACATTAAAAGAAATGTTGCGGCCCCCATTTTAGGACTCATGGACTCGGACCCCTTGTCCTGAGATGAAAAAAAATATAAGGGGTAGGAGGGGTACCCTGTCCCCATGGCCGCTGTGTTTTTCGAGTTTAATATGTAACATTTTAATTGACAATTATACCCAACTATAACCTTACTTTAACCTTTGTTTTTTTTCAGTGAAGGTTAAAGTAAGATTATAGTTAGGCATAATTAGGCTTTCCTGTTTTCAGTTTCAATTTTAGGTAAATTCTGGTGGGGGGTTTTCAGTGTTTTTAAGTGATTTCAATATCTTTAAAAACAGTGGTTATCAGCCATTAAAAACTACAGAAAGAGTTTTTTCTGTGTCTATGGAACCTTTTGCCATTGCTTGCTTTCTGCACTGATAGTGCATAGTATATAGACAGTGTATATGAGGTCCAAATACATTTTTACAAATCAAAGTTATCATAGTACACCATACAATACTTCTTCAGCGAGTCTTTGGTCATGCACACTCGCTCTTTCCTTCCTTCCCATGTAAACTTTTATCTGTGAAAAGGCCCTCTCAACATTGGCACTTGAGACAGGCAACGCCAAAATAGCCAGTACACAATTTGCTAACTCTGGCCACTGACATAGCTTTCCATGCCAATACTGGTGCACCTGAAGATTGTGATTTTCTGCGACAAGTTCTGCAACGTATGAGGTGAACTGGGCGCATATGCCCTCAAGAGTCATTGAAGCGGTCAAAAATGAGGCAGCACTTTTGAAACCGGAGAACATTGCCCTTTACGGAAGGGATCTATAACTTGTGCAGAGTCCCACAGTGAGGTTTCATTGACTTCAAATGCCATGGTTGGTGAAGAGCTATTTCTCAAACATTGTCAAATAAATGTTCCTGAATTGCTCCTCAACATTTCTTTGATTACCAAGTGGTAAGCACTCTAACATGGAACATGTTGCAGTGCCAAAATCACTAAAAGTGTTGCCCAGCCTACTCTCAAGGAGATGTTTCACATCTACACCAATTATGCTGAAAACTTGGTAGACAAAGGTGTTTCCAGACTCGTTTTTTATTATGTCCACTACAGCAGTCATGCTTTCCTGCAAAAATAGAAGTATGCAGTAGAATGTATTTTTTTTTCAAATCACTATCAATATGTGACCAAAGATCCTCCCATTTCTTGAGGCATCATCACTCAGCAAAAGTTCTGTAAACGGTTGCCACATGGATAATATAGCATTCATGGCCTCTAGGACTGAGCACCACCAGCAAAGTGACACCATTGTGATGACACCTTCTTTGATGCCACACAAAGCACAACATGAGAAATATTTGCGTTTTAGTTTCCACGCATAACAAAACAGTGCACGAGAATGGCCTACCAAGTCAATAGCGTTCTTCATTAACTCTGAAGATTGTTAAGATAATTTCAGCATATCATCTAACAAGTGGCAAGGATCTCTTACAGGGAAGCACTTCAGCTCAGGTATCGATTTTGACAGGTCATCACACATCTTTTTCATATACGTAGCTGAATCACTGCAAATACAAACAATATCACTCCAATCTTTGTTGAACTCTGTAAAAACTTTTTGCAGCAGCTTTCCAAGTGACACTGCTTTCCATGTTTTCCAAAATTCTGGTGTCATGTTTTCACCAGTATCCCAGATTCTTTGTGACTGCACTATTTTCACATATACCTGTCACTATACCTTGCATTGAATGTTTAAAGCCTGTGGTGTTTGGCAAATCACCCACTATCAATACTGACTCACTAGAAAAGGGGACTGATGTTCAAGGGTGTTTATCCATTCTCGTGGGTAAATGTGACAGTACATATTAGGAAAGATTCTTATGAGAGCAACATTTTTCCTATCAGTGAAAGACTCAAACGTAGCCAAAAAATCAAATATGATTTTGATATTTCCCGATTATCTACAGTTTTTTAAAATAAATAAAAACATGCTTCTAACCCCTTTAGACCAAAGACCACAAAACTGAAAAAAGGAAGAAACAATAATTTTGTGACATCCCTGAACAACAAAACTCAAGCAGAATAATGTTAGTCCAGTTTTTCTTACTGCTACATTACATTTTATTGGCCCCTTCAGGAAGAAATAACAAGCATTTACAATGCAACGGTCTCGCCTTTGCAAAAGTTAGAGCTATTGGCATTGTAAATGACAATTTTTTTATGTATGTGTTTGTTTTGAAAACAGATAAATAAATGGCATTGTCATTTATAATAAATAACACAAGGAAACCGGAGGTCTAGTGAAAAAAAGAGTAAATACACACAGAACAAAGATTGAAGCAAGACTTACAACCAATCGTTATAACTATCTGACAGTCAGTGATAGTGAAAGAATGATGACGCAAATGCGAGTTCATGCCAGGAGACACCCTGAGGAGGGCAGAAATATGCTTAATCTCTCGCAAATGTGAGACCTATTGCATTTGCAAACAAACACACACACGGAGCCACACACACACACACACACAGAGCCACACACACACACAGAGCCACACACACACACAGAGCCACACACACACACATAGATGTGGTGGATGTGGTGGTGGTGGATGTGGTGGTGGTGGATGATGTGGTGGATGTGGCGGTGGTGGATGTGGCGGTGGAGGATGTGGTGGTGGTGGATGTGGTGGTGGTGGATGTGGTGGTGGACGTGGTGGTGGTGGATGTGGTGGTGGTGGGGGATTTGGTGGTGGGGGATTTGGTGGTGGGGGATTTGGTGGTGGGGGATTTGGTGGTGGGGGATTTGGTGGTGGGGGATGTGGTGGTGGGGGATGTGGTGGTGGTGGTGGTGGTGGATGTGGTGGTGGTGGTGGATGTGGTGGTGGTGGTGGATGTGGTGGTGGTGGTGGGTCCGTACCCTCCTCTTCCTGTCTCTCTCCTTTGTAGTTACAGATATGTATAAACAGTGTTATATTCATCTGTATCTGGACCTATATAGACCCGTTCGTGTGTGGAGCGGATGTATCCGGTACATATGCTTTCACACGAATTGAAACGCATGGATACAGACACAAAGATGAACGCTCCGGTGAGAGTGTACATCTATCTGGCTTAGACATTGGAATCTGAAAGTACTCATGTGGCTGTAAGTGTGTGATGTGTGTGGAGATCGACTGGATGTGTGCGGCAGAGAGGGAGTGTGTGTGTAATAGACTAGGCCTGTTTGTGTTTGCGACCCACCTTGTGTTTATGCACGTGTGTGGGCGCACAGGCATGCGTGTGTGCATCTGAACCCGTAAGTATGCCTGTCTGCCTCTTGTATAAACTCGCACGCACACCCACCCCCAGAGGGTTTTGCTATCTCCACAGACGCACTGGCCTTATCTCCCGGCCCACTGCCACGGTGGTGCTCCTGTGCCCGGCCCAGGGGTCGGCTCCCCGAGTCAGCCTTTGCTTCACAAGCCGGAGGGCAGAGGGCCCGACCCGGACTTGTAAACAGAGGCATGTTTACATTCCCAGCACAAGGCGCACTCACGTACTTCAGCGAGGAAGACTGTGGAAATGTTTACATCTGTTTCCTCTGGGGTTTCCGTGGTGCTGAACGTGTCGCTGTGCGGCCACTTCAGAGCGCATCCTCTGCAAGAAGCCTCTCTGCGTGCCTGTGCACGGTGGTAGCGCAGAAGGCGCAAGGATTGAGTGGAGGCCCCAAAATAGGACGGGTGGTATAGCTGTGGGAACCCCCGAGGCCCCGAAATAGGACGGGTGGTATAGCTGTGGGCACTCTGAGGCCCCGAAATGGGACGGGTGGTATTGCTGTGGGCACCCCGAGGCCCCGAAATATAACGGGTGGTATATCTGTGGGCACCCCACTGCCGCCCATGGGTTCCATGCAGGTGGGTGGAAATAGCTAACAAACAGGGCCCAGCGTTGGTCTTGTGATCCTGTACGTGTGTTATAAACACGGTCTCAGCACTCGGCATTGCAAAATGAAATGTCATCCATATAACTTTCTTCATGTGTTCTATATTTTAGACACCTGATAAATAGCTGCAGACACCCCGGGTATTCATTCGCAGATTTAAAAAAAATTGAAATCGAGCAATGACACATAGCAAATGACCTTTTAATGATGGATCGCGGGGGGCGTGGTGGGTGGGGAAGGGGGCCCTATGATCATTTGATGGATTCCACAGCCGTCCCTGCTAGATAAGCCCCCTCTCCAGGTCATCTTTCCAGGAACGGACCTCGAAAAGCGGCCCGGCTTCTCGTGCGCAGCACGGAGCCGCTCAGCATTTTGTCTCCGACTTTTGGTGAAATGTAGGAGCTTGTGAAGGTTTCATTGTGAAGATGGGTTGACATGCAAAGAGATTAAGTGTCTGGGATTGGACTCCGAGCACGTTTGTGCGGCGTGAGCAGAGTACGTAAACATTTTTTTTTAATGTAGGAGCTACATCTTGAAAGTATTGGTGGGTGACACACTAAGGGTCCGCTGACTTTTCTTTGAGAGATGCCACCCATTAGCCACTCGCGGTAGGCGCACACGATTGTGCACGAGGGGCAGGCTCCATCTGGTGTGTCGGAGGAGTTGCATATATCCTGTGTATTCCGTCCTACGCACACAATGGGGCTGACACTTGTGCTCGCTGGGCCTGACATCTGCCCGCTGTGACGGCCAGCTGTGATTTTTAGGAAATATGCGATAACGGGATTTGAATAAAACCAAGGAATCCGGAAAGTGAGCGCCGCGCGCCTCGTGAACAGCGCCGTGCGCCCCTCTGCAGACTCCCCCTGCATTCCAGAGAGGCACGCGACGCGATCCGGTCTGCCCTGCAATGCTGTGAAGACAAGACCTGGCCGCGCGCACAACGTTATCCTATGGGGAAACGCTGCGCGCGGCCAGGTCTTGTCTCACTTCGGCGTTCTCAGACTGCTGAGGCGCCGACTATAGTTCTCTGGCGAGGACGCGCTTTCAGCGCGTTACTAGCCGAGACCTAAAAATGACTCTTTCACTCTCCTTTTCCTTTCTTTGAATGGCATTTAGTTTGTGGTTGTGCAGGTTTTTTTTCCAGTGTTTATATGTTTACACTGGTGAGGGCTATTTCCCTTCCAGTGGGGATTTATCAGTTGTTATAGGTTTAAACCTAAAACCGGACAGCCTAGGTATAATTGTCAATTAAAACATTACAGTTGAGATATATATATATATATATATATATATATATATATATATTAAACATATGTGCGTGCGTCTAAGTACATAATATCGCTTCTCAAAAGAAAATGTTGGTCAGATTTAATTTTTCTATAAAAACAAATTAGGGGGAAAAAGGATGAGAAAACACTTTATAAACCTTTTTTTAAAGAAATAAAGGAAAGCAGAACAATGTAGAAAATTAGCCTGGAAACTCAGAGGGCTGTAAAAGTGAAACTGCTTATTTAAGGGAGGAAATACTGAAAGAGTCTCCTGTGTGGTCTCTCCAACAGATGTAGAAGGTTGGTGCACCACTGGTGTGGCTAATCGGGAGCTTTGAGAACGAGCCTGGCTTTCCAGTTTTATACTTTATTACTGATAAATCAAATACATTACAGGAAATGCGTACACATACATCTCTGTCCAGTATATCAAAAGGGCATTCCTCATTAGTAATACCTGGAGGGAAAGTCTTCCTGCATCTGTGAAGAAATCTATCTGAGAATACACCCACTCGTACAAAATGTATGTCCAGGACTTTGTTCTGCAGGACCAACTTGTGATTTTCTTGGAAAGTTTTGCTGAGTGAATCTACTTCTGCATGTGAACACCTGTAGATGTACAGCTGCAATCTGTAGGCTTCCTGCTATGAGTCATTTCCATATTTATTGGGCTTCCAGAGACAGGGGTCTGGAATGCTCCCCTTGCTAGTTTAAAATAGTACATTGTAGTCGTATTGTCAGTTTGAGCAACCAAGAAATTTCAGATGGAAGAAAGGACTTAAGAGCAATATTTGCTGCTCTCAAACCGAGAAGATTGATCTGGTAAGTCACCCCTTTCTTGGACCAAGTCTCCTGCCCGTAAATGTGATCCATGTGAGCAGCCGATTCCTAAAAGAGAACAATCTGTCACAATTGTCTAAGTCAAGATCTCTTCATGGAAGGGCACTCCTCTCAGAAGATTCTGTAATTGGCTCCACAAGTGAGATGACTGAATTACAGTCTAGAATAAGGAAGCTTGTCTTCCCAGGTGCTGGAACATGGACTGGTCCCTTTAGACATTTCTGAAGAGGTCTTATTTGAAGGCGAGCATGAGGTAATAGGAAAATTGAGAACATCATTGATCCCAGCAGAGAAGCATGCATGTGGAAGGATTTTCTGTTATGAAGTAGATTGAAATATTGCAGTTGGATAGAGAATGGTCTCACCTCTGAAGGACATAATGATACAACCTATGTATCCAGAACCACGCCCAAGTAGTGAATGGTTTGACCTGGAGTTGAGGGAGACTTTACATGTTTCAAGTGAAACATCAGACTGTGCAGAAAGGGGGAGAGTGTTATAATGATAAAAGTAATATTTCTTAATATGTTCAGGCTCTGATCAGCCAGTCTTTCGGAAAGGGATAGATGAATAGGTTCTGCTTTCTCAGTTGTGCTACTACAAATGCTAAACATGTAGAAAGTGTTCTCAGAATCAACTACAAGCTGAATGGTAGGACTTCCTAACACAGTGCTAATTTCTAACAGTGATCATTCATAATCTTGAACCTTAGGAACTTCCAACATTTCACTGAAGTCAGAATGTAGAAATATGCACCCTATAGGTCTACCATGCACATCATATTTCCTTGATTTAATTGGGGTAAAACGTAGACAAAGATAAAACATTCAGGATGCTGGCTTAACACAATCTGTGTTCCTTCTTAAAATCAAGAATGGGTTTGAACTCTTGCTTGGGTCACTTTATTGAGCCAGAGTGTGACTGAAATACATTCCCCTTCCATTTTGTTGAAGAGGGACATACTCCACTGCTTGCTTTTCCAGTAAGAAGTTTGCTTCTTGATGGAGTTGCCCCAATGGTGTTGGGAGGATTTTCTCAGAGGGATGTTAGGTGGAGGGAATTTGAACATCAGGCAGTAGTGGTTTGCCACAATGTTCAGCACCCATCTGTCTCATGTTATATTTTTCCACTCAACCAGGTGCTATCTGAAGCTTCCCCCAACTGGGGTAGCTCAACGAGGCAAGGGAAGAAAAAAAGAGTCCGTGCAATACAGGAGGTTTTCCTGTGGTCACAGCTAGTTTACAGACACCTCCTTGTTTTGAAGATTTCCACTAGTGATACGGCTGCCGATGTGGCTGATGCTAGTGCTGGGACCACTGGCTGTGGTGGTCTGAACCCTCTAAAGAAAGCAGCCCCTGCATCTCCCCAGTAGGGCAGTGGCAATGGCAGTATCATCGCGGTGCAGAGGTCCCACACATTTCCCTGCCTACTGATTGGAGATGTTTGCGGTCTTTATCTGGAGTCACTGTGGAAGTAGGGCCCGTGGTATAAGATTTCATGGTTGCGGAAACAATCACAACGTTTAGTTGCATATCAGCGTGCAAGAACAATGAGTTTTCATCCGGAGGCTTTTACTTTTTGAAAAGTCTAAAGGAAGTTAATTGGCTAATGCACAAGTAAGACAAAATTAAATGGCTGGTTCCAACAGGTCCGGAACTAAAGAAAGGAAGGCAAACGGACACCAGTATTTAATGATTTTTGGTAGTACCTCATTGAAAGTGCTAATGTAATCAAAGGAGGAGACCGTTAAAGTTGGGGAATACCCTGGGATGGAATAAGACTAAGGTTAAAAAGCAGACCTGGCTTTTTGTAAAGACCTTTTCCTTGTTATTGGTTCTCGTTAAAATGTTATCCCTCAGAACTTGTTAATAGGTAATGTGTTCAAAATCACAGGTTACAGTTAATGATCTCAAGGCAGATCCATATTCTTCTATGGACTCATCCCCTTCTTGTTTTCTAGAGTAGAATTTTAACTTTTCCATCACAATGTTAGTTTTTTCTCTCCATACCGTACACAGATGGTTTTGGTTTGAAGGAATATAAGCACGTTCGAAGATATTTTTCAAAAGGGCTAGTTTACTTGCTGGGCCACAATCATCCCTGTCTAGAACCTCAACATAAGCTAAACATTCTGCCTCCCATATCTCCCAGTCATTCGTCAGGTGGCTCAAGGTACAGCAAGAAATGAAGAAGGTGGTACTATCCCTGACATATTACAGAAGTACTACAAAAATATAGGTATTCCACAATAAAAGTACTTATTTGTCAGTATTTTTATAATGTATTGTATAGGTAAAATAAGAACAATTGTTCACAGGGACAATTTTAGAGAATTAATGGGAGTGCTATACTGGGGGGTGAATTGATAAAAGGCGCAGTCATGAAAAACAAAATAGTTCTCATGAATTTCCAATGCGATGTAAGGTTAACATTCTATACATGGTATGGCAATAAAGAAAGGACTGTACAATAAGCGAGGCTGCTGGTTTGCGGTGTTGAAGAAACGCAAGGACTGGTTATAGTATGGATTTTAACAGAACAAATGTAGTACTTTTGCAATACGAGAGATTCCTCATTTTTTGGTAGGATAATGGAATCTTATACGACTGTTACCTGGTGCTACTGATCTCTGAACAGGAAGCGGTGTGCATACAGAGAAAAGGGTGTGTGTGTCTGTGCACCTGTGTGCGTGTGTGCATGTTTTTTTATTTTCATGATGGGCAATTCTTTTGAAAAGTAATAATCTGCATATATCATCATAAATTACAACCCTGGGATCCCACGCTCGGGTGGAACAATTCAGTACATACAACTAATAATAAAAGATCTCCTGGAGGAGAACCTCTAAACACACGGACGTCAGTGCCACCTTAAGGATGCATTTTGGGGAGCAACAGTCTGTTGTGCTAGAATCTATGATGCGTGCAAAACTAGTTTTAGAGGCAAGTAAGTTATTTTGCTACATACATACTGCATACATTTGCGTGATTTTATCGTTTTTGCAGGCACAACAGCCAGTGCTGAAGTCCTCACACATGCAGCCAGCACGGAAGGATGCACATTAAGCAGACATTGACATGTTATCCTGTCTTACAGTGCCTCACTCGACATCCTAATCCGTTCCATGCTGGAATTGACCAGCAGTTAATGGCCGAAAAAGGTCACAATGCATTTTTAAATACGCCAGGTTTCAACTGGAGTCAAAGGATAAAGCACATGTCCATTCAAAAGTGCAAATGCTCCTCAACACCCAAGTTTCAGAAATGACTGCTGGACTACAATTGTCGGGAAAAGGTCTCAATTTCCAAGAGCGGTGGTCAACCGGGCACTTGCATTCGGAGCTCTTTGGGCCTTGGCTGGGTGTTTCTTGGCTATCCCTCGCTTTAGGATCTAAATATAGAATTGGGCAGACAGCAGAACCTCAACAGGGCTTGCCCACCCCTAAAAGTCGACAAGAATTGTGCACAAATAAAGGAAGTTCTTAGGTTTCTATAGTGCAATTCTAAAAAGAATAATAATAATTTTAAAAAAAGAATGCCAAACTGAGAGCTATGGGAAACAACGAAGAAACAGAACATCGGAGCAAAGTGGTGTTGTGGTTTCCTATCGCTTTCATCGGTATCTGTGAGAAAACACTGCTCCGTTCACCGGGTCCGCGAGTCCTTCAAAGACTGATCCAGATCTAACCACAAAGTGGCACAAATGTGCAAAAATGTAAAATTGCATAAGAGAAATACTGAAAAATGTGCAACGGTGGTACGACTAGAAGACAGGCAGAAAAGACAAGAGAACAGGCACAGCCACACAGCTCAAGTCAAGCACATTAAGAGGGTGCAGTATACACGCGGAGGTGCAAAGATCACACAGGATGCAAAAGTACAGGCAGGGAGCACTGAGAGGGAGGTGTGGGGGAGCTGAGCCACCGATTGGGATGGGGATAAGAGCAGAGATAGGGGTGGGACACAGAAAAGGCAGATGTACATGAGACGAGAGCACACTAGGGTGCAAAACACTGGCAGTGTTTTATGTATAGGGAACAGCGAAGGGAAGATTGCGACATACAGGGGAGACTACAGACATAAGTAAGGAGTAACAAGGCAAGCATGGAGTAGTGATGTGGGGGGGAGGCAGAGCACAGGAAGAAGTACAGCAGTAACAATCACAAGCAGGCAGAAGTACAAGGAGCTGCACAAAAGGAAAGGTCCCGGGGAAACGCATAGGCAGGAGATCAAGGACAGAGATATAGAGTAACAATGCAGACAGGGTGTGGTGCACCAGAGGACTGAAAGCAAAGGGGGGGGGGGGGGGGGGGGGCAGAGTACAGGCAGAAACAGGTAGGTAAAACAAGCATTGAAAATGCAATAGCTCTCGCCTTTGATTAAGTTAAAGCCATTTGCTTTGCTAATGGTATTGTATAGCAAAGCAAATGGCGTTAACTTAATGAAAGGCGAGACCGGGTTCGAGTTTCAGCAAGTACGCGCAACATCCTGTGATTCTGGGCAAATCGCGTAGTCTCCCTGTGCCTAACAAAAACTAATGTGTCCTAATGTAACGCAACTGGTGCTCATGTAAATCGCTCGGATACCCAATTCCCTCGGGTCAAGTTCGCGCTATATAAAACTCCGTTAAAAAAAAAAAGTGAGTGGCTCACAACACCCCAATTATGGTGAGTACTGTTTTTTAGTACATTTTTGTTTGGTGTACTTGTTCTTTTAGTAGTCTCACATTTAGGGTGGATTAGGACCTAAAGAATAAGTACCCCAGAAAATGACCTTAACAGCTTCGCCCCCTCCGTCCAGCCCATCCCTCCCACTCCCTCAAATCTTGCCATAAAGTTTTGAAGGGGGCTCGACAAGAAAATATTTTGCTTAGGGGGGCTCAAAGCAAAAAAGTTTGAAGAGCTCTGGTCTAGAGTGACGGTGTGTGGGAAAAATGATGAGTTAGAATGCTACTCCAGCAACTGTTGGTGTTTTACACTATTAGGCAAGCATTTCTACAATCACCGTTTGAGTGTCTGATGTAAGCCTCAAGCAGACACGGGTATACCCAGCTGTGGGTCCCACAGTCACTGTGCCAATAGAATACAAGGTATACCTCATTGATGAGGCCATCCAAGGCAAACTGGTCTGGGGTTGCTTGCATTTCCTCCTCAAGGGGGCCTCGTTGCAAGGATTGTCATATGAACCAGATTGAGTCTTCATTTGCATAAGGTGGGTGTCATTCAAGAGTGAAGGGGGGCGGGACGATGGGTTGGAATGCTACCCAGAGCAACAGCAAGTGGTTTAAACTATTAACCTCTTCTTGCACGCTCAATAATAATGGGAATGTGTGGCAAAAAAGCCACTGATTGTGGCACCCTATGCGCAGTATTCATGCCGTTGAGCCAGGTACACTGCAGGATACAAGGCATCATGGACCGGGAGTGTATTGAGAAGCCTAGAACTCATTCACATCTGGAGTACAGCGGGTGCTCAGTGCCATCGAACCCGATACACAGCATGCACGCTGTGCCACCAAACTGGATGTTTGGCAAGCAAATCTCACAGTGACATTGAAAATGTGCACAATGGGCAAGAGAGGGCCAGTGGAATAAGAACATGGCTGCATATACACAGCCATCAAACTGGTGCCTAGCATGTTTGGAAATGCAACAGTTCAGAGGGCACTGTGGACAAGAAATTCAATGGAAGAAAGAAAAAACAGGCTAATGGTGATACTTTCACCCCTACTAAAGCAGGTGTACAGCGGGGAACACATACTGAAAGCATCATCTAACATTGGGCATTAGTGATGCCATACAGAGCAATGAAATTGGTACAAAACTGTTAAAACTCAGTTGCCAAGCCAAACGTACTGTGAATAAACAACACAGGGAAACAAACAAATGTGGGCGATGAACGCCGCTGATCTATAAGCAACAGTGAACGGTACACTGCCATTGAACCCGCCAGTGATAATCACTACGTCAATGAACTGACACACAGCACAGTTTAATCTGAAAAGCGGTTAGTGACAGGCACATTGACGCATGTCAGGGGGGGGGGCACTACAGCACCAACGAACCGTGCACAATAAAGTGTCAAAGACAGGTTATACCAAAGCGCCACTTGATTGGTCTCATTGCGAAAGGTATCGCGATAATGAACTGGATACACAGCAGCCAATACCATGCAGTCAATAGGAGTGCACGGCATGCAATATGTCACTAATATACCTTATGCCCATTGGGCACTATAATGACCCTATGTAATAAAGGAGAGGCGGTCCAATCAAACCAAATCATGACAGGCAATACATAAATGACAATCTAAGCAAAGGCACGGCAGGAAAAGCAACACATCCAGTCTGAGCTATTCTCGGAGCAGGTTCTAAATAGGGGCAGAGTCGTAACCACTCTCAGGCTTTCAAAAGGGGGCTGACGACCACAGTGCTTCAGAACCCAGCGTACTTCGAGCAATACAACGCCAATACACTGGGCACTGAAGAATCTAGGCCTCGCCTCTAATCTGAGTTGCTTATGAAGACTTGACATTTTTAGTCACCGCCTTTACCACCACTTCACCAAAAGCCGGTCCTTTTCAAGTTTTGGGGGTAAATAAAGGATTTATAGAGAGATATACAAATAAATATATATCAAACCGTAAAGAGTCATGTCTGTTTTATCAGTGGTACCCTCCCCCAACAACAGATGCAAGGTCAGCGATATCGGGGTGAAAATAACACAGTGTTCAAAAGAATGAAACTAGAAGCGCCTGGAGTGCACGGAGTGCGTGTCGGTGCGCTGTGGAGCCGTGGCGACCAATACCTTCTTCCCCTTCTGGCGGGTCGGCTCTTCCGCAAGCGGTGGCAGCTCGAGCCTGCGGACAAGCCCGCCTCTCTTCCTCTGGGGAATGGTGGCTCTTCCTCCAGGGAGCTCTCCTCCTCCTCACGCCAGCCACCTGCTCCCCGGCCTAGGCTGCACGTGAGCTGCAGGTGGCACGGGACCCACCTGTGCCCGGCGGACCCTCCCTTCCAGGGTCCACCTGTGCCAGGCGCGGACTAGTCGCGAGAGCCAAGGAGGGCGTGGCTATGTGTAGGGAGCAAGCAGGCTGTGTTTGAATTTATTTTGTTAAATCCCGGGCCTAGCAGGCGGACCGAGCAGAAAGAGGCGCTAAAGAGACAGCCGCCGCGGCCCAAGCAAGAGCCCAGTGACGTGGTGCCAGTAGAAGAGCACACCGGGCACCGCGGTCTTTTATGAGCCCGGTGTCAAGTGTGATGGAAAAAAGTGCGTAGGGACCAATTAAAGGAGACAGCATCACTCTGCATGTGAAAGATTCAGTCCCGGTGAGCAGGGCCAAAAGTGGACAGGGCAGTAACAAGGAGGGACTAAAAAGCCTCCTTAACAATAGAATGCCAGCGTTTAGCCTAAGCTATGACGTGAGCTAATGGGAAGAGGGGGCGGGGCTTCAGGTCCCCTTCCTCAACCGTATTGATTTCAAGAAGCTCTCGAATGCATGTGCTGCTATCGCCAGCCGAGACCTAAAGAACAAGTTACTTACCTTCGGTAACGCTTTTTCTGGTAGATACTATATCTGCCTGTGGATTCCTCACCTTGTGAATATCCCCTTGCGTCAGCAACATTCGGAAATTCTTTTTGTAGCTTCGCGCCGACGTGGTCCCAGACGTCACAGAGGCACGGCACCGCTCGCGACTCCGCTGACGTCACCGACGCCTATAATAGGCCCACGCCGGCGTGATGACATCAGTTCCGCCCTTTTTTCCGTGCCTTCGAGGCACACGGACGGACCGATGACAGTAGACATATACCCAGTATACGCAGTACAAATACCAAGGTAACACACACAGTGTGAAGCAAATGCAACAAAACATTTGAAATAAACAAATACATAATAGAAACTCTGGCATAGAAGAGTAGACAACGGGGAGGCGGGTGGGTCAGTGAGGAATCCACAGGCAGATATAGTATCTACCAGAAAAAGCGTTACCGAAGGTAAGTAACTTGTTCTTCTGATAGATACATCTGCCGTGTGGATTCCTCACCTTGTGAATAGAGTCCCACAGCAGTCCCCACTCCCGGAGGAGGGTGTCCACTCTTCTAGACCAGGAAATCCTGGAGGACAGAGCGTGCAAAATGACCTTCCCTCCTCACCTCGGAATCCAAGCAGTAATGCTTCGCGAATGTGTGAAGGGAAGACCAAGTTGCCGCTCTACAAATATCCTCAACAGGCACACCTCTAGCCAACGCTGAGGTTGATGATTTAGCTCTTGTAGAATGAGCCCTTATACCCTCTGGAGGTTCCTTACCGGCCAAAGAGTAGCAGATCTTAATACAGAGGACGATCCATCTTGATAAAGTCCTCTTATGGACCGCTCTTCCTTTCTTGCAGCCAGCAAAGCCAATAAAGAGCTGGTCATCCAAACGACAGTCTTTAGTCCTGTCCAGGTAAAAAAGACACCGCCCTCTTGGGGTCAAGACGGTGTAATCTCTCCTCCTCCTTGGAAGGGTGTGGGGGAGGATAAGAGGTAGGAAGGGTAATGGATTGACCAAGGTGGAAAGGAGTCACCACCTTTGGCAGAAAAGCAGCCCTGGTCCTAAGAACCATTCGATCAGCATGAATGGTCAAGAAAGGGGGCTTGTGACTAAGAGCTTGAAGCTCACTTACCCTCCTTGCCGAGGTTATTGCAACGAGGAAAACCGTTTTGAAAGTCAGAAGCCTCATAGGACATTTGTGAAGAGGCTCAAAAGGAGCACCCATTAAAAATGTCAAAACAAGATTTAAATCCCACTGAGGCACAATAAAAGGAGTAGGAGGGAACTTATTCGTGAGGCCCTTCAAAAACCTTAAAACTATAGGAGATTTAAAAAGAGAAGGCTGGTCAGGCAAACAGATAAAAGCCGACAGCGCAGAAAGATAACCCTTCACCGTGGCAACAGCAAGCCCCTGCTGTGCCAGAGAAAGGGCAAACTGGAGAACATCAGATAAATGGGCCCTCAAAGGGTCTATAGACTTCTCCCTGCACCAAGTAACACATTTTGACCACCTATAAGAATAGATGGACTTAGTGGAGTCACGCCTGGCTGACAAAATGACATCCACTACATCAGGAGGGAGAGAAAAAGAAATCAGGTTGCCCCGTTCAATCTCCAGGCATGAAGGTGTAAGGTCTGGAGGTGGGGGTGTAGAACCTGCCCCTCCATCTGAGAGAGGAGATCTGCCCTGTGAGGGAGATGGAGCGGCGGGTGAGAGGAGAGGTGGAGAAGGTCTGAATACCACACCCTTCTTGGCCAATCCGGGGCGATCAATATGACTTGGGCCCGATCTTGGCGAATTTTCCTCAGAACCCGAGGAATCAAAGGTATGGGAGGAAACGCGTAAAGGAGTTGCGAGCTCCAACTCAACTGAAACGCGTCCCCCAAGGCTCCTTGCATCGGATACTGGAGACTGCAGAATGACAGGCAGTGAGCATTCTCGCGAGTGGCGAACAGGTCCACCCGAGGAGTCCCCCACATCTGAAAGATGTTGTGAACTACCCCCGGATGGAGCCTCCACTCGTGATCGGCAGAGAACTGCCGACTGAGACTGTCTGCACGAACGTTCTGAACTCCGGCCAGATGATTTGCCATCAGACAAATCCGATGGTCCTGAACCCAGGACCAGAGACGCAGAGCCTCTCTGCAGAGACACTGCGACCCTACTCCTCCCTGCTTGTTGATGTACCACATCGCGGTCGTGTTGTCCGTCAGGACCTGAACCGACTGACCGCGAAGGGAAGGAAGGAAGGCCTTGAGCGCCAGACGTATCGCCCGCAATTCTAAAAGGTTGATGTGAAGCAACCTTTCCTCTGGAGACCAAAGACCCTTGACCTCCAGGTCCCCCAGATGAGCACCCCACCCGAGAGTGGACGCATCCGATATCACTGTGGCAACCGATGGAGGAATCTGGAAAGGCTTCCCTTGAGACAGATTGCCTTCCACGCTCCACCAAGACAGATCCGCTGCAGTTTCTCTGGAGATCTTCACTGACTCCCTGAGATCTCCGTTGTGCTGATACCACTGCCTGCGGAGGCACCACTGGAGTGCCCTCATGTGCCAGCGTGCATGGTTGACCAACAGAATACAAGAAGCCATCAGACCGAGCAGGCAAAGAACCTTCAGAACTGGAACGACCGCTCCATTGCAGAACAAAAGAATCATTTCCTGTATGTCACGAATCCTTTGAGGAGGAGGGAATGCACGACACACAGTAGTGTCCAGTACCGCACCTATGAACAGGTTGCGCTGTGAGGGCACCAGGTGAGACTTGGGTACATTTATCGAAAAACCCAACCTGTGCAACAACTGAGTTGTCTCTTGCAGATGATGGAGCACCTTCTCCGGCGACTCCGCCTTGATCAGCCAGTCGTCTAGATACGGAAACACATGTATACCCGTTCTCCTGAGATGAGCTGCCACCACTGCCATCACCTTGGTGAAAACTCGAGGTGCAGTAGTAAGACCAAACGGAAGGACCACAAACTGGTAGTGTTGTGACCCAACCGTAAAACAGAGATACTTTCTGTGCGACTTCAAGATGGGAATATGAAAATACGCATCCTGCAAGTTGATCGACACCATCCAGTCTCCTTCTAGCAGCGCTTGAAGAACCTGCGCAAGAGTGAGCATCTTGAACTTTTCCTGTTTCAGGTAAAGGTTCAAAATTGTGAGGTCCAGGATTGGCCGAAGCCTGCCATCTTTCTTGGGGATCAGGAAATACCGGGAGTAGCACCCCTGACCCCTTTCCTGCTCTGGAACCACCTCTATCGCACCTTTTCGGAACAAAGCCAGGACTTCTTCCTGCAGGAGAAGCAGGTGGTCCTCCGAACAATAACCCTGGCAAGGAGGGTAATTGGGAGGGAATTCCTGGAAAGGAAGTGCATACCCATTCTCTACAAGATTGAGAACCCAAAGATCCGATGTTATTAATTCCCAATCTTGTAGAAAATGTATAAGCCGACCCCCCCACTGGGCCCACATGATCCGGAATGGCGGATCTAGGGCTGCTTTGCCGCGTTGGCAGGGGGTTGGGAAGGGGAGGAGGAAGAGGAGGAGGAAGAGGAGGAGGAAGCTTGACGACCTCTAGGGCGGGATCTTTGCCTGCCCCTGTACGACTTGTACAGCGTATTCTGCTGCTGTTGTGGCTGCTGCTGAGATGGTCTGTAAGAACGAAAGGAAGATCTGCCAAACCCTCTGAAGCGTCTTCCAGTAGTACCTCTGGACTGGAGACCCAAAGATTTTGCAGTGGTTCTACTGTCCTTAAAACGTTCCAAGGCAGTATCAGCCTTCTTACCAAACAATCCTGAGCCATCAAAAGGCAAGTCCATCAAAACAGACTGAACGTCTGCAGAGAACTCCGATGATTTAAGCCAGGCAGCCCTCCTAGTGGCCACGGAAGAGCCCATGACCCTCGCCACTGAATCAGCAGTGTCCAGACCACTCTGAATCACTTGCCTCGCAGCTGCCTGAGTGTCCGATATCACCTCCTGAAAATCTTTCCTCTCTTCCTCAGGGATTTTCGGAACCAATTGCTTGACAGAATCCATCAATGCATGAATATACCTCCCCATCAGACAAGTTGCGTTAGTTGACTTAAGCGCCATACTGGCTGAGGAGAAGACTTTCTTAGCGGTTTGGTCCTGCTTCCTGGATTCCTTATCTCCAGGAACCTGCGGAAAAGCCCCAGCAGACCTTTTCGAACAGGCAGCCTGTACAGCTAAACTCTCAGGCAGGGGGTGTGTTGACAAGAATTCAGGGTCACCTGGAGCAACTCTGTACCTCCTCGCCACTGTCCTAGAAACTGCAGGAGCAGACAAAGGCTTCTTCCAGACTTCATAGATGGGCTCAGATAAGGCATCATTGAAGGGTAACATAGGTTCAATAACAGATGAGGGTGAATGAAGAACCTCAGTTAAAATATTTGGCTTATAATCAGCAGTGGGCAGAGTAATGTTCAATAAACTCGCTGCTTTTTTAATAACGGTGTGATAAGGCACCACATCTTTCGACGGTACATTTGACACTGAAGTCAAATCCCACTCAGGAGACAGTTCAAGCCCACTGGACTCACCCAAGTCCTCAAAAGGATCTTCAGAATCCTGTAACTCCCCTTCTTCAGTATCTGAATATTGATATCTTTCTTCTTCCAGAAGTCTCTGAGCTTCTCTCCGAGATCTTTCCTTCACAATAGAAGTCGATGGATTCGGAATTGACTCCGACGGGGTCGGGCCGGCGTCGAACCTGAAGTCGGATGAGGTCGTTTTATACGAGGTCGAGCAGAATCCTGCTTCGGAGTCGTAGGTATCGGCGTCGATGGAACCGGCGTCGATGGAGTCGGTGTCGTACGCTTCGGCGTCGACGACACCGGAGGTGTCGGAAAATGCCACTGCGGTGGTATAGCCGGCATAAAAGGCATGAAGGGCGCAGGGGCATAAGCCTGGGGAACACCCAAGTTAAAAGCCATAGGACCCGTGGGACCAACAGGTGCACCAGACGGGAACATTGCCCTGGAATAAACTCCAAACATGGCGTTCAGGAACTGAGATGGATCCTGACCTGGAGCCGGAAAATCCGGATATGGACCTCTTGGTTGTTCCTGAGGAGGCGGAGTCGAAACGACGTCGACCTCTTCATCGAGTCCAGGAACCGGGGTCGACGAACCCGCAGGTACCGGAACCTCGACTTTACCAGCCCCCTGCTCCTCACCTTCATCCTCCTGACCAGAAGGATTGGATAGAACTGGAGAATGGACCTGCTTCTGAGACTCGGGCGAATTCGGATGCGAAGCCTCACCCACAGAGTTATGATCTTCCGATTCCGAAACTTCTACTTCCTTACTCAGAAGTTTGACCTGGGACTTCGGTCTTGAACTAGAGTCCTTTTCTGAGTGATGACGCGACTCATGGCTCCTCTTCTTGTGCTTCTTCTTCGAAGATTTCGAAGCATGAGCCGAAGACAACTCCAAGCGCGATCTCGAACGAGACCTCGACCTCGAACGTCGAGATCGAGACTTCGAAGACTTCTTAACTCTCTTATTCTTTAGTTTTGCTACGAGGAGTTTCGTCTCCCTCTCTCGTAAAGCCTTCGGGGTCATCTTCTTGCAGCAAGGGCAATCTTCGACGTCATGGTCGGAACTCAGGCACCAGACACAGCATTCATGCGGGTCGGTTATAGACATTGTCTTGCCACATTCCCCGCAAGCCTTAAAACCAGTCTTCTTCGACGACATCCCGAAGAAATTAAAGATAGACACAGTAATAGAATAATAGTAACAAAGTTACTGTGAAGCTACAGTACGATCCCAGAAAACCGTTAGCGTCGATGACGCGGAAAAAAGGGAACTGATGTCATCACGCCAGCGTGGGCCTATTATAGGCGTCGGTGACGTCAGCGGAGTCGCGAGCGGTGCCGTGCCTCTGTGACGTCTGGGACCACGTCGGCGCGAAGCTACAAAAAGAATTTCCGAATGTTGCTGACGCAAGGGGATATTCACAAGGTGAGGAATCCACACGGCAGATGTATCTATCAGAATAGGGGGGCAGCGCAGAGCCAGATGAGCTGCAAGCTAAGCAAGGCAGAGGTTTGGGAGTAGATCAGACAGATATGGTGAAGCAGAGAAAGCGGTATGTAGAGAGGAGCAAAGGCATGTGGATGGAGCTGAGGAACAAGCAGCAGACCAAGGGAAGAGGTAACATGGAGTAAAGCACAGGCAGAGATTTACTGAGAGAATCACAGGCTGTGCTGCAAGGAGCAGAGCACAGGCAGAGGTTTATTGAGCATATCACAGGCTGCAGAGAGCAGAGCACAGACAGGTCCAGCTGCAGGAAACAAAGCACAGGTTGGTGCAGCTGCAGGGAGCAGAGCACAAGACTTGAACCGACGAGTGAGGTGTCTACTTATGCCCGGGCGAGTTATTTGTTCAGATGGCGATTCATTCACCAATCACATAGATTAATTCACCAAACATGGAATTATCATGAGTGGGCTTTGAGATGCCCGCATTTTGGAACCTTTGAATATTGGTTACAGACTGCAACGGAAGTGCGGACATCCCATCCCCGGGGGCTGTGATCGACTATTCGTCAAAGGGCACCTTTGAATAGGTTGTCTCCCTATTCCCCTATCCTGGGGAAGACCCACCAGCTGAGGACGTAGTTACCCTCTATGTTTCTAAGTCTGGTCCAAACGTCAAATCTTGTCTCAAAGTGGGCCTGTACCACGTGCCACGTGCCACCATTATCTCGCCCACACCTACAGATGACATCTCTCGGCCATTGGAAATCACTATAAAATGCTTACAAAAAACGACCAATGGTGTACAGGCCATGTCTAACTGGTTTTATTATTATGCATAACCAGTTATCTTTTGGAATGATTGTAATTATTTTATATTTTGAATTACCTTCACTCTGATTCCTTCTCCTTTTTTCGCTTTATCTATTGCACGCATGAGCACAACTTTTTTGCACACCCCTCCCTTTGGAGCAACCTTCTATTACTGAGTATGGTAGTGTATCTACTAGTTTGGAAATGCAGCTGTGAATGAAAACAGAAATGTTCTTAAAAAGTAAATCGGCGCCAATGTTGTTTATAATGCCTGGTGCACACTAAAAGGTTTTTGTCTGTATTTGATACTTTTTGCTCACTACATGCATGCATACATTTGGACTCGAATCGCGATTACTTCTAGACTTTGTTGCTTTATAAATAAGTCCAGGACCAACTGTTTTCTGTACTACTTGATACCCAGGTCTGCAGACATTACTGGGTTACCGCATTATTATAGAAAGAAGAGAAGAGCGCAGGCAGGGAGCAGAGCAAAGGCAGGTGCAGCTGCAGGGAGCAGAGCACAGGCAGAGGTTTATTGAGCAGATCACAGGCTGCAGAGAGCACAGCACAGGCAGGTGCAGCTGCAGGGTGCAGAGCACATGCGGGGGTTTATTAAGCAGATCACAGGCTGCAGAGCGCACAGCATTGGCAGGTGCAGGGAGCACTGCACAGGCAGCTGCAGCTACAGGTAGCAGAGCACATGCAGAGGTTTATTGAGCAGATCACAGGTTGCAGAGAGCACAGCTCATGCAGGTGCAGGGAGCAGAGCACAGGCAGGGGGTTACTAAGCAGATCACATGCTGCAGAGAGCACATTAAAGGCAGGTGCAGCTGCAGGGAGCACAGCACAGGCTGCTGGAGCTGCAGAGCAAAGACAGGTGCAGCTGCAGGGAGCAGAGCACAGGCAGAGGTTAATTGAGCAGATCACAGGCTGCAGAGAGCACAGCACATGCAGGTGCAGCGGCAGGGAGAAGAGCACAGGCAGGGGTTTATTAAGCAGATCACAGGCTGCAGAGTACACAGCATAGGCAGGTGCAACGACAAGGAGCAGAGCACAGGCATGTGCAGGGAGCAGAGCACAGGCTGCAGAGAGCACAGCACAGGCAGGTGGAGCTACAGAGCACAGGCAGGTGCAGCTGCAGGGGGCAAAGCACAAGCAGAGGTTTATTGAGCAGATCACAGGCTGCAGATAGCACAGCACAGGAAGGTGCAGCGGCAGGGAGGAGAGCACAGACAGAGAAAGGTGCATCTGCAAAGAGCAGATCACAGGCAAGGAGCACAAGCAGAGGAAGGTGCATCTGCAGAGAGCAGAGCACAGGCAGGTGCAGCTGCAGGGAGCATAACACAGGCAGAGGTTTATTGAGCAGATGGCAGGCAGCAGACAGCACAGGCAGGTGCAGCTGCAGGGAGCACATCACAGGCTGGTGCAGCTGCAGGGAGAACATCACAGGCTGGTGCAGCTGCATGGATCACAGCACAGGCTGGTGCAGATTCAGAGAGAAGAGCACAGGCAGCTGCAGGGAGCAGAGCACAGGCAGAGGTTAATTGAGCAGATCACAGGCTGCAGAGAGCACAGCACATGCAGGTGCAGCGGCAGGGAGCAGAGCACAGGCAGTGGTTTATTAAGCAGATCACAGGCAGCAGAGCGCACAGCATAGGCAGGTGCAGCTGCAGGGAGCAGAGAACAGGCAGGTGCAGCTGCAGGGAGCAGAGCAGAGGCTGCAGAGAGCACAGCACAGGCAGGTGCTGGGAGCAGAGCACAGGCAGAGGTTTATTAAGCAGATCACAGGCTGCAGAGAGCACAGCCCATGCAGGTGCAGCGACAGAGCAGAGCACAGGCAGGTGCCGCTGCGGGGAGCAGAGGACAGGCAGGTGCAGCTGCCGGGAGCAGAGGACAGGCAGGTGCAGCTGCATGGAGCAAAGGACAGGCAGGTGCAGCTGCAGCGAGCAGAGCACAGGCAGGTGCAGCTGCAGGGAGCAGAGCACAGGCAGGTGCGAGAGCAGAGAGCACAAGCAGGTGCAGCTGCAGAGAGCGGAGCACAGGCAGGTGCAGCTGCAGGGAGCAGAGCACAGGCAGGTGCAGCTGCAGGGAGCAGAGCACAGGCAGGTGCAGCTGCAGGGAGCAGAGCACAGGCAGGTGCAGCTGCAGGGAGCAGAGCACAGGCAGGTGCAGCTGCAGGGAGCAGAGCACAGGCAGGTGCAGCTGCAGGGAGCAGAGCACAGGCAGGTGCAGCTGCAGGGAGCAGAGCACAGGCAGGTGCAGCTACAGGCAGCAGAGCACAGGCAGGTACAGCTGCAGGGAGCAGAGCACAGGCAGGTGCAGCTGCAGGGAGCAGAGCACAGGCAGGTGCAGCTGCAGGGAGCAGAACACAGGCAGCTGCAGAGAGCAGAACACAGGCAGCTGCAGAGAGCAGAACACAGGCAGCTGCAGAGAGCAGAACACAGGCAGCTGCAGAGAGCAGAACACAGGCAGCTGCAGGGAGCAGAACACAGGCAGCTGCAGGGAGCAGAACACAGGCAGCTGCAGGGAGCAGAGAACAGGCAGCTGCAGGGAGCAGAGAACAGACAGCTGCAGGGAGCAGAGAACAGGATTGTGCAGGGAGCAGAGCAGAGCACAGGCAGATGCAGGGTATATAGCCAGGAATACGGGGAAGCAGAGAAGTTTTTAGTGGGTCAGGGTCGGATGAGAGTATTCAAGACTAACCTATAAGCAGCGAGAGCAGGGAGTTCTCTAAAAATAAAAAAAGGACAGAACCACAGGTGGCAGTACCGGTGCATATGCTTGTCTTATGGCAACTTATCTCTGTGTGTTGGAGAGGACCGGTGAAAAGTTGAGAGTACAAGTGACGGTATGCACTGGGGAGTGATCATGTCTCACGGCACACACTGCAATCCTACCTCCTCGTTGGCACGTCATACATGTGGGCGCACGTTATCATATTTTGGGGCATGGGGCTGATACTGATAAACGGTATGAATTGACCCCAATGGTTCAAGAGTGCAATCTTGAGGTATTTAACTGCAGCATGAACAGGAGGGCCCAAGTTACCATTGCTCTCAAGGCAGAGTTGAAGGGCACATAGCATTGAGTGAAAACATTTTGTGTCTATGCGCCTGAGTTGGCATGTTCAGTATAAGGCATGTCATGGGATACTGCAGTGTGTTGGCCGGTGCTGATGGGGTCTGACCTGCTTTTGAGCCGCAATCCTTTTCTGATCTCGTTTCCTCCAAGCTGGGTCGTGGATATGGCGAAACGTCTCGTATCCTGTGGTGATTCCAGAGGGTCGGAGAAGCTGCAGAAAACAAGCATAGGTATGGGACACAAAGATCACATTGCAACCACCACACATACACCCCATCACGGTAAAGTCCACACCAACAGGTTCTCGTCCTTCACGAGTACACACCTCCTAAACTGTATAAGCCCATTCTTACACCAGCACGATTATGCCCCTCACCCCCGGTCCTCACTTTGACCCAAACCCACCCGTCCAGCGGCAGGGCCTTCACTCAAACACCCCTCTATGGTATTCTACCACAGTGTTGAGTGCATGAAGTTGACTCCAAAAAATGTGGTAGTCGATGTCCTGCGCGTGCTATTTTTGCCACAGGACCACCTCCGGTTGCTACGGCAGGGAAGACAACCACTCACTTTGTCTACACCCCAAAAGTCCTGCAGTCTCCATGCTTTCTACTCTCTTAGCAAAGCGTGCCAGTGCAGAATCCATACCATCTCTTGACCAGCAACCCCTTCTCCAAATACCTTACCTCTGTCTCCACCATGACTCATGGCCTTATAACACAATATGCCAATCCACCCCCTTACATGATAGGGTCTCCCCTCATCCAGCAGCTTTGACTACAAAAAGCAAAATAATTTCCCACAGCATTACCTGCAGACCGGCAGCTTTAATCCTGCGATAGAACTCGTCGTCCTCGCGCCCCCAGCCCCAAAACCTGTTCGACATTCCATTACACTGTAGTTGTCAAAGAGAGAAGGGGGAGAGGTGAGAAGGCACAAATTAAAACTAATGTATGTAAAGTTTTAGATGCATTCTGTTACACTTTGATGAAGACAGGGCTCGTAGATATACACACACACACACACACACACACACACACAATGTAAACATGACACACGCTTGGCTTCTGGAATGTTGCCGCTTTTATTCTGACTTTTAGTCTGAGGAGCCATACCCAGGATCTTTACAGTCAACATTTATTAATGACCTACATCTTTCCAGGATTGCAGAAGGATTCTTTGGAGTGCCCCACAGAGCAGGAGTAGGTGAAAGCGGCAATAAAGGTGCTGGAACTCACTAAGTTAGCTACTGGGTTCACAGCTTAATTTTACAAACTCTTTTTTAACAAATTAACACCTAAATTGGCCGCTTTCTTTAACCACTGCGCAGAGGTAGGGTGCACAACTCCTACAAGGGGATAAGCTATAATCTCAGTCCTCCTCAAACTGTGCAAAGACACAAGTAAGTGCTCTTCCTACAGCCCCATTATGCTCTTAAATATTTATGCAAAATTGTACACTAAAATCTTAGCCTCCTGCTTAAAGGAGGTACCCTCTCTGGTCAGCTCGGACCAGAGTGGGTTTGTACAGGGATGCTAACACTTGACATGACAAGGGCCTTCGTCCACCTGGTCAAAAAAGCGACACTTAAGAAAATTCTGTCGCTCTTACTGTCCCTGGATGCAGAAAAAGCCTTCAACAGTGTTGACTGGCCATTTTTGTGTCTGGTTCTTCAACGCATGGGAATTGGCCCCCACTTTCTAAATATGATTTTTTTTCTAGCTACCTGTTTCCCATGGGCCGAGTGACGCTTAATGGCCAAATCTCCTCGAATCGGTTAGGACCTATTGGGGCCTTTTCAAGAGGGTCAAAAATGCCCCATTGAAGGAGGTACTCAACAGAGATGCTATTTATCCCATCTCCTGTTTGGCCTTTTTGTAGGGCCTCTTGCACTTTGTATATGGCAATTTGAGGGGGTAATGGGTATTTATTTTGTTTCTTGAGAGTTCAAACTCTTCCTCTAAACAGATGATGTCTTGCTGACCCTGGAGTCAATGCGTGTGGTTGCATGTGCACACTGAGTTGTATGCGTGCTTGTGAAAGGCACAATACATGGAGGTCTCTGGATTTCATTTTGGGAACCTCCGGGCTTGCTGGAGGAGCATGTGGCAGTGGAGAAGCCCCCCAGACAGACTGGTGGATTGCTGCATTATGGAGAGATGGGTGGGACACACAGTGGACCAAGAAAGAGCAAGGCTCATCTGTACTCTTCAGTGGGAGCTCTTTGATTCTAAATAGCGACCCCTGCTCAAAGGAGCCTGGACACATCTCTGGAAGGAGATAGGGCTGATAAAGAAATCTTAAGGCGTAGGGCTGAGGGGGCTTTTGTAACCCTTTGATACACATATCACTGAGGATGACATACTGGTGTGATCCTCTAGTCACTCCTATGACCTGTGTTTTTTGGCTGTCAGGTTTGGAGGCACTCCTGCTGTGATAGGCTGCATTCTGGAGGAAGAGCAAAACAGGAATGGGCACTTCAAAGTGGGCAACCCCAAAAGCATATACTTCAAAGACAGGGACACTAAATCATATTTGTGCCTGGAACATGGATTATAAAAAGGGTACGGTTAGACTCCCAAATTTTCAAACTAAAGCTGAACATCGACTCGGAGCAGCTCAGCACATGTTCTACCAGTTTTGACACGGGTTGGGGGCTGAGGATCTGCCAGTCTTCTAAGGTGGGTGAGGGGACATCATCCATGAGAATCAAGAACACTTGCCAGGAACACCAGCCTTTGCCTGAACTGAGACCAGAGTACCCTGTGAGGGGCAGAAGATTGCCTACAGAGAGCAAAGGTCCAGTGGGGATTGCAGTGTGAGATTCTGCTCCGTCGAGACCTGCTCACCCTTTGGCCATCTGCCAGTGTGCATTGTTTGCAACCCCTGTATGCCAGGTGGGGGCCGCAGTGATTCCTAAGGTCCTTCGCCATATTGCAGCACTGAGGTGAAGCTAGGGCCATCCCCCTGCGCAGTGTTGTGACCCGAGCGAACGCTGCCTTGAATGCCTAGTAGGCGATCCCTGTATGCTAGGTGGGGTTGGTGGGGCACGGAGGAAGCAGAGCTGTTACCTGTGAATAGTGTGAAACTGTGAACTTAGATCTGCTACTTTGTCACAGGATCTCAAATAGCAGCCCAAGTCTGCCATCGGAGGCAGACAATACTGACCGCAACAAAGAAGAAGCTCAGTGGAGGTTCAGACCCTGTGCCAGCCCAGACGAGACAACTGCTAATTGCCAGCTCCAGACGGAGTCGAGTGCAACCCAGGAACGCTGAACATTCCAAGGCCTTCCGTCTCATCTCCATTGGAAGTAAGTAAGACTAAACCTCGAGTTGCAAAGCTGTGGTGGGGGGGAATCTGCTTTGATTGAAATGCCAAAGGCACTAGGACATCTTTTACTTTTAGTAGCCTTTGTGGGACTTCTAAGACTCCCACAGTCTTTTCTAACGGGGCCTAATCTAGATATTGCCTCAAATAAATGGGGAATAACCCGTCAGAATAGCAGGATGCTGGTGCCCACGTGGACAACTGCTACAATGCAGACCTTATGAAGTGTGTGTTAATATTTAGTGTGCATCATATTTCGCTTTATATTTATATAAATAATACTTGTTATAAAATTGAGTATTTGGTTGGATATTGATGTATTGAGGTTGCTATACGTTGAGTTGTGAGCTTAAGTTCCTCCTACACCTACTTCCTCCCTGAGAAGCCTTGAGCTGCTTGACTCGCGCTACCACAGAGTCAAGCGCGGAAGGAATACTTGGCCCAGTTACTGAGAGTCGTAGTAGGCCCGGCTCCGGGACACCAAGAGTAAAAGGCCTCAACTATCATTGTTGGGCACAGTAGCACCTGCCTGACCCGTGGCCCTCTGAAAGGAGCTCTGACAGACAGATATACTTGGATAAGACTAATTCACATCTCTAGGAATTAGATTTCTGTTTCAAGCGAGCAAGCTATTTTTCTACCTCACTGAAGTTTAGTTCTCACATGGCACATCTATGATGGGATTTTTTAATACTTCTAGCACAAGATCCCCCTGGAATATAAGATGGTCTGGTGATATGTTGTCTTCCGTAAGTGAAGCACATATTCCCCTAAGTATGACTGTCTAGCATCATTAACATTACAGAAATACATTATTTTTTTAAATACACAAAGATGTGCAATAAGATGGGCCAAAAAGTATGATAAAGACTCAGTAGAACTAGTGGAGAAGTAAAAGAGGCAGATGGGAGAGGTAGAAGGGTGCTGAAAGGAAGATAGGAAAAGGATATACAAAAATCTAGACCCCAAACCTGAGAGGAAAGGACTAGAAGGGAAAGTGGCTGGTCGGAAGGAAGCAAAAGTTAAAGGGAGAAGCAGTGAGTTAAAAAACAGAACAGCGAGGAGAAAAAATAAATTCGCAAGGGAAGCACAGTGAATGTGAAAATAAGACAAGTGACTGGTGAAAGGGTGAGGAAGGAAAAAACTGACTATGAAGAAAGGAGTGAAAGATTATGTGACACAAAGATTGTTTAGAAAAAGAATAACAGCAGATAAGCTACCAGCTGAAACTCACACCTTGTTATCATATACTTAACAATATGGAAGCTAAGGATTGAAATACTGGGAGGGTGATTGTATGTCTGTAAGGGGCATGTCAACCATGTCCATTTCACTTGCCATCTCATAGTGCACTTTGGTCAGCAGGAGGATGCCCCCCACATATGTCTTGTAGTGATAGAGAGGGTGGAGGTCTGGGGATGCCACGTGGAAGGGGCCCTTGGCCGGGTACCCGTAGTCCAGCTCCAGGTTCACCGGCAGCAGGTCCACGTCATGCATCGCAAGGTAATCCGTGTCATTCCCGCTCTCCAAGAAGCCCACGTTTATCAATGACGCTCTGTTAAACCTGGAAAGGGTACATACACTGTGAGCAGCAGCACCAAAGCAAACACCAAGCAGGGCAATTAAATGAACAGTGTCTTGTGAACAACAACGCCAACCCAAAAAAAAAGCAGAGCATAAATAGATACACTGTACAACAGCACCGAAGGCCTACAAAGAGCGCAGCTGCCGCTAAAGCATGCTGTGAGCAACAGAAAACAAGCATTTGCAATGCAGTAGTCTGGCATCATGGAAAAAGGGAGGTCCGGTTGGGGGGGGGGGGGGGTGACGGACAAAGGGAGGGCAGGGGTGGAAAAGAAGGCACCAAAGCACACCGTGCCTGTAGTAGGAGAACCTCATTAAAGTAAATAGTGCTCACAGTCTAAATAACAGTCTGGTTTTCCCCAAGGTTGCAGTACCGAAACATCCCTACTTTAAGTGAACAATGATGCCCTGCGAGTACTTGACTCTGGTGAATCCGGTCTCCTGATCCTTCTTGACCTATCCGCAGCCTTTGACACTGTGAATTACAATACTCATTTGAACACTTTAAAGCTAAGAATGGCACAGTGCTCAAACAGGCACAGTGCTCAAACAGTTTGAATCATTCCTCTCAGGCAGATCCCAGATGATCAAAATAGCTAATTGTCTCTACGCTTCAATGGCTATTGGACAAGGTGCCCCTCAAGGCTCGATCCTCAAGCCCACACTGCTCAACCTCTACACTGAACCGCAGGGTAATCTAAAAAAAATCTGGGATCCATTATCACCTATATGCAGATGGCACCCAAATCTACCTAAAGGTTTCTTCCACTCTTGACATTTCAATCCTCAACACCACTCTCAACTCCATCCACCACTGGCTGTCTACTCATCCACTAATACTGAATCCTTCCAAAACAGAATTCCTTCTCCTCTCAACCTCACTATCTTCTCGCTCCTATCCAATCTTGGATGAAAAATCTGAACATTCTCAACAACAAGCCTATCTTTGTTGACAGTGTCAGATCTCTAGGCGTCATCCTAGATAAAAGGCTCAACTTACAGTCCCATATCAATTCCATCACCAGGAATGCACGTTACCAACTGCGCCTTCTCTGGGGGGTTTGGCGCGTCTTTCCTGAACATGACCTAAAAACCTTGGTCCAGTCATTTGTTCTTTCCAGATTGGACTGCAGTTCTCTCCTTGCTGGCCTCCCCAAATTCCACCTTTCCCCTCTAAACTCCACCCTCAACTCAGCAGCTTGCTTCGTATATTGAGCCAAAAGAAAAGATCACATCTCACCCATACTGTTGTCTCTTCGCTGGCTTCTTATTGAAGCAAGGTCAATTTACAAGACTGCCTGTATCAACCACAAAGCCCTGCACACCTCCATCCCATCCCACGCTATCTGGCTAATAAACTCAAAAACTCAGGAGGCTCTAGACCTTCATCCAATACGGAAAACTTACTGCTCGAACATCCTACCTTCAAAACGGAAAGATTTATAGCTCAATCCTTCTCTGGAAATGCGACCAGAATCTGGAACTCACTTCTTCCATCCCTCTGAACCACCACCTCTTTCTGGACCTTCAAAATAGATCTTAAAACTCTCCTCCCCCAAATACATTTCCTGGAATAACCCAACCTATTTCTTGACCATTACAACCATTTAGCATTCACGTGAGAACAACTTTTTAAATATGTATTTTACTTCTGTTTTAACCTAACGCTGTCACCTTTCATATTTTTACAATATAAATATGCAGCCTGTTAGCGTTGTAATAACATATATGTAACTTGTTCGCGTGAACAGCCAATCTTGTGTACCTGTAACTGTATATATGTAATTTGTTAGCGTGTTTAGTCTATCTTGTGCACCTTTTGTAATTTACCTGGCACTCATATGAGGTCAACTTTGTAAATTTACATTTTACTCCTGTTGTAACCTAACACAAACACCTTTTATATTTTTTACTATATAAATATGCAACTTGTTAGCGTTGTAACTGCATATAT
Source organism: Lissotriton helveticus (assembly GCF_964261635.1). Classification (NCBI taxonomy): domain Eukaryota; kingdom Metazoa; phylum Chordata; class Amphibia; order Caudata; family Salamandridae; genus Lissotriton; species Lissotriton helveticus. Next base: position 589,387,670 of record NC_136068.1, read on the forward strand.
GTAACTTTTTAGCTGTTCAGCCTATCTTGTGTACCTGTAACTATACATATATGTAACTTCTTAGCATGTTTAGTCTATCTTGTGTACCTTCTGTAACTTACCTGGTTCTTTTGTAAAGCACTCGACACCTTTGGGTAAAGTTTGCACTATATAAAACTGCATTAAATAAATAAATTAAATAAATAAACAGGTCCCATGAAACAACCGAAGGGCCCAGTTGCCATGGGAGGTGACAAATGAAGAGGAGGCTGTACTAAGGAGGGACTAACAAGCCCATCGACGAATAAGAAGCCAGCATTTAGGACATACAATGACACAAGCCCATGTCAAATATGGGCGGAGAGTGGGAGGAGCTTCTATTCATCTACTCCTCTACAATAAGTCTTGCACAGCAGCGCATGTGCGTTGGCTCCAGGCTCGACCTGAAAAGGTACGTTGCGCTGAAGAGCTGTGGCCAAATTATACACTATGAGTCATGGAGTAACAGAACCAATGGAGACACTGTGAGCAAGGGCAAAAAGCGTACGTGGCACAGCAACATTCACCAGACAGTAAAATGACAGAGCACTTACAAGGTGCACACTGTTCTGGCACAGCAACATTCACCAGACAGTAAAATGACAGAGCACTTACAAGGTGCACACTGTTCTAGGAAGGGCCTCTTAGTGCGCATCTGAAAGAACTTCATTGAAACAAGTACAGTGTGGTAGAGGACTGCCAAACCACCAGGGGTATGTGAGCCAAACAGAAGACCTTGGAAATAAAAGGCTCTCCCCACCTCTTGAGGCCGGATGTTAAACTTCAAGCACGTTATTGTGTAGTTTAAATAAATAATCCCGCAAAACAACCCCATACCCACTTTTATTAATGCTCTGTGAGAAGCGGAAAATAAAAGCACACTTAAGTTGATTTTACTGGAAGAAACAGCTACTAACCATCATCAGTAATGCCACTGGTTTTACCTCTGTGTGGGCAAGTAGTGGGTTATGCATCAGGGTTAGCGACAGCAAGTCAATCTGAGGGTATCCCAAAATTCTCCCCATTTCATGCCAGGCCCAGCTTGTAGATGTCACGGCTTCAGTTAGTGCACTGGGTGTTTTAGGTGAGACACCCAGTATAGTTTGTAGGGTAGCTTCTGTTACTTTTGCAATTATCAGATGTGGTACGCTAGACTGCATGAGACCAGCACATCGCAAATTGTGCTTGTGCTGCATTAATCAATATATTCAGATTTGGAGAATCAAATCCTCCCTTCTTAAATGGGATCTGCGTAATGCCCGATAAAATATATATATTCACACTTGCCCCCGCAATTTGGACTCCGTGGCCCTGGTGGTTGTTGCGGTTGGGGACTCGAGGGGGCTATGTTTGCATGAAGAGAGCGGCATTGATTAAACTTTGTGGTGCCCTGTTTGCCGAAGAAGATCTACACCAAACCGAGACCAACCTGGGATCCACACTGCATTCTGGGTATGGTAGTTCACCTGCGCTCTAATCACACGCAGCAGGTGAACCTTTGAACTTGTTGAGGGGCGGAGTTGGCAGCAACCAATGTGTTGTAAGCAGGACATGTTTAAAGGACAGTTGAACCACAAACGGACTCATTTGCTCCTGCTACCATCTAGGCGCTGAAGAAGGCTTACCTGTAGCCGAAAAGCATTCGCCAAGCTCGGAAATAAATAAATAAACAAATAAATATATATTTTTATAGATATAGATATAGATATATAATGCTACTTACCAGTATGCATCTGTTCTTGGCAGGTAGAGCTGCAGAGTTGTACACTTAGCATTAGATCACCACCTGGTGTTGGGCTCGGATGATTGCAGGTTGTTGTTGTCTTGGAAGAAGTCTTTGTAGGCAAAAGATAGGTGGCTCCTCCCTTGGACAATACTGCGCATGGGCATCAGCTCCATCCTTGGATTGTTTTTCGCCATGATGGGAAATGATGGAGCTAGTAGAAGTAAAGAAAGAAGGATGTCCATGCGTGTGCATCTAAGTAAGATGAAAAACTGGAACCGATACAAGTCCCGGGGAGGCGGGAGGGCGTGTACGAATCTGCAGCTCTACATGCCAAGAACAGATGCATACTGGTAAGTAGCATTTTCCGTTCGAGGCATATGAGCTGCAGATCGTACACTATGCATTGATTGTGCAGCAGTGTCTCCCTTAGCGGTGGTCACCTGTATCCGTTGCAGTGGTTTGAAAGAGTTTTAAGGACAGCCTGGCCTAATGCAGCTTGCTGCTTGGCTTGCACATCAACACAATAGTGTTTAGTGAAGGTGTGTGGTGTAGACCATGTTGCTGCCTTGCATATGTCCTCTAGGGGTATGTTTCCTAAGAAAGCCATAGAGGCTCCTAGCTTGCGAGTGGAGTGCGCTCTAGGAGGAACTGTTAATGTACGTTTAGCCTTTAGATAGCATATTTGTATACACTTTACAATCCACCTTGCGATCCCACCTTTAGAGATAGGATTGCCTTTGTGTGGAGGAGAGAAAGATACAAACAGTTGTTTTGTTTTTCTAAAAGATTTAGTTCTTTCTATATAGTATAGGAGAGCTCTTTTAACATCCGGAGTGTGTAAAGCCCATTCCGCTACAGAGTCTGGGTTTTGGAAAAACACAGGTAACTCTACGGATTGATTCAAGTGAAAAGGAGTGATGACCTTTGGAAGAAATTTTGGATTAGATCTAAGAACCACTTTGTGAGGATGTATTTGAAAAAATGGTTCTTGTATAGTGAAAGCTTGTTTCTCACTTACTCTTCTAAGAGAGGTAATAGCAACAAGGAAAGCTGTTTTCCATGTTAGGAATTGCAGTTCACATTTATGTAGAGGCTCGAACGGGGGTCCCATGAGTCTTGTAAGGACAATGTTCAGGTTCCACACAGGAGAAGGTGGCAACCTGGGTGGGATTATTCTTTTTAATCCTTCCATGAATGCTTTGATTGCAGGCACTCTGAAGAGAGACAGATGTCTGTTTTGTAAATACGCTGTAATTGCTGCAAGGTGCAGGCGTATGGAAGAATATGAAAACTTAGACCTTTGTAGATGTAAAAGGTAACAAATGATATTCTGGATGGAAGCATCCAGGGGATCAATTTGATTGTTTCTGCAATATATTGTGAATCTTTTCCATTTAGAGGCATAACACGCTCTGGTAGTGGGTTTCCTAGCCTCTTTAATGATATTCATACAGTCTGGTGGTAGGTTTAGATAACCAAACTCTAAGACTTCAGGAGCAAGATCGCTAAATTCAGTTGTTTCGGGTCTGGGTGTCTGATTTCGCCATGGTTCTGTGTTAACAGGGAGGGTGTGAGCTGTAACTTTTGATGTGGAACCAGAGAGAGATCCAGCAGTGTGGTGAACCACGGTTGGCGTGCCCATGTGGGTGCTACCAGGATCAGTTTGAGAGACTGTTGTCTGAGCTTGCGCACTACTAATGGAATCAGTGGGAGAGGCGGAAAAGCGTATGCAAATCTGCCTGACCAGTTCATCCATATCGCATTGCCCTTGGACAATAGGTGTGGAAATCTGGCGGCGAAGTTTGGGCATTTTGCATTTTCGTGGGTGGCAAACAGATTTATGTGTGGATGACCCCACCTCTGGAACAATGGCTGAAGAACTTGTGGATGTAGTTCCCATTCGTGAATCTGTTGTGACTGCCGACTTAACAGATCTGCTATCTGATTCTGAACTCCTGGAAGGTGTCAGAGGGACAGAGGGCCGGAGACAGAGGGCCGGAGACAGAGGGAGAGAGACAGAGGGAGAGAGACAGAGGGAGAGAGACAGAGGGAGAGAGACAGAGGGAGAGAGACAGAGGGAGAGAGACAGAGGGAGAGAGACAGAGGGAGAGAGACAGAGGGAGAGAGACAGAGGGAGAGAGACAGAGGGAGAGAGACAGAGGGAGAGAGACAGAGGGAGAGAGACAGAGGGAGAGAGACAGAGGGAGAGAGACAGAGGGAGAGAGACAGAGGGAGAGAGACAGAGGGAGAGAGACAGAGGGAGGGCGACAGAGGGAGGGCGACAGAGGGAGGGCGACAGAGGGAGGGCGACAGAGGGAGGAGGGCGACAGAGGGAGGAGGGCGACAGAGGGAGGAGGGCGACAGAGGGAAGGAGGGCGACAGAGGGAAGGAGACAGAGAGGGAAACCGTGGTAGACAGAAGGAGACAGAGGGAGAGAGACCGAGAGGGAAACCGTGGTAGACAGAAGGAGACAGAGGGAGAGAGACAGAGGGAGGGAGTCTGGGGTAGACGGAGGGAGGGAGAGGTAGACAGATAGAGGGAGACAGAGAGAGAGGGAGACAGAGCGAGGGAGACAGACAGAGATAGGGACAGAGAGACAGATAGAGGCAGAGACAGGGACAGACAGAGGCAGAGAGACAGACAGGGAGAGGAAGACGGAGGGAGAAAGAGAGAGGGAGACGGAGGGAGAGAGAGGGAGACAGAGGGAGGTAGAGGGAGGGGACAGAGAGAGAGGGAGACAGACAGAGGGAGACATAGTGAGAGAGGGAGCGAGAGGGAGGGAGAAAGAGGGAGGGAGAGGGAGACAGACAGAGTGAGTGAGACAGAGGGAGACTGAGGGAGGGAGGGAGAGAGAGAGACAGACAGAGTGCGTGAGACAGAGGGAGACAGAAAGAGGGAGGGAGAGAGATATAGAGAGAGGGGGAGAGAGAGAGAGAGAGGGAGGGAGAGATAGAGAGAGGGAGGGAGACAGAGAGAGAGAAAGATGTGTGTATGCAGGTCTGGTGGCTCAGTGGACAAAAGGCATCTGCTGCAAAGGCCTGTGTTCAACCTCATGGTCTCAAATGTGCTTGAAAATGCACCATTTGCACACTTTTATTTAAAAAATTTCTTCCGCAGGAGAACCCCTTGAGCCCCCGTTAAGTGCTTTGGGCTCGCTCGCTCGCTACACTGCCTTACTGTGTCCCAAAATGATACATCTCCCAAAAATGTGTCACCAACATGAAAAGTTTGGAAAGCTGTGCCCTAGATACTGGTGTACATGAGAAGGCTGCAGGTGCGACTTGGTGTAGTTGATCGTGAACCCCAAGTTGTGCAACGTTTGAATTGTTTGATGTGTGTGTTGGGCACATTGATTGAATGACTTGGCTTTCATGAGCCAATCGTCCAGATAAGGGAAGCCATGTATCTGCTGCCTTCTGAGATGTGCTGCTACTACTGCTAAGCACTTTGTGAACACGCGTGGTGCTGTAGTTACCCCAAATGGAAGGACTTTGAACTGATAGTGTTGTCCTTGTATTACAAACCTTAGGTACTTCCTGTGAGCAGGGTGTATAGCAGAGGTCTTCAAACTTTTGTAGGTTGAGCCCCCCCAGCAGAATTGTTTTCGAGGTTGGGGCCCCCCCACCACCGGACAAAAATTTCTGGAATCTAGTACACTACATAATCGACCGCCGCGTACATATCACGGGCCATATCTATTAACTAAACTGTAGTTATCAATGACATCTTTTTAAATACTTATCCGCTGCTGCCGTGAATAGATTGCTGTTACAGTTTTTTTAGCTATGTGTCTAGGTTAGTATAGTGCTAGTAGTAGGGCAGAAAAGTACCACGCCACGGAAGAGCACTACCACAGCATGGGGGATTTTAGTTTAGGATGGGCTCACCACCTTCTGCTTTGGGAGGCTTACAGTCAGGGGCCACAACTGATGACAAGAACACCATGCTGGCATGGCTGACCTGCAGGCATGATGTATTTTTTACTCATATATGTATGTGTCTGTTTAACAGAAGACAACTGTAGATTTGGCGGCCCAGCTACCGCCGGCATGGTAGAGACACTGCGTCTGCTGCAGTGGCGACGAGGCAGAAAATAACTTTACAAGGCCCACAGTCTTTACTATCCAATCGACATATAGTGGCGTTAGGCCTTTTCCTCCGGCGATCCAAGTGCCAGTGAGCAGGATGGCACAGAAGTTTACCTAAGTGAGGCGACAGGAAGGAGGACTGTGTATGGGGGTAAGAAGAACTGTGAATTAAATACTGCCACGATCATACAAAGCATTTGAATTTCGGAAAATATAATCAAATAGGAATGCCGGTGGCAGCATGGCAATCGTAAACAATATGTTACATTTAAAAGCCATTCAATATTCTGAAGCTCTCAGGTAGCTTGTTCGTAAATATATTTAGCCAATTATGACTTTCAAGTCAATGTATGATTCTTTCATTAAATAACAGAGTTATCCTATGGAATAAAAAGCCAAGCAACACAATGCAAATTTTGATATTAGAGAAATTATTTTTAAAGAACTGATAACTCACATAAACTCTGCAGCCAAGGCGGTCTAGAATTTATACAAGTGAATACATTGAATTGCTCCAATATGTGGGTCATTTCTAATGTTTATATACATTTCCCTCGTCATTACTGCTTGATTTTGCTCGCAAGAAAAGTGTCACTCAGTGGTTGAAATGTAACTCATAATTACACTGAAATTATAAAAGTGTCACACAAAGCAATCTTAAACCTTGGCAGCTATGGAACATTCATTTCAGCTACAGTGGGAGGCAAGGAGTCTCCTCTGCTTTGAAATCGAATGCAAAGGAACAGGACTGTCTCTTCCTTTGCTTTCGGTTTTAGCTGAGGAGACATCCTGCCTCCCACTGCAGCTGAAGCATTTCAGCGCAGGCCTGCCAAGCATCACGCATCAGGTGTGATGCTAACGCATTTCAGTGCGGTGTTCCGCATCACCGCACTGAAATGCATTGTCTCGCATTTCTGCCACTCTGAAACTCTGGCAAGCAGGGTGCCAGAGCGCGCAGTCAGCGCCTGCCAGCTGCTCCCTGCAGACTTGCTGCAGGCACTGGGCAGTAAGTTAATAGTTAATTTTGTCTGCTCTCAGCTCTGGAGTGGCTGAGAGTGTTACAATGTATGGCTACAAATTAAATCCGACAGCTGACTCGTGCTGGCAACATTTATATTTCCCGCGCTACGCCGCGCGGCTTTTAGACACACCAGACGCATCAGACACACTGAGTGACATTCACACTCTGACAATTACCGAGAGCGGGTGCGAGGCCTGCCCAGGCTGGCTCAGCAGTGGTTGCTAACGCTGTGGCACACCAGGTGGCCCAATCTCCGTCATGTCCTGGACCGGAGGAAGAGAGTTCAGTTGTGGCGGGGAACTCAAACTGAGATTCGAGTCCTCCGTACGCTGCCACTGCTGTCTGTGACGCAAATTTAATAAAACCCAGCAGCGTTGCCGGACTGAGCAGTAAGTGAGTGAACGATTTAGTCACTCCCGCTACACTACAATGACTGACAGGACACATGGCCGCCCGCGCCGCTGCGCATCAGAGGCATTGCAGATATCGCAGGCGCAAAGTGCGGCTGGGCGGGGGACTTGTCAGTGAGTCACTCTGCTGGGAGAAGAAGAGTGCATGATGCAGTGTGCTGTGCAGCCGCGGGTCCCTGTGTGGTTCACGCCGCAGCCACCGGACGGACCAGAACACAGAGACAGTAGCAGTCTGAAGCAACTCCAGTTCATTAAGTAAGTGTTTACGCGCCAGGCAGACTTAGTGTACACAGTTTAATTAGTGCTTGTGTGACATTAGCGCTGCCTCGAAGACGCACACTCAGTCTGATCATCTCTGGTAAATTATTTCAGTCTGACTCACACAATCAATTTAGTTTCAAATATGCAGGCCTGGCCGCAGAGCTGCTCTGTCTCCTCATCCTTATCATGGCCGCCCTGACTAACTAGATTTATCTTCACAGACTACAGTTGACAGTTATACCAGCACGCTCTCCCTGCTCTCTCTGCACTGGGGCCCAGCTGGGGAGGGGGAGGAAAGGAAGGAGGTCCGTTATGGCTCACGTCATCATCAGCATTCTTCAGATGCCCACTGTCCGCTCTCATCTGTTGTAACATCATTACTTCACAGCGTGGAGCGCACCACGCATTGCAAATGATTGAGATGAGATGAGATAAGATGATAATTAACTAAGATACAGAAATCTGCAGGCGCAGGGCCGCTCGTCATCCTTCAAGTTTACATCTGCAAGAGATCTCAGATTTCATTTAATTCTGCAGACAGTAATCTCAGCAGGCCGTCATCCTTCTTGGGTACTTCACTTGAGGCTCAGGTATTTTCTTTAGACTACGGGTGCCGGTGTGTGATTTGCCACTAGTGTCCTTCCATTTCTGGTGCTCTAAAGCAGTTTTAAGAAGTTTTTGGAGTTTTTTGTTATTCAAATGGCTGCAATTTCTGATATTTGGAAGTTTCCTTCGTGTTCATTGAATTATTTTTGTTCGCGAGAAAATGTCACTCATAGAAGTTGGAATGTCATACATAGCAATCTGAAACCTTGGCAGCTATGTCAGCGCTACCTATTAACCCCCTCCTGGGATGGTGAACGGTTAGCACTTCGCAAACAAAAGCATGGGCGCATCGTGCCCAATGATTTCCCCTCCCTCCCCCCTACAACCCTCTGTCACCGGGAGTTCTTTAAAGAAAAAAATTCCCATTTGAAATGGGTGAAGACTTGCGACGCGCCCCCCCTGGGATGGTGTCGCGCCCCCCTGGGGGGGGCGCACCCCACAGTTTGAAGAACTCTGGTGTATAGGAATGTGGAAGTAGGCGTCCTTTAGGTCTAGTGTTGAAAGGAAATCGCCTTGTTGCAGTAGTGGGAGCACTTGTTGCAGAGTGATCATATGAAAATGATCTGATTGTATGTACTGATTGAGGGGCCTGAGGTCGAGAGGCCTGAGGTCGAGAATTGGTTGTAGTGTCCCGTCCTTTTTGGGAATTAGAAAATACAGCGAGTAAACCCCGGTTCCCTGTTCTTCTAAAGGAACTAATTGAATGGCATCCTTTGGTAAAAGTGACAGAACTTCTTGTTGGAGCAGTGTCAGGTGGTCTGTAGACATTGGACGCTGCCTGGGAGGTATGTGTGGAGGGGTTGCTGTAAGTTCTAGGCAGTAGCCATGTTGGATAATCTGTCTCACCCGCTTGTCTGTTGTAATGGAGTTCCAGACAGGCAGGAATGTGTTAATCTGCCCCCTACAGGAGTGGAATGCTGTTGGGGGAGCAGAGGGAAGTCACTGTTTTATGGCAGAAGAGGATCGATTGCTGTTGTTACCGCAACCTCTTCCTTTGTTATTATTGCCTCTGTATCCTCCTTTAAAATATCCCTTGTTAGAGGATGCTTGTGTGAGATTTGAAAGATGGTGTAGTGTCTGCGCCAGTTTGTTTGGAGCCTCCTCTGTAGAAGGAGCGACAAAAGGAACCTCTAGCTGGTCTGGACTGTAAAGCCCCCATAGACTTGGCGGTGTCCGTATCTTTCTTCATCTTTTCGAATGCAGTGTCAACTTCTGGGCCAAATAATTGGTTCTGATTAAATGGTTGGTTTAAAATGGTAGTTTGCACTTCCTGTTTAAACCCGGAAATGGGTAGCCACGCATGTCTCCTAAGTATGACACTGGTATTCACAGCTCTAGATGCGGTGTCTGCCGCATCTAGTGCACATTTTATTGAGGCATTTGAAATTAGCTTGCCTTCCTGTATGAGGTCAGTTGCCTGAGCTTTATACTGATCTGGTAGGTGCTCAAGTAGTTTTTCTAATTGATCATAATGAGCCCTATCATAACGAGAGAGGAGGGCTTGTGTATTAGCTATACGCCATATGTTAGTGGCTTGTGCAGCTATTCTTTTACCTGACGCATCAATTACTTAGGATTCTATGTCAGGTGGGGGTGCTTCGCCAGAAGTTTGAGAATTTGCCCTTTTCCTAGCATTGGACACAACTAAAGAATCTAATGGTAGGTGTCCTTTAATGTAGACTGGGTCTGTGGGTGCAGGCCTATATTTTTTCTCAATTCTGGGGTTCAAAATTCTCGTGCGTACAGGGTCCTTAAATACCTCTGGAGCATGTTTGATGACCCCTTAAATCATGGGAAGAATCTGAACAGACCGTTGAGACTGTTCAAAGGTATCTAAGAGAAAATCCTCCTCAGCCTCATCAGAATGCATAGTGACTTTGTGGTAAGCAGCAGCTCTGTTTTAAACTTTCTCCTTTTCTCAGTCTTTAAAAGCCAAATCAATGTCTCACCTACTTAATAAACAAACTCTCAGATGCCTATATAAAATTTGATATGAACTATCTGTGATGTGCTTATACACATGATCCTTGCCTTTCAACCAGTTCTAGACTGTTCTCATCAACATGCATGTTAAATCATACCATTCAAGTGTTTATTCTCTGTTACCTGATTGCTTGTTACTATATCATATCTGTTTCCTACTACTATGTACAGTTCTCTGAGACCCCTCCTGTGAGTATGGATTTGGTTAACCAAATACTTTTTAAATAAAAACATTTTAAAATACATTCTCTCCGAGTTAATCATTTCATAATCACTCAATCATATTTCATCATCAGTACCAAAGCAACACGAAATCATAAATACATATGCATAGCAATGTGTAAACATGCCAAGTCATCAAAAGAGCGCCCAAAGCAGCAGACATGCTTTCCACATTCTCACACCATCAGCTTAAATAAACTTACGAATTTGAACCCCAAAAATATGTCTGTCAGTGTTACACAAGACAACTCCCATCAACAATCAAAAGGAAAATCAGCATCCAAGCAGGCAAGCGCCAAGTCAGCAACTTGCAGCTCAGCAAAGCACAAAAAGGCAGGACTTTACTTTATACGGAGTGATTTGTTAGCCCTGAAACCAGAGGATCAAGCAATTCACTAAGGAGCCCATTTCGATTGAATTGGAAAGTCTTGTCCCTGGTCAAATCTGGCAACGAGAATTTGATGAGGATTCCTGTTCCTAGGGGCTTTCATATCTGAAAGACTGTAGGCTACCGGGATCCACGCAGGTAATGGTCGTCTGTGACAGGGTGCAGGCTTATGTTTAATTGACTGTTTCATAAAGACCGGCTCATTTTGGGTACACATCTGGATGCTATGTGTGACCAATAGCTTTAATCTGCGGAGTTCTACGTGTAGCTGAGGAGGAGCCGTGGCATCCGTGGGTCAAGGATGCAAGGCAGGGTTAATTCAATTCACTTTGTTTGTTTTGACTACTGACTAAATGATACTAATGGCCTCTTTGCTTTGCCAATGGTCAACACATTCATCTAAAAACCTCACAGCCAGTAACAAACATCGACATTGATCCCACTGGATAGCATTACCAACGTACCAGGATTGTTAATTCCATATTTAAAAAATAAAGGTTCGAGTAATCAAATTAGAAAAGGTCTATACTTTTGATTAACAAAAAGCAGTATGTTAGTAATACAGTTTTGCCTTTATTTCATAATCTACCATATTCCCAAGACCCTAAACAACTCAACAGGACTCAAAAGTACTGCTAACATTTTGTTTTAGCCGCTGGTTTTATATAAAGTGAGCACTCAACCTTCTCCACAATCTTATTGTACAAACTCAGGCCTCGGTTTTCCCAATTCATTAAAGATATCTTGGCCATCCTTCACTTCCTACAAACCTTTAGTTAGCCATTTCCCCCCTCTAATGATAAATAAGTAGGCATCTCACTGGCAGGTAGCCCATCAGTTCCCGATCAGGACCCTTCCGCAATAGAAGATGGATAAAATTCTCTTTAGAGGCAACTCTGGCAATTGCTTATTGTGATCCATTTACCATGTGCTGAAGACAAGACAAGACTTGATCTGGTGCCTGGATGTTCACAATACATTGCTGAGAAAGGAGTTGCCTTGCAGCAATTTCAAGATATTTGCCAAACCTTAGTCTCAAAAACTTTGAACTGGTGAAGCATTTTCCGATGGAGTGGAGCCACTTTAGCTTAATAAACTCTTGGAATGGACTGCTGAGAAGAACCCCAAAGAAACAATTGAACCTTTTCAGCCTACTAAAGCTTTATGTTCTACTTATAATAAATGTTTAGCTCCAGTACCACTGGCTGGCGGCCATATACAACTAACGGAATAATTATATATCTTACAACTTTGAGGAATCAAATCTCCAAAAATTATCAGATTTTCTAGTTGAAAAGGCAGTTTACTTCATTATTTTTGTGAGTTTATGGCTAAATTATTTGCCTTGACATAAAAACACGAAGCATAAAATTGAATTTGGGGGCCCCTTTGCAATCGGTTTAATGTAACTGCTTCATTAGAACTTTAATATAAAGTATGTGTGCTCTTAGCTCTATTATTAGGAGGGTATCTGCCAGAGATTCTGGAGCCAATTGGCCAACTTTGGCCTTTATCCAGTGCAGGTTTCTAATCTCGCTTCTTCGAAAGGGTAGCAACTTTAACCTGTTTGTATTCAATTTAAACCGTTAACAGGCCTGTCTGCTATGTGAAGTACAGACTTGACGTTAATAACTAACCCGAATAGATGCCTTTTGTTTTCCTTTACATACATTGCCATCAAAAACACGAAAGGAGATGAGAGGAATGCATGCAAGTAGTCCAACCACTGGCAATTGCTCAAGGTAGGGTAAAAAAACTGTTATTTGCCCACCTTGCCACTTCAGTTTACACCCAGTCATATACTGCCTTGATCCTGTTCCAGCAGGAACAACCCTGCCCGAACTGCCAAACCAGGCCCTCTCTGAACCGAACGCAAGCAACCCAAGACTGGTTTCAGCATATTTGGGCCTATTTACTCAAGTGGAGCTTGGTTCCAGTGGCATGGTTGGCAAAACAAATGATGGGTTTGAATGCTACCCCTAGTGTTTGCCAGTAGCTAGATTATTTGCAAGCATCCCTCCAGTCACCTTTTGTGTGTATGCTATAACGCCCTAACTGACCAAGTGTATGCCCAGACTTGTGTCCTGTGCTCACTGTGCCATGGGAACCAAACTGCATCTGACTGTAGAGGCCCTAATAAACTGAAACTGGTGTTGGGTTGCTTGTGTTCTGGTTCAGACATGACTTGGCAGTTTGGGTTGGTCGGTTTCCATTGGAGAAGAGCCAAGGCCGATTTGCAAATGGCTGGCTTTAATCTGAGGTGGCAAGGTAGGCAAAAAGAATGGGTTGGTATCCTACCCAGATCGATTGCCAGTCGTTAGACTATTTGAAAGCATTCTTTCCATCACATTTTGTGTGTTTGATACATTGATCTCAACCAAGATAAAGTAAATCAGTGGTCCTTTGGTGTCGACTGTTGTGCATGCGGCCCGAAGATGTTTTCCACACTTGATGCAGCTGCCTTTAGCAACACTTTACTATACCCATGCTGAGCAAACATCGTACCTGAAATGATCCACCTGGTTGACCACAAAGATGCGATGTCGAATCTTCTTCTTGGTCAAGTATTCATGCATGTGGGGCACAAAGCTCAGAAGCTCCTCAAAACGTTCCCTGAACGGCACCACAAGTGCCAGTTTGTGGGGGCCCCAGGAGGAATCATCCTCAGAGATGACAATGTGTTCATGGGGGCAGGGTTTTGGATCCATAGCCTGAGTTTCCTGAGCTCGCCGGCTAACATCAGAGGAGCAGCTAAACTGAAGCCACAGCATGGATATGAAGGCCAGGAACAGGCAGAGAAAGAACAGCCTTAGAATGGTGAATTTTCGAGACAGCATCCCCATGAGGCGGTGCGACCTGCATTAAAAACAAAATGGCCAGTTATGTGATGGTTGAGGTCAACTGTGGAATCAAAGAAGTCTACAATGGTAAAACCACACAGATGCAGTCATCACCCAAGGAGCACTGAATACACACATACGGATGATTCACATACAGAAATGTCTTTCACTGTATGCACGCACTCACACGTTATAATAGAGGCACAGCTTTAAAAAAAAACATGGACAAGACACAGATGGATCACTGTCCACATACAATAAAAACACACGTAATGCCAAAGGCATTAACTGCACAAAAATGGACGCAGTAATGATGCAGAGGTAATATTCTGCATAGAAAAAGACACCAAAGTCATCCAAGGTCCACCAATTTCACTAAAATGTTGTACAGACACAGAAGTCATAACTGGCACTAAACTACACACAGACGCACCAGTCATACAATAGAAGGTTACTGTCTGCAGACATGGGGAAAAAAAACAATGACCGATGGCCCCTCTATTTTTTTCTTAAACTGAGTTTAATAAACGTTATGCAATACATTTAATATACCGCATACGATTAGCCTTTAAAAAGAAAAACACATCTTTTTGCACATAGTAAAACTATTTAAAAAACTGGCGAAGACAACAAGATCTGCCCTTCACGTATGGCCACAGGGCTGCTGGCTATGGTGCATGCATGGTGGCCATCTCATAATGCTTATTCTTAAATGTCATGAAAAAGCATTTCTAGATGATTATTTTGCAGATGCATGTGTGCATATGCAAGGTGATCATATTGGAATATTTTTTCTTAGAGCTTAAGAAAAAGCAAGGTCGCCTTGCATTTGCATGTCCTGCATCACATGGCAGCCTACTTGGAAGGCTATCATATAGTGTAATAAAACAGTCTCCGGTTTCTTCATTGTTGCATATGCACAAAAAGGGGGGTGATACTTGGAAAAATGTTTCCATAGTATAACAAAAAGTGTTACAAGATTTCTGCAGATGTGTGCATATGTGGCCATCTTGTAATTGGTGTGTTATTCTGTATTACTAAGTTATCTTTCCAAATGTAGATGGCCATTTTTAATGATAAATTAAGATACGAAATGCACATGGATCCAAGCTAAAAGAGAAGGGAGTAGACCCAAAGCAGTGCAGCTGCTGGACCCTCAAATACCAAAAACAAGTGCAACAGTAGAGAAACGAGCAGCCCAGAAGTAATGTGTAGCTGCCAGACCCTGGAAAGGGAATTAAAAAAAGAAATGCAAAAGATGCAATAACGAGGAGGGCAGGATAGGATAGGCATGGTCAGCAATGAAAGAGGGAATGGGTGGTGGTAAGAAGCAGGAGGGATAAAGAGTGAGGAGAACCGTGTGAAGCACATGGAGTCTTAAAATACAACTTAAAAAAGAAAGTTCCCCGATATCAGTGGAGTGTTAGACCTGGCACCATTGGCGTTGGTCTCTCTTCCATGTTTTGCTGTTGCCTCCTGTGTTTTTGCTATATGTTTTGCTGGTCTAGATACTTTGGGCGCTGTTCAGTGCCACAGTGCAAGTGCTCCCTATGTTAAATTGATGTAACAGATTAATGACTCCATGATTGGCTTATTTGGTTTACTTGTCAGGCCCTAGTCCAGTGCACTCTGTGTGCCAAGGGCTTGTAAATCAAATGCTGCTGGTGGGCTTGCAGCACTGATTGTGCCACATACCGGAGCAGCTTGTAACCTATGGCTCAGGCCTGCCATTGCAGAGCCTGTGTGCAGCCTGGGGCTGCCTTGTCGACTTGGCAAGTGCACCCACTTGCCAGTCCCTAAACCTTCCCATTTCTGCATGTTAGTCACCCCTAAGGTAGGCCCAAGGCCAGGGTGCATTGTATGTGAAAGTTAGGACATGCCCTGATGTGTCTAGCATGTCCTGGTAGTGAATTACAGCAAATTTCGTTTTTCACTATTACAAGGCTACCTGTTCCCATAGGCCAGAATGGGTGGTTTGATTATAACATCTTATAACCCTAACTGACTCAGGGAACTAGGTAGAAGTTCAGGTTTAGTATGCCTGAACTCAGAATGATAAAATACATCTTTTAGTGAAGTTGGTTTTAACATTCTGTGTTTGAAAATACCACTTTTAGAAAGTAGGTGTTTTCTTGCCTAACCATCCAAGCCTGCCTCTGCTAGGTTGTGTATTCCTTGTCTGGTTTGTGAGTCACAGGGGCTGGGGTGGCTCCAGGAGACAGGGTGAGTCAGCACAAGGCTGAATAGACCTATCTGCATGAGGAGTGGTGGGAGGAGCAGCACCTGGGCCGGAATAGGTCGCTGCCTGCCTTTCACAATGCTGGCTCCATCTCCTGTGGTGTGTCTGATGACCCAGGCACACACTGACAAAGGAAAAAGTTGTGCACTGGCAGAATGCACCCAGAACAGGTTTGGACTAGGTACAGAG
This sequence comes from Lissotriton helveticus, assembly GCF_964261635.1. Lineage (NCBI taxonomy): Eukaryota > Metazoa > Chordata > Amphibia > Caudata > Salamandridae > Lissotriton > Lissotriton helveticus. Next base: position 589,403,661 of record NC_136068.1, read on the forward strand.
ACTCTCTAAAAAGGGGGACCCAGACCTCAGAACATTAGATTACTTCTGGGAATCAAGACGACCTTTTGCTGAGGAGAAGAACCAGAGAAGCTGAAGGAGGAGACTACCCCTGTGCTGTGTGTTTGGGGGTTGGCCTGCAATGGTTACTTCATTGCCAAAGAAAGGAGAAAAAGGACTGAGTATGCTTTCATCATCTTGAAGAAGAATCTCCAAGGGCTTGAACTGTGCTTGCCTCCTTCTTGAAGTCTCAGGAATACAAGACTTCACCCCCAGCTCCCCTCTGAATTCTCTTGCTGGTAATTGAAGTGCCTGCTGTTGTGCTGGGCCTTCTGAGAGACTGCGTGTCGCTGGGAGATGGAAGCGCTGCTCAATGACGAGAAGCGCGTCGCCGTCGTATCGCCGAATAAGCGTGCCGCCGCTGTCACCATCACATCGCTGAAGCGCGTCACATCACCGGAGAAGTGTGTCACTGCCAGAGAGGTCGCTGTCGCATCACCGGAGAAGTGTGTCACAGGGCCTGTCGCGGCTCAGAAGATCATCGAGTCGTCGTACGGCCATCGGGCGTGCACGCATCGAATCTACGTTGTCGCACCATAACCAAGACACCATTTTGTTGCATCGCACCAGAGCATCATCGCAACGGATCGCAGTAAGAAACCGCGCATCACCTCCCCACACAGTAAGTAAGCGAGCATCAACTCCCCTGCGCAGCAGTAAGGAACCGACACATCCACTCCCCTGAGTGTAAGGAACTGATGCATCACCTTCCCTTCGACCCTTTTGATTGTTTTGCGTTACGCATCCCAGGTACTGTGAGAGTAAAGTGTCGCATTTACAATCTAAAGTGAACTAAGCTATTTCCACCATTTTAAAGACTTTTTTGGATTACCGTATTGTGGATTTTTGTTGTTTGGTCTTGTGTCAAGTCTAGTAAAGATTACTTATTTTTCTAAACCTGTGTGGTGTCCATCTGTAGTGTTTTCACTGTATTACTCTATGTGTTCACAAATGCTTTACACACTGCCTCTGAGATAATCCTGCCTTCTCGTGCCAAGCTACCAAGGGGGGAAGCAGGGGTTATTTTGGAAGTGTGGCCTCTTACCCGGACTAGAAACAAGGGTCTCTATTTGGTCAAAGGTACCTACCTCTGCCAACTAGAGACCCCCAAATCTAACATGGAGGAAGGCTACAATGAATCCATTCAAGACACCGATACACAAGCTTTGCTGCAGTGGTGGGACAAAAGCAAAAAGAGGAAAGAAAGCCACTGAACTCAGCTAGCCAAGAAAGCCAAACAATCAAACAAATGCTGGTGGACTGAAAACCCCTCACTATGTGCTTCATCATTTAGAATAGGTCTTACGGTGTCAGTAGGTAAAAACAAATAAAAGTTTTAGAAGAAATATGCTACAGTACAATTGATATTTCATTAGGTTTCATTCACTTCTGCAAAGGGCGGTCTATTTTCAACACAGGTACAAGTAAGATATCCATCGGAATGCTTTGATGACTCAGAAATGCAGATGAATTAGAGATAACCTGAAGTAAGTAGCAAACGTGATAGCTGAACACTACACTACATTTTCAAAACAAAAACTGACAAAGCCAATAAGCCTCACATTTGGGATCGATTGGCTTAGTCAATGGTTTTTAGCTGTGCAGCATGGCTAAATAAACAAGCATTGGAAATGCAATAAGTCTCGCATTAGGAAAGTTTGAGCTATTGGTCTTATAAATTACATTTTTTTTTTATTTATGTATTTGTTAAAATAGCTAAATTAATAGCTCTGTCATTTACAATGCCAATAGTTATAACTTTCGCAAATGTGACACCTATAGCATTTGTAATGCAACATGTTTTTTATTTACGTGATTTAGATGTATTAATATTACAAATAACAATGGTTTTTATTTTTTTTGTTAAATTGTTAAATACTGTATTTAATTTGTAATGGCAATAGCTTAAACTTTTGTAAATAACTTTTGTGAAGATTATATTCAGTGTTTTTTATTGTGACGAAAATCCAAGAACAGAAGTGAAATATTAACATCTTTTTTGTGATTTGTAATAAGGCTTGAAAGCTTGAAAACAGCTTGAAACAGTGTCGCCTGTCGTGAACTGAGGGCTATAACTCACTGTGTAATGCACTATGTAAAGGCGACCACAAAATACAGAAACTGTGAATTGAACTTTACAGGTTTGAAATTTAAATGATTCCTTTCTGAGGCCGTACATAAATAATTCATATGTGGGAAAGAAGGGTGGTGGTTGGTGTGGTGTGCATGTATAATAGAGATTGTTTGGAATGAATACCGGGAACGCAGCAATTAATTTGAACCGGTGGTTTCCAGGGCTCAGTACGGGCACTTTATTCTCAGTGTCGTCGCTAATGACAGTTCACACATGGTGGCGCTGTCTGTTTAATTATAAGATGAGAGCAACAACAGTATTTAATAATTCAAAATACATTGAAAATGGCAATTGAGACTATTCCATGCCATTCGTATTGGGAGTCCTGGAATAGTTTGAATTGTTACACTTGTAACATTGCAATGTGTTGTAGTTGTACTGGTACTTTTATTGGCAGTGCAGGCTGCAGTGGCATCCAAAGAAGGGCCCTGACACTTACTTTTTTTTCAAATATAAATTACGCACTAGTTTCAATAACAATATAGAATTATGCAGAAAAGGAGGCATCTGTGTAAATTTAAGATGATACAGGGGAAGCAGCGAGGAGAGTGCTCTGATTGTGGAAAACAAGCAGCAAGGAGAGAGAGAGAGAGAGAGAGAAAGAGAGGGAGTGGGGGAGAGAGAAAGAGAGAGTGGGAAAGAAAGAAAGAGAGAGAGTGGGAGAGAGAGAGAGTGGGAGAAAGAGAGAGTGGGAGAAAGAGAGAGAGTGTGAGAGAGAGCCAGTGGGAGAGTGGGAAAGAGAAAAAGAGAGAGAGAGTGGGAGAGAGAGAGAGAGAGAGAAAGACAGAGTGGGAGAAAGAGAGTGAGAGAGGGAGAGTGGGAGAGAAAGAAAGAGAGAGTTTGGGAGACAGGGAGAGAAAGAGAGGGAGAGAGAGAGAAAGAGAGAGTGGGAGAAAGAGAGAGTGGGAGAAAGAGAGAGAGTGAGAGAAAGAGAGACAGTGGGAGGGAGAAAAAGAGAGAGGGAGTGGGAGAAAGAGAAAGACAGAGAGTGGGAGAAAGAGAGGGAGAGTGGGTCAGGGAGAAAGAGAGGGAGAGTGGGTCAGAGAGAAAGAAAGAGAGGTTGCAAGGGAGAGAAAATGAGAGAGTGGGAGAGAGAGAGAGAAAGAGAGAGGGTGGGAGGGAGAGATCGAGGAAGAGAGAGTGAGAGAGAGAGAAAGAGAGAGAGTGGGAGAGAGAGAGTGGGAGAAAGAGAGAGAGTGAGAGAGAGAGAGAAAGAGAGAGGGTGGGAGGGAGAGAGCGAGGACCCTTTGATCGCTGGTGCACGGGAGTATCAGATCTGAGCTGAGACTTTACTCTGGAATATATTTGTTCATTTTGTCCCGGTTTTTAGATCCCGATCTTTACATTCAGATATAATTACAGCAATATTTCATGCACTTTGTCTCCGCACTTCAAGGATAGCAGTGGTGATTTGATGCATCTGATATTTGATGGCACTTTTTATTCAGATGGTTCCAGGAGACGACGTTGGTATTATGTGTGATTTCTTCTAATTTTGAACAGGGGTCGCATCGCACTAATCCCGGTCTCAGAGATGAGGAGAACCTCAGGTATCTGACCGGTGACAAGATCATTCATGAGTGAACTATCGGTTCTGAGACATAGAACAGAAGGAGAGCCAAGATAGCGCTGTTGGTCAGAGTGCACGGGTGCATTTGAACGGCGCTATGCACAGGGCATGGCCGTGCCTGTGAAAGATGACAAACAGGTGACAAGATCATTCATGAGTGAACTATCGGTTCTGAGACATAGAACAGAAGGAGAGCCAAGATAGCGCTGTTGGTCAGAGTGCACGGGTGCATTTGAACGGCGCTATGAGCAGGGCATGGCCGTGCCTGTGAAAGATGACAAACAAGCAGATCATAGATGGAATCGAAGCTGTACCGAGGTGGGGGCTAAAGGAAACCAAAAGAAGTGAACAGTTGCAAAGGGACAACAAATACACTCAGATGAAGGGCAGGGCGACAAACAAGAAAGGAAACAAGACGGAGGGCATTGCTGTGGGGAGGGGGGGAGGAGAAATGCACAAGGCGGGCAGGGGAGGGGGCGGAGCGGGGAGAGCGGCATGAGGGTGTGAACCAGCCGGGGCCTTTGAAGTGAAGCTAAGCTTCACTTCAAAGGTGTGGGAGGAGTGTGGCTTTGGGAACAGATGGCGATTTGATGATGTGCACGCGCATTTTAGGTCAATGCGCTTGCGCATTGACCTAAAAGCGCACGGGCACAGCACCAAATCGCCACAGTTAGTTAAACTTTGTTTAAAGCCCTATAGTCTCGCTTCTCTCAAGGCGCATGCGCATTGATAGGTCACGAGACCTAAAAAACAAAAAGCCTATTGCATACTTTTGTAGATGCACACCTACAAAAGGACACAGGCACTTTTTCATATTTGCCCTTAAAGCTCACAGTGCAGAGAGGGGTTAGAGATGTACTCTAAGGAGACAGATGGAAAACACATGCACTCTTCTAGAGTGCTTAAATCAAAGAGAATTAAGTGCTTAACTGTGTGTATGGCCTGCCTTTTCCAGATTACATCAGTACACATGTCTCGTCTGGGTGTCACTCTCTCTCTCTGTCAGGGTTGCAGAGGCCATCTTGGAATTCTCCGACTACTTTGACAGTCCGGGACATGAGGATAATTCACAGAATAAAGGTCTGGCTGATCCAGGTAAGGGCTTGGTCATCCCTTTTGGTATCCGATTCCTTATTGGATTCCATGAACACCAAGTGTAAGGACTAAGACCATAAACAAGCGGCATCAGAGGTGGATTCTATCCACATACTTCTGCTACTGGTACTAGCTGCTGCACCAAGAAACCAGGATTCCAACCGACCCAGCACCAGAGACTGTAATTTGGCAAAGGGGCCTTGAGAAACTGTTCTGACTGTCTCCAATACAGGTGCAAATTAAATACAACACCGTCATTAGGCGAGTAGCAGGGAAATTAGGAATATAGGAAAGTTAGGAATGTACAAAAATGTGTGGACCAACAAACTAAAAACATGTTACAGAAAAGGCTACAACAAACTGATCCATTAGTTGTGGCAAGAGAACAAGTGAAAGCTAAAATTATTCCCTTGGTGGAGAATTTTTGTTTGACCTACAGCAAGCACTCAGATCTAGAAGTATTGGATTGTCAGAAAATACCGAGTGTTATCAGCTGGGTAATGTTTAAATTAGAGATAACCTGAAGTAAGTAGCAAACGTGATAGCTGAACACTACATTACCTTTTCAAAACAAAGACTGACAAAGCCAATAAGCCTCACATTTGGGATCTATTGGCTTTGTCAATGGTTTTTAGCTGTGCAGCATGGCTAAATTAAAAAACAAAAAGCCTATTGCATACTTTTGTAGATGCACACCTACAAAATGACACAGGCACTTTTTCATATTTGCCCTTAAAGCTCACAGCGCAGAGAGGGGTTAGAGATGTACTCTAAGGAGACAGATGGAAAACACATGCACTCTTCTAGAGTGCTTAAATCAAAGAGAATTAAGTAGCGCTTGAAAAAGCGAGCAGTGTAAGGACACAGTAAGGCATACATGCTCCACGGGAGGGACAAATACAAGAAGAGAGAGGAAAGCCCTCACTCACTAACGAATATGAAACAAACAGATAAAAGTGACAATGAGGCCAACCAATGGTAAGCAATGGGCAGGCTCTAATTCCATTGTAAGCCAACAACACATCTTGCAACAGATAACACATGCGTTGTCTAATAGGCAAGACCTAAAGATCAGGGTTGAGAGGCCTGAGCGCATTAAAATGATTAAATGAATGTTGACAAAAAATAAGGAGTCTTTTTGACTTCTAGTTCCTATCTCCATTTAGCGTGAAGAGGTTATGCTATCGAGTACAAGGTTTTGCTTTCCAGACATCTCACCGGCAATTAGGAATGCCCTCAGATAGGAATAGACCACAACAAGTTAAGGAAATGACTCCGAATATATCTTTTCACCTTTACTGTTTTTAGGGGTAGACCATATTTCAGTCAAATCACATGCTACAAAAACCTGTTACAGATACATTAATAGGAATCCAAAGTAAGGTTGTCATTTGACAGTGGACTCAGAGTGAAAAGCTCCAAGTTCATTTGAAGGGTGGAGGTGAAAGAAGGTAAGCAGCCCACATGGCAGGTCCGCACACCTGTCAGCTGTAGCCAAGCCAGTGGAGACAACATGCTCTCAGAACTCGATGAAATGCACATACACCATCTCAGAACCAAACAACATCAGTGGCAGAACCACCTGTAATGCTGTTACATGCACTACATCGCAATGACAAAGCCACCGGCACAACAAACACCCCTCATCTTTGCATACATGCACGGGTTAGTGGTAAGCTGCAAGACAGTGTCCTCTATCCTGTATGGTAATAACCCAAATTCCTCAGCAATCAGTGAGTGGGCCAAGGCGTGCATTGAAACCTCTACTCATGAAACCCAACACACATTAGACCAACAGTGACCTTCACTATTAGACAGCACAACGAAATTAGTGATACAGGCACACAAGCACGGGTTGAGATATAAAGTAATGGATTCTTATGTTCCCCCACCCCTAGAGAGCAGCCATCATGTAGGCTAACTCATTCCCTTGGCTACTAACAATCAAACACCGCTGGGGGTTCCTTGAAACGGAATATTGTGCTTCACAACCATGTATTATAAGAAAACTTAACACTATACATTAACAAAAATTATTTTCTAATGCTACAAAGAGAAAGCAGAAAGGAAGGAAGCACGGTCAAGAGAAGCCATGGAGGGGAAAAAACTGTTTCTCACCAAAGCAAGCCGCCAACCTCTTCTGACTGGAAAGCAGCTGAGAACGTCCGTACAGCTCAAACGTGATTCTTTCGAAACAAACTGGCCTGGCCCTATCCTGGGTAAATCTGTTAGAAGCTAGAACCCTGTTCCACCAGAAGAGCACACACAAAGTGGCATGGCAACTTCGCTGTATCCTTTGCTATACTTAAGCAACTTTTCAGGTGACAATGCAAACACTGGATGAAGAACAGGCTGAAAGCAAGTAAAGCCTGAAAAACAAGATTCATGGACTGTCTATTCACACCTTTCACAATGAGAAGTACATTGACGTGACCTTTAAAATACACAAAAGAACGTCAACTAGTTCAAAACCTCACTATGTGTATATCAGCTGACTAGACCGCAGACCTGCAACAATTTCAGTCCTCAAAAACACTGGCTTCCCATCCCCAGAAAGATGGAGTTTGGGGTCTTGCGTAGGACTGTCAGGCATCCGCTTCTAAGCATGTATGTTTTTTGCAAACCTGGACAGAAAGAGAAGCAGTGTAGGCAAAAACTAATACGTACAATGTTTTTTCTGATCAGAAAAAGGGTGGGAAGTTGGATTTGAGGGGGAAGTGTGTTCCAAAACCACAGAGGAACACCTATGTTCTATCGCCACTAATCTTAAAGGTGGCACCTTACAAAGTTTAGGCTCAGCTAAGTGTGGAACCTACTCATGACTGGTGTTATTATGTGCTGAATACAAATAGACACATTGCCAGTCCACCTTTATAACGATGGCACAGTAGATTACAAATTAACTTGCCTTATTAGACAACCAATGCAGTAATATTAGCAGAGGTCCGATGGTCAGGTGACTGCCTAGTTGATGCACTCTATGCCACCAAAATGCGAGGATGTGGCAAAACTGGTATGAGGAAAAGCCAGCATACGTGGCATTTGCATGATCCTGTTTGAAAAGGAGCAGTGATCCGATAATGGATTAATTGAGTTCTTGTGGCATGATAAGCACCAGTTGTAGCATGGTTAGAAAAAGCTGATGCGCAGATGAGAAAACTGAACTCTACCCAACGGATGTGTGAAATCATCCACAGCACATCAGCTCGTAAGGCCTAAGACTGTTTATCTTGCTGTCCATTATGTACTAACGTGTTTTTTTTTTTTGGGGGGGGGGGGTTTATACAATCCACATTTCTTTAACAACCCTTTGGTTGTGAAGGGTCACTAAGGTAATTGCATAACGTACAATTCCTGTTCTTAGGAAAAACAGGATTTGGAGGTGCATACTGCAAGCATACACAATAAATGTGGAATTATACTAAATACAGCTATTCACAAATAATAAAATACAAGTAAATATAGATACAATGAGCAAACATGAAATATGAATAAATAAAACTGAAATTGTAACAAACAACGCCCTAATATGAACCCTGTCAATAATACCTCCTTGTCTCTTCTATCTGTCCCCAAGATTAATAACACCCTGCATTCCACAAGAAGTGGTTACAATATATATGCTTTGATAAATGTCACCTCTAACCAGGCACAAGGCTGCCTTTTCAGACTGTCACGGTACAGCATTTCAAAGAAATGCTCATAAATAAAGACTTATTAGCATCTTCATTTGGTCTCCATTTGTTTAAGCCAACAACCACAAATATGTATTTCCACCCATTAGCTTCTGGACTAAACGAAATAGGAGCAACTGGTTTAATTCACACCACAGTGGCAGCCTGGAGCCCTGGGTGGATAAGCAGGTTGCTCCCCTTGTGTATTTAACTCTCCTGCAGTAGCGAAGTCAAGGATTCAAGGCCTACTCTTGAACTCAATACAGTGTGTCACAGTAAATCACAGACACTAATCTGAGACACGAAAAATACAATGTGGCAATCTTGCTATGATATATATGACTCTCTGCTTCAGTGGTCTCAGGATTTAACACCAAATAAGGTCAGCAGGATGAAGACGCAGCTGTACAGTTTTAAAATTCGAAACCCCTAGCCTTCAAAAAAACACTCACCATCCAAATAATCTAGGTAAGGTCAACGGCACTGCTTTGAGGTTGCCAAGAGTCTCTGTGTCCAAATCAATAGAAATAGATTTCAGCAATCAGTATCCAGACAGGGCACACTGTTTTTTCAAGGCCAGTTAAGGTCTCCACTGGTCTCCAGCTTTTGCTGTGAGAAAAAGCAGCTGGTCAGTCGGTGCAAAAGAAGCACTTGGTAAACTACTGATTTCTCCCATAGGTAGCCATCTTTGAGGGCAAGTATCTCAAAAACTACTGGTCGCTGACTAAATCATCTAGTGTTGAAGGTAGGTCTTTGCCACTAAGTGCATCCCTGGGCCGCAAGGCTTCAACAATTAACAGTGGGATGTGGACTTCAGGATTAGGGACAAATCTCACCTCAAAATATAATCCCCACAAAGTAAAGGCTAGAGATGCTTCAACCCGTTCTGGGATGCCAAGTTTCAACTATGATCTGCCCCCTGCCTGGGAATTGAAGGCTCCTCTAGTTCTGTCTAGAGCCGGTAGGAGCAGCTGGGGCACAGAATGAGTATGGCCAGGTTTGTGGGGGTGGGGGTTGGAAAAGGGTGTTGGGTTGGTGAAGGATCAGGGTTACTGGTAATATCTCAGGTCACCGACTGTCATTAAGCAAACAGACCATACTTGTCTTTGATCTTGGTATTCTATTCATCTTTATACAGGGATCTTTTGCACCAGGGCAGTCTTGGTAACTTGAGAACCCCTATCATTATTTCAGTCACCTGGGCATAGTCAGACCCTACAAGTCCAATCTTCACAGGGCCGTCCTGCTCCTTCTTCTGGAGGGCGGTGCACAAAGTACCTTAGGGATTGCTTCTTGTACTTAACCCAAGGAAGAGTAACTACCTGCATAGGTTCATTAACTAGCACTGTTGCAGCCTAAAATGAAGTGAATGGTATTCTTGGTGCCCAATTGATGTACGAGATGCTGGCTCTAAGCCACTATTGACCCTCCTTTGGTAGCCAAAGCAAGAAGCCTGAGCCAACCAAAGGTCTACTGCTTTTCCAGATTCAAAGCCTTCGGCCAGTTCATGAGAAGGGTTTCTTCCTTCTTTGTGGCCAGTGTTTGACGGCTTCTGGGGTAGGGCGTTCAAGGTCAGAGCAGTTAGAACTGCTTAGTGTGTTTTATTGATCCAAGACAGGCAGAAATGAATAGAGAGCCCCCATTGCTGTGCAGCAGCCAGCAAACCTACCATGAGACTAGTTGGAGGGGGGAGGCAGAGAACGGTAGGCCATTGGTGGGTGAGAGGAATCCTTAGGGAAATATAAGACTCTGTGTGGGACTTGGGATTCCTAATTTTAAAAAAAAAATGGAATAGGTTACTTTTTCAACACATCGAGGAACTGTCAATATTGCTGAGTACAGCTTAAGTATATATGACTTGTAATCTTTCTTTTAATTATCATAAGGAAGAATCGGATCTTTTGAAAAAAGATAGAACAGCAGTAATCGCACTAGATGTTGCTTTCTATTTTAGTTGAATGCCATTTCATTTAATCTTAGTGGTAGTAGTGTTTTAGAGGACCATGGCAGACCTTTTTAAATAATAGAGTGGAGCCCATATTTCAGGCGAATATCCTGAATTATAGGGCATCATAGAGGAAACATAACCGCTTCAAAACATTCTGCACCTTCTGCTATGTGAAAGAGGAATAACTTTACGCAAGTGAAAATGAAAGGTTTTATTTCTTCCACAGATTACTTAGGGCGCAGTAAAACAAGAAGCTGAAAATCTCAATAAGGATTAAGTGGATATCATCTTTCTAAAAAAAGGTTGAGGATGTTGTAGCCAAAATACAATCTGATCTGTTTACAAAATGATTGCCCCATTGGAGTCAATAAAAGAAATTCTACTTCAAGGGAACAATATTTTTGTATTCCATATTTCGGAAACGATATTTCTTTCGGAGATCAACTGTTTATATTCAATGCGATGCCTCAGTGTCTTCACCACATTGAGAGTGGCTAGACATCCTCAGCTGTCATAAAACTGGTGGAGCCAGAAACATTGAAGAAGCCCTTACCTTCCGGAAGGCTGGCGTTGAAGTGTACTATCTCGACAAACAGCAGGGTAGAATTCGTACATGTTCATAGTTACCCTGCAACAAAACCCCTCTAGGGCTTCGGTGAAGGGAAGGGGAACAGTACACAAGAGAGGCTCTACATTTGAATTAAGTGCGACTATAAGGTCAGCTCACCCTCGTCTCCTAAGAGGCATTAGGAGGCCTGTTCAGGGATTTATACCCAATGACCAGAGAGTAGAACATCTGTATGTATGCAGGGGTATGTGCACGCCAATTCAATAAAACTACAAATTATAAATTACAACTGGATTCATAGAAAATTGATAGGGATCTAAGATATTGCATTGCTCTTTAAAATTATTATGTTATTCGATGATCGATGTAGAGTGTTGTTTAGTGTGTAATTAGGCTGTAGTTTTTTATGCTTATGGTTTCATTAGGAGCTCAAACTCAATACATTATTAACTTTTGGAAATCTTTGACCATGAGGCTTAAGAAATACAACTTTTAGACCCTTTTGAAACCGGATGTGAAAAGAGCATCGTCCCCCACGATGTTTGGAGGAGGCGCGGTTCTGTTTGTCTGTAGAGAGAACTTCAATCACTTAAATTCCTCTATTAGGGAAAAATATTTATGCCCCACTGTTCTCCTTCCAGTGCCACTAGACATGCCCATATGGACTAGGCTTGATGTTCTAGGTTATACATGTTCATGATTACTTTGTACACTACACAATCAAACGTATCCTTACACAACTCGTGTGACAAGCAAGCAGAGGAGAGGGTAGGTTCTGATTTGAATTAGCCAACATGATTGTTGCCTGCCCCCTCATAATAACGTGCTGTCCAATAAGTCTTTCTCTTACAGGTGCATGGCCATTAACGAGTAATAGGAAGCCCAGGAAGAAAGGGCTAATAGGCGTAAAATGTTCCAGGATATAAGAAGCCAGACCATCCTAAGCAGAGAAGAAAACAATACAACTGGAATAATAGTAGCAACAACAAAAAAACACCTGCAAAGCCAATGATTTGTAAGTGATACAATTTCCTCAAGCTTAAAGAAAGAAACAAAGGGTGCAACCTTGGTAGCAGCCAGGCAAGCGTCCCTCACACACACAACACGTACACAGAGATAGCAGAAGCGCAACCTACCTTTCTCATAGAGTACCACATGCACAGCTGCCATGCACGTCGCATATAATACAGGTAGCAGCAATACAACATGAGTTCGATCACAGATCTATGATCCTACTTTAACATGCATTAGGTTATGGAAGGAGAGGGTAATTGTTTAGATTCCTTGATCCTACAGCAGATTACAGAAGATTGCCCTGCATGAGAGCAAAGGATATTATTCGGATTACGTTTGCCTACCCTGAAATATATAAATGGTATTACTCTATAAACCTGTTTTTGACTGAAGCTTACCCAGCACTGAGTTACGGTTGAGTATATGGACTACTCCCATAAAACATTGTCATTTGTTAGTTTATAAAACAGGGTTACTCTGCTTACTCCACTTTGCATTACATTGAAGTTGGTTTACTTGCCTATATTTCACTGCAAATGAATTGTTCCACTGTCTTTACCCTTTTACTGAATCCTGTGAGATTACTGTGACTGCTTCATGTGCATTTGATTACGGAAAGGGAGAGTGCTTTGGCTACTTTTTATGCACTAGACTGCAACAAAGAGGTACTCGCATTACTTGAGCCTAAATTACAAGTTTCTTGTTTTCCTTGCCTTGGATTACAGAAGAAAATTAATGATTGCTGCACCCAGGATTAGACGGCATTTAACTGACGACTTAAATATGTATTCGATTAACAAGATTACTCTTTTCCCCTGTTCAAAAGCCTTACACTATTGCCTTACTTGTTTTAAGATTACAAACTGCTTTTACAACTTTATAAAAAATAACTTGTTTTTTCATATAGCACCTTATGCAACATTTTGCTATTTCTATGCACTACAAGAAGCTAGTGTTACAGTTACCCAATGTAATGGTACTCAATTTACTGGCTGTGGAAGGATGGAAGGCTGAATCACCTTGATGGGACTCAGCCTTGTGATCGGTTGATCACACTGAGGTCAGTGGCAAGAATATAACCCAAAGTGTGTTATAATGAATGGGTTAACTCAGACTAGTTCACACTACATTTTATCTGAGGATTTTAACGTGAATTCGTTGGTGGAATATTACTCTGGCTAGTTTACCATCTATTGCTTTACAGAACGAGATTAGTCATATTAGCCTACTATGAATTTACTTGCAACAATGGAATTACCTTCGTTCTTTACCCTTTAATTAATCCTATAATAATATAGTTCTACTGCTTTACCCTGCACTATATTCAAGAGTGGAATTGTTTTGCTTCATACAATGGGATTACTTTTATTGCATCACTCTATAGCTGTTGCAATGGTGTACTCCAGTTACTTTACATTATTATTACATTGCAAAAGGAGATCTCTCTGGTTTCTACATAAGAATAAAGGCTTACTTGATTACTTACCCCACACTGGATTAAATTATTACACATCTGCATTCGATTACAGACGGCGACTGCCCGCCTTACATTACAGACCCCACTAATGTTCCGCAAAGAGGTATCAGTGGAAGCTTCAAGCTGCTAGACGTCTTCTTCTCCGGCTGTCAGATTCCTTCTGAAAGTGGTGTGTTTTGGATACTGAGGCAGTAGCCTCATTACTTCACATTCATTTTGAATTTTTTAGTCGCAGTATTGGTTTTCTTATTGATCTTTGACACTTCGTCACAGGTGAAGTTGGTTTACACGGTCAGTAATGTGATGGGCCGCGGATAAACGGGTTTGCAGAAATGTCAGCAAGTTTCTTGATCAGTAGGTTTTCCTTTTGATCATATACTTTGTAGAATTTTTCGTTGAGTTTGCGGAGATGGTCATCCAACATCTCAAAGTCTAGATCTCTGTGGAGGTCTGCTGGCCCTGCGAAGCAAGGAGCACCTGCTGAGATCCGTAAGGCCTTGCTCTGCACTTTCTACAGGTCTTTCCGATACTTCGGATGGTGGGCACTCCATATTGGTGAAGCGTATGTCATTGTTGGTCGAATACAAGCTTCAGGCACACACAAAAACAGCCCTCTGTCTGTGAAATCCCACACAAACACAGCGCGTGTGTAGCACAGTTTAAGTGCAAGCATCCTCATCCAAAAGTCCCTCACCCAACACAAGCACAGCCAGTATTAGTGTAGTTTTCATTCACATGAAGCACATGTTCATTCACGGGGAAAAACTGAGAAAGTTTAACACACACACACGTACCTACCTCTCCCCCTCTAATAAAGAATGGCCAGAAAATCTACAAAAACTTTTCAGATGAGCAGTCAGAAATAAAAACCGGAAACAGGCTATCACGTGCTCCGTTTTAAATCAAAGTCACTTTTGCAACAGTTCTTTTTCTAAACTTCCGGTGTAGTGCATAAGTGCGAGTAACGTTTGTGTCCCAGTGTAAGTGGATTTTGAAATACCAGTATTAATAATTCAAAGGCAAGAATGTCCAACAAAAGAACATTTATTTTTAAGCCTAACTAACACCTGTCTGTATATTTCCCAAGAGTTTTACAAGGGTGATTATAATGCAGACTGATGGCAAATAATATACGTGTTATTATAATAATTTCAAATATTTCTACAAACAATGAATAGCTGGAGTTTTCTGTTAAATGTGCAAGAACGCTGCAGTTTATTGGTAAGTGAACGGCCACTGTTGCACCTTTGCGAAAAACCACAATATAAGGACAGACACTAAAATGACAGTAGTAAACCAGGTGGTCACGGTTATCAGGCCGCATACAGCAGAATCCGTTTGGCGTGCTGGTGCTTATTCTCTATGCAGCACAGTGCATTCTTTCAATGGAGCAGCAAAAAGTAAAGCGTGCCATCCCTGCTTACTCTGGTACTTACTCGTGCGACCCAAGTACAATGGTTTAACCAGAAATTTAAATCACCACCAGATCTAATGGACGGAAATAACCACCAGATTTGATGTGTTCTCTTATCCAACTGTCGAATTAGTTCACTGTACACAAAATTAAATTATCTTTCTTTGAATACTTCACTAGCTAGTGTTGTGTCTTCACGCTCATTGTACAGTTCTATTGGGAACTGAACAATCTGGAAAGAGGCCTTACTTTCGTTTCTGCTTGTGAGTGGAATAGAAGACTTGACCTGGTCCCTAGCAGATATCAAGTCACAGTTCCCTATACTGGACATAGCTTCGAAGTCTATTATTGCTTCGTTTGTAAAAGAATAACTGATGGGGCCAAAAGGTTTGTTCAGAAGCCGGCGGCATCGAAGGTCTGGGTGCCAAATCTGAGGATGTGGCGTAACGGCCTGATCTGCCGACTTTAGCGCTGGGGAACCAGGTTCGAGCCTCGGTGTCGGATCAACATCCTCTGATTCTGGGCCCTTAATGTCCCTGTGCCTACCAAAAATAAATGTGTCCTTGTGTAACTTTACTGGTGCTCCTGTAAAGCGCTCCAATACCTTTCGGTCGAGTTCGCACTATACAAATCTGAAAAAAGAAGAAGAAAAAAAAGAAGCCTGTGTAGTCTAGTTTTCACCTCGTGCCTCTTTAATCAGGCATCTGCCGCTCCCTGCCTCTTTATTTCACTCTAACACCTTCTCGTCATCCCTGCTTTCTCTCTGTCACATCTTTCTTTCCCTCGTTTGTGTTTCTTTCTCTCTTGCTCTCGATCGGAGGTTGTTAAGAAAAAAAAATAAGTGCTAACACCGGCTCAAGTTAAGCACCGATTGCTTCTAAATTTTAGACACAGCAAATTAGGCATGCTAGTGGCACACACCGCGTACACGTGCCGAGCAGACCTTGAAGCAGGGACTACATGCTGCACTGCACACACACAACTTACGTTCTGTCTCCCCGCACCACCGAGACCAAATGTTCATTGCTACTGGCGGCACCAAGCCTGCTGGGCAGGAACAACAGTATGAATCAGTAATAGGTAACTGTCACAGTTTTGCAAGGCCAAATGTTCTCATTTCAAACCGATCATGAAAGGCAAAACGAGGTCCTTAACTCTGCCAAGTACAAAGAAGGTACTCCAATTGCTGTGTACCCAGTGCAAGAAAACTCGAAGTCATTCAGGTCTATCCACCCCTCAGTAATGCGATTGGCCTTAGTTTAATAAGAGGGATAGCAGTTCGCTCTAGCAATCAAACCTGTACAATCTGTGGAATGGCTCAGATGCTGCTACATGTAGTTAATTATACTAAGGCCAAGCACATTACTGAGGTGTGGATAGCCAGGAATGACTAGCTACTCTAGCTGCCCACTGCATCAGTCTTTCTCCCATCACTGGTCCCGCTCGTCTCAGTGATCTTGGGAGCAATGACCTTAGAGAGGAAAGTCAGAACTCAAGATACAGAGATGTTGCAGGTGTATCTTCAAATATGGTTTCTATGATTCCAAAACAGTCTAGATTCCCTGTAAAAGAAGCCTGTTTATGTTCCTGGCATCTTTTTTTAATCCTATGTATTGATGACTATCTTCAGTTACATATTTATTGCCTTCTCTAACTCCAATGATGCATGTTCCGGCAACTCCTTAAATACTCTATATTTTTCTGACAGCCACCTACTTATGTATGCTCCTAAAAGGTGCCTCAAAGTCCTCCTTCCCCATGCGCCTCAGTTAAGTACGTTCTAGGGTGTACTCTTCTCCCCATTACACGCCAATACCCCAAATGACAGGATGTCACTGTTTTGAAATTGTGTTTCCCACCTTCACGTCATTCACAGACTCAGATTTTAAAGTGTTTCTTTTATGCACAAAACTCCTTTTCTGACAATGCATAAAGTATGAAATATGAGAACAGGATGAAATTGATAAATTCACCCCAAAGAATTGGGAACTTTAGGAAAAATTACTAAAACATGATCATCCTCCACTGTGATGTCAGTATTAGGCCCAGGTGAAATTTAAATAACGCTGACATAATTTGGCCAATTTAAATAATGCTGGCATAATCTGGCATAATTTGTGTAAAATAAATTATGTGAAATTCCTGAAATTTCACCAGGTGGCATACTTACGCCCCCAATTGTGGCAGAGTTATAGCACAGGCGCAACCATAATGTGAGCAGTTGCTGTTTTCACCTATTGTGTTTTTTCACACTATTTTCTTGAAGCGCAAAATGGACTCTTGTGTGAAAAATCGATGCAAGGACACATTGTTTGCGCTATATGATAACATTATCGGGAAGGTGATCAGTGATTTAGCATCAGAGGAAAGCTGTCAGCAAAGGACTTCCTTTTATGAAATTTCACAAAGGCATGAGGTAAGAAGTAAATATATGTTGCTTATATAGTCACCTGACAATGGAGAGGCTGTTTTTTCTTCCTAAAAACAATGGTTGCTAAGCAGCTCACATCCATGACACAAGTACATGTAAAGAAATAATCTTCTGTCCGCTTGACAGAGAGTAGGGCGAATCATCTAACAGAGAGTGCAAGCAACAGGCCGTTGTCTGGAAGTAGCTCCCTTCAATGAGGAGGGGAAAGATATAAAGTGGACAATGTCAATATGGACACTACAATCATCACGTTTTTACTCAGTTTTATATGCATGGATATTCATTCGTTAACTTACATATTTCTATTGATTGCATTCAACATTCTTCTAGCTACGTTTCTTCTACATAGTTTTCTGCCTGTGGTTTATATTGGTTAGTATTTATTTTTCATTTGGTGTATCATTTAACTTCTGAATTCATTAAAAGATTTAGAGCTATCCACTCACTGCTGCTCCACCGTGTCCTGGTCAATCTTTGGCATCTCCAATGAGGGCCTTGCTTTAGCTCCTGGAAGCCGGGAGAAAACATGTTTTTGTGCCTCTGCTCATCTCAAGGTAATTTGGAAAAGCTGTAGTAGTATGCTCCTAATGTTACATTAACTATGCCATCTTGCTAAGCTACTATAAGCCTGTTTCTAGGGACTGCAAATTGACCTTTCTTCCCCTTTCTTCCTGTATACTGCTTTTCCTCCCTTGTGTAGGTCCTTTCCCTTCTTTGCTGCTGGTTCCTCCCATCTGTCCCTAACCGTAGGCTCCATTGGATCCCCACTCCATGCTGCTCCTCCCAACACCGTTCATTCATTCTCCGCTTCAGTTTGGGCCTTTCATTAGCTACTGGTGGCACTAAGAGAACTTGTCTTTGCAACTTTGCTGACCTCTAGACCATTTGAAAAAGTAGGAGTGGATTGCTTCTCATGCAGTTGTCCTAACAAAAAATAGAAGGAAGGTAAGTCTCTGTTCACCACCTTGTCTCTTTCTTACCCAGAATATAATAATGGCATACTAATAATGAAAGTGGAAGCTGTCTGGGAGGAGATTCTAGAAAGAATCACTTATTAGACCATTTGAAAAAGTGGGAGTGGATTGCTTCTCATGCAGTTGTCCAAACAAAAAATAGAAGGAAGGTAAGTCTCGGTTCACCACCTTGTCTCTTTCTTACCCGGAATATAATAATGGCATACTAATAATGAAAGTGGAAGATGTCTGGGAGGAGATTCTAGAAAGAATCACTTACACCTTCATCACACTGTTAGGCGCTGCGCCCCAAGAAGAGATCAAAAGTACCTCTCTGGTCACTCATGCATGGCACCAAATCTCTTTCCAAATAGGATCACAACAAATACAACACTCTGCCAACCACACACTTCCGCACGGTGCAGCATGCTACTCATTCAAAAACATACTTTGATGACCCACATAGGACTATGAGCCCTGTATAAATGCTACAATACATTTCAATCAAATGCTGCTGTTCTTGGCTACTCAAGTGCCTCATTTACTAAATAAATAGCAACAGAACATAATCCTCACACAATACCAATCCCCTGCTCCTTAAGCTCTATATCATGTAGTACATTCCCTGCACCCAGATCTAACTCTCAACCCGACTACCTGCAGCACATCCCATTGTTTTACTCTCTCCTACATGTTTGCACTTAAAACTACACCACAAGCAAACATGCTACCATGTCAGCCTGCCATGCTTTTGTTCTCCAGCACTGAGCCTGCTTCCCAGATTCCATCTGTCTGCCTCTCCTTAGACCGATTCTAACACAAAACTGCTTCAGCATGGTGGTTTCGTTATGTGTTTTTATAAAGTAAAGTAAATGTCCACGGCTCACTAAACCCCTTAGCAATTTTCCTTACAAGCAGATTTATCTGCATCTTTTGGTTTGTCCACGAAAGTTCGTCTGTGTAACTATTCGTGGACTGGTAGTTGAAGTGGGTGGGATTGGAGGGGCACGACGTGCAATACTTTTTTTAATTTAAGGAAAATAGCTCCCCTACTTTCTGTAAAAAGATAACCATCCTGGGAAGAGTTGAAATGCTTCCTCTGCAGTGTATTGCAGGAAGACTCCTGTGATGAAACCGAAGGCGAGCAGACAGCTAAACAAGCCTTCTTACCAGGGGTCCTGCTTACCTGAAAGAAATGTAAATGTGCACAACGAGTCAATCTGCAAATGTAATGAGAACTCGGAAGATGGCTATTGGCTTTAAATAATGGAATCACTTGACACTTCCTGATGAAAAATTTATTCTTTTTGAGTGGTATTGGAAAAGAGTTAACAGCTGAGCTTTGAAGTGAGTGCTTTTTAAAGGGGCATAACACAGGCTGCAGGGGCCTGTGTTAGTCCCTAATTTTTAGATGAGGGTCTGCTTGTGTGGAGTTCGGGGGGGGGGTGCGTTCACATGCCCACATACAAAGCCATATTTGATAATAGTGGAATTCGGGGACACGCATCTTCAAACCTCGGCTTTACTACAACCACACACCCCTCCAACTACACGTAAAGATCCGCCCATATAATGACTGGACTGCGGGTACTCCGACGCTAGTGTCAGTTCAACGCCAGACAAACACTAGATAGCATGATGTAATCTAGCGCTTTCACCAACAGGACACCATTTTAGTCTTGGCGCGCTATAGTAGGTCAATATCATGCTGTGTGGTGAAGTTAGGGTACTTGCCTGCTGACCTGGGCAGCGGCACACAGCAGTGTACATGTGGAATTCAGAGGGAGGCGTGCAGTGCCGCGTGGCAACCAGTAAATGCACTTATGCATCGATCTGCCACTATCCAGTGCGTTTCCATTACTAAATAATCTACTGGTCTATTCTAACCTGCCATTGTCCGGTGTGATTCACCACTAAACAATATGTAACAGACAAATACAATATCATTGGATCACTTTGACTCAGGTGAGCGAGTGCACCTTGTCCGTAAAGGATGCCCAGATTACGAAAGTGCCACGGGACCGTGCACAATGTAATAAGCGCTATAGAAACAAGAATTTACAATGCAACGGTCTCGCCTTTGCAAAAGTTTGAGCTATTGGCATTGTAAATGACAAACTTTTTATTTATGTGTTGGTTTTGAAAACAGATAAATAAATGGCATTGTCATTTACAATGCCAATAACTTTAGCTCTCGCAAATGCGAGACCTATTGCATTGGCACACACACACACACACACACACACAAACAGAGCCACACACACAGAGCCACACACACAGAGCCACACACACAGAGCCACACACACAGAGCCACACACACAGAGCCACACACACAGAGCCACACACACAGAGCCACACACACAGAGCCACACACACAGAGCCACACACTCAGACCCACACACACAGACCCACACACACAGAGCCACACACACAGAGCCACACACAGAGCCACACACACAGAGCCACACACACAGAGCCACACACACAGAGCCACACACACACACACAGAGCCACACACACACACACACAGAGCCACACACACACACAGAGCCACACACACACACACAGAGCCACACACACACAGAGCCACACACACACAGAGCCACACACACACAGAGCCACACACACACAGAGCCACACACACAGAGCCACACACACAGAGCCACACACACACACACAGAGCCACACACACACACACAGAGCCACACACACACATACACAACTGCCTCACCCACCAAGCTTGGGAGACCGGTTCCGTGGCTCTGCCCCAGCTCTCGGCCACACAGCGGCGGGGGCAGGCTCCCGGGACTCCCAGCAGAAAAGAGGTTAGAGGGCTCGTGGGGGGCGGGGGGAGCAGCGCACCAGGGGTGGTGGAGGAGGGCACCGGGAGTGGTTGAGGGCACCAGGGAGATGAATGATCCAATAGTGAAAGGCCACGCTGGCGGCTGCAGCACCACGAACCCAGGACCATGCGGGAAACCTACATAGCAGAGTCAGTTGGGGCTAACGCTTAGTCCAAGGCCCAATCCAAGCGTGCGACAACCACCAGCAGGCTTCAGCAATGCACGGGCCCTCCCGCTGGTCGTGGCTCGCAGACCGCGGCCCCGCACTTAGGCCCACACCCGCCTCCATAGCTGCAGGCCCAAGCAAGGCCGCGCTCCCACTCACCGCAACCAGCTCCGGCACCACTATCCTCCCGCAGCAGTGAGTAATGCATTGCTCTGCACCCTGCCGATAACACCAGGCCTCCACACTGAGTCCCAGCTCAGTCGGGGTCTCCGCAGCCATTCAGGGACCGCTGGGCGCCCACGAGGCATGTCGCTCAGCAGCACAGCTCCAAAAGTGCAATCTCCATCCGCAGGGCACTGGTCACCGTCCGTCTCCAACTTGCAGCAGGGCAGCGTTGCGGACCGGTTCACCACCGAGAGATGGCAGCCGCCATCTTGCGCCCTCGCAGTCCGAGCACTCCACAGTGGATTTATGCTTGTTGCTGCGGCGTTTGCAGTCTGCAATGCCACCACTCAGCTCAGGGATGTTTCACCTTACAAACCAGCAGGTTTTAGTGCACTGATGCCGCGATTTCAAGTGGATATTTGGCGGATCGAGGATCAGCCCGGCAGAGCTGCACTGAGGCGCAGGTCACGGTATGTGGGGCCTGGAATAGCAAAGGGTCTGCACACGGGCCGATCTCGTTGCAGGCCCCGCAGTCACTTTTCACTTGTGGGCCAAGCAATGCAGGCAATACTTTGCTGGGGACAAACACCGATGGCGCGGCGCGCCAGGAAATCCTAACATCTAAGCCCAGTCCTTTTCAGACTGAGGGGCGTGTTTTTCTTTCTCCCTTCTTCTCCATTGGCTAGAATGTAAACAACGGGCGTGTTTTTGACTTGTTGTTTACCATTCCAGCCAATGGAGAAGAGGGTAGAACAAACTTAAAAAACACACCCCCAATCCGAAAAAGGACGGGGCTTAGATGGAGAGAATGACGACACTGAGATCTCTTCTCTAATGGCTGGCCGTCGTTTAGGAGGCCAGCCAATGGAGAAGAGGGGCGGGGTTTACCCTCGCTACTCAGAGTCATTAAATCTCGCCAGCGAGACTGCACATGTGCGCAGCCTACGCTAGCCGAGACCTAAAAACACATGACATACGTGGGTGGCACGGCCCCACAGGGTAGGCACCCTGGCATCATATCCAAGGGATGGCACGGAGCACCTGTGCTGCTGCTGCAGAGCGTGTCCGGTCTCTGCAGACATATGGCGCTGAGAGGTCGAGAAGCTCTATAGAGAAGCACGTGACATAACAGGAGTGACAATGCCAGCAGGCAGGCACCCTGGCATCCTATACGAGGGATAGCACGGGGCACCTCTGCTTCTGTTCGAGAGCATGTCTGGTCTCTGCTAAAAAAGTACAGCTGAGAGGCAGAGAAGCGCTATAGAAAAAGCCCATGACACAACGTGGGTGGCACGGCCCCGCAGGAGAAGGCACCCTGGCGACCTATTGGAGGGGTGGCACTGGGCATCTCTGCTGCTTCCCGATAGCGTGTCCGGTCTCTGCGGACATATAGCGCTGAGAAGCACTATAGAAAAGCACATGACATAACATGGGTGGCAATGCCCCGCAGGGCAGGCAGCATGGCATCCTATCCGAGGGATGGCACGGCGCACCTCTGCTGCTGCCCAAGAACGTGTCTGAGGTCTGTGGAGAAGCCGCTTCTCGAGACAGACCGACGGAAGAAACCTGTGGCCGTTCAGCTGCTGCCGGCACGGCAGGCGTCCGTTGCCTCCTCTTACAGTCAAACCTGGCTGCGGGTGTTACAGGCTTACCCTAGGAAATGACGGCTCTACACACTGCCTTAATATCCATGCACTGTAAAATCGCCCCGTCTACACTAAACCTTAAAACCAACAAGCGCTTCCGGAATTCTGCAAAGTGCTGTTTGTTTCTCAATGAAGAAAAGATGCAGTAGGTGGGTGGGGGAGGGAGAAACATCCACAGACATGTGGGTTTAATTGAAAGAAAGGAAATGCCAGAGGAAGACAAAATGTGTGTGTTGTTTTTTTCCCTTTACAGAAGCAGCCTTCTTTTAAAGCTGAACGCAGGAGAGTTGCATTCCCAATGTCATTTTGATACCTAGATAGCTAAATGTGGTGCTCTCCCAACGTAATGGGTCGCGGTCTAGGTCATGATGAGTGAATGGAATATTGGGTAACAGTGGGAACATGCATGATTTGGTCTAGTTAACTCAAACAATAGACGCTGCAGCAAAGCCCGCAAGCAATTGTGGTATATCAGCAGCAGGAGCACCGCAATCTTCTAAATAAAGGAGGAGGTTATCAGCATATAGTAATACTGATTGAACTCCATCCGGCAGTCAGATTCTCCAAGACAAGCTCGACGCTCAGAGTTTGGTCACCTGTGCCTCCATCACAAGGGCAAACAAGCATTGAAAATGCAATAGGTCTCGCCTTTGATTAAGTTAAAGCCATTTGCTTTGCTAATGGTATTGTATAGCAAAGCAAATGGGTTTAACTTAATGAAAGGCGAGACCTATTGCATTTTTAATGCTTGTTTTTTTAACCAACTTGGTTTCATTGCGCCTCTGTAGTAGGATGGCCAGATCTGAAGAAGCAACAAAAACCGGGACATTTTGTAAAATTAAAGTAGGACTACAATTTTACATCCCAGGAGCGACATAGAATGACAGCTCTCCTCAACATAAAAACACAGAAGAGGCACTAAGGTAATAAATAAAATTTAATTTCTAAAGCCAGCATCATACCTGTTAATTAAAATGCTTACTTATAAGAGCTGCTAACTAGCACTGCTTAGAACACCCCAAAAAAGTGCCTATTACTGTTTTCAGTCGATACCCTCTAAATACAGGGACATGAGCCAAATTTACCGCAATCTGCCGGGACAGCGGGCGAGAACTGGGACTGTCCGGGCAAATCCAAGACGCCTAGGCACCCTACCCTGTAGCTTCGCCTTAAACAATAATCATGGGCTCAGGTTTCCCATCACACTATGTGATTTTGGTTAATGTGTCACTTTCGACCGTGCTACTCTGCCCCCTATATACGGTAAAGCAATTCCGTTATGCAGTGTGCGTTTATAGTAAATTGATAACACTACCTCCTAAATCTCCTGGCCACGGTATCCTTCCACTCCTTTGCTGCCCGCCTCCCCAGCGCCCCCAGTGCCAGCCCTCACCTTCCATCCCTCGCCATGTCTGCCACCACTCACCTTGCGGGCTCCTGGTAGTGCAGAGCTGCCTTCCTCCGGGACGGGTACATCCTCCTCTCCCTCTTGTGGGGGTAAAATCACAGGGGTCGAAGAGGCCGGGGAGTCATCGTCCCCCCTCCCCCTTAAAAACGATCACCTTAAAAGATCCATCATCCTGTCTGGGTTCTCATCAGCACCAGCGCCGTGGAACACTGCACCCCTCCTCTTGTGTCCGTCTGTCTGTACCTGCCCTCGCTCTCCGGGCCTTGTGGCCCCACCGCCCTGGTCCCTCCTGGTCCCTGGAGTGGACCCCTTGCTGCTCAGTGTGTAGCCTCTCGGCCCCTCAGAGGCTGCGCTCACTCTGCTCCGGTGCCACCTCGACTGCTTCCGGGGGAAACAGAGGCCGCGCAGGAAGGTTCCCACCGGGGGGCGGAGAGGCTGGCTGTACGTGGCGAGGCCGGGGGCAGGGGAAAGACGAGGGCTGTACGGGGGCCTGTGGGGGACAAGGTTAGCATAGAAGCGATTTTTCGCCGGGCGAGAGGACGAGGCTGCCGCGGGGAGGAGGAGAGCCCGAGAGGAAGGATCTTCGACAGAGAGGGGGGGCGGGAGGACGCCCAGCAGAGAGGAAAACTTCGAGGGCTCGGTCTTGTAGAGTGTTTTTAAAGGAGAAACAAGAGTGTTTTATGTATTGATTTATTTTATTTGTTTTTATATATAGCGCGGACGTTACCCGAAGGTGTCAGAGCGCTTCACATTAGGAACCGTAGTGAAACATGAGGAAAAATTACAAGTGAGCATGTTACAAAAGCAAACGTTATGTTGCATAAGGCAATAGTGACAATTGTGCATGTATCAAGAGAAAACAAAGTACAAGAGGTAGCAAACGATACTTTACAAGAGGAAAACAAGTGACGTGTGTATGTTACAAAAGCGTACAAATAGAGGTATAATACTGCGCTAAATGGCAGATACTCAAAACACAAGAACAAACGTTACGTTACATGAGGCAATTGTGGCAAATGTCCATGTATCTAAAGCAAACAAAATACAAGAGGTAGCAAACAGTACATTACAAGAGGGAAAGTGACGTGTGCATGTTACAAAGGAGTGCACAATACAAGTAGAAGTATAATACTACAATAAATGGCAGACTCAAACCACAAGAACACATTGGGAAGGCACTTCTATAGTCTTGTAGAACAGAGTTTCCTATAACGGAAGGACTTCCTTCAGATAATAGAGATGTTGTGAATTAAATTTGTCAGTGTCTTTGAAGGAGGAGAGCTTTGAGGTCAGTTTTGAAGGCCTGGGAAGAGGTGGTGGTCTGGAGCTGAGGCGGAAGTGAGTTCCAGATTCTCACTGCGTTGCCTGAAAAGGGCCGGTGAGTGTCTGAAGAGGGTGAGACGTGCAGAGCGGCGAGAGGGCCGGTTCGTTTACGGGTGGAGGAGCCGCCTTGCAGCGGTTCGGTAAGGGAGGGTCAGACGGAGTGAAAACTGCCGTGGCACGAGCCTGCGTATAACCTGGTGGGTGAACGGTGGCATTGGCCTGGTGCTGTGTTTGTGCATCTCTGGGCTAGAGTCGTGTTTGGAGAACAAATGCTTGCTAAGAGAAGCTTCCTAGAGAACTACGTCCTTCAAACCTCTCTCTTCGTGGTTGTTAGACTCAAACACAGAGGCCCCTCTCGTGCTGCCTAAAGTGCTTACTGGGAGGGTCAGGAGAGGTCAGCCGCAAGCCAGCAGACATTGGGGTAGATACCTTGGCAAATCGACCAGGAGTTCTAACCTATTCAGCCTTTCTACCTTGCAGGTGGTCTCTTGTACCAATGGGAAGGCCTGAGACTGACACTCTAGGAAGAAGAATGCTAGTCTGTGCTTTGACACCTCTATGATACTAATACCAAGGCTGTCAGCTACCAGACCTTCTAGTGAGACTACTAGCCAGATCTCTAAGAAAGCCTAATCAGAATGCACTCAATCTCTGTTCGCTTTATGAGTCTTTTCTGTGGTAACGTTTTGTGGAATACTACACATTTCCATTATCCTACCACCTCCCTTTACTTTCTCTCTAGGACCCTCTTTTCCATCTCTCCAGCTTCACCGAGGCATGCTTGCGGTTCTTCAAAGCATTATATAAATAAGCAACAGAAAATAAAATGGGTTGCGATGGCTGGGGAAATTGGCGCACTCTACCAAATGCATGTAAACAGAATTTCAAAGTCTAATAAGATCAATGTCCAAGTGTTCTACATACTCGCTGCTGTTACTCTCAGCGGAGCCGTTACTTAAGGAAGTTTACACACCAATGTGACTGAATACATCAATATATTATCAAAATCAACTCTTTATACAGTAATAAAACGACTTGAGCTTCTATTGGAAACCATTGATATACTTCATCCAAACGAAAGAGGTTCTGTTAAAGAGACAGAATATTTGCCCTGAGGAAGTCTGCTATGACAAGAACAGCTTGAGACGAAACACGTCTTGGCAAGGGGCTTGTATATTTGCAACGAACTAAAAGAACCATTGAAACCACAACTTCAATTTACTCTGTGCCTGGAGAACATTGTTGTTGATTGTGGAATAAACAATCAACAGGACAAAGGGGGATAAACAGGCAGAGTGGCTCAGTTTGTTAAACTGTAGTAGCTGACATTAGAAGCGCTCTCCGTCTAACCATTACATGACAACTTCCCCCCCCCCCACAGGTTGAAAATGGAAAAGAACCAGAACGTAAGAGTACAAACGTTACATTGATCAGAATAGACCTTGAAACAATGTAGATCACATGTGGAAAAGTGGCAATGTGCAGATTCGAGTCTGTGTAGGGCAATGACCATTGTTTAAACAGAGATGTGAAAGAATATGGGAAGTACTCATGGACTCGACAAACGAGCAGATGTATGTACAGATACATATGGTAACACAGGGTAATTGAGAATAAAACTGTGCACAAGTACATGCAATACAAAACTAAGTGCAATACACTGACAGATCTACATACAGAATAAGAGACCAGAAGATGTACAATGTTCAACGGCAAGAGATTTAAAAAAGAAAACATATGTCGCTTAAAGGAAACATGACCGGGGAAACTATGAGGTACAGTTATGAAGAGGAGGTGTGATAGAAAATAAGGTGAGCAGACTAGCTTGTAAAAGCAAAATGTATAGAAGGGGTGTGTTGTAAGGCAGTAGTTTAAGTGATTTGCGAGGCATTGGCTGGGAAGGCAGCAGGTCATTGTTGGTCTTGATATATTTCCCAGGCACTAGTTTTTTAGGTCTCGTGACCTACAATGCGCGCAAGCGCATTGAGGGAGCGAGAATTCAAGTGCTCGAAATCCTCCTCAAACCAAGGGCTTCGTTCCTTGCGGTTTTCTTGAAGTTCACGTGGCCACAGGCACGCGCCATAAACTCTGTTCCCCACAGCCTTACATTCATTTCTCCTCCCCCTCCCCAGCCAGCTTCCCCCAGGCCGTAGCAGCACTCCTCCCACACCAGCACCTCCCCTCTCTCTCCCTGCAAACACAGCCTTTACTTTCATTTCTCCTCCCCTCCCCAGCCATGCCGAATTCTCCTCCCACCTCCCACGGCCGTCCTTTCTGCCCGCACGAGCCTTCTCTTCTCTCTGCTCTCCCCTCAGGCGCCGTGACATACTTCAAAGTCTTATCACTTCACACGGCCGCAGGCCGTGCAACCAGAGCACTTCAGTTGGTGCGCAGCCCCCCTCCCAGCACTGCCTTGTTACTCTCGGCAGCCAACTTTCGTTTCATGGTGGAACAAACCTCACTGATAACACTTCACACGGCCGCAGGCCGTGCAACCAGAGCACTTCAGTTGGTGCGCAGCCCCCCTCCCAGCACTGCCTTGTTACTCTCGGCAGCCAACTTTCGTTTCATGGTGGAACAAACCTCACTGATAACACTTCACACGGCCGCAGGCCGTGCAACCAGAGCACTTCAGTTGGTGCGCAGCCCCCCTCCCAGCACTGCCTTGTTACTCTCGGCAGCCAACTTTCGTTTCATGGTGGAACAAACCTCACTGATAACACTTCACACGGCCGCAGGCCGTGCAACCAGAGCACTTCAGTTGGTGCGCAGCCCCCCTCCCAGCACTGCCTTGTTACTCTCGGCAGCCAACTTTCGTTTCATGGTGGAACAAACCTCACTGATAACTATCGTCTATTGTAGCGAACAACACCAGGTTCAACTTGTGACTTCAGGCGCTACACGCATCTTTGCAGGGTGTGTGCACAACCTAACGCCATTTTTTGTAGCTACCTTTACGAGTATTATTGGGTATTACGACCCTGTCTACGTGCCTTGAAGTAGCATCCTGATGGCTTAAGGCGCTTGCTCACAAGTCCGCACTCGATGCACTCTCTTATCTTCTCCTTCCTGCTACCCAGGCTCCGCATTTCACCCATTGAAATAACTTTAGAGCAGCATAAAAGGGTATACAAACAAAGTAATGTAACTAAACAGAACATATATTCTTAACTAAATGTGGCATATACATGGATAATATATGGAACGTATGTAAGCATAACATACCATATGTAGAGTGCAGAGTGCAGATTCAGAGTGCAGTGTGCAGAGTGCAGATTGTGAGTGCAGATTGTGAGTGCAGATTCAGAGTGCAGATTGTGAGTGCAGATTCAGAGTGCAGATTCAGAGTGCGGAGTGCAGAGTGCAGATTCAGAGTGCAGAGTGCAGATTTAGAGTGCAGATTGTGAGTGCAGATTGTGAGTGCAGATTGTGAGTGCAGATTGTGAGTGCAGAGTGCAGATTGTGAGTGCAGAGTGCAGATTCTGAGTGCAGAGTGCAGATTGTGAGTGCAGAGTGCAGATTGTGAGTGCAGATTCAGAGTGCAGAGTGCACATTTAGAGTGCAGATTCAGAGTGCAGAGTGCACATTTAGAGTGCAGATTCAGAGTGCAGATTCAGAGTGCAGATTCAGAGTGCAGAGTGCAGATTCAGAGTGCAGAGTGCAGATTCAGGGTGCAGAGTGCAGATTCAGGGTGCAGAGTGCAGATTCAGAGTGCAGATTCAGGGTGCAGATGCAGAGTGCAGATTCAGAGTGCAGATTGTGGGTGCAGATTGCAGATTCAGAGTGCAGATTGTGGGTGCAGATTGTGAGTGCAGATTCAGAGTGCAGATTGTGGGTGCAGATTCAGAGTGCAGATTCAGAGTGCAGATTGTGGGTGCAGATTCAGAGTGCAGATTGTGGGTGCAGAGTGCATATTGTGGGTGCAGAGTGCAGATTGTGAGTGCAGAGTGCAGATTCAGAGTGCATATTGTGGGTGCAGAGTGCATATTGTGGGTGCAGAGTGCATATTGTGGGTGCAGAGTGCATATTGTGGGTGCAGAGTGCATATTGTGGGTGCAGAGTGCAGATTGTGGGTGCAGAGTGCAGATTGTGAGTGCAGAGTGCAGATTGTGAGTGCAGATTGTGAGTGCAGATTCAGAGTGCAGATTGTGAGTGCAGAGTGCAGATTGTGAGTGCAGATTCAGAGTGCAGAGTGCAGATTCAGAGTGCAGAGTGCAGATTCAGAGTGCAGATTCAGAGTGCAGATTCAGAGTGCAGATTCAGAGTGCAGATTCAGAGTGCAGAGTGCAGATTCAGAGTGCAGATTCAGAGTGCAGAGTGCAGATTCAGAGTGCAGAGTGCAGATTCAGAGTGCAGATTTCAGATTCAGAGTGCAGATTTCAGATTCAGAGTGCAGATTTCAGATTCAGAGTGCAGATTTCAGATTCAGAGTGCAGATTCAGAGTGCAGTTGCAGAGAGAACTCAGCAGCACCACCACAGCATCACTCAGCACCACCACAGCATCACTCAGCACCACCACAGCATCACTCAGCACCACCACAGGATCACTCAGCACCACCACAGCACCACTCAGCGCAATCCCAGCATCACTCAGCACCACCACAGCATCACTCAACGCCACCACAACATCACTCAGCGCCACCACAACATCACTCAGCGCAATCCCAGCATCACTCAGCACCACCACAGCATCACTCAGCGCCACCACAACATCACTCAGCGCCACCACAACATCACTCAGCGCCACCACAACATCACTCCGTGCCATCACAGCATCAATCTGTGCAACCATTCAACAACAACTGGTTCAATTATGTTCTCTCAATGTTTCAAGCTTTATTACAAATGTCACAAAAAGATGTTATTTCACTTCTGTTCTTGGATTTTCATCACAATAAAATACACTGAACATAATCTTCACAAACGTTATTTACAAAAGTTTAAGCTATTGCCAAGATAAATTACAATCACTTTTATTTAAGTATTAATTATTTAAAAAAATGAAAAGCCGTTGCTATTTGTAATATCAATACATCTAAGTCACGTAAATACAAAACATGTTGCATTACAAATGCTATAGTCGTCACATGTGCGAAAGTTATAACTATTGGCATTGAAAATGACAAAGCTATTAATTTAGCTATTTTCAAAATCAACACATAAATAAAAAAATTGTCATTTACAAGACCAATAGCTCAAACTTTCATAATGCGAGACCTATTGCATTGCAAATGCTTGTTTAGCTAGCCTGGGAGAGCAGGCGAGAGGGCATGGATGACGGTGGATCATTCCAGACTCTAGGCACATTATTTGAGCAGGAACAAGACATGGTCTACTTTTCAAAGTGAGTAACTGCCAGCCTGAAGTTCTCTTCCTCAACAATCATTGACCACCCAAGAGAAGTTTTTCTGCAGGGTTTTGGGAGTGTTCCTTGGACTTTCTTGTGAGGCGACTTGTAGTGTTGTACATATAGGGCAACGTGAAACAAAGTGGCATTCCCTTTCTCATTTTCACATAGGACTCTCTACTCTGCTGTCATACCTAATGTAGGGCAATAATGGGATACTAGGAAACCACTTAGAGAGGGTAAAGGAACTATAGATCCAAGTTATTTTTCAGGAAATGTAGAACAGAAGCAAGTGAGGGCTTCTAGTCCATGATGCATGTGGTGGAGTGAATGGTAATTCCCAAGTTATTTGAAGGTTACCAAGGAAATGCTAATCCTGTTGGTGAATATTCCCTTTGACTTTGGTGAAGAATTTCTGATAGGCCTGAACATAGACCTTTTGTTTATGAGCATTCCAGAGGAGGAGGCTCTAGGTGTCATTGACGAACTGACATGATTAAAATTGGGACTATGACATATATTCACATTTTGTGATTGATTATGCTCGTTAGCTGTAATCTGCAATTGTTTTCAACATGAAGGGTTTTTTTTATTTACAAACCCAGAGGGCCTCAATGGGCAGTACATTTGCACCCAGCATGTCATTCTGTATGTGCATCTTTTTGAAGTAGAGGATCTTCTCAGATGCCAGTCCTTTTAAAGGTCACCTAAGAATGTGTTGTCACTACATTGGCAATGCCTTTATCATTTGGAATGGCTATAAAGATCAAGCCATTCTTTTTTATAAAATAAATTAACTTTCTGAACCAATATTTGACTTTTACACATACTATCAGTGATAGTAAACTAGCATTGCTTCACCTGAGGGTTTTTCCAAAGGAGGATTACTTAATCACATACATTTTCCAAAATACCCACAGATAAAAGTAACTTCCTCATTTGTTAGGTTGAGCCTAGCGCAGCCCGCAAGCGCTGCTCTAGGAGATGGCCTTTTGGAATCGGTCTGCACTTTTGTTACACTCGTGCTTGTGCTGACATCCACCTTGCGGGAGCAAGCAGCGGCACGCAGGGGCAATCTGTTTCCAATTAGCGTGGTCGCATTTGCTTCTTGACATTCCTCTACTCTCGTTCCCCCTGCCTGTCTCACCCTCCCTTGTTTTTTAATAAGCACAGCTCTGTTGCCGGGCTTCCCTTCCCTATTCCCTATCGCGCGTGTTTATTTTACAAATAATTTTCAGGTCAGCATGCCTCTTAAAGTGCTTCACATTTCACGCGACGGGGACGCCACACCTCCGAAGAACATGTTGGATTTTATTGCTTAATATTGGTGATGTGTAACTTTGAGGAGCGCTTTTTTCATGACCAGCTGCTTTTCAATTTTTTCCTCTTGCGCAAGCATATGGATAACATGAAAGAAACAAAAAAGCATGCATGGATTTCAAATGCCTCAAATCCGTAAAATTGCATTATAGGAATTTAAGCATATGACCCTTGCTACTTGCTGTTTTGCTCTCAGGATCCACGTCGTGCACCCTGCTCTGGTGTGTCTGCTGGGCGGAGGCGGCTTCCGTGAACAACTCGCCGGACCCGCTCCGCGGGTCCCGCAGCGCGCCTGAGGCAGAGGAGGCGATTGGGCACAGGCTGCTGAGAGTGCTGGGAGGAGCGCGAGAGAGGCGTTGGGACCAGCGGGGTTGCGAGTGCCAAGCAGGGACTCCAGTATCCAGGAGCCCCTGCGCGCCCAATCAGTGACACCTGGGCTGCTCTCCCCGCTGGCCACGCCCCCCCGCCGAGGAAGTGAAAATCGGCATCCTCCCTCACCCACCTGGGACCCTTGCTACTTGCTGTTTTGCTCTCAGGATCCACGTCGTGCACCCTGCTCTGGTGTGTCTGCTGGGCGGAGGCGGCTTCCGTGAACAACTCGCCGGACCCGCTCCGCGGGTCCCGCAGCGCGCCTGAGGCAGAGGAGGCGGTTGGGCACAGGCTGCTGAGAGTGCTGGGAGGAGCGCGAGAGAGGCGTTGGGACCAGCGGGGTTGCGAGTGCCAAGCAGGGACTCCAGTATCCAGGAGCCCCTGCGCGCCCAATCAGTGACACCTGGGCTGCTCTCCCCGCTGGCCACGCCCCCCTGCCTATCAGCCAACCAACAAACAGGCCCTGTGTACTTTGGCCTGCGTAGTAGCCGCTACGCGGGAGCGTGCGGGAGCGCGCCGGGAGAAGCCCGGGACAAGGGCGGGACCGTCTGTGGCCGTCCGGGGCCGTAGGAGGCCGGGCTGGGCCACGTCCCTTGCCCCTCAAAGGCGGTGCATCACACGGCCTGGGTGAGGCCCTGTACCGATCCTCAAACCATGTCTACCCGCTCTGGCAAACTCATCAGGAGTGAAGGCGAGAGAGGATCTACTGCTGGGAGCCCTGTGATTGGAACAATGGACCGCTTCATTACCAGGGTAGCAGCGGTGATAGAAAAGGAGATAGCGATGTCCGAGCGGCGCCTATCTGAGATCTATCTCCCCTCAAGACGATCATCATTGGGGGCTGCTGCCCAGTCGCTCACACCGACTAGTGAGAAGGCTCACTCTGTTCCCCTACCCGGTGCTTCAGGTGTTACTATAGACACTATAGATACGCCCCAGTTGGAGGAAATAGGGCAAAATATAACTAGGTTGGAAAATCTGGCTACGTCCATCCCCTCTGTTTCTGTAGAAGATGGTGACCTTAATTCCCTGTATCCAACTGTAATATTTAAATCCTTTAGTGATGCTATTAGTGTCCCTTCTTCACCAGAATCTCCTACCCCCACACTAGTCTCATTAGACGGGGTCCCAGAAGGTGCTTCTGTCAACATCCAATCTCCCGAAACTAGGCAGGACAATAGTCCTAAAAGTAAAAAGGCAAGAAAACGTAAAAAGGGTAGGCTTGTTAGGCAGGCCGCACTTTACCAAAGAGTAAGAAGGCATACTGGACAAGGTATGAGAATCACAAAGGCTGGGCTGTTAGAGAGTGAGGGCGGCATAGAAGGGCCTGCTGTGGACTCCCCTACGGGGACTTGCACAGATGTCAATATTACTAACGTTCCTGCCCTTGCTGACCCTGTAACGCTTGAAAATATCCTAGAGAAGGTAAATAGTCTCCTGAGGCCTCTTTTAGCCCAGGTTAAGGGCCTGGGGGTGAGGATTGACAAATTAGAGCAATCAACCCTTGACGGACTCCACTCACTCAAAACTACAATTAAGCAAATAGTTAGAGTGGGTGAAAACCGGGACATTGGTGCAAAGGGGAAGGAACCACCTCCTCAGAGAGACCCTAAGCCCCTAAACTGTTCAAAGAAGGTTGATCCTAATAATATAATAACTTCATCTTCTAAAACTTCTCCTCCTCCCAAAGTAGGGCTAAACCGTAAGGACTCTCCAGCATGCCCTGTGCATGTCGCAAGTAAACCCAACCCTATCCCACAAAAGCAGCCACTGACAACCAGAGGCAAAGTGGAAGATCCACAAGTGGCTGGTACATGTAATAAAACTCAAGGCCCAGTGATAGGGAAAACTCCCAGATCTAGGGTTAAGTCTACAGTCCCGGCTCCCACTCCATTGGTCCCCAGAAATCCTGTGCGTCGGATCCCGCCTGTAAACCTCCCGCCAGACTGTCAACCTTTTGTTGCTGTGATGGTAAATGTCCCCCCTCTAAAGGAAGGCCAGATGGAAAATCACCAATCACTTAAGAACAAGTGTATCCACTGGCTGAAGGCATATAAGCCTATTCCCTTGGACGTAGATGGGATTATTTTAAGCGTTCGTAGAGTTGGGTGGGTAGGGCAGGGGAGAAAAACACAGGAAGGGGACTGTATAATTATAAATTTTCAAGACCCTAGAGTAGTGCCCTCCATTTGTTCTCCTATTAAAAACATGGGGGCTCCAGGGATTAAAGTGGTAGACTTATCTTATTTTTACCCTAGGCAAGTTGTAAAACTAACTGGAGAAAGCCAAATCTCCCCTGGGCTGGGACACATTGGGGAGGTTTCCTGGGCAGGGAAAATGGGAGGCACGAGGGCTAATCACGTGTGGGCGCCAAGCTCGAACTGACTGGAACTTGGGAGTAGAGCGTACCCAACAGGAGAATTGCCCTCTCAAATCCTTTTGACTAGCGGGACGCTAGCCACTAAAACTAGCATCCATGGCCCCTGCTCCCCTAAGATATCCATGGCGAGGCCCATAGACGAGAATACTCTTGCACCCAGAGACATTCCAGCTGTGACGGACCTGGCTTTTAAGGTTTTCAGCTGGAATGTCGCAGGGATTGCAAGAAAGTTGGCCCAACCGGATTTTGCTGCTTGGGTTGATGAGCACTCTGTGTGTATTTTTCAAGAGACATGGAGTTTGGCCCCGGCCCATAGGGTGGGATTCTCCTCCCATTCTGTCCCCGCTCAAACCTCGGAAACAGGGAGAGGGCGTCCCTTGGGTGGCCTCCTTATCTGGGTTGCTGCCTCTCTAGATTGTAGAGTAGAGGAGTTCCCCACAGGCTGCCCGGATATTCAAAACATCACCTTAACAGACCAAAGGGGGAGACTGGTCCTAAATATTTATAATGTTTATGCTCGTGGGACCAAGGGTGGACGGAAGTCTCCTGTAATATCTCTTCTTGAGACCATCCTAAAAAATACTCCTCACAAGATGCGTACTTTGGTTGCAGGAGATATGAATTGTACTTTCGAGCCCTTGGGCTCGGACGTAGCCCTTGACCAAGATGAGGAGGATGCTAGAAGGGGGATTCCTGTATTGGAAATTTCTCCGATCAGGAGGTGGTCAGAAGTGGCGCTCCAGCTATATTCCTTGTGTCTCGAATTAAACTTACGGGCAGCAAATGGGAGGACAAATTCGGACAGGGTGGGGGCCCACACTTATAATAGACCAGGGCACACCTCGAGGATCGATTATTTGTTGATAGACGTACACCTATGGCCCCATGTAAGGGACATGCTGGTGGTCCCTGCGACTGAAAGCGATCATAATTCGCTTTCCCTAAAAATGGACCAGTGGTGGCGCCCTAGAGAAAAGGGATATATTACCCCGGTACCTGCTCCTCCCGACGAGTCTGAAGTCTCCCCTTGTGGGAGAAGAATAAAATGGGCGAAATTGGTCCTCTCTGAGGCAAGGGTAGGGGAAATTTCATCTCTCCTAAACCTCGCAGTGGCAACCCTTGGGTCCCCTATTGAAGGAGTGGGCAGAGCGAGTGGGCTGTTTGTCGCCCTGATAGAGGCGTTGACTAATGTGTTTACCCCATACTCTAGTAAGCCGGGCAATAAAAGATCTATAAAGCCCGCTGATGGATGGTATACCCAATCATGTAGGGCGTATAAGTCAAAATTAGTGGAGGCTGTAAAGTTTAAATCCCCCAGTGAGATTCAGGTCGCAAGGAAGACCTATAATAAAGCCCTTAAAAATGCTAGGAGGGAGTGGGAAGATAAGTTCTGGGAAGACCTGCTCTTAGCGAGTAAAAGTAGGGACACAAGGGCTTTCTGGAATCTTATAGCTTCACGGAATAAACCCGCTGAAACTATGAGACCCTGTAATATTCCGCCCCAAAATTGGGTAAATCATTTTGGGGCGTTATACCTCCCTCCAGACGGGGACATGAACATGGGGGTAAACTTCTCACTAGTAATTGAACCTCAGTCCTATGATTTCTTCACCCCTGTAGAAATTGAGGGGGTCATAGGGTGGGTAGCTCCCCGCAAGGCAGCGGGCCCAGATGGCCTCCCGGGGGACTTAATGAAGGCTTATCCCGTAGAATGGGGAAGGGTGATAGCTGCTCTCCTCAATGACATCATGAT
The DNA here is from genome assembly GCF_964261635.1 of Lissotriton helveticus. Classification (NCBI taxonomy): domain Eukaryota; kingdom Metazoa; phylum Chordata; class Amphibia; order Caudata; family Salamandridae; genus Lissotriton; species Lissotriton helveticus. Next base: position 589,440,717 of record NC_136068.1, read on the forward strand.
GGGAGGAGCAGTACCAGAATCTTGGAAAGGGGCAGTGGTGGTCCCAATTTACAAAAAAGGCTGTAGGGAAACCCCGGGGAACTACCGCCCAATAAGTTTGATAGACTCCACCCAAAAGATAGCTGGTAAAGCTATTCTCGGAAGGATCCTCCACTGGGTGGAGGAAAATAAAATCCTATCAGACTTCCAGGCAGGCTTCCGGGCAGGAATGGGGACAATAGAGCAGGTGTTTAGGTTGGCACTATTGGGATGGAAGGTGGTGGATCTAGGTAGGGGTAGTCTTTACTTGGCCTTTATAGACCTGAAGACTGCCTTTGACCTGGTCCCCCGGGAAGAACTATGGAGGGTACTTTACAAACTGGGATTGCCCGATTATATCTTGTCCCTCCTCATTAGCCTCCATGCCAATACCTATGCACAGGTTCGTTGGGGTAAAAACGGAGAGGTCACTGAAAAAATACCGGTGTCTAGGGGAGTAAGACAGGGTTGCGTCTTGGCGCCCACCCTATTCTCACTTTATCTAAATGGGGTGGTGGAATATCTCCAACAAGAACCAGCCGACGCCCCCTGTCTTGGAGGAGTCCGGATCCCCACCCTGCTTTTTGCGGATGACACGCTTTTGATCTCGAAGACTCCCCAAGGCCTCCAGAAACTCCTAACGCGCTTCCAGGAGTTTTGTGCTGCAAAAGGGCTAATAATAAACGTGGACAAAACTAAATACTTAGTCCTAAACCCCCCACGGAAATTGGGCCGCCCACCTATGCTTAACTCTGTTGCCCTAGAAAAAGTATCCGAATTCGATTATCTCGGAATTCGGATCACGGATAGAATGTCCTGGGGAAATCACATAGATAAAATGGTCCTTAACCATAAGAGAGTAGGAGGAGCTCTTATGAGGGAGTACCGGGCCTCACCGAGGAGATCGCTTACCCCGGTAATTGAAATTTACAAGACCAAGGTAGTGACATCAGCCTTGTACGGGGCTGAATTGTGGGGCCACTCCCGATTGGACACTCTGGTAACAGCTGAGACCAAGCTTCTGAAATCAATCATTGCCATCCCCCTGAGCACCCCATCTGTACCTGTGCTGTTGGACACAGGCTGCAGAAGCATTAAGGATCAAGCTCTGCTTCGCCCTCTTCTTTTATGGACCCGAATCTGGAGGGGCGAGGAGTTAAAATCCTATGCTGACGGCCTGAGGGAAATTATGAGCCTGGGGGGTTGGGCAAAGATAAGATGGCTAAGGGATACCAAAAACCTGATGGAGAAAATTGGTTTGGGAGACTACTGGTCATCGCGTTCAGCTCCGCCGAAAGATGTTGTAAAGGCCCTTTTCTGGAAATGGGTCGCGGAGCAACTCATTACAAACTCGAACCATTGTAAATCTACTGCCGCCTTTTTACTTGTTAAAGACATCGTGGCATTTGAACCCTATTTGGATTTAATTACTCTTCCCCTTGATCGTGCCCTTTATTTTAAATTTAGAGTTGGTTCTCTACCTCTTGGTGCTCTGGTATCTAACTGGAGCTCCACGGCCCGTAAGTCCCCGAATTGTGCCTGTTGCCCAAGTAAGATAGAGTCCGTTGCGCATGTACTGTTTGAATGCCCGGATTATGCAAGGCCTAGGGGCACTTGGTTGAAGCCCCTTTGCCGAAATATGGGCACACGTAGCCACTTAACAGCTCTACGTATCCTAACCACGGACACATCCCCCCTGATTGTATGTGGAACTGCAAAATTTTTAAAACAGTTTTGGCTTATTCGTTGCAAGAGATTGTCAGTAGCGATTTAATTCTGTTTAGCTAATTTATCAGCGGACAATCTATGTCCTTTTATCCCTTTTAAATGTGCTTTTTATACTGACTTCTTTAAGTGATGCTTTTTGTATAATTGAAAATGTTTGTATTGCATGTGTGCTTATAAGATATCTTGCATATCGAATAAAAGCTTTTTGACTGACTGACTGGCATATGATGCCGCCAAGGTACATGTGTTTAGAATGCCCAACATGTCTACCTTGTTTCAACGTACTGCACATCCACTAAATTATTGCAGCCTGCTGATGTCATATTTTTACCACAGCCTCTGGCATCTGTCTCATATTAACTTTATTTTCCTAATGTTAACGTAGTTAGCAGCTGATTTATCTACCTTATTACTGAGATTCCCCGTCGAGGTGAAGTAGCTTTCATATGCCTGGGGTCAGATTCTGAGTTAGTTTATGCTGGCAAAAATTCTCTTCAGAGCAAGTTGATGTTAGTACCAAAGGGAGGTTGTAACAACACAAATGATCTGCACTAATTCAAGCCTGGTAAAGCTGTAGCAGCGGCACAGTGGAAGCTGACCTTGGAGTAATTAATGACCCCTTGCAACCACAAGCTGCGAGCCAGCATAGCAAAGCAGGCATCCAGTCGCAGCGCGGGCAGGAGCACCCCCACAGACTTACAATGGTATCACCTTACAAAGCCTCCCTGAGCGAGAGCAACCTGCACAGCTAAGTAAGGAAACAGTCACGAGGAATGGTGATGATTTAATCACGATGGCTCTCAAAGATTTGATTTTGCTAATAGACCCTCGCTGTGTTTTTTAGATATTCGAGCCGGGGTATTTACTCTGCAGAGGTGTTGATTTTGAAACCGATGGAAGCAGCTTCGAGTCCCGGCGTCGGCTCCACGTCCTGTGATTCTGGGCAATCAATTATTCTCCCAGTGACTTAAAAACAAGAATCTGACTGACCTTAACACTGTTAGGGCAGTGTTTTCAGTCAAATGTACTATATTTTGGCAGAACATAAATAGTTGAAGATTGTGCCCCCGACTGGCATGTTATCTCTGTAAATTTGATTTAAAGTTTGAGAACGTACACTTAAAACGTGCTGCGGGATTAAGCACAGACGCAGAGATATGCTACCATTTATAATTTTAGAGAGACTACCCACGAAGAAGATAAGACTTAAGATCGAACTAAACACGCTTGTTTAGATTCGAGCCGGGGTATTTACTCTGCAGAGGCATCAATTTTGAAACAGATGGAACCAGCTTTGAGTCCCGGCGTCTGCTCCATGTCCTGTGATTCTGGGCAAACAATTATTCTACCCGTGATTTAAAAACAGGAATCTGACTTATGTAATGTAATCTGGTGCTCGTGTAAAGAGCTCTAATTTGGTCACGTTCGCGGTATATAACAAGCATTGGCATAGCCAATAGGTCTTTGCTTTTGGGACCTTATAAGTATTTAGTTATGCAGCATAATATCCTTGGTGCAACAACATCAACTGTTGCATGGTTAAACACTTATAAGGTCCCAAAGGCGAGACCTATTGGCTATGCTTGTTTTTTATAATTTCCTCCATCGATTGTTACTGGAGAGCCTTCCCTTAAGCCAATATTTTAGATTGCTACACAACTGTACCATTAAGACTGGTTATGAAAAACAGGCAGATGGCCTCTCGGATAAAACAATGAATTGCCACTGTCAATGTAACATTACTGAAAAAGCCAAGAAACGGAGAACTGATAGTAACTTCAATGCTTTCTTACAGAAAATCCACAGGCAAATGAGGACAGATGTGTGTTACCACCAACAGTACTATATCTGACAGAGTTAAGAAATGATCATCAGAAACTGGCTGTTTTCCAATAGCTTGACACTGGAAAAACTCATGTTCTGTTTTCGAAAGAAGTACCAATCTACGTGATTTACTAGAACATAGTAGTCAGCATAAACATAATCCTATACGAAATTCCACCACTCTACGAGACACATCCTCAGTGAGGGGCCTCTACCTTTGTGGTAGATACAGGGTGTTTCCCTTCAAGAACACCCCCAAATCTATAGATATTGGCTAATGGACACCATGGCAACTTAACAGATATACCGATTTTAATTCAGAAAATGTAATTTACGGAGTGGCCTCACTTGATCTCGAAAAAACGTTCCGTACCGTCATGTGAGTGCATTTGCTTCATGTCTTGAAAGTGATACATTTCAGTCCTGGGATGCTGTGCTGTGCACAACTATTATACACCCAATCTAAAGCTAGAGTTAAAATTAGGAAGCTGATGTTTTCCAAGTGGGAGTTAAGGATAGTGGCTCGGCAGGGGTGCACTTTGTCATCTCTGCTGTTCACTTTGATGGTGGAGCCCTTAACAAATATGTCACAGCTGGAAATAGCAGACAGGGGGGTTTAGATAGGTCTCACGACTCACGTGACCCACTGTGCAGGGGTGCAACTAGGACTGAAATTCAGGGGGGACGGCTAGTATTTCAAGCTGCAGTGGTGGGGCTACCACATCATGCAATGTGGGTAGAAGCATCCTAATAGCCAATATGAGAGCACACACATTGCATGCATTGGCACTTTAAACCCAGGCATATTGGCAAACGCCATATGTGCATGTCTATATTTTCTTGCTTCAGCACTCTACAGCCAGATCTATTGGCTTTACCAATTATTTCTACTAGGACACTAAGCACTGCTGGAGCTTCAAGAGCATGCACCACACTTGCGAGCATCGAATGTCCGCAAGATAGTTGGTACCGAGCAAGTCTCGTGCATGTGTGCAGTAAAGTTTGCCATAGCATAATTTCTTGCTGCTTTTCCACATGTCACGCTCTTTGCCATCTCCCTTTTCACACGCTTTTCCTCTTCTTCCCATCTCAGTGTCATTCTCCTCTCATTTCTTTTTTCTCTCTTTCATCCCTCCTTGTTCTCTTATATGTTCCCTCTCTTCTCTATCACTGTTCTCTATCTCATCTCCCTGTTGCTCTTTTTTCACTATTTAATTCTTCAGTCCCTTCGCTCTCACTTTCACTCTCATCCTCCCTCCTACTTTCTCACCCTGACTCCCTATCCTAGAGAGGCTTTGTCAGATGCTAGTACTATTAGTAGCTGGTGACCGGTATCTCAGTCCCCACAGAAGTTCAGCTTTTACATTGCAGGAGTGGATACTGAAAGAGCTGAACTCTTCTATTGAACTGGCTCAACACATCTATGAATCAACACAACTCTTTGTGTTTAGGGGCTCAGCTCTATGTATACACGGACTCTGTCCTGGTTCAGTGCACAAAATAAACTGTATGCAAAGAAACTCACCATTATATCTGGCGGAGCTCACCCCCATCTTTGCACAAACTCTGCTGTATTTATGCAGGGGTTCTGCACTATGTATGCAGGGACTTAGCTATAGTGTTACAGTCAGAACTGCTGACTTTGGAGCTGAGGCACCAGGTTTGAGTCTTGGTGCTGGTCCAACATCCCCTGATTCTGTGCATATCCCTTATATGCCCGTGCCCAAAAAGTTAATGTGACCTTGTGTAATGTCACAAGTGCCCCTGTAAAGCGCTCCATTACCTTCAGGTCGAGTTTGTGCTATATAAAACTAGGAAAAAACACAAACTCTACCTGTGAATGAGCTCCACTCTTCCTCAGGGCGAGGTCTGTTTATGACAGAGCCCTACTCTCTGCATGTGCAGGAACTCACTTATGTCTTCTAAATATTCCGGTGCATCTCTAGAAGTGCAACCAACTTCAGTTGTGGCTTCCTGGGTGCAGGAAGAAAGCAAGCGGAGAGTGTGACTACAGGGGCTAAGAGTAGAATGAAAGTATGAACAGTGCTGAAGCCCAGGTGACTTATATGGACGATGTGGTAGAAGTTAAAATGCACTGCTGTACATGGAAAGGAAAAAGTGGACCTGGGCGCAAAAGAAAAAGAACTAATATGAACAAAGGGGGCTCCATGTTGGAGCCCCAGCATTTAGACAGGGGCCAGTGGGATGAGGGAGGTGGTGCCCATTGGCAGTTCTTGCCATTGTATGTGAATATTCAAACTCAGCAGGAGCCAGAGAACGGGCAATGAAGCTGGTGAAAGTGGAGACCTCTAGGAGGTCGGGTGAATTCCGGATTAAGGTCTAATTAAAACCCATTGGAGGAGTAGCGGAGCATCGGTCTGCAGGTGGCTGCGGGTTGGGCGCGGTAGTAACTATATTTTGACTGCCAACAGGTGCTTCTTTAACAATGCCTAGAGGTAATTAAGGACAGTGATTCCCAAACTGGGGTCCGCGACCCCCAGGGGTCCATGACACATTCCCAGTACCTTGAATAATCAGCAGTTTTTGGGCAGCAATAAAAGTGTAAAGATAACTCCGGTGATTAATGTACATGCTGGAGAGAGATGGGGGTTTTGTCCAGTGGCAGCTTTGACTCATCAAAGGAAGTGCAGATGGTTAATATGCCTGCTGCGAAGAATGTCTACCATGCATTAAAAAAAAACTGTATTTTGTTTTGCGCATAGCTCAGTGGGTTCTTGCTTTTGCCAGAGATTTATTTGTTATTGTGCAGTTCACAAGTTCCAATCGAAATCTAGCACAGTGAGCTCTAAACTGTCATCAAAGAGCTGCATGCAAACTGCATGGTACAAGATATTAAGTTATGCTTTTTTTCCCCAGTCTTTCATTATCCTGATGCTGCTAAAAAGGTTTGTTTGGGTAAAAATAAATCCTTATTATTAAAGTATTTGCTAATCCCTGTGTTATGTTCTGAATCCGGAGATTGTGCTTCTCCAGACCAAGCACTCTTAAAAAATGCCTACCAGTATGGATGACATGTGAATCCTACACCGTGTTGTCCCCTTTGCCTTATGTAACATTTTCTATTCACTGATCTACACATGTATGATTCATTGTCTCTGTATGTGTGTGATGTAAAGTGCCCTGACACCTTACAGTGGTATGAGAGCTGCTATAAAATAAATTAAATACATTAGACAGTGGGGCTATGGAGAGATGAGAGGCACTGTTGGAGGGTAGTAGTAAGAGAATAATTGAAGATTGCCAAAAGATTGTTGTATCCTAGTGCATAGTCAGGTCATTATTTACTATGCTTAAAAAGCTAATACAATTTAATATATAATGACAAATGTGTTATTAAATGCACCATTTGCCCCCAATTTTCTTGGGGGTGAATCCCCCAAAGCCCCCTTTGTAGTGGTCTGGCTCACTCGCTGCACTTAATGTGCACTGTACAGGGACTGGTCTGAAAACATTTGCCAGAGCAGCTTTAGGTTTCCAGTGCATCCATGGCAGGAGGAGGAGCCTCGGGCAGCAAAATAAAACCAAACAATGAAAAGTTAGTCGCGAGATGCAGCACGAACCTTATCATTACATTTTCCGATTTTTAAAAAAGTTTTTTAAATAAAAATACTAAAAACTTTAGTAATTCAAGTCTAGTTTTTGCTTGATGTGCACACAAGTGTGTTTCTTTATTTCAAAATACAGTTTTAATGTTTGACATTTAAATCATACAAGTTCCTTGGGGGTCCCCGGCTTCCAATAGTGACTCATTGGGGGGGGGTCCTCAGGAGTGAAAAGTTTGGGAACCGGTGGTCAAGCTCCAGGAGACCAAGATATAGCCAGGTTACCCAGCTCCATCTTCCAAAGGGTGCCGGGGTATCCAATTTTGGGTTGCTCAGGAATGGTTTAGGGTCTAACTTACTGTAGCCCTAGTATGAGGAAGTGGCTGAGCTCAACTTGTCGGGTACTGAGTAGGGGTCATAGTGGAAGTCTGGGGGTACCAAATCTCACTGTCTTAGGGATGGTGCTCGAAGGGATAGCCCTGTGGGTAACAATGATTTTGAGAATTTCATTTCAGACATAACATTTTATGTCTTGCCTTGTATTTATATGAATACTCAATATACGTGATATAAATATTTTGTAGTGTATCAATATCAAGACATTTTATTTAGTTGACTTTAGGAAAATAAATATGGCGAAGAATATTTAATTCTCAAAGACAAGTTTTGTGGCCTCAGACTACTTCATTGTTTTATTGGGGAATGGGGCAGGTTTAGTATATTCGCCCAGATATTAAGCTTGAGCTTTATAATCCCTTCTTCAGGAAGACATTCAAACAATCGGAGGTATCTGTACTGTGACTCAGCAGAAAGTGCATTAACACACAGGACTACAGTTGCCGGATTGAAGTTGGCATAGGGTAGTAGCAGGCAGAGTGAGTGGGAACCAGCTGTTGCAGCAGAACGCTTTGGTTGGGGCAGTGCCAGGTGCTGACCATGCACAGTGCCACACAGATCCACTTGTCAGTCTATTACATGTTCACCTCACCAATACCCAGGGCAAGAGGAACACACAGAGTTCTGTGAGGTAGACTGTGAAAGGTCAGCACCAGCAGCCTTTGATACGTTGCAGTGGAATATTGCAAACCAAGTTTTTCCTTACTATGGTGCACATGTCTCGCCCCACCCAAACTAAGCTAGATAGCAATCGTGAAGTAGAGCAGCACATTGACTGGCTGGTTTCCTCTGCTGCCTTTGTACAGAGGGCTAAAGTAACTGCATGTCTGTTAAAGTAACTGTGTGACATGATGTTATTGTCAAACCATCACAACTACATCAATACTGCCTGACAGGCAGCATCAATTCTTGGGCCCTGGCTGCCCTTCCTTCTGGTATAGAACAGGCAGCCAGGAGCATTTTAATCAGAGACTGCCCACAGGAATATATTTCAATTTTCAATTCAAACAATCTTTATTTCGACCGTTAAGATCATAAAAGATGTACAGGTAAACACACATTAGGCCATTAACAATAAAATTGTATGTTAAAAATAATTCATCCGTGTTAAGATCCATAAAATCATTTTCTAGGTTTCAAAAAATGCATTTTTAGACTCAAATCATTTTCAAGATTTCAAAAGTACATTTTTAGACTAAATTAGGGACAAATTGTTCGTGGCACGATAGAATCCCTTATAATTTTTGCGCGAACTCTCCACATTGCCGTCAGAAATTTCGCCATTACAAACACTGTTGGAGATGCAAGGTCAGTTTTCAGGACTCTGTAGGCTGGGGCATAAGTTCGAAAGCCCAAGTTCCTTAGGTACGGGATGAGCCAGTAGCTCCTAATTTTGCAGTAAGCTTTGCAAAATAAAACCACGTGTACGTCACTTTCTAGCTTGTAATTACACGCAGGGCAGTTGGGTGAGGCCAGGTTACCATCCCAGTTTTTGGTGAGCGACCTCAGCGGTAAGGAGCTGTATCTCCATTGTAGGAAAATTTTCCTAACGTGCACAGGGGACATTGCATCAAGGACATATTCAAAACTATAAAAGTCTTTTATTTTGGTGAATATATCAGTTAGAGAGCCCTCCCGGATTGAACTGATAGAACTTTGCAACATAAAATCATAGAAAAGTTTAGAGAGTGCTTTCCGGGAAAGCCTTGCAGACGTTAGTTCAGGGTTATTCCATAGCTCTGGGACTCCAAGGGTCATACACATATCTCTAATATACTTGAGCCATTGAATTTTGGACACTTGTATCATTCTAAGGAGCTCCTGTAATTCAGTTCTATAGTGGCCCAAATCTTGACTGCTCCACAAGCGCCTCCAATAAGTTAGTGGTTTGAGGCTCAATTCTTCGCTGATTGGGCACAATGCCAAGTCCATTCTCAACGGAAGAAGTGGGGTGCTCGAGGGATGGGCCGTCAAGTGTCTAATGAAGTTGTTCTCGGCCACTTGCATAGAGTGAAGCGGTGTGTGTCCCCATAGTTCAGCCCCATAGGTAATGCCTCCTCGTGCTTGGGCCTTGTAAATTTGTATTGCTGGTGCCAATGGGCGAAGGGGGGACCTTTTTGCGATTCTTGTGATTGCGCCCGCCCTCTGGATTAATTTAGTGGTTGCTTTTGTTTTGTGTGGCACCCAGGTTAAATTTTGGTTGAGTGTTATACCCAGGTACTCAATCACTTGAACTCTCTCCAGAGGTGTTGATCCCAGGCGTAGATTTGGGCAGCTTTTATGCTTGTGGCTCAGGGTCATAAATTTGGTCTTCGCTGGGTTTATTTCTAGTCCCCTTTTATTACAGAAGTCCAAGAATCCATCCAGGATCCTTTGTAGCCCCATTGGTGTCTTTGACAGCAGCAGGGTGTCGTCCGCGAACATAATCGCCGGCACCCTACTGCTGTTCAATTGCGGCGCATCAATATTAGGGATTCTACACAGGTGCTCTATCACCCCGTTCGTAAATAGACAAAACAGGGTCGGCGCCAGCACACATCCTTGTCTTACCCCGCGTTGGACAGGGAACCTATCTGTAAGCCTACCTCCTTTTCCGTATCTTACCCGGGCATAATTATCTGTGTGGAGCCTAATGAGAATCTGGAGGATATCTCCAGGGACACCCATGTCCTCTAGTACCGCCCACAACCTGGCCCGAGGGACCAGGTCGAAGGCGGCACGGAGGTCCACAAAAACTGCGTACAATGACCCGTCTTCTAAGTATGCAGTTTTCCAGAATAGAATATTTAATCTCAGTATTTGGTCCACTGTTGAGACACCCTTCCTGAAGCCCGCTTGAAGGGGACTCAAGATCTCTGTCTCTTCCATCCAACATTGCAGCCTATCCAGGATCAGCCTTCCAAACAACTTTTGGCTAACATCAATAAGGCTAATCGGGCGATAGTTGGCGGGGAGCAGAGGCGAGCCCTTTTTATATATCGGTACCACCTCTGCTCCCAGCCAAGTATCTGGTAAACCCATTCCCCCCAGTACTGCATTGAATAAAACCATCAGGTATGGAGCCCAGATCACAGGTTCCTGCCTAAAGATTATATTTTAAAAGCCCCTAACCCCACTAATAAGAGCCGGTGCCACCTACCATCACCCACCGAAACGAAGGAACTGCTGCCCAGACCCATATTTCCAAATATCACTTTGCATGTTCTGGCTTTTTAGCCAGTACTCTGAATTTTTAGAAGCAAAAACACAAACACCCCCGCCCCCGCCCCCCCCAAATCCCAGAGGCTGTTGGTAAAACAAAAATCTGGACTGCATGATGGGTACAAGAAAAAAAACTCTCCCCTTTTTTCGCATGTGTATAGCGCTTGCTACCCCTTGTCTAGGGTAGTAAGCGCTGTATAAATTCAATTACATACAATCGGGGTCACTGGAATTATGTGACAGGGGAGGCCCAAATTATGCCTCCAGGTTGAGTAAATTAGCAGCAAGAGAAAGCAAATTATGCGGTGTGCTGTGGCACATTTGGCAAAATTATTACTTCATTATTTTGTCATTTTTACACTTATGAACGCTGTCTGGCCATTAGTTCCACCGCACCAGTATACATTAGTACACCCCAATAAAGCAATAAACAACAGATAGGTGGCAAGTCAAGCTTTGCAAATGCTTTCCACTGCCCTGTAACATGTTTAGTAAGTTTTAAACCGTTTGAGCGATAAACAATTTTTTATCTAACATCTGCAGATTATGAAGCAAACAATGGATTATGTGGCAGATACGGTAAAACTAGGGTTATGCAAAAAATGCTGTAGCCGCACAGTCGCATAATTCCAGTAGCCCCTGCATACAATATAATTTGTACATTCTTTGCTTAGAAGGACTCAGGTTAAGAGTCAGGTTTGGAACAGTTCAGAGATAGCCGTTCAAGTGCAAAAGCTGCCTCCGTCATCACAGTGCTAATGGGCAATCATTGTGTCAAAGAGGAATGCTTAAGCACATGGCCCTGCAAAGTAAAACCCCCCACGTTGGGGTCTGTGAACTAGCATTTTATCAATTACTAGTGACCTCCACCTCCAGCAGGACGAAAAGCTGAAGGTGTGTTTCTTCAAAAAGAAAAAATGTTTTCTCCTATGCCAGCCTCCCAAGCCCAGGATTTCTCGGAGACAAGCGCCCACAACAAAGCTGATGGCGGGGGCAGGGCAAGGTGAGACTGAGTCCCCTCCGTCTTCTGCCCACACCACACTTCACCTTAGAGTTGCCCACCATGATGGACCAGTACACCTATATGATTGAGGACTCTGTAGACTGCTACATGTGTCATTGTTAATACTTTGTAAGTTTTCATTTGTGCACTACTATGTATTGAGGTCCCTACTACATTATTACTGTAATGTTCATTGTTTTCTGATGTTGTCAAATAGTGAATACAAATATGGTAAAAATGCAAATGTTATTTACATGATCAACTGTCCATGTAGACTGAGATACATTGGTATGACAACTCGTAAGATCCGTGTCCGAATAGGGCTACTTAGGCTTCATATTGTGCGCAAAGGGAACATGACTTGCATGACCAACTATTACCTAGAATTGACTTTTCTATGACCATACGAATAATCCCACAAAATATACCCTCCCCTTTCCTCGTGTTAAAAGCAATTATTCGTGCTACATTTTATTCCTCTATGGCCCAAATAAAGGAAAAATCATAGCTTTGCCCCGGTTGTGTGATACCATTTACTAGATTTAGGATCATTTCATGTTTAACTATATTCTAATTGTATTTCTTAACTCTGTATATCCAAGTAAGGAGAAATCACGATAGTGTCTACCTTGCATACGTTTAAAGGGTTTAGTAGCCAAATGTGTTGTGAGTTTCTGTAGACATACCACACCGCATACCTCAGTTTTGAATTGATTATTGTTTTAATGTTATAAACCTAAGAAAAACTGCTCTCCCTTCAAACACAAATTGTTTCTAAGGATATTCTTCTCTGGCACTTCAACTTTGGATCTTTATATGAATTAGTCACAACTCTTTGTGCCCTCCTCTATTATTCCATTTCACATTACTCGTAACAGTCCAGTAGATGACATAAAAATGTGGCGTGGCTAAACAAGACATTCTGTAACACCTACAGCTATGTGATGTATTTTCAGCATGCCATGTACTGACGCGATCACGGCTCACGTGACGTTCACGTTACCAGTTTTTGCATGTGTATAACATTTGCTAGTGTTCGCGCCAAGAAATATTCAATTCTATTAAGGACATGGAGGACATGGAGGCGAGGATTATTGCTTTCTCTTTCTTTACTGTACATTTTCAGCTGCCAATAAAATAGTTCATCATATAAAAAAAACGACATTTTCCATAATCCCATGGTGCATAGCCACCAATCATAGTCTCTGTGTCCCTATAAGTTTTACCTTCCATGTGACCAACTCCTCTTTCTTGGCATCACAATGAGCATTGTCTGCAACCTCTGCAAACGGCCAACTTGAACAGTTCTGCATGAAACATCCAACCTCAACAGAAGGTCAAACCTGAACCGGGACATGAAGTGTCAACGTAGATACATAGTTTGACAAAGATCAACTCTCCCTTCTGTTTTTCATTTCTGACCAGAAGTAGACGGAATCACTCTCCTATCTGTTCTGACCTGTAGGAGAGTAGGGTCTGCTTCCTATGGTTACCCCCACTTTTTGCTGTGATTCTCTGTTTCTTCGACTTTAGTGTGGCTGTGGACCTGCTAATCAGGCCCACAGCCCAGCTGTTCTCTCGCTAAATTGATACCTTGTACTTTAGGTACACACCAGATTGGTTACTGGGTCACCCTTGTGAGCCCTGTATAGTGTACCATAGGTACCCAGGGCATAGGTGCACCCTAGGCCTACCAGGGGCTGCAGCATGTATTGTGCCACCCCTGGTTCGCCTTCCAAACTGACACCACAGGTCTAATCCCGCAGCCTGGGTAAGGTGGTGTAATTACCCCTTACTTAGATATAGTATACGTATCTCTATATATACATATAGACAAATATACACCTATAAGTCACTCCTATGGCAGGCCTTAACAATCCTGGAGGCAGAGTGCTTGGTTTTATGTGAGAGGGTGCCCTAGCATGAGCTGAGCCCCTCTGCAGCTTTCGGAACCATCTCCTTATAGCCGTTCTATGATATAGCCATACCATATACTCTTAAGTGCATTATAATCCTCGCGGTTAATGCTAACTTTGGTTTGGCTTTATCAAAACATGTCGTGTAAGGTGTGAAACACTGTGGAATACTACCCCCCCCCGCCAGTTCTGGCGGCGGGGGTAGCATTCCACCCTTCTAGAGGGAGAAGACATTTAGTTACTGGTTTACCCGGTTAAAGTTAAACAGAGCCTCAGCATCACAAAATGGATGCTGCTGCCACAGACACGAGTCTGACCTCCTGTTGCAGGACGAAACTCCGGCAGGGTAGGCCTGGACAATAGGTTTCCTGTCCAAGGAGGTGCTGGCACCTCCCCATACAGGCTTTTGTGTATTGGGGAAGGGAGGGGTGCATTCAGTGAATGCTTTCCAGACACTGCCTGGGGCACAGTAGGTGCTCCATGCATTTCCCAGTTCAAACCGGTTGCTAGGGCACAAACTGGACAGAGGGAAAGGGGTCTAACCACCCCCCTTCCAGGTCCACCCATAGGAGGGACCTTAAGGGTAGTTCAGCCCCTAAACTTAGTATAAGTATAGGAACCCTATACTTAGGAAAGCCCTAAAAACATGGCTATTCAACATCTAATTCCTGTAACCGCATTGACACTGGGATCTGTCGCGCCGGGAAACCCTTTGTTGGGTAGCTGTGCGCCATATAAATTCAAACAAATAAATAAAAAAATAAACCCAGTCACTAGGACTTTAGATTACCTTGGACGAAACTTTGAAACATAAATCCTGGACCTTCGATATTCCATTTCGACTGGAAGACGGAAGAGCCTGTGCTCCACAGACGCGGTCGCTCCTCCACGCTGCTCCCCGACCTGCTTACCCTCACAGCCTGGTATCGTTGCTCTCCTCAGCTGATTGTACACATCGCTATCATTAACTCAACTCGCATTACAGGACAGCTTTAATTGAAAACATCGCTGCCATTTATTTCATTATCTCGCATTGCAGAACCGCTTTAATTGATAACATCACTGTTAATTATTTATTTCACTCACATAGCAGGACCGCTTTAATTGACTACATCGCTGATATTTATTTAATCATCTCGCATTGCAAGACCGCCTTAATTGAAACATCGCTATTATTTATTTATTTTAGTCACATAGCAGGATCGTTTTTAATTGCTGTGCCATATAGCGCTGAACCACCTCGCCTGCTAATTAACTGCTTGTACCACTGTGCCGTCGCTGTGTTGCCTTGACTGCCTTTTCATTGAGTTTTTTCTGCACATTTTGCATTACTTTGGCTGCCTGCCCCGTTTCGCGCTGCCGGCCATTTTGTTGTTGATATTGTTGTTTGTGTCGCCCTGCCCGAGTCTCCACCCCGCTCCCGCCTTCCCAGCTGACCCTCCCTCGCCCCTCCCCTTCCACCATCCACATATGACAGCTGCTTTTGCGCGCAGCGTTCACGCGCAGCGGGTGCGCCCTAGTCGCGCCGAAGGTGCGCCAAAGGTAAGCCCGTCTATGCCCTTCCGCGCCTGGACCGCTCCCAGCGCCTGTCCCCCTGGTCCCCGCTGCTCCCTACCCACTAGAGTCACATATGATGCCGCAACTCTCCACGCCCTCAACCCCGGACGCACACCTCATTGCTGCCTTGCCATCCCTGGACGTACCCACGGCCCTTTCGCCTGCCTCTCCTGCAAGTTCTTTTGCTCCAGGTCCATCACCAAATCCACTCTCTCTGTACAAAGCACCGACTCTGACCGCCTGAAATGCATCCTGCTTAACACCCGCTCGGTCCACAGATACGCAACTGAACTCTGGGACCTACTCGACACTGTGTCACCGGACATCGCCTTCCTCACAGAAACATGGATGAACACATCTTCAGCACCCGACATCGCCACAGCCATACCGGACGCTTACAAGATTATCCGTAAAGACCGCACCATTCAGACAGGAGGAGGCATCGCCATCATTCACAGGAACACCATCAAAATCACGACTAGCTCCGACGAAAATCTTACAACCGCCGAACATCTCCACTTTCAGATCCACACCGACCCTAGGACCACACTTAGAGGCACCCTCATCTACAGGCCTCCAGGTACCCGCACTCAATTCAGCGATTACTTCACAGAATTCATCACCCCACATGCCCTCGCCTCCGAGAACTACATTCTTTTAGGAGACTTCAACTACCACCTTGAAAACAAACACGACAGCAACACCACCACCCTTCTGGACAACCTGAACAACCTCGGACTCAAGCAACTTGTTGATACCCCCACCCATATAGTCGGACACACGCTCGACCCTATCTTCGCCTCCAGCAAGCACATCTCCTTCGACCGCACCACAGCTCTCCATTGGACGGACCACAGCTGTGTACACTTCAGCTACAAAACCACCCTGACCCACAACCGCCCACAACCTATTCCTCAGAGAAACTGGAACAAAATCACCGCCGACCAACTCCTCGCTTCACTCAACCAAAACCCTCCCACCCTCTCATTGGACCCTAACCAAGCGGCCACCAATCTCAAGCAATGGATCACCCACAGTGCTGACGAACTAGCACCCGTGAAAAAGCACCACATCAAATCAGCAAGCAAAAAGGCTCCCTGGTTCAATGATGACCTAAAAAAATCCAAGAAGCTATGCCGCACCCTGGAGAAAACATGGAGAAAAAACCCAACCAATGATAACATGGCCACCCTCAAGGCAGCCACCCGCAAACACCACCAACTGATCCGCTCAACCAAGAAATCAGCTTTCAAGGAGCGTCTCGACAACAACTCTCACAATAGCAAGGAACTTTTCAACATCGTCAAAGAATTCACCAATCCCACCGTAGCATCCAACGACATCACTCCCTCCCAAGACCTCTGCGATGCGTTATCCTCCTTCTTCTATAACAAAATTGCCGACATCCACAACAGCTTCGAGAATACTTCCAGCGATCAACACTCCCCACCCCCCTCTGACCCTACTCCACCAACTAACATCCTTAGCGCCTGGAACGCAATCACCACTGAAGACACCATCCGCCTAATGAACTCAATCCACTCTGGCTCGCCAACTGACCCCTGCCCCCACCACATCTTCAACAAAGCCGACTCCATCATCGCACCCCATCTCCGTGATGTCATCAACTGCTCGTTCAACTCTGCCACCTTCCCAGAAAGCTGGAAACATGCCGAACACAGCGCCCTTTTGAAGAAACCCACAGCAGACCCCTCTGAACCTAAAAACTACCGACCCATATCCCTCCTCCCATTCCCGGCCAAAGTCATTGAGAAAGCCGTCAATAGCCAGCTCGCCGCCTTCCTTGAATCCAACAACTCCCTCGATCCCTCTCAGTCCGGATTTTGGGCCAAACACAGCACCGAAACCGCCCTCATCGCAGCAACTGACGACATCCAAACTCTACTGGACAACGGAGAAACAGTGGCCCTCATTCTACTCGACCTCTCAGCCGCTTTCGACACAGTCTGCCACAGCACCCTCATACAACGCCTCAACAACATCGGCATTCAAGGCAAAGCCCTGGACTGGATCATCTCATTCCTCGCCGGGAGAACTCAAAGAGTCCGACTTCCCCCATTCAACTCAGAGGCCACTGAAGTCATCTGTGGAGTCCCACAAGGATCCTCACTCAGTCCCACCCTCTTCAACGTCTACATGAGCCCACTCGCTTCCATCGCGCGCCAACACAACGTTAACATCATCTCATACGCTGACGACACCCAGCTGATCCTCTCCCTCACCAAAGATCCCAAAACCGCCAAAACCAATCTGCACAAAGGCATGAAAGAAGTAGCCGAATGGATGAAACAAAGCCGCCTAAAACTCAACTCAGACAAAACGGAGGTGCTCATACTCGGATCTTCCCCCTTTGCCTGGGACGACTCTTGGTGGCCTTCCGCTCTGGGCACAGCACCCACACCCACAGACCATGCACGTAACCTTGGCTTCATCCTAGACTCCTCTCTCTCGATGTCCAGACAAGTCAACGCAGTCTCTTCCTCCTGCTTCAACGTACTTCGCATTCTCAAAAAGATCTTCCGCTGGATCCCCCTCAAGACAAGAAAGACCGTCACCCACGCACTGGTCACAAGTCGTCTGGATTATGGTAATACTTTATACGCCGGAATCACAGCAAAACTACAGAAAAAACTCCAACGCATCCAAAACGCATCAGCGAGACTCATATTAGACATCCCTCGCCATGATCACATCACCGGACACCTAAAAGACCTCCACTGGCTTCCCGTCAACAAAAGAATTACATTCCGTCTTCTCACCCACACACACAAGGCCCTCTACAACTTAGGACCCGAATGCCTTAACACTCGACTATCCTTCTACAAACCCACCCGCCAACTTAGATCGTCCAATCAAGCCCTCGCCGCAGTCCCGCGATTCCGGAAATCCACCATCCTTCTCCTTCCTGGCGGCCAAGACCTGGAACTCACTCCCCACTCACCTCCGCCTTACCCAAAACCACATCTCCTTCAGAAAAGAACTTAAAACCTGGCTATTCGACAAATAATTTTTCACATTCCCAAGCGCCTTGAGACCCTCTGGGTGAGTAGTGTGCTTTATAAATGCCCGAACTTGAACTTGAACTTGAAGACATCTCCCTTGTGGTCAAGGAGTGACCACCCTGTTCAAACAGGCACCAACAGCAACTTGCCGGTCTGCATTTTCGAGGCTCCCGCCGGATCCCGAAAAATCTGCAACACAGGACAGCACTTCTTTGCAGCTCTCCATTGAAAACGACGACGAAACCCTACACGAAAAGACACCTATGCACCCGGGTTCCCTGGGTGAGGTAACACGAGTACTCCGGTGCTCCAATGGGTCTTGACTCTCGAAGTGTCCTAGTTTAAAAGGGTTCCATCGTAGTCCATCCGGAAGTGTCCTTAAATTGTAAATTTGTAATTTGTTCGTTTCCCATAGAAAGTCAAAGGTAACCCGCGGCTGTGTTTAGACACTGCACGCGTCTGCCGTAGGCCTCCTACTTCCTAACCTTTGGTTGTTTATAGTAGCCACAGCGGTTCCACAGGCCCCAGGCCTGCTTTCTAATTTTCTCGTGGTTCTTATACCACAATTTTAGTATATGGTTTGTGAGGCCCCTAGGGCATAACGTATACTGTGCAACTTATCGTATGCTAATTGAGTAACTTGTATTGTACTTTTACCTCTGACCTCATAAAGAGTGCAGAGGGGTTGTGTTTAGAATAAATACATATATATTTGATATAAACCTTGTGTGGTGTCCTTTCATTTGGTACTCAAGGGATTATAATTGGTAAAACAACTTGCTTAATACGCTCTCTGAAGTCTTAGCCTGATGACTGCTGGTCCATGCTACCACTAGGATAGCTTCTTATAAGGTTGACTTTACAACCACCATCAATAAGGGTCGATTGGACTGGTGCAAGGTGCCCACTAGAACTAGTGGACATCATATGCCAGGCTAACTTCTCACATGACCCTACAAGAGGAACAAGAGAAAAAACCCGCAACTTCTGTATTAAAGCATCAAAATTAAATGGGTTGGTTATTTTTATAATAATTACACATATAATTGTAATAACATAGGGCGGGATAATCCTCACCTCCATATCCTTAATAGAATTGAAAAGTCTTGATGCGAATGCTAGCAAATTTTAAATTCTATTTCAGGACCGGAGGCTCCGATTATTGCTAATTTAATGCTTATTAAATACAACAGCTGTTATTTCGCCCACTGGTTTATAATAAAATTGTTTAAATGTAGATTCAGATGAGCAATCAGCAGGTCTTATACTATCTTGAATGGTTGAACTCAAATTAAAAGACTTGGAGACCATTGCCCCACGCACAGAATGAGCACCAAAAACATGGGTATCAATACCCTTCTCTTTCACAACTAATTTCAGCCACCTGGCTATTGTAGCAGAAGAAACAGGTTTAACTGTGTCAATCCCTCTGGTCGAAAGGGTCGAACATTCTTCATATGCTTTTAAACATTGAACTACAATTAAACATTGAACTACACACAGTTTAGCATTGTTAGGAAAAACATTCTTCTCCATTCAACGAGAAAAAGGTTTGTTCTGCCAATTATAGTAAAAGAAACTCCTTCCGGTGTGAAAACTCTACCTGTAATGTCCAGAACTCTCACATCTAAGGTGCGTCTGCAGGCAGATAAACTTAAAAACATAGCCAACTTAACTGACAATTGTTTCCTGGATAAATGGGTGTTCTCCGGCCATCTCTCAAACAGAGCCAGGACCAAAGATACGTCCTATAAATAAGTATATTTTGCTTTAGGAGGATTAGCCACTCTGATGCCTTTAAGTAACTTACACACCACTGGATGCATACCTACCGGTTTCCCATCCACCTGATTATGACCTGCAGATATTGCTGATCGAAAATGATTTACCGATTAATAAGACAAACCAGCTGAAGCTTTTTCTGACAAACAATTCACAACTTGGGATAATTCTGCCCCCACAGGATCCAAGTGCAGTTCCAAGCACCAACGTACCCAAGATCGCCAAGCTGACGAATATCTGTTTCTCGTAGAAAGGGCCCAGGCCTGTTGAATGAATCTAGAAGCTGTGTCTGAAATGCCGTGCAGTTCCCATTGTTGCCTAAAAGCCTCCATGCCATCAGAGACAGCGGCTCTGACAGTATCATCGCATGCAGTTCTCCATGAGGGCCCTGGAGCATCGTCTGAGATCAGGGAATTAACCGGGGACAATCACAAGCCATCTCCATCAGTATTGGGAACCAAGGTTGCGATTTCCACAGCGGTGTCACCAACACTACCTCTGCAACTTGTCGAGCTACCTGTGTCGCTACTCTGTGAATGAGAATGAATGGGGGAAATGCATAATTCAGAGTCTGTGACCAGTCCTGGGAAAAAGTGTCTGTCTCTCTTGCTATTGGTTCCGGGTCCGGCCTCCAACTGAAAAACACCTGTAACAGTCCATTCAAGTGGGAGGCAAAACTATCTATCTCTCAAGGACCCCACACTGCCTGTAACCAATAAAACAGACATGGCTGTAGTTGCCAGTCGCTGTAATCCATCAGATATCTGGAATTGCAATCCGCGACTGCATTGATTGTCCCAGAATGTGCTCCGCTGTTACTGATATCTGGTGGGTCAGGCAATAATGCCAAAATGTTTGGCTATATCCTCTAAAAGGGACAAGCTGGTGCCTCCCAACTTGTTGCTATATCTCACTGCTCAGATACTGTCCATCCTGAGAAGGATGCAACGAGACCTGTTTGGGGGAAAGAGTCTTTATTGTGAACGACCCTGCTAGCAATTCCAGACAGGTGATGTGTAGATTTAATTCCTGGAGAGACCTCATACCTCCGGTGGAGATTTCTCTGCAGCGCGCTCCCGAACCCCATTGGCTGGCATCTGATTCTATTATCACTTCTGGTTGGGAGCCGAAGATGCGTCTGCCATTCCATGCATCTACGTGACCCAACCACAAGTAAGTTTCCTCCTTTACTACTTGTGTCAAGGGAACTAGATCGGTGTACGAAAGCCCTTTCTTTAGATGTTGAATCTTTAATCTTTGGAGAGACCGGTAGTGTAGTGGGCCTGGAAATATGGCCTGAATTGACCAGGCTAACAACCTTACCAGTCTGGCGATTGTCCATAGAGATACTACTTGTCGGGCTAGGACAGATGTCAGTTCCTTCTTTAGATTTTGTAATTTGGATTTGGGAAGTTTCAGTTGAACTGTTTGGGAATCTATGACAAATCTGTGATTTTTTTTTTAAATATTCTTTATTGAGTTTTATAACCAAGAAAGTACAGCATATACATAAACACAAATGTATAACAAGACATACCCCACCCTCCCCCACCCCGAAAGTCTTTCCACTGACCCACCCTGGCTGGTCCTCGAAAGAGAGAAAAAAAAGAAAAAGAAAGAAAAAGATGCGTTCTTCCATTGGCATGAGAGAGACAACAAAAATATAAAGAAGAAAAAAAAAAGAGAAAAACAACGTCCAAACAAATAACAACAAACAAAATCTTTGCAGGTATTACAAAACAGTTGGGTGATAGACAATGAACACAAGCGCAAATACTTTATCGCCCATTCCCGCCATCTTGACTGTCTTCAGACCTTCTAATCAAAGGGGCCCACATTTCCATCCCCTTGGCTCTAGCTCTCTGCCCCCTTCTAGCATATACTGCAGTCTCTAACCTGACAACTGCCAAAAGTCCCCCCAACCCTTGTTGACCCGTAGGTGGAGCAGGATCGAGCCAATGAGTGGCTAAACGGAGTCTGAATATGATCATAGCAACAAAGAGAAAGGTCTCTACCCAAGCTGGTAGGTGAGAGCTACTCACTCCCAGTACAATCAGCTGTGGGTTCATCTCTATTCGCTGACCCAGATGGAATTCTAAAATGGTACCAACTTCCCTCTTGATTATACTCAAGACGGTGCAGGTAGCGAACATATGTACGATGTCTGCTGCTGGATAGCTGCAGCATGGGCAAGTTGATCCCGCACCTCCTCCCCATTTGGAAATCTTCTCCGGTGTTATATATAGATTAAGCCAGGTCTTAAAACCTTGCAATTGGAGGTTGGCAGCAATACATGAGGTTTGGACCATTTAAAGTGAATCTTCAACTTCCCCACCCCAATCTTTAGCCGCTCCTGCCAACGGTGACAGTTTTTGGGTAAATCATCAGTCATCGTCTCTTTTAATTTTTTATAAATCCCACCAAGTGTACCTAACCCTTTAAGCAAAATCTCAACCAGCGTCACCCGGGCGAAACCGCTGCTGCCTCCCGCTTTTCTCACTAAGAAATCTCTTATCTGGAGATATTTAAAAAATTGTCTGTTATCAACCTCAAAAGTTTCCTTAACCATGTCAAAGGTAATCACCCCTGTCTCGTCCATAATGTCACCAACCATCCTAATGCCATTGTCATGCCAGATTTTCATATACCATCATTAAAAATACTAGGGAGCGACTTGTTGCCGTACAATGGGGTATAAGCATGGATGAGGCCCAAACCGAGCTTTTTTCAAACTGAGATCAAAGTTTTAAAAGAACACATCAGCGTCTTAAACTTCACTGGTTTGTAGTAGTTAAAATCAGTATACAGCAAGAGACAACCCCTAGCCTCTGACCCCAATAATACTTATTGGCGCTGGGGTGGGAGGGCTGAGTGGTACAGAGCAGGTTGAACTAGTTGTGAGCCAACGAGAAGAGCCAGGTTTTAAGTGACTTTCTAAAGAGAGTGTAAGAAGGAAGCAGGCGGAGTGCAGGGGGGAGGGAGTTCCAGAAGAGAGGCGCCTGGGTAGAAAATCTCAAGCCTCCATGTTTCTTACGCCTGAAGGAGCAGGGGGTAAGAAGATTGGAATTGGAGGAGTGGAGAACACGTAGAGGAGCATGTTGGTGTAAAAGAGAGGAGATAAAAGAGGGTCCCTGAGAGGAAAGGGCTTTGTGGATCAGGCAGCCAAGTTTGAAGAGGCTGCGCTGGACAACTGGGAGCCAATGAAGGTTCTTAAGTAGAGGTTTGGTGTGGCTAAATTTTGGAAGATCATAGATCAATCTGGCTGCCTGATTCTGAATGAGCTGGAGGCGTTGTAGTTGATATGCTGGTATGCCCACGTATAGGGAGTTCGCATAGTCGATGCGAGATATAATTAGTCCCAGAGTGACCTGCACAAGGGCTTCTTGGGAGAGAAGTCTGCTGATTTTGCGGATGCGGCGTAGGTGGTAAAAGCAGACAGATATGACTGAATTAATTTGGGCCCTCATGGAGAGATCCTTACAGATGGTAACGCCTACACTCTTAACAGAGTCAACAGGGGAAGGGGGGGCCAAGTGCGGGTGGCCAGAAAGAAGAGTTCCTGGGATTACCCTGGGGGCCCGTGAGGACCAGCTCAGTCTTAGCAGGGTTGAGTTTGAGCTGATTCCGGTTCATCCAGGAGCTGATGAAGTTCATAACAGAGTGAACACTATGGATAGAGGAAGGGGAGGAGTCGATGTTAAAAATAAGCTGCAAGGGGAGGAGCCAAGCTCGCGTCCGCGATGGCCGCGTTTTAGCTCGGCTCCGTTCGCTTTCCTGTCTGGAACGTCTATCCTGTGTTTTATCCTGCCCCGGGAAGTACTCTTTGATAGACTATGGAACTACGACCTTTCGCAGGCACTTACCGTTTGTTCCTGGGTGCCGCGGATCCTGAGCTGCACCCTTGACCGCTTCGGGGCCTCCGGAGTGAGCAAGTCTGAAACTCCTCGGCGGCGCCCGGGCGGGGCGGAGCGCTGTGGCCGGCCCTTGGTGGCGGTGTGGGCTCGGTCGGAGAGGCCGATGTGCAACTAGACCGGTTACGGCTCTCCGGGCCTGGTCCGGCGGTCCTGCGGCCTGGTGTTGGGGCGCTGCCTTCCATGGACGGGGTTGACCGTGTATGTGGCTCGTCTCCCCTTTGTTCTCCGGTCCGGCCATTTTGAGTCCCTCCGCCCGGACTCGGAGAACGGTGCCGGCGGCGTGTGGGGAGCCGGCGACCTGCCTTCTTCTGGTGGCCCCCCTTCCTGCTCTGGTGGTGCCTCTGCTGGTGGTCGGCTGTATCCTGTTTGCCCCGCTGGTGGCCGGACGGGGGTCGGATATTGCCGCGGCCCCGCCGGGCTTCTAAGATGGCGGCCGGCCCCATGTCTCTCAGCCTGGCCGAGACTGGCGATGCTGGTCCGCCGCATGGCACGTTTGCTGAATACCGTAAAGGTGAGCCTACGCTTGGCGACATCCTCGCCGCCTTGAGCTCCTGGAGTGCTCCCATGGCCGTACCTATCATTGACCTGGAGGAGGATCATTTTGCCAGGCCTGATGGGCCCCCCCGGTGTGTGCGGCTTCATCTCTGTTGTGTGCTGCTGGAACTTTTCTGGAGGTCGTGGGCCCGGCGGCTGCCGCCGGTGTGGGTGCACGGATGTCCGCTGCCCTCATTCATCCTGTGCTCCCCCTTGTGCAGGGGGTCTGCCGGCCGGGTCCCGTCCGGACCGGCCTCGTTGGATCTCCCTTTCCTTTCTTGCCTCGAATGGCCGAACGAAGATCCTGTGATTGCTCCGCCGGGTCGGCTTTCCTCATATTGTCGTCGGAACTGTGCCTGCATTGCCTGAGGTGGTTGCTGTCCTTTCCTGTTCCTCCGGACCGCAATCGGCATGACTTGTGTGGATTTACAATCGGACTCCCTGTTATTCGCCTCCTGTTCCACATGATCTGGTTCCTCGTGCGTTGGACGACTACTGCTTGGGATAGACAAGGACAGGGTTGAGATGAACTTGCCTCGGTGGACTAGTATCTTGCGGTATGGTCGGAGGATCCGTTTGTAACTGTATGACTATGTTCGATTCTCCTTCATGTTCCTGGAGCTTATCCTTTTGCTTACTATCTTCCCGTGGGCTCTTGAGTTTTTTTTCGGACGGGGGGGTGGGAGCTGATGGTTTTGATTATATGGCTCCTCTCCCGTTGTTGTTTCCCTGTTTTCCCTTCTTCTTTTTGTCTTTGTGGTTCTTTCTTTACTTTTATCTCTTCTATATTTCGGGTTCTGATTAGGGCGACAGGCACGCTGCTGGGGGGTAGGCCATAGCCTTCTGCAGGGGTGCAGGGTGGGATGTGCGGGGTGGGGGGGGGGGTCTGTCATTTTGTTTTTTCCCCTTTTTTTTTTTTTTTCTTTTTTGGTTCTATGGCTCTTATGTATCCCTTTTTTCGGGACGCGGTGTTGGCATGTGGCCCCCTGGGGTGTTTTTTTGCTAGCATGGGACTTCTGGTCTTCCTGCCGTCACGGTTTACTACGCACTCATTACTCCTGTTACCACTAGTTCCATGTGCCGGTCTATTCTTTAGTGCTTCGTTAGCCGTGGGGCGCGTGCAGTGATGCTGCGTTCTTACTCCCCCCCCTTTTTTTTCCGATGTCCTTTCCCCCTTTTTCCCCTTCTCCCCCTTTTTTTCTTTCCTCCCCTGGGTTGTTGTAGCAGAGGGCTCTTTGTTTTGCAAGCCTAATTTTAGTCCTGTGTATCATTATGTGTTCTCGTAGTGGTGGGTGGGCGCTGGGCAGCGGTTGCAATTGCTTATTACTGTGGGACTCACGTTCTGCCTTTGCCAAAATGTAACTGTTCTTTTTGAATTTTCCTGTGTTCGGTACTTCTGCTTGCTCGCGGCCCGCCACGGCCCTCTGGACTTTACTGATTGCCATTATTCTGCTATACCCTTTCTTCTATTATAAAATCAACCTTCTCTCATCCTGCTCGTGGTGGTTGCTCGGTGGCTTTTCGCCTTTGCTTTCCGTATGGATTGCTGTGATATCCTGTTGGAGCTTCTGTACTGCCTGATATGTTTCTTTAATTGTGGTGGCCGGCCCGAGGGGTTGTAGGCCCGTATCTGTGAGCGCTTTCTGTATAATAAAGGTTTAAAAAAAAAAATAAGCTGCAAGTCGTAAGCATAGTTGAAGATGGTCACAGACTTTTGTTGAAGCTCCCAGATGAGGGGGCGGATGTAAAGATTAAAGAGAAGTGGTGAGGGCGAGGAGCCCTGCGGGACTCCACAAGCGAGACACTTTCCTGCTGAGGAAAAAGGTGGGAGGGAAACTGTCTGAACACGATCTTGTAGAAAGGAGGAAACCCATTTCAGTGGTTGCCCCGGATGCCGGCGTGCTCGACACGTTCGAGTAAGATGGTATGGTCAACAGTGTCGAACGCCGCTGACAAATCCAGGAGCACCAGGGCCTGAGAGATGTTCTGGTCCGCCCCCTTTCTTAGCTCCTCATGAACGGCCAGGGCGATGCATTCGGTGGAGTGCTGGGGCCTGAACCCAGTTTGATGGGGGTCAAGAAAGTGGGTGGATTCAATGAAGGAGCTCAGACAGTTGACCACATAGGCTTTCAGGACTTTACCCAGATAAGGGAGAAGGGAGATTGGACGGAAGTTGGAAAGAATACCGGGGTCTACTCCAGGTTTTTTAAGAATGGGTGAGACCACGGCTGTTTCAAAAGAGAGGGGAACCACCCCTGAAGAGGGAGTTATTTAAGAGAGAAAGAGGGGGCATGGGGATGTTAAGGTAGACCTCGCGGCTGATGTGAGGAGGACAGCTATCCTGGGGGGAACCAGACTTGACTTTTCCGAGGAAAGAAGAATGGTTTCTTCAGTGAGTGTGGGGAATTTAAGATAGTGGGCAGGATTGGAGGGGGCAGCTGTGGAGTGCAGTGAAGTAGCACCAGAGGGAATGCTGGCTTTGATCGTGAGGATTTTCTCAATAAAATAGCTGTTGAGGGAGTCACAAAGAAGTTGCGATGGGGGGGATTTAGCGTTGACACGATCAGGTTTGACCAGTTCATCCACAATGGAAAAGATAGTTTTGGATTTGCAGCTGGAGCTAAGTATTTTCGTAGAGAAGTATGTGGACTTAGCCACAACGATGGCTGCTTTATAATCTTGTAAGGCCAATAAGAACAAAGTTTTCTTGAGGGGGCAGTAATGGAGCCTCCACTTGCGCTCCGATTGGCGCAAAGCGAGCTTCTTGTTCCTAAGATTTTCTGTAAACCAAAGTTGGGCGTCATGGGGTCTTTTCATTTTGAGGGCCTTCAGAGGAGCGAAGTCATCCCTTGCCTGGGCCAGCCAAGAGGCGAGGGATGCAGCCTGCCCGTGAGGAGAGCATTGAGGGTCGGTGAGGTTGGGAAAGGCGGAAAGGGTGGCGGTGAGGCCGGTGCAAAGGGAGGGAATGTCTATGTGTTTCCAAGTTCTGATCATAGTGGGGGCATCTGCGTGTGTTATAGCGGCAGTCGGCAGGCTGATGGAGAAGGAAACAGAGTAGTGGTCAGACCAGGCGCAAGGGGAGACTTGGAGGTCAAAGATGTCCAAATTGAGACTCCAGACCTGGTCCAAAGTGTGCCCTTTAATATGGGTGGCCACTTTGATCTGTTCGGAGAAGTTAAACCCAGTGAGTAAATCCGTGAAATGTTTGGAGCAGGGATTCTCGAGTGGGTCATGTGGCCAATAGTTGAAGTCTCCTAAAATGAGGAGATTGGCATGGTTGACCACAAGCTCTGCGGCCAAATTACTGAAAAACTGGATGAAGTTCAGAGAGGGATTGTGGCCGGTAGCAGAGTAAGCATGTGAGGGGGAAACATTTAGAATGCAATGTGACTGCTAAAATATCAGCCAAAGAAGTGTATGGAATAGTTAGGGATGTGAAGATATGCGGGTGAGAAATAATGGCAGCGACCCCCCCCCAATCTTCCCATCTGGCCGATTTGCCTGAAGAATGTAGTATTTATCAGGGAGAGCAGCCAGGATGTGTGGCATAGATTCAGACGAGAGCCATGTTTCGGAAAGAAACAGGATATCAGGTCTGATGGTGTCAAGCAGATGAAAGATCTCCACCTGATGCCTGGCATGCAAGCGGGTGTTTAGATACCAGACGGAGAGTTTGGTGGGAGAGAGTTTAGAGCGAGTGAGGGGGGTGGGGGCCAGGGGGGCACTTGGAGGTCCCAAAGGGGAGGATCTGCTGGGGGTGCAGGCAGAACAACAGAGGGCGGGGAGTAAATGCCAATGCCGACCCCCTAGTGTTGAGCAACTTCCGCCCCATCTCCCTGCTCCCGTTCCTCAGCAAAATCTTAGAGGCTCATGTGTCCAACTGTCTCAGTTCTTTTATTGAGTCTTCCCAATTCTTAGACCCCCAGCAGGCGGGTTTCAGGCCGGCGCATTCTACTGAGGCTGTTATCGTGGCTGTGATGGACAAGCTCAGGAGGGGAGCCGATAATAATATCACCCAGGCCCTTGTGCTCCTGGATCTGTCGGCTGCTTTTGACACGGTCGATCATGATCTTCTGATCGACCGTGTCAACGGCGCCGGCATCCGGGGCGTGGCTCTAGAGTGGATCTGATCCTTCTTACTTCACCGCTCCCAGGCTGTTCATTTATCCACCTTTTCAGCCACTCCTAGGAAATTAACTTGTGGGGTTCCACAAGGGTCTGCCTTATTGCCACTCTTATTTAATTTGTATATGCAACCCTTTATTCGATCCCCATGTAATAGCTCAGCCACTATCCTCAATTATGCTGATGACATTCAAATGGTCTTTAACCTTGATTCTTCACCCACATCCACCGCCGACTTTCAGTCTACTGTGACTTTTATTGGCGAATGGATGCGTCAAAGCCAACTGAAACTTAAACCCGACAAAACGGAGCTTGTCTTAACTGGAGGGTCTCTTAATCCATGGAACCCCAACTTCTGGCCACCCTCCTGGGGCTCCGCTCCCTCCCCTGCTGACTCCGTGAAGAGCCTAGGGGTTATCATCAGCAAGGACCTTTCTTTAAAACCTCAGATTAATGCAGTCACTTCATCATGTTTCTTCCACCTTCGGAGAATCTGAAAAAATTGCAGGTTCCTGACCACCGAGGCCCTCATATTAGTCATTATGGCATTGGTCACCTCCCGCCTTGACTATGCCAACGTTCTTTACGTTGGCATTCCAGCCTACCAGCTTCGCCAATTACAACTGGTGCAGAATCAAGCGGCGAGACTTATTTTTCGTCAACCTAAACATCAACATGTTTCCCCTCTGCTGAAGAAGCTCCATTGGCTTCCGGTGGCAAAACGCTGTATCTTTAAACTCGGCTGCACCACCTTTAAGTCTTTAACTGGCCATGGCCCTGCCTTCATCGCATCTAGGATTCACCGTTATGTCACTTCTCGCAACCTCCGTTCCTTACACCACAACCTTCTTTCCGTTCCCTCCTTCAAACGGAAAACACATGGTGGCCTCAGGTTTTCTTTTCTGGCACCCAAATTATGGAATTCTTTCCCACACGAACTCAGGTCTACCTCCTGTTACTAATCCTTCAGGAAATGTTAAAAACTCACCTGTTCCGTCAAGCTTATGATTAACACCTGCACCCTGCCTCCCACTTTTGCACATCCGTTCTCTAGCGCCATGAAACCGCTTGGTGTCCGAGCGCTCTATAAATAATTTTTACATTACATTACAGTGTAGCATAGCCTGTTACGAAGTTCAGTGTTGATGAGCCAGTTGCCATAAAGGCGGAAACCACCGCAATGGAGCGCACACCGCTAGCCCCTCCTCCGGATCGCCCCTCGGGACTCTGGCACTTGTAGTTCAATAGTGGATCACCCAGGTGGGTGCAAGTCGGTACTTGTTGGACTGATGAATCTCTAGACCCGATACATGTCCCGGGTTTTTGGGTATCGCCCGAGACATGGCTCGGGTTTCGGGATAACTTCCCTCATCAGTAGAGAAATGGTTAGGGGTGAAGGAGAAGGCCGCCAAACAACCGTCAATGGCCTCGATGCCCGAACCGGCACGCAGGGCAGCATCCAGGAGCCCGTCGGCTCAAAGCTCAAGGGAGCCAATTAGTAGAAACCACCGCAATGGAGCGCACACCGCTAGCCCCTCCTCCGGATCGCCCCTCGGGACTCTGGCACTTGTAGTTCAATAGTGGATCACCCAGGTGGGTGCAAGTCGGTACTTGTTGGACTGATGAATCTCTAGACCCGATACATGTCCCGGGTTTTTGGGTATCGCCCGAGACATGGCTCGGGTTTCGGGATAACTTCCCTCATCAGTAGAGAAATGGTTAGGGGTGGAGGAGAAGGCCGCCAAACAACCGTCAATGGCCTCGATGCCCGAACCGGCATGCAGGGCAGCATCCAGGAGCCCGTCGGCTCAAAGCTCAAGGGAGCCAATTAGTAGAAACCACCGCAATGGAGCGGTGTGCGCTCCATTGCGGTGGTTTCTATTAGTTGCCATAAAGGCATCTAAGTTCAGCTGAGGGGTAGGATAGGGTAGGTTGGGCAGGGGGTATCGCCCTAGGCCCCGGCCGGCCGCATACGGGCACAGACGGTCTTGCCTTCGGCGCGCCGGCGGCGCGACGGGAAACACATTGCTATTTAAGGGCAGCGGCACGGCCTGATCGCGGTGCTCCGCCCCCAACTGAGGTGGAAGACAGACTGTCTTCCTGCGTGAGCCTGCACCCTCCACAACAATCGGGCTAGCCCCGTGGTGGACCAGGGTGCAGGCGAGAGGCGCAGGAGACTGGGGGGTGTCAAGAATGGATCAAAGTGCGAGTAGCAGGTAAAATACAACTTTAAAAATAATCGCCAGGAGGCACGAGCTTAAAACAAGTGAAGGGCAGGGTCTCAGGGGAACTCACTGGGAGACTGCTGTGCAACACTGTGCCAAACCTTAAGCCTCGGACCAGTTTCCCCCAAACGTACCTCCAGCGCACTGCCACAAAGACACTGACAACACCTCCCTGGTTAAGGGCAGCGGCACTGCCTGATCGCGGTGCTCCGCCCCCAACTGAGGTGGAAGACAGACTGTCGTCCTGCGTGAGCCTGCACCCTCCACAACAATCGGGCTAGCCCCGTGGTGGACCGGGGTGCAGGCGAGAGGCGCAGCCCTAATTAGGCTTCCTTTTTTAAATAATAAAGCAGCCCAGTGGTAAAGTTGAAGGTTAGGGACCGCCCAGCCGCCTCTGTCACTAGGTAGCGCCAAAAATGTTAGCGCTCTCTGGGGTCGACAATTGGCCCAGAGAAATTTAGTGACCAGCTGGTTCATAGTTTTAAACCAAGTATTGTTAATAGCCAATGGAATTGCCCTAAAAAAATATATTTTTGGGCAGAAACACCATCTTAATGACATTACATCTCCCAACCAGTGTTAGCTTAAGATTGTCTATGCAATTAAGTAATGGATCCAAGTTAGTTTCAACAATTATAGACACATCAGCCATAATTTCAACCCCAAGATATGTTGCTTTCAGAACGACCTGCGGCTCATTAATCTGAAGTCCCTTGCCAACAATAACAAGGGATTTGTTGGAGTTGAGTCGATATCCCTAGATATGCTCAAAATTCTGTGCCTCTTTTTCAATTTCAGCTAATGCATAGAGTGGGTCGGGGTTCACAATAGCTAAGTCATCGGCATACGCCAACATCTTAGTGCTCCCCCCTTACCATGTATAGCTAAAATCTGGATGTTATTCACAATTTTCCTGATCAAAGGGTCAATATACAGAGCAAATATTAGGGGGGGGGGGAGCATGGGCAGCCCTGACTCGTCCCCCTGCTAATCAGCACAGGACCTGACAGATCCCCCATAATAGCAATTCTGGCCACCTGATTGTTGTACATTATTGAAATAGTCTTGATGAAGCCTGTGCCAAGCCCTCTATTCTTGAGTGTTGCCCACAAGAACGGCCAGGAGACCCTATCAAAGGCCTTCTCCGCATCTAGCAAGATTAGCCCAATAGGGTCTCCCGTAATCCCCGCCGCATCAAAGAGAGCAATCACCCTCTGTACATGATCAATTGTGCTCCTACCGGAAACAAACCCATGCTGGGTTGGTGATACCAGATTTTTCATCACGGCGGCAAGCCGATTTGCCAGAATATTGGCATAAACCAGCAGTTCCCAAACTGTGCGCCGCGGCACCCCAGTGCGCCATCAAAGCAAACCTGGGGCGCCACGAACACATTGACACCAAGTAAATGCCTGGGATTTAAAAGGCTGTGTTTTTATTGCATTCTTCACAATAGTTCACATTTGGTGGCGAGGGCTGTGCCACATAAATCATTTGTCATCCCTCTGGAAAGCTGTCAGCTTATTGCGGTTTGAGCAGGAGTTTGGCATTCGCAGGCTTCCCTGATTTTCTGGCTGTCTTGGAAAACCAAAACTATCTGGACCCCATACACAGTAACATTTAAAATAACGCATTTTATTCATCATGATATGCAGTGTTGCACTGAATAATGGTGAAAACAGTCATTTTTCAAAACGATTTTGGGCACGTTGCAAAATCAGGCATGCTTTTAAAATTATCAGGAAGGCGTTTTATTAATAGCTTTTTGCATATACTTAATCACATAGGGTGTGTTTTTGGATTCATTCTTAGTTTAAAAAGAGACGCTGTGCAAATAATTGCATAAACTGCCATCTAGAGTAAGCCACTTCCTTCACAAACAATCTGTGTAAGCACCCTTTTTCTATGGTGAAAGACTCGTATTGAATACAAAATATAAAACACACATGGTGCCTGAAAAATGCTCTAACGGCTTCTCGCAGTGACACCTCAGACTATACTCTGACACCTTTATTGTTCTGTATGTTTTGCAAGGGGAGATAATATATTGTAAGTCTGGGACAGTTCATTGCCAGTCTCCCACCAGTGTGCTGTTGCCTAGTGTCTTATCAGAAGGACGCACTATTCCTGCCCAGCCTAGCACACACTGTACCAAACACTCACTAACCACAGACCACACTGAGGAGAACTGTAAATAGAAGGGAAAGACCCACATTTAAAGCGTTTGTCCTAAGGATGTGCAAAACTAAATCAGAAGAAGGCATGAAAGGATTGTAAGCAAACTTCTGAAACCATGAATTTATGGGTTTTAAGCATTACCATCACTTACACCTTTTACAAAGCTAACATTGCCCCCAAAAACGTTTTAACAAACACTAAACTACATCATGCACACTCTTGTGCAGGCAGTAATTATGCAGGCGCGCAATGCAAGGGTGCACCAAGCAAACACATTCAACAATACCATGCAGTGTTGGCTGCCCTGACAAAGAAACCTCAAAGGCCAGTAGTATTTACACATGCCTATTGCATCTCGGCATAAATGAGGTATCCAGCGCGAGACCTGCTGACACTGCATGTGCGAGTACAGACATAGCAGCAGCTTTTGGTGGCAGAGCAAACAATATACTTGCTACAGCAAAGCCAATAAGGTAAGAGGGCAACAGAAAGGAAACAGAAAATAATAAAGATCATTCACATGGTGAATAACATAGTACAGTGACAAAACTCCAAAATCCCAAATTCCTAATGAATATGCAACACGTGCAAGTGTTTTTTGGAACATAACAGTGTGAACTTCCACTTGCGGGTGTTTCTTAACTGAGTAAATATTTCCGATGACCCATGAAAAGAACACCAATCATATCACGGAATAGGTTATCTTCATACTTGAACTGTAGTGCAAACTGCTGAAAGTGCTTCTCAAAGAAGGCGTGCCTGAGCAACCCTGTTGTATTTTTAATTTGGTAAATATATGGCTAAAATACCTTCTTCGGCTTCATTCCAATTATTTTGAGAGAGAGAAATGGAAGTACTCACAAGGCCGGGCTTACATTCCAACACTGACATTTTTTTTCAATATAATGGGGAGCCGCACCTATCGGGCAATAAGTCAGAAGGAGCCCTGGGTCGAAAAAGTTTGGGAACCACTGGCATAAACCTTTACCTCACTGTTAATTAACGTTATAGGTCGATAAGACCCCAGCTCCTTAACCGATTTCCCTTTTTTGGGGAAGACCACAATATTGGCCGAGCCCCAAGAGTCGGGTGCCCTCTAACCAGACTGAGCTTCTAGAAATACATCGACCATTAATTCCATTAAGCTGGGAACCAGTTTTTTATAGAATTCCCCCGGAATAGAGTCAGTGCCAGCCGCCTTCCCATTAGCCAAAGAGCTGATAACACCCACAACTCCCTCAGCCGTAATGGGTACCTCCAGTGCTTCTCTTTCCTTCCTAGTTAATTTTTACCCTGGAAACTCTGCTAGATAGTCCTGAATTTCCTTTTCACTTCCAGTGGTTTCTTTAGTATAAAGAAGTTGATAGAAACGCTGGAAGGCAGCCCGAATATCTGAGGCGTCTGAAACTAAGCCAAATTGAGGATCATCAATTGCAAGAATTGCCTCCTGTGTCACCTGTTGTCTCGTGCGTACCACAAGCAAATGTCCCACTCTCTCACTACATTCGTACATTTTGGAACGCCACGCTGCATATTTCTAAGATTTTAGATTTAGCTAAGGCTACCGGTGCTTGTACCTGTCCCACATCTCCCCCATTCATAATAACTTCTGCTAATTATGTCTCTACCTCAACTAGTTTGTCATAGAGTACCTGCATATAGAGTTTACCCACTTTATAAGACCGCCAGCCATACCTTGAGGTTTCCCCTCTTATCCCAGCTTTCAGAGCATCCCATACGATATCCACCCTCCCTATTCCCGAATATAAATCTAGGAATCCATACTCTCATATGTGCGATGTAATCCTGATCATGAAGGAGTGCCCTATCAAAAATCCAGTGTAATACCTCCCTCTTTGAGGCTTGAAGTGGAATCTCAAAGACTAGCGGATTATGGTCAGACATGATACGTGGAAATTTAGAAATCCGGCAGTTAATTAAAAGGCTCTGCAAGACAAAGAAATAATCAAGCCTGGCATGTGTCTGATAGGGGGCTGAAAAAAAGGTAAAACCAGGGTCATGAGGTTCTTGCAAGACCAAAGCATCAATAAGTCCATGAGTCATACAGAAATTCCGCAACGATTTAAAGACTTTGGGTTTACGGCCCCTGCATGGACTAGGCCCAATCTTCATAGTGTTAGCACTCAAACTTAAATTAAAATCACCGCAGATAATTAAAGGCAATGCCCAGCCAACAAGTTCCATATTTAACCAATTATAAAGGGCAGGGTCATCAAGCACAGAGCCATAAACCGAGCAAAGCGTAAAGGAGTAATTATCCGCATTGCATAAAGTAATAGCCCATCTGCTCAAAATAATCCGCTTTAGAGCGTGGGAAGCTAAAAGTTTTTCTGCGAGCCATGATGGCTACCCCTTTTGTACGTGTGCCTTGGGTTGTGAAGGAAACTAGCTGATAGCCTGCTAATTCTGCCACATTTTGTCTCCCAGCTTCAATATGTGTCTTTTCCAATTGTCTTAGTCAAAAGCTTACCTAACACTCTGCATAGTACCCATGCCATTACATGTACTTCTACCCATTGAACCAGCCAACCAACCAAAAGGAACCCCCACCCCTCCTCTCTCCTCCCACCCTACCGTGCAGCAAAAAAGGTCCGAAGACCCTTGTGATGCCTCCTGCATGATATTGCTTCCCTCCACCACCCATCAAGCTCCACCATGTAAACAACAGAAAGTAAATATAATTATTGTCCGAGTACATCAGCCTGGAGATCTTTATGATTTGAGTCACCTGATATCTTCCGTAGAATGTCTTCTACTTGTATCTCAGAGGAAAAAACCCTTATGTTCCCCCTACAAATAACCTTAAGGCGGGCAGGACTCAACAAATACACCTCACAGCCAGCCTTCTGGATGGGAGTAATAAGCTGGAGTAGCCTCCACCTCCTTTCCACAGTAGTGTGGCAGAAGTCCGGCCTGACGATAAATGAATGACCCACCGCTGAGCGTCTTGCTTCAGGACGCGCCTTGTCAAAAATTGCTTGTTGTAACATAAAGTTGCAGAATTTTTTTTATATACCTCTGGGTTTATCGTTCACTTCATTCTGACCCTTCCTTTTTTTCAGCATGTGTGGGAAACGATGAACACGCTGTACTTTTGTGTCCCAATCCCAATGTGCAAGCTCGGGGAAGCCGCCTTTGAGCAATCGCAGCACAAACCCTCTGATGTCTTCACCGTCCGCTTTTTCCGGAATACCCAATAGCCTTAAATTGTTACGCCTCTGACGATTCTCAAAATCTTCGAGCTTTCACATGAAATCTGTCATCCTGGATTCGTTTGATGTAACTTGTTAGGTAATACTCTCAGCTCCGGTCTCTAGTGTCACCACTCATTCTTCCAATACCGTTGTTCTTTTGGCAAATTCTGTGCAGGTTTTATTTATTTTCTGAATGGCCCCTTGTATCAACTTTGTTGCATGATGAGCCCTCTTATGCTCCTGTTGAGCTTCAGATTGTATTTTCTTAAGAGTAGAGTATTTAAGATCCATCGAGGGGGACACCTCAGTTGCAGACTTTGTTAGAGTAAGTATATTATTTTCCCCTTGAGCACTGTCATCTGGTGCCAACCCATCATCAATTCCAAAATACGAAGTTGAATAGTCCCATTTTAATTGTCCAGATTGACTTTGATCGGAATCAGTTTGTCTTGCGTTCTGCATTTTTTTCCCTTTATTTCTATTCCGCCGTATCTGAGTGTAGAGGAGCTTTTGCGTACTGGGATTAGATAGTGAGACATCCGAATCCACCTCTGAATCCTCCTGCATAGATACTTCATTACAACTAGCATTGGATGGCTCAGAATCTTCATTGAGAGAAAAAAAATGGTCTCCTCCTTCAGGAGTCCCTGCGGTCAAATACTGTGGCTGAGAAAGTCTAGGGTTGGCAGTTAAGCTTTCATCAGTGACCTGCTCCTGTTCCTTACTCTCATGTTTCCCAACCATGATATTAGCCTCCAGGCGCTGTGGTTCCCCCTGCAAATGTTCCCCTTGATCTAAACATATGGATAAAAAGGGCACTAGTCCCATATTTATAGTGGCCGGGGGTGGAAGACCATCACCGCTTGTAACCAATACTGATGTAATCTCGACATTGACCGCCTTGGCCTCAATAAGCATTTCGCCTTTCTCCTGAATTTTCCCTCAGCCGGCAAACATGCCAGGAATCTCTCGCTGCCTGTCGGGGGCAGAGCCCGCCTCCTTTCCTGGACGCTGATCCCTAGCTTTCGGTTTGCCAGGGGTCGCCCCCACGCTTCCTGTTGCTGCTGCAGGAGTCGCATCTCCTCCCTTCTTCCCACTCAGTGCTTTTCGAGTCACTGGGGGGCCATGCAGGGTCCCGGCAGTTCCTGCAGTTCCTGCTCCATTACCCATGGCGCCAATGTCGCCATGTTCCCGCAGGGCTTTGGACAGTTTTGGAGGCATATTGACCTGTCGAGGGCGGAGGCCGCCAATACCTGCGACTAACAGGCTCCTTAAGACAGTCCGGATCAGCAGGTGAGCAAGTTCTCTCATTTTACCTTGCGTTCTACCCAACAGTTGCTTCAAACAGTATAGTGAAGTGTGAGTGGCCATCTAATTTATGTTCAGTTGACGTTTCCTCGGAGGTTCCCTGGAGTCATTGATGGGTGGTGAATTGCAGAACCTCACGCAGCCGCCATCATGCCCAAATCCGTGAAATTCTATCATCTAAGATGGGCAGAGAACTGATTTGGATTTGTTGATGACAAAACCCAATCTTTGTAAGAGTGCTGTTGTCACCTGTAGATGAGAATTGGCTACAGTGTGGGAATGAGCCATGATGAGGATATCGTCTAAGTGCACTATCATGCGTATTCCCTGCTCCCTGAGGTGAGCTATCACCGGCTTCATCACTTTGGTGAAACACCATGGAGCCGAAGAAAGCCCGAAAGGAAGAGCCAAATATTCCAACCCCCTGTTCCTCCATCGGAATTGAAGGAAGCATTGTTGAAGAGGGAATATGGGGATCATCAGGAATGCATCTTTGAGGTCCAAATGAACCATCCAATCTCCTTTCTTCACAGGTCTGCTAACAGATGTATGCCTTCCATCTTGAAGTGCTTGTACACTATGAATTGATTAAACTCTCCTAGATTTAGGACCAGCCTGTGACCACCTCCTTTCTTTTGAACCAAGAAGACGTTGCTGCAGAAACCGCAAGCCTTGCTGTCGCAATAAGCGACTGAGCATTTCAGCAGCAAATCTTCTAGTTCTGAATCTATAACAACAAACTCGATGGGGAAAAAATTAGTTATTGGGGGTATGTCTCTTGTTGAGGAGTCTGGTAAAACTCCAGGTGAAAACCATGTTTCATTTGTAGGATCCATGCATCCTGTGACAGAGCCATCCAATTGTAGAGGAAGAATTGAGAACAACTACCAAAGGTAAATCTGAAGTTTCGACCAATCTTACCTGTGGAACCTTGGGGTTGGAATCCCGCTCTATTACCGTCTCTGTTGAAGCAGCGTTTGTTGAATCTTTGTCAGGTGGGGTAGAAGGTGCCACCTCTAGTGGAATCCCAGTTACCTCTGCCCTGTCCATATTCACCTCTGGGGGGACCTTGATAATAGGCACGGCCTGGCGAGTGTCCCCTGCCTCACGTGGCCCTGTTAAAAAGTCCCGCCTGGAAGACCTTGTCTAAGGATGTAAATATGCTGAAATACTTATATACATCCTTAATGAATTTATCTCCAAAGAGATTACCCTCAGCTAGAGGGTCTGCTTCAGCCGAAACCAGCTCTGTAAGGTTTGAGTCCATTCTCATTAGCAATTTATTTATTTATTGACGTGCGCCTTTCCTTGGAAATAGCGCAATTCGCATTCCCCAGCAAACATATAGCTCTTTTTGTGCAACCCGCTAGAACATCGGTTCCCAAACTTTTCACTCCTGAGTACCCCCCCTCCATTGAGTCACTATTGGAAGCCGGGGACCCCCAAGCAATTTGTATGATTTAAATGTCAAACATTAAAACTGTATTTAAAAAAAATAAACACACTTGTGTGCACATCAAGCAAAAACTAGACTTGAATTACTAAACATTTTTGTATTTTTATTTTAAAAATATTTTAAAAAATCAAAAAATCTTAATGATAAGGTTGGTGCTGCATCTCGCGACTAACTTTTCATTGTTTGGTTTTATTTCGCTGCCGGAGGCTCCTCCTCCGGCCACGGATGCACTGGAAACCTAAAGCTGCTCTGGCTAATGTTGTCAGACCAGTCCCTGTACAGTGCACATCAAGTGCAGCAAGTGAGCCTGACCACTACAAAGGGGGCTTTGGGGGATTCTCCCCCAAGAAAATTGGGGGCAAATGGTGCATTTAATAACACATTTGTCATTATATATTGAATTTTATTAGCTTTTTAAGTATAGTAAATAATGACCTGACTATGCACCAGGATGCAACAATCTTTTGGCAATCTTCAATGATTCCCTCACTACTACCTTCCAACAGTGGCTCTAATCTCTCCATAGCCCCACTGTCTATTGTATTTAATGTATTTTATAGCAGCTCTCATACCACTGTAGGGTGTCAAAGCACTTTACATCACACACATACAGAGACAATGAATCATAAATGTGTAGATCAGTGAATAGAAAATGTTACATAAGGCAAAGGGGACAACACGGTGTAGGATTCACATGTCATCCATACTGGTAGGCATTTTTTAAGAGTGCTTGGTCTGGAGAAGCACAAACTCCGGATTCAGAACATAACACAGGGATTAGCAATGCCTTTAATAATAAGGATTTATATCTACCCAAATAAACCTTTTTAGTAGCATCGGGATAATGAAAGACTGGGAAAAAGCAAAACTTAATATCTTGTACCATGCAATTTGCATGCAGCTCTTTGATGACAGTTTAGAGCTCACTGTGCTAGATTACGATTGTAACTTGTGAACTGCACAATAACAAAATCATCTCTGTGGCAAAAGCAGGAACCCACTGAGCTATGCACAAAACAAAATACTTTTTTTTAATGCATGGTAGACATTCTTCGCAGCAGGCATATTAACCATCTGCACTTCCTTTGATGAGTCAAAGCTGCCACTGGACAAAACCCCCATCTCTCTCCAAAATGTACATTAATCATCGGAGTTATCTTGACACTTTTATTGCTGCCCAAAAACTGCTGATTATACAAGGAACTTTGCAGTGCTTTTAAAACTGCTGCCTGCGGACCCCCTGGGAATGTGTCAGGGACCACGGACCCAGGGCCGGACTGGGAACCGAAATCGGCCCTGGCAAAGTGCTCAGCCGGCCCCCCCTCTACCCTGGGGGTGCGACCACACTCTTTGCCAGGGCCGGTTTTCGGCCGATTTTGTTACAGGGCCGTTTTTGCAGCTATGCTGCAAAAAACGGCCCTGTAACAAAAACGGCCCCCTGGGGCCAAAAACCGGCCCCCACCCATGCAGCCGACCGGGAGATTGCCCGGTGCCTACAACGGCCAGTCCGGGCCTGCACGGACCCCAGTTTGGGAATCACTGAGCTAGAATGTCCAGATCTTCCTGAGTAGCGGATTCCTTCGCTGCGAGAGCCATTTCCAGATCTTGGCTAAGGGCCCAGCCAAATCTAATAACATATCTTGACAGCCATGCCATGCTGGGTCAATGCGCTTCTTTGGATCCTTTGCAAACGTTTTAAGAAATGTGAGCATGCTGGGGTCTATATTAGGGGTTTCGGACACCCTATCTGGTATGTCTGTTCTTGGACATTCCCCTCGCAGGCGATTGTGTACTTCTTTGTCCAAAATCTTTCTGAGATTTTCGTGAAGGTACTCTGATACTTCAGTTGCTGGGGCCCAGAACAACAAGCGTGGGTGGACAATATCTGCAGGGTTAAATGTAAAGGGATTGGAAGGATTAAATGCCGACCCCTCAGAATTTCCTGGAACAGATTTTTTAACCTTTTTCTTTTTTGCGGGTTCACCATGATCAGATTTGGTAGAATCAGTGTCTGTAGTGTCTGTGTCGATATACACCTATTGTTTGCGCTTAGATTTTCCACCTCCAGAAGGTGTTGGTGCAGACTAGCCATGGTCAGCCATAGGGACTTGGGGTAAGTTAACTAGGATTCCTGCATACGGCCATTCAACTGATTTGGCTTTATCATTCTTTGATACTTCAAGGTCATTAGTGCGGGGCTCAGGATCTCGAGGATTTTTAAACCCATGGTGTTTTGCAAAATATTCCAATTGCGCAGTAATAGGTTTAAGCGCAGCAGCTAATGCCTGTTTTACAGTGTTGGGTACAGTCTGTTCGATTGCCCTGTTGACAGAGTGCTGGACGGAAGCAACCAGAGCATCAACCAAATTGTCTTCAAGCACAGATCCCTGTTGCTCCTCGTAATAGGATCCATAATCCTCCTCTTCAAATGGAATCCAATCTTCCATGTTGAAATAGTTAACTTTGGACAATGGATAATGCCAAATCTATCCAGTTGATTAATCGGGGAAGCCAACCCACGTGCACTTAAAGTTATAATAAACACTTAGCTCCTCAGCATGGGCTGTAGTCTCTACTTATTGCAGCCCCAGGCACAGGACGTTGTGAACCAAATTTTATTTGGAATGTGCACTCACTCCAAGAGCCAACGATTATTGCAGCCAGTCAGGCATAAAAACTGCACATTTACACTTGCTGAAGTAAAAGCCGGACATGTGAGGAGCTCTGGTGGCAAGCTTGGGTTAGCTCAATTCCGCCCAAAAATAGACCAATTGGGCTACGCTCATCCAATGACGTTCATGGCTCTGCAATATGATTGGGGCCGATTAGGGAAAGCTCCGATCTGTCAAGCGGGAGACCGCAGTGAAAAACAAGCACACTCGCTAAGGAGTGCGCAGGAGAAACACTTATCCTTCACCACAACGGATGCTCCCGATCAGCAGGAGGGCCGCGGCACACGCAGGCGTCAATTAGGATGGCGGACGGACAAGGTCCGTCCGCCATCCTGTCGGAGGACGGGACCGTCCGCCACAGGGGCGGATGTCCCGTGCCTCGAATTAGGATGCACCCGCCACAGTGGCGGGTGCATCCCGCATTTTTTACATTGCGGCGGGCGGTGCTGATAGACCGCCCACCGCAATGCAAAAAATGCCCCATGTGCACCCCCCACCCCCCCTTCACCCTGGGGGCCCGCAACGGGCTCCCAAAGCAAGGACGTCTGCCTTTTCATGGCGGCATTGCCGCCACGGAAAGGCATTCCCCTCAGCCCATCCTAATATGGCTGGCGGTGTCTGATAGACACCGCCACCATATTAGACCTTTTCCGCCACAGTGGCGGGTGCATCCCACATTTTTTATATTGCGGCATTAGACCTTTTCTGCCACGGTCACCTTGCGACCGCGGCGGACGGTGTTCCCGTCTGCCACGGTCCCCCCCGCCATTATAATATGGCGGGGGGGAAATAGGTGGCGGACGGGCAAGGATGGCGGACGGATCGCCTGCATGGCGGTGGCAATCCGTCCACCATCATAATTGACCCCGCAGTGTTGATGCGCACTGTCAAGCATCAGAGGACTCGCTACAGTGGGCGCTTCTGAGCAGCGCGAGGCCCACGATATTGCATTAAACAATTAATCAAAACAAGCTTGAGCATTACGGGCTGCAAATGGAGTACAAAGTCAGTTTGTCTCCTCGTACGCTAACGCGCGGAGGAGGCAGCTGACAGTTACAATTTAATTACAGTTATATATGAATAATAATTGAAAGAACACTTGTCTCCACAAGGAGCAGCAAAGAAGGAGGAGTTGGTCACGTGGAAAGGTCCTACTTATGGGGACACAGAGATTATGATTGGTGGATATGCACCATGGCATTATGAGAAACTTATTTTTTTAATATGATGAACGCTTTTTATTGGCTGCTGAAAATATACAGTAAAGAAAGAGAAAGCAATGATCGGAGACTCCAGTCCTGAAATAGAATTTGCTTCCACCCTCGGAGCTCTTTGAGGCAGTATTAGGGCAGCACAAGCCTTGCAGGTGACAGGGAGAAGGTAGAACAAGTGTTGGAGAAAAGTTTACAGGGGAGGTGGCATTGCTAGACTGGAATAGTGCTGCTGGGACGGGTGCAATAACCAGAGTAAATGGTTCCTTGTGGGCTGGGGTAAGAACAACGTTTCTATTGAAGTGGAGACTGGGACTTTGTGGGCCAAAGAAAAAGGTTACACAAGGCAATGAGCACGGGGACAAGAGCCAGAGAGAATGGTTTTATCAGCTCAAGTGGTAGAGGCCAAGGAGCAACCAGCCTACTTGCTGACTTCTACAGCTGCAGTTGCTTTGTTTGCCAAGAACCTTCATTTCTGAATCTTTGCAAACCCCTTTGCCCAGAAAATAACCTTTCCACCCTACTCTTCAACCCTCACCTCTTGGATACAGCCTCAGTTGTAGCTCCCGCCCTTCGAAAACATTACATCAAACCTGAGATTAAATCTTCGGTCTTTAATGCTTGCCCTGGTATCCAAACACATACTACTCTTACTCAGACACCAGCGATTCTCTATTTAGGATCATTTTGATAAACAAACTCCCTACACTTGTTTAGCTTGACACTTTCATTAAATTATTAGCCTGACACCTAAAAGGTAAAAATAATCTTTTGTCAGCAGCTGCAAATCTTCCTAACCCAACATTTAAATTTCCCCCACACATTATCCAAACACTCTGCATTCACTCCACCATTCATAGTAGATGAAAACATCACTCGGATCCAAACCATGAGAATTAGATTCCACATCTTCCTCCCTTCAGGGAAAGGCAGTTAATCTATAACACAATCGTGGAACTTTCTCGTTGTTCCTAAGCTTCTTGACAACTTCCTTGTATCCTTCCTCGTCCCGGTCTTCACAATCATGCTTTCCTCTCACCAGCCTCCTACCATTACTAGCTTCACCACTTCTTCCAGCTACACATCCTGAAACCCCAAAATATTACCACTCTACCCGATGTCTTATTTTTCCTCCGTGTTTGGCTCACCATCAGAACTATATCAGCCCCTTCATTGCTTCCATCACTTAATGAATTCAGCAAAAGTATTTGACCATTTAC
Source organism: Lissotriton helveticus (assembly GCF_964261635.1). Lineage (NCBI taxonomy): Eukaryota > Metazoa > Chordata > Amphibia > Caudata > Salamandridae > Lissotriton > Lissotriton helveticus. The sequence continues at coordinate 589,484,786 of NC_136068.1, forward strand.
TTTTCTCACATTTTACAGCTTTTCCCGCAACCTTGCTGTTGAAAGTGCATACATTTTTTTGAGGGGTGGGGTGGGTGAGTGGGGGTTATATAGCGCGAACTCGACTAAAGGTTTCAGAGCGCTTTACATGAACACCAGTTGCGTTACAGATGGACACATTCAATTTTGCTAGGCACGGAAATATTACGTGATTTGCCCAGAATCACAGGAAGTTGAGCATCCCTACCTAGGATCGAACCCGGATCCCCAGCCTCGCGGTCGACCACTCTAGCCATTAGGCCACATCCTCTCCCCACTAATAAATAATAATGTTTGTTTAAAATCTACCTTCGTCCTTAAATCTCACTTCATACCATCTTCACTTCCTCTCGGTTTGCCATTTTAGTGATGAAAATCCTCCATCCTGTTAGGAAAGGTTGTGCTGCTGTGCCCTTTGTGATTGTCTGAATTCTCCAGTGCTTCCCCCAAATAAGTTTTACTGGTGCTCCATCCTTTTAGCTTTCTTCGCTTTGAGATTCTGTTTTTTGATGACTGGATAACAGCCAAAGTTTACCCCATAATCGGGGTCCATTACCCTTCACAACGTGAAGGACACATATGAAGGGTTGTACGTTGAATGGCAGGGTCTAGCTGAACATACTGCACAAGATGGTGGCCGTCTTTTATGAAAACGATCTTCATGTTGGACATCCTTGCCAGCCTAAACATTTTCCTTTCCACATCTGCCTTCCCAAAACCTGTTGTTACTGGTGGTTTGGGGAAGTCACCAGTCTATTCACTTATCTAGAGAAGGACTCTCCCAGCCTGAGCAAAATCAGAACGTTCCCCTATTCCTGTGCTGTTTCTGATTCCCCAGCAATGGGAACAGTAGCAGGGCTATATCTGAGTGCAAACTGGTCTGACCTGTGTGTCTTTGCTACACAACACAAAACAAAACTGGGAAAATCTGAAGGGTACTTTTTCAGGAATGGAGAAATGCATATAAATTAGACCCCTTTGTTCCCTCTGCCTTTCTACCATTGAAGCATAGTTATTGCCCCGCTTAATTGCTACTGCTTGGTATTTGTATGCCACCTCAATTCAAGGGCCTGCAACAAGTGTAAGAGGACACATCTGACTAAAAGTGGAACTTCTGCTGGGTTCCTACTCCATCTTCCAAACTGAGCCAATATCTGATAAGGTTACTGGAAACTCTGCTGCAGTGATCTGTGGAGAGAAGAAAAGCTTACCAACAAGAGGAACAAGAGTGCATCTGCCAGACGAAGCTGCCAGAAGGCCCAGCTGGCTGACACATCTGACTGGATCATGTCTTAGCGGCCTCAGGCACATCATTAACAATGAGGCCATTCCGGCCGGGCCCCGGCAGACTTTTTCCATGTGGTTTGGTTATGCCCAGATCTCGCCCTCTTTTGGGCAGGTGTAGAAACCAATCTCACTAACACTTTGGGGTGGCGAGTTCCACATGATCCCACCCGTCTCCTACTAGGGGTGTTTGATGGCCTAGACGTATCCCGAGCTGATAAGTGTTTCTTGAGCACGGCATTAGCGGTGGCCAAGCGGGACATAGCAACTGCCTGGTCGCAGGTAGGGCCTCCCACTGTGCATAAGTGGCGCAGGGGGATGGACTGGTGTGCGGCCCAAGAAGAACCTCTCTTTGAGGCCCAAGGTTGTCCTGAGAAATTTGAGAAGGTTTGGGGCAAATGGCTAAACATATTGGGTTGACCTCTATGCTAACGTCTCACCTGCTTCGTGATTTTTTTTTCATCCATGAAAGTTGCTACAAGGCCTTGTATTTCGTTTGGGCCCTCTTATTACCTTCTGATGATGGTACTGGTGTATTGTGCACTGTTTTGCTGTCCTTGTCTTTGTTTGGATCTCTAACCTTTCTGTATTAATAGCTACTTATGTTCAATGAAACTTATTTAGAGCTACTAATATTATTTGTGTTGTGATAGTCATCACATCAGAAAAGATTACATTAGTGGCCACAGTATGCAAGATTACAACCAGCGATCATGCTTGTTTGCCAGCAGTAGTTGTAGACAATTCTTTCCAGTAATGTAAAAAAGACGTTCTCAATATGGAATGATGCTTCCTGTGTAATACCTCACAGCCACAGCAACAATACATCTGACACTAAGTGTATAACATTTGTAAAAAGTCCCCAAAATGTCACATGATTTATAACTCAAATATCAGCTTGAAATATATTTAGCAAATCAGCCGTTTTTCTCTCCAAATATAAGTAATGAGTTTTCCAAATAAACACATTTTGGGCTCAAATATACACTCTTAAAGTTTGGTATACATTTATTATTCCAACCAAGGAAATACTTATACATTTAGCAGGCTTGACTGCACACAGAAGAGCTACTTACAGCTACTAGTAGCTCACAAGCTAATCGTTGGAGAAGCCTGTGTTAGTCGATTGTAGGTGATTTCAGAGAAAAAAGGTTTCATGGAATACCATTACTAAGAAACCATTCCACCTAAACTGCTTAAGGTGAACTTGCAGGATGAATGCCAAAGTACCAACTTAAGGTGAGTTTGCAGGATGAATGCCAAACTACCATTTCATAGAACCAGTTCATATAAAGTTTAAATTTGTGTTCAAAATAGGCTTTTACATGATTATTTTTAATGTGTGAGTGCAAAGGTTGTAGTTCTTACTTTCAGAAACATTTTTGTAAGAGGCATTTAAGTCAGTGCTTTACTTGATGGGACATTACTTTGGGTTTATATCTTTTACATTGACACACCCATCACCAACCCTAAACCTCATCCTTCCTTAGCCCTATCTCAACTCCTGAACACCATACATCCCTACCCCTGAAATCCCCTCACTTCGCCTAAGCTACACCCAACACTAACCCTAAAAGCCTTTCCTACCCCTAAACTCCATCCTTCCCTGAACCTTACCTCATCACACCTAACTACAACAATTTCTGACCCCGAAATTACACCCATCAGAACCCTAAGGTCCTTTCTACCCATAAACTCCACCCATAGCTGAACACTAAAAACTCCTTTCTACGCCTAAACCCCACCCATCGCTGAAGCCAGAAAACCCCTCACCTCCCAAACTCTACATATCATTGTACCCTAAAAAAAAACCTTGCCATCCCTAATCACCACCAATCCCTGACCCCTAAAAACCTCTGACCACCCCTAAGCAACACTACCCCAGATCCCAAAAACTACTCACCACCCCTAAACACATTTTATACCAGACTCCTTAAACCCCCCACCCCTAAACTCCACCCTCCACCATCGCTGATCCCTGAAAACCTTCCCCAAAACTCCCTTTTTATGCCAGAACACTGCCATCCCGGAACATTAAAAATCCCTCTTCACCCCTAAACATCACCAAGCCCTGTTCCCAAAAAACCTTCGCCACACAATTTTTGTATAACTTCTTATCTTTCCTTTAAAATGCTTCATTTAACTTGCAAATTATTGTTATTTTTTTTAAATGTTTTTTTATGATTTGAGTTTTTTTAGTGTGGTTTCTCAGTTTTAGTTTTTTATTAATTCAGATGCATCCAATGTTAGTCATTATCAGGGCCACTGCAATTATGTGGAAGGGGAGGGTCAAATTATATGTCAGGGTTGATTAAATTATGCACCACGAAAAGGCAAATTATGCCGTCCAATGTAGCACATTTTAGGATAGAGTGTAACTTCCCTACATTGTCATTTTTATACTTGTTACACCGCCGGGGCATAGGTGGCACCTCATTAGTAGCAGTTAAACATTAACATTTAGCAACAGAAAGGTGTCCATTCAACCTTTGCAATGGGCCTTCAACTGCACTGCAACATGTGTTGCTGCGTTTTTAGTAACACTTGAACAATTTGAACTAGAAACAATTTTTTGGTTTAAAATCTGCAGATTATGAGGAGAATCAATAAATATGCAGAATCACGCTGCAGCGGCATAATCGCATATTTCCATGTGGCCCTGCTCATTATACAGCTTTTTCTAATACATGTTAATTTGAAGTAATTCGTTTGAAAAAGTATTTTTCTTCAGAGTGCTACTAACAATAGACACTGATTTGAATTAAAATGTTTAGGGTTTGTTTACCTACATGAAAAAACTGTTGATAAGACACCGGGGAGGGCCAGTGGATTTATGCAGTCTGTGCCTGCAATATTTACTGCATAATTATATATTTACTCAAAACAAAAAGCGAGTGAGGGAAAGACACTCTTAATACCCCAGGGGAATATACTCAATAACAACAAAAGAGTGGCTGAATAAATACGTACTGAAAAGAGAGAAACACACAAATGATTTTGAAGGACCCTCACTCACCAACCTGGTTGGTGACATGCTTCATCCTAGGGTCCCCACCGGAACAACCGAATGCCGTTCCGGTGTGCTACGACGCCTGCAGTTGCAGCGGAGCAGGTAAAGTGATGTGTATAAGTGCAAGTGATAAAGTGCAGATTTAAGAAGTCACCAGAAACTACCCGTAAAAAACTTTATTTCTAGGTGATCTGGTTACTGATTAAAAACGAGTGACGGATCAAACCCAGCCGAGTGATGAAGCTGGAAGAACCGCAAAAGTGTAGTGTTTGGTCGACATGAACATGTTTCAGCTTGTATAACGGTGCATGTTCTGCTAAGCATTCATCAGGACCTAAAAAAGTGTGTGACCATGGCGGTATACGCGCGCTAAGGCGTACCCTAACCTCTGGTCATGTGCAAGTGATAAAAACTCACGGTGTTACCATGAATATCAGTCTTCTGGTATTCTCCAGGCCGGTAGTGACCTGTAAGGGAGAGAGGAAAACAAACAGGATATTCCTCTATATTTTATCAAGTCATTCTCTCCCTCGCCATGCAGCTACAGACATCTCTAAAATGGGCGTTTCATTCTTTTCATTCTTTTCTGTCTTTATACAAAAAAAGTAGAAAGCAGGGAAGGGGAAAAGGAATATGGCTGCACGCCCCTGCAGGGACCACAGCTATCCCACAACCCACTGGCAGACTGGTTGGCCAATATCTGCCCTTTCTGCTAAGGGGCTGACCCCACCAATGTTCGAATAACACTGCAAATACTAAAAGCCCCTTCTCTTATAAGGAGGCACGGTGCCACTTGTTATGTTATTAATATGTTATTAATGGGTCTTGTATAGCGCAACGGCTACTCCAAAGGAGTGTCCCGGCGCTTTATGCTCCAGACCCAGAAAGGAGACTAAAAAAGAACATAACAGTTAGCAGAACAACAAAAGAGAAGGGGGAACAAAACTCTACCCAGCAAATAACCAAGTCTTAAGACCCTTCCTAAAAGCCAGCAAATTGGATGTGAGTCGTAAGGACAATGGTAAGGAATTCCATAGCTGAGGGGCCAGAAATCTGAAAGATCGCCCTCCCAGACGTGCCTTCTTAATACGTGGGACTACAGCGAGTGCTAAAGACTCTGATCGTAGGGAACGTGTCGGCTGATAAAAGTTCAGCCTCTTCTGTAAATATTTTGCACCCGTGGCGTGCAGTGCTTTGTGGGCTAATGTCAAGGCCTTGAACATTATCCTCTTCCGTATCGGAAGCCAATGGAGGGATTGTAGCAGGTTAGAGGCACTGGCTCGGCGATGTAGGCCGAAAATTGCTCGTGCGGCAGCATTCTGGGTCACCTGCATACGCTGTAAAAGGTATTCTGGAAGACCCAGATACAAAATGTTGGCATAATCCAATCTGGATCCAATGAGGGCCTGAACAGTTATTCTCCGATGCTCCACAGACAGCAAAGGGAAAAACTTTCGGAGCATCCTGAGGATCCCGAAACAGGTCCCAGTCAAGGTTGCCACCTGGGATTTAAGCGTGAGCCCGTTGTCGATTTTAAATCCCAAGTTCTTGGCCCATTTAGAAGACTGGGCTGGCGGGAACTTGTCAGCAGGCCACCAACCATGCCAATCCGGTTCCACAGGGCATCCGAAGAAAAGTATCTCGGATTTATCCGAGTTGCACTTGAGGCTGTTTAGATGGAACCAATTGAAAACAGCCCCAAGGCACTCACGGATACTTTCCCCATCGAATTCTTCGCTCTTGTAACAGGTGAAAAGAAGCTGGGTGTCGTCAGCGTATGAGACTATCCGGGCCCCATAGGCAACCGCTAGGCGGTATTCTATCAGTAGCCACCACCCATGTACATCTAGACTTAGCGCTGACTTGACCACTATGTCACAGATGCATTTTTGAGAGGGGTTACGTTATAGGGATCTTCAGGGACAGCAGTAAAGTTTTTTGGAACACTGCCAGTGCTTGAATAGAACTTTATTGCCTAAATTACCGCTGCGCTACAAGCGTGGATGGTAGCATTCTAGCCTTTCTTTCACAGGCTGACGCAACGTAGTGACGTTTCCCTCACGCTGCCCCACGTGATCGGGTAGGGACGCTTTTTCTTCCGGGTTTGCCGCTGCACCGGAAATATTCGGAGCCAGACGTGCCTGGGTAGGCACATCGTGGGACCCTGACATTGCGGAAGTAAGTACATGTAGACGCTGGGAGGGAGAGGGGTTTTCCTTTGGTTCCTCCCGCTCGTTGGTAGGCTGTAATGCTATCTGCTTCTCGTTTGTCTGTTCTTAGAACTCCCATGGGGTCCCCTGGTCTGAGTTCCATGAAGTACTGTCGGACTTGATTTAAGTAAGCCAGTTTTTAGGTCTCGCGACCTATCGATGCGCGCATGCGCATCGAGCGGAGCGAGAATTCAAGCGGCGAAAACATCATGAAACCACCAGCTTTTTGCTGGCGTTTTCATGCAGTTCATGTGAACCACGTGTTCAAACATGAACGCGCATCAGCCTCCCTCCATTTGCCGCACAGCACATCAAAGGGCTTCGCCCAGCGTGCGCTCTGTGGCTTCTCCTCCCATAATTAGTCATTTTCGCCGCTCCCCTGCCCGCCGTCTCGCATTTCTCCTCCCCCCTCCCCTTCTCTGCCTTCTGCCTTCCTTTGCCGGCGCACGCATTTTTTTTTACAAGCATTTCTCCTCCCCCCTCCCCTTCTACAAGACATGCACGTCACAGAGAAACACGTGTAAACAAGCATTGGCATAGCCAATAGGTCTCGCTTGTGGGACCTTATAAGTATTTTGTTTTGCAGCACAATATCCTTGTAACTAAATACTTATAAGGTCCCACAAGCGAGACCTATTGGCTATGCCAATGCTTGTTTCTACATGCTGCCGTTTGTTCAACTTTTTAGCTCTACCCTGCTGAAGCCCGACCTTTGTTTCATAAAATTGACCTTTGGCACAAGGGCTATTGGTGGTGGCTACTGATAGAATACCGCCTAGCGGTTGCCAACAAGTGGCACCGTGCCTCCTTATAAGAGAAGGGGCTTTTAGTATTTGCAGTGTTATTCGAACATTGGTGGGGTCCGCCCCTTGGCAGAAAGGGCAGATATTAGCCAACCAGTCTGCCAGTGGGTTGTGGGATAGCTGTGGTCCCTGCAGGGGCGTGCAGCCATATTCCTTTTCCCCTTCCCTGCTTTCTACTTTTTTTGTATAAAGACAGAAAATAATGAAAAGAATGAAACGCGCATTTTAGAGATGCCTGTAGCTGCATGGCGAGGGAGAGAATGACTTGATAAAATATAGAGGAATATCCTGTTCGTTTTCCTCTCTCCCTTACAGGTCACTACCGGCCTGGAGAATACCAGAAGACCGATATTCATGGTAACACCGTGAGTTTTTATCACTTGCACATGACCAGAGGTTAGGGTACGCCTTAGCGCGCGTATACCGCCATGGTCACACACTTTTTTAGGTCCTGATGAATGCTTAGCAGAACATGCACCATTATACAAGCTGAAACATGTTCATGTCGACCAAACACTACACTTTTACGGTTCTTCCAGCTTCATCACTCGGCTGGGTTTGATCCGTCACTCGTTTTTAATCAGTAACCATATCACCTGGAAATAAAGTTTTTTACGGGTAGTTTCTGGTGACTTCTTAAATCTGCACTTTATCACTTGCACTTATACACATCACTTTACCTGCTCTGCTGCAACTGCAGGCGTCGTAGCACACCGGAACGGCATTCGGTTGTTCCGGTGGGGACCCTAGGATGAAGCATGTCACCAACCAGGTTGGTGAGTGAGGGTCCTTCAAAAACATTTGTGTGTTTCTCTCTTTTCAGTACGTATTTATTCAGCCACTCTTTCTTAATTATATATTTACCCTATTTGCTACATAAGTTAGATGACCTTGTTGCAGTCCTCCATGCCACATAATCCTATTTTCCCTGTCAATAAGTAAAGCCAAAGTTCTGCAGTTTTTTGGGGGCTGTCGTTATGATGATGAAACCCATATTTCACAGGAAACGATTACGTATTTTCCATATTTTACAGTTCCCTAAGAAATGTGGGTTTTTATACCACTGCAGTTTGTGCAATTAAGATAGAAGCCTGACGTTGCTGCACTAGCAAATGTTTGTCTTAAACTGACCTTGATACACTTTCCGGAACTGAACCATAGTCAGACTCTGGTTTAGTCCCAGAGAAGGATAACCACAGCGGTTTAAGGGTTTCAATTTGTGTTGGTAATGAAGAGAGCAAACTTGTATCTTTAAATTTGAGAACTAGGAACAAAACAAAACTAATGATTCTATAAAAATATGAGTGCAGTAGTCAGAGAACATAGATACACCAGGAAGTATACTTCATTGCAGTGACAATGCCCCCACAGCCCCGTGGTGCAGGTGGAGCCTGAGCACTGTGCACGGGAGAGAGTCCCTGGTCTGAGAGCTCCTGGCTGGGTTCGGGATGGGGTCCTCCATGTAATTTGCGGGGGGGATTTCACCTAAAGTTTCGATCTGCACTGCTTGATTGTGTTCTAGAATGTGGACCAATGGCAGCATGCAATGTGTTTTATAGAGGATTCTGAACCAATACATAACCTTTTAACTTCAATCAATCAATCAATCATTTGTAAAGCACACATCATACCTGCAAGGGTCTCAAGGCACTGGGGGGGGGGGGGCGCTACTGATCGAACAGCCAGGTCTTGAGTATCCTCCTGAAGGTCAGCAGGTCTTGGGTCTGTCGTAGGCTCAGTGGGAGGGTGTTTCATGTCTTGGCGGCGAGGTGGGAGAAGGATCTCCCACTGGTGGTTGTTCTTCGGATGCGCGGGACGGTGGCGAGTGAGAGGTCTGAGGAGCGTAGCAGGCGGTTGGGGATGTAGAAGGAGAGCCGTCTGTTGAGGTAGGCTGGTCCGGTCTTGTGGAGTGCCTTGTGTGCGTGGATGAGGAGCTTGAAGGATATCCTCTTGTTGACGGGGAGCCAGTGCAGGTTTTTGGTGGGGGTGATGTGGCCGTGGCGTGGTACGTCGAGGATCAGTTGTGCCGAGGCGTTTTGGATGCGTTGTAGTCGTTTGATGAGCTTGGTCGGGGCTCCCGCATAGAGGGCCTTTCCGTAGTCGAGTCTGCTGCTGACGAGGGCCTGGGTGACTGTCTTTCTTGTATCTATCGGGATCCATCTGTAGATCTTGCGGAGTTTGCGGAGGGTGTTGAAGCAGGAGGAGGAGACGGCGTTGACTTGGTTGGTCATTGACAGCGTTGAGTCGAGGATGATTCCCAGGTTGTATGTGTGGTCAGTGGGTGTCGGGGCTGCCCCCAGTGCCGTCTGACACCAGGAGTCGTCCCAGGCTGAAGGGTTGGAGCCGAGGATGAGGACCTCAGTCTTGTCCGAGTTCAGCTTCAGACGGCTGGTCTTCATCCAGTCGGCGACCGCCTTCATTCCTTCATGGAGGTTGGCTTTGGCAGTGATGGGGTCCTTGGTGAGGGAGAGGATCAGCTGAGTGTCGTCGGCATAGGAGATTATGTTGAGGTTGTGCTGTCGGGCTACGTGTGCGAGCTGGCCATGTAAATGTTGAACAGCGTTGGGCTGAGGGAGGATCCCTGAGGTAAGCCGCGGATGATCTTGGAGGTTTTGGAACAGAATGGGGGAGGCAGACGCTCTGGGTCCCGCCAAAAAGGAAGGAGGTGGTTCAATCCAGAGCCTTGTCTCGGATCAAGGCAGCGTGGAGGTGTGCGCGTAGTGTGTGGTGGCAGACGGTGTCGAAGGCGGCAGAGAGGTCTAGGAGGATGAGTGCTGCGGTCTCGCCATTGTCCAGCAGGGTCCTCATGTCGTCGGTGGCGCCGATGAGGGCAGTCTCGGTGCTGTGGTTGCTGTGGAACCCTGACTGGGAAGGGTCCAGGATTCTGTTTTCTTCGAGGTATCGGGTTAGCTGTCTGCTGATGGTTTTCTCGATGACCTTGGCCGGGAAGGGGAGCAGAGAGATGGGCCAGAAGTTGTCGAGATCTCTTGGGTCTGCGGTAGGTTTTTTGAGTAGGGCATTGATCTCTGTGTGTTTCCAGATCTCTGGGAAGGTTGCGGTCTCGAGGGAGAGATTGATGACGTTGCGCAGGTGGGGTGTAATGGAGATGCTTGCTCTGTTGAAGACTTGGTGCAGGAATGGGTCTGACGGAGAGCCGGAGTGGATTGTGCGCATGGTCTTGATGGTGTCATCGATGCTCACGCTTGCCCAGGCTAGCAGGTGGTCGTGGTCGTTGGTGTTTGGAGGGTCTGTTGTGTTGCTGTCTGTTGGGGCTGTCTGGGTATTGAATCTGTCGTGGATGTCTGCAATCTTGCGGTAGAAGAAGGTGGCTAGGGAGTTGCACAGGGCTTGCTACGGCGGGATGTCGTTGGTGTTGAAGCTGGGGTTGGAGAGTTCCTTCACGATGTTGAAGAGCTCCTTGCTATTGTGTGCATTGTTGTCGAGGCGGTCTTTGAAGGAGGTCCTCTTAGACGCCTTGATGAGGGGGTGGTGGTTGCAGATGGCGTCCTTGTGTGCTGCGTGGCTGTCCGGAGTTTGTTCACAACTTCAGTTATGAAAAAAGGACTTATTCTACTGTAAGGGTATTCCAGATATCCCTGCCCATTCATTGCATCTATTTTAATGTTTGTCTTGATCTACAGTATTGTAAACTGACAAAAGATCAATGTGAATTGGGATTAGTTGCTTCCCTTCATCCATAGTGGAAAGACCCTCCTTAATGTTGGTGAGTGCATGTTTTTTCTTTTCCACAATGGCCTGAATACTGATTGTAGCTTATGGAGGAAGGAGATGGTCATTCTCGATTTACTCTTATAGTTAGTCATTAGCTTCTGTCTCATTGTATTTCTAAAGTAAATCTCTAAGTGGTTATATTTTGTGGCATACTTCTATAAGAATGTAGATACCCAAGAAGGTCATTAGCTGCTCTTTATTTTGTATGGATGGCACTTTTGCTATAGAAGTAACAAGGTGCAATTTGGCTCTCACACAGCCTAAAATATTATACCCAAGATACTGCACCAAAATCTGTAGAAGTCTCAAGTCAGAGTCAGCCCTCTTGCTATGTTGTTTTCTGGAATTCTTGCCACAGTATTATCTTGCACTCTTGGGCAGAATTTGTTTAAATAGGGATATGCAGATAATATTGCACATTTTTTGCTGTTCTAAACATATAATGCATTAATCTTTCCAACAATGCAACAGTTGACAGAGTTAAGTCCAAAGATACACAAAAGAATTGGAATGTTTGGCTTGGGATGATAAATCCATCTAGTAGTTGCTAATAATTGTGCAGTTTGATTTGAATGCATGGGAATACAAACAAAGTGGCCTCCACTCCCTACATGCGTAATAGGCAGTAGCAATCATAAATCCACAGTCTAATCCAACCCTTTTCTTACTGGTTACAACCACTGGTGGTAATCACAATGAAGAGATCATAGTTTCTATTATCCCTTCCGTGCAACATTTATAACTATCTAGAGACACTTCTTAATATGCCCACTTTATGTGCCATTGAATTTGCCCTTAGCTTAACCTATTTCTTACTACTGGACTATTTCAGCCATACCGTTATAGTATTTTTGGGCACAGACTTTGCAAAAATGCTCTCGCAGGTCACCACATAGGGCTTGAAAAATCACCAAACTTTCACTAGCTCCTTAAGTTTAATAAAACTACCACTCCAACGTGCCCTGGATGAAACCATATTTTGTTCAAGTCTGAGCACATTTTGTTCGTATTTTTGTAATTTTAAAAATATTGCATACTTTTCATCATGTGATGCAGTAGTGCTAAGGCACAATCAGTGAGGTGGATGAGGGGGACTTATGAAGGGACCGACTGCCCCATCTCTATCGTCATTTCAGTTGCAAGACATTTCAGTTGCCCACTGACAGATGTCAGATTATGACCCAAGCAGCATTGCAGAGTTGACCCAGGCAGGTTACTGAATCATCCCTACCAGTTTTTCTCAGGCCAATCTATCACGTGGCTGACCAATACCCATGACTACTGGCTTTTTACAGGTGAGTGTAGCATGGGACCTCAGATCTACCAATACTGACATGTGATAAACTCTGACAGGTGCCTGCTGTGCTGCGAAGTTGTCCCATGTCCGCGTGGTACATGCAATCCAAGTTTTGTAGCTAGCAACACTTTCCTCTGCTTTCTGGGGCTTGTAGTTTTGCATGATTTCATTTTAAACATGGGATCAAAAGTATCAGCATGTGTAGTGCTATTGGATAGTAAGCCAGTCATAAATTACTTGTTGTTTTTTCAGTAAGACAAAACACGCGTTTTCTCGCTCGCATTTGACTGTGCTATAGAAATACTGGTAACAATTTCAAATAATGCCACGGTCTGATAAAGAAATAGAAAATCATAATTTCTACAATGTTCGTGTTGTGATAGCTAATAATGGTGGATGAGTGCGCAATCAACTTGGTTAGATTCCCCCACAAACATCAAAGACCGGAGAGTGTATTTTGTCCATGATGGCAAGCCATGTACCCGAGGTGGATGTATGACATTACAACGCATGCTTTTACCATGCATGCCTTTACAACGCAGTTTTTACAACGCATGCTGTTACAACGCATAGCGATAAGGGGTGCTGGATAGTGAATAGTTTAGTTTACTATTCCAACTCCAGTCCCCGTGGATAGTAGGGAAGGTGTTGGATAGTAAATTAAATATATTCCCTATCCTAGAGCGCCCCCCAGCGCTATGCGTTGTAATGACATGCGTTGTAATATTTGCGTCATAAAGGCACTGCGTGGTAAAAGTTGCGTTGTAAAGGATGTTTCCCAACCGAGGTGGATACCTTAAGGGGCACGAGCCGATTCCCTTTCACAGACACCCCTGGTGGCAGGGGTTGTTTGACTAGAAGCTTGCCAGTGGCTCTTTCGGATGGGTATGGAGTTATTTGTATTAAGTCAACATTCTGAAGCGAAAGGAACAACCAGGATGAACAAGGAGTCAGAACTGCTAAAGAAGTACCTGATGTGTATGGATCAAGCAGAGGCTTAGGTGAAAGTATCCTCGTTCTGACTCAGCTGCAGGAGCAACAAATATCCCGAACAAAACTTAACCAAACCTGGAGGTGGTTGGAATGGAAACAAATGTACATAGCACTCAGGGTGAGAAACATTGTTTCTGTAGTCCAAGTGCAGCATCTTTTTCCACCTGCAATGCTTTTCGCTGCAGAAAATTAGGGTTCTAGCCTCAGTAAAGAAACCCCTGGGTATATAGTTCTTCTTTCCTGCCGAAGTTCCTTTTCATGGACTGTAACACATGTCCCCTCACCCTTTACAAGTAGTTTTGATGTCTGGGTTTTCTACGAACCAAAGTTGACCTAGCATAAATGATTACCGAAATGTAGCATTTTTAAGGAGCCAAATGCAGCCCCTCCCCCCAACTCTGCCACTTACAGCACCTCAAGTCAGTAAGCCAGGATCAGCTCACATGGACTCAAAAATATGGAATAGGTTCTCCTGCCACACCAATTGCTCCTTCAAAGTCATGAGAATTCAGGCTAATAATGGTCACAGCTTTGGTTGCATTAGTAAGCCACTGCAAAGCTCGCAAGCCTCTAGCACACTTTTTGTGTGCCACAAAAGGGCTATAAGCTAGAGGGAATCAGCCGTGAACTATTTCTCTGATACTAAATGTGGGCAGCCGTCTAGTAGTCGCCAAGTAGGCCGAGAGCTCTTTTATCAAGTGAGAGTATCATTTTATCACTGCCGCAATTATTGAGAGTTTGGCTGTGTTAGAATACAGGATTATAAACAAAAAACAAGAGCGAAAAGGGAGAATCATAAAATTATTCAAATTCCTCCATGCAATCCTCTCGTAGGTCCAGAGATTTGAAGTGACGGCAGAGCCCTAGCAGAAGTGCCCTCCTAATGCCCTCCTAATACAATATCAGGCCGACTGTTCTGAACATGCTTATTCACTGTGTGGAACTTCCTAAATCCTACGGCTAAATCACCCCTCTGATGAGAATGTTGACACCTTGCCATTTGCATTATCTGCCAATCAGTGGGGGTTGCTGGCCAATAAAAGATTACCATAAGAGTGGCGCTAACCTTTAAGTGTGTCCCTAGAACTCCCTCACAACAAGTGACTAAAGTGACCCTCTAATCTATTTTACCTATTTAAATGATAAGAAATGGGAAATTACAATCCAGATGTCTCAAGTATAGAATACACTGCCTGTGAAGATTTACAACATGCTTATACTAATCTAGTTTAGGAAAGGATTTCAAATGATTCTCTTTAGTCAATGAGGTATTGTCAAATCATTTTTTGGGGTTACTATTTGCGCATGAAAATTTTAATATGCCTTGAATTTATATATGTAGACTGAATTAACATAAATTGAAAGGAGTTTCCCCCTACAGCCATCCTCTCCCCACAGGCTTCACAGACCCCCACGGCGGAGCTTATGACAGCATGCTATTTCCACTGCTGTACTGGTATTGCTAGGTTTGAACTTGGTATGGTGCATAAGTAAGATTGCAAGAAATAAATATAACCTGATTGTTTTTACACTAGATCCATTAATTGAAAGAAAGTCATATTGGCAATGTTTAATATTAGTTATAACATCTCCAGAGCATAGCATAGAGGGGGTTGAATCATTTTGTTCTGAACTTGAGATGGTGCTTATGTGTTAAGGTAATGACATGCATTTTTCTTGTGTTCTGATTAGCTAATGAAATTATACTTTTGCTCACACTACAGTAATTTTTTAAGTTTCTTTAATTTGTTGTGCAAGAATTGTGTATAAAAACCCATTGATTTTGGGCGTGAACTAGAGATTTGGGAGCTTTCCTTGATTTTACTAGAGATGCTGTTTTCTAATTTAGCTGCTCATTTGAGACTTAGAATGTTTTTCAGATTGATCTTGTATTCTCTGCATATCTTCTCATTGATCTAGAACTGATTACTATTTGAATTAGCTTTACTCTACTAATTGATATTTGGGGAGGTGTCTTAATGCGGGGACACATTGCCTCTTAAAATTAAGGCCAACACCGTCTTTGACCCAGCAACCTGTGGGAGATTCAAATGAGGTCAATTTTGGAGTATGGCTTTGCTCACAGAGTTCTTGGTAGCAGAGGATGGTTGCATGTTAAAGAGCACATACTTTTACCAAGATACCCTATTTAGGTTACTTTTATCCCTTATGCCCAGGCCTGAGAGATGGTGGATTTTCTGGTGGAGTTCCCGGTGTTGAGCTTGTTCCAAGAAGTCTGACTTGCAGTGCTGTTCCTGAATGATTTGGAGTGTAAGTAGGAATAGAGCAGAATAATGTTGTGAGTTGTGTGAAGATTGAGGTGTTTGTGATGTACTGCTGAATTTTTGTGAGTATTTTATCGAGTTCTATGCTGTATCTGAAGTGTTGGTTACACAATATTGATCCCGGGCTTGATAGTGAGATTTGTCTTACCTTAACCTGCTGATTTTCTTGTTATTTGGGTTGAACAGACAACATCTTGCTTTGTGTGAATTGAGTTAGAAGGGCATTGCAACTATTCTCATTCATGGAGAAGTCGCGCTGTGATTCATTAGTCAGCCAGGGAGCCGCATTGGGATTGGTGAGATGTCACCACAAAGCCACACGGTCATTGGTTAGTTGCTGACAGAACTGCACTGTGATAAGTTGCCCTTCGACAGACCCGCGCTGGGCAGGGTTTTAATTTAGCCTATAATGCATAGGGTTATAAGTCAGAGATATCCCAACAAGCAACACGGTGTACTCAACTAAAAAGGATAGGGCAGACTGGCATGTTTAGATGGTAGTAATGGACAGACCTAGGGGCATTAGATTTCAGTTATATGGAAGCGTAAGGCCAGCCAGTGTGGGGATAATCTGAACTAACCTGTCCATTCTAGTCCAGTTCCTCTTCATAGCAATGTAGGACAGAGAGGCCCAGAAGAGCAGGCTAGCATAAACCCTTACCTAACACCAGCAGCCTTTTTGCATAAAGTCATAACACCTTTATGACACACTGAGAGTCACTGTGAGAAATTCACACTATCATCAGACTCTCCCCCAGGGTTCTCACTCATGTTGCCTGTCATGAACACTCACCCATATCTGAAAATCACACAGTCGCCTAGAAGTGACTGTTCACAAAAAAACTCATATGTTGCATGAAAAATCGCATCATGTGGAAAAAACACAAATACTCCTATGGAATGCAAGATGAAGTTAAAAATGTAATCTAAACAGGGGCTGCATCACTGTAATGGATTGCCTCACGTCTTTGGGAATTCAAGGATTTGCCTATAAAGGGTATGAATGTAGGACCGATAGAGACCCTTTTCGGAGTTTTTATTACTGACACATCTGAGACCTGAAAGGACCCAATGCATTTAAATCTCTGACTGTGGCACACTGATGTGGGGTGAGTTACTGGTAGAGGCCCAATTAGACCAATACCCGTGATCCTGCTTCAACATCTCACATAGCTTTTTATGTCACTCTGCAATCTCATGCCAGTCTTAGAGGTGGGTGCATGTGAGGAAGGGGTCTTGCGGAGAGAGCCACTTACCGATAGAAAACTGAGGGGAGGTCCACAATCATGGGTGATGGCTCCGCGACGACCGACAGAACCACGGCATCCAGACTCCTTTGCTCTATTTCCACAGGGACGTAACCAGAGTCATGCCCCGGAAGTACCGCCTCCGCAAACCGGAAGAAGAAGCCATGGACCAATGAAAGGCGAGCAGAATCAGCCGAGACCCGAGAGAAAAGAGGAAGAACGCTGGAATGGAGAATTCAGGAGAAAGGAAGCAGGACTTGTAAGAGACGGTACAGGAACTCGGAAAGAAGACGCGGGACCCGAGGGAGAAGACGCGGGACCCAGGAGAGAAGACGCGGGACCCGAGCGTGAAGACGCGGGACCCAACTGGCTGGACACCAGGACATCAGGAAATCCAGAGGACGGCGATGAAAGCTGGTGCGAGGACTGATGGTGTCCGGAGGAGGCTGGGGAGCGGCCGTAACTCAGGAGAGTTACGGCGGAGCCGGTGAGTGTTTTCGGCTCGGGGTTGTCAGGGAGAGGGGAGGGAGAAGAAGTGGGTGGGAGTACAGGGGAAGAAGCGTGAACAGGAGGGTATGCATGGCCATTTGTGAACCCCTTCTGTGAGATAGACGCCTTATCTACCAAGAACGTAATATCCACTGCATAGTTCCTCATCCTAGGCACGTAAAAGTAACCCCAACCCCAACCAGGATTTTTCTGTTCTCACCTCTTATTTACCCCTATCTCGTTTTGTTTCTTGGCTTTTGGTCCTAACCTACCACCAGACTGGGCACACCAAAGAACGTAGAGCACCAAGGTGTGGTGAAGGGAGCATAAACACAGACATAGTCATACAACATTCTGACGGTTCCTTCCTTCTCTTTATCCTCCTATGAGCCTCAGGGGAGACCACTTTGGTCAAGGGGAACCAGGAAGCAGAACAACACCTTTGCCCACATCCAACCCTTCCAGCTCACAGGAATCATCAGAGAAAGAAGACCGTCCAGCACCTCCATCCCAACAGTCTACAGTTCCCTCTTTAATCAATAAACCGTTTTTTAAACCCATATTCCAGCCTCCACGCCTGTTTATCAAGCCTGCCCTCCACAAGTGGTGTCAGAAGTGGGATCGAAAGGCGAAATGGAGGCTGTCCTAGCAAAGATGGCTGAAAATCAGGAACATTTGGGGAAAGTTATGGAACGTTTTTTGAATGTGGTAGAGGAAGATTGGGACAAGCTACAACAAGTACTTGCTGGACAAGGGCAGACCCAAGGGGCCGCCATTGACAAACTGACTGCAGTTCTAGGACAACAACGCGGCCCAACCACCTTACCGTCGGTCGTTCTACAACGATACGTAGCAGGAGAAGACCCTGATTTTTTCTTTAGTAATTTCGAACGCATGGCAAACGCAGCATCATGGCCCGCAGACAAATGGGGTCAGTACCTGGGACCACTGCTATCGGGGGATTTACAAGCTGCCTACCAGGCTGCTACCCTTCAAGGAACAGTCCCCTATACAGAGATAAAAAAAATGCATCCTAGAAAGACTGGGAATAGACGATGAAACCTATAGATTAAAATTACGGCAAATGAAAAAAGGACCTCAGGAGACGCCTCGTGCCTTGTACTTTAGAGTAAAGGATATGGCGGGCCGCTGGCTAAAACCCGCCACTACAGATAAGGATGGGATTATGGCAAAGATTTATCTTGAACAATACCTAACATCCCTTCATCCACCCATTCAACATTGGGTCCGACAGAAAGCTAACCTCACTTTAGAAACAGCAGTAGAAATAGCTAATGCTTATAGCAGGGCACAGGACTTTAAAAAGGGAAGAGAAGAAAACACGGGGAGAACAGGGGGACATCCACTCCATCGACCATTGAGACCTCCTTTAGTCAAGAAACCCGAACCACTTGCTCTCGTTCCCAGTGCCGCTCTACCTAATGTTCCTTTTATTCAACCACCTGTGACTGGGCCCCAATGTTTCCAATGTGGTGGGATGGGACATATAGCTAGATTTTGTCCACAAAAAGAAGAGCCTATGGAAATAGGGATGGCTCGCAATTACTATTGTTCGCCCCCAGACAAGAAACTACCCCCTTACAAGTGCACAGTCTCTGTGAATGGGCAACCAGTTACTGCCTTAGCTGACACGGGGTGTTTGCATAGTGTGGTCAGACCCCAAGACTTAGGTAGCAGCATAGGTCCCATAGAGGGAATGGTAGCTATCAAATGTGTGCATGGGGACACCAAACCATACCCCACTCCTAGAGTGCTCATTCAACATCCTCAAGATTCAGGAATGACCTTAACTGTAGGTCTGTTACCCCGACTACCAGAGCAAGCTATTCTAGGTAATGATTACGCTAAACTACCTCGGTTGTTACAAGAATCCACTACAGCGGAAGACGAATGGTTAGCCTCAGCTCCTTTTTCTAAAGACACCGAAAGGGAGTGGCCATCTTCTAAACCCCGGAAAAGCCGAAGACAGAGAAGGGCCGAAAAAGGGAGAAACTCCCTGGTGATGCCCGTCTTTCCGGTAGAAAATCAATGGGAAACAGACAGAAACTTCCATGCTGCCCAGCGAGAGGACCCTGTACTTCAGGAGGCATGGAATAAGGCACTTGAAGATGAAATGTAGCGATTTCCTGGCGCATTAGGAAACATCATCTCTGTCGTCCTGAGAAAAGCGCAATCTGTAGAAAAAAATGTACAAAACTACATGTCCCAGCATCCTTAGGGTTGACATTAGTGAAGGAAGAAGGCGGTGCATTCTTAAGGGCCGCCCAGAGAACAGGAAAGTGCTTGTCAATTTTCCCTCGAGGTGTTGGAATGGCGGATGGTGCTCCCCGCCGGAGTTCAGCTTGAAGAAAGAAGAAAAGCTGTATTTCACTGTATGAATTCATCGAACTTTGTTTCCTGAAGGACCGCGGAAAAGACTCTGTTTTTGGTCAGGTATTCTTGTCAGTGGAAGCCTCACGAGGATAATTATCTTGTGTGAATATTTATTCACTTTGAACAAGCCCCCGAGTAGCAGCTGTACTTTTAAAGCATAGGCGCGTTTAAAAGGACATGCAAGATATTTGTGAAAGTGATTATTTTAGAGGCGCGCCTGAAGCAAAGACGCCTTCTGTTCTAAAGCTTTCCTAGTGACAAGTTCTGTGCAGAAAAAAGAAAGACTGTTTTTCCCCGTGGCTGGCCTTTTTTGTTTATCTTCATCAGACTGTACCTGATAAAGACAAAGTTCGTGTCAGAAAAAAGCTTCAGCAACGCCGAGATTTGCTTAGTGTGGTATGAAGAAATACCATTAAAGAAGAAAAAAGTGCTGTTAGCTTCATGCACAGATTCAGGACTGTTAATGGTTGGAAATCATTAGAAGGGTTATGTTTCTGAAGGGATTGGATTCCGTGGACTCATTCTGCTCCTGAATACTTATATAAAGCAGAGAGTGTTATTACAGAGACAGCCTGTGGGCTCAGGGTGAGTAGGGAGATGAGCATAGAAAATATGTCAGTCTAGTTATTCTCTATGCATTATTGACACACATTCTTTGTCGTCCTCCTGTAGTGTGCACATCTTTTGGGGTCTGCGCTGACGGCTGGCCGGGACCACGAGTGATACACTGAAGCCACAGCTACTTTATTATTTTTTCCCTTTCCCTTTTTTTCCCTGGGGGCACGGATTCACGCAGAGGTATTTATCTAGCCTCTGTGGGGGTTTGTGTTTCAGGGGACTAGGGGGGCTAACATCACACATCGTCTCCGCTTGGCGTCTGGAAGAGGTTAGTGGCTATTTTACTATTCTTGAGCTACAGCCAATCCTGATAGATTGACAAGCCCAAGTATATATAGCCAGCCTGGACTATGGAGGTCGAGACAGTGTTGACCTCTGTGGTGGAAAGCTTAGTGGCCTTACAGCTGGAGGTAAATGCTTCCAGATCAGAGAATCAGGCCTTGTATAAAGAAGTAAGCACTGGGGGGGTACCCTATATAAAGCCTGCTACGTTGCCTCCTCCGGTATCCGCGACGTACCCTGCTCCACAAGGTGCAGAAGGGGGTGGGTTTTTTGTAACACCGTCAGTAACATCTTCTCCCACTGACCCTGCTCAGACGGTACATGTAATTCAGAACATGGGAATACCATTGGCCCCTCCTGAACGGTTCTTTGGGGATGCACGTAAATTTGAAACTTTTCTGAATCAGTGCAGGTTACATTACTTATGCAAACCCGGGGTGTTCCAGGATGACTCTGCCAAGACTGCCTTTATGATGTCCTACATGGGAGGGAATGCAGCAAGTTGGACGATTCCCTTACTAGAAAGAAACGATCCAGTGCTGCATAGTTTTCCTAATTTTTGTTTGGAGCTTCGAAAGCTCTTCGATAGGAAATCCCATATGTTGACTTTAGATAGGGAATTGATTACCCTAAGGCAGGGAACACAAGACCTTCTAACATATATTACCACCTTTAATAGGTTAGTGGTTGAAACCGAATGGCCTCCTGCAAAAAGGATTTCCTTGTTCTATCAAGGGTTAAGGGGAGAATTGAAGGACGTCCTGTCTCAAGTAGTCCAACTTCCCAACACCTGCGAAGAGTTGATAGATCTAACTGTTCAGTTGGATCATCGTCTCTTAGAACGAAAAGGGGACAGAAATAGAGGGGATGGTCGATACTTTTTTCCCCGAGTTAAGAGCTCTGCTGAGGAACATCCTAAGGTAACTGAAGGTGTTGAACCTATGCAAATAGGAGGTATTCGTGGTCCCCTTTCATCGGAAGAAAGAGACAAAAGACGAAGACTGAAACAGTGCATGTATTGTGGAAAAGGGGGACACTTTATTAAGGATTGTAGAGCCCGTAATGCAGTACCTGGAAAATCCTTTGTTCCCCGTGTCCAAGCCAGTATCCAAGCACGTGAGCCGGCGGAAAACTGACGAACCCAAATCAGGAAGAGATCTCTGCCTTGGGTTCCCACTCTTCAACGATCTCACCAGTACTTGCTAATACATTGCATCCAGCTGTGGCCCATATGAACTTGAAGGTTAAGCTCTGGATTACTTCTCACGATTCCTTGAATATCGATGCCTTGTTGGATTCCGGGGCGACTGGTAATTATATCGACCAAGAATATGCTATGAAGATCGGGATCGTTTGCATAAAGAAGGAAAAGCCTGAGTTGGTCAAGGCGGTTGATGGAACTGTGTTGTCTTCAGGTCCTGTGTCATATCATACTCGTTCTCTTTTGATGCAGACTAGTATAAACCACCAAGAATATATTCAGTTTGATGTTATTGATGCCCCTCAATTTCGACTCATCCTGGGCATGCCTTGGTTGACGCTTCATGATCCTCAGGTCAGCTGGGCAGCTCGTACCATTACATTGTCCTCGGAATATTGCAAAGAGCATTGTATTCAAGACTCGTTTAGTACCAGCTCCACTGGTGTAAATCCTTCTGTATGTCTGGCTTCATCCTGTTCTCTGGAGCGGTATTGTTGTGCTACCATCCTTCCTGAGGAGTACAGCGAATATGCTCCTGTGTTCGATAAACAAAAGGCTACTCATTTGCCTCCGCATCGGGTATATGACTGCCGGATAGAATTGGAGGCCGGGGCTGACATTCCGTGCAGCAGAGTTTATGCTCTGACAGAAAAGGAAACGGAGTATTTGAAGAACTATGTTGAGGAAAACCTTTCTACAGGTTTTATTCGGCATTCGACATCACCAGCTTCCTTGCCCATGTTCTTCATTCCAAAGAAAGATTGTGCAGAATTGAGACCCTGCATCGATTATAGAGCCATCAATCGTGTAACCATAAAGAACCGGTATCCTCTCCCCTTAATCCCAGTGCTCATGGATCAACTGAAGGGAGCCCGATATTTTACCAAGCTTGACCTTCGCGGAGCCTACCAACTGGTACGGGTTAAAAGAGGGGATGAGTGGAAAACGGCGTTTCGGACCAAGTTTGGGCTGTTCGAATATAGGGTGATGCCCTTTGGGCTGTGCAACGCCCCGCCGCTTTTCAATATTTTATGGACGAGGTGCTACGGGGATGTCTGGAAACCTTCTGCGTCGTATATATCGATGACATTTTGGTTTATTCATCAACCCTGGCAGAACATGTAAAACATGTCAAAATCGTGCTTGGAAGATTGCAGCAATACACGCTATATGCTAAACTTGAGAAGTGCTTATTTCATGCGCAGGAGGTGTCATTCCTTGGCTATGTGATTAACGCCCAAGGCTTCCAGATGGATTGTAGTAAAGTCGAAGCCATAACAGAGTGGGGTACCCCCCAGAATGTCAAAGCGGTACAGAGCTTCCTCGGTTTTTCTAATTACTATCGAAGGTTCATCAAGGATTTTTCAAAAATCATTCATCCCATCTCTTGTCTTTTGCGAAAGAATGTTCCTTTTGTCTGGAGTGAGGAGGCAGACAAGTCGTTCAGGTATCTTAAAGAACGTTTCACACAGGCACCCATTCTCCGTCATCCTGATTCCCAACTCCCCTTTATACTGGAAACCGATGCATCCCAATATGCAGTTGGAGGGGTTCTGTCACAACGCCATCCTGTGTCAGGTCAATTACAATCGGTTGCTTTTTTCTCAAAGAAACTCACTCCTTGTGAGGTTAATTATTCTGTTTCCGACAAGGAACTCTTGGCCATAAAGAGGGCCTGTGAGGAATGGCGTCACTATCTCTTGGGTGCTGTACATACCGTTGAAATATATACTGACCACAGGAACCTGTTGTTTTTAAAAACCGCCAAGGCCCTGACTCCCCGGCAATTAAGGTGGACCTTGTTTTTTTCTGATTTTGACTTTGTTATTAAGTACAAACCAGGTCCACAAAATGGGAAGGCGGATGCTCAATCTCGTATTGGTGAAACAGGAGAACTAAGAGAGATCGAAGACTTGGAATCTCCCTTGATACTCACGGAGGTGGAAGAGCCTGCACGGTCAGTTGCCTTGTTATCTTCTCATGAATTCCTGGAAGACGTACGAGTTGCTGTAGCAGAGATGGATGTCCTTGAATGGATACAGAAGGATCCTGAACATCGTTCAGAAAAAGACAACCTCGCATATCATCACACTGCCATTTACGTGCCGACTGATCCTCTTCGGCAACAAGTATTGGCTTGGATCCACGATTCCCCCTTGGGTGGACATCTAGGAATCTATAAAACTATTGCCAGTTTGGAGCGTTCCTTTTGGTGGCCCCAACTCCGTGAAGATGTTCGGCTGTATATTAAGAACTGCGCTGTATGCGTGCAAGGAAAATCTCTCCACGTAAAACCTGTTGGACTCCTTCAACCTCTCTCTATCCCTCCTCAACCTTGGCACACAGTGTCCATGGACTTTATACTTGAAATGCCACCCTGTGATGGAAAAACAGTGATCCTCGTTGTGGTTGACCATTTGACAAAAATGGGGCATTTCATACCCTTGGCTGGCTTACCGACTTCAGCAGAACTGGCGGCTGTATTCCTCCAACACATAGTGAGAGCTCATGGTATTCCTAGTGTACTGATTACGGATCGGGGATCGCAGTTCACGTCTCGGTTTTGGAGGGCTCTTTGCAAGATCTTGGACATTGATGCCCGTCTGTCCTCCAGCTACCACCCTCAGACAGATGGAAAGACGGAACGCCTGAACCAGACACTGGAACAGTACCTCAGGTGTTTTACTCAGCAGAACAGATTGGAGTGGACTACGTTGATATGGATGGCTGAATTTGCCTACAATAATGCCTAACATTCCACATTGGGTTGCTCCCCTTTTTTCTGTTTAAACGGCTACCACCCCAACTCACTACCCTTTGATATGCCTGTTCGTTCCCCTGTGCCTAGAATACATGAACATCACGCACACCTAAGGGCAGTACTGATTGCAGCCAAGCGTAGTTTGGCTGCCGCACAGTTCTCTCAAAAACAATTTGCTGATAGACACAGAACAGAGGAACCTAACTACAGGGTGGGGGATAAGGTTTGGCTCTCTACAAAAAATCTCCATATCAAAGGGGTTTCTAAACTAAAACCTAAATATGTGGGTCCCTATAGTATAGTGGAGGTCATTAACTCTGTGGCAATGAAGCTTTCCCTTCCGGCGTCTTGGCAAATTCATCCTGTGTTTCATGTTTCTCTTCTCCAACCTTGTCTTCCTGGTATGAGACTACAGGAGAAACCTCTTCCAATTGAAGTGGATGGTGAGGAGGAATATGAGGTTCAGTCCATCCTTGATTCCCGTATGTTGAGAGGTAGAGTCCAGTATCTGGTAGAATGGAAGGGATATGGGCCTGAGGAGAGCACGTGGGAACCTGTGAATAACCTGCATTGTCCTGATCTAGTGGACAACTTTCATGCTTTGCATCCAGGCAAACCAGGTCGACCACCGGGACGGCAGTCCTCGAGAGGGGGTCCTGTAGCGATTTCCTGGCGCATTAGGAAACATCATCTCTGTCGTCCTGAGAAAAGCGCAATCTGTAGAAAAAAATGTACAAAACTACATGTCCCAGCATCCTTAGGGTTGACATTAGTGAAGGAAGAAGGCGGTGCATTCTTAAGGGCCGCCCAGAGAACAGGAAAGTGCTTGTCAATTTTCCCTCGAGGTGTTGGAATGGCGGATGGTGCTCCCCGCCGGAGTTCAGCTTGAAGAAAGAAGAAAAGCTGTATTTCACTGTATGAATTCATCGAACTTTGTTTCCTGAAGGATTGCGGAAAAGACTCTGTTTTTGGTCAGGTATTCTTGTCAGTGGAAGCCTCACGAGGATAATTATCTTGTGTGAATATTTATTCACTTTGAACAAGCCCCCGAGTAGCAGCTGTACTTTTAAAGCATAGGCGCGTTTAAAAGGACATGCAAGATATTTGTGAAAGTGTTTATTTTAGAGGCGCGCCTGAAGCAAAGACGCCTTCTGTTCTAAAGCTTTCCTAGTGACAAGTTCTGTGCAGAAAAAAGAAAGACTGTTTTTCCCCGTGGCTGGCCTTTTTTGTTTATCTTCATCAGACTGTACCTGATAAAGACAAAGTTCGTGTCAGAAAAAAGCTTCAGCAACGACGAGATTTGCTTAGTGTGGTATGAAGGAATACCATTAAAGAAGAAAAAAGTGCTGTTAGCTTCATGCACAGATTCAGGACTGTTAATGGTTGGAAATCATTAGAAGGGTTATGTTTCTGAAGGGATTGGATTCCGTGGACTCATTCTGCTCCTGAATACTTATATAAAGCAGAGAGTGTTATTACAGAGACAGCCTGTGGGCTCAGGGTGAGTAGGGAGATGAGCATAGAAAATATGTCAGTCTAGTTATTCTCTATGCATTATTGACACACATTCTTTGTCGTCCTCCTGTAGTGTGCACATCTTTTGGGGTCTGCGCTGACGGCTGGCCGGGACCACGAGTGATACACTGAAGCCACAGCTACTTTATTATTTTTTCCCTTTCCCTTTTTTTCCCTGGGGGCACGGATTCACGCAGAGGTATTTATCTAGCCTCTGTGGGGGTTCGTGTTTCAGGGGACTAGGGGGGCTAACATCACACATCGTCTCCGCTTGGCGTCTGGAAGAGGTTAGTGGCTATTTTACTATTCTTGAGCTACAGCCAATCCTGATATGAAAACCCACAACATGTTGGTCCTTATTTCTTCAATAAGAATGGCTTATTGTATAGAAAAGGCAATCCTGATCAGAAGGCCCAGTTGTTAGTACCAGAACCGTTTCGTGAGAAAGTATTATATCTTACCCATAGTCATCTTTTAGGGGGTCATTTTGGCGCTGATAAAACCGAGAAAACCATCTTAGAGAAATTTTACTGGCCAGGTATATATCAGCAAGTTAAAAGATATTGCAGGGAATGTCCTGTTTGTCAACGGCACAGCCGTTATCACCCTCCTAGGGCCCCATTACTCCCCCTTCCCATTATCGATGACCCTTTTAGTCGAGTTGGCATGGATATTATTGGACCTCTGCTACTCTCTACAAGTGGGTGTAGATACGTACTGGTTATAGTTGACTATGCTACCAGGTTTCCTGAGGCCATACCACTTCGCCGACCTGACACAGCCAATATCGCTAAAGCCATGATTGGAGTTTTTTCTCGGGTCGGTTTCCCCAAAGAGATCCTAACCGATCAGGGGACTCCTTTTGTCTCCAAAATGATGAAAGATGTATGTCAGCAGTTAGGCGTAAAACAAATTAGAACAGCCGCCTATCATCCCCAAACGGATAGATTGGTTGAAAGATATAACGCCACCATCAAAACCACCCTAAAAAAACTGTTGGATCTAGAAGCATGAAGGTGGGAAGATATCCTTCCCCTGGCTCTCTTTGCCATTAGGTGTAAGGGACAGAAAAGTACCGGGTATTCACCCTTTGAGTTATTATACGGGCATCAGCCGTGTACTCTCTTAGACATGGCTCAGGAGCAGTGGGAAACAGAACAAGATGACACCAAGCCCCTACCTGAAAATGTCTCGAATCTAAAAACACATTTAAGACAAAACCCGAGACATAGTCAGAAACAATCTAGAAGACTTCACAGAACGCCCAAAAGACCTAATACGATAAAGGGGCCAAACTTAGGACTTTTCAAGTAGGGGACCTCGTGTTACTTATGATGCCCTCTTCGGACCAAAAACGATTAGGACAGTGGCAGGGACCCTATACAGTACTCCAGCAAGTCACCCCGGTGACATATCGTATCGAAATAGATAGCAATAAAAGAATCTCTCAAGTTTATCATGTGAATCTGCTGAAGAAATGGGAGGGACCGGCTCCAGTGTCTATCCACAGCATAGAACCCCAGGAGCCGCTGTTTCAACAATGTATTGATCCTGAATTGCCCAGTTCTTTGGAAGAGGGTTTGACCAAGGCGTTACAACCTCTTGGCCTTGTTTTTTCCACTACTCCGGGGAGGACCAATCTCATTGAACACACAATCAAAACACCACCGGGTAAACCGGTTAGACTAAGACCGTATCGCATACCTGAAGCCAGACGTCAGACTATAAGAGAGGAAGTACAAAAGATGCTGCAGATGGGAATTATAGAACCATCCAAAAGCGAATGGAATTCTCCCATTGTGCTTGTACCGAAGCCAGATGGGTCAATAAGATTCTGTATTGACTTTAGAGAAGTAAACAAAATTTCGGAGTTTGACACCTATCCCCTTCCCCGAGTGGATTAAATGGTGGAAAGAATACGGCGAGCTAAATACATTAGTACCCTAGATCTGTGTAAATGATACTGGCAGATACCTTTAAAAGAAGAGGACAAAGAAAAAACAGCCTTCCCCACCCCTGACGGTTTATATCAATTTAGAATGTTGCCTTTTGGTTTACATGGGGCACCTGCAACATTCCAGAGAGCCATGAATACGATATTAAGGCCTTATGATGCTTTTGCCGGGGCTTATATCGACGATATCGTGATATATAGCAATACCTGGGAACAACATTTGTCACATCTCACCACAGTCATACAGACTTTAGGAGCACACGGGTTGAAAATCAACCCAGCCAAAAGTCATTTGGCTGCTCAAACAGTTAGGTACTTAGGATATCTATGGGGAGAAGGAGTCATAAGACCACAGACGTCCAAATTATCAGCCATTTCCCTTATACCGTTTCCCAAAACCAAAAAAGATTTGAGAGCGTTCCTGGGTCTACTCGGTTACTATAGAAGGTTTATCCCTCAGTTTTCCCAGATGGCAGCTCCATTGACTGATCTTCTACAGAAGAATAGTAAAACGGAACAGATATTGCAATCCCCTCCTATTGAAGTAAGACACTCCTTTGAGTCCTTAAAAAAATCCCTGACCTCGGATTCAGTCCTGGTTAGTCCGGATTATTCTCGACCCTTTATTTTGCAAACAGACGCATCCGACCAGGGGTTAGGAGCGGTCTTATCTCAAGAGACACCGCAGGGAGAAAAAACGATGTACATCAGCCATAAACTCTTCCCTCGAGAGAAAAATTATGCAACTATTGAGAAGGAGGCCCTCGCTATCAAATGGGCAATAGAGACCTTGCGGTATTATCTGGAAGGAAGAGAATTTACCCTTTTCACCGACCATTCCCCGTTAGAATGGTTAGCAAGGAACAAGGGCCAAAATGAGAGGGTACTGAGGTGGTTTCTATCGTTACAACCTTATAGATTCCACACCCGATATAGAAAAGGGAAAGATCAAGGGAACGCTGATTATCTGTCTAGGTATCCTCAGAATCCGCCAAACCCTAGAAGAAAGACAGCAAGGGAAAGGGGATGTGAGGAAGGGGTCTTGCGGAGAGAGCCACTTACCGATAGAAAACTGAGGGGAGGTCCACAATCATGGGTGATGACTGCGATGACCGACAGAACCACGGCATCCAGACTCCTCTGCTCTATTTCCACAGGGACGCGACCAGAGTCATGCCCCGGAAGTACCGCCTCCGCAAACCGGAAGAAGAAGCCATGGACCAATAAAAGGCGGGCATAATCAGCCGAGACCCGAGAGAGAAGAGGAAGAACGCTGGAATGGAGAATTCGGGAGAAAGGAAGCAGGACTTGTAAGAGACGGCACAGGAACTCGGAAAGAAGACGCGGGACCCAAGGGAGAAGACGCGGGACCCGGGAGAGAAGACGCGGGACCCGAGAGTGAAGACGCGGGACCCGACTGGCTGGACACCAGGACATCAGGAAATCCCGAAGACGGCGAAGAAAGCTGGTGCGAGGACTGGTGGTGTCCGGAGGAGGCTGGGGAGCGGCCGTAACTCAGGAGAGTTACGGCGGAGCCGGTGAGTGTTTTCGGCTCGGGTTGTCAGAGAGAGGGGAGGGAGAAGAAGTGGGTGGGAGTACAGGGGAAGAAGCGTGAACAGGGAGGTATGCATGGCCATTTGTGAACCCCTTCTGTGAGATAGACGCCTTATCTACCAAGAACGTAATATCTACTGCAGGATTGTGCACTTTTCATATTTCCTCATCCTAGGCACGTAAAAGTAACCCCAACCCCAACAAGGATTTTTCTGTTTTCCCTCTTATTTACCCCTATCTCGTTTTGTTTCTTGGCTTTTGGTCCTAACCTACCACCAGACTGGGCACACCAAAGAACGTAGAGCACCAAGGTGTGGGGAAGGGAGCATAAACACAGACATAGTCATACAACATTCTGATGGTTCCTTTCTTCTCTTTATCCTCCTATGAGCCTCCGGGGAGACCACTTCGGTCAAGGGGAACCAGGAAGCAGAACAACAACTTTGCCCTCATCCAACCCTTCCAGCTCACAGGAATCATCAGAGGAAGAAGACCGTCCAGCACCTCCATCCCAACAGTCTACAGTTCCCTCTTTAATCAATAAACCGGTTTTTAAACCCATATTCCAGCCTCCACGCCTGTTTATCAAGCCTGCCCTCCCACAGTGCACTATTAAAATCTCAAGCCAGAAGTCTGGCTTTGGCTCATCTCAAGGTTTTCTTGACCCCCTGAGCCCAAAATTATCTTAACTTTCATGTACCTTTTGGCTGCACACACTATCTAGCCTCATGCACCAAGAATTAACGACAAATCAGTGATCTTCTGGTAGCTGATTTGCATAATGTGAAACCAGAGAATTTGTGGTCAATTCCCGGCGACCTTGCTTGAAAAAACTGTGTAATCCAAGGCAAATATTATATTTCACCTGGTCTCCTTTTTCTTCATAATCACAAATAAGAGTACCTTCAGATGCATGCATTCAGGATCTGCACTGCATATCGGGGGTACACATGACAAGTTACTGACTTGCCTCTTATAACAGTAGTGGCACAGTCATCAGGGTAAGCGGTGGCATTAATATTTCTTAACCCGTTGGCTGCGTCGAACGTTCAGCTCGAGTGCTGAATGTAAAAAAAACGGGTGGGGCAGCGTCGGGCAACGGACGTGCACAGCACTACCAAGGTAGTGCACGCGACGACCGTTGGCCGACGGCAGCAGCCAACGGGTTAATGTATATTTTCAAACTTACTTTTAATAAATGCATCTCAATTGTAATGGTATAATCTGTTTTGCTAAGGTGAAACAAATTGACGTTAAGCAAATACAAATTTTATTAAAGCAACTTTATCATATTTTTACATTATGTTTATTGCATGACTTGCATTTCAAATATGTTCTTGTCTTTGCTCGTACGTTACCCAAATAGAAACAGTTTGAAGCATTGAAAAAAACATTTTGAAGCATTGAACAAACTAGATTGAGAGTAAATGACAAAACAAGTGAACTACTAATTTAGACAGTGTTTGGAAAACAATTTGGGTCTAGAGGAGAAATGTTGGAAGGAGAATATAATGGCGGTTGTGAGAATTTGCCCTGCAAAAATTAAAGAAACGGATGACTAAAAGAATACAAACAAGGGAAAAGAACATATTAAAGATACGGATAAGGAGGATCATTTTATTAAGGATCTTTTAAATTCCAGACCTCCTGCATATACTAACAGGGTACTGGTACTATTCATACTAGAGTACCCAAAATGGGTGTAGCAGGGCATAGTGCAGCCATGCAGATACAGATCTCATATATAGCAGTGGTTGGTTGTCCAGTAGCAAGTGGCTCACCTGAAATCCCAATGACGGGGGTAGTGAGTACTAGCGGAGATTAATCCGCTGTTTCTGGCACTCAAAAGCGATCCACCTGTTACTACAGTCGTGGTACAAGAGACTTCTAAAGTGAGAACTATTAATGTTGGTCTTTTGAAAATTAAATTTTGAGAGGTGATACAAGGGAAAATTGATCTAAATAGACTATTGACTTTAAATGTTGATAAAACGAGATACCTGATCAAAGAAGCAGACAGATGTGCCCATGATAAACTAGATGAATTAGCTGAAGAGTGTGAGGTTGATATCAGAAAGATGAAGAATGTGAAGGAAAAAAACAATCGATTTGACACATGATTATAAAAGAACTGAGTTTTGATGACTTTGCGAGCTCACATTAAAGATTTGATTCAAAAGGGAATGGAGTGACTTGAGGATATATTTAGAAAGATGGAAGAAGGGAACTGCAAGTGAAAAGAAGGCGAAGGGACCTGAGAATAAGGCAAGGGGATCAGCTAATAATTCGGAAGAGGGAACAGGAACGGTTCTGGAGTTTCCATTGAGAGAAATACATGAGGGGAGTATAGGACATGGACAATAACTAATCGTAATGCATTTACTATTGATTTTCCAAAACTGAGAGAGGAGCCTGAAAGATGGTACAATGAAGTTCATAGGCTGAGAACGATTTCACAGATGCTGTGGACTGATTTGACTTCATTATTTGAGACTGATCAATGGTGATTTGTGGTCTGAATGTTAGGTGGCCGTTGCATGGCCAACTGAAGAACAAGCTAGAGTTGCTCCTAAAAATGGTCCTTAGGAGGTAGCCAATAAATATACACAGGTGATTGAACATTTGAAAAAGAAGGTGCCTGAGTAGGATATTAATGGAGTAAAGATTCTGAGAACTTCCCAGGAACCGAAGGAGGCAGTGCATGGTTATTATAAGAGGCTCATGCAGATTTCCATAAGGCATAGAGGAGTTGATGATCCTGAGAAAGATGGTGTCAGTGGTTTTGTTTTTGTTATGAGTTTGCATCCTGAATTGAGTAGTCACATACAGCAAAGTGAAGTGTGGTGGCAGACAAAGTATAGATGAGATTTGAATATAAGGTTCAGCGAGGGGTTATGAGAGTGTTCAGAAATGTTTAGGCGCTCTACGGGTAGTGGTCAGTGGGTCACTTGAAAAGTTGGTGGTTGGTGCTACTTGCTCTGAGAGAACCCTTGTCTCAGAAAAGGAAGGTGGAGGAGACCTCTATCTTCTGTATATATAAAAACAATGTCAAGCGCACACAACCTGCATAAGTGTTCAACA
Organism: Lissotriton helveticus; assembly: GCF_964261635.1. Lineage (NCBI taxonomy): Eukaryota > Metazoa > Chordata > Amphibia > Caudata > Salamandridae > Lissotriton > Lissotriton helveticus. The sequence goes on from NC_136068.1 coordinate 589,517,514, forward strand.
GTTAAGTTTGGTATTCATTTAATGGAAAGGATGGAATCAAAATCCAATGTCTTTGACTTGTAAGGTGTTTATTCATTCAATTTAAGTATTTGTTTCACAAGAAAAACCATCCGACACGTGTTTCGTCAACATCGGGGTAAACCTGTGACTCTTCAGGGCTGGGGAGATAAAGTAGGAAAGTTGAAACAATACTAATTGACGGGGGCGATAAGTGTGAACAACTTATTGTGGTGAGTGATAGAGTTAAAAGCCAGTAGGGGAAGCGTGAGGGACGGTGAAGAGAGGCGAACAAGCCTGTCTGAGAAGAGTGGAGACCTAGAAGATGTGCAGGGACAAAGGCAGGTGTCAGTTCGAAGGTAAAAATAATAAACTAACACCTAAGTGAGACAACAGAAACAATAAGTGGGTGTTTAATTGTGGTGGTGAGCTGCTGCTGACAATTATGCAACATTGTAACCTGTGATGCAGCGACGCAAAGGAAGACCACATGGTGAGTGTCATGTGGGGTGGCAAACAGATTCTTTAGAACATACCTACATATCACAGAATGAAAATTATTGATAATTAGAATCACGAAATCTAACAAAATATCACCTGAAAAATTAAAGGGAGAGAGCATGGGTAATATAAATGCATCAAAAAATTATTACATTGCCAAAATGAGGATCGATTCCATCAGAAATGAAGGGGAGAAAGCGTGGATAATGCATGCAAAAAAATATTAACATTGTTGAGGTGAGGATGGTTTGTGTCATGCAGTGCCTCTATGTGGTTAATGTTCAACAGTAATGTCACGCTAAAATTCACAACATATCTAGACATGCACAGTGTATTTAAAACAGTATATGTTCAGAAGAAAAACATCTCATTTTACATCGCTAGTGATCTGGTGTGATTGCACGTCCCCGTAGTACCTCTGTATAAATACACCTCGAAAACATAGTAACATGAATTAAACATAATGAGCCCAAATAAGGTTAGTCAGAGTCAAAACCGCAAACAAATAATGTTTTTAGGCCTATACGCCTGGACCATTTAGAGATGGAGATGTTCCAATGGGTACATTGGTAACAAGATAACGGCCATATTGTTGGGAGAGACAGTATCTTAAATAGATGCGTCATTGTGGGTGTGCTCAGCAAGTTATTAAATCCTGTATTTTCAAGTACATGAATTAAAAATACTAGTGTTAAGTAATAATCATGAGGGAGGGATGCGAGGTGATGTTTTATTAAGAAACCTATAGTACCATATCTAGAAAAAATATAAACTAACATACCTGTAGGGTATAATGATGTGAGCTGTGTCTGCAATGGGGCGAGAATAGTGGGAGTATTGTTATTGACATTGCACCAAGAGACTGTAAGAGAGTGATCACCAAAGCAAATGTCACGATAGAATTGAGGCAGGAAGGCTCAACTTACCGTCGGACCGGTGATAATTCCAACCCGGTCCTGATCGGGTGTGTGCGAGGGAGGACGCGTAGAGGAGGTGCTTCTAAGCGTCTCAGTAGTCAAGGTATTGGGAAAGTCCGACGCCGGATGAGCGATCAGGGGGCAAAGGGGAGCAAATCCGCTTGCCCTAGCCTTTGAGCTGTATTTAATTAGAGTCGGAAAACAAAAAGGGGAGGCATGTAAGCCAGAGTATAATGAAAGGGTATTACGGCTATGTATGCGATGCGGGGCATCAACACTAGCCTAACAGAATGAACGGGTTTCATGTCTTACCTTGTGGTCGTTGTATCGAGGAAGGAAGATGTCCGCGCGTCTGCGAGTAATATCGACAATGAGTGTGGTTTGGTGCGCGCTATATGAGGCGCCGTCTTGTGACGTAGCTGTCCCGCCGGGAAATGAACGTAACGACTAGAGCGTTACACCATTTACAGGGTGGAAATGGAAGAAAAAAGTGCTCAAGCCGGTATGCGGCTTTAGACATGACGGGTCAGTGCAATAAACCACAAAAGTAAACGGCAATCGGAAATAGTGCTCAAGCCGGTGTGCGGTTTTAAACATGACGGGTTAGTGAAATAAACCCACAAAAAGTAAACGGAAATCGGAACTGGCACTAAAAATATTTTATATTTTACGCAGACTCTCTTCTGAGCTGTGGGTAATAGAAGCATTATTCTCGCTAACGAAAAATCGTACTATGAGTGATCGTAAATGAGATGTTGGGAGAACAGTTACAGAGGTATGGGGAAGGCAATAAGGGGATATTTAGGCATGGAAGCAACTGAAGTATAATCGTGAGATCTGAATAAAAGGAGACTGAAAAAGTGCAAAATTGTTCAAGAGAGGATGGGCTAGTCAGAATAAGGGGAACGAATGGATAGTTGTGGAAAAGAAAATAGTAGTAACTGGAAAAAGACAGAAAGAATGTATGGTACTCTGGTAAGAATAAGTGGTGTGTTAGGGAAACAGAGTGTATGTAGGCTATGTAAAGAAGGGGAAGTAGTAGAAAATGGAAACCAAAAAGGAGGAGGGGGATTGCGAAGTGTCGGGGAGAATGAATGGGGCGGGAGGGTGGAAAGAATTTGTGACAAAGTCAATATAAATCCTATTGTCTAAATATTGACATTGCTAAAGAGCAAGAAGTTTGTATCACATTACAGAAATAAACAATTTGTGAGCAAGTAGTTTGTATCTCATTACAGGAATACACAGTTTGTGAGCAATACAGAATTCAAAGGAAATAATGTAATTCATCAACTGTATTCTGGCCATACATTAGGCTATGAGTTCTCATGATCCAGATTGCTTCCTGGCGTCTGAGTCTTAGTTCTCGGTTGCCACCTCTTGCCTGGACACCAATAGTATCTATACCATAAAAGGCACATTTTTTGTTGGGTCCTTGAGAGGGGCATGTGGCCATATGGATAGCCATAGGGTAGCGAGTATCTTCTGTAAGGATTGCACGAGCTTGTTCCCGGATTCTTTCCTTCAATGGTATGATGGAGCTTCCTACATATTGGCTATGGCAAAGACATTCAATGATGTACACCGTATATCTGGTTTCACAGTTGATGTTTTTTTTTTTTTTAAAACCTTTAATGTGCATTAAGGAATATACAAATACGGGCCTACAACCAGTCAGGCCGGCCACGACACAGTATGAGCAGCCGATGACTCCGGAACTATAGTCTCCGGAATCAGCCAACAGTACAGAAGCAATCAATTCAGGCTAGAAAGGATAGGTACGGCCATCGAACAGGAGCAAATAAGGTTAATTTTATAATAAGGAGTATCGCAGGATCAATTGCAGTATATGTATATCCGAGTTCCCATAGCGGGCCACTAAGCAACAACAAAAACATAAGGGCATCAATACGGATAATTATCAGCAACAGTTTACACCATTCAGGAAATAGATGCCATATATCAAAGCAACACCCACCGTGGCTCGTCTCTTGTCTACCTATCACCCAGTTACACATTGTAGCCAGAACAGAGGAACCGGAATAGCGACAGTGAATATAATCACCCGCCATACTAACCTAGAGGAGAAAAAGAGGGGAGAAGGGAGGGGGAAAGGAAAGAAGTAATATAAACAAGAAGGAGAGAACGCCGCGCCGATTCAAGCGCCCCACAGCAATAAGCACGCAAAGAAGTAAGGATATCTCCAGCAAGGAGCCCACGTCCCCACACTCCACACTCAAAACCGCCAGAAGATTCAGGGCCGCAGGCTTGCAGATTTGTCGATGGACAGCAGTAGCACTCCTCGCAGCGATCGAGGGGGACGAAGCAGTGTCACCACGAAGCCGAGCCGCATCCATGAAGAACGGTCCATCAAAGATGGCGGCGGACCACATACCTTTCACAGGGGCACCGGGGGCCAAGGCCGCATGCAGGGATTGCAGGGCGTCAAGAACATCACCAATCGTGGGCTCACGCTCACATGTCCAGGCCCCTGCGCAATCCAGCCATACAAGTCCGCCGTCCTGAGGAAATCCGCGTCCCAGGTCGCCGGCCGCCATTTTACGGGTTCAGCCGCATCACCACCCTCCGCGACTCCCGGAGCGGGCTCCTAGGCGAGGACCCCCCTGGAGTCCAAACCGGCCCCCTAATGGCAATCTCGGTGCAAAAAGGTGAGCCACAAAATTCGGGGGGTCCGCCTGCACCACCACACGCGGGCAACACAAGCCGACTCCAGGCGCAGGGCTTCAGGATGGCCGAACGAGGCAGCAACGGGGGGCACCCCCCTGCACGGTCATCCCCTGTCCACGGCGCGCCGCTCCCCACGCTGGGCCTCGCGGCCGCCGGAACAGGCCAGGTCAGTATCCACCGGGACAATCGCACAACGGCCTCTCACAGTCGGTCCTCTCTCCCGTCGGGGGCCTCCGCTGATATCGCCACCCCGGCTGAGCCACGTAGGCGAGGCCCCGGTCTCCACACCGCGGAGGCCTCGGACCAAGCAGGAGTACAGCTTCGGAACCACAGCACGCAGGAGCCCCCAGGTCAGACGGTGAGTACGAGCGAGGCTTTACGTTTCCGTTTCTTCCCGAGTGTGTCGTCTCGGGGCAGGATATTTGACAGGATTTGCGTGTTGGGCAGGAAGGCTAACGGAGCCGAGCTACAGAGCGGCCATTGCGGTCACGAGCTTGGCTCCTCCCCCCCTTCACAGTTGATGTTTGATTCAATTTTGAATTCTTGTTTGTAGTATCCTTTAAGCTTCTGGTGCCATGTTTCGCCCAACAGCACATGCTGCAAAAACCGCATTTGTAGAAACCTTTTGATTTTACTGTCATCCAAGAGGGTTTTGCTGGGCATGGCATGGTGGGACATAGTCTAGTTCTAAGGTTCTTACCTTTCCGATAGGTGATTTGCGGTTTATTGCTGATTGTGTCTTTCAGGATTCTGTCCGCCAGCAGAATCCCCCAATGTTTTTTAAGGCTTTTCTTGACTGTCAGGTTGATGTCATTGTAATCCATGATTATTCTCACTGGTTGTATACTCTCTTAAAGTATAGATGAGATTTGAAGTTGGCCAAGGACAGTAGTGATTGGTTTGATGTGAAGTAGAAGAGAATAAAGGAGAAACTGAAGGTTGCCCAGATAAAACAATTAGAGAAGAATGCCCAAAATCAATGGATGGGTTTAGACATGCGCTGTGTTTAATCATGAAATACTAGAATAAATGGGATAGCTCAGTTGCAAGGTGTGAGATTGGGAAAGGGGCATATGAAAGGTGGTAGAAAAGGGATGATAATAAATTCTGGAATTAATGCAAGTGTTAAAAAGGAACACGGATTGTCATGTCTGTGGTAAAATTGAATACTGGAAGCGGGAATGCAGAAAAAATCCAAGTAGAACCCAGAATTAATTTGTTACCTGGATGCTGAAAAATATGTTGCCAATGGTCCAGGCTCGTAACCACTGGTATGTGTGGTACGAAATCCTGTATCACAATCGCCCTCGCTCTACTGGCGTCCAAAAACCCGGGTTACGGTATTAATTTGGAATTTCACTAATGGGATACGAGTCGACTTAATTTGAACTTTGGAACTTTATGGATTGATACTTACGCATTGGATTGAGTTTTTTCACATATAGCGGTGAGGACTATTTTTCGTGTTTGACACTACAAGGGGTACTCTTCCGGGTTGGAATTATCACCGGAACTGGGCCCAAGTACTGATGTTTCAGCCATTGAGCCCTGAAGAGTTGTAGTCTATGTGTATGTACAGTCCTACAACGAAACACGTGTCGGCTGGCTGTATATTATTGCCTTTTGATGATCTAATAAAAAGGAGAAATATATAAACCTCCATGAAAACGACGCTGGACTAAAATAATTTCTCTTTAATGCAATCTTATTTATTGTCACATTGTTATTAAGACTCTGTCTGAGTGCGCAGGATTTTGTGTTCATGTGTGTAAGGGTGATTTTGTCATGCCTTAATTGAGGGGTTCTCAAGGGTCTCCCCTCCCTGCTTGCACCATTATTGTTGTTAAAGTACTTATTACGTTTATTTTGCTTGAGCGCCTTTATATCCCGAATACTTAAAACCCTTTTTCTCTGGTATTATGAACAAAATGCCTTTTAGTGAAGGGTACCAACATAATTAACTGATTCAGAGCAATGATTCTTCCCAGTTTTCTTCAGGAAATAATCCACAATGATGTGCCTAAGAAGGCCAGCTTACTTGGAGCAGTCCTAGAGGTAGACCAGAGTTGCTCATATATTGATGGTGAAGTTATGGTCATCCTGTTTAATTTTTTATCAATATCGGAACTATAAGTGCTACAGTCCATTCTGAGGAAGTCCCAAACCTACCCCTCTTGAGAACAGGAGTCCAAGTTGTAGGGGTCAATAACAAACAAATTGTTAACCAGGTTACAGAAGTTGTCCCAGTTAAAATAGGACAAAGGGAGAACAAGTGTCAGATCATTTTGTATGATTTAAGTCCAGTGAAGCTGTCGAACAGCAAAAATTAATTGTGTGATTTACTGCATACCAGATGGTGTTGCATTTAAAACACAAAAATGAGTATTCAATGTTTTTAAAATCAAATCAGAAGATTCAAGAGTTACATTTTTCCCAGATTTAAAAAAAGATGACCTGCCTATGGATTTAAGACATACTGTCAAAGGCGAGGTGTGTAATTGCTCTGGAAAAGAGGCAGGACTATAAAAGAGTGCTGAACCGGTGAAAATCAGAATAAAACATGATGGCATTTTTACCCCAAGATTAAACAATATAAACGTTCATGAGAAACAGAGGAAGGAATGGAACCAATAATTGAGAAAATTCTTCAGGAAGTGCTTCATAGCCCTTACCTCTCCCCCATGACAGGAATAAAGAAACCCAGCGCATTGTACATCTTACAAAGATTAATGCAGTTGTCATCCCATGTTGCCAAGTGGTACCCTGATCCAGCAGTGATTTTGTTCCAAAATCCTTCAGATGCTGTATAGTACACAGTCATTCACTTAAGCATTCTTCTAAGTTCCATTTCATGATGAAAGGCAGTTCCTGTTTGTGCTTCAATTCCGAAATACAGTTCTCAGGTAGTGTAGGATCCCACAAGGGTATATATTCCTTCAGTCTTTAGCCAAATTCTAAAGAAAGATCTGCAAAAATTTAGACTGCCCTGTAACTCCGTCGTGGTTCAGTATATAGATGATTTATTGGTATAACCAAAGAGGACTGCTAACTAGACCCAATTGTGTTGTTAACTCATTTAGCTGGCAGTGGTCATATAGTTTCCTCATTGAGGATGCAGCAGGGTAAAAAGGAACTAATCTATCTTGGACATTAATTGAGTTGTATCCAGTAGCTGTAGGTCTTCCTGGTTGGCTGAAGTCAGTTGCAGCAGTTTCACTACCACTGAGCAAAGAGAAGGAATAGTGCTGGTCCATACTTTAATTGTAGATGCCCCATATCTAGTCAAGATCCTATTAACACATACAAGGAGTCAGCATATGACAAACAGGAGACTGGCCAGGTATGAGCAGGTTATTCTTGTAACAGAGAACATTTCAATTGCCAGGTGCAATTCGCTCAACCCAGCAATATTGCTTCCGATTCCAGTCAAAGGTTGTGAAGACAGGGACACTAATGAGAATGGGCTGAAGATAATGCAAATGATAACGACTGTGTTGCGGTTTACCAATTTATGTAGAAAACTAAGAATAGATTTTAAAGAGATGCCTTTGGAGATAGCTGATCTGACTATTTGTTGATCTTTCCTGTTTGAGAGACCATTATGGAGCATTAAAGGCTGCTTATGTAGTTTGTTCCATTTCTAAAATTCTTGAAGCATGCTATCTCCCAAATGTATCTTGAACTCAAGTAGCATAGTTAGTTGCCTGCTGGCTAATTTGATTGTGACAATTAAACAGTCAGTATGGTTTTGTTGTAGTGTGTGATTTTGGTCAACTGTGGCTACAGTGAGGTTTTGACATCTTTTGGAGCTCCCATAAAGTACAGTCTCTATGTACTTGATCTCTTGAAAGCAATTCAGCAACCAGAAGAGATTGCTGTAGTCAAGTGTGCTGCTGGGAAGACTGGAAAATGTTTGGTTACTCTTGGGAATAACAATGCTGATCACATAGCCAGATATTATGTATTTCAGGATGAGATGGTGCTCCAAGAAACTGAAAACAGTCAATCAAAAATAAACACCGTACAAAACAAAGAAAATGAGAGCTGTTTCTTTTTAAATTCAATTCGGACTCCTTTGAGCGAGTTAAGAGGCCTTCAGGAGGAAGATCGAAAACAAATACACTCTTCCTGATGCTATGTTATAACCCATTGCAAGGCATTTCCATAACCAGTCAATAAGAGTTAGATGCCATGGTTCGTGCATTTAGAAAATATTGGGAAAATACATATTTTCGAAATGTTGCTAAGACTCTATACTCTAGGTGCATGGTTTATCAGAAAAATAATCATGGAAAGAGAACCTGCACTGTGATCAATCACATTGGCAAATCAAAAGGTCCATTTATAAGACTCCAAGCAGACTTTGTGGAGATGTCAGTTTGTAATGGCTTAAAGTACATCTTGGTCATTGCCTGCTAGTTTTTCAAATGGGCTGAGGCATATCCTACCCAGATATAAGATAGCTTTACTGTTGCTAAATTTTTGTTGAGGGAGATGATACCAATATTCTGCCTGCTGACTATTATTGAAAAAGATCGTGGCACACATTTTTAAAAAAAAAGGGGGGTTTTGCAAATAATTTTTACTGCTCTTCAAATTAACCAGAGGTTCCATTGTAGTTATCACCCTTAATCTTACAAAGTGGTTGAGAGGATGAATGAAACTTTCAAGAACAAATTAGCCAAAGTCTCTGCTTCAACTGCTTTAAAGTGACCTGATCCATTTCAAAGAGCATCAGATGTACCCCTGACAAAAAGTCTGGTCTTTCAGTTCACGAGGTCATCATGGGCAGAGCAATTAGACTGTGGGATATTTCTTCAGCTGCATTAGTATCAATAACAGATGACATCAAGCTAGATTATTACAAAGCACTAGCTGATACAGTAAAATCTCTCTCTCAGGAAAGACATACTATGCCTCGGATTGAACCCTGGAGGCTGGATAGTGGTACGAAAACACATCAGGAAGAAAACACTCGAGGAGCGCTGGCGTGGGCTTTCTCAGGTAATGTTGATGACCAACACTATGGTAAAGTGTGCAGGAATCCCACAGAGTGAAGGCAACAGATAAGGAAGTGGTGAGAAAATAGTTCTGCTATTCAGTTTCACGCTTATGTTTGCAGTGTGAATCCCGAGGGGTGAAAAGTTTGACACTGGTGAAGAAAGCAAAATCCTAAAAGTTCAGATCAGTGAAATTTCTGGTGAATATCATGGTATTTCTACCACGGGTCCAGATTCAAAGCAGGGATCAGAATGAATATTTGTTAAAATGTCAAAGACATGAATGTCAGCTAGTAAAAGTAGGCTCTGATCCAAACAATGAAAGACTGAAGTTGAAAATTCAAGTCACCAGAAACCCCGAGAAGAAATGAGTTCCGTGAACCATGCAGGTAAGAAAGCGTTTCATCCAGAGAAACAAGAGAGACTAAAGCCAATCAATGAAGGTCCTGAAGTGATTGTACTAGACTGAAAATAGTGAGTGAATCACTGGTTGCTAAAACACCAGCTAGATAGAGAACACCATATAGAAAGTATGCCTCACCCGAGTGGCTATATCAAGCTACAGTGTCAGAAGAAGAATCCGAGACAGATCTACAGCCCAATAAATTGTTGCTAATGTAGTTTCAAAAGTGAATCAGAGGACGACACACCTTGAAAAGTTAAAGACTGTAAAGATAAAAACTTCCAGTTGAAATACACAGAGAAATTTACTAAAAGCATGAACTGAAAGACATTTTTAGAAAACTGTGTTGAAGTTTTGATTATTGTTTTGAAAGAAATAAGAAGTCTATTTTTGTTTTAAAGGAAAGTTTTGTTAACTTTTGTATTTTAAGCCTTACAATCAAATTTTAGTTTCAATAGAAAATGGAGTAAAGCAAAAGCTGTAACATTTTGGTTAGTTTTATAAATACAAAACAACAATAAGCAATGAGGTCGGACCCTGGGAGGAAATAAGATTTCACTGCATCAACATAGGGAAAACAGCGAAAACCCATTCGGTTTTTAGAAGAACCCTCACCTACCAACCTAGTTGGTGGTATGCTTCATCATCGGGTTCGCACCTAGGGTGCAAAGTGCATCCTAGATGTGCTTCAATGCCTAATTACAGCGGAGCGGTTGTTTCGGTGACAGAAGTGGAAAAAGTGAAGAATCAAAATTGTTTCAAGGATCCCCCTCCAAGCCTGGAGAACAACATTTTAATACTGGGGTCCTGGGACAAGGTTAAAAACTAGAAAGCAGATATTTTTAAGACAAAGATGATCTTAAATATCCTGACAATGGTCAGGATATTTAAGATCAATGTTGTATTAAATATGAAGGAACATCACACACACACAGCCCTCCCCCGAACTCATGTTATGGGCATTTGTGTTGAGCTTTCTACCATTATTTTGGCAATCATCTGTGTCCAGTCTGAAAATCGGTTTGTCACGAGTGGCTGAGTGGATGCAGAGGCATCTCCTCAAGCTAAACGGTGACAAGACCGAGATTGTCATCCTGGGGAAACACAAAGATCTCTGGGGCCCGCAACACTGGCCTTGTGCCATGGGTCCCCTTCCTCAACCGGTCTCTGTGGTCCGCAACCTTGGATTCCTCATAGATGACAAGCTCTCTATGAGGCAACAGGCTACCAAGGTGGCTGCCATCTGTTTTTACCACCTTGAGATGGCTCCAGAAAATTCACTGGATGTTGCCACATGCCACGAGGAGAACCGTTGTCCAGGCGTTAGTAACATCTCGTCTGGACTATGGTAAAGTCCTTTACCTTGGTGCCTATGCTGCGACCATAAATTAATTGCAGGTAGTACAGAACTCATCGGCCAGACTTTTATGTAATATCCCGAGGAGATCTTCGGCCACCCAGGCTCTTCGCGATTTACATTGGCTTAGGATCCCGAGCCGCATCAAATTCAAAGCCCTATGCTACCTTTTTAAAATCAAGCAGGGCTCAGCCCCACTTTATCTTCAGAGTCTCGTTCAATCTTACAGGCCCAGCCGCACATTAAGATCTTCGGCTAACTGTGACCTTGTCATTCCTAGATTCAAACTTGTGAAGATGGGGGGAAGATCTTTCTCCCATCTAGGACCAAATCCTGGAATGCGTTACCTATTGCTTTGAAAACTGAGACTAACTTGTTCTGCTTCCGTAAAAAATTGAAAACTTTACTTTTCCATTAGATTTTCTGCCACTCTAGCTATCAATAATGCTGCTGTGATGTCCACTTTTTTCTGCTCTAGTCTATCCCTTGCGCCGGGAAACCCACTGCTGGTAGCTGTCGCGCATTATAAGTTTTAAATAAATAAATAAATAAATAAAAAAATAAAATAAATACCCATTGCTCCGAGCATTAGAGTACCACAATGATCTGTGTTTGTTAGCAGTAGAAAATAGGTTATTCAGTGTTTAGTTTAGAAGTGTTTTGTTGGAGTTAAATTAAAAATGGATGTAGGGTGAGAGTACAGGTCCCTAGAGAAAGGAACTGACACTACACTAGGGTGAAAACCTGTCCGTAAATTTCACAGACCATCCATTGTTTGGATCTTACGTGTTGAAACCTGGGTCGGGTCGGGGACAATCGGTATTTGCCCGGCGGTATTGCCTCTGTGACCCTCTAGTTATTTAATCAATGAAGAGGCAGGCGCTGGAGACTGGAAGGCAGGAAACGAGGTTTTTATTCTCTCCGGAGGAGAACACAACAAAACGGGCAGAAGGTATTGTTCTGAGGTGCTCTAACTACATTTCTGAGGCCTGGCCTCTTATACACTGTTTTATGACTTTATTGCAGATTACATATTCATGTTGAAGCTTTGATGTATGGAAAAGACATTCCCGGAACTCCCCTTTGGGCCCGTTCCCACACACATTTACAGTTGAAGTCCCCACCCTAGTCACAACAGGTGATGAGTATCGCGCAGCTGGATATTCCGCCGATTCACGGGATGTGGGGGGTTTGATCGGATCTCATGGAGTGGGGGCTTTGATCAACCCGGGGATCCTTTGATGGGGGAAGCTTTCTATTGTACGGGGAGGGGCAAGGAATGGTATCGGCAGAGCTGGGTGTCGGCCTGGGAACGGGGAAGACAAACGGGCACACGGGGAAAAAGGGGGTTTGCATCTAAGGGCCGGGGATCATGAAAGGGAAGAAGGGAGGTGTCGCGCTGGGAACAGGATGAGGGCCTGGGGCAGAGCAGCGCCGGAGAGGGGTTTTATGACTCGAGGCAGGTGCAAGCAGGGGGGTTTGGTCAGCGTGCAGGCTTAGCGAAGGCGAAGGGCTATGTCAGGGGCCAGCGGCATGAAAAAGGGTTCGTTCTGATCAGGGCATTCTAAAATGGCGGGTGCGCACGACAAAAAGTGTGGCATCTGGGGAAGAGGCAAGATGGCGCAGATAATGTTCACAAAACCGTATTAATTTTCAACAGTCCTCCCTTTAACATATTCAAGACATCTTGCTGGTTCATTTTCTACTCGGTTCTATTGTGGTGGGCATGAGAAAAAAAAACGGTAGGAACCCTAGATGAAAAAGAGTTGTAAACAATACATTTTAACATTTCTAGTTTTTAGGAGGTGGACCTATTTGATAAACTTTGATCAATTTGTTTAGCAGGAAAGTCATAAAAATGTAATACAAAAAACGATTCTGTAGCGAGAGCAGCGAATACATTTCATAACGTGAACTGGTAAGTTACTACATATATCAGATTCGGATTGGAGCATGATCAATACAATGGCGGCTGGGAGAGAAATGAGGCATAGCAGAAACGGTGATTGAGGATGTCAAATGTTCGAAGTTAACGAGTTCTCATTATTCTTTGTTGTCTTTCGTTGGCGCTGAGGAGCACCGGCGGTGGAGCTACAAGTCCAGCTCTATTCTAAGTTCTGCGTTGCAGGGCACGACCCTTTCCTCGCGTTTCTGGTCGGAAAGGTCCTTTTCGCCCTGTGTCCTTTGAGGTGATTGTCAGAAAGTTCAGATGGAAGAAGAGCGTACAAAACAGTCCATAGGGTAGGTCGGAAAAAAGGGGGGATGGAGCAAGGCCAAATTAGGAACAAACTAGGGGAACGAGAGACTTCAGATAGGCGGGCGTGTGACGGAATTCAGAGAGCGGGGACTTGTCGGCAAACGCTGGACATCGAGCAGGGGCATCAGGTCGGCCCTTTCTTCTCATGTTGTCGAAAACAGTGCCTCGTCCTGCAGCTCTTTTCTGTCGTGGTCTCGCCTTGGCTAATGTCGCAGGTGTTCCTTAGTCTGCAGTCAGGCCTCGTGCTCCCACATCCGGTCCTTCCTTCCTCCGACAGCAGTACCCTTAAACAAGTTTGAAAAGACAGTCTTTAGAGAATTTGCAGATGAAGATAATCAAAAAGTCTACTTCTCTCCCAGCTCCAGGCAAAGAATGAAAATGCCCGTTATATTAGTGTTCACAACTGGCATATGAATGACCGGTGACGGGCCTGTTGGATTTACTATGACTTTCCTTCACAATTATTTATTACAGTCACGACAGTTCATCGGATGGTGACCCACCTTCGTGAGACGAACCTGGCAAAGATATGCCGTTCTCTAGAGTTTTACATTTACAAAGGGTACTGTGAGTTGTCAACATGGTACTACACAGGCATTTTGCTGAGGGACGAACATAGGCTAAACATTTATTTTCTATCAATGCCTCCTGCTTCTCAACTAAACATTTTCGCTTTCGGCATGGTACAGTGTAATGGTTTTCTTTGCTCCAGTCTAATCTTAACTTTGCAAAACATCATTCTGGTCCCTATGCAGCCTCTCGCGGCCGGATTACTAAATTAGAGAAGACAGGGGTCTCATCGGAAGACACCTAGGGACATAGAAAACGTATGGTAAGGGCGTAAATCGACCCATCTCTCATAACCGGGAATGAGGGGTAGTTTCATAACTCCAATTTGGAGCGGCTGATACAGGGGATGTAACAGGGGTGATCATTTTTCCTGTCTGGGTATTGCGACAATTCGGGGCGGGGAGGGTCGCGTATTCTGAGGTCCTTGTTTTATACCATAGGAGCCGTTGACATGTAGTTCCCTTATTACGGGCCAGATTAGGGAACCTCTGTCGTCTTACCTGTCCTTTCCCTTACGGCCCAACCTCGGTTCATTGGCTTCTAGCGGAAAAGGAGAGGTAATGACACGGTCTCAGGGTGATTGTATTAAAGACAAGTTTTTGTGCAAATACTGACGGTATTTGAAGCCAATTAGGTGGTGCGCTAGGGGTGGCAGTCTGCCAATTTCGGGGCTAATCACTCGGAAGAGTGGGAGTGCAAAAATAGAGGGAGAGAGAGAGAGAGAGAGAGAGAGAGAGAGAGAGAGAGAGAGAGAGAGAGAGAGAGAGAGAGAGAGAGAGAGAGAGAGAGAGAGAGCGCAACGGCAGGCTAAATAGTACACATGCAACAGAGAGGGTGGCAGTGTATTCAAGAAAGGCTATTTAGTGCATTACACAGTAAAGGGCATTCACGGGTCTGCGTTAGAATCTTGTAATCATGCAGTTTGAGCATTAGACAGGGTAGAGGGGACGTGCCTTGAGAAAAAGGAAAGAAGAAAGGAGGTACCATTTTGTCGCACTTTCTCGCATTCTCGGTCCTTCGACCAGTTGGGTCAACGCCTCAGTCACACACACACATTCTCTCATAGTTTCGCATCATACGTGACATGGGTTCATTCGTCCGGTCTGGTTTAAGGGCGATCACTTTTTATCAGGTTGTGCTAATTTTTTTTTTTTTTTCGGGTTTGTTCGACACGTGAGTAGTTTGCAGGCGTGCTTAGGCGCCACCTTGCGGCGCTAGTCTGCTTCGTGTATTAGACATGGCAAGGCTTCAGATCTTCGCCACACCTCGGCTGTAATCTCTGATGTAACCTGCAGAGGGAGGAAAAAAGGGGGTGGGGGAGACAGCATTCGCGCATATTCAAATACATGGATTCATAAGTCCTTTACTTACCTCTTACTCGTCTTCCCTCCTCGGGGCAGGGTCCCCGGGGATATGGTTTCTGGAGTCGAGGGGGGGTAGTGTGTCCATATAGGTCGTGTGCGGGGAAACGTGAAAAGGAGACCAGAGGTGCTTAGTGCGAGGTATCTAGTCAAAGGATGTATCTCACTATCGGGGTCCTTAAACCTCTTTCAACGCTGTGGCGTTCTAAGGTTCTTCGGTTCTTGGGTCAGCTCCGTTCCCTGATACCTTGGAACGTTGTACTTTATAACATTTACATTATTTCATTTCACCCTCCTTTTACATTCCCTCATTTACACCGTTCGTTTTACCCATCCTTGGAAGTCAAGGTCTTCCTCTACGCGAGAGTTCATGGGTCAGTCGCGTACTTTGAAGGCGGAGTGTCGTGTTGTCGATCCGATCCGTCCTCCAGGGCTGGGCAACCATCTTCTTTTAACCTTAAAGAGAGAGCAGAGTAGGGTGCACAGAAAAGAACTTTCCCACCGATCCCACATTTTTTTAAAATAAAGCATGCGATACCCGTCCATAGTTTAAAAAAACTTTATTTTGCAAAATCATTTCAGCACGTGGATTATGAGGGTGCGGTCGTATTTGGCCGGTCGTGGCAATGGCTAAAGTGCGTACAGTGGGGGTGTCGTTTGCAGCAATAAAAACGTCGGAAAGTTTTATTCATTCATTTGTAAGAAACTAAAAACGTCTATTAATTGGCTGGGGGTTCGGGGGGGGCATTTATTTTCATAATTTAGAAGCATAATCATAATAGTTGCAATCAGATTTCCTATATGTATACCGTATGTGTGCGTCGTAGATGAGGTTATACATCAGCTATAAAAAAATATAATACATTGTACATTTGTGATCAACATTTGTAACGGGATCCTTTCATACTGTTCGTCGAGTGAGCTCTCCTTGTCTTTTCTAGCCAAGTGTACAAAGGATCATATAAAGTCTCAGAACATCAAGTTTATATTAGTGCGAAGGAACACCACGAGGTGTTCGTAAGTTCCGATTGATACCAGCGCCATCTTGGGCGGGGCCGGCTCAGTCCGGAAGCAGCATCAGGGGGAAATGTTTCCCATTACTGGCAGTTGGACCAGAGTCCTTTTCGGCAGTTCTAGAATTCATGCTAACAGAGGGAGTGGCAAATGTCATGTTTGTTTCGTTGGCGATCAAGGCAGCCGTCCCTTACCGGAAGCCTGCAGAGGCCGAAGGTTCCGCCGGGGACTTTTGTAGGGTCTCCAAGGCTGCGGAGATGCTGTCGGAGATGGGGGCTCGTGCCCCTGTGGGCAAATGTCCGAGTTATATTGCTGGTCAAAGTTACTCTAGTGGCCGGGGCCCGCCTTCCAGCGGACCCAGACGCCATTCTGAGGCCCTACAGGGGCCACTCTCGTCGAGTTTGCAAGAGCGGAAGAGATCCTTCGGAGCGAAAGGAAGAGGTCCCTGTTGTGTGAAAGCGGGACGTTCAGCTGGGGTGCAGCTGTGATGCCCCCACCTGGGGGGGGGGGCGAGGGAGACTCGTTCGCGCCGTCTCCTTCTCCCGGTGCACTCCATGCTGTTCTTTTTCATCGCCCCGCATGAAGGTCTCTCCACATCCGGTGTTCCCCAAGTCTTGTGCTCAGTGCTGTGGGAGTATGGCCACCTGTGGCGCGCATTCGGCGCGGCACGAGTATCAGTGCAGTCATTGCAGGTTCGGTGTTCCGAAAATATGGCCACCATTGCACGTTCGGTGCTGCGCAAGTACTGGGGTGCCACCATGGTGTGTTCGGTGCTGTGGAAGTATTGGCACCATCGCCTGACTGGGGGTGTTCGGCGTCGGGCCGGGGGCTGGGAGACCTCCTATCGGTGGAGGTGGGAGAGGCTCGTCCGCGTCGCCTCTCCCTCCCAGCCCAACTTGGACAAATTGTTGTGGAGGTACGTGCAGGACATCCCGCCGTCCAGAGCTGCTGCGGCTGTTACGGAAGGGAAAAGGAAGAGGTGCCTCGTTCTTCTCTGGACATGTGGCGGGACTACTTAAGTCTATCCAGGCCCGTTGCGGCTGGCCGAGGAGACATGTGGCGGGACTACCTACAACTGCCCAGGCTGCTGGCTCCTGCCTCTCCTCCGGCTCCCCCATACGTTAAGATTTCCTGACCAAGAGTTGGCGGCCGGGCCCGCCTTATATGGGTTGCCGTTGGTTGGGCGTAGCCGTAACCCTGCCCTACTTTGGAAGGTTCCAGAATGGGGGGGGGCGAATGTTCTGTTTGACTTTCATTTTCTACAGTTTACCGTTATTATTCCTTGTTTGTTGTGCTAAATTAAAAGTTCAAGTTCATCAATGGTCTACGGATTTTGTTTTACCATTTCTTTCTTTCCAGGTTGCTTTTATGTTAAGTTTCTGCTAACAGAGGTTGAGTAACACGGAAACACGTGTAGAGGGATGACGCAGATTCGTACATTACATACACACAAACTCAGACGGGGGACAGTACAAGTACGACATACAAAGACCCAAGACGAATATAAAACAGTTATTGGTCATGATTATCTCTTTCCGTCTGTGAATTTTAAAGCGAGGCTGGGTTCCCGTCTTGACGTTGCCCGACCTAGGAGAACTTGAGCATGCCGCTGAAATTGTCCTGGCGAAATCTGTGCCATCTGGAATAATCAAACGTGGTGGTTCTATCTGGTCTGTCTATGTAAGTCGGGTTCTTCTTTGTCTCGCGCTTTTTCTCGTACTGCCGGTCTGTCGTTCCTGTCGGCCCTTTGCCTTTACTCACGCTCAGTAGAGTCGGGCATTGGGCTTTCCAGTGTCCGACATACCTACAAAAAGCGCATTGGTCTGGCCCTAAGTCTGGTCGTCTTTTGCATAGTGTCGGGGGATAAGTTGTGGGTAGCGGTGTCCTGGGGTTGTCCTGTCGGTATATTTCTCTACTTGGTTTGTCCTCGTCTTTTCTCTGTCGTTGCATAGCCTCTCTGCGCCACATACCGAGACTGTCGAGCATAATGTAGATTTTTCTAGTGTTCATGACGGAAAATCTTAATTTTATTAAAGACACGGAGGCGAGTATTATGCTTTCTTATCTTGCATTTAATTAAACAGCAGCCAAGATAAGTAAAAAACTACAGTTCCCAGAGGGCCAGGAACACACTGGGCCATGGGAACGAGAAATAACGAGAATACAGTAACCAATCACAGTAGACCTATTAGATAAACACTCTAACTGACTGCGCAGCTTCCTCTTTTCGCTGGCGAGCAGATCAAGTATAGACATTAAACAAAGGGAAAATAGATAAAATTAAGGATATAGCCAAAGTCCAGGAACATAAGTCTTGAAGCAGAGGAATCCAAGGAAGACCAAAAAGGAGTCCAGTACGATGATGCAGGAGCGCTGGAGAAGGAGAAGATGGAGGTGAAGAACGAAGTAGTCGAAGTGAAGATCTTCTAAGATGAAGCCGGCGGCAGGGCTGGATTCGCTGTAGGGAGGGAGAACAATGTTAAAAATGTTGCGGCGGGATAATACTCGCCTCCGTGTCTTTAATAAAATTAAGATTTTCCGTCATGAACACTAGAAAAATCTACATTTTATGGCAAGACCGGAGGCTCCTATTATGCTTGTTTAAAGCATATTAACAACATCAGAAGCCACAGTATGTACAGGTTTACAATAGAACATGCGAAAAATACTGTCATTTGACCAGTCTGCTGATCTCAAAATGTCCTCCAAACGAGAGCCAGACCAAAAGGCTGTAGAAGCCATGGCTCCCCTGGCCGAATGAGCCCCGAAAACGGAGACATCGATTCCGGCAAGAGACATGACCCAACGAACCCAACGGGCGAGGGTAGGAGAGGAGACAGGAAGATGGGGTTTACGAAAGGAAATGAGGAGTTGAGAATGAGAGGGCGTTCTGAGATCAGCAGTTCGGTGTTCGTACACTTTTAAACATTGTCCCACACACAATTTGGGATGATCTGGAAAGTAAGGATAAAACACTGAATCCAAATGAGTTTTAGTACGTCTGCGTATCTGAAACAGGACACCTGTAGGAGAAAATTGGCGAGCAGAAACATCTAGAGCCTTAACATCAGATACTCTCTTAATAGAAATTAGACACAGTAACATGGTAAGTTTGGCGGATAGCATTTTGAGAGAAAGAGCAGAATTGTCAGGCCAATTAGAAAACAATTTAAGAACCACAGTAACATCCCATAAAGAGGTATACTTAGCCAACGGTGGTTTTGCACAACGAACACCTTTAAGAAGGCGACAAATCAGAGGGTGAGCGCCAACCGGTTTGCCATCGATTTGGGAATGGTAGAGAGAGATGGCTGAACGATAGAGATTGATAGTGCGGTAAGCCTTACCGGCACTGGCTTGAGAACCGAGGAAATTAATGATGAAATTCAGAGAGGCTGAAATGGGATCGAGGTCCCTTTCCAAACACCAGCTTGACCAAAGAGACCAGGCGGATTTGTAAGCTTTGGATGTGCCAGGAGCCCAGGCTTGGCTGATAAAGATTGAAGCCTCTTGTGAAATGAGGACGTCAGAAGTGGAAGGCCGGAAACTTTCCAGGCCGAGAGCTGCAGGGAGGAGTCTAGGATGAGACTGTGTTGAACGCCTTGGGGATTGAGCAGAAGATCCTCGAAGGAGGGAAGAAGGACAGGGAAATCCACTGCCATCTCGAGAAGAGTCGGAAACCACACTTGAGCTTGCCAGAAGGGGGCCACAAGAACCAGAGACGCAGACTGGCGGCGAACCTGAGAAAGGACCCTGTTGATCATCAGAAAAGGAGGGAAGGCATAATGAAGGTGACGAGACCAGTCCTGTAGGAAAGCGTCTGTCGCCAAAGCCAAGGGGTCCGGGCGCCAGCTGTAGAACCGGGGTAATTGTGAATTGAGCCGGGACGCAAAAAGATCGATAGAGAAAGGGCCCCAAAGATGGGAAAGAGACAGGAAGACGGATGGACAGAGCTTCCAATCGCTGGAATCTCGAAGATATCTCGAGTGCCAATCCGCTACACTGTTGAGATCTCCGGGGAGGTATTCTGCGGTCAAGGAAAGATGATGTGCGAGACAGAACTCCCACAGACTCTTTGCTAAGTCCGCCAGGGGTTTGGACCTTGTTCCGCCTAGATGGTTGATGTAGCGGACCGCAGAAACATTGTCCATACGAAGAAGGATAGAACAGTGGATCCTGTTTTTTGTAAGGCTTTTGATCGCAAAGGAACCTGCAAGCATCTCTAAACAGTTGATGTGCAACTTGGACTCCTCGGCGGACCATGAACCTCCAGTCGAGATTGGTCCACATCGGGCGCCCCAGCCCGACAGGCTTGCATCGGATTCTAAGACAAGATCTGGGGCAGTGGCGAAGATAGTGCGTCCGTTCCACGCATCTAAATGGTCGATCCACCACTGAAGCTCGGTACGAGACTCGGGATCGAGAGACACTAGATCTGAATAGGCAAGGCCTTGTCGAAGGTGTTGAATTTTGAGGCGCTGAAGAGCGCGAGTAATGGAGAGGGCCAGGGAATATGGCTTGAATGGAGGAGGAAAGGAGGCCGACGATCCTCGCTAAGGATCGGAGAGACAAAAGAGAGGACTGAAGAACGGAAACAATCTCCGCTTTGATTTTGGAAACTTTGGAGAGGGGCAGGCGCAGGGACGCTGCAGCAGAGTCCACGAGAAAGCCCAAGAATTCCATGTTCTGAGATGGAATCAGAGATGACTTGTCGAGATTGATGAGAAATCCCAGGTTCAGAAGAAGCGACCGAGTCACCCGCAGGTCGGAGAGAAGGGACTGGTGGTCGGAATTCATGAGGAGGATATCGTCCAAGTAAATAATTAGTCTGATGCCAAGAGATCGAAGATAGGCGACCACTGGTTTCAAGAGTTTTGTGAAGCACCAGGGCGCGGATGATAAGCCAAAGGGAAGAGAGGTGAAACAATAGTTGACACCTGCCCACTGAAACTGGAGATATTTCCATTGAGAGTGATGAATAGGAACCGTGAGGTAAGCATCCTGAAGATCCAAACGGACCATCCAATCGTTGGGGCGAAGGGTGTCCCTCAGGTGCAAAATGGTCTCCATTTTGAAATGGCGATAAACCACAAATTGGTTGAACCACTTCAAGTTGATGACTGTGCGGAGCTTCTTGTTTTTCTTTTGAACTAGAAAAATGGAGCTTAGAAAGCCTGAGGAGTCGAAGGGAAAAACTTGAATTGCCCTTTTTTGGAGAAGAACCTTGATCTCGGCGGAGATCTGAGATGCCACGAGAAGTGAAAAAACGGGAGGAGGAGGAAGAGAAGACTGAACGGGAGGAGAAATGAATTCTATTAGGAATCCCTGTACCGTGTGTAAGACCCAAGGGTCTGCAGTGAGGGTGCACCATTTTTGAAGAAACAGTGTTAAGCGGCCCCCGACAGGAGGGGAAGAAGAAAGGCTTACCTTGTGGGTTGGAGTTGTGGCGGTAGTTTCGTTGACCTCTCCCACGGAAGCCACGTCCACGTTGGGGATAGAATTGGGGTTTGTAGTCCTGGTTGTTGGTGGACGCACCTCTGGAGCCTTGGTGATAGGGACGGCCGGAAGAGCGGCCCCTGCCTCTGCCGGCCCGTCAAAAAAACCCGAGGGGCGAAAACCTTTTTCACAGTTTGCTGAGCTTTGTCCAAAGAAGCAAAAGTAGAAACGAATCTACTGAGGTCACGCACCAAATTTTCTCCAAAGAGGAGACCGTTTGCCTTGGGGCCAGGATCCATAGGAGCTAGATTGGAGAGTTTGGGATCCAATTTGATCAGAAGACCCTTGCGACGCTCATGTGTAATTGCGGAATTTGCATTACCCAAAAGACAGAAGGCGCGTTGTGCCCACATGGAGACTTCTTCAGCAGAAAGGTCAGTACCTTCCAAGCGGGAGCATTCAGCCAAATCAAAAATACGGGCTAGCGGGCCCACAACATCCAATAATTTGTCCTGGCAAGTGGACCAAGCCTTGTCCACCCCTCTGCGGGGGTCTTTGCCAAACTTGGAAAAGAAAGTGAGGAGAGGTTGGTCGATAGAAGGAACCAAAGTGATTTTGTCGGGAAGAGAAGGTTTAGGGCATTCAGATTTGAGTCTGGCTCTGACAGGGGCCTCCAGAGGGAGACGTAATCTAGCAGAAATATACTCTCCGACATGGTGAGAAGGGAGCCATTCGGTAGAATTCGGGTGTCGGATAGTAGAGGGATCGAACATAGGAAGGCCCTCGGAGTCAAAGACTGGCTCAAAAGAAAAGGAATCTGAATGAGATTTTGAAGGAGGGGGGAAGGGTCACCAGTGTCAAAGAGGTCAAATAATTGATCAGCGTCATCAAAATTTGCATCATCATCATCGTCTGTGTCCAAAATGGTGGAAATTACCAACTTTTTTCTAGGAGACTCTGCATGTTTGGCTTTTTGTTTGCGCTTGCCCTCGGAGCCAACAAACCCCTCCTTAGCAGGAGGCCTGGGAGGAACTGGGTCCTCAATCAAGTGCGAGGAAGACTCGCAAGACAATGACGCTTTTTTAGGGACATGAGAATGAGCAGAGTGTTCCACCTTTCTTTTTCTGCTTTCCCCCGCAGACTGGGCCAAAACTTTGGACATGATGCTTATCATGGAATTTTCCATGTTTTTTGACATTCTTTTCATTGAAACCTCCACAGCAGTCTCCACAGAATTATTAATAAACTTATTCAAGTCTTTCCTGAAGGACTGGGAGTCCTGTGCAGGTACTTCTTCAGAGGAACTATCGAGTTCCATTAGGAGGCTGAGACAGCAAGAACCAAGGAGGTAGGCGAGGGTTAAAATGAGAGCAGGGGCGTGTGAGGGGGCGGGCCGAGCAGAAGCGTCAGCAGAAAGGCTTCACACGCAGTGAGGCAGAGCACCAGAGCTGAAATATCGAAGCGCAGAGGAGCCGGGAACCAGAGGAGCCCTGAAGAGGTGAGGGAGGTCGGGGAAGACGCGCGAAGCAGCGCGCGCAAGGAAGGAACCAAGCGAGGCCCAAAAACGGGGGGGGGGGGGGAGCGGGGAACAACGCACCGGGGCCGGCCAGAAATACACGCGGAGAGCGTGAAAGCAGTAGCGCGAGGTCGCGCGTTACCAATAAACAAATATGAGAAGAAAAACGGGCACAATAAATGTAAAAACCATAAATATAAATAACTGTGAGCAAAGATAGACACTTATCTGACTGCGAGCAGCAAGAAAAGAGGAAGCTGCGCAGTCAGAGTGTTTATCTAATAGGTCTACTGTGATTGGTTACTGTATTCTCGTTATTTCTCGTTCCCATGGCCCAGTGTGTTCCTGGCCCTCTGGGAACTGTAGTTTTTTACTTATCTTGGCTGCTGTTTAATTAAATGCAAGATAAGAAAGCATAATAGGAGCCTCCGGTCTTGCCATAAAATTGGCGTTGTCTTATTATTTCGAAGGGCTATTTCTAACGTTTCTATTTTATCAAGGTCAAAGGATCCTGCCAGTGGCCACTGTTTGTCTTGACTTTCTTCGGTATACCTGTGCCACAATTTATTATAGGCTATGGTGACTAATCCATAGTTTATCAACATGTCCTTATTAGGGGTGCCTTCTAGTGGAGCTATATGGTCCACCTCTAATACACGGTCCGGGCTAAACAGGCTACTAATCAGTGGGGAGAAGACAGACATGACGGCTCGTAACGAGGGACTAAAAAGTCAGCACTGCCTATCTTATCACTAGGTGCAAAGACTGGACAGAATATTTCTATTCTACGTTGTTTGCAGGCAGTGAATACCTCATGGATCAAAAATAACAAAAAGACCAATAAATAACAATGGGGAGAATGAGTAGGTCCGCAAAGATCTGCGTTACCTACCCTTTTCACTATCTGCAAAAAGGGTGGTCTCTTCCCTGTTTGCAGACAGGGAATCTCCAGGAAACAATAGTTTTGCGAACAACAGTTCAGTTTCAAGTCATTATTGAGTGGGGGAGAAAAAATAAGCACGGCTGCTGCCCTACCTATCCTCCACTGCTTGCAAAGAGAGAGCCCGTTGTTTCAGGCATTTATGATTGGCTCCTGAGGCGGAAAGCCGGGAGCAGGGGCTATTTACTTTTAAAACCTATTGTAATTGAATACTGTGTTTTTAACTAGCCATCTTCACTTACCTGCATCTCTTGGCTTGCCACAAACAGCGCAACTCGCTGCAACGATCCCCTTACTTCTCCCGCCATTCCCGAGGGCGAGGCGAGACACGCCCCCTCGGCTGGCCACGCCCCCCGCCATACCTACAAATAGAGCGCGCCGATGACTGGTGTCGCATTTATGATTGGCTCCTGAGGCGGAAAGCCGGGAGCAGGGGCTATTTACTTTTAAAACCTATTGTAATTGAATACTGTGTTTTTAACTAGCCATCTTCACTTACCTGCATCTCTTGGCTTGCCACAAACAGCGCAACTCGCTGCAACGATCCCCTTACTTCTCCCGCCATTCCCGAGGGCGAGGCGAGACACGCCCCCTCGGCTGGCCACGCCCCCCGCCATACCTACAAATAGAGCGCGCCGATGACTGGTGTCGCATTTATGATTGGCTCCTGAGGCGGAAAGCCGGGAGCAGGGGCTATTTACTTTTAAAACCTATTGTAATTGAATACTGTGTTTTTAACTAGCCATCTTCACTTACCTGCATCTCTTGGCTTGCCACAAACAGCGCAACTCGCTGCAACGATCCCCTTACTTCTCCCGCCATTCCCGAGGGCGAGGCGAGACACGCCCCCTCGGCTGGCCACGCCCCCCGCCATACCTACAAATAGAGCGCGCCGATGACTGGTGTCGCATTTATGATTGGCTCCTGAGGCGGAAAGCCGGGAGCAGGGGCTATTTACTTTTAAAACCTATTGTAATTGAATACTGTGTTTTTAACTAGCCATCTTCACTTACCTGCATCTCTTGGCTTGCCACAAACAGCGCAACTCGCTGCAACGATCCCCTTACTTCTCCCGCCATTCCCGAGGGCGAGGCGAGACACGCCCCCTCGGCTGGCCACGCCCCCCGCCATACCTACAAATAGAGCGCGCCGATGACTGGTGTCGCATTTATGATTGGCTCCTGAGGCGGAAAGCCGGGAGCAGGGGCTATTTACTTTTAAAACCTATTGTAATTGAATACTGTGTTTTTAACTAGCCATCTTCACTTACCTGCATCTCTTGGCTTGCCACAAACAGCGCAACTCGCTGCAACGATCCCCTTACTTCTCCCGCCATTCCCGAGGGCGAGGCGAGACACGCCCCCTCGGCTGGCCACGCCCCCCGCCATACCTACAAATAGAGCGCGCCGATGACTGGTGTCGCATTTATGATTGGCTCCTGAGGCGGAAAGCCGGGAGCAGGGGCTATTTACTTTTAAAACCTATTGTAATTGAATACTGTGTTTTTAACTAGCCATCTTCACTTACCTGCATCTCTTGGCTTGCCACAAACAGCGCAACTCGCTGCAACGATCCCCTTACTTCTCCCGCCATTCCCGAGGGCGAGGCGAGACACGCCCCCTCGGCTGGCCACGCCCCTCCAACCTCCTGACCCACCTGCATAAAGCATGTGTCTTGCCAGGAAGCGCAGCGGACGAGCGCAGCGGGCGCGACTTTTGCGCGCCAAAGGCGCGCCTAAGGCAAGCCCGTCTGCGCCCGTCCGCGGCCTGACGGGGCTAAGGGCACGACGCCATGCCAAAACCACGTCTTACTCTACCAAGGACCTTATTGCCCTCCAAGGCCACTGGCCACTCCCGGATCCCATCCGCAGTCTGATTTCCTCTCTAGGCCTTGCTCCTCCTTCCCCCATTGCATCCCATCCCCTGCAGCACGCCTTCCCGTCACCGTGCCCCCCCCCCCTTGACCCCCTCCCCCGCTCTCCGGCACTATCTGTCTTCCTACTCAATACCAGGTCAGCGGTCAAGCACCACCACGAGCTGTTTGTCCTACTCGACTCAGAGAAACCTGACATACTGCTCCTGACCGAAACCTGGTACTGTGATTCTTCCCTCCCTGTTCTCCTGGCCACCCTACCCCCCTCCTATGTGGCCCTGCGGGCCGACCGGCCGACAGGCAAGGCTGGTGGTGGGGTCGCCCTAATCGCTCGGTCGGAGTTGAACTTTCAACAACTCCCTCTTCCCCCTATCCCCCCTGCTGACTTCCTGGTAGTTCGCTCTCTTTCATTTTCCCCCCCCATCACTTGTCTCCTTATGTACCGCCCTCCTCAGCCCTCGCCCTTATTCTTGCCGGCATTTCAAGACCTGTTGGCTAATCTGGTGGTCAACTACGCCTCGGTCTTGGTGCTTGGGGACTTCAATTACTGGCCCTCAGACCCACATGAGTGCTCAGCCTCTAAAGAATTTACAGATTACCTTTCATCCCTCAACTTCGTGTCACACATATCCGTCCCCACTCATTCCCATGGGCACACACTGGACCAGGTCTGGTCCCTTAACCTCCCTGTGGCCTCGGCTGCTGTCTCGCCGTGCCCTTGGTCTGACCATACCCTCATCTCCTTCTCCATTCTTCGAAACCTGATGTCCAAAACTCCGCACACCAAAAACACCTGGGCGCGGAATTGGAACAGACTGGATTATCCCTCCTTGACCTCCTCACTCTGCAACTCCACTCCCATTCTCGCTGGCTTATCATCTGCCTCTCAAGCCAAGGCCATTGACACCTGGCTAGCTGAAGGCTGCGACTCAGTGGCGCCCTTACGCCGCATTTCCATCCGCCGACCTAAGGACTCCAATAGATGGTTCAATGACCACCTAAAAGATCTCAAACTGAGCGCCCGACGGGCGGAGAGGCAATGGAGGAAAAATTACAGTCCCTTATCAAAAACCCTCTTCTTATCAGCACTGGCTAAATACAAAACAGCAATCCTGGATGCAAAAACCTCCCACTTTTCTTCAAAAATAACTTCTGCAGAAAACAAATCCAGGGAAATCTTCGGCATAGTGAATGACCTGGCATTCTCAGACCGAACCTCGTCCCAAATTCCTCCTTCCCAGCTTCTCTGCGATCAACTTAACACCTACTTCTTAGAGAAAATTGCTACCATCAAGACCAACATCCCACCACCCTCGTCTGCCTTTGTCGATCCCTCCCCCCCTCCCGTCCTACGCCCTTTTACCTCCATTCCTCCCCTCACTCAGGACTCTTTTCTGGAGATACTTCCCAAAGTGAAGTCGGGGTCTCCTGTGGACGTCTGCCCGGCACGAGTCCTGCAGCAAATTTACTCCGGCTGCCCTGACCCCCCCATCGTCTTCCTCAACAGCTCTCTGGCACAGGGCGTAGTGCCCTCTGTGCTAAAGGCAGCCACAATTGTGCCCATCCTGAAAAAACCTGGCGCGGACCCTTCCATCTCGGCCAACTACCGCCCCATCTCCCTGTTACCCTTTTTGGGCAAGGTGATGGAACGCCACGTCACCGCGGCACTTAGCGCCCATGTTGAGGCAAACGGAGGACTGGCATCCCGCCAAGCCGGGTTCCGTCCCAGGCATTCGACCGAATCTGTCGTGGTCGCAGTCTTAGACAATCTCAGAAAGGGCATGGATGAGAACAAACACCAGGCACTAGTCCTCCTTGATCTCTCCGCCGCCTTTGACACGGTGGACCATACCATCTTACTTACCCGTGTCAAGGCGGCTGGTATCGGGGGATCAGCTCTGGTCTGGCTCTCCTCCTTTCTGAGGGACCGCACTCAGGCGGTTCGGCTAGGCGACTTCACGGCCACTCCTCTCCCTGTCACTTGCGGTGTTCCCCAGGGTTCCTCTCTTTCCCCTCTGCTTTTCAATCTCTATATCTTTCCTCTCATTTTCGCACTCCAGCAGCTGGAGGTAACCGTTTATAACTACGCGGATGACCTCCAGCTCATCTTTGATCTGTCCCCCTCTCCTCTCTCTGTCTCTAACTTCCAGTCAACTATGACATTCATCAGGGACTGGATGAACCACAACCACCTTAAGCTGAACCCGGATAAAACCGAGCTGGTTCTCACTGGTGGTTCATCCAGCCCCTGGAACTCTCTCTTTTGGCCCCCCTCTCTCGGCCCCCCACCTACCCCTTCCACCACGGTCAAAACTCTTGGTGTCAAAATAAACAACCAGCTCACTCTCCATTCACAAATTAGTTCTGTGGTATCCTCTTGTTTCCTCACTCTCCGCACTATCCGCACTGTTTCCCGTTTTTTTTCCCCCCAGGCACTTAAGATCATCATGGCCGCACTAGTGATATCACGACTGGACTACGCAAACGCTCTCTACCATGGCATCCCCGCGTACAGCTTGCGTAGACTCCAGATTATCCAAAACCAGGCAGCCCGGCTGGTGTATGGCCTTCCTCGTTATCACCATTCCACCCCCCTTCTCAGGGAGCTTCACTGGCTCCCTGTAAAAGAACGCTCCCTTTTTAAGATCGGCTGCATGGCCTTCCAGGCCCGCCAGAGCACTGCCCCTGCCTTTATCTCTTCATTAATTAATCCGTATGTACCTGTAAGAGAACTTCGGTCTTCCTCCAAGTCCCTTCTTCAGACCCCTCGCTTCACACGCAAAAAGTGGGGCGGGGCCAGCTTTTCCACCCTGGCTCCAACCTTCTGGAACTCACTCCCTGACCACCTCCGCTCTGCCACTCAGTACCTCCCCTTTCGCAGAGATTTGAAAACGTTCCTCTTCAGCCAGGCCTTCCCCACTTAAACTCTCTCAATATCTCCCTTTTCCTTTCTTCTGGTCTCTCTCCCTCAGTTGCCAATCCCCCCAGCGCCAAGAAACCGCAAGGTGTACGCTGCGCTTTAGAAATATTTTAAATTAGAAATTAGAAATTAGAAATTCTCCGTTTGTAGACAGTGAATCTCCAAATAAATAAAGAGCAATACTAGTATTTTTAAACAATTAAGCAATCAAACAATCAAGCAATCATTTCGCAACTTGTCGTGATTACACGACCTTACCCGGACCATGTGGACAGTTTCTTGTCTTCCGAATCCAGCGCCCGATCGTCCTCTTTTTCTCGTATTTCTCACGGCACTCCTAATGGTCCCCAGTCAGGACCGTAGATCACTCGAGAGAGGTCTGTTCGGAACTAGTGAAGTTCGGATGATCGGCTGCCAGACGAGGGTCTATTGGGCAAGAGCTCTCCCGATCGTTGCAGTCGTTCACTCTGTCGTCGGGACCTCTCCCACTGGATCCACGAGTCGCTGATGGGCCCCACGCTTGGGACGCCAATTGTTGAAACCTGGGTCGGGTCGGGGACAATCGGTATTTGCCCGGCGGTATTGCCTCTGTGACCCTCTAGTTATTTAATCAATGAAGAGGCAGGCGCTGGAGACTGGAAGGCAGGAAACGAGGTTTTTATTCTCTCCGGAGGAGAACACAACAAAACGGGCAGAAGGTATCGTTCTGAGGTGCTCTAACTACATTTCTGAGGCCTGGCCTCTTATACACTGTTTTATGACTTTATTGCAGATTACATATTCATGTTAAAGCTTTGATGTATGGAAAAGACATTCCCGGAACTCCCCTTTGGGCCCGTTCCCACACACATTTACAGTTGAAGTCCCCACCCTAGTCACAACAGGTGATGAGTATCGCGCAGCTGGATATTCCGCCGATTCACGGGATGTGGGGGGTTTGATCGGATCTCATGGAGTGGGGGCTTTGATCAACCCGGGGATCCTTTGATGGGGGAAGCTTTCTATTGTACGGGGAGGGGCAAGGAATGGTATCGGCAGAGCTGGGTGTCGGCCTGGGAACGGGGAAGACAAACGGGCACACGGGGAAAAAGGGGGTTTGCATCTAAGGGCCGGGGATCATGAAAGGGAAGAAGGGAGGTGTCGCGCTGGGAACAGGATGAGGGCCTGGGGCAGAGCAGCGCCGGAGAGGGGTTTTATGACTCGAGGCAGGTGCAAGCAGGGGGGTTTGGTCAGCGTGCAGGCTTAGCGAAGGCGAAGGGCTATGTCAGGGGCCAGTGGCATGAAAAAGGGTTCGTTCTGATCAGGGCATTCTAAAATGGCGGGTGCGCACGACAAAAAGTGTGGCATCAGGGGAAGAGGCAAGATGGCGCAGATAATGTTCACAAAACCGTATTAATTTTCAACATACGTCTTTTGTCCGCTTTGATCCCTTTTAAGTACGCCTTTTTTCATATTTTTGGGGATTGCAGCGAGATACATTGTACCCCTGTGAGAAGCCTCAGACTTTTGCAGAAGTCACTTGTGGGGCCAGCTTGCACTCTTCATTGGTGCTCAAGAGGAGCCCCTGTCTGGCCTACCACAGACTACAATGGACCCATTATCATTCTTTATGCCGAATGATTGACAATGGGCCAGTCTGGAACATTACAGCATGTAGTGGGCCCCCTCTTGCCCCGGCCTGGGGCAATGCATCTGCTTCAGTGCAGGGCCTTTTCCACCACCAGGGGGCAAGCTCTGGGGTTGGGGCGTTGCAAATAGCCCACATATACCAGAAATCCTTGTGTGCCCGCAATTTTTAGGCGATTATAAAAATTTCTGTTTTATTCTGGTGATTAATTCATTTGTTAGAGAGAGCGGAGTTTGGCCTAGTTCCAGTTTTGACTCAAAGTAGTGCAGAGTGATAATGTGCCTGCTGTAAAGCACAAGGTGTAACATGCAGATCAAATATGTATTTTTATGTAGATAGCTCAGTGGGTTACTGCTGTCACAGAGTTATTTTTCTTACTTACCATTGTTTTTCCTTACTCTTTCATTATTCAAAGGCTCCTGAAAAGCTTTTGGGGATAATAATAAATATTTATTAGTAAAAATAACTCAAACCACCATGTTATGTTTTAATCCTGAGTTACCATATTTCTCTAGGCCTGGCACTCAACATATAATACCTATCAGTATGGATGACATCCGAGTTCTCCACCTTTTAGACCTCAGTGTCTTAAGTAACATTTCCTGTACATTGACTTACACACTTAACTAGTCATTGTCTCTGTAGAATGTGTTTGATGTAACACTCTCCAACAGCCTGACCTACATACTTGATATGAGTAGCACTATAAAAGAAATTAAATGCATATGAGTGAGGGTCTATGTGAAGATGAAGGGCACCACTGGAGGGTGGTAAGGGAATCCGTTGATAAGTTGGTCTTTTGGGGTGCCCCAACAAAGACGGTCACACTGACTGCCACCAGCACTAAAGCTGCCCGTCAGGGGCGTAAGCTAGAGGTGGGCGAGCCAATGAAAGGTCAAGCCAGCCTTGGAGGCTGAAGCCTGGCTTTAGTTCAGCTTGAGGTCCCATTGGAACCTCGAGCCGATCTTTCATATGGCTTCATTCGTTCTATCGTTATGCACAAAGAGGTCAAAACAAAGCATTAACATCGGAGGTAAAAAGGAGAGACAAATGGAGAACCAGTGAGTGGCTGATTTGTACGAAGCAAAGCAGCAATACCTGGATTAATTGTGGCAACACCCTTATCCAAATTGCATGATCGTAGGCAAATATTTTATTGATCCTCCTTTGTCTTTACTTTCACATATGAAGGCACCTTCAAATACGTGAGTTCAGAATACTATCTGTACAAAAACCTATTGCGTTTGATTTAACCACTTCCATGCTATTGACAAGGTCAGCTCGTCATGCATTACACTGGAGCTGTGCTTATGACGAGCTGACCTTGTCACGAACAATGCAGTTTCAAGATGTTCAGCACCCAGCGGAAATTGCCTTAGCAGGCAAGGTAAACTATATTTTGATCTTTCTATAACAATCTGGACCACATACAGGCTCACAGGACATCTGTCTTGCCTCT
Source organism: Lissotriton helveticus (assembly GCF_964261635.1). NCBI lineage: Eukaryota > Metazoa > Chordata > Amphibia > Caudata > Salamandridae > Lissotriton > Lissotriton helveticus. The sequence continues at coordinate 589,549,349 of NC_136068.1, forward strand.
CAGGTTACTAATAGCACTGTCACCAGAGTGAGGCGGGACAGGAATGGTTCAAGAGCTACGTATGCGCAATGAAAATCATCCTAAGCTACTACTAATAGTATTAGTATTGTAATAGTTGCTGCATCAGGCAAGATTACATAAGTGGCCATTAAATGCAATATTAACAGCAGTGATCACATCAGTGCATAAGGCAGGGTTGCCAGTTTGTGAGAAGTTGACCTGGCATATGCTATCCACTAGTTATAGTGGGCACCTTTCACCAGTCCAAACAACCCCTTAGAGGTGATAGGTTAAAGACAACCTTATTTAAAAGCGATCCTAGTGGTAGCTATGGAGAGCAGCCTTCAGGCTAAGTCTTGAAGGAATGTGAAGCAACTTGTTTTACCAGTCTATAATCTCTTGAATGACCAAATGAAAGGTGAACCACACCAGGTATATATATATATATATATATATTACCTACTGGCGGTCGCCAGTAGGTATATATAGTTAGGATTTTTTCTCTATGGGTTTTTTGAAAATTCTATGTCTAATAACTTTGGCGTTTGTGGACGGAATTGGCTGAAATTTTCAGGAAAATGGCACATTTTGTTTCTGAGCAGCCCTTGAAAATTTGGGGGGGGGTTCGTCCAGTGGGGGCCGAGAAAAAAGGGGGGTCCCAAAATGTATTTTTAACATTGAGTTTTCCATAGGGCGGTTGGCCTCACTTTTAGCCCGAACGGCTGAATGGATTTGCACGAAACTTGGCAAAATTGTAGGGACTGGTAGCCCGATGTGCCTTTTGTAGGTCTCAATATATGTGCTCCAGTGGATTTTGAGAAATTAACGTTTAAAAAAAGATATATATCTGTAACAGCGGACCGGGCAGCGGCCCAGGACGCGTACTTTTCGCGCAACGGAGCTTTGTGAAGCGAAGCTGATTGGTTCTCTGGCGTCTGTCAACATTCCAAACAGTCCGTAGCGGCCGCCATCTTGTCTCTCGGTAGGATCGAGAGACAAGAGGAGGCCAAAGCGAAGGGGCAAATGACCATAAGGGGGAATAGTAGATCCTCGCTGACCCCCTAGGTTTGATGTGGAGGTTTTAAAAGGGCCCCGCGGGGCAAAAAAAAATAATAATAATAATAATCGAACGGCTGAATGGATTTGCACGAAACTTGGCAAAATTGTAGGGACTGGTAGCCCGATGTGCCTTTGCTAGGTCTCAATATATGTGCTTCAGTGGATTTTGAGAAATTAACGTTCAAAAAAAGATATATATCTGTAACAGCGCACCGCTTCGCGTACTTTTCGCGTTACGGAGCTTTGCGAAGCGAAGCTGATTGGCTCTCCGGTGTCTGTAAACATTCCAAACAGTACGTAGCGGCCGCCATCTTGTCTCTCGGTAGGATCGAGAGACAAGAGGAGGCCAAAGCGAAGGGGCAAATGACCATAAGGGGGCATAGTAGATCCTCGCTGACCCCCTAGGTTTGATGTGGAGGTTTTAAAAGGGCCCCGCGGGGCAAAAAAAAAATAATAATAATAATAATCGAACGGCTGAATGGATTTGCACGAAACTTGGTAAAATATTAGGGACTGGTAGCCCGATGTGCCTTTGCTATGTCTCAATATATGTGCTTCAGTGCATTTTGAGAAATTAACGTTCAAAAACAAGATATATATCTGTAACAGCGCTCCGCTTCGCGGAGATAAAATTATATCTGTATTACCTAGCTGTTGCTAACACCAGTTAGCGACGGCTAGTAGGAGATAGCGACCATCTTGGGTCCCACTTTGCATGTGAGTGATATTTATCACTAATGACATGCAAAGTGGGCATGCCAAGATGTTAGCGACTGGAAACAGTCGCTAACATCGCTATCTCCTATTATCAACTTTTGGAAATATTCGAGATAAGCGCGAATATCTCCAAAAAGTAACAGCTGCCCTGAGCAGTTCTTAGCCATGTTATCCAATGGGAGGTGGATAACATGGCTAAGAGCATTAGCTCGGTAATGCATGAATATCGCTGAGTTTTCAGCGATATTAATGCATTGCGGTCGTTTTTTATCGTATTTGCGATAAACCTTGATAATAGCAAGGTTTATCTGCGATAATTTCTGACGGTAAAAAAATCTTTGCAATGCATCGTTAGGGATAAATATCGCTTAACTTTGGTAATATGCCCCAACGTCTGTTAACGTTCGATTCGAAGGAAATCAGGAATTGTTGAAAAACATTGTGTGCGCCATCTTGTCTTTTTTCAAATGCCACACTTTTGTCGTGCACGGCAGCCATTTTAGATGCCTTGACCAGACCCACTCTGTGCACGCTGTCGATCCTTAGCATGGCTCCCCACCCTCGCAAGCATCTCACCCAGGCAGTGGTCACCCCCGCTCTCTGTCTTATGCATGGGTAATAAACCTCCCCCCATCTGCGCTGCTCTTCCCTGAGAATCACACCCTGTGCCCGCCCGACACCTCCCTTTCGCCCTATTCACTACCGCACCCTCTGACACTCCTTTTCCTCTGTGTCCGATTGTCCAGGCCGGTCCTAGGCTATCAGCTAGCCCTGCAGATGTAGTTTATGGCCACAGCTGTAAAGAATCACCCCTCTTCAAAGGAGTTATAGTAGATCAAGGCCCACACTCGATGAGATCCGTCACAGCAGAAGCGTTGCTATTATCTGAAAACCATCCTGTATTGTGATTGGGGAGGGGACCGAGCGTGAAGCGGAAGATTCCAGGGATGACTCTTTGTACATCAAAGTTTTTACAATTATGTGTCACATTAAAAATATATAGCACTCCGACAAAGTAGTAAGATTATAAAACTTTAATAATTTATAAATATATACAAGAAAACAAAAATAGTAATAACATATAAACATTTTTAGGGAAAAACAACGAAGTAGCGGTCGGCTGTGCGAATAGTCCCAACGCAGCACAACGTCCAGATTTCCGGCGTGGGGCGTCGCGGGGGGTGGGTCATCAGTAGCAAACTGTTGTGCGAATAGTTCCAAGGCAGCAGAACGCGCCGAAATCTAGATGACACGAAAGTGATGTCTAGTAAGTTGCCACCCAGCAAATAACGGCGTGGGGCGTCGCGGGGGGTGGGTCATCAGTAGCAAACTGTTGTGCGAATAGTTCCAAGGCAGCAGAACGATGGCACCAAGGTGATGTCCAGTAAGTTGCCGCACTGGTTTTGGTATCCTACAATGCTGCTCCGAATAACGGCGTGGGGCGCCCCGGGGGAGGCGGCGTGAACGGGCCTCTCCAGGTGGAGTCTCATCTGTTTTAGTGGGGCGCCCCTTTACCGTTTCAGTTGCCATTCCGTCCGCTTTTGGTCCACTGTGTCAAAATCCGCCATTCAGCTGAGTTGCGCCCACTCTTGCGGTGCAGCGATAGGCGGCTGCCACAGGACTCTCAAAATGGCGGCAGGCTCTTTCCTTTTTGGGCGTGGTCCACTGAAATGGCCCTGGGACACCTTGGAAATCGGACGCTTGTCTGCTAGGTCTTGGACCCCATTCTCGAAAGCGTCCCCTCCGCCTTGAGAATTCATCAAAAGTTTTGGGGGCCCCGACTCCTGCAGGCTTCTGGTGGGGAGCGGCTGCCATGATTGCTCGCGGAATGACCACGACGGAGCTACGAGATGGTGGTGCTCTCATGCTGACGCCAGTTTAGTCTGAAACATCCAGAAACAAGGTGGGGCTTTCATCGTTTGGGGGAAAAAAAAAGTTTTCATCCAATGAAAAGTGTTGTTTTTAGGTCATATGATCAAGCCTTCCATCATTAGGAAACCAAAAGTAAAATGAACCAATGAAAAGTTTTATAAACAAGTCACATGACCTGTTATGCGGCATAGGGTATAAAATGCGGAGAAAATACGTTGGCACGTGAGGCGGCGTCAGTAGCGGACCGATGTGCGAATAGGCCGAAGGCAATACAACGCGCCAAGATCCGGATGGCACCGAGGTGGTGTCCAGCAAGTTGCAGCACTGGTGTGGCCATCCTACAATGCTGAAAGTCGGCGTGGGGCGCCCCGTTGGCCTGTGAGTTTGCGTCAGTAGCGGACCGATGTGCGAATAGGCCGAAGGCAGCACAACGCGCCAAGATCCGGATGGCACCGAGGTGGTGTCTAGTAAGTTGTCGCACTTCTGTGGCCATCCTACAATGTTGAAAGTCGGCGTGGGGCGCCCCGTTGGCCTGTGAGATGGCGTCAGTAGCGGACCGATGTGCGAATGGGGCCAAAGGCAGCGCAACAATATTTTCTGACTGACACCACAAGGCGCTGAGATGCCAAGATCCGGATGGCACCGAGGTGATGTCTAAGTTGCGGACTGATGTGCGAATGGGGCCAAAGGCAGCGTAACAATATTTTTTGTATGGAAGATACCACTAGGCGTTGAGATGCCAAGATTCGGGTGGCACTGAGGTGATGTCTAGCAAGTTGCTGTACTGGTGTGGTCATCCTACAATGCTGAAACTCGGCGTGGGTCGCCCCATTAGCCTGTGAGATGGCGTCAGTAGCGGACCGATGTGCGAATAGGCCGAAGGCAGCACAACGCGCCAAGATCCGGATGTCACCGTGGTGGTTTCATAGTTGAGAGGCACTTCATCTGCAGTGGGGCGCCGAGATCCGGATGGCACCGAGGTGATGTCTAGCAAGTTGCTGTACTGGTGTGGTTATTCTACAATGCTGAAACTCGGCGTGGGGCGCCCCATTAGCCTGTGAGATGGCGTCAGTAGCGGACCGATGTGCGAATGGGGCCAAAGGCAGCGCAACAATATTTTCTGAAGAGAAGACACCAAAAGGTGCTGACATTCCAAGATCCGGATAGCACCGAGGTGGTGTCTAGCAAGCTATGCAGTTGAGTTGTGTGCGCACTTGCGGCGAATAGGTCGAAGGCAGCATAACAATGTTTTCTGAATAGGAGACACCACAAGGCGTTGAGATTCGGTTACCACCGAGGTGATGTCTAGCAAGTTGCCGCACTGGTGTGGCCATCCTACAATACTGCTCCGAATAACGGCGTGGGGTGCCCGAAGGGGGGGGGAGCCGGCGTGAATGGGCCTTCCTAGGTGGAGGCTCGTCTGCTGTAGTGGGGCGCCCCTTTACCGTTTCAGTTGCCATTCAGCTGAGTTTCGGCTGCTCTTGATGCTACAGCGACAGGCGGCTGCAAGAGGACTCTCAAAATGGCGGCCTGTTCTTTGGATTTGGGCCTGGTCCACTAAAATGGCCCTGGGACACCTTAGAACTCGGACGCTCGATTTTTTTTTCCTTTCCTGTACATGCAAAAAAAGGTAAATGCCCGGTACGTTACACGCTTCATCTGCCACGATGAACTCTCCAGAGGAACCGAAAAAAAATATAGTTGTGGTAACTATACCATGCATCGTCATATGGAGAGGTGGCACCAATTAATTATAGTGCTGCATAAAAGAGAGATTTGGAGGAGAACCCCTGACCTGCTAGTACATTCATCAAAGAAGTGGCACTGAGAGCTTCAGAGGCAAGGGAAACGGTCCCAAATATTTAGAAGAACTTTGGAAAGATTAAAATGACATGTTTAGATTGTGGCAAATTAATTTCATGTGGACAGATGAGTGTTACTCTAATAAATACAGCATATGAACATCATCATAGTCGATGGTTGGTAGAGACATTTTGACTATATCCTGGACCTGCCCGTCCTCGCCCAAAATGGCGCCGGAATAAATGGGACTCGTAACTCCTTGTTGTGTACTGGTTGCAGAACCTTGAAATCACGAGATACGTATGCAGTTTTGAAGCACATGGCGGGCGGGGACGAGAATTGATTGAATATTTCGACATCCCTATTGATATTAAGTTCTGATGTGTTATTGATTACTGTACTGTTGAAAGTTCGAATTAACGTCACCCATGGTACTTGCCCGCAAATGTATATCTAGATAATTTTATTGTAACTGGCCCTGTCGTATTTTAATTATAAAATGTACGTCCACCGATTCCGTAACTGTTAGACACCTTAGTTCTTGCAACCTAATGGCCCGCCCGTTACGTTCCTCTACAGTGTAAATGTCTATTCATCATATACGATTACAGTTTGCTCTGTGGCAGGCCCACGTGGTTATAGGCTCGTATTTGTATAATGAAATTTTCACAATAAAGGTTTTTAAAAGAAAACATGGTAGTAGTATATACATTGGTAAAGTTTTTAATAATAGTGACTGTTTTAGAATCATTAAAAGGCAAGTGAAATAAAGCAGACCAATTACATGAAGGGTAAAAGGTATAATACGAAGGAACGCAGTAAAGATAAATGGTCAAGGGCTGTTGTGTTTTCTACTCCTGCAACATAAAGTGATCGATAAGAATCTGATATTCAGGCGTATCGGCGACTAAGACAGCAGGCCGACCCTCTTTTGCTCAACGGCTCCGTCATGGGACGAAGAAACGCTCTTTTTCTCGAAAAAAGAATATATTTTACTTGCAGGACAGTTGTAAAATTTCCGGGAAAGTACATTAGCCTGGAACATTATAACATATATTTAAGAAAAAATAATGTTCGGAAGTAATGAAAAGCGTAATTTTTAGGTCATATGACCAAGCCTTTCATCATTACAATAAGAAAAGTAAAATGAACCAATGAAAAGTTTTATTAACAAGTCACATGACTTGTTAAGCTTACGTTACGCGCTGCGCGCCCCGGATGACTTCCGGATGCGCTAACGCGGCGCGTCATATGACGCATTACGCGACAACGCAGGTACAGAATATAGTCAAAATGTCTCCACCAACCAGCGGTCGGAACACAACCCCTTTCAGCAGGCTAAATAGTTCTGTTAAATGACAACAGAAGGGACAGGCAACAAGAACCATCAGTCAAAGAGGGGAGGGCTAGTTCTTCTCTACCGGGTTACATTGGGGCGCTACCGGAACTGATCGAATTGGTAGTCTACAGTGTTTCTGGATGTTTCAGACTGAAGCTGGGGTTAGCATGAGAGCAGCACCATTTCGTAGCTCCGTCGTGGTCATTCCGCAACCAATCATGGCAGCCGTTCTTTATCGTTATTTTGGGCGGGGTGGGTGGCGGAGCCGAGCTGTTTTGCAGCCATCATTGTGTGGAGTTCAGTTCATCTCACTAGTTTTGTATTTGTCATGAGGGGTTGTTCCTAATGTTTCTATTTTAGCGAGGTCAAAAAGAGATCCCATTAGTGGCCTACTGATTTTGCTCGATTCCTTTTCTTTTTTTTTACACGATTTTTCGTTATCTGCAAAGACTAAACAGAGTATTGCGACTCTGTGTTTGTTTGTAAATAGAGAATGAACCAAAGAGAACTAATTCTAAAACAGTAAATACTTGGATAACAATCAATCAAATGGAGAGAGAAGCAGGCACGACGGATTACAATGGGGGCAAAGGCCTGCGTTAACTACCTTTCACTATCTGCAAAGAGAGAGTACTCCTAATAGAAATGAGGGGGGGGGGGCACCATTCAAAGCAGATCAGTGTGCATAAACACGAAAATGTTTTCACTTACCACGTACTTGACATTCGACAGCTTATGATATTTGCTATTAAAAAACCATTGAAATTCACTGAAAAAACCATAGGTTATAGACCATATATAGTTAGGAATTAGCATTTACAAAACCTTGAAAATTCACTGAAAAAACCATAGGTTATAGACCATATATAGTTAGGAATTAGCATTTAAAAAACCTTATTTTACTCACACAAAACCATTGAAATTCCATATATAGTTAGTTGCACTAACTATATATCGCGCACCCGCAATCCACTGCTGATCATGTCACATATTACATCATTCATGACATGGTCAGTGACATCACTGATGACATCACTGATGACATCTCAAATGACATCACTGATGACATCACTGATGACATCTCATTTGACATCATTCTTGTGCTAATACGATAAACCTCTTCAGACTCTAATATAACCTTAGATACACTCAGTGTATACAGACACTCACACACTGCCACTCATCCATGGAGTTACTCACACACCCAGTCAGTCATGCAAAGAAACAATCTCACCTCCATTTCTTCAACTATACAGTTAAACACACCTTACTTATTGAAACATATACTAACACATATTTACTCTCTTATACAATCCCTGATACAAGTTCACAATGATCGATACAACTACTCACTCATTCAGTGGCTCTCATGCACAGTTATTTATATATGCCAACTCTCACATGTACTGTGTTTTACATATGTACTTACTATGACATGTAGCATTGAGATATCCATTCACTCATCAATACACTCATGCACACAGTCAACTGCCCATGTAGCTGTTTCCACATGCACTCTTGAACTCATACACCTAGTGAATAAACTGCTCACACATCTATGCATAGAGTCACACACCTTCCAGCCACCCCTACACAAACTCAATCTCCCATAGAAATACTTGGGCAACCAATTAATAACACATATAGCCTCTCGTATAGCTAATGATCAACACATGCAGCAGTTTACAGCACAACAGACATAATGATGCACAAATTAAGACAGTTTAGTCACTAACCCATGCATTCAGTGGGACACATTTAATCACTCACTCATACAGTCAGTCACGCACCTACTAAATCCTTCATCCAGACACTTATACATCCACTCATTCTTCAATATGTAAAACATATTTAAACTTTACAAAAACACACAGACACTAGATGATGTCATCAGTGATGTCATTTGAGATGTCATCAGTGATGTCATTTGAGATGTCATCAGTGATGTCACTGACCATGTCATGAATGATGTAATATGTGACATGATCAGCAGTGGATTGCGGGTGCGCGATATATAGTTAGTGCAACTAACTATATATGGAATTTCAATGGTTTTGTGTGAGTAAAATAAGGTTTTTTAAATGCTAATTCCTAACTATATATGGTCTATAACCTATGGTTTTTTCAGTGAATTTTCAAGGTTTTGTAAATGCTAATTCCTAACTATATATGGTCTATAACCTATGGTTTTTTCAGTGAATATATATATATATAAAATATATGTATTTATTCTAAACACACCCTACTAGTCTAGGAGGCTAGAGGGCAGATTTATGAGGCACTTGCGCCACGTTTACGCCGCTGTTGCGTCACGCAAGGCGGCGTAAACGTGGCGCATCCCTACGAACGATTTACAACGTGACGCATCTAGGCAGATGCGTCACGTTGTAAAGCCCTGCGCCGCTTGTGGGCGTTCCGGCGCAGGGTGGGCGTTCCGGGGCAGGTGCGCCTCGCAAAAGTGGCTGAGTGAAATCTATAAGATTTCACTCAGTCACTTTCAGGCCAATGCTGCGTCAAAAGCCTGCGCCTGCTTGAAGCAGGCGTAGGTCTTGACGCAGCATTGTGGAGATGGGGCACCCCCGAGCCTTGCTGGAGCTGCGTCGCGCTTGCTACGCAACTCCAGCAATGCGTCACCTTTACGGCACAGATGCGTCACGCATCTGTGCCGTTTTTGCCCCATGGTGCGCCGCATCATAAATGCGGCGCACCATGGGTGGCGGAGCTGTGGCGCACTGTGGCGCATGTTAACTGGCGCATCCCTGGGGATGCGCCAGTTAACATAAATCTGCCCCTAGATGTCAAAGCACATACATTACACTTAATATATCACGGTAAATTAGCACAATATATGTTGAGCCCTAGGGGCGTATCAAACCATATATTAAGAACGTGGTATAAGAACCACAACTTGACTAGACACAAGGCCTAGAGCCTGTAGAATCACTGGGACCACAAGGAACCACCCAAGGTAGTGACGCAGGGGACCCATGGGGGGACGCGTGCATTGTGAGAACACAGCCGGGAATCGCCGATAGCTTCTAAGGGGAGAGTCGCGGTTGGAAATTTAAAGATTAGGGACACTTCGGAGAGGACTTTGAGCAAACCCCTTTAGACTTAAGGGGTTCTAGGGTCAACACCCATGGGAGCAACGGAGTACTCATGTTACCTCACCCAGGGAAGCCGGGTGCATAGGTGTCTTTTGGTATCGGGAATCGTCGTTGATTTCAATGCCGATCTGCTGCAAAGTGCTGCTGCCATCGAAGTGGAAAGTGTGCTGGAGGATCCAAGCCTGGATTGAAGATGAGAAGAACCTGAAAGAAGAGGGGACAGAGTCTGGGTCACTAGCCAGTGACCAGGGGCACGATAGACGATTGCCCACCGATTTTGGGTGTTTTCAGGTTGAAGAGGTGAAGCTAGACTCTGCAGCCACGAGGACCAGGAGGTGTCGACAGGACCAGGATCTGGAATCTAGCTGTCCCACGAAGGATGTTCAGTGCTGCGGTGTCTGTGCCTGGATTGGACCCAACAAGTCTTGGCAACAGCAACTCACGCAGGAAGAGAAAATAGGCTTCGGTGCGGACCAGCAATGTCCGAGGGACTCACCAAGTGGTGGAGAGTCAGGGCACATCTGGAGCAACCAGGAAAACCCAAGGAAAGTCAGAGTTGTCTTCTCAGGGACCCACCATTCAACGGACCAGGGATCGCAAAGGTACCTCGAGCGAAAACACAAAGGGACGGCTCACGGAACACTCGTGGAGTGTAGGCTAGCAATCTTCGGTGGAAAAGGTGCTCGGGGTCTGGGCTACAAGTAACCCAATGCACAGCCTCAAGGGATGTCGAGAAGCTGATGCACTTTCAAAAGTACAGAGTGTCCAGGGGTTCCAGTTCAAAGGTACTCACGAGGGCTACGGGTCTCAGCTTTGCTGGGGACTCAGGTCGGCCTCAGAGAAGTCGGGAAATCCACTTCCTGGGCCCCAACTATTTCGGAGTCTGTTGGGAGCTTCGGAGATGCAGACCAGTCAGATGCATCTTTGGTGCCTGCCAAGCAGGGGAGTAATTCCTTTACTCCAAGGGAGAATCTTCAGTCATCTAGTCGTGTAGATCGCCGAAGTTCCGGGATTTCTGTAGCAGAGTTTAGTCCAGGTGTAATCTGAAGGCCTGTAGTCAGGGGCTCCTTTCTTATACCAAAGGAAGGGGTTGGACTAACTCTGGGGGCCCACCTATAGGAGGGTTTGGAAAGAGGGGTGGCTACACCCATTTCCTTTGTTCAGTTTCGCGCCAGAGCAGGGACTGGTAAGCCCCTGCAACCGGTTTGAACTGGGCTATGCACAGAGACAACAAATGTGCCCCCAGTGCAGACTTCAAGGCACTCTTGGAGTGCTCCCACCCAGCCCCAATCCACTATGGCCTGTCTGGGAGGTGGTTACACCTCCCTGTGACAGGAAACCTATTGTCCAGACCTCCCCTACCAGAGTTTCGTTCAGCAGCAAGAGGCCAGACCCGTGTCTGTGGCTGCAGCATCCATTTTGTGATGCCAGGGCTCTTTTAAACTGGTACCGAGTATACCGGTGTGTACATGTCTCTCCCTCTAGAAGGGTGGAATCATACTCCCACCATCACGACTGGCAGGGGTATGATTCCAAAGTGTTTGACACCAAACACGACATATTCCCATGCAGCCATTCCAAAGTTTGGATTTACAGTGAGGTTATAATGCACTTAAGAGTATATGGTTCGGCTGCATTACAGAACAGCCCCAGAGAATAGGTTCCGAAGGCTGCAGAGGGGCCCTGCTAATGCATGGGCACCCTCTCACACAAAACCCAGCACCCTGCCTTCAGGATTGATAAGGCCTGCCATAGGGGTGACTGATAGGTTTATATGGGTAGTGATTTAAGGTAGATATAGGTAACCTATCTAAATAAGGGGTGCATGCACCACCTTACCCATGCTGCAGTAGCAGTCCTGTGGTGTAATTCTGGAAGGCTTCCTAGGAGTGGCACAATACATGCTGCAGCCCCTGGTAGGCCTCTGGGGTACCCATGCCCTTGGTACCTAAGGTACCATATACTAAGGACTCATAAGGGTACCCCAGTAACCAAACTGGAGTTTACCTAATGTACATGGAATCAATTTAGAGAGGAAGCAGCTAGGCTGGGGTCCTGGATAGCGGGGCCCCAGCCATACTAAAGTTAAAAAACAGTAACACCAGCAAAAAGTGGGGGTAACCAAAAGAAGTAGATCCTACTCTCCTACACAGTTGTAATGTCAAAAACTCTATATCAATTTGTAATGTGGGAACCTGGATAATACCTAACCACCAAGCTGCAACACTCCTGCCAGGCACCAAGGTAATAGGAGTAATATGCCTCACAATGCCACAAGATTAATCACTCAAATTTCTTAACTATATTTCAGAATTTCAACCATATATTAATTCAACCAACCAAAAAATGTTACATTTAGTAGAATGGGGTGCACACAGGAAGGCTACTTGCAGGTAGCTGGAGAGCTGCTAGTCTCTCATGAGCTACTCGTTGGAGAAGCCTGCTCTAAGTTAATGCTTAGGAACTATCATTTCTAATAAGTACGCCTCAGTGCAGCGCTATAATTTGATGTATAAATGTCAAAGCTTCCGCATGTTAAAGAAGGAGTAGTTTCTTACCTGTAACTCCAGTTCTCTCGTAGGGTTATTTCCATGATAAGTCAAAAGCACTGAATAGTCCTGCCCACGTGCAGGGACCCCAGAACATCATTTTCCAATACATCTTCAGAAGTGTAGATGTTAGCCTTCCTTTGGGAAGGCCTGCAGTCACTGAAGAAAATATTATGCAGCTTGTAGGAATGGCTACGACGGCCAAATTCTTCATTCTGCAGGTAAGAAAGGTTGCCGGGAGAGGCGTCTATGCATGTAAATGCATACAACTTTTGTAAAACAATACAAATGTCTTTCATCAACTTTTTTAGAAGAGTACAGAAATAAAGAAGCACAAGACAGTGTAGTCTCATAGGTTGCCATTATAAGAGCTGAAAATAGACATGGTGCTCTTAAGGCCCCGGAGACCTCAAGAATCCCATTATGCTCCTTTTTCATCAACGCTTTGACTCATTTGCTACTATATTGGTCCTATTGGATGGGGTGTGTACAATGGATCGTAAGGGCCAGGGCTGAATTTGACTGTTTGAATTCGGAACAGTGACTTTCTTTTGGCTCTGCTGGGTTTTATCTGTGGGAGTGAGGGCCAGATGGAATTCTGATTGTCGGGGTTTGGTGTGACGGTTATGTTGGAAAAGGGATTTGCTGCCTCTGTGGTGCCGGGGGCTGGGCGGGACGGTCCTTTCTCTGTCGGTTGCACCCCTATCCGTTTGCTTATTAGTCTGCTATAATTCGCTTAATACCACTGTAGGGGATGTCTGCCTTTGGCGGTGGGGGGGGGTGGGGGGGTGGGGTGGGGGGGGGGTGGGGTGGGGGGGGGGAGCCCGGGAGCCCAGGAGCCCGTATCGTTTTGTAATACATCTCCTCCTCCATCTTTTCCCTTCCTTGGGGTGTAGTTTAGGGGGCGACAGGCACGCTGCTAGTGGGGTTAGGTCGTAGCCATCTGCAGGGGTGCAGGGTGGGGGGTTGTGTTTTTTTTGTTTTTTTTTCCTTTATTTTGTTCTATGACCTGTCTATTTCCCTTTTCCCTTCTTCACAAGAGATGTGGCATATTCTCCTGAGCCTTTTGTTCTTCATATCTGGGTGTCGAGTGTCCAATCTACATATCCTGTATCCGTGGTGGGTGGGTTCTAATAATGTTTGCCTACGGTTATCTGTATTGTATGGTTTTGCCCCAGTTCTAAGCTGGTATTGATATTTTTCAGATGCCTATGACTGTAGTGTATTTCCTCAACTCCTTTGCCTGCTCACTCCTGTAATATGTTCTGCCAAATGATACCCGATATGTACATTTTTACTCTTGTGTTATCAATAAAAATTTATATAAAAAAAATCCCATCATGATTGGCTAGAGGCAGTTACCTCAGTTCTTTTTGAGGCGAAGAATAATATGTATAAGACCTAGGAGTATCTCTGTCTATTTCACCGGGGAGGAGGGAGGGTTGCTTATAACTTATCATGGAAATACCCCTGACAGAGAACTGGAGTTACAGGTAAGAAACTATTCCTTCTCTCGTAGGGGGATTTCCATGTATAATCATAAGCACTGAATAGAATAGCAAGCCCATCCCTACTTATAGCGGTGGAGAAGACAGAGTGAATTGCAGAAGCTGTTTAAGCAAATAGATTTTTTAGGAAGGCCAGCCCTATCTGGGCGTCTGCCCTAGCATCAGAATCAAGGCAGTAATCTTTGGTGAAAGTGTTAATAGACCTCCATATAACTGCTTTGCAAATCTCTGTAACAGGAATATTTCGCATTAGGGCAGCTGTGGCTGCTTTACCCCTAGCAGAATGTGCTTTAGGTCTGAAAATGAGTGTTTTACTAGCTTTCTGACAACCTAACAGGATGCAAGAAACAATCCATCTTGAAATGGATTGCTTAGAAGTGACTAGACCAGTGCACACCGGACTATAATTAACAAATAATTGGTCTGATTTGTGAAGGTCACATGTTTTATCGAGATAAAATTGTAACACTCTTCGTACATCTAGAGAATGAAGAGTTCTCTTGACTGATGTGGATGGGTTCTGAATGAATGTGGGTAATGAAATAGTTTGATTAAAATGGAAATCTGAAACCACCTTAGGGAGGAATTTTGGGTGAGTTCTCATAACCACCTTGGAAAAATGGAAAACTGTGTAAGGGTTGTGAGAGCATAAAGCTTGGAGCTCGCTAACTCTGCGTGCTGATGTAATTGGTACAAGGAAAGCTGTTTTCCAAGAAAGGTGTTGGAGAGATGCCTTGTATATGGGTTCAAATGGGTCCTGTATAAGACGGGAAAGGATTACATTAAACTCCCACGGAGGGGAAATGATGCCTAATAGGAGAAAACACTTCTTCAAACCCACAGGAAAATCTTTGATGGGTATTTTGAAAAAAAGAGGTTTGTATATGGCATTTCCTGTATGCAGCAAGAGCTGCCAAGTGAACTTTTATGGAAGAGAAATGGAGGCCAGATTTTGCAAGATGTAATAATTATGTAAGAATAACATCTTCCTGGAAAGTTGTAGGATCAACACTTTTGGAGGAACGCCAAATGCAAAACCTCTTCAAGGCATATGCTGACCGGTTGGACAGTCGCTTGGCATCTTTCAAGACTTCCATGCAGTCTTGTGGCAGGTTCAAATGTCCAAATTTTACTAGCTCAGGAGCCATGCAGCCAAATTCAAGGAGAAGAGATTGGGGTGTACTAACTGGCCCCTGAATTTTGTCAGAAGGCCGGGTCTGCATGGGAGTCCGAGATGTTGGCGATGTGACCAGTGATGCAGGTCTGTGAACCACCAGTGACATGGACACTCTGAGTATCGTCTTGGCATTGGAGCAGGAGAGCTTGATTAGAAATGCCTGGATCAGGAGAATCAGTGGAAAAGAGTCAAGAAATTTGCCAGACCAATCGATCCATAGGACATTATCCAGTGTCCCTCGTTGGTAGTACCTCTAGGCGAAGTTGTGACATTTTTTGTTTTGTTCGTGACAAACAAATTCTGTGGTTTGCGTGCCGCAACACTCGAAGACGTAGTGAACAACCTCATCGTGCAAGACCCATTTGTGGTTTTCTTGCAGAACTCTGCTGAGGGAATCCGCCTGTGCGTTCTACTCACTTGGAAGATGAGTCACTGTGATGCGTAGATTTTGGGTGATCAACCAATTCCATATGGACTGGGCTTCCAGTGACAATGGCCTGAACTCATCGCCCACAGCTTGTTGAGGTAGTACATTGTGGTGGTATTGTTCAGTTGAACAAGCAGGGTCTGTGACTTGAATGAGCGCTGGAAGGCCTTGAGCGCTAGACTGAAGCCTACAAAGCCCTTCACAATGCCAGACCTGCATACAAGAACCACTGCCTCTCATTCCCGCACCCACCAGACACCTCCACTCTGCCCAACTGGCCCTGGCCACCGTCCCTCAGATCCACAAGACAGGAACGGAGGAAGATCCTTCTACCTCGCTACCAAATCCTGGAACGCCATACCTCTTAACCTCAAGCTCTCCCAGTCTCTGACGCAATTCAGGAAGGATCTCAAGACCTGGCTCTTCTAAGGAACCACAGTGCTCAGTCGGACCTGCAACACCCCCTCCCAACCCACACCTTGAGACCCTCACTGGTGAGTAGCCATGCTTAACAAGCACTGATTAATTGACTGTTCAAAGTTCGAGGAGGTTGATGTGATGCATCTCTTTTGAGAACCACATGACTTGGATTTGTAGTTGATCTATGTGCACGCCCAGCCTTGAAGTGATGCATCCATCACTATGATCTGAGAAGGAACCTGTTGGTGAAAAGGCATTTCTGGAAGCAGATTGGTCAGGCAACATCAACATTTAAGGGAATGCTTCACAAAGAGGGTAAATGGATCCGGTCGTCCCAACTGCCCTTTAGCTGACCCTCTAACCATTCTTGGAGAGGACGTATGTGGAGACGGGCAATCAGATCGAGGAAGCAACATTTCTGAAGGATGAACAAGCATCTATCCTCCGAAGGCCACTTTTGCCTGGTGGGTGTTGATGGAGTCTCCCAGATAATGCAAGGTCTGAACAGGGATTGGTTGAGATTTGTTGAGATTTGCTGTGATTGATCTGCAGTCCCAAGCAGAATAGGTCAGATGTGCAGTTGAAATGGAGTTGTGCTTTCTGAAAACTTGCTGCCTTTATGAGCCAGTCATCTAGATAGGGATAGACTAAGACCTAGAGTTTCCTGAAATGGGTAGCTACGACTGCCATGACTTTCTCAAAAATTCAGGATGCTGATTTAAGGCCAAATGGTAGTACATGATATTGGTAATGGTCCTACCCCACCACAAACCTCAGGAATTTCTGATGTTTGTGTGCCACCTGGATGTGAAAATAAGCATCCTGAAGGTCATTGGAGCACAGCCAATCCCCTGACTGAGTTTGGGATAGATTTGATATAAGGCCAGTATCCTGAACTTCTCCAGAAAAATCCATTTGTTGGTGTATTTGAGATAGAGAATGGTTCGGAATTAGTTCTTGTCCTTTTTCTATACCAAAAAGCATTGGGAATAAATGCCTATTACCCGCTGTAGGTGTGAAACAGCTTTTACCACATGTTTTTGAATAAAGATGTTGACTTCCGATCTTAACATTTTCAGATGATGATTGGATGACTTTGGTGGTACTGTAGGAGGACTTATGAATTTGAGACAGTATTCCCTGTGAACAATATTCAGTACCCAGGAGTCTTTTTTTTATTTGTTACCACTCTGCCAGGAAACTCAAAATTCTTCCCCCACGGGAGTGGAAAATGGAAAAGGGGGAAGAAACAGTTCAGGGTTTTGTGCCTTTGGTAAGCTTTCCACCTTGAGCGGATTGCTGGCAGGCTCTTCCTCTAGGTGGCCTACGCTGCTTAGTATAGGGACATTGCTGTTATCCCTTATACTAGGAAGGGATGGGAACCATCTGAGAATAGTATCTCTTCTGGTAAGGGCAGAATGTTTTGTGTTGCTCCTTAGGCCCTTCCAGGCAGACTGCCATAACTGTGTCCACTTCGGTTTTCATGCAGGTCATTTCATCATCTATGTGACTGCCGAATAAAGAAGACATGTAGAAATGCAGATTGACGATATGAAAAAGAGCCATGCAAACCTACTGAAGACCACACCATGGTAGTATTCATGCTACCAGAAGGGGGGAATGAGCCGCTGCATTAATAACCTGGTTCAATACCATCAAAAGTTCGTTAAATACCTCCAGAAAATCTTGTTGCTTGTCTCTGGGCAGATCCTCAGAATACTTCTGTACTGATTCCCATAATGCCCTATCTTAGCCCTATCTTAGCGTCCTAAAAGAGCAGTTACACTAGCTGCTTTCAAGGAGGTGGCTGTAGTACCATTTTTTTATGGCCCACCAAATCCAACTTTTATCCAGAAGGACTGAGGCGGTAGGTGTGGTAGCATGGTGTTTCTTTGCTGCTAAAATTACCAGAGTCTGGAGGAGGGTCTGACTGTAGGAACAGTATATCCTAGTCAGGCGGCCTGTACTTTTTTATTACTCTTGATGGAGCAGACTTAGCTGAGACAGGTGTCAGGAAGAGTTCCATGGCCAGTTCCAAGAGGCCTGCCACTAGAGGAAGGAGTGATCTGGACGCCGTGCATTGTTGCAGCCTCTCAAAGATCACCGCTGTGGTTGGAGTAGGTAAGGACATTTGGATGGGCAATTTTGCAACTGCTCACTAAGACTTCATGGAAAGTAATAATGTCATCTATAGGAGAGACTCCGGTTGGTGGAACATCTGTTAAAGTAGATGAGAAGCGTCCTGTAGAGGTGAAGGAGAATATCTGGAATGATGGGGAGATCATGACCACAATCTATGTCGGCATGACCTATGGCGATGATGATGAGGTCTCCTGGATAAAGAATGACACAATGTATGGTGGGTGCAAGAGCGATGGTACATCCTACATGATCTTGGCCTTGGACGTGACAAAAGAGGTGTGCAGCTGGAATTGGTGCAGGCTGTGGAAGAGGCGGCAGAGTCCAAGGGGGTGCAGGAGGAGACGTTGGAATCCGTGGAGGCGGTGATGGAGCAACTGGTAAGACCTCAGGTGAAGGAGCATACACCCATGAATAGTCAAACCCTGGAGATGAATATGAGTCTCCTTTTTCTCGGATGTGTTGCCAACTTCAATCTGCTCCTCGACATCGATCTCCTGTGGCGGTGAGATGTGCTCCTCAATGTTGGCGTCTCTTTGATGTCGAAGTCCCCTCAACGATGAACCACTCAACATTGAAAGAATTGTTTGTATCAACATTGACCTACTTCGCGATGGCATTCTGCGTCCCTTAGTCAACAGTGGGCAACTCTTCGACTGTGACCTACACCCATTTCTACGTCAATCTTCTCCTCCTTGTCGACATCGAGCCAGCTCCTGACGGCAAACATGTCAGTGCTGTACCTGGTCTCCACTTAAACGTTCGTAGAATGAAGCCGTTTTCGGGTTGTAGACCTAGTTTTTTGTCTAACAGAGGTTGAAGATGGGGCCCTGCCAGACAGACGTTGGATGTCCCGTATATGTATGCGGAGCCCTTTCAGATGATCCATATGGAGTACTAATTACTTTGAGGATGTCGCTCTGCACATTAAAATAGTCATAAATAACGAAAGGCCAGCATTTGGACCACGGTTTATTGAGAAAACAAGAACAAAGGATTTATCACAGATTGTATTCGTTCCTTACTCGAATATTGTGTCCCTGAGGGGATGTAATTCTTGCGAAAAATATGACTGCCTAACGATTTGGGCATAACAAGGAGAGTTCTTTTAGACTGAATACCGATTCTCTAAAATACGCTGCTGTTTGATTCTACAAGTAGTTTTTAGGTCTCGTGACCTACAATGCGCGCAAGCGCATTGAGGGAACGAGAATTCAAGTGGCCAAAATCCTCTTCAAACTAAGGGCTTTCAGCCCCGCGGTTTTCTTGCAGTTCACGTGAATCACGTGAGCAAACATGCAGGCGCATTCACGGCCAGGGCTTCTCCTCCCCTAATTAGTGCGGCCGGCCGTACTTTCAGTTTCCCGCTTCTCCTCCCCTAATCATTCATTCCCGGCCGCTCACAGCACATCAAAGGGCTTCGCCCAGCGTGCGCTCTGCATTCTCTCTTCTATCAACAATATTCCCTCCCGTGCTTCCCCACGTACAGCTATTAACTGCATCCGTTTCCTTAGCAGCATTCGTAACCTTCCATCCTGCCTGCTGCAGTCACTGTTCTTTCCCTTCATTTGTTCATTCTGGTACTGTTCTCATGTACTCGCCTGTCAGAGTATTTCTAACTCTCCCTTCTTTTCTTCCTACATCTAAAGCCGATTTCTTTTCTGTCCCTTCTCATCCAGTCCAGCTGGGTCTGCCCTCTACCACTTTCTATTTTCTCTGTGATTCTGCGCTTCTCTCGCTCATTCACTTTCTGTTTCTCCATCGCCTCCCACGACCTCTCTCTGGTTGTCCTCGCTATCTCTCGCACTCCCACGTTTTTTCTTGAGTTTATCCCTCTCTTTCTCGCGCCTCATCTCTTTCTTTTCCCACTCTTTCTTCATTTCCCTCCCTCTCTTGCCTCCTGACTTTCCTTCTCCATGCTCTTTCCTTCGCAACCCTACTCTTGTTACTTTTCCCTTCTACCCTTCTCTAGCTGTCTCCTTTCTTGCCTCGCATTCTCTTTCTCTATATTTTCTTTTTCTCCTGCTCCCTTCTCTCACCCTGCATATCCTCAATGTATATATGTCATCCACTCTCTCCTACACCCCACTCCCTCCTACACCCCACTCCCTACAAGACATACGCATTTAGTATATAAAAGTATGCAGATGCATTTGCATAAATATTCCCGATTGTGCGCGTTTGCAATATGTGCGAGATGAGCAAGACATTGGAAACAGAAACATCAAGGCATTGTATTTCCAGTGATTGCTTGCAATACGCCATTTTATTTTCTATAGAATAAAGAGGATCATGGTAATTTTTACAAATTGCATCACATTTCCAATTTACATGTGTATGCGGATTGCTCCAACCCCCCTGCCCCCTCACTTCCTGGCCGCAGCAGCGCACAGTGCCGCACTGCAGTAAAGTTGTAAATACCTTCCGCAGCGGTCTGCCAGC
This sequence comes from Lissotriton helveticus, assembly GCF_964261635.1. NCBI lineage: Eukaryota > Metazoa > Chordata > Amphibia > Caudata > Salamandridae > Lissotriton > Lissotriton helveticus. The sequence continues at coordinate 589,569,908 of NC_136068.1, forward strand.
CTGCAGTGAAATACTGTCTTTGTTCGACATTTCTCTTCTCAGGCCGATCGCAAAACTTTCCAGCCCCAACGCCTCACTTTAAAACACACCCCGTTTAACAAAACAAAGCTGCAACCAGGCCTTTTGGCTGAAACGATTTCTTCTACCACAGTTATTGTACTAAAACTATTTCCAGTTTAGGTCACTTAAAGATTCTGGCCCCCGTGCTTTATCACTTCACACGGCCGGCCGCAGGCCGTGCAACCAGAGCACTTCAGTTGGTGCGCAGCCCCCCTCCCAGCACTGCCTTGTTACTCTCGGCAGCCGTGAGTCCCTAAACACTTTTTATATTTAATTAGCAGCGGCAGCATTTCTCCTGCGCCAGGCCACATCAAAGGCTCTGTGCCACTTTCACCCACACAGCAACACTTACAGACACGCAACGCCACTCACACCCACGCAAGCCCACTATCATCCACGCAACACCACACTCACCCACGCAACACCACTCACACACGCAACGCAACTCATCCACGCAACCCCACTCATCCACGCAACCCCACTCATCGACGCAACCCCACTCATCCACGCAACCCCACTCATCCACGCAACCCCACTCACACACGCAACGCCACTCACACACGCAACGCCACTCACACACGCAACGCCACTAACACATGCAACGCCACTCACACATGCAACGCCACTCACACACGCAACACCACTCACACATGCAATGCCACTCACACATGCAATGCCACTCACACATGCAACGCCACTCACTCACCCACGCAACGCCACTCACTCACTCAAAGCCACTCACACCCACGCAGTGCCACTTTCACCCACACAGCACCACTTTCAGACACGCAACGCCACTCACACCCACGCAATGCCACACTCACCCAAGCAATGCCACTCACCCAAGCAACACCACTCACACACACAACACAACTCACCCACGCAACGCCACTCACCCACGCAACGCCACTCACACACGCAACGCCACTCACACACGCAACGCCACTCACACACGCAACGCCACTCACACACGCAACGCCACTCACACACGCAACGCCACTCACACATGCAACGCCACTCACACACGCAACACCACTCACACACGCAACACCACTCACCCACGCAACGCCACTCACACACGCAACGCCACTCACACACGCAACGCCACTCACACATGCAACGCCACTCACCCACGCAACGCAACTCACTCAAAGCCACTCACACACACGCAGTGCCGCTTTCACCCACACTGTGCAGTGCACAATAGGTCTCGCAGTAGGAAAGTTGGAGCTATTGGTTTTGTAAATGACAAAGCCCTTTATGTTTTTAAAATGAAAACAAAAATAAAAGGCATTGTTATTTGCAATTGTAATAGCTCCAACTTTCCTACTGCGAGACCTATTGGCAACGCCACTGCTTGTTGTGTTGGCCACTCGTCTTTATCTGGTCTCCTGGGTGTTGTGAGATCTATGTGGGTGTCTGGAAAGGTCCTGATGAAGGTGGTTTGACTACTCTTCACATACCGCCGAAACGCACGTCAACCCCATGTTCAGACCCTTTTTGAACATATTTATTCAATCTGGCTGCACAGATTTTGTTATCTACCATCTCCCCCTTGTTTTTTTTTTAATATGTTTAAAAAGTTTTGCAGAAAACAAAAAACAGGGCAATGAGAGATAGACATTGTCATGGTCCAATTAATATAGTTCACATTCAGCGATACAGAAATCATACAATCCGGTGGCAGAAAACAGGAGAAAGGAATAAAATCCCATCGCAACCGACACACCGGTGGTCTCACCCGCAAAAAAAAATAAAAAAAAATAGGTAAACCATTCACAATCCCCGTTACTGCTGTAACATAAACCAGATGGACAAGGGGCGTGCAGGAATGTAACATTAAGTGACAAAAAAGCAGACCACTTTCATACCTCAGGGACTTGGGCATCCAGGGTCGCTATGGCCGGGGGTGGGGGGGTTGTCTCAGTCAGGGCCTCCTGGTAAGATATAAGGACCAGAAGTTCTTGGGTCTGTTGCGTGGCGGCAATAACTCACTATAATTTTCAGTTTGGGTGCAGCAATAAAGCATGTCTCTAGACCATTGCGTCACTGTAGGGGTGGGCCCACGTAGCCAGCACAGCGCTACGCATCTTTTCGCCAGGAGGAGTGCCATGTCCACAAGGCGACGCCTGATACGGGGTACAGACGGACAGAGCTGGGCCTCAACTACCGAGCAGTTGCCGGGTGAGGCATACTCCCACAGCAAGTTGGGAAAAAGAGGAGTATGTACTTTCTCACATGGACACTCTTTCCAGTTCTGGTAGGGTGGTCTCTGACCACTGACGTACTCATTCCTGTTTGAAAATTTCTTTAAATATATACTTTTTTTGACACATTTGTTAATCTGATGCAGTAGTATTTTACATCCACTAAGTCCTGAAGCAAAGCCGGGCAGATTTGCCATCACGGCTGAAACATGTCGACTTTACCTATTGTAAAGAGATAGTTAATTTTTTCCATACTATCCGGTTGTTTTTATCTATGACATTCGGACGATCCCTAATAAACACATTTTTCGTCCCTATAGTCATTTTTATTTTCACTTTCACTATATCACTGCACACCATCAGTACTCGCATACTTTGATAAGACTTTGGCTGAGTTAATTTGGAGCAACGAGTCAGGTATCCAATACTGTTAGCCTGTGGGCAACATTGGCTGCATAGACTCTCCTCCGTTGTATTCCAGATGACGAGGCTCCGCCAAAAAGGGTGGGCTGATGGAATTCATACTCATGCCGACTGCTGAGAAAGTGATCTGAGTCTGGTGGGCTTTCTTTGTGAGCACTAAGAAGGTTGTTGTGTCTGATTCAATAGACTGGCTCTCTCCCTTATGTTGTACGTGTATTGAATTAGGGGTATGGAGTGGAGTTGGTCATTAAATACTATCCCTTAGACCCTTGTGTATACCTTTGATTTCTGGTGCATGGAGCTAGCCAAAAGCAGCAGTCCAGGCGGGCCATCGGGGCGTGCAATATGTTATAGGCTTGCATTTCCAGCAGGCAATTCCAGGCATGCGTGACCGAGCTCAGAGAGTCCAATATTCCAGTGCGTCTGTCATGGTGCAGGAACAGTAGATCCAGTAGGCGTTTGGGATCTGCAACTATGGTCTCGATTCCTGAGTGGGGTATGTCAGGGGGTCCATGCATCCAGTAATATGCATGCGAGCATTGTGCAGCTCTATAGTATAATTCCAGATCAGGGCCTCCAAGCCCCCCCCCCCCATTCTGTATGGTAGCGTCAATATTTTCCAGGCTGCGCGAGGTTGCTTGCCTGCCCAGGCCAGCCGGAGAGCGCAGGGGCTGGAAGAATATTATGGAGAGAACCATAGGAATATTCGTAGAGGAAAAGGAGGTGAGGCAAGACTATAATTTTCGTTAATGAAATCAAGCCCATCAGTGATAGTGGGAGGCCAATCCACCGTTCTAAGTCATCCTCCAGTTTGGAGATAGCTACTCCGTAATTCTCCCTTAAAACAACCTCCAAGTCTGTATGCAGTCATATGCCTAAATAGCGCACCACCTCTGTGGACCACACCAAGGGGTACTCCGGTTCGAACTGGACCTTGTTTGGAGTAAGGGGAAACATGATGGACTTGTTCCAATTGACCTTGACACTGGATAGGGAGCCAAAAAGCACCACCTCTCTAAGGACCGGAGGGAGATTGGTCTCGGGCTCTCTGACATATAATAACGTATCATCCGCATATGTAGAGACAATTAAGCAGTAATTCGGGAATCTAATACCCCTCTGACCATGGTATTCAGGCAAGCAGCAAGCTAGTGGCTCTGCCGTGAGGGCATACAAAATTGGGGATAGTGGGCAACCCTGTCTCGTACCCATGCAGATCCATATGGGATCAGTAACCAGAGATCCAATCCGAATGCGCACTGTGGGGGGGGGGGCAAGAGTAGTGTCGCAAAAAGTTGCAAGAATACTGCCCCAACACCCATCCGGGCAAGGACCTGTCTCGTAAAGGGCCATTCAACAGTCAAAGGCCTTTTCCATATCTAGGAAGACCGCAATTGCAGGGACCTCCGGGCGGGTATTTTGTAAAGCTGCAAAAACAGTGCGCAAGTTATAGGTTAGGTTCCGGCTAGGCACAAAGCCGGCCTGTTCTAGGGCTACCAAGGTGGTGAATAGAGGGCGGAGCTGATTTGCTAGCAATTTTGCAAAGATTTTTGCATCCACGTTCATGAGGGACAAAGGCCTGTACGAGGTGCATTCCTCCGGTGGCTTCCCCGGCTTGAGTATGGCCACCAGGATCGCCTCCTGCATAGTTGGAGGCATCGACCCAGAGGTGCAAATATCCTCGTATAGTGTGAGCAAGTGTGGGAGCAGAAGGTCCTGAAATGCCTTATATAAGAAAACAGTTATGCCATCGCTCCCCGCCTTCATCTCTGAGAGCACCAAGATCACCTCCTCTTGCTCAATGGGGCGCATCAGGAACCTACGGTGCTCGTCCGATAACCACGGGAGTTTAATGTGAGACAAATAGTCTAGTATGTGTTCGTCCGATCCGCCGCCGCGGTAGGAGTAAAGGTCTGTATAATATCTTCCGAACTGCTCCGCAACTTGGGCCTCCGTGAGCGGGGGATGCCCCGGTGGTGACACAATGTCCGTATTGTAGCCCGGTCTCTACACTGTTCAGGGATATGTGCAAGAACCGCCCCCGGGGGTTCGCCCTCTCCGTAGACACGTGCGGTGGCATATTTCCCGAGATGTTTTATTTCTGCATCTGCTTCCTCATGGTAGTCCCGGAGAGTCTGCGCTAGATCCCGAGTAATGTCCTCACTTTGATTTGTAACACGAGAGTGCTCAAGGTCTTTCAATTTGCGCTCCAGAGTCACCAGTCTGTCATGAATCGACTTTAGTACCCCTGCTTGTTTGGAAATTGTTACCCCCCTGATGTAGACCTTAAAGGCCTCCCAAATCGTTTGAAAAGAGTCTACAGAACTTATATTTTTCTCGAAGAAAGTCTCAATGGATACAGCAAGTTCCTCTTTAAACACAGCGTCAAGGAGGGAATATGGCGGAAAAAGCCACAAGAATGGGGGATCTGCCTCTTAGGGTAAGCGAGTAACAGTGGCAAATGGTCAGTGTAGGTACGTGGGAGAATCGCACATGCTTGGATATGCGGAAGTAGGTGCCGTGGCGTGAACCAGTAATCTATTCTTGTGTGAATATTATATTGTGCCGAGTAATGCGTGTAGCCACCCTGTCGAGCATGCCTGTGTCGCCAGACATCGCATATGTCCAACCTCAACAGTGACGTCTCCACAACTCTGGCCGAGGCCAGTCTATCCGGGCCGTCAGACCTATCCAGCGCCGGGTGCCTAGTAAAGTTAAAATCCCCTTCCCCATATAATGTGGTTCTGGACGCGATGTGGGGTCAAGGCTGTTACTCGTGTATAGAAATCAGTATGGTCATAGTTAGGACCATAGACATTAAAAAGGAAAAGTTCCAGCCCCTTTCCGCAGCACCGATATAGCATACCGACCCTCCCTGTCCGTTTCCGTGGGTGTGAGTTGCAACTGTGACCTCGGGTTTACTCACGTCAAGACCCCCCTAGCATGTGATGTGAAGCCCGCAGCATGTATAGTACCCTGTAGACCGTTAGTGCGTAAAATGGGGCTATCCGGGCGGAGGTGCGTCTCTTGTAACAAGGCTACGTCAACGGTATGTCTGTGAAGATATTTTACGGACCTTGCTGTGGTCGTTTAGTCCACGAACCTGGGTGTCATGTGCGGTGTCAGGAGTAGCCGTCAGTGTGTCTGCCATAAGAAGTGTATGCTGCTCAAAGGTAACAAAGATAGTCTCAGTGGGACCATGTCACTCTGTGCCTGTACAACCTGAATAAACATAACTAAAAATGCATTCAAAAACATTCACAATCTAGGTTTACTCCCAACGCGTGGCCAACCAGACCCTGGGGGCCTGAAGTTTCCAAAAGTAGTTCCGTAAGCATGCAGTATATCGGAACAATCAGCGAGGGTGAACACTAACTTGTTAAGGATCAATGCCCCTCCCCCCGAACGCCCTCCCACGCCTGCCCAACCCCAACTTGGCTGCGGTACCTTACCTCCCACCCAATACCTAACAACAAAACACATCCTGGGTGTGCTTCACGCAGGGGTGGATGTAGCTCGCACCACTGTAAGGGTGTGGAACCAACGGGTGTCCGTCTCCTCACCCCGCCAACCATAAGTACTCGCAGCCGTAAAATTACGTGGCATAACCAGACACCAGGGGACTGAAATAGATCGTAGATCGCTTCCCCAAACCAGCCTGATGTTAGCATAGAGTGGCAAATCCCTCCCAATCTCCCCACCACATGCAGTTAAAGCTTGGTAATGTAGAAAGGTCGCATCAATGTGTTCGCTTTTCACCCAAGTGGGCTAAGCCCCCCCCCCCCCCCAGGCACATAAATAAGGGGATCCGGGCCACCCAGGGGCGCATCCACGGAGGCCTAACCGGCCCAACCTCATAGGCCACATCCCCAACATGTTATCACTTAAAGAACAAGATTCTCATCCCCCCAGTAACATTAGGCCTTAATCAGCACATCGGGGTTACATGTCAAAGTCAGTCCTGCTCATCCATATGGCCCCCCGATGCCTCATCCAGGAGGTGTTGTTCCGGGAGAGGTCGCTTCTCCTTAATCCAGTCTTTCAGCACTTTTTTGTAAAGCCTTCGGATCTGTGAAAATATGCGAGCGAACCTGTCGGTTAACTCTAAATTTCACGGGGTAGAGCATGGCGTAATCCGCTCCTAGTTCCCGAAGCTGTCTTTTCATAGGAGCAACCAGGGGACGCGCCTCCTGTACCCTGGCAGTAAAGTCCAGGAACAGCGAAATCGCCGACCCCTCAAATCTCAATGGCTGTTTCTCACGTGCTAGTTTGAGGGCAATGTCCCGGTCTCTGTAGTTTGGCAATAATTGGTCTGGAGGAACCCGGCACCGGTTTTGGGGCCAGGGAGCGGTGTGCCCTCTCCACCACGATTATATTTGAGAAAGAGGAGTCACCTAATAGCGTCTTCAGTAGCTTCTCTATGAAGAGTTCCATGTTTCCAGTAGCTGTAGATTCCGGCAGGCCCGTAATGCAAAGGTTACAGCGCCGGGAGCGGGCATCCAGATCCTCCGTCTTGTCCTGCACGACTTATAGCACTCTACCTAGCTGTTTATGTTCAGTGTCAAGAGCAGTTTGCGCCTCACCAGCTTCCGTCAACCTTCGCTCCGACATATCCCGCCGTTCAGCGTGTTTACCCAGTCTTTCGGCCATGCGGTCCATTCCGTATGTTAGGGCGTCCATCTTGGTGCCTAAAGAGGAAATTCCACCTTGGAGGTTCTTCTCCATATTCAACAGTAAGCCTCGAATGTCTTGGCGTTGTTCGTCTGTGTCCTGTACCTGTTCTCGAACGCCATTCTCCGTGGCAGGTTCGGCAGATTTGGACTGCTTCGGGTCAAAGGACAATTTTGATTGTGTCCTATCCATTCGCCCCATATTTAGCGTTGCACAAGTGTTACCCCTTATGCTGGAGTCACCACTGAGGTTGGGGCAGCAATAGGGCACTTATTGCAGGACAGGCAGAGTTTAGGCAAGTAGCCTTGAGTTCTTCCGGCCCGGGCCCGGCGTAGCCACCTCAAAGCAGAGCAACCACCTGGTTAGGAGATCACACCTCTCCACTCCAGCCAAGCTCAGCCCGTGGACGAAGGTGAGATGGGTGGGGAGGGGATAGTACAGCCGCTGCACCCAGCTGTCACCACCGTCCACTCTCAGGCACTCGCCGTTCGTCTCCAAGGCCCCGTCGCTATCCTCAGCAATAAAGGGGATCGTAGCCCCTGTCAGCCCCGGGCACCACACTCAAGGGCAGCTCGTTGAAATGTGACCACCGCTGATAGGGCAGAAATCACGTGATGGAAAGGCTCAGGAGTTCGCACAGTCAGAGTTAGCAGAGGCCCCCCAGCAGGCAGCGACAATGTACGCTCACCTATGCTGTCCAGTGGGTGGGGGTGGATCGTAGCAGATCCGGAGAAGGCAGCCAGGCCCGCTATGCTTTTAGGCCAATCCGCCCCGTACCTCAATCATCAAGTTCAGACGGGGGGGGGACCAACAGCAGGCTTCCCCACTGAAATAGCCACGGGGCGCAGAAAGGCAGCAATCCCGGTGAAGGGGAAGAGGCGGGGAGGCACTCCACCCGTCCGCCCGCACCCGGAACGAAGAGGAGGTCCCACGGGGAAGCAGCAAACAGCCCCGAGGCTCACCAACCAGTCCGCACCCGGGGGCCCGCAATCAGAAAAGAGAGCGCAGATCGCGCTCTGCGTCAGATGTCAATCTCACCACCACAGCTAGGTCGCCTCGCCGTCTCTCCAGGCCGCTGGCTCCCCCTCCGATAACCGCAGCTCCGCGACCAGGGGCAGCCAGCTCCTCTCTCCAGCGACCCGACAAGATCGCAGCCTCGCATCAGTTGCAGGAGGGCCGCCGCCGGAACCAGTCGCAGACCCCCGATGCAGGGGGACGGGGGAGAGGGCCTCAGTCGCGCCCAGGCCGCAACCCAGCTCGAATCCGCACCAGCGCCAAGATGGCCGTATCTGTGTCAGGTAGGCAAGTCGATCTTCGGACAATCCGCTCCTCGATGCCCCCAGGGGTTCCGAGGCATGGTGTGGCTGGGTGAAAATTAGTTCAGCTGCAGGATAATTTGCTGGATCGTTGGCAGTCTATCGGAGCTCTTGGCTCAAGCGCCCATCGTGGTCGGGAGCTAGCTCCGCCCCCCAATCTCCCCCTTGTTCAGATGTAGTTTGTATGATGGTTGTATAAGTCTGTATGTGTTTGAATGAGTTTTGGGAAATTGATGTATTTATGTAATCTTCTGCAGGGGTTCTCTTTGTTGAGTAATACATTATTTGTGTTTTTTGTATTTGATGTAATAACAGGATTGACCTTTTATTGTGATGTAAACACTAAAAAAAAAGTGTTAACGATGTAAAAAAGAAAAAATGAAATTTTATAAAGGATATAAAAAAATGAAATAAAAAATGACAACTAAATTATGATTGTCAAGTGTTACTAAAGTGATTTAACTGATCATTGAGCCCAATAGTGATATAGTCCTTAGGATAATAGAAAGATAGGCCTTGAGGGAGCATCTTTAATGTAAGAGGACTGACCCTCTCCTCGCTCCTTAGCATCATGTGCAGACTGAAACTGTTTCCTGCGCTGTTCTTCCACGCCCTGTAGGCGGATCTTATCTCTATCACAGATCTCGTTGGAAGACAAAAAATACAGACACTTTAAGGGTCAGTTTTGGCTTTTTTCTCCTACTGGAAGGGCACTTCTCGAATAAAGATGGCATTTTAAAAGATAAAATGCCCCAATTCCGTCCAGAAAATGGAAGCGAGAGTAGAAAAACTTTAATTGAAATGGTTTTAGAAAAAATTCACAAGTGAGTTTTTAGGAGAAAGGCCTTAAAATGGCAGAGTTCAATGCTCTTAGGTCCTGTCAGCAGGTGCCAGAAGAAAAGAACATTGGTAACAGCCTCTAGCCAAGCACGATGGGATACTGGAGGTGTCTGGGGCCTTAAAGGCACCACATCTATTTTCAACTCTTGTAATGGCAGCCTATGAAACTACACGGTCTTGTATGTCTTCATTTCTAAACTCTGCTAAAGAAAAAGGGGTTTTGAAAGACATTTGAATTGTTTTACAAAAGCATTATGCATTTATATGCATAGACACCTCTCCTGGCAACTTTTTATTATCTGCAGAATTAAGAATTTGCCCATTGAAGCCTCCTCCTACAGGAGACAATATTTTTTATCAAGTGACTCTGCAGGCCTTTCCAAAGAAAGGCGAACATCTACACTTAAGAAGATATATTGGATAAAGTGCTCCGGGGTCTCCACATGTGGGCAGGACTATTCATTGCTTAGGACTGTGGGTCCCAAACTGTGCGCCGAGGCACCCCAGTGCGCCGTAATGAGGTGCCAGGGGCGCCGCGCACACTAGGGTGACCACACGGACCGTCCCTACGCCTTTTATCTGTAATTTTGGCCATCACAGGGAGCAGCGCTGCTCCCTGTGAGAGTCCTCACCCCCGCTGCTGGAGCCGCCTCGCACTGCTCCAGGAGCACAAGAGCAGCCACTCCCACCCATTGAAATTCTGTATGGGGCTGATTGCCACTTACTGAATGACAATGGGGCAGTCAGGGGTGTTCAAGCATGTGGTGGCTGCCTCCTGCCTCAGTGTACAGAAGGGCCTTCTGTTACATAAAAAGTAAAACGCCCATGCTGCAATGTTAGAGAACACTTCATTTAAAGAAGCCTGTGAAATAAGTTTAAAGGAACAGGTTATCGTTCTTTCACGGTCTCATAATTTTTGAACTAAAGTATTTTCAATATTATATTCAACAAAGCCATGGTTGCTGCTTTTTTATTTTAAGGAACTAGCAACCATTGACAAAGCAAATAGTCCTGGCTTGTTGTTGGTGCAATGATTTAGGGAGAGGAGTTGGCCTAACTGCTAAGGCGCTCGACCTCAGGATCTGGGTTGGAGTCTCGGTAATGACGCCAAAAAACCTCCTGTGATTCTGGGCAAATCACTTAATCTCCCTGTGCCTAAAAATGAATGTGTGTCCTCATGTAACGTAACTGGTGCTATGTAAAGCGCTCTGATACCCAATTCGGTTCGGGTCTAGTTCGCGCTATATAAAACTCTGCAAAAAAAATGATACTTGCTGGATGCAATGACAGAAATCACATAATACCAGTCGGGTGCAACACTATGCTAAGCGCAGATTTTTAGCCTAGGAGTTTTAAACTGCGCTCTTAATTACATCCAACACCCCCTTTAAAGAGACCCCCCCCCAGTTTTTTTACACTGCTTAAAGCTCTGGAAACAACACCATGTTACAGTAACCTCACATCCTGGCACTGTGCATCATGCATGACGTCTACGTTTTCAGTCTGCCTATGTGCAGGGGCATAGTGAACTCTCCCCCACCGCACCCCACCCCTTGCTGTAGTTCGTTCTTGATAGGCCTCTTCTGCCTGCAACTCTGCAGACAAAGGCTCAGCTCATAATGTGGAAAGGTGGGTGAGTAAATAAGTGAAGGAATGGCTGGATGGATTACTGAAAGGATGAATGCATGAATGAAAGGGGGAATGGATAATGAAAGAAAGGAGGGATGAGTGAATGAGTGGAATTATGGATGAGAGAAAAGGTAAATAGATGGATGTATGGGTGGAAAGGTAGATGGATGGGTAAAAGTGTGGATGGGTGTGAAAGTGTGGATGGGTGTGAAAGGATGGATGGATGAGTGAAAGGGCAGCTGATGGGTGAGTGAATTGGTGGATGGGTGTGTGAAAGGATGGATGAAAGGGTAGATGATGGGCAAGTGAATGGGTGGATGGATGAATTGATAAGTGAAATGGTGGATGGATGGATGAGTGAAAGGGTGGATGTAAGGATTGATGAGTTAGTGAAAGGGGGTAGATGGACAAAAGGATGGATATATGAGTGAAGTGAAAGGGTGGATGGATGAGAGAACGGATGGCTGGATGAGTGAACGGATGGTTGGATGAGTGAAAGAATGCGTCCCAATTACTTTAAGGAAGATAACAGGAGGTACATACCACCCACCGGTAAAAAAAATGGAGGGAGCCACGGCAAACTGACGATTAGGTCAAGGGAGCCACAAGTCAAAAAAGTTTGGGAACCACTGGCTAATGACTATACATGGAAATCCCCTACGAGAGAAATACTTTTTTGAATTATGAAGAGGCTTCATCATATTTTACACAATTCTTTTTGTGAGATTTACATGACAAACACTCTCAAGGCTCTGATCGTGTACGTGTACGTGCTCTAAGAGCCAGGGTCTTGGCAATGTTCTGGCTCAGCTAGCCCGGTTAATTTGTTGGCTCACATACCTCTAGGTGTAGCCATCATTCCTGCAGCCTGTGCAGTGTTCCAGGCCCTGAAGCAAAAGCAATTCAAGAGCTGAATGTGGGAAGGACAACTAGGAAGGTATAGCCTATGTACAGAGGGATTTCATTTTAGTGTAGCCTCTTTTTCTGTAAAGTTATTACTTCACCTTTTCTATTTAATGGAACTAAGAGCAGAATTAGAAATGCCTAAAACGACAGGACTTGTGCACTAATCTCAAAATCTGCTAGTGCCACACTGTAACCTACCAGACACATTCTCTGTGCTGGAACTTTGGATGGATTTCTCCCTTATTCTTTTGAAAAGTAGCCTTTTCGTAATAAACAGTGATTTTCTGCCTGTATGCATTAGTTAGTAGTAGCACGACCCTAGCCAAAGGCAGCAGAGCCCTGTGCAAGGTTCAAACAAAATGTATCTGAACACCTGTCCTACATCACTGAGCCGCATATTTACTAACATTTTACACAACACAACGCTGTAAGAAAAGATGCAGCTCTGCTTTGAAGGAAAGGACTAGAACAGTACCATATTTTCAGAGATATGATACATTGGATTGCGACAAAGCGCCGACAGGCAAGTTACAAATTAAACCCTCCCATCACCTCTCCATTCACTCCCTATTCAACCTCTTCCTCTCTCAGTTCCCATTTCTTTATCCGTTCCCTCCTCTCTCCTAACTTACCATTCATTAGTCTCTGCCTCACACTCCCCCACATGTTTCTCTTGGTTCCCTCTAACTCGCCTTTTATATGCCCCCTTTACCTTTTTTTCTTTTAACCATGTCTCCATCACCCTCAGCATCATTCCGTTTCTGTTTTGTTGCTCCTTTCACTGCCCCATCTTCTTTGGTTATTTTCGTTTTACCATCGGCTCTCTCAGCAGGCAGGCCCCCTAATCGTCTTCTCTCACTGTTCACTCTCACTATTCCAAGCTTCCGTCTCGTACTGTGTATATCCTTCTCTCCTTTCTCACCATCCTTTCTCTCTCGGTTTCACTCTCCAGTAGTGCTACTGCCTGTGAACTCAGTCTACGTTCAGCGCCGCTTCTAGGACTATCCTTCATGGCACTGGAGTAGAATTGGGAATACTGTCCTGTATGTGGGCTGTCAAATTCTGCTTGGGGTGCACATCTTTGCTAGGTTTATGATGTTTAAATACGTCCGGATATGTGTAAATGTTTGCTCAATAGTCCACTGTATAATATAAACTAAAGGACATAAACCTATTTTGGCTTGTATTTCTGCCAGCTGTCTACTTTGTAATCATGTGATGTCCTCAGATATGAACGTAATAATGACATTTTGTCCTGAATTTTGACCCTTGGTCTGAATTTTGCCGGTCACTGTCCACAATTTGCCTTTTTACCAGGTGGTCAATTTACACCACACCCAAGATGTGAAGGGAGCAGCAGACCCTGAAAGATGACTGGCACTAAAATCGTACACTTCCCACAGTGGCAATGGCACACTGCAGACCTAAATTGAGGGGAGTGTCTGCAGCTTATGCAATTGTGCAGTACATATATAAAATGACAGACAGCGCCTCAGAAAGAGACTCTAAAGGTTGCACATCTCTGACAAAAAGCTCCATTCTGTGTATTGTTGCCCTGCTCCTTTTACAAGTCCAACTACCTTTTGCATTGAAATAATACAGCACCAGTGCCTCCCCCACCCTTGCCTAGATAAAATAATTATCTGGCGTGACAAAGAATCTTACCATGCCACTGCACTAAGGTGCTTAGATAGGACAGATGATAAACCACTGCGAGACATGCAGTTGAACTTAACTCACTGTGATCTTTATTTCAGAAGCAAAACGATACACACTTAAACCCGTAACTAAAAAGAGGGGAGAATTTTTAGTGCCCGGCCTTGAGGTGCAAAACAAAACTCATCCCCATTACCTCCACCTCAAAACAATATCTAGTGTTCGACCACAGCCAATCTCAGTGGTTTAACTTAGGACAACTGTGAGTACAAGTTATAGTGCACACAACTGTGAGGTTGGTGTTACCCGCTTCCCCTGCAGAGACAACATGCAGTGTGTGAGGAGAGAGGGGAACAACGAGTCACACATTTGGGGTACATCAGTAGGATGAGAGCAACAGGAGCTGCTTGAGGAAAGGTATTTGGGGTTTCTCCAAAAGGTGAGCTTCCTCTACACATGAGTCACATACTAAACAGGACTTGCAGGTAAAGGAGTGTCTCCTTATTTTGCTGATGCAGGAAAGCTTCTGGACTGGCATGTAGCAGGGTCCACCACATGTAATTCAGGATTATCAGAGCCAATAGAACTGCTACCAACACAATCCCTGCACAAAGAAAACCCCCTATCAGGACAAAGGAATAGAACTCCATTCGGATTCATACCGGCACCTGGGTACAAATAGCATACTCATTTTCACAGCAAGGATCAGACATTCGTCCACGCCCTTAATGTTACCGCCCCTTGACCTCCCTTGGCCCTTAATCTCTGCCCCACCTACCTCGCCTGTAATCAACACAACCCACAAGAATCATCAGTGGCTACCCAATTATAAGCCCATCACCGGTCTAATCCAATCGCGGGCTGGACAGACATTTATTAGATGCTCACACCCATCAAACCAGCAATCTACAGACCCTCCCCTCCATGAGTAGCAGCACACCCTGAAACCGCAGGAGCTGATGAATCTCTCCCTTGGTAGTCTCCACCCAGGATGAAAGGTAATGACGAAATACCCAGTCATGGGCTACAACAGGAGCTCAGCCACATATGGACACTAGAGCAAGCATTGCCACATAGAGCTCGGTATTGCAGACTATTCAGTGCACTGGGTCTGTGCTCCAGTTGGCAGCCCACCATTCACATGACTACACACACTGGGGAAGAAAGGGACTCAATTCGGCAATATATTTACATTAATATAAAAACTAGCAATCTTAAACCTGAAGTAGAACATGGTGGGAAGTGTGAGAATGAAAAGGCTAAAAACAGATCAGAGGAGGGGGCTTTCCACAGGAGGCAACTGCTTGGAATCAGTTCTCCCTTTGGACGGAGAATGTAGTCAATTTCCCCCTCCCTCTCCCTGCCTTTCCGGGTGTTGCGGTGCCTGCTTCCAGTGAGCAGTGGGGCTGTTGTTGGGAGTCAGTTACCCAGAAAGGGCTTTTGTGCTGGTTTCGACTCCAGAGTCTGTTAATCTCTTTAATAGCACTGGTTGAAATACTGTCCTCTCCTGGCCAGACACAGCCCACACACAAAATAGTGGTCCAGACTACACAAGCTTCTTGGCCTCAAAAAAGCCCTTCAGATGCCTCATCTGCCAGATTCCTATCACAACGAGGATGAGGGTCTGCGCAATGGACCACCAGAGCACACGTTGGTTGGTGCTCTCGCTAGTCAGTCGGAACCGTTCCTCCCGCCACTGCAAAGAGAAAACAGAGGGCTAAGTTAGTGGTTTCAGAGGGAATATGTATGCAAAAGTATTTTCAAGGTTTAAAAGAAACTACAGGCAGAGGCCATGCCACCTGAGAAGCACAAAAACAAAGCTCCTTACCCGCTGGTAGTTCTGCTCTTTTTGGACCTGCTCCACTTGTTCGATCAGTTGCCGTACTCTGAGCTGTAACTCACTCAGCTTGTCCTTGGCTGCAATCTCGGCATAGTCATTGGCATGCTCCCCTACTTGAATATCCAGGTGAACTCGCTGCGGAGAGAAATTACATGGTTTTATTCCAGAAAACAATTGCTTCAAAGTTTTAATACAGTGGAGAGATGCTGACTTGTAATATAGTAATACTCTCCAAAGCCTTGCCACACAGAACATGAAAAAAAAAAACAACAAAAAGGCCCTTCTAGTCTGCTCATTTCCCTGCCTCATGTAACGTATTACATTATAGGTCCTGTTTGATCTTTACATTCTTGCTAACTAGGTCTGGCCATGATCTTGTGGTTTCCATTTCCAGTTGTGTCCCCATGATGTCTGTTAGCTGATACATCCTTTGTGGCAACAACTGTGAAGCATTTTCATAGCATTTTTCATTCAATCACGTGGTGGATACCCCTAGCCCACATGCTAATTACTTTTACATATGGAGCCTACTATAGTCCACAACTATTGGTGGGATCCAAACAAATTGTCGAGTGGGAGCACACTGCTTCACCTCCCAGCAAGGTTCAACCCTGGCATTGTGGTAAATGCTGTTTCAGTTACTTGATAGCTTCAAGAGTGTTCGAGTGATCTGAGAAAGATGTTGGCAGCCTACTCAGCAAACCCCAAATTTGAAAGACTAATCTCTACTGATGACTGTTAAAGAACCAGAAACACGTGTCTAGAGATCAGCACTATCTGCGCCAACTGTGGCGAAACACTCCATCACTCTTGAAGCAAGCAAGTAACTGAAACTGCATTTACCACAATGCCAGGGGCGAACCTTGCTGGGAGGTGAAGTGGTGTGCTCCCACCCCTGTTCCTGTTAAATTGTAGAGTGAGAACATTCTTGGGCAAGTGCAAGCGTTGAATGAGCTTTTGCTTGAATAAAATGATGATCAGACTAAAGTCCAGAACCCAACAACAAAACAGTTGTGAGGTGAGGTCCTTCTCCCTACCATGAAGGGTGAGCATGAACACATCATTATTTTTTCAATTAATTTTGGTGAAACAAAATGTGTGGTTTACTGACACAGCAAGTTGTTAATTAACGATTATGCATTTTCCTCCATAGAATTCGTAATCCCTAATTGACATGGAGGGCTAATGTCTGTGGTTGCTACAGGTTGTACCGTATCCAACCCTTCTTACTTTCTACTTTTCTCACTTTGGTGCTGGTGGTGTTTCCTTTGTCTCACTACTACTAGTGCAACTATTGAAAGAACAGAGGCCCTGACGAATGCCATGGGATTCAATACCCGATAGGCAGAAACATGTTGGCCCGTTACTAGACAGATATTTGCTGACTGTCTCTATTGCACTGTTCTAGGTTTTTAATTAGGAGGTGTGGTTCGTCCGTAGAATAAAGTTATTAATAGGAGGACACTCCATCCTATTTTAAAGTCACTATATTTTCTGTTGCACTGTTTTTTCACCTAACCATCAAAGATCAGCCATCACTGACGATTCGTTTATGTTGGTGGACCAAATCCTCAAACAGCAATAGATGGAGCGGTGCTTGAAGTCCCAATGATCAGGGGATCAGCCTGCTATACATCTGGGTTTGGCCAAATGATAGGACTGATCATTGAGTCAATTTGATGGAAACCCTTTGCTAATTGCTTCGGATGTCAGCTATATGAATGATCTATGCTGTGTTGGCTTTTCCCACACATTCAGCACTCACTTTGTATATAAATACGCTGTCTTCATGTGATTCATACACCCTGAGATCTTGGTGACTCGGTTTGACAGCACAGCCACATAATCAAGCTGGTAGACCCCCTGTGTTTTTTTTGTTATACATAAAGTCCAGAACCCTCACAGAGAATAATGTTGGATGGAAAAGAAATCAGAAATGAAGCAGAGTTGTTACAGATAAAATTAAAGACTTAACTAGTCTCTGCTAGACAGCAGACTAACAGACCTGCTGCTGGTCATGACTGGGCTTCAGTGGAACTGCGTTCCTTACCAGCTACACAGGCAAGGAGAGGAAAATGTTTTTATATGGCTTTCTTTGGGTATTTCAGGCCTTTCTTTACTCTAGTACTAAATTAATACAACTGTGGACATTTGCCCATTAACTACGTACTTCCCCAGAACCGGAAGAAGAGCAATCACAACCATGTAATAACTGAAGTGTTACCTAATGAACCACTGATCTTTATTGACTCGAGAAGCTGCTCCGCCCCAGCACAATTTAAATACACAATCAAAAAGTGGGACTACAAATCCATCCCTTGATTATTCTCCGGCAAAGCATGTGAACCACTGAAGCACCAACCTCTTAAAAAATGTGTCATTTCCAGACCGCAATGAATATCCTTAGCAACCTTTTAATGAGTCTCCTTTGGAAACGTGACCCAAAAACAGAAATTGATAAGTTTTGAATTAGTCAGAACCTATAGAGCTCAAAGAAACATATTTTTGACCTACATTTACAAAGGGAACTTGTGCATTAAACATCTTAACAGCATACATCTCCTATCTTCTAGAGTACTAACTCACTATATGCAGAGTACTAACTCTCTATATGCAGCGTATCTGTTTCTTCAGAACTAGATACTGTTTTTTGACTGTACTCTTACACCCTACGTGGAACCTGCACTATTGTCTGACAAAAAGGCAGAATGTACATCCCAAAGTAAAAGCGTGTGGGTGTTGGAGTGTCTCATAGATACAGGATACATTAAAATGCTATGTATTTGATGGGTTTTCCAGATACTAGACAAACTTGACAATGAATGGGATTTAAGTCATTTTCTGTGTTGTAGCTCTCTAGATAACGACGTGAAAATGGATTTCCTTAGCCTAAAGAACATTTGCAGAATAAGGCTGGGGCACTTGCACAAGCACCTGGTCTAAGATCCTACATCACTGACTCGTAAGAAACCTGCAGGTCAACCACGTTATGTTAAGCTTGCAAATGCCAACACCATCTCCATTATTGGGCATCCAGGCCGTAACAGTACAGTGTCCAATACTTACCAGCATACCACCTGCAAACAGGGCAAACTTGGTGGAGTTGGAATGCAGGCAGATCTGGTGCTCCCCTGGAGTGTGAGAGGTGAAGGTAAACCTGCCTTCTGAGCCATATTGCCTGGATAGGATGACCTGGAAGAGAAGGGGAAAAACAGTACTCTTAAAAGTGGGACCATACACCAGGAAGGCAGGAACACTGAATCCAACTAATTTTACGTTATATTATAGGAGTAACACATACTATTATTGATAAGATTATTGGGAACAGTTCTCTGCAGGTGTCAAACAAGTCATTGTGGAATAAGTCATCATAAGCCCTAGAAGACAGAAGGTGGATAACAGCTCCTCTAGTTCAGTATCAGAGTGCAAGGGGGAGGGGGTTGCTATTGGCAGAGAGTGCGGTGAGTTGGGCTGCTTGCAGGTGGGATTGGGGATGGTTGGATGTCAGCAGCCCAAAAACTGGGTGCTGGAGCTCAGATTGTGGCATTGGTGCCTAACTGGAGCGCAGGCTTTGGCCATTAAGTGAGCCAGAATTCTGGGTTGGTCTGTTGCTGTGTATCCAGATTGAGAGAGCCTCTGGGCTCATTTGAGTTGATCAAGATTGAGGGTGGTAGTTTGGGATGAGATAGATTCGGTGTTAGGGCTTCAGACTGAGATTAAGGGTACCAGTGAATGACGCCAGGCGGAGGGGTGAAATTGAGGGTGCTAGATTGCCTGACTGGGTGGCAGTGAACTCAGATTTTGGGTACCCGAGTACTGGGTGGTATTGGGCCATATTTGTGGTACTGAGGGATTGAGTTGTCCTGAAAGGCAGAGGCGCTAGACCTCACTGTGATCGAGACAATGTCGGCCAAGGGCAGATATTTGGTGCTGGGGGCAAAGTTTATGTCTTGGTGTCCCAAGTGCTAGACTGAGTGTTGTTGAGAAATTAGATAGTGATGCTGAAGGCTGAAATTGTAAAGAGGGGGATTAGGAGTTGAGCCAGATTATGAGGGTGCACACTGGTGGTCCTCCGACTCTAGATTAAGGTGACGAGGGGCGATTTCGGGTGTTGGCAGGGATCACAAGAGTGCTCTTGAAAAGTTGGACTGAGTGCTCTGTAAGGTTGTAGTGTTATGCTGGAGAGGGTTGGATCTCAGTTTGAGGGCAGAGATTGGGGTGCTGGAGAATTATGCTTTAGTCCACCCGGGTCTTGCTGATCCAATTTGTGGTGCCATTGTCTATTTCTCCAGAAGTGTTCAACACAATGGTCAAAATACTGCACAACAGGAACTGGAGTGTGAGCAGCTGAAAGTCTCTTCTCTTTACCGTTCCATGAATGTACAAGGCACCCTCACAACCCGCCTATTCTCCACACCAGGAACTTTTTGGAGGCACTTCAGATGGCGCCCTCCGACAAGAAGGAGAAGGACTACTCTTCAGGAGGTGTGCAGTTCCTGTGTGAATGTGGGTGCTAGCACACCCTAATCCCGCTCTGTACACGTTGCCGCACACATACAGGCACAGGTGAAACTCACTACACTGCCTCTAAACAGCTAGATGTTTGCCCACAAGCCCCCCTCCAAAAACAGCCAGTCTTTCAGTAGCCGTGTAAACTCTGCTCAAACCAGTGGTCACACTATTCTGATGGTGCCACCTCATTGAGATTTTATACCCATGCGCCTAGTGGTCCGATAGGGGTCAACATCCAAGTTCGAGCCTTCTTAGACCGCATCTAGGAACAGCAATACATTGCTAATTTGGACATCATATACCCCATATGAATTATTAATTGTTCTAACTTGAGGGATTAGGCTATTGCATCAGCCTAAGGCTAGACTGCAGGAATTATTCACCACACCAGAAAGGAAAATCGAGTGTCAGCAAGTCCCACCAAAGTAAATCCAATTGAAGCAGTGATCTACATTTATATGGAAAATACAAGTTGTCCAACCGTGGTGATTAGTACAATTTTAAAAACAGCCTTGGTCCTGAAGAGACCGCAAATTGATAAAGTTGAAACTCGTTGACTTATGTCCCCCGTAAAAATAAATAAAAAGAAGGTGTTTAATGTATGATATTCAGTCTATATTGCAGGCAATCAAAGGACTGAGATAAGTGCCCCAAAATACTATTGGCGGAGATAACCCGTGAGTTTTTGCGCATTCAAGATCTTTCCTCAAAAAGTGAAATTCAATAAGGACTCTTGCTTAAGAAAAGTTCATGACTGGTTTTCTCTGGTTTAATTTGAATCTTATGGTGTATTGAACTTTTTGTGTTTAATGGTAGTGTCCCAGGCAACACCTGTAAATAAGTTATTCATATGTCTTAAGTATTTGGTTCGAATGTATGAACTGTTATTATGATTTGATTAGGGGCCCAAAGGACCATGATACCTTTGACATATGTGATCTAATGAGTTTTACACAAGAAAAGCATTTAATGGATTAAAAAGATTGGTAAATAAATGACCACGGTTTCAGGTAATCACAAGCCTGAATCCCAAAGAAAAAAGTGTGGTGAATGATTCCAGCCAAGGTATAAGATGTTTTTATAATTGACCCCTTATGAAAACATTTGTTGGGAAAGAAGAGGCAGATGGACATATATTAATACTCATGCTGCTCTGATAAAAGTGTGTTTGAAGTACCATTTAAATGAAAGAAACAAAGGACAGAGTATGCCATGCTCACTGCAGGTGTGCACAAGTACGAGTCACCTGGTGCCATCTTTCTTCACATTTCTTATGCGTCTCTTACAGACAATGGAGGTTTCCGTGAATTCAAGCGGTGAAGCATCCAACTGAAAACTCAAAACAATTTTTTGGGCAATGAATTGGACATGAATTACCAGACAAACTGTTTGGACAAAAAGAGCCTGGAGAATGCTGATCTCCCTAAAGCAAAACAAAACTACCTAGTGACAATTTCTTCCTCAACACCTCTTCGCGTTTTGTTTCTCTTAAAAGAGTCCCTATTCGCGGACTGTAAACCTCTCTTCTCCTTCAGAACTACAAGCAGAACACTAGATGGTGCTTCCTATTTAATGTCTACCCTCCATATAAGTCACTCTGCGGCCACAAGCGTAATCTTGCGTTAGGACAGCATGCAATAACCGCATGATCTACAAACTAAAATCGATCTGTCATACCCAACCCTGGAACGGGAAGAGGAATGTGCGGTTCTATCCTAAGACTTATGAATCTAAAAGAAAATCTGTAGAAAGAGGGCAATATTTCTTTGAGTCAAAAAACAACTCTCACTACTCCCCAATGAACCAGGAGCATAGTGGAGTCTGGGGCCTTATTGTACATTTTACCTGAGAGCCAAGCAACAATGAAACCATTACAAACATGGAAATATGACAACAATCTGCACAAGAGACAGGCAGGAAAGCACACACAATATAGAATATGTGTAACCTCTGTTTTTTACATACAGAGGGAGAGGATAAAGATCACCACATGTAGGTTTCACAGTATGAAAACATAGAACTACAGAGAACATGACCCACTGTTGAGTACAAGCATTTTGGGAATCGTTGCAGGGCCTAAATGCTATGTGGCTCCAGTAGCCAACTACATGTGTGAGGGTGCAGACCCACACAAAATATTTCAAGAGGCTCTACCATAAAGAAATACACAAACCATGACAAATCACAAAATTTACCGTTAAAACAAAAGTACACTTGAAAAGATAACAAGACATAACCCAGCTAAACGGCATGCCTTGGGCAAACCCACAACCACAGAACTGATAACCCACTGTCCACACCGGACCCCCTGTCCATACTCGGTAAATTGTGTAAGACTATAGCCTACCCTCTGACTGTTATTATCCTATGTAATCACACATCTACAAACCATGTGACCCACTACCTGTACCCACACTGGTTCCACCATCTGGAAAAACGGAACCAGGCAGCACACTAAACTCTACTCGCACATGGATGGGGATGGTTTTAAGTTTCAACAACCTCGTGGGCTCCATCACAGGGGAATCTACTACTTGTAGACAACCAATGATTTATTTATTTTATTTATAAAGTTTTATATAGCGCAAACTTGATCCTGAAGGATTTCAGAGCGCTTTACAATTGACTGAAACAGCTATCAGTGCCAAGCGTGCACATAAATTAGAGCCGAACTTATGACATTCGTATACAGAATAAGTAATGCAGAAATGTCAGCATAAAGGGAATGCTGGGATGGGTGTGCGTGTCCGAGCAAGCAAGTAAATGACCTGTTAGATGGCACAGAAACACCAGACTAACTCTGTGTGCTGTCCAGTAGAAAGGACTCCAAGCTTTTTACCTTGTCATCCGGGTCCTTGACTTCCACGAACATGCCCAGACCTGGGGTGGCAGGCAAGTACTGCTCCTGCTGCTTGTCATACAGCTGTGTGCGGTAATTCCCTGGGGATAGAAAAAGCAGTGATCAAATTTTAAGACCACATCCACCGCCCCCCCTCCACTTCGGATAAAGCATCACACTGTGGACACTTTTAGGGTGAAAGGTCTGCCAACCTGTTGGCAACCATATATATGATTGCATTTTTGTAAAGAGACTACATGCTATACCAAGAGGTATTCCCTATATTCCAAGTATTTGGCATGAAAAACTGTCCTTTACTTAAAAAGTTCAGATTGCCATCTCACCTTTTTCCTTTCACATGGCCCTCTCCTCCCCTTCATCTTCTGCAGGTCTTCTCTGAGCACAACCTTCTCTAAATCAGATGCATCTTTGCCTAATCATAATGTATTTCTGAAAACAGCCCACAGATTATTTCATAGATCAGAGCCTTCCTTTGAAAGTCATACATTGTAACCTAGCCATCCCTAAAGTCCTCTAGCTCCTCTTTTAATGCTACCAATCATTTTGCATGAACTCACAAATCCTCCTTTTGTCACACTAATGGTCACAATTAACCTCTTTATTTAATCTACCACAAAGAAACTGGAGTAAATGCATGGGATGGTTTGCCTGAACGCACAAGGCTCATCCCAAAACATAGCACTGACAACAACACAAATCTAACCACTAACCCTGGGTTCTGGAGCCAGGTGCTGCCCAGCATAGAGAACTCTAATGCCACATAAGTGGTGGTAAGAGCTACATAAATGCTATTACAATTTGATCCTAGACTGAAAGTGAAAAATTGCAACGCTAGTCTTGGTAGCCTGGGGGGTGGGGTTTGCTTTTGTTTACCTCTCCCCACCCCCTAGGTTCTTGATGATTAAGCCCAAGAGTAAGATAAGTAACATGAAAGGCATTAAATGAACACTACAGTCCATGACTAAAAGTGGTAATTGTAATACACTGCATTTAAGGGCGCACAAGTCCCAAGAAGAAAGGTTATGTATGTTAGAATCCATAAATCACTTTTCAGGCTTTCATAGAAGAGGTAACCAGTCTTCAGCTCAAGATAACAGCAACTGTAGTAGGAATCCATTAAGTGAAGAAAAAAAACGCCATTACTAAGTACGACACACAGCACCACAGAGTCTATGAAAAATATATCAAAAACGTTGTCCACCAACTGCACATCTGTTTGTCCTGTAAAAGGCAAACGAAGGTCCCAAATATCGTTGCCCATAGTGAGCAACATTTAAAATGCGACTCTACTAATAACAAGAAGGATGCCGGCAAAACAGCACAGTATTATTGTAATGAGCAACAAGTTTCAAAATGTCCAGCACGTCTTGCTTGGATTGGCACGCGTGCAGTAAAAGAGGTACTTTATGAAGACGCACTAGAATACAACAAGTCACGAAACAGAATGCCAGCAACTGAAAGACATACTTTTGAATGTAGCAGACAAGGTGTACAAAGTGCTATGTGGCATAGTGTGGAAGGAGGGAATTGCCTGGCATACTCCGATACACCCAAAGCTCCAGTAACCAGCATCGCTAAAACTGTTTATTCCTAATATTTTACAATCAGATGCAACATTTGATAGAAACAAACATTAGGACAGGTGCACATGGAGTCCTTTTTTGGGATATTCCTTAGATGTGCTGAATGGTAAAGAAGGCAGAATAGCGAGAAAGTATGAACTGTATAAGAGTTACTCCAATGTCAGGTGGCCGAGGCAAGACGCTGGTGGAAAGTTCATAGGAATATAGCGGAATGTGTTGGTTGTCCATAGGACAGGCTCCATCTACGATCACTGCCTCCATTCCTCAATGGTTGTCAAGCAACAGATTTTTAGGTCTCAGTCCTTTACCAGCATTCTGAAGTGGTGGTTGGTTGTTGATATTCTTATGAATGATTTCCCATTGTGCAGTACTCTGCAATTTGTTATCAGAACTAATAATAGTGATCATTGATGACGAGAGGGATGTCAGGTGAGGGTGTATATGGTGAATTCCCTAGAAGTGCAGCACGTGAGATTCTTTGATGGAAGATAAGAAAGAAATAGATGATTTCTATTGGAAGGACTTCACAAGCTATTACTTAATCAGAAGATCAGAAGTTTAACCCTGGTATTCAAGCCAATGAGCCCTTCTTTCAAACAGATCTACAATGCCATTTTACAAAACCTTCAATGGAAAGTAGGTTTATAATGTGCCATTGTCTCTGCATAGGTTTGGAGTTCAACTAAACCATACAGAGATGTTTTTCAAGAGTAAAATTATAATTGAGATTATCAATAAAAGCAAATTTCAATTTAAATCATCATACACAAGTCATTACCTTTTTCTTCAATCCTTTCTCTCTGACAGAAAGGTCCCATCACACATTTGAAGGCATGTTCAAACATCCCTCTGATACTATTCAGATAAGACTAGTGATAGAATAAGTCCAACTAAGGTTTTGACAAATATGGTATCACCTGTGCAGCAATGGTAACTTTCAAGCAGTCTCGTAGCCAAGTACTTTGATATCACAAAGCCAACAGATTCCTTTCTGGAAGACTTAGCCTGCATTCTACCAGACAGAAAACAGCCTGGGGCTCAGCTTGCCATTCTAGTCTGTGCTCGTGAACATTCTATGAAGGAGACTGAGTGTTTTACTCACTTGCCATCCTATTTCATCATTATAGGAATGTTCTCTAAATGCATGGACTATGCATACGCTCAATAGGAAACCAAGAGTGTGGACTTTTGTAGACAGCCTTATGTTAAGATCCTAATGCTATACTCCAACTTCAGAATAGACCTGTCACCCAAGTGCTAAAAAGATTTTCCTTCAGAGACAGGAAAGGCGCGCTGTGGGATTAGCAGCACACTTTTATCTGCCCACTTTCTATCACCTTTTTTCGGTAAAAAAAAAAACCTTCGATATTTTAGATGTTACTACTGTCATTTTTGGCAATTTAAAAGTTTAAATGGGTATTAGGAAACTGCATGCAAATAAGATGTTTTTATCATGCATGCCACACTGATTTAAACAATGAACATATACAAGATAAAATACCTTTTACACTTTAAAATGGCCTTACCGAGGCATATTAGCACAACACAAAAATTGCAAATGACTAATAAAACTTTCTAGCATCCAGCACATAGGAAGAAATAGTTAGTATTAAATAATTCACTACATTTGCAAATAACTGCAATTACAAGTCACTTATCCAACACCAAAGTGAACACCAATAGGTCTAGGCAATGAGAGAGCCATTGGCATTGTCAATATCTTTTAGCCATGTTGCATACAAGCACATCTTCTGTTCAGCATGGCTGCAGGTCACAGAAAAAAGCGATATGACAGTCAGTGCTGGCCGCGTCACAGCGCTAGTTTGTCTGCCATGAGGGGCGGGACAAGGAACAGCACAGGAGGCAGGGAAAGAACAGAATATGGGAGGATGTGTAGGGCGGGTGGTTTGAAGGTCGTTTTTAGGTCGAAGCCCACTGCTAAAGGCATGTTGGGGACATTCAGAAAACTTCCCTGTGAATGCGTTCCATCCGTTGCATACCATTGGCTTTGTGGTTTGTAAGTCACATTTTCTGGATTTACATTTGCTGGCTTTATTTGTTTTAGGCTGTCCAGTGAGAGTTTGTCCCTCCCAATGAGCTAAGCCTTTTCACAGCAACTCCCCTTGTATTCTTCCATTAGTGCTCCTTTCTGTAAACAAAGCAAAACCAAAGGGGATGATGGACGGAGTGTTGAACAATGCAAGCACTCACCCCCAGTCAACGGATCTGGGTTTAATCCATCATCATTCTTTAGCTCACTCCGCCACCCCAGTTCAGACATGGCCATATGCAAATCAGTCTGACCCTGTGCCTCATGGGAAAAGTCCTGCCCGAACTGCCAAGCAGGGTATGCCCAGATGTTGCATTGTTCAACACTCAGTCCATCATCCCCTTTGGTATTGCCTTTCTGCAAACAGGCCTGTAAATCTTGTTCTGATCTGGTCACCTTTTCTGTGGATACAAAGACAGAGGTCAGATATCAGTTTCTGTCTTCTGAGGGGAGGGAGCTTTATGTTTACTTTTCTTTCTGTGACTTCAAAGGAAAATGATTCATGTGACGATCTTGCTGGATACTGGGGTTAGGAAAGCTTTTTTTTCTAGCACATCTTTTAAATGAAATGTGCAAATATTTCAGAATATATTAGAATTATGAGAGCAACGATGAAGCACTTTGTTAATTCTGAAGTGTGTTGGAAGCAAATAATTTAATGTGATCAAAACAAATTAATACAATATGTGGTGCCATATCCACAGATTATCGTTTTATAAGTAAAACTTTGTGCAAATGTAATGGTCATTTTAATTGAAAGTATGTTGTCTGTAATGGCAGTGTGCTACCACAAAATGCATACTCCACTCTATGCCACTACATTGCACTCCACTCCCGGCTACTCTAATCTGCTCTGCACAACTACACTCAATGCCACTCTACAACGCTGCACTCTACTCTAACACTCAACCCTACACCAATCCACTGTACACCACTCTATTCTACTCTGCACCACTACACTCTACACCACTTTGTTGCTCTACTTTACCCTGCACCACTCCATGTCACTTTGCTTTACTCTGAAACAGTTTACTCTATGCCAACCCACCCTATGCCACTGCACTCTAAGCCACTCTACACTAAACCACTGCACTCTACAATACTGCACTATATGCCAATGCATCATTCGCCACCATACTCTGCATCACTGCACTCTGCAACACCTTACTCTATGCCACTGCACTTAGCACCACTCTACGTCACTGCACTCTGCGCCACCCATCCACACAACTGCATTCTATGCCGCTCTACTCAGCACCACTACACTCTGCACGGCGACACACTATGACGCACCATTCAAATCTATGCCACAGCATTCTACGACACTGCACTCTATGTCATTATACTTTGCAACACTACGCCAATGCACTCTTCACTACACCACTGTACTCAACGCCGCTGCATTCAAGAGGACTCTACCCTACGCCACTGCACTCCACTCTGCAACACTGCATTCTACGCCACTGAACTCTACGACACTACTCTGCACTACTTAATTCAATGCCACTGCACTCTACTCTATGTCACAGTACTCTATGGCACTATATTCTACTGTGCGCCACTCTACTCTGCACCACTGACATTGCACTCTACTATGCAACACTAATCTACGACGATGCATAGTAAGCCGCTGCACACGATACTCTGCAACACTACGCGATTCCACATTATTCCACTCTTCATCATTCCACTCTGCGACACACTGTGCCACTCTCCTCTACACCACTAACTTTTATTCATGCTGAACAGCAGCCACACTGGTGAACAACATGACTAAAAAGATTAGGAAAGCCAATAGCTCTTGCTTAGGTGAGAACTGTTGGCTTTGCCTTTACTTGTTGTTTGAAGTCACTGAACTTTACGCTCAGCATGCAAGAGGCAATATTAGCTTAATATAACTACCAGCAACCAGTGTCATAATTCCTTCTCTCCAGTTATAAAACTAAATATTCTTGCAATGGCTTATGACTAACTAATCGTGCAGCAGCTATTGTGTGGAATGTTAAACGTTTCCCCTTTAGTAATCAGGAGACTCAAACATTGGCGAATATGTTTGGTAAAACGAAATGGACCCAGAAGGAGCAAGAGAAAAAAAGCAGTTGGACAGAGGAAAAGCCGAACATGAATTAGAGGGTGGAGGCTATTGAGAAGAGACGGATGGGGATAAGAAGCAACAGGGATTGGGGCATAAGAAGCAACCAGGATGGGCAGTAGGCAAATAAGAAAAAACTGCAAATATGAGCACTCATATGGAGTGCTTGCACACCAATTAAAAAGTAACTTGAACAAGCATTTGCAATGCAATAGGTCTCGCATTAGGAAAGTTTGAGCTATTGGTCTTGTAAATGACACATTTTTTATTTATGTGTTTGTTTTGAAAATAGCGAAATTAATAGCTTTGTCATTTTCAATGCCAATACTTTTATCTTTTGTAATTGTGACACCTATAGGCATTTGTAATGCAACATGTTTTGTATTTACGTGACTTAGATGTATTGATATTACAAATAACAATGGCTTTTAATTTTTTTAAATAATTAATACTTAAATAAAAGTTATTGTAACTTATAATGGCAATATCTTAAACTTTTGTAAATAACTTTTGTGAAGAATATGTTCAGTGTATTTTATTGTGATGAAAATCCAAGAACAGAAGTGAAATATTACCAACTTTTTGTGACATTTGTAATAAAGCTTGAAACATTGAGAGAACATATTTGAACCAGTTGTTGTTGAATGGTTGCACAGATTGATACTGTGGTGGCGCTGAGTGATGGTGTGGCGTTTAGTGATGTTATGGTGCCCCTGAGTGATGCTGTGGTGCCCCTGAGTGATGCTGTGGTGCCCCTGAGTGATGCTGTGGTGCCCCTGAGTGATGCTGTGGTGGTGCCATAGATTGAGTGAGGGCGATAGATAGGGTCAGGGCGATAGATAGGGTCAGGGCGATAGATAGGGTCAGGGCGATAGATAGGGTCAGGGCGATAGATAGGGTCAGGGCGATAGATAGGGTCAGGGCGATAGATAGATGTGTGCGGTTGTGTGTGTGCGGTTGTATGTGTGCGGTTGTGTGTGTGCGGTTGTATGTGTGCGGTTGTATGTGTGTGGTTGTATGTGTGTGGTTGTATGTGTGTGGTTGGGTGTGTGGTTGGGCGTGGTTGTGTGCGTGGTTGTGTGCGTGGTTGTGTGCGTGGTTGTGTGCGTGGTTGTGTGTGTGTGCGTGGTTGTATGTGTGTGAGGGTGTGAGTGAGGGTGTGTGATGGTGAGGTGTGAGGGTGGGTGAGGATGAGGCTGTGAGGGTGTGTGATGGTGAGGTGTGAGGGTGAGTGAGGATGAGGGTGTGAGGGGGTGTGAAGGTGAGTGTGTGTGGGGGTGTGATGGTGTGAGTGAGGGTGTGAGGATGTGAGGGTGTGTGATGGTGAGGAGGTGTGATGGTGAGGAGGTGTGATGGTGATGAGGTGTGATGGTGAGGAGGTGTGATGGTGAGGAGGTGTGAGGGTGAGGAGGTGTGAGGGTGAGGAGGTGTGAGGGTGAGGAGGTGTGAGGGTGAGGAGGTGTGAGGGTGAGGAGGTGTGAGGGTGAGGAGGTGTGAGGGTGAGGAGGTGTGAGGGTGAGGAGGTGTTAGGAGGTGTGAGGGTGAGTGAGGTGTGAGGGTGAGTGAGGATGAGGGTTTGAGGGTGAGTGAGGATGAGGGGGTGAAGGTGAGTGAGGGTGGGTGAGGGTGCGAGGGTGGGTGAGGGTGCGAGGGTGGGTGAGGATGTGAAGGTGTGATGGTGAGGAGGTGTGAGGGTGAGTGTGTGTGAGGGTGTGAAGGTGAGTGAGGGTGTGAGGGTGGGTGAGGGGTGTGAGGGTGGGTGAGGATGAGGGGGTGAGGGGTGTGAGGGTGGGTGAGGGTGTGAGTGAGGGCGTGAGGATGTGAGGGTGTGTGAAGGTGAGGAGGTGTGATGTGAGTGAGGGTGGGTGAATGAGGGTGTGAGGGTGACGAGGGTGAGTGATGGTGTGTGAGGCGGAGGGTGTGAGGGTGAGGGTGAGTGAGGGTGAGTGAGGGTGTGTGAGGGGTGAAGGTGAGAGGGTGTGAGGGTGAGTGAGGGTGGGAGGGTGAGTGAGGGTGGGAGGGTGAGTGCGGGTGTGTGAGGGTGAGTGCGGGTGTGTGAGGGTGAGTGCGGGTGTAGGAGGATGAGGGGGTGAGGGGTGAAGGTGAGGGGGTGTGAAGGTGAGTGGGGGTGTGAGGGTGATGGGGTGTGAGGGTGAGTGATGGGGGGGTGAGGCTGAGGGTGTGAGGGAGAGTGAGGGGGGGTGAGGGTGAGTGAGGGTGTGTGAGGGTGTAAGGGTGAGTGAGGGGGTGAGGGTGTGAGGGTGAGGGATGGTGTATGAGGATGAGGGGGTGAGGGGGTGAGGGTGTGTGAGGGTGAGGGGGTGTGAGGGTGTGAAGGTGAGTGAGGGGTGAGGGTGAGTGCGGGTGTGAGGGTTGTGAGGGTGAGGGGTGTGTGAGGATGAGGGGGTGAGGGGGTGTGAAGGTGAGTGATGGTGTGTGAGGGTGCGAGGATGTGAGGGTATGCGATGGTGAGGAGGTGTGAGGGTGAGTGAGGATGAGGGGGTGAGGGTGTGAGGGTGGGGGGTGTCAAAGTGAGTGAGGGTGTGTGAGGGTGAATGAGGGTGTGTGAGGGTGGGTGAGGGGGTGAGGGGGTGTGATGGTGAGGAGGTGTGAGGGTGAATGAGGATGAGGGGATGAGGGGATGAGGGGGTGAGGGGGTGTTAGGGTGTGAGTGAGGGTAAGGGTGTGTTGGTGAGGGTGTGTTGGTGGGTGAGGATGTGAGGGTGTGTGATGGTAAGGAGGTGTGAGGGTGAGTGAGGATGAGGGTGTGTGAGGGTATGAAGGTGGGTGAGGGTGTGAGTGAGGGTGGGTGAGGGGCGAAGGCGAGTGAGGGGGTGAGTGAGGGTGTGTGAGGATAAGGGTGAGGGGGGTGAGGGGGTGTGACGGTCTGAAGGTGTCTGAAGGTGTGTGAGGGTGTGTGAGGGTGTGTGAGTGAGGATGAGTGAGGATGAGTGAGGGTAGGGTGAGGCGGTGTGAGGGTGAGGAGGTGTGAGGGTGAGGAGGTGTGAGGGTGAGGAGGTGTGAGGGTGAGTGAGGGTGAGTGAGGGTGTGAGGCCTGCAGTTTTGGCCTGCAGGTGGCGATAGGCGACCACGTCCCGAAAGAAGGTTCACATCACAGGAGGGGGATAAAAGTTTGCGGCATTTAAAAACCAGTGGCTTACATAATGTCATCGACTTTCACTTAAAATAGTCACTCTCAGTGAGAGACGGGTAGATTCCATGTGCGGCAAGAGGGCCTGTAAGCCGACATCACAGGGTGTGGATAGAGGGGAGGGTGTAAGTAGGGAGGGAGAGCGAGAGCAGGGAGATGAGAGAAGAGTTGAAGAGAAAGGCAGAGGGGAAAAGAAATTGTATTGAGGCGGTTGATATAAAGCAGAGAAGAGAGAAACAAAGGGGCAATATGTAGGAAAAAAGGCTTCATTTGTGTAGCTTTCGTGAGTGTCTGCCACCAGGACAATTAAATTCACTCAGTGAAGGCGCTGTTTAACAGTGGGCTATACAAAACTAATCTATCAGGTTTTTTTTGCGTAAAGTCCAAAATCATTGTGTTGTTTGAAAGTTTATTTGTTCAGGCAGTCCTGTATTTTTAGTCATCGCCACTTGTATGTTGGACCGGGGAAACCCATGCTTGAATGGGAACAAAGCTAAGTGCCTACTGTAACGCACAAAGGAATCTATTTCTTATATTCATTTTATTACAACGACATAACTGCCGCCTTCTACTCGCAGTGAAGTGCCTCTCAAAAAGTTTCATACGTTATCAAAATGTCACTCATATAGTGAGATGCGTGATGAGAGATAGCATATGCGGGTATGGGATAAGAGAATCAGTGCATAGGCTAGTAATAGTGTTTATAAAAAAAAATTTAAAAAGACATTTACCGTAAACCTCTTGTGCTCGTCTGATGGCTCTGATCGTCCAGCGGCTGTTCCAGCGAAAGCAGGCCGGGCTGGGCGGAAGTCAGGCAGCCCTCCTCGAGACAGAGGCGGGGCCTGACCAGAAGCAGGAAGTCGACCGCGACCGGAGCTTCCCAGGAGGCAGGCTGCAATGGCTGGCGCAAGGCTCCGGAGCAGAGAGAGGAGAGCCCTGCGTGCAGCCGGCGTCTGCCCGGGAAGCCAAGGAGCGGAGTGCCAGTGTCCCTGTGCCCGTTGACGCCAGAGGGAGCAGCCCGGAGCGGGACGAGTAGAAGTCCGGGTGAGTGGGGCTCCGTGCTTGCGTGTCTGTGTGTATGCAGGGGGCGGCAGTGTGTATGTGTGTGTGTGTGTGTGCGCCTGTGTGTGCGTGCGTGCATGCAGAGGGGTGGGGGCCACTCA
Source organism: Lissotriton helveticus (assembly GCF_964261635.1). Lineage (NCBI taxonomy): Eukaryota > Metazoa > Chordata > Amphibia > Caudata > Salamandridae > Lissotriton > Lissotriton helveticus. The sequence continues at coordinate 589,602,867 of NC_136068.1, forward strand.
TTTAAATTTAAAAGTAAATATGACGCCAAAATAATAAATAAATAAACCAGCAGCTTGACCCATTTATTCACTGTGATGCTTCCGATAATTAAAAATGTGCCTTTACAAAGAAGTGTTTTAAAAAGAATACCAGCGTGCATGTTCATTACAAGACGGCTAGAAATAATTACTCATGATGTTCAAAGCAAGCCTGTTCATTTCAAGCTACCCTCAGCCAGCCTCGGAAAAAACGAAAGTAATACAAAAGCGAAACTGACACTGCCACTGCAGACAATGCTGCGCGCTCCCGAGGTGAAATCCGGCACTGAAAACGCTCGTAACACTTTGGTGTCCACTCTCCTAAAAACGGATCACATTAGTTGTCGAGCTGACAGCATTCATGCTTCGCATGAATGCTAACGTCAGCTCGACCTAAAAACTGGGGATGGGGACAAGTACTTGTTCCATGCTCCAGGAGAGGGTCAAAACAAAATAAGAGGTATGACTCATGCATGCCATGACAAACGGGAGCAAAGGATATGAGAGCGATCTTGAAGCTAACAAATGGTAAGCTATGGCGGGCTTACTGAAAGTAAACCACATGTCATGAAGATACAGCACGTGTTGTCTAGCAGAAGCTACAAAATGTCCAATCATTAAAAGCGACAAACATCAGTTGAGAACGTGTGCCAAGGCCACTATAGATTTAAGGATGGCCTTTGTTAGAAAGTTGATTTGATAGCCAACTGAAGAAGGGAGGTAACGAGACAGGGAAGCAAGGGAAATCTTAACAGATCAAAAACTGTTTAAAGTCTGGCCTTGCATACACACACACTTTCTTAACCAATGCCAATGCTTACGAATCAGGGTGGGGAAGTTAAGTAGGTAATCAAGAGATGCGTGGCATTGGCCACATAAAAACATTCTGTTACAGAAAAACAGAAGCACTGGTATTTTAGTGAGGTATTCCATGTTTCCAACCGTACGTCTGGACAACTGAATTTCTTGAATGAAAATTTCACAACACATGTGGTTGATTTTTTCACTTTCAAGAAGATAAAAACTGTCACGACTTGGGTAGCAAATTATTTATCTCACTGGAATGACAATATGGAATGAACATGCTCCTGCTTCAAAATTGAATATGTTCCTGGTTTAAAGGTCATGACTGCTCATATACAATTAAGATTATCACTGAAGAAAGAGAATGAAGTGGAGACCATCTCCAACTAGTAACTCAAATAATTAATATGTATGTAACTAAGAAGCTAAAAATGAACAGAACTGCATACAAATAAGTCAAAATGTTAGAAAATGTGAAAACTGTTCTATAAAAAAAAAAAAAAAAAAAAAAAACTTTGAACTGTAAAGAAAGATCCTCCACTTAACAAACACAAGCCTAACCACCTTGGGGGTACCTGCACAATTCAGGGTCTTAAACAGAATAATAATGAGCAAACAAGTTTGTTACACCAGCATGCAGCCATTAAACGGTACTTAGGCATAATCTTATAAAAAAGGAAAACAGATTTCTGTGACCTAGAATAGATGAGGCGCAGTAGAAGCATGAAATATTCTTGCATTTGCCATAATGGAAATGTTATCTGGTTTCAATCGATTGCTATCCATGCTGCCTCGAATTTCAGTTGACAAATACATTAGCTGCGCTCAGTTAAAAAAAGATATCTGGGGAGGTCAAAAATTCTTACCAACAAAAGAGTTCAAGCAAATCTTCAGACATGAAACAGTCCTAACCAATTATTGTACACATAAAAACAGGTAGCATCTAAAGCTTATAAATTGTGTGGATTATAAACCGCATCATGATACAACACATTATGGTGTCAGTCGTTAAAAATACATCAGCCCTGCAAAAGGTATCACATTACATAATGTAGGTCCAAGTTCCAAAGCTATAGACGAGATTAAAAACAGTGTCCAAAACTGATTACTAATAAACAGTTTGATTATCTTGAGCTCTTTCATTTTCCCAAAAATAAAGCACACTCAGTCTTGCTTTTAACCGACCTGTTTTGTTCCCTCCACATACCGTTGCAAAAGTACGTGTGTGTCTTCATTCTTTGCATTACCTTCCTATTGTTGCACATGCATTACTGCCTCCCAAATGTGTGCTAGTCCCACACCTCATTGTAGATCTAGGCCTAGTGTTTTTTCAGCACAAATACACACTTTTCTAATAGGCAATTCTTCAAAATGTACTTAAGGAGTGTTCTGTTTGCGTACACAGCAGCCTTTCCCAACATGGAGTACCCACTTATTTAAAGCCTTTCATTCTAACAATGCATACATACATAATCAGCTGGTTGCATACTGTATGTTCAATAAAAATGACTATCATACATTGCATCGAAGTATCTCAGAAAATCTATACATTGAAAGATTAATTCTTCCCCATACAATTGCTTCAAGATTAGTGTTAATTATGTATGTCTCATTCTCACAGAGGAAAGCACAGAGCTCCAGGATTTTAAGTCGACAGGCTGTGCATATTATGCACCCTCCCCCCCACCCAGTCTTTATCCTTTCACGTTGTGTGTTTCTCGGTGCTCTGTTCCTTCTCCTTACAGGAGCTGTATTCGTAACGTGTGGCCTATGGTTGCTGCAATACTGAGGTGCTCTTTCTTCAGTTTCCTGATCTTCTGAAGCCACACGTCACACTTCAGGAAACCTGTATCTTCCTTTGCACGCTCATTAAGCTACTTAGGGTTGCGTCAGCCCGGCACTCACTTGCTCTTGTGCTTTTTAGCACGCCTCAGGCTCATTCTAAATCTATTTCAGCCATTGTCGAAAGCATTTATTTTTATTAATGGCACTTATTTTATAAAGCATGAACAAGGCCAAGCAGGCGCCAGTGCGGTTTACAACGACGTAGGTCAAATGTTGTTACAAAGCATACATAAACGTCAGCATTTCGTGTGTTATGCAGGTGATCGGACCATAAAGAACCGGCTTTAAATCCGTATCCCACTCCAGTTCTTTGGGCAGAGACATGTTGTTGCAGCTGTTCCGAGCAGAGTGTAAATCTTTAGGTACAGTCGCCTGACCTATCCATGTTGTTGTTGACCCTTGTAACAGTTGCCAGGACACCGTTGCTGCCTTTCTGGCGACTATCCTTGTAGCCAGTGTTGTGCCCGAGTGGAGAAGTCTCAAATACAAGCACGTCCCAGTCAAACGGCATTCCGTGCAACAGCTGCCGTTCCCGGAAGTACCCGCACCCCTATAATACATTCACACGTAGCACACAAACTATTCGTAAATTCAAACTAGATTAAACGAATTAATTTGGACGTTGACACATACACCATCTTCCTCCAATGGTACCCCCCCCCCCCATCATGCAGTGATTTTTTTTTCATTTGCCACCCCATGAATTTCTCCTTTAAACTTCGTGGCCCCTCCAGAGCAGAGCTTATGACAACAGTTTTAGATCTCACTATAACGGTATGTCCACTGGTTTTCCATGTACCCTGTAGACTGGTGGTTTCCCATAACCCTCTGACCGCAACCAACCCCCTTTTCCTTCTACTTGGTCTCAACATGTCACCCATGGTCGTTCTCTCTCCTGTTCCTGCCACATGAACCGATGCCCATAGTGAAGTTCCAAGATTTCATACACATAACACCACTATTTACCCTTTATACGCATGCTAATAACCACACCTCACATATGACTGGTCTCACTCCGTCTGTTCACCTCTTCCCCAAACCCCCCATGGGCTCATGCTACCGCCTTTGTCGGTTTTTCTGTCCAGTCTCACCTATAACCATGGTCTCGTCCGGGATCTCCTCGATGAAACATTTTCGCTCGGTCTCCCCTATGTGGAAGTACAGCCCCGAACTCAGGGAGGCGCCCGCAAGAAGCACAAGCACAAGCCGCAGAAGCACCATCTTTACCACCAGTTCTGCGCAGGCGCAGCCGGAACCTGCCACGTACTCCTAGCGGAGACGATAGGCATGCTGGGAACCCGAGTTTAGTGATTGTTTCCTATGTGTAACCGTACTACATTGGGACCACAAGTCCCAGTGATACTTCTGCTAATCAGTCACCGTATGGTGAAAGTAGTGTTCCAGATGCTTAACGGAAGTTGTAGTTTAAGGACCTAGAATGCACCATTGGATCGTAATTAAAACAAGCATTGTAAAGCCAATAGGACCTGTCTATCCTAGGGTGACCAGAATTTTCAAGCCAAAAACCGGGACATTTCACTAAAATAAAAGAAGGACTACATTTTACTTCAAGCCAGGGCATATAATGACGGCGCTCCTCAGCAGCGAATTACCGAATAGGGAGTTAGAACATACATTAAATGCAATTTTTAAACCCAGAAGCTCGCCTGGTAATTAAATTACTTTCTTGAAACAACTTCTACCTATTCCTGCTTTGTAAAACCTACAAATGCACCTATGCAGTTATCAGCCGACCATCTCTAACAAGCATTTACAATGCAATACGTCTCGCATTTGTTAAAGTTGGAGCTATTGGCATTGAAAATGAGGTTTACTTTATTTCCAGTAGATTAATAGATTAACATTTACATTTACATTTTACATTAATATGATTTGCATAATGCTATTGCTTTTGTTATGATCCTGTGGCACTGGAGAACGAGCTAATGGGAAATAGAAAAGAGCCAGCCTCTGATGAAGGGAGGTACAGGGTAACGAGGAGTGCAGAAGGGCCGGAGGACCAGGGGTGGTCGGGTGCCATTAGGAGAGATGACAGGCTGAGGTGAAAAGAAGAGTCAGGTATGAAGCAGCGACTCTGGAGAAGGAAGGGCCAGGATAACAAGCATTACAAAAAGCAATAGCTCTCGCCTTTCATTTAGTTAAAGCCATTTGCTTTGCTGTACAATACCATTAGCAAATCAAATGGCTTTAACTTAAATAAAGGCAAGACCTATTGCATTTTCAATGCTCCTCAGAACTCTTTAGATAAAACTATATGTCACACAAGAGTACTCATGTACAGCTGTACACCGAAACACTTAGCATGTATAAAGGGTATAAGTAAAGGTGTTCCTTGCCCCCCACAAAAAACAGCAGCAATTAGGAAATACGCATCCCATACAACAATAAATACACCTAATCGCCGAACAACTACAAGTGTCAGATGTGCACTATTAAAGCATACTAGGACCGCAATGTCACGCGCAGCATCGAAGTCCATTACTGATTATTCAAGTCACCTAAATACCCAAATGCCCTGTTTACACCATTCACTGAGGCCTTTAAGGAAGATGCCTTGGCTGCCTGGAGGAGCTCAAGTGGACAATAGACATGTGAAGTGAATAACAAAGCAGGGGGGGGGGGGTGCTGGGCCGGATTAGGCTGAAGGAGAAGGGCAAATTCAGCTCCTTGCTACCAAGCCCTCCACCCCGCACTCGAAATCCCTCACTCCAAATGTGGCAGCTCAGCAAGGCACATTCCATTGGGGGACAGGGTGTGGCGTAACCCCAGAGCTGCCCACTCTGCCGAGATTGTAATTGGGGAACCACGTTCGGGTCTCGGCGATGGCTCAAGGTCCTGAGATTCTGGGCAACTCTCGTTATCTCCTGTGGCTACAAAAACGAATGTGTCCTTGCGTAAAGGGTACTCACAAAGCGTTACAATACCTTTGCCGCGAGTTCAGGCTATAGAAAAATGTAAAAAATATATATGTGTATATGATGCTGGCTACGAAGTTATAACTATCCGAAGGTGCACACAGGGCATGGAAACATTCATGAGCTATACGGAGTAGCAGCCCCAGTTCCCCATCCCAGCTCGCTGTAACCCCCAACCCATGTTTTAAACCTGCTCTCCAGACTACTGGCTGTGCTCCTCGCCTGCTCCCTGTCCCATAAAGGATCGTATTTCACTTTTTGCAGCTCTAGCTCCTGGAAGGTTATTCTTCAGAGCCCGTTCCATGGCGAGGCGTTGCGGGGCTAAGTACCTACAGCCAAGTAGGAGCGTCCAGAGCAGGGGGTGGAGCCATGGAGGAAAATGGAGAACCCCTGGTAGGGTGCTCGAGGAGAGGTGGCCCTGGGAAAGAGAGGGGTGAAAACTTAAGATCTAAAAAGAGAGAGACTGGGACAAGGGTCAGACAAGTGACTTCCACACTGATGTAAAGTAGCACCTGTATTCCTACAATCTATCCCAGGCAGACAGTGAGGAAGTGGGCGAGCCCAGGAAGGTTTTGGAGGGCGGGACCAGCAGCAATGTGGAAACAAGCAGCCTGCTGAAATATTGGTGCATAGGGAGACTCTGGTCAGTGGAATGTCAGGCTGCACGCCATGTATGCATACACAGAAGCACCGCCGAGATGGTTGCGCCGCCTGCAAGGTAAAGTGTCCTTGCGTGTTGCTTATATAAAGTGCAGTAAAAATGCATCACGCTTTCACTATAAGTGAAAGCGCAATGCAAAAATAAACATGCGGCTGCCTTTGCCAAAGCCGAATGAGAACAAAAAAAAGTGCATAGCAGCTAATTAGGAGACACGGTCTCCCGCCGCCAGTAAAAGATGCAATTCCGGTGGGCGGGCCAAAAGCGGACATGGTGGTAACCAGGAGGGACTAAAAACCCTCCTGGACAATGATAACACCCGGTTTTGCATAATTGGTGACGCAAAATGACACGCACCAATGCAAAACACGGGCGGAGCAGAAAGCAAGCTTCTGGAATCGTATTAATTCCAAGAAGCCTTCGCAAGGCAAGAGCAGCGCATGCGCACTGCCAGCACCAGGCGAGACCTAAAAAGGCAGAGCCTCTGAAGTGCTTGTGGGGAGTGTCACAATGAGAGACAAAGTTGGGGATGAAATAAGTGACCGGTGAGAAATGGAGATCCACTGGTGAAAGGAGGGACAGAATGGCGAGGGGAGAGATAGCCCATGAAGTAGCGGAGAGGAGTACTATTAGAAGACAGTGAAAGGCTGAGGTGAAAGGAGTCGTCCACTAAGAAGATGAGAGACTCTGGTGAAAGGAGGGACAGTGTGACAATGTGAAAAGAGGGACAGTGTGACAAGGAGAGCAGAGAGACATCAATGAAGTAGTGGTAATATTTGTATGCAGGTTATTTTATTTGATGTGGCAGTTTTGTTTTTAGTAAATTAGAGTTACAGCTATTGAGGCTGTAAATCAAGTGATCGGTGCTCAGGAGACAGCAGGAAGGGACGTAGCTCAGGGTGGAGTAGTGGTGGGGAGATGAGAGCCTGGGACAGAAGAGCAAGTTGGGTTAACAGTGAACAGTGGGAGGGGGTGATCTAGGTACTGGAGAACAACCAGCTGTTGGCCCAGCACCTTCGGAAAATCAAATCAATTTGTTTGCCAGTGTGAAATAAAGAAATGCAAATACATAGTGAAAGTGACTCCGTTCTTACACAATGAAAGGCGTGTTTAAAGTCAAAGCGTTGCCATTTATAAATAAATAAAGATGCGAGGCGATGCCGATTGCTCGTTGCCACACCTCCCTATACATATTCCAATGTGTTTACTTACTTCAGCGTCTGAGTCGAAACAAATAAGTGGGTAAATGAGTCTTTTGGATCTGACAACAAAAGTTACAAATCCTCATCATGTGCAGCTAAAAATCACAAGTAAAATCATGGATGCAAATCTAGATACAAACAATCCCAATCAGCATTTGTCTTGCACATTTAAACTTCTGAAACAGTTAAAAAAAAATTGAATAAATTGCGACTTCTCAGGGAGACAAAATGGTAATTTTTTTCTTGTGAGGGGAGGAGCTTCGGAGGTACTCTCATCGCAGGAAGGTGCTGTGCGCCTGAAGCGAGGCAGAAACTAAGGGCCATATGTATCAACATTCCGTTTTGCGATTCCTAAATAGCGATTTTTAAGGAATCGCTATTTAGAAATCGCAAAATGGTATGTACGTAGGAAATCGCTTCTTTTTAGCGATTCCTTAAAATTCCTTAATTGCGATTAGCAAATTGCTAATCGCAATTAAGGAATAATTTCCCATTCATTTCTATGGGCCAGGAGGCCCATAGGAATGAAGGGGAAATTTGCGATTCGCAATTTGCTAATCGCAAATTGTGAATATTTTCAAGGGTGCAGGGGTGTCTCAAGAACACCCTGCTGCACCCCTGAAAATGACATGTGTGCGCATATGGCGCACATACATGCCCTAAGGGTATGTATGAGCATCACATGGCACCTTTTGATGTTTAAAAAAATGTTTTTTTAAAAGAATTCGCAACTTACCACCAACTAGAAGTTGGTGGTAATTTGCGATTCCTTAATGGCATTTTGGAATGTTTTTTTCCTTGATACATTGCATTTAAGGAATCGCAAAATTTGCAATTCCTTAAATGCAATCGCAAAATAAGGAATGGCAAATTTAGCGATTCCTTATTTTGCACCAAAAATGTTTCATACATACCATTTAGCGAAAATGGGTTAGCAAACGCCGGAATTCTGCAAATTTCGGCGTTTGCGAACCCATTTTGCTTTGATACATATATATAAGTCTGAAAAACATCTATGGCATTGAGGGGAGGAGTGGGTGGAGCTTTGTAGGTACACTGATTGTGGGTCAGACACTGCGCATCTGAAGCAGAGTTGATGGGTGTTGGGCACTCTCGGCGCACTGAAAGCGCTTTCAGTCAGAAACACAGTGTGAAACATCTATTGCATTGAGGGGAGGAGCGTGTGGCTCTTTGGAGCTACACTAATCGCGGGGCAGGCGTGTGCGTCTGAAGCCGAGATGATGGTGAACCATGCACTGCGGATAGGGCTCCGCCGGCCTCACACTGCTCGAACCGGCTCCTGTCCTGACCTTCCAGGGCCTCTGCGTGGCTTCCAGTGGGTCACCGAAGACTCCAACACAGACTACACCAACCGGAAGGCCCCTGGAGCTGGGAGCAGCTGCTCACAGCGCTGCGTGACTATGCAGAGTGATCTGGCCTGGTGGGAAAGGGACTGCGAGAGCCGAAGCCAAGGTTTCCTGTGCGAGTTCACCTATCCGGGCACTTGCAGCCCCTTAATCCTTGGCTCTGGCCTCGCGGTGACCTAGGTGACCCCCTTCAGAGCTAATGGTAGCGATTTCATGGCGCTGCCCCCTGACACGGTGGCCTCAATATCTCCTGACGGATTGGAGCTTCACTGCCGAGGCCAGGACAGCACGAGATGGGTTTCCCAGAGCCCAGGCCCCTGGCACTGCGAGGTGGAGAACAGAGGCTGCAGCCACAGCGGCCGAGAGGAGTCTGGCATTGCCACCTGCCCCCAGGGCTTGGAGCTGGCTAAAGATTGACAGCAAAGCGTCCCGCCCCCCCCAACCCCTGCTCCAGCCACAGGTGCGCCCAGCTCTGCTTCCTCAATACCACCAACAATGTGCCACAGTGTATGTGCCAGGAAGGGTACGAACTGGGCAAAGATGGCACCAGTTGCCACGACGTCGACGGCTTCCAGTTGAACAAGAACAAATACAATCAGCAGTGCGAGAACACAGTGGGGGGGGGGGGGGCTTCCACTGCCTCTGTCACCCGGGCTACAAAATGTTCGTTGATGAGTGCTACGGCCAGGTGTGTGAACAGAACTGCATCAACCTGCCTGGCACCTACAGGTGTGATTGTGACCCGGGGTACAGCGTAGACTCTCGCGATCCCAGCAAGTGCCAGATATTCTGCAATAGCAGCGAGTGCCCGGCGGAGTGTGACACACACCATGGAGTCCTGTCGCTGCCCCCCGGGGTACATCATTCAGAAAGGCGATGCCAGCGCGGTGCAAGCGTTCAGTGTGGAGGGCACACCTAGAACGGTCTGTGTGGCTATTGACGAGTGCCTCTCTGAGTACTGTGACCAGGCCTATGACAACACCCCCGGCTCCTTCCGGTGGTCCTGCGGGCCCGGGTACACTTTGCAAGCCGACCTACTGTCCTGTAAACTCTATGGCGACGAGGAAGGGAGCTCCGAAGACGTCACCACCCCCACAGCAGTACCCAGGACCACACCACCTCCACGTGGGGCCCCTTCACCTGGGCATCATGATTGGCATCGCGGTGGGCATCTTGTCCGTCCTCATTACCATCGTCTTCCACGGGATCAGGAAGCACAGCGTGCACGCAGTGACGGACTGCAAATGTAAACACGCCGAGAAAGGCGTGGTGCTGAGACAGGTGACCCTTGGCACCCCCTCGCACCAGAAACTTTAGGAGGCATTGGAGAAACCATACACGGAAAGACTAGAACCTATTGCACACGCACGGACCCTCGCTCCAAGGGTGAGCCACGCAGATAGTCTCATGCCGAAGGTGAGCCATGAGGACAGACTCCCTAGGAGTTGGGGCCACAAAGAAAGGCTCGCGGCATCCCCTTGAGAGCGGCAAGCACTTAGCCTTCACCGGAACGGGACTTTTAACAAGCATAGATCTCCTGTCTTTATGGGGCCATGTGTTTCTAATTAGAAACACACGGCCCCATAAAGATAAAGTGCTTTGCCACAGCAGCAAAGCAGGCGATCCAGTCCGGATCGGTGACGGAAGGGCGTCAACAAAAAACCCTCATTTCCAATGGCAGGCCACCGTTTCGCATAAACGGTGATGCAAGCCAATGGAAATGAGGGGCGGAGCTTCGAGTCACTTTCTGAAAACCCCTCATCCAAAAAATCGCGCACCGAGCGAGGCGCGAGACCTAATCAGTGGGTCTCTGGGTGTGTGCTTGAATGGACCAAGGTTCAGGATAGACTGTTTCCACGAAGAGCAAGGTCCTGATTTGCATTAGATGGGCTTCTGGGCAGTAGTGGCTGACACAGAAAGAGTGGTGAGCAGGTGGAGGGGGCACACAGGGAGTTTTAGAATACAAAAATGTAAAAGACTTGCCTGGTGCTGCCCGCCACCTCGTGCTCTTCTGCTTCCAGCTCCTGGTCGCAGCAGTCCCTGGGACAGCATCACGAACTCCCCATCCAATCCGCTTGCTGCTCTCAAGCATGAGAGCAGCGTGGGGGATTGGCTTGAGTGAGCTGGATCAATAATCGCTCAGGCACAGGGAGTCTGCGCTGTTTCTCCAACTCGGCTGTGTAATACAGCTGGGTTGGAGAAACCTTAGTGCGCATATCAGTTTTGTCAGCCTAAGACGTCCGACCCAGCTGACATGCTCACTTAAAAGAGCACCTACCACTCCTCCTCCCCCATCCCATGGCTCGGCCCACCCCTCCCTGCACATGCTGGCTCAACCAGCAGCTCAAAAAGATAAAATATTGTTTTATTTTTCAGCTACTGGCTCTGAGTCAGTGGGGTGACTCTTATCCGCCATTAAGGGGCCACTGCGGCTTCTGCGGCCAATTTAGAGACTGGCGGACAGATATTTCATTGCAACAGCAATAGACTACCCTGGTTGCCAAACTCAAGGTCCATTCAAACTACTTTTAGTCAGGCGGAACACAAATTTTCAGCTAAATGAGTAAACTCTACTCTATCCCTGTAAAACGCAGACAGCCCAACAGAGTAAGTGACGTCAGAAGTATACAATCGGAAGGTCCACCCTGTTTAGAGCCAGATGACTAACTATCCGTCATCGCCAATATTCAGACAGTGAGAAACAGTAAAAAAAAAATATATATATATAATAAAATATTAAAAATAATAAAATGATAAAACTAATAAAACCATAAAACCATAAAATAATAAAACAATAACAGTGAAACAATAAAATAATAATAAAATAATAACAATATAATAATAGTAACAACATAATAGTAAAAATAATAAAAGTAAAAATAATAGTTATAATAAAATGATAAAATATGATAAAATATGATAAAATGATAAAATTAAAATAAAATAGTAACAAATAATAGTAACAATAGTAAAAATAATATTAAAAATAATAATAAAAATATTCTGAATAATAAAACACTAAAACACTAAAACAATATAACACTAAAACAATAACACTAAAACAATATAACACTAAAACAATAACACTAAAACAATATAACACTAAAACAATAGCACTAAAACAATAACACTAAAACAATATAACACTAAAACAATAGCACTAAAACAATAACACTAAAACAATAACACTAAAACAATAACACTAAAACACTATATAACACTATAACAATAAACCAATAACAATAGTAGTAATAATAGTGAAATAATAATAAATAATAATAATAATAAAAATATTCAGACAGTGAGAAACAGTAAAAAAATATATAAGCATAATAAAACACTAAAACACTAAAACAATAACACTAAAACAATATAATACTAAAACAATAACACTATAACAATAAACCAATAACAATAAACCAATAATAAAACAATAACAATAAAACAATAACAATAACACAATAACAATAACACAACAAAATAGCAATGTAATAGTACTAATAATAGTAATAGTAATAATAGTAAAAATAATAAGTTATAAAAAATGATAAAATAAGAAAATGATAAAATTATATCATGAAAAAATGATCAAATAAAAATAGTAAAAATAATAGTAGAAATAATAAAAAATAAAAATAATAAAGTGATAAAGTTATAAAGTAATAAAAATAGCAATGTAATAGTACTAATAATAATAGTAATAGTAATAACAGTAAAAATAATAGTAAAAATAATAAGTTATAATAAAATGATAAAATAAGAAAATGATAAAATGATAAAATAAAAATAGTAATAATAGTAGAAATAATAATAATAAAAATAATAAAGGGATAAAGTGATAAAGTAATAAAACTAATAATAATAAAAATGATAATACAAATAATAGTAAAAATAGTAAACATAATAATAATAATAATACAAATAAAAAAAAGAATAAAAAGAATACAAATAAAATACAATAATTGAAAAAAGCAATCATGTAATAAAGGGAGAAAGTAACAAAGTAACTAAGAAATAAAGTGATAAAGTGATTAACATAATAAAGTAATAAAGTGATAAAGTAATACAGTAATACAGTAATAACGTACTAAAGTAATAAAGTAATAAAATAATCAAGTGATAAAATAAAAAATAAAAAATAAAAATAGAAAAATAAAATAATAATAATAATAACAATAATAAAAATCATAATAATAATAATATCCCTCATCATGGGAGAAAAGGGGGCATGGCTTGGAAGCCGATGCGGGCAGCCGTGTGAGCGCTGAGCTCCGCCATAGGAACCCGCAATTATCCTGTTTAAACACCGTCTCAGACCCCCTGCCTGCGCAACAAGCCGTGGGAAAGGAGGGACCCTGCCCTGAAGCAGATTTGGAGCCGGCAAGTACGAGAATCGGGGAGATACATGCGATTCATCGGCCCGAGGCAACCGAGGTCAGAATCAACAAAATGGCGGCTGCCTCGAACAACAAAGACCGGAGACCGCCGAGGACGGCGTTGGCGCAGATTAGCTGAGGAGGCGTTTGCCTAGCCTGCCCGGGAGTTCGGAGACGGCGAAAGACCCCCTGGCGGGCTGACCCCAGGGCTGACAAGCAAAGTAGTGGGGAAGGGCCCGATCGGGGCTGGAAAAACCGTCCGAGCCCGGGACTGACGGCGGGGCAGGGCGGCTGCCCCGAACAACAAAAGCCGGAGATCGCCAAGGACGGCGTTGGTGCCGATTAGCTGGGGAGGTGACCGCCTGGCTTGGCCGGGAGTTTGGGGGAGGTGTGCGACCCCCTGGTGAGCTCACCCCGGGGCTAACGGGCAAAAGAGTGTGGAAGGGCCCGACCGGGGCTGAACAGTCCGTCCGAGCACAAGATTGCGGTGCGGAGGGGCAGCTGCTGTGCCGGAGGGAACAAAGGACCTGGTGCCGACTGGAGCCATCGAGAAGCGGAGACACCTAGCCCTGCACTGGTGAGTGGGGTGTGGCGTGCGCTGGGGCTGCAGGCTGCGGAAGCGGATACGGGGCCCCAGGGGCGCTGCGGCCTGCGAGCTGGGGCAGGGCAGAGGGTACTTGCAGCCGGTGAAGAGTTGGCTCCTGTCGGGAGAGATAATTGGTCCAAGGGCAGGAGTACCTATAAAGGTGGTATACTAGTAAGCGGAACAAGGCTGAAGGGGCCTCCTCTTGGACTGTAGCGGACCCGAATGCTGAGGACTGGGCTGGACCCATAACATAAACTGCGCATCTGACATGGGAGCCAACGTCACCAGCAGGAACGGATAGGCAATGCCCTAAACCAGGTTATCTATGGGGACGGGACTGGAACTGAGCACTAGCCCATTTGGGAACATGCAACAGAATAAGCCCGGGAATACTTGAAGACGGCACTGGATGTAACCGAGGTATTTAACGACAGTGGGCGGATAGAGCAGGGAGGGACACCGGAGCATCAGATCGTGGGGCCGGGGTGCACCTGGGTGCACTGCGGATTGCCTGAGCTCCTGTCCTCGGCTGGTTAGACGATAGAAGAGTGTTGAGGTAATGTGACCGAATCCCCGGCACAGGGAGGGGCGACCCGAGCCTGAGTGGTGGCGATCAACTGGGACTACTAGCACACAGGAGAGGACACTGGAGATCTTCGTAATGGGGAAACCTAAGGGGAAGAAGGACGGAGCACTACTTTCAGACACGGAACCCCTAAGTCAAGGCGAACAGGGTGCGCCAGAGGCACTGCGGGACCCTGGGCTGCAGCAGCAACTCGACAAGATATTGGCGGCAATTGCGGATTCCCGGGCGGCCTTTCAGCAAGATATCGCGCAAATTGCAATGGGCCTTGGCCTACTCAGAGCGGACCACGCTAAACTGGTGGAACGAGTGAAACAAGTGGAGGGAGTACTCAAGGATGTAGAACCAGCGCAAACAGCACTAAAAGCAACGATGACCCAAGCTCTGGACCGGATAACAGCTCTCGAAAGGCGTGCTGAGGATGCTGAAGGGAGAAACCGGCAGAACAACATCAGAGTAGTGGGACTACCTGAAAAAGCAGAAGGGCCAGACATGGTGATGGAGCAAGGATTCGCACGTAAAGCGACTTGCTTGTATTCAAGAACCTCGAGTAACTTTAATAAATTAAATCAATCTGTTTGTCTCACTAATTTCCCACTTATTCAGACATTTGGGGTGTCCCAGAGAAGCTTGCATATGTGTTTATTAACCATAATACGCTTGCCACAAAAATAGCCGCTGCTTAGCGGGAATTTCGTCTGCGCATGCGTTGGTCACACTCACGTGACGTGACGTACTCGCAGTTCTGGTGGGAATCTTTGCGCTTGCGCACTAGCTTCAAAATGGCCGCTTTGTGTTCTCACATGCCGAAGTTTGCCCTGCTGCTTTTTGCACTGCTGTTCGTCTTGCACTAACATTAATGCTATAGTTAAAATAAAGTAAGGGGAGTCATATAGGGATTCCTGGTATACAGTGTATGCATTTATTTCTATGTTCTAAATTGTTTTCCTTTACTTTTCATGTGGCGAGTCTTTTGGGCCGGGGAAGTACATGAAACTCCATCTTAGAAGTCCCTACTGCGCATGTCACCCTGGCAGAGGGAAGAAAACCTTGTACCAGTGGAACTCAGCCAGCTGGCAGCCACAGTCAAGATGCTCATGAGAACCGACCTGTGACCCAGCAGAACGAAGCTGAACTGTACTACATTTGTAACAATTGTATACTAAATTGTACTTGCCATTGTTAGGAGAAGAACACATGTCCTGGGAACCCCAAATTCAATAGGCGGTCCCAAAAGATGCAAATTGGGGCTTGTGGAAGCCTAATCCTGGTTGGTGTGTTGACCTGTCCTACTTGAGGACCAATCGAAATTGGGGATTCTTACACTTGCAACATTTGGGGGGTGGTACACTGACCCGAAAACAGTATAACTAGCCTAGGTTTAGCTAGAGAAATTGTCTGACTTGTCCGAATAGCTGACCTGTCACTGACCCAACGCACTCAATAGCTGATCTTGTAACAGAGGTGCTGCGGAGCACTCTGTCCGACTGTCTCACAGACCCATTGGGGGTTTTGAGAACCTTAAGTGCTGGCGGAGCACTTTGCTGGGGAATTCGATAACCCAATCGGGATTTTGACTGATAGCTGCAGAGAGGGTGTAGCGCAGGCGTTGCTGCCGAACTGCGGGTGCTGGTCTTTCCTTGATGGTCCTGTTCTGATCCTAATCTGGTTTTCCTGTCCTGTCCTGGGGTGTCCATTCTGCACCTGCTGGCCTACTGGCGACTGTCCTTCCTTGGGGTTTCTCCTGTCCTTAACTGACCCGTGGCCAGGGTTGGTCTTCACACTGTTCTAGGTAAATATAGTGCTGGGAAATCTATTCTGCATCCTTCATTCTTTTCCTTGCTTTAATAAAGACGTACTCTTGCATATTGATTTTCCATGCTTTCCTTCTTGCACTGACAAATGAAAAAGTCATATATTATAGTTATTATACTAGCATGTTCCATTTTTTACCCATCCTTTAAGTACATTCCTGCATACAGATCATGAAAAATAGATGTTCCTTTTTCTTTACCTTCCTTTAGCTAAATGAAATGATTGCTCTGGAATATTAGTGTGTTCCATTTTTTACCTTCCCTATAGATACATGTTACCCTTGAGTTTCCATAGACTGACTAAAATTCTCGTGCTTTGCTTATTTTAGAGGGGTATACAAGCTGTGACATTCTAGCATGTTCCTTATTTTTCCCTGTCCTTTAGTTACTACACGTCAAGTCTAAATTCCTGAAAATGATTACTAGCATGTTCTCTGTTCTTACCTTCCTATAGAATCCTAAATGGTTGGTCGGATTTATTTCCTATATGGATATGTGCTCTTTATAATCTTAGTTATTGACAGTTTACTTGCTGTGAACCTTATGCTTTCGGATCTTGATGAAAACTAGATAAAGGTTTAAAAAACTTCCTGAGTTTGTGGTTATTATATGAGTGCAAACATAGAAAAGGTATTTTGGTGCCTGCCTTTCTTTTACAGCTAGCTCCCTGATCCATTGTGGTCATAGGTACCCGTAACGGTGGATTGGTAAGTCGGGTACACTGGAAAATACAATAGGAAGGAAACAGGGTTACTGGTAGTAGAGTGTAAGGTTACCCGATTAATAATTATGGTAAATTGAAATTGTATGGGCCCAATACGTATATGGTAAAATTATAGTCGGGTGACCTGCGCGCTCTATAAGTAATTTTCTGGTAGCAGAGCTACGGTTAGGGACTAGTTAAAGTTAGGTAGGACTAGTTAAGATAGGTAGATAGGTTATTTGCTGCTAAACTGTGAAAATGTTGCTGCTAACTGATCGATCGAATGTACAATTGTTGTTTTATTGCTTTGAGAAATTATGAAATGTTTTAAATTGTTTTTCTTGCTGATATATTGATATATGTTTTAACAAAACTCGTTAGTAATTGTTATATGTTTGTCTGGAATCCCCGGGGGCAGAATAGGGGGTGGTGAGGAGAATCCAAGTCGCAAGTGAGGTCACTTACTAGAGGAAAATTGGTGCAGGTTAGGCAGAACTGGAAGCACTAATTAGGGTTTTCTGTATAAACGTATGAATAAATAGTAGCAAAGAGTTCGCTGGCAAAACTTCTATTGTGATATAACCTAGTAAGGGTCACACAGAAGGAGTTTGTCTAAGCTTGATTGGTAGCAAAGGAGTTCACTAGTGAAACTTTTGGCTTAGTATATATCCCAAAGTGGATGAGTCGAAGGAGTAACAGGTTCACTAATGCTTGTGTGAAGAGTAGGCAGAAGGGATCTACTCGCAGTAATTGAAAAGTAAATAGAAGAAGTTTACTTGCAGTGAAACAAATCTTTTCTTTCTAGACACTCGAGTACAGTGGCGAATGTGTTTCCGTTGTAAATTTAACTGAGCTCTTGCACTTTAAAAGGTAGAATTCAAAGTGTTTCTTACCTTGTGAAGGAGGGAGTCCGTTGCGGAGCTGCGCTGACGTCACTCAGTGCCGCGCTGGTATTGGTCAAGACAGCGGGTGTGTAGCTGAGGCGGAATTGTAAAGGAGGGGTGAGCACAGGAGCGTGAGAACTCGTATGCGAGAAACGCCGCGCACCCATTGGTTGAATTATTTTGAAATTGGGCATTTGATTGGTTGCAGAAAAATAAAAGACGCATTTGGATTGGGAGTGATTTTGTAAATAAGGTCGCTTGTGGAAAGTTATATGTGGCATACATATAATCCAGAAACTAGACCCGATCCAAGATATCTAGGGTTTGGAAAAGATCAGTGGAAAGGTCGTAACTACAGCATTATGTACGGAGAATAGAGGAAAATGACCTTAGTAAGCAAAGTGAAGAATTATTTCAAAAGAGACAAGCCTATCAAAACTAGAGAAGGAGTTGTCATTCCACCACCTAATACTCCCGCATCATTCATGATGTTCGACAGAGGCTACCATTCTTGTGTATGGTTGGAAAATTGGGTGGAGTATACAAAGAATGACGGAATTTTGGCATTTCCATTAGATGGTACATTTAATAGTAGGATTCTGTTCAATTTGAGGACCCGAATGAATGATTTACATCCCAGACCCAGACTAACGCAATACGAGGCCTTAGAAGAATGGGAGGTAGAGGCTTTTGAACGAGACAGGCCCAGAATGGACAAGGGATTGAGAAAATGGTATCCTAAAGTAAATAAAGAAACCAGAGAAAGCAAAATGAAAAAATGGAACAGAATATGATAGTAGAAGGACTGTACCCTGTAATTGCCCTAGAAGCACCAATGGGAGAGAAAAGGACGGAGAAAACAAAACATTTGATGACCAGTGGGGATTCAGATGATGATTATTTGGAGGAATTGTTAATGAATAATCCACCTCCTTATAATGAAGGACCCAGATCCTCAAGTGTAGGAGATGCTTGCCTAAGACCACCTTACCAGGAGGGATCAAGATCCTTAGATGCAAGAGATACCTGCCTAAGGCCTCCTTATCAGGAGGAGCCAAGACCTTTAAGTACAGGGAATCCATTCCTAAAACCTAATTATGGTGAGGGACCAAGTATGACGCATCCAACTGCCCCGAATTATATTCCTACCCTAACTCCGCAAATAATGCACAAAACAAACATGGAGAGGGTATTGCAAGAAAGAGAAAGAGAGGCTATAGCTAAACAGAGAACAGAATTAATTCAGAAAATCTCCCAACTAAATACAAGTCCTGAAGCCTTGACAATCCCATTGACTATTGGACCAGTTGTTCCTTTGTACGGGGATAAGCAGAATAGTCAGAAGACTCCTATGATTACCCCATCTGTAGTACAGCCGAGAAAAGAGCCCTTAATTGTAGATGACCAGGCAAGTGAATGTGAATCTGTGATTTCCTTGATGGATTTACCGATAAGGGAACCAGAAAGGGGTTCACGGAGGAAGAACACTCCTTTCAATTCAGGAGAAGTGCAGATTGAGTCAGCTTCTGGTACTAGAAGTGCCACCGTAGTGACTCCTGAAGAAATTGAGAGAAGGAGTTGAGAATTAGAGAAACAAAATCATCAGTCGAAACCATTAGATATTTACAAACTAAGAATAGAATTGGAAGAACTGATGGCTGGAAATGTGGGGTTAGATAGATTGAATACCTTTACTGAGGAAGAATTGCTGTTTATTTGCAAAAGTATCACCCGTAATACCAGAGTGTTCCATGAGAAATTAATGGACACCGCGGCTAGTATGGGAATAGATATTGGTAAATCTAAAGTGTTGCAAAAACCTTACAGAGCAGAGTTCTCAGACAAAGATTTGGAAAACATGAATGTGTCAGGAAAAAAGGTACAGATCAGAGAATTGTTGAACCTGTTGCAAAAATGGGGAGAATTAGAAAAATGGAAAGCCAGGTGGGCAAAGAAAAAGGAGGAGATTAGATCAAAACAAATGGCCTCCGAATATGTCTTAAAGGAAGCAGACAAGGCAGAGAAATTATATCCTATGCGAGAAGTGCCAGGTGGAAAGTATGTACATGTTCCATGGTCCCGACAGGATATTGTGTCCTTTACCAATGACTTCCCAAAATTACGAGAAAAACCTGTAGATTGGTATCGACAGGTCGAGAGATTTGTGAAAGTGCAGAAATGACTCCTGAAAGATTTAGATGGGTTCTTTGACATTGTAGTTCCCGTAGATTTGTGGACGGAATGTAAAATTGCTATTGATTGGCCTAGTGAGGAATACCCGAGAGACCCAAACACAGGGGCACCTTCAGCAGATGTAATGAAAAAATATAATCAGGTAATGTTGTATCTGAAAGGAAAGGTGCCTGCAAAAGAAACTGATTGGACCCGAATAGACAGAACTACCCAGAATAGAGATGAAACTGTGCATTCTTATTATGAACGACTGTTCAAAACGTACAGTGGCCTGAATAATATAGAAATGAAGGACATGACCCATTTCATTTATAGATTTGTGCTAGGGTTAAGACCTGAGATTTCACAATGGATCAAAGACAATAAAATCTGTTGGCAGTCTAAACCAATTGATGAGGTCCTGAAGTACGCCAAATATTGTGAGGATGAGATGTCAGATAAACGAAAGGCATTAAAGGAAAAGGTCATGTGGGCACAAGTAAAGTTAGCGGAACAACAAGAACAACAGCTAAACAAATTGACTAGTAATCAGAACCAAGGCCCCGGGGGTGGGGGAAAGCCCAAAGTAAAGATGAGCAGAGAAGAGGCCAAAAAGAAGTTCCCCTGTCACGGGTGCGGACAGATAGGTCACTGGAGAGACGAGTGTCCACATATACAGAATGGTAATGTTCAAATAACTGATTTAAATCCACAGACGCAGAATGAGAAACCACGAAAGACCCAGCAACAGGTAAAACAGAATCAGTTGCCTCGTGCACCTAGACAAAATTATAGGAGCAAAGCACAACAGGGCGAAGACACCGAAGTGTGGGAAGGAAGGGAGGATAGAAATGCAGCAACTTCACAATTTCTGTTAAATGACACGTTTCTCTGTGATGACACCTACTGATGGTGCCTGAGGGGGGAGGACGAGGAGTGCGTGCTTGGCGCCTCCTTGCCGGTGGACCAGACAGGGCCATACATTGAAGGAAAGGTTGAAGGAAATGACGTCACCTTTCTGTTGGACACTGGTGGTACCCGTTCTACTGTGAGAACAGCAGACGTTCCAAACCTACCCCTCTCGGGAGAAGCGATCCAAGTACTGGGCGTTTCTAATCAGCTAATTAGTACCCCAGTTAATGAACCTATGGAAATTAAAATTGGGAAATTTAAAGAAATGCATAGATTTGTGGTATGTGATTCCAGTCCTGTAAACCTGCTAGGACGAGATTTGTTGTGTAAAATGAACTGTACTTTCTTTTGCACACCAAATGGCGTCGAAATTCAGACCCCAGACGAAGATGGAATTTACAAATTAATGTTAGCTAGACCAGACTCTGAAATTCAAAGACTGACAATGCATGACTTACCTGAAGAGCTTCAAGAAACAGTGAAACCAGAAGTATGGGATTTTACTGGAAAAGATGTAGGATTAATGGAAAATGGTGACCCAATTAAAATAGCCATAAAGGAAAATGCAGTATACCCAAATATTAAACAGTACAGAATGAGTGCAGAAGTAAAAGCAGGAGTTGCCATTGAAATAAAAAGATTATTAGAAGCAAAAATCATACAGGAAGTGATGAGCAGCCCATGTAATTCACCCATAATTGGAATCAAGAAACCTAGTGGTAAGTACAGGGTAGTACAGGACCTGCGCAAGGTTAACAAAATTGTGGTTCCTTGTTGTCCTGTCGTGCCAAACCCTGCAGTGATTTTATACCAAATTCCATGGAATGCTGGATGGTTTACCGTCATTGACTTATGTCATGCATTCTTTTCAATTCCATTGCATCCAGACAGAAAATTTATTTTCTCATTTGAGTTCGACAGTCACGTGTACGTCTGGAATCGCGTCCCTCTGGGGTATACAGAAAGCCCATCAATCTTTAATCAGATTCTGAAAAAGTGCCTTGAGACCCTAATTTTGCCCGGAAAGTCAGTTTTGGTGTAATACATAGATGACCTCTTGGTGGCGTCTAAAAGTCGAAGAGACTGTGTGACTGACACAATTGCCTTGCTGAACCATTTAGGTGAAGGAGGACATAAAGTATCACCCGAAAAGCTGCAATTCTGTACCACACCAGTAAAATATCTGGGGCACCAGATAGAGAGAGGTATCAGGAAAGTCACCTCAGAAAGAATCAGGATAATTCGAAACATGGAGTTACCAAATACCCAGAAGGAAATCAGAATGTTTCTTGGAGTTGTAGGTTACTGTAGGCAGTGGATTGTGGGATTTGCAGTCTTAGCAAAACCATTAATAAAAATGACAAAGAAAGGAGAAAGGGACCCAGTAGAGTGGGATGATGAAAGCATGACAGCGTTTATCAAATTACGAGACTGTCTCTGTACTGCTCCTGCCCTGGGAATGCCCGATTACTCAAAAGATTTTGCACTGTTCTGTGACACACAAGATAATTGTGCACTTTCAGTCCTGACCCAAATTCATGGTTTGACTCGACGTCCAGTGGCATACTTTTCTTCCACATTGGACCCAGTAGCAGCTGGATTACCAGGATGTTTGAAAGCTGTAGCTGCAACATGCATGAGTCTTGAACAACATGAGTCCATTGTTATAGGACACCCAGTAACTGTGTATGTTCCACATTCTGTTATAATTTTACTGACAAGAACAAAAACCCAGTATCTCACACCTAGTCGGCTGACTAAATATGAGAGGATCCTTGTGGGTGCAGGGAATGTAACCATCGAACGATGTAACATTTTGAATCCAGCTACCTTACTACCCAGCTCATTTGTAGAGGAGGTGAGGGAGGAATTTGCACATGATTGCATTGACTTGACTGAGTTCAGCACCAAGCCACGCCCAGACATCAAAGATAACCCTCTGTACAGTGAAGATTATGAGCTGTTTGTAGACGGCTCATGCATGAGACATGAGGACGGTGGCCTGAGCGCTGCCTACTCAGTGTGCACTCTAGAGCGTCCAGTGGAAGCATCCTATTTATATGGAGTCAAGTCTGCACAAATAGCCGAATTAATTGCATTGACAAAAGCTTGTAAATTTGGGAGAAATTTGAGAATAACCATATATACTGATAGCCAGTATGGTTATGGGGTTGTGCATGACTTTGGCCAGTTGTGGCTACAGAGGGAGTTCCTGACTTCTTCAGGCACCCCTATCCGAAATGGAAAATATGTGCAGGATTTACTGGAATCAATCCAGTTACCAAAAGAATTGGCTATGGTCAAGTGTGCTGCTCACAAATCTGGCGATGACAATGTGACGGCAGGTAATCGATATGCTGACCAGTTAGCCCAACATTGTGCAAAATACCGAATTTCAATCAATATAAAGGTGGGGGGAAATGGAAACAGCTGCCAACTTTTGATGCTAGAGGGAGTGAATACATGGGAGGAAGTGAGAGACTTACAGGAAGCAGCAGAACCACAGGAGAAACAAAGATGGAGAAACTTTGGTTGTCGTAGGAGAAATGCAGATGGTGTCATTGTTTACCTTGATGATGTGCCTGTGTTACCAGACTGTATGCTTGCTCCTATGGCTAGGCTGATACATGGGAATACACATGTAGGCAGAGATGCGATGATTCGCATGTTCCGCCAAACATGGTTCAATTCGAAATTCAGAAGTGTAGCAGAGGCACTCTGCCAGAGGTGTTTGACCTGCCAACAATTTAACCCTGGAAAGAAAACCATAGTGCTACCAGGGAAAATTGGAAAGGCAGAAGGCCCTTTTATTAGATTACAACTTGACTTCATTCAGTTGCCCCCTTGTCGAGGAATGAAATACCTACTTGTCATTGTCTGCTTGTTTTCAAAATGGGTGGAAGCTTTCCCTGCCCGTAGAAATGACAGCATCACAGTAGCTAAATTATTACTTAGGGAACTCATACCTCATTACGGTTTCCCAGTCTTAATTGAATCTGACAGTGGAAGTCATTTCTAGAATGAAATAATAAGTCAAATCTGTGAAGCATTCAAAATCACTCAAAAACTGCACTGTGCATATCGCCCAGAGGCTTCTGGAGTGGTAGAACAGATAAATGGCACAATCAAATCGAGATTGGAAAAGATGTGTGAATACACTCAACTGGAATGGCCAGATGCTCTGCCTCTTGTGTTAATAGGACTCAGAAGTATTCCAGACCGGAACACGGGCTTGAGTCCCCATGAAATCCTGATGGGAAGAGCAATGCGGCAAGCATGGGTGCCAGGATACAAAATAATAAGCATATCTGATGATTTGGTACTGGAATACTGTAAAGAGCTGGCTGACCAAGTGCATTCTATCTCTCGCCAGGTTGGGGGAGAAGACGTCGCCAGGCCAACGACTCCAGCACATGGCCTGAATCCAGGTGACTGGGTCGTAATAAAGAAGCACACTCGGAAAAGTTGCCTTGAACCCAGGTGGGGAAAGCCACGACAGGTGATCCTGGTAACCACCACAGCTGTAAAGTGTGCAGGAGTACCTCGCTGGATCCATGCCAGCCATACGAAGAAAGTAACTGAACCTGCCGAAACTGAGGCTGAAGGTTGCGCAACTGAAGAATCCCAAGACATCGGTCCTGAAATAGCTGAAGAACAACCCAGCTCCAGTCAAGAAGATTGGGTTCCAATAATCGATCTGACAATCGACCCTATACGAACTAGAAGTCAGGCCCAGTTAGATAGACAGTGGGATAGTGAGGACAAGACAGGTGAAGAAGAAGCTACTCAGATCATTGAAATCCACGTTAAATCTGATTCTGAGGAGGACCAGATATGGAGAGAGCAGGTAATTGACACTCCACCCAGAACACCTGCACCAGAAGAGGGGCAGATAGAAACTAGGGCGGAAGTTCAAGCGGAAGAAAACCAAGAGCTCGAAGAGCTTGAATAGGAACAGGTAGGATTAGACAATACTGTTCAGGAAGAAGAGATCGAAACGGATCAAAGCCACAATCAGCCCACACCTGAACAAGGACAGTTTAGGGACCAGGCAGAAGAAACAGATGAAAGACCTGGACCTAGTCAGTTAGGGAACAACACTGAAGACAAACTTGATCCAAATGTGCCACAACTGAACGAAAACAAAAGAGTGTTTGAAGAAGGCCAAGAGACAGTGCCAGTTAAAAGACTAAAGAAAGGTGACTCAGTACCTAGATTTGTGAAGAGGCTGAGATTGCGTCTGAAGACGATAACCGAGGAGCCTGAACAAATAAATGAGGTCTCGAGTCAAACTGACCCAGTGGTGACAAAGCAAAAGAGAAGAAGTGCTCGCATCAAAAAGCTGAATAACAAGTATTCGAGCCCTGAATGGACTTACTTTGTACTGGAAGAATTTGAGAATTTGGAGATAAGTGACGAAAGTACTGAAAGTGACGAAGAATTGATTGCTGAACAGACTAGTGAAGAAGCAAACCCAACCTGAAGGGTTACTCGAGTAAGCAAGCTGTGCAGGTGTTACTAAGAGGGGTTTAAGCTTCTTTTTTGAGCTAAAATGTCTGATTCTTCTGAGAATGGGAGACCGAAGCGAAGTTGTTGTAAAACATGCTGTCAAGTATGTTTATGTAGTGTAGCAATAGTACTGATCCTTTGGATAGGACTAACCATAACTATTCCTTCTATGATGAGTAAAAATCCCAGTCTGTACCCAAATAATAATTTACCTGATGACACTGTAGAATCACACGCTAGAATTACACCACGAAGAGTAGACACATTGGACAAACCACTTAGCCTGAAACGGAGACAATTAGATTTAGAAGCACCAGATGAGGAAGGATTACACTTTAACAAAATTAAGAACAAGACTCATTTAAACGTTTTCGCAAACCTGTTAGTACATTATGTAGAAACAATGGAAATAGACGACTGTTATGTCTGCATGAAACTACCTACTTCTGTGGCTGAAGGCGTGCCTTATCATCACCTGCCCTTTACTTATGGAATCTCCTGTAGTATACTAACTAGTTTGTTTTACAAAAGAGGACCTTTACCGTATTACTATTCAAACTCTGACGTTACATTTTCTGAACTTCCTGTTCGAAGAAACCTGAATCCTGTACATACAACTAGAGATGTAGCTAAATACATGAGGGATTATTTTCTAACTGTAGGAAAGATAAATATAGATGATGCACACAAGAATAACCTGACCTGTTCCTTACATGAAAAGGAAAAGGAATTTCTGGACATAGTAGAAAAGAGAAGAGAGAGTTTCCAAAAGAAAGCCAAAGACAAGAACCATAAAATTCCTAAATGGGCAGAGAGTATAGGGGGCACCTCAAATGGTGGAGCTAATGCTGCGATGCTTCTGGATTTCGAAAAGAAGGGGAAACTCTGTCTTAAAAGAGAAATGACTAGTTATTATAACAATATTTTCATTGGTTCCAGTGAATGCGAACATAATTACAAGGTAATTGGAGGTTGGGGTTTCAAAGATGGGACAGAGCCTGTATTTCCTGGAATTTATTTTATTTGTGGGAACAAGGCTTACTTCAAATTGTCCGACCAATGGTACGGGAGTTGTTATTTTGGTATTGTCTTCCCAAAGATATACCATGTGGGGAAAATCACTGGAAGCTCTGAAAAAACTAATGAATTAGTACGTAGTAAACGAGAAAGTGCTGGTGAAATTGTAGGAGATATTTTTAGTGCACTGATACCTACAGTGGGAGTGGTTCTGAATACACACAGAATTTGCAAATTGTCAACAGTAGTAGATTGGTTATCTACTGACACTGCTGGAGGTTTTCTGATGGTCAATACCAAAATGGTTGCGGTTAGATCAATGGTTTTACAAAACAGGCTAGCTCTTGACACCCTATTGGCAAAAGAGGGCGGAGTCTGCAGAATGCTGAAAGCGCCACATTGTTGCACCACATACCAGATAAAAGTGTAGAAATTAAAAGGTATGTGAGGAACATTACAAATTTGGGAAAGGAGCTCAAACCACTTGAGGTTGATAGTGCCTGGAAGAGACTTACTGATGGTCTCTCCGCAGTAGGCCATTGGTTTGCTGCTAACTTAGGTAGAAGTTTTCTGATTAAAGTACTGATGCCAATTGCAGGAATAGGTTTAGTAGTATTCATCATATTCATCTGTTGTAAATGTCGAAAGCACCAGAAGAAGTATATTGTGAACCAGAGAGGAGTGAAAAGAAATGTGGATGAACTTGAATTAGAGGAAATGAATAATCAGATTTATAAAAGGGTGAAAAATTCTCACCCTAATAAAGAGACAAAAGAGAAGCTGAATCGAATGTTTGAAGAAATTGAATTGGGCAAATTGTGAAAAGTTGGCATCTGGTTCTATTTTTTTTTATTTGTGATGATATAAAATATCATCAAAGAGGGGATTGATGGAGCAAGGATTCGCACGTAAAGCGACTTGCTTGTATTCAAGAACCTCGAGTAACTTTAATAAATTAAATCAATCTGTGTGTCTCACTAATTTCCCACTTATTCAGACATTTGGGGTGTCCCAGAGAAGCTTGCATATGTGTTTATTAACCATAATACGCTTGCCACTAAAATGGCCGCTGCTTAGCGGGAATTTCGTCTGCGCATGCGTTGCTCACACTCACGTGACGTGACGTACTCGCAGTTCTGGTGGGAATCTTTGCGCTTGCGCATTAGCTTCAAAATGGCCGCTTTGTGTTCTCACATGCCGAAGCTTGCCCTGCTGCTTTTTGCACTGCTGTTCGTCTTGCACTAACATTAATGCTATAGTTAAAATAAAGTAAGGGGAGTCATATAGGGATTCCTGGTATACAGTGTATGCATTCATTTCTATGTTCTAAATTGTTTTCCTTTACTTTTCATGTGGCGAGTCTTTTGGGCCGGGGAAGTACATGAAACTCCATCTTAGAAGTCCCTACTGCGCATGTCACCCTGGCAGAGGGAAGAAAACCTTGTACCAGTGGAACTCAGCCAGCTGGCAGCCACAGTCAAGATGCTCATGAGAACCGACCTGTGACCCAGCAGGACGAAGCTGAACTGTACTGCATTTGTAACAATTGTATACTAAATTGTACTTGCCATTGTTAGGAGAAGAGCACATGTCCTGGGAACCCCAAATTCAATAGGCGGTCCCAAAAGATGCAAATTGGGGCTTGTAGAAGCCTAATCCTGGTTGATGTGTTGACCTGTCCTACTTGAGGACCAATCGAAATTGGGGATTCTTACACTTGCAACATTTGGGGGGTGGTACACTGACCCGAAAACAGTATAACTAGCCTAGGTTTAGCTAGAGAAATTGTCCGACTTGTCCGAATAGCTGACCTGTCACTGACCCAACGCACTCAATAGCTGATCCTGTAACAGTGGTGCTGCGGAGCACTCTGTCCGACTGTCTCACAGACCCATTGGGGGTTTTGAGAACCTTAAGTGCTGGCGGAGCACTTTGCTGGGGAATTCGATAACCCAATCGGGGTTTTGACTGATAGCTGCAGAGAGAGTGTAGCGCAGGCGTTGCTACCGAACTGCGGGTGCTGGTCTTTCCTTGATGGTCCTGTCCTGATCCTAATCTGGTTTTCCTGTCCTGTCCTGGGGTGTCCGTTCTGCACCTGCTAGCCTACTGGCGACTGTCCTTCCTTGGGGTTTCTCCTGTCCTTAACTGACCCGTGGCCAGGGTTGGTCTTCACACCGTTCTAGGTAAATATAGTGCTGGGAAATCTATTCTGCATCCTTCATTCTTTTCCTTGCTTTAATAAAGACGTACTCTTGCATATTGATTTTCCATGCTTTCCTTCTTGCACTGACAAATGAAAAAGTCATATATTATAGTTATTATACTAGCATGTTCCATTTTTTACCCATCCTTTAAGTACATTCCTGCATACAGATCATGAAAAATAGATGTTCCTTTTTCTTTACGTTCCTTTAGCTAAATGAAATGATTGCTCTGGAATATTAGTGTGTTCCATTTTTTACCTTCCCTATAGATACATGTTACCCTTGAGTTTCCATAGACTGACTAAAATTCTCGTGCTTTGCTTATTTTAGAGGGGTATACAAGCTGTGACATTTTAGCATGTTCCTTATTTTTCCCTGTCCTTTAGTTACTACACGTCAAGTCTAAATTCCTGAAAATGATTACTAGCATGTTCCCTGTTCTGACCTTCCTTTAGAATCCTAAATGGTTGGTCTGATTTATTTCCTATATGGATATGTGCTCTTTATAATCTTAGTTATTGACAGTTTACTTGCTGTGAACCTTATGCTTTCAGATCTTGATGAAAACTAGATAAAGGTTTTAAAAACTTCCTGAGTTTGTGATTATTATATGAGTGCAAACATAGAAAAGGTATTTTGGTGTCTGCCTTTCTTTTACAGCCAGCTCCCTGATCCATTGTGGTCATAGGTACCCGTAGCGGTGGATTGGTAAGTCGGGTACACTGTAAAATACAATAGGAAGGAAACAGGGTTACTGGTAGTAGAGTGTAAGGTTACCCGATTAATAAATATGGTAAATTGAAATTGTATGGGCCCAATACGTATATGGTAAAATTATAGTCGGGTGACCTGCGCGCTCTATCAATGGTGGGCTACCTGGAGGACTGGTTGAAATCGGTGGTAGCGCCAGAAGGACTGTCCTCATTTTATACACTGGAACGAGCGCAAAGGTTACCGGGGAAACCGCCCCAGCAGGGACGGCCACCTCGACCAGTGGTGGCATGCCTGCTGCACTTCCGAGACAGAGACTTGCTCCTCCAAAAGGCACGCACTGATGCTCCGTTCCATGTGGGAAACAGCAGGGTTAATCTGTTCCCGGATTACACCTTTGAGACTCAGCGGCGCCGCTCATCCTTTTTGTCGGTCAAAAAAGAACTGAGAGCAGAGGGCATCCAGTACTCCCTGCTGTTTCCGGCTAAACTTAGAATCATCCTGGATGGCAAGACCTGTTTTCATGAAACGCCAGAAGAAGCATGGTCCTGGCTAGAATCCTACAGAGCTGGAAAGGACGGAGGGTGTGGAAAAGCTCAGGGAGACTCCGAAGGCCTACCAACACGCAAATCACAGCGGCTCCAGCAAAAGAGACGGGGCCTGCGGAGGCCGTCATCTTCACAAACTGAAGCAGAAAGACGGGGAGCGCTAGAAGCAGTAACTGCCTTATCAGGAGAAAGGATGATGCACTCCCAGGTACACTCGGACTCAGAAAAGGGCGAGGATAGCTCGGAAATTGAAGTTCCAGAAGGGGACGGTACGAAGTTGCCATCGGTCACACCGGGGACAGCGGATGGGATGCTGGATGAATGAGGACCTGGACATTGGAAGGCTAGCACGAGGAAGCTGCGCACGACGGAAGATGAGGAATATACGGTCACTAAGAAGGGGACGTGGTGTTGACTGTTGAAGATGGGGGGTTCTCCCTTCGGCTCAGCCGAAGAACACGATGAACCAAGATATTTAACTGGGGACCATTGATTCACAGCAGATGGGGAGGGGAGGTAGATTGAGTTACTTTGGGTTCCGGGGCGGGAGTACATTTACTGTTTCCGCAGATCCCCATTGGCACTAAGCATCCCCCATTGCAGATAAGGCATACCGTCAGTAACTGCTGACGGACTTAGATGTGTGATGATTGTTTATATGGTTTGGATGGGGACTAGCGACTTGGCTCTAGGTCCTGTTCTTGGGGGGGGTGGGAAGTCAGGGAAGTTGGGGAATCTGTTGGGTTAGGGATGTAACCAGTGTGTTTACGAAAGTGTGAATTACAATGAGGACATTACTGTATAGTGATGGCGGCGTTACCTGATTTACGTTGTATTACCTGGAATGTGAGGGGACTCCACACAATGACGAGGCACCACAAGATCCATGCATACTTAATTAGAGAGGGATACATATAGCACTGCTTCAGGAAACCCACCTCACCAGGGCGGAGGGTCTGGCACTACAACGGAGATGGAAGGGGCAGGTATTTAACACGACATACTCTGCGTTTGCACGGGGGACTTTAATTTGGATAAGAGCTGGGGTGCCATTTCAGGTGACGAAACAGACTGTTGATCCCGAAGGTAGATTTGTAGCGGTGGAAGGAAGATTACGAGGTAGGGACATTGCGCTCTGTAGTATATATGCGCCAAATGTGGAGCAGGCGCGCTTCCTCGAAGGTTTGTCTGGTACGCTGGCCCACTATCTCTCAGGCCTGGTGGTATTGGGTGGGAACTTTAATTCCATCGTAGATGCCTCACTGGACAGGTCACATCGCCCTCTGAGGGGCTCTCCTGTGCTTAGATTAGCTGGGCATAGGTGGGAATGGCAAAATAGATGGGTTCTGGTGGACGTATGGCGCAAACAACACCCATATGACCAGGACTATTCTTACTTCTCCGGGATGCATGACTTGCATGTCAGATTGAATGCGGTGCTATGCTCAACGCAACTAGCACCATCAATAGTGCATTCTGAATATCTTACCAGGACACTGTCTGACCATAACCCTCTGATGTTCAAGGTACACTGGATGGCGACAGAGTCTGCTATCCCCACTTGGAGGCTACGGCCTGAGACACTGAATGACCCGGTCTTCCAGAGAGAAGTAGGAGAGGAGATAGCACGATACTTCACTGACAATGCCGGCTCGGCATCCACTAGAGCAATGGAGTGGGATGCTTTTAAGGTCGTGATTAGAGGGGTTTGCATCAGCAAACATGTAGGAGTGAGGAAGGTCTTACTGCAGGACGTGGATAGAGCTGAAAGCAAACTAAGAGCCGCCGAACTTGCGAGACCAGGACATCCTGAAAGGCAGGCGGAGTTGGTTGAAGCCAAAGAAGGAGTAGCGGTAGAAATTAAAAGATTACATTGTTTTGATTATAAAACCTACCTCACGAAAGTGCACACTGAGGGGGGCAAAGCAGGGACATTACTGGCCTGGCTAGCCAACCCGGTGATGAGGGGATCATCGATTTTGACGATGGAAGACAGGGATGGTAGAGAACCGGGTGGC
This sequence comes from Lissotriton helveticus, assembly GCF_964261635.1. Taxonomy (NCBI): domain Eukaryota; kingdom Metazoa; phylum Chordata; class Amphibia; order Caudata; family Salamandridae; genus Lissotriton; species Lissotriton helveticus. The sequence goes on from NC_136068.1 coordinate 589,634,734, forward strand.
CGTGACTCTGTCTTTGTACTTCACCTCCGCATCCACCACTCCTAGTAGTGGGATCAGTGTCTCTGCCCCATACGTCAAAATCCGGGCTGACGTCGGCATCAGTCGTGGTCTCGGCTTGAGCCTCCTATACTGCTCTGCATCCAGTATGTTGACCGAAGCTCCAGTGTCAATCAGGGCCCTTATACAGGATTCTCCAATCCACACTTGGCAGGTAGGGGGTGGTCTCTTGGCGGTGTTGACCCCCCGGATGTGAGATATCAAGAATACACTGTCCTCCTCATCATCCATCGTCGACGATTGCTGATCCCGACTGTCTTCCCCTTCCTCTTTCTGCACTTTCTTGGCTGACTGTTTCCCTACCCCTTTCTGCACTTTCTGGGCCTCGACTCTTGAGGTCTACTGCTCCCCGGTGGTTTACTGCTTTGGCATACCTTCGCGAAGTGTCCATCCTTTTCTTTTTTTCATCCAGCCACACTTGAACAAATCCTACATCTCGTTACTACTATTAAATCAGGTTCACCACTGGACCCTGCCCCCCTTCTATTCTCAACCTTATTCCTGAGGCTATCTCACCTGCAATAGCCACTATTTGCAATAATATGTTCCAGGTAGGGACCTACCCGACGGTGTGGAAAAAGGCGATCATCAGGCCCCTTCTAAAAAAGCCCTCCCTTGACCCGACAGACCCTGCTAGTTTTAGACCGATTGCATGTCTACCTTTTCCATCCAAAATCTTCGAAAGCCTCATGAACCAACAACTATCAGATTTCATCGATACCCACAACCTATTGGATGATACACAATTTGGCTTCAGGACTGCACACGGAACTGAAACAGCGCTTATCAAAGCAGCAGATGAAATCAGGTACACACTGGACAAGGGAGGAGCGGCAGTCCTGATATTGTTGGACTTGTCAGCTGCTTTCAACACGGTCGATCACAACACCTTGATCGACCGTGTCGCAGCTATGGGGGTAAAACACAAAGCCAAGGCTCTGATTTCATCTTTCTTGCACAACCGGTCTCAAACTGTTAAACTGGGTTCCTTTTACTCATCGCCCCTCTCTCTTCCCTGTGGTGTCCCACAGGGCTCCTCGCTAAGTCAGACTCTTTTTAATATCTACGTATCGGACTTAGCGAGGGTGATAAAGGAATATGACATCAGCCTTACCACCTATGCTGATGACACTCAGTTAGTCCTCTCAATACATCGACATGGACACAGGGTGGCCGCCAATTTCCGGGAGGGAATGTTGGCCATCAGCTCCTGGATGGGCGCCAACTGTCTCAAATTGAATTCCAACAAGACCGAGATTATGCTTTTTGGCAAATTAGAGCCCTTCTGGTCCCCTCAGTGGTGGCCAAGTGAACTAGGCCCTTTGCCTATACCTGTCAAAAAGGTAAGAAACCTTGGAGTCATTTTCGATGATCGGCTTCTTTTCAACCATCATGTAAATAATGTTGTTTCCTCATCTTTTTTCACCTTGAGGACACTCAAAAAAATGCTACCTTATTTACCCACCTCGGCGGCAAAGACCCTTATCACCTCCCTTGTATTTTCACAAACAGATTATTGCAATGCCCTTCTTCTTAATGCTCAGGCAAAGGTGCTCAATAAGCTCCAGTTGGTGCAGAACGCGGCGGCTAGGGTTCTGCTCAACATTCCTAAACACAGCTCCATTTCCCCTTTTATTTGCAAACTGCATTGGCTCCCAGTGAGAAGTCGTACAAAGTTTAAGGCTCTATGCATAGCATATAAAGCCATTAACAATACTGGACCTCATTTTCTCAAATCAGCATTTAGACCTTTAGAAGCACCAAGAACCCTCTGTTCATCCTCAGCCCATCTCTTGAACGTCCCTCCTACAAAAAAGGTCAACTGGGGTGACAGACGTTTTACAGTGGCCACAGCTAGACTTTGGAACTCACTTCCCCTGTGCATTAAGACCAGTCCAATGCTACTCAGCTTTAGGAAACAACTTTAGACGTGGCTGTTTGCACAATAGATGTCTGGTTTGTGCAGTTTCTGATCTTTAAAGCACCAAGACACCTCCAGGTATTTGCGCGCTGAACAAATTGCAAAATAAATACTTGTCACATTTCAGGCACTGCCTCCCTTGGGCGAGACACACTCTTGGTATATGTGCCCCCATGCCGCAGTTTCGGCACTCTCGACTCCGGCGCCTCTCTTCCGGTTTGGCCACATTTCCGGCCCCTCGGCTATATGCCTTTTTTAGCACATCGACCCGTTCTTCCTTGATCGGCGTGGGGAATACTGATGGACTCCCAGACGATTTCTTTGCAAGCGCCATTTCCATTTCACCTGTGCATGCATCCGCCAGCTCATGTGACCTTCCCAGTATCAGGATTTCCTCCAACGTGATCCCCGGCTGACGGAGGATCAGCTTGCGCAGTTCCGCTGATCTGCATCCCGCGATTAGCTGGGCCCTCGTCTCTAAGGCTCGATCGGCCACAGTACACGTGCTGACCAATTTTCTTAACCTGGCAATTTGAAATGTTCATAGTCGGGGTTAACCTGCGGATCAAAATATCGATTTAAGGCCTGTACCACTTGGTCATAGTCCCCGCTGCGAGGCAAGTCCTGGAATAGTTCATACAGTTTGTCGCCTCCCATTAATAGCATCAACGACCTCTTTAGCGTGTTGTCAGTCTCTCGAGTAGCAACAAAATAGTTTTCCAATTGCCCCAGCCGCTTCTTCCATCGCGGTGCCGCTGTCGCTCGATTTGCAAACTGACTAAATTCTGGCAGATTCTTCCTGGGCGCGTGACTCGGCCGCCCTCCCGCGGCGCCCACAGCAGCCGTTCTTTCCGGGGAGTCTGGCATGGCCGCCTCAATTAACACCCCTCCTCCCGTTCCTCTTGGGGTGCTCTGCCGGCTCACCGGGTTTCAGTTGCTCGACTGTCTCTCAGGCCAACCCCTGCGCTGGATACGTGGTTGCTCGCGGAGTCCTGATCCCACCTCGTCGACAATGTGGCATTGATGTACCTGGGTATCTTGGCACGGGACCACACTCGGGGCCTATGGGAAACACTTAGAGCCTAAGTCTTACAGCAGAGCACACACAAAACATGTCCACACAGATACTCGGTCCGTGCAGTCAGCCACGTGCGCTGACGTCACCCTTTATTAAATACTCCCTGGTCCGCGCCCGGCCCAGGGAGGTGCATGCGTAACATTGGATTGTAGTGGCCAGGTGGCTCACCACACACCGCTGGCTTACCAGAGTCGGAAGGCTTGCCCTATTTAGGGTGGGTGATTCCTATGCTGTTTTCCTCTTTGGGCCACAATGAAAGGCATCATGGTGGAGCATATCAGAAAAAAACAATTACAGACCCTTGATGGGATAAAACCCACATCACACCGAGGACATTGTCAATTGTGCACTTTTGGCCAAATCCTCCGCCAGACCGGCGTGACAGGTCAGCAGATGCCATCATGCTATAATTGGGAACATTTGCCTGGATGCAGTACAAAGCATATACTTGGCAGAAGAAGGGAGTCTTCAGACATTTGTGCCACTTTCAGATACTGTTTTGTTGTCTTTATATGGAGCTATGTAGAGTGAATTTGAATTTGAATTTAAAAAGCTTGTATAGCGCAGCGTACACCATACGGTTTCTTGGCGCTTTTGGAGGCATGGAGAACAGAGGAAAAAGGGACAGTTAATGTGGGAAGGCCTGAACGAACAGAAGAGTTTTCAGGCCCTTACGGAAGAGGGAGTATTGCTTGGTCGCTCGTAGGTGGTCAGGGAGGGAATTCCAAAATACGGGGGCCAAAACAGAAAAATTGGAACCTCCCCATTTTTTCCTGTTATAGCGAGGAACCTGTAGAAGGGACTGAGAAGATGATCGGAGCTGTCTAGTGGGGACATAATCTTTTAATAGGGAGGAAATGAAGGCCGGAGCCGTTCCCTGCCGTGCCTGAAAAGCCATGCAGCCAGTCTTGAAGAGAGACCGTTGCAGAACAGGCAACCAGTGCAGCGCCTTCAGCAATGGTGTAGAATGATGGAAACGGGGTAGGCCATACACCAGCCGAGCTGCTTGGTTCTGCACAAGCTGGAGTTTACGTAGGCTATATGCCGGGATGCCGTTGTAAAGGGCATTGGCATAATCTAGCCGGGAGATCACCAAGGCAGACATGATGAGTTTGAGTGCCAGCGGGGAAAAGAACCGGGAGACAGAGTGAATAGTGCGGAGCATCAGAAAGCAAGAAGAAACGACAGAACTGATTTGTGAGTGGAGGGTAAGCTGATTGTTAATTTTAATGCCAAGGGTCTTAACCGTGGAAGAAGGGACAGGAGGGGGACCAAGAGTAGAGGGCCAGAAAGAAGAGTTCCAGGGACTGGAAGAGCCACCCGTGAGCACCAACTCGGTTTTGTCTGGGTTCAGCTTCAGATGGTTGTGGCTCATCCAGTCCCTGATAAAAATCATAGTAGCTTGAAAGTTAGAAATAGCGTGAGGGGAAGAAGAGAGGTTGAAGACAAGCTGGAGGTCATCTGCATAATTATATACAGAGACCTCCCGCTGCGGATTGGTGTCACTACAACGCGGTTTTTTACAACGCATTCCGTTACATCGGAATTTTTACAACGCAGGATCCATTACATCGGATGCCATTACAACGCATGGCATTACATAGCAGATGCTATTACAACGCATGGCATTACATCGTAAGTATAGGTAAGTATACCTTTTAAAAAAAATGTAATTAAGTTAATTTAATTAATTTAATTTAATTAATTTAATTAAAATACATTTTAAAATAGTAATTAATTTAATTTAATAATTTTAAATCTATTTATTTAATTTAATTTAAATAAAAATTTTAATTAATTTTAATTAATTAATATAATGAAATTAATTTAATTTAAATATTTTTAAAATTGTAATTAAATTAAATTAATTAAAATAATTTATTTTATTTAATTAATTTAATTAAAAAATGTAATTAATATAATATAATTAATTTAATTTAATAAATATATTTTAATTAATTTATAAATGGTAAATATAATTTAATTAGCCCTAAGCACAAACCCAACCCTGAACCCTAAAACACCCCTGTACCCCAAAACCCAAACCCAACCCTAAAACCTAAAAACACCCCTGTACCCCAAAACCCAAACCCTGCCCTGAAACCTAAAAACACCCCTGTACCCCGAAACCCAAACCCTACCCTGAAACCAAAAAACACCCCTGTACCCCAAAACCCAAACCCTACCCTGAAACCTAAAAACACCCCTGTACCCCAAAACCCAAACCCTACCCTGAAACCTAAAAACACCCCTGTACCCCAAAACCCAAACCCTACCCTGAAACCTAAAAACACCCCTGTACCCCAAAACCCAAACCCTGCCCTGAAACCTAAAAACACCCCTGTACCCCAAAACCCAAACCCTACCCTGAAACCTAAAAACACCCCTGTACCCCAAAACCCAAACCCTACCCTGAAACCTAAAAACACCCCTGTACCCCAAAACCCAAACCCTACCCTGAAACCTAAAAACACCCCTGTACACCTGTACTTATTGTAAAAATTACTTTAATTAATATAATAAATAATAAATTAATAATATTAAAAAACATAAATAAATATATTTAATTATAATTAATATTAATAAAATTAAAAAAAATTAAATACTTACCTATACTTACGATGTAATGCCATGCGTTGTAATAGCATCTGCTATGTAATGCCATGCGTTGTAATGGCATCCGATGTAATGGATCCTGCGTTGTAAAAGTTCCATTGTAAAAGACTCCCGTTGTAAAAGTTGCGATGTAACGGTGCATCACCCCCGCTGCTGAAGTGCAAAGATAAGAGGATAAATATAAAGATTAAACAATAAAGGGGAAAGAGAAGAACCCTGGGGGACACCACAAGTGATCTTAAGTGGAGCTGCCGTGAACTCCCCCAGCCGGACCGCCTGGGTGCGATCCCGCAGGAAGGACGAGAGCCAAACTAGTGCTGAGCCCCCGATTCCCGCCGCTCCGATACGTGAAAGCAAGATGGAATGATCCACCGTATCAAAAGCGGCGGAGAGATCGAGGAGCACCAGGGCTTGATGTTTGTTTTGGTCCAAGCCCTCCCTGAGGTTATTCAGGACCGACACCACGACGGACTCAGTGGAATGCTTGGGACGGAAACCAGCTTGGCAGGGCGCCAAGCCTCCCGTAGCCTCTACATGGGCACTGAGAACCGAGGCAACATAGCGCTCGAGCACCTTGCCCAGATATGGCAACAAGGAGATGGGCCGATAGTTGATAAGGATAGCTGGATCGGCACCTGGTTTCTTCAAGATGGGCACGATGGTGGCCGCTTTAAGGGCTGGGGTCACAACCCCTTGTGAGAGGGAACTGTTAAGAAAGGTGATCGGGGGCTGTGTACAAACGGAAAAAATTTGTTGTAGGATACGGGCCGGACAGATATCCACAGGGGAGCCTGATTTGACTTTAAGAAGTGTTTCCCGAAACACTTCTTCCGTGATGGGAGGGATTGAGGTTAGACAAGGCGGAAGGATCGGCGGGAGGGGGTCAACATAAGAGGCAGAAGGAGGAGGGATGTTGTTCTTGATATTAGAGATTTTATCAAGAAAATAAACATTCAAAGAATCACAGAGGGGTTGAGTAGGAGGGGGTTTAGACATGCTCCTATCTGAGAAAGCTAGCTCGTGTACAATGGAAAAAATTTCTCGCGGTTCATTTTCTGCTGTTAAAATTTTTGCTGACAAATAAGCGGTTTTGGCTCCTAAAATAGCTTTTTTGTACTCTAGCCGTAGTGTGAGGTAACAGGTTTTCAAGAGTGCTTCATATATTTATGTGCCTGCACGCATGTGATCAGCAACTGATGATGTGTGTACGTCACAAGCGTGATCACGCGTGCCTCTTACTTTTAAGTTGTACTGTATTGCCATGAGCCTCTTGGCCGCATTCTTTCCCTATGGTTTCCACAACCGTATCTCTGGTTGCGGTTTCATGGAGGATGGACCTGCGGCCAGAAGGCTCCTGCATATTTAAGAATAAACACTTCAAAACTTACTGTGTATTTGTTCCGTCTTAAACACTTGACAAGCTACTAATAGGGATAAATAACTGATTTAAAAGTAACAATTAGTGTTGTTTTGGACAAGACATTGCATTTTAAGTCTATAAAAGAAAACTTGAGACCATGCTTGTAGTATTTTTAGACATGCATTTTCAAAATATCTCCCTGCAATGCCACTTCCACTCCTCCCACATTATCTTCCTGGTTGACAATCCTCGGAGGCAGTGGCATAGCTGGGGGAAGCCTGGGCAGCGCACACGCTGCTCTGCGAGGCATGTTAGGTAGAGCCTGGGCAGAGTATGGGCTGCCCTGTGAGGCATACTATATTCAGGTACAGCCTGGAAGCTCCGCCCATCTTTTTAATTGGCTTCTGTCACTGTCCTTTGTAAACTGTGGCTTTTCATTGGTCAGCAGACTTTGTAGTCCTTCCTTAGTACTGCCTTGTCCCATCTTGTAACCTCCCATAATGATTGGCACTTTTACCTGCGTTGTTACTCGGTAGGTTTTAATGACAGCCTCCAAGCACTATTTTCTTTAATGACTTTCTCCTGCCTGTTGTGGGCAGGACATGCTCTCAACTGCTTTTATTTTTTTTAACCAGCATGCGCCTTTCTTTATACGTCCCTCGCCATATTAATGATTGTTTTTTTTATAGCGATGTGATGTCGAGCTTTAACTTTATAACTTTTAATATTATTATTGCACTATTTTCTTTAATGACGTTCTCCTGCCTGTCATTGCAGGCAGGACAGGCTCATAACAGACTTTTCTTTATCCAGTGCGCGCCTTTAGTTAGGCATCCCTTGCCAAGTTAATGTTGGGTTTTTTTAGGCGCCGCAACGTGACGCTTTAACTTTAAATCTTTTTTTTCCAATGCGACACACCGTGCTGCATATATCACCTTTTAAAAAGCTGTACTTTTATATTCAACAGCGGCAAAATGCCGCGCTTCGCATTAACAATGGCGCCAGTGCACTTATTGTCAGCAGTTCGGCGTCGCCCGATTTCACTGCGTGACCGCGCTGGTGTGTTTCCTGAACATAGGTAGCTCCGAGCTCTCTAGAGCCCATGAGACATGACAGAGAACGGCAGAAGGTTTGTTTACTTTAGCTTATCCTTCTGCCTTCATCGGAAATGTTATCAGAAAGTTTGTTGCTCTTGGTGTGGCTCTTGTTTGAGGTTCGTATGACTGAAGTACGCGCCATATTAATGCAATAGGTCTTGCATTTGTGTGAGTTTTAGCTATCGGCACTATAAATGACAATGCCATTTATTTATGTGTTGGTTTTTAAAACAGATAAATACAAGCATTGGCATAGCCAATAGGTCTCGCCTTTGGGACCTTATAAGTATTTAGCCATGTAGCACATTCTCCTTGGTGCTGGGCTGTCATGAATTGAAGAGCTATATAATTACTGTACACTGGGTGATGCAGTCCTTAACTACTGTGAAATTTTAAGTACAATTTCTTTCAAGCATCATTTCACTGTGTTTATTATGAAAGTTATTAACTTTAGCCAAATTTAGATTGTTAGAAAGTGTTACATGTATATAGCTCTTACTACCCCTGACGAGGAGTTGATATTAGTTTGACATCTATTTATCGGTCAGCACCGGCTGCCTCTTAAACTGAGCTATATTTTGTTAACCCAAAGACATGACCAATAAGAAGAACTGCTGACTTTCTTATACCTCCACTGCCAAAGGCATTTGAGGGCAGAATTTACATGAAAAAGTAAAAGACTGCAACAAACAATAAGTTTACAGATTGCCTGTATAAATAGAAATGTTCATTTCTATAGGAGTTTCTGCATGTTTGAGGCAGAGTACATGTAAGGGTGGATGAAGCAGGTAGCAGAGAATACAGACGCCTGGGCAGGCAGAGGGGCCAGAGGACTGAGTAGGCAGAGTACATGTAAGGGTGGATGAAGAAGGCAGCAGAAAGGACAGAAGCCTGGGCAGGCAGAGGGCGTGAGCACGGAGCAGCCTGACAGGCACTCAGTTGACTACTTAAGAAACGCATCTCCTGCTAAGTGTAAAGTGCAGATCAGACGGCCTTGCCCTGTTGGACAAAACAGAGCGCAAGGGACCCTGTTGGCAAATGACGGCTACATTAAAACGGAAAAAGGCGCGATGTCTTTCGCTGTTTAGGAAGGCCTTGTGTGCAGACCCACATGCAAGCACTCGGGAGATTAGCGCAGAGATGCCTGTGGGAAGAGAAACGAGCAAGAATGCCTCGAGACCAACAGCACCTTGTGGGAGCCATAGACGGGTGATGCTGGGTGCCAGAAGAAAACGGGTGGGATAGAAGGAAGGCTCAGAAGACAAGGGGCAGGAGACATAAAAGGCAGGAGGGAAGAATCGTGAAGCAAGGCAGGAGAGAAAAGAAGCAGAAAAGAAGAGAGTGCGGAGACTGAGTTAGGGAAAGATGAGTGCGAAAGAGGCATGTTAAAAATTAGGTGGGGGTGAAGAAGAGCTGGGAAAAGGGTTTAGGGTTTAATCAATGAAGGTATGAGGGAAAGAGGAATTTGGGGAAGGACGGAACAGTGAAGGAGGCAAAGAAGATAAAAGGATGGACTCGAGCGACAGGAGAGAGGGAAGGATGCGGAATAAGAAGGGAGGGGAAGAGAGAAGAGTGAACGAAAACTTCTGATTTGGAGAAGTGGGTGAATGACATGTATTGAAAGGTGGCCTTTTTAGGTTTCGCCTGGCGTCCGCTGCGCAGCAGCGTTCGTGCAGGCGAACACTTTTGAGAAGAGTATGGTGCCTTTGTCACGCCTCTCACTTCCATTGGCTAGCTCCATAAATGGAGGCTAGCCATTGGAAAACAGAGGCGTCCGTCATTCTGCGAGGCGACTCGTGGGCGTTCCTGAGATTTTTTCTCATCCAGCCCCTTTTAGCACGTCAGTGCGGTGGTGGGCGGGGTTTATTTTTTTGGTCGTCCATGTTTCTTTTGGTCATTCCGCGGCCGACCGCCGCCGGAGGAAGTCCAGGTCCAGGTGAGTGCTTTTGATTGTGGCCGTTCCCGCCGCCACCCCTCCCGGTGTCCGTGTGACCGTTCCCGCACCCCCTCCCGCTGTCCATGCCTTTCCCGCCCCCCTCCCGCTGTCCGTGCCTTTCCTGCCCACCCTCCCGCTGCCCGTGCCTTTCCCGCCCCCTCCCGCTGTCCGTGCCTTTCCTGCCCTCCCTCCCGCTGTCCGTGCCTTTCCTTGTTCCTTAAGTCAGGCGGGGAGTGGTTTCCGAAAAGAAGGCTTGGCCGGGAATGGCTTCAGGCGCCATTATCCTTTCACATACTGCCTGGGGGAGTATACACATAGCGCCTTGAAGAAAGACAAATGCACACAGTGACAGACATTACACCATCCTGGGACAGTATACAACCAGCTCCTTTAGCAAGACACATGCACAGTGACAGCCCTGATTCTGCACACTGATACTGACGACAGACAGGGAGAAGGTTAACCAATCCTTGCAACGAAACACTCCTACATATGGGTGTGCTTCTTAACTGTGGAAAATGTTTCCAAGTTTACACCTTACTTTAAATGTGAAATGTAGTCATCGGCTCGCTCTGACTGGTTCCTAGTAATTATAACTGTTTTAACACAAAGTACCTATGTGGTAGCGTGGTGGGTGAATGCATTGGCTGCACTTACGTCGATGGAAAGAGCTGCAGGCGTCACTAATTACAATGGGGTCGTTGATCCTGTATCGATAACCGGCTCCGTCGTGTGTTCCACAGGGCTAACAGATCGGGCGCAAACTCTGGCCAATGCAGGAGGTAGCCCTCTCAATACGCGCCCGGTGAAATGTGGCGCAAATGAGAAGTGAGCGCAATTCTACTTTGCACCCCCTCCCCCCCTCGCCTTCCCTGGACCTTGCGAGGGGGTGTAACGCAGCACAGAAGGTGCCCGGTTAATACTGCTTCCTGGAGCTATGGTAATTAGCAGGTGCGCAGTTTGCATCAGTTATTTGCATTTGAATTGTAATCAGGGCTCCGTGATGGGCATTTGTAAGGCTTCAGTGAAGGCCTGTCTTCTAGAGCAGGGGTGAAGTTCAGGTCATGACTGATGACTCCACTATCCTTCTGATGCGTGTTTCTCAGAGACCATTAACCAGTGCTTTAAGTGTGCCGGGTCTCGCCGGTGCTCAGACCCGGAAGTATTTATAAACAGACATCGACGCGAGTCCTAGTCTGGCCCTATGTTGATGTCCATAGCATAAACGGCAAAAACATTGATCGATTTCTGAACGAATGTAAATGTCATCATCTATTGGTTCCTGTGTATTTTCAGGTCCTGTGTATACATGTGGGTGCAACTCAGTTTCAAGTGTGCACGATACAGGAATAGTATACTACACACACATACACAAAATACAGAACACAACATCCTGGAAATAGCTACTACTGTGTTCATCCCACGTATAGCCGTGCCATTAAAATTAGTAATTGCACCTCCTGCCAGTTACTGTTAGAAATGTCAGAAGTGTCGTATGAAGCATATGTACAACTATTTCTTATTTTTACCTGTTGGTACAGCCTTACAAACCGGGGCCAGTGTGTCTGCCAGTTTTTGCAGTATTATCCTTCTACCTGTGTTTGATACTCGTTTGTAACATACACACGCCACTTTTCTCTTGTAACACACTGTGTGCTACCTCTTACATTTTGTTTGCTTTAGATACTTGCACAAGTGCCACCATTGCCTACGTAACGTTTGTTCTTGTGCTTGAGTGTCATACCTCTACTTGTACTTTGGATGCTTTTGTAACCTGCACACATGTCACTTTTTCCTCCTGTAATGCACGGGCCCTGCGCTTAATGTCCGTCATCATTTTCCTACTGCCACTGCTCCTGCTCCCTTTGCCGTCACTCCCAGAGCAAGGTGAGACTTTTCATTAAAAATTGGTCAAAAGGCCGGGGGGATCTCTGAAAGCTGCCTACAATATAGCACTGCAGTAGTCTAACCTTAAAATAAACGTGCACAACTGAATTCCATGTAGTGAATTTATGTATCTCATGCAGTGTAGCAAGTTCTCAGTGCTAAGCGTTTCAGCTGTCAATGTCTGAAATGTCATTATTTTTAGCTTCCTGTAATGTTGCCATTTAATATGAGGTTACAGGAGGGAGCACTAGCTTCTTGGAGTTTCTTGTTGCTCAAATGGCTGTAATTTCTGATATTTTGAAGTTTCCCTCGTCCTCATTGCATGATTTTTGTTCGTGAGAAAGTGTCACTCGTAGTCGCTGAAATGGCACTCATAAATTCGCTGAAATTATGAAAAAGTCACACATGGCAATCTGAAACCTTGGCAGCTATGCGTCCCCCCCTCCCGCTGTCCGTGCCATTATTTTTAGCTTCCTGTAATTTTGCCATTTAATATGAGGTTACAGGAGGGAGCACTAGCTTCTTGGAGTTTCTTGTTGCTCAAGTGGCTGTAATTTCTGATATTTTGAAGTTTCCCTCGTCTTCATTGCATGATTTTTGTTTGTGAGTAATTGCTGTCTGCTGAGCTCGTCCGTAGGGTACAATAGGTCTCACATTTGCGAGAGATTAAGCTAATGGCAATGTAAATGACAACGCCATTTATTTATCTGTTTTCAAAACCAACACATAAATACAAATTTTGTCATTTAAAATGCAAATAGCTCTAACTTTTCCAAAGGCGAAACCTTTGCATTGTAAATGCTTGTTTTGCACATGGTGCAGCACTGTTTCTTTCATCAGGGTAAATCATCTCACAACTTCACCTGGGCCCTTAGCAGCCATCCTGTGACGTGGAAGAAAACAAGCCCACATTGGCAAGTGTGACCGTAGGTTTTTTGGTCGGGTACCTCTTATCACTTACAATCTAAGAAATACATCTGAGCCAGAACTGTTCATCGCGCGCTGCTTGCCCTTCAATGGAAGCAAGGAGGGGCGCACTGCTCGGTATGTCCTGCCCTCCCTTCAAGAAGTCCCCAACAGTGGTGATGGCATCCAAGGCCCTAACTTTTCGTGTACATATGGATGCAAACTTGATGCATCAAAGGACGCAAACATTAAGCACAGTTGATCCAAACACGAAGCACCAGAGGACGTAAACCACACCGGTTGATCCAGACACGAAGCACCATTTGATCCAAGCTTGAACCGCTGGTCAATATAAGTTATTTGCACCAGTCGACATCACCTCGATGCTCCAGTCTGCACACGTTGGAGCCTCCAATGGATACAAGTTAAATGCTTAAGTTGAAACAAGCTCCATAGGCCTGTTGATACGAGTTACAGACATCAGTTGATACAAGCTAAATGCACCAGTTGATGTAAACTCAATTCACCAGTCGGCACAAGCCTCTGGTTCATGCAAGTTATTAGTTATATGTATTATAGGAATAAGCTCTATGCGTCAGTTGCCAAAAGCTTGGTGCAGTACTTCTTATGAACACGCCTAGGGGGCTGTAAAGTTTGCACTAAAAAGAAGTCACTCTTGGAAATAAATGGCCTGTAGACAGTTTGCCGGCTGTTGTTGCGGTTTCAATAAATCATGGGAAGAGGCGGCAGCCTCCGTCTGCAACTGCCCTTGTTTCAGCCTCCAAATACACCAGAGGCAAAGAGCTGCCCCGTGCTCCCTGGGTTGGCATAGCTGCACACTCCCCCCGCACCCGGTTAATGTAAACATCTTGCACACGCAGTTTTTAAATGCCACCATCCACGCAAAGAGAAGACAAACTGAGGTAACCCGGGACAGACACTCGTACAGATGCGATCTGTCTGCCGGCACCGTGCTCAAGCGCACGTGTCAGTCTGGAGGACACAGTGCGGCAACACACCAGGGAATAGAAAACACATCTCAACGCGCTTCCTCCACAGCTCGAACGCAGCCACAATACATAAGGCACAAGAAACAGCTTTTTACAAGCAGAAAATCTTGAAAGCAAGGATGAGTTGGTTTTAAAGGGCACTACATTTCGTCCTCTGTCAGAGCAAGGGATTTTTTTATTTTTTTTATCTCAGAATATTTTTATTGAAATTAAAATTGACATATACAGACAGTTTGTCACAATTTTTGACTGCTTAGACCAAAATATAATGTCTGGCTTGTGGTGGAGCGCGAGAGAGAAAGAAAAGATAGAGAGAGAAAAAGGGGGGGGTTTATCGTTCCAGATGGGCATCCAGGGCCGCCCACATGTCCCCTCTGGCCGTGTGATTCGCCGGGTGGTGGTTGGCGGTAATGTTGTCGGCCCCTCGTAGAAATGTTAACTAGTTGAACCAACGTTTGAACGTGACTTTACTCGTGTTTTTCCAGTTACCTAGAATTGTTTTGGCGGCTGCGGTTAGAAAGACGTCTGCTAGTTCGCGGTTCTCTTTGGAGTCGAGCTCTGTGGCCAGGAAGGCCATGGTTATGCCTGGTAGGCCGCGTTGTATGTGGCAGCCTGTAAGCGTGTCTATGAGTTCGTAAACTTTGCACCAGAAAACCTTGACCGTGGGGCATTCGTATAGGACGTGAGCAAGGTCCCCCTTGCTTTGTGGCAGTTCCAGCAGGTGCCGCTCTCGCTGGCTCCTACTGTTTCTAGCTTGGCTGGGGTCCAGTGTAGTCTGTGTAGTAGCCAGTATTTTGTTTGGGCTAATTGTGGGGTTATCTTGTTCTTGGATGCTGAGATCCATAGTCTGGCCCTTTCATCTTCGTTTAGTGGTCTCTGTAACTCCCCTTCCCAGAATGCTAGTGTTTTGTTGTTTAGTGTCGTGGTGCGGGGGGTAATGAGTTTGTAAATGTGAGCAGTTTGGTGGCCTGTCTTGTTTAGGTTTTGTGAGTACTGTATGATGGATGGTTTGTGTTTCGAGAGGTTAGCTTTGGTGATGGCTGCCTTGATCCTGAGGAATTCATAGAACTCCTTGTTTGGTAGTTTATGCGTGCGCTGTAGTGCTTCAAATGTGAGCGGGTTGCTGTCTAGTTCAAGTTGGGCCGGCGTCGTGATGCTTCTGCTGTACCACTCTGTGTTTTCTAATGTCCCCCCTTTGTATGTCACCTTGGAGTTGTACCATATTGATTCCCAGTTGGACCCTTTGATGCTGACCTCCAGTTCTCTGTCTACTCTGAGTAGTGCCGTCTTTGTGTTCCTGATGATTGCATTCTTTGCTTCTGGGTGTCTGTTGGCCGTCAGCGCCATGATTGGGTCGGCCCCCCCCAGGATGCATCTTTCCAGGTCGAGCCAGACCGGCATGTACTCTGGTGTGGGGGAGATCCAGTGTATGCCCTGTTTTGCTAGGCAGGCCATTTGGAAGGCCTTGTAGTTCGTAAGGTTTAGCCCACCTTGGTACTTTTTTAGTCTAAGTTTTGATAGGCTGATTCTGGCCTTCTTGCCACCCCAGAGGAATGAGTTGATTGCTTTATCTATTTTTTTGTGAAAGTCCGTAGTTAAGGTTAGTGGTAGCATGCTCAGCAGATAGTTTACCATTGGTGTGATCATCATCTTGATCGTCTCGACTCGGCCCCACCAGATAATGAATTTGGGGCTCCAGGCTTCTAGCTTGCTCCTGATCTTCCTCAGCATTGCCTCCTCGTTGTGGTCTAGGGTCGACCTAAGGTCTCTTCCAAAGAGGAGGCCCAGGTACTTCAGGGGTTTCGTCTGCCACGCAAGTCCGGAAGTGCCTAGTACTGTCCTAGTTGTGTGGCAGTTCATTGGCTTGCATTCAGATTTGTCACGGTTTAATTTATATCCTGAGACCTGCGCATAGTCCTCAATGGTTTGCATCAGGGCTTCTATTGATGTTTCTGGGTCGTTAGTGGTGATCAGGATGTCGTCGGCATATGCTGCCAGCTTGAAAGCTTGTCCTCCGACTCGTACTCCTGTTATTAGCGGATTATTCCTGATCATGTAAAGGAGTGGTTCTAATGCGAGTAGGAATAGTCCCGGTGATAGAGGACACCCCTGCCTCGCCCCCCTCTCCAGGGTGAACATCGCCGACGTGGTTGTGTTGACCACCACTCGTGCCCGGGGGTTTTTGTAGAGTGACATGACCATACCCCGGTATTTTTCCCCTAGGCCGAATTTGCGCATGCATTGGTCAAGGAAGGGCCACGAGACTCTATCGAAGGCCTTTTCTGCGTCAAGCGCAATCATGACTGCCTTCTCCATGCTGTTAGCTGAGCCGTTTATGAGGTGGCAGAGTAGTCTGGTGTTGTCTTGTGAGAGTCTGTTTTCTAGGTAGCCTACTTGCGATTTGTGTATGAGGTGAGGTAGGTATGTGTTTAGTCTTGCAGCCATTACTTTTGTGTATATTTTACAATCTATGTTTATTAGTGAGATCGGGCGATAGTTTTGCGGGAATTGTGGGTCCTTCCCCTCTTTGGGGATGACAATGATGTTTGCCTCTGCCATCGAATTCGTCATGCTCCCCCTGTCAGCGCACGTCTGGAAAACTCTGACCATGGTCTCTTTTAGCAGGGGCTGAAACTGTTCATAGAAGGCCGCCGTGAATCCGTCCGGCCCTGGCGCTTTATTTGGCTTCAGCGAGTCTATTGCCATCCCCACTTCGACTCCAGTTATGTCCTGCTCTAGTGAGTCTCTTTGTTCGTTGCTTAGTTTGGGCAGATCGAGTTTGTCTAGCAAGTTTGCGCCGCCGTCTGCCGCTAGTGATTTGTCCGCTGTGTACAGTTCCTTGTAGAAACCCCTGAAGGTTTCAAGGATTAGCTTGTTGACCGTGTGCGTTCTGTTATTTTTGTCTGTAATCGCTACGACAGAGTGCTGCCTTTGTTTGGCTTTCAGGTGTCCTGCTAGTGCTCTGCCTGCTTTGTTTGCTGAGCATAGGTTTATGGATTTGTATGTGTTAATCCAAGTGCTTGCTCTTTCACTTAGTATCCTGTTCAATTCGTACTTCTTTTTTGTGAGTGTGGTGGGGGTGTTCCTATCCACCAGGTTCGCGCTGTGGTTCCTTTCTAGTTCCTTTATCTGGCCCTCCAGTTCTGTAATTTTTTTGTTCCTACTCCTGTTCATCCTGGCTTTGATGCTCAGGAGCTTCCCTCTTATTGTGGTTTTTAGTGCTTCCCAGAGGGTGATGGTGTCAGTGTCTGTGGTGTCGTTGAACGTTAGATATTCCTTAATCGCCTCTTCTACCTCAGTTATGTTTGTCGGGTTCTCTAATATGTTGCTGTTGAGGCGCCAGCTACGGTTTGGCTTCTCGTTGTGCTTCCCGCTTATGGAGAGGGAGATGTGAGCGTGGTCTGAAATTGTTATGGGCCCTATTTCTGTTGTTTCAGTCAGATGCGTGTGCGTTGAGGACATGAGTATGTAGTCAATTCTGCTATATGAGTTGTGTGAGTTCGAGTAGAATGTGTATTCTCTGGCGCTGGGGTGTTGTAGTCTCCATGGGTCTGACAGTGCTAGCTTGGCGCATAGGTTTTTGAGTGTTGTCTGCTCTTGCGTTATGTGGCTGGGTCTATGTGGATGTCTGTCCGTGGCATTGTCCATCGCTTGGTTCATGTCTCCCGCTGTGATTAGCAGCTCCCCCAGGGGGGTGCTGTTGAGCTCACTTTCTACCTCTTCCCAGAATTTTTTGTCTGTTGAGTTCGGGCCATAGATGTTGGCTATGTGTATAGTCTCTTCCCCTCTTTTGATACAAGTGAGTAGCCTTCTGCCCTTTGTGTCTGCTTGGTGGTCGTGTACCCTGAACTTTGCTTTCTTGCTGATGATGGTGATCACTCCCCCCTTCTTGTTTACGGCTGGTGAGCATACTACCTCGCTTACCCAGCTCGCCTTGAGTCGGTTCGCGTCCTCTACTGAGACTCTGGTCTCTTGGAGGACATATATGTCGGCCTTGAATTTATTTAAATATTCTAGTGTCTTCTGACGTTTAACGGGATGGTTAAGGCCCTTGACGTTTAGGGATACTATCTTGATGTCTGCGGCTATTTGTACTGGGGTCTGTGTGATGAGTGTGGTCATGGCGGTCTGTGGTTTTCGCTTGTGCCTACGCAGGTGCTAGAATTAGTCCTTGGTGTCAGATTAGGGCCCAGAGAGGCTACCCCCCGCCACATGTTATCGGTCCCCCCCTGGGGCAGGTTGGGGATCTGGGAGTAGGACAGAAAGGGGGAAAAATAGAAAAAGTGTCTCCACAAGGTTACGATTGTCCATGCCGCTTGGCTCCCCGCCCGGCCTTCTCCCCTCTCCCCCTCCCTCCCTTCCCCCCTCCCCCCTGTCAACGTACTGTAAACGTGCGACAGCAACGGTCCTCCGCCCCCGCCCCCCCAAGATCGATACTCCCCTCCCCCTGCTGTGCTGTACACATCCGGTAAAGGATATTCTTTTCAGACTTCTGGAGCCTGCACGTGGTCCGGTCTTCCCTGAGAGATACATAATACTTTAGGTAATAGTCCAAGTTCCGAGTTCAGAGTTCAGAGTTCAAGTTCAAAGTTCAAGGGTACGTTGAGGTAGATGCGTCCTTCAGAGTGTTCTGTGGTGTCGCTGCGGTGTGGCTGCAGCCTTTCTGAGTGATACAAAATACTTCAGGTGGTAAGTCTAGGTCACAGGCCTGCCGCGCTTTAGAGGTCGTGAGGTAGATGCGTGTTTGTAGTGATCAGTGGTGCCGCTGCACTGTGGCGTGATGAGGTAGACGTTGTTTAGGTATGCTGACGCTGCTGTAGTTTTGGCCTGGCTTGTGTCTTAGTGTCCGCCTGCTGCGCCTGTTTCCGAGCCGTCTAATGATGCCCTCCTTTTCGCTGTCCCTGGGCTTGTTTCTTCCATTTCCTCCGGTTCGGGTCCTTGGAGGTATCTACGTAGGTCCGCTGGGTCGTCAAAAGTGCGCGTGCCTCTCCTGTCCGTTATTCGCATTTTTGCAGGCCCTGCAAAGCTGCATGTGACGTTAGCTTTCTTTAGCCTTTCCCTGAGTGCTAGGAAGCCTTTTCTAGTTTGCACCGTCCCTTTCGAGAAGTCTTGGGTGATTATTATCTTATGGCCATTCCACTTCACTGTTTGGCCTTTTCTCGCAAACGCAAAAATGGCGACGGTGTGATTGGCTCGCAAGGGTTTGCAGATGATTGTTCTCGGACCTTTCGTCTGCTGTTGCTTCATCGCCGGTACTCTATATGCCTTGTCAATCTCGAAGGCTCTTTCGAATTTGAGGCCAGTCAGTTTTGGAATTAGGGTTTCTAGCATTGCTGCGCACGACCCTGCGACCTCTTCTTCATCCTCTGGCACTCCCAGGATCCTGATGTTCCCCTTCCTGTTTCTGTCTTCCTGTTCCGCATACATTCTCTGAAGGTCGCTGGATACCTTGGCGACATAGCGTATATCTATGTCCGTGCTGGCTGTTCTATCTTCTATGTCGCTAATTCTCCTCTCCGCTTCACCTACTCTGCTGGTGATTTTGTTTTGGTCCGCTCGTATTGCAGTGAGTTCTAGCTGAACGTTATCCATGGAGTTCTTAGTGGCCTTGGCTAGGTCGTTGGCTTCCGTTATCTTTTTGAGGAGCGTTTCCATCGCTGCATCAATGGTGTGGTTGTTTTTATCTTGATTGGAGAATCCACCATATTCTTCCTTTGCTTTTTATTGTCGTTGGCAGATTTGTCGTCTCTGCCGGCCATCTTATCGAAACCTCTTCTTGCGAGGTATATGGACAGCCTGTCCTTCTTCTGTTGGTCCGTCTGTTGGTTCTCTTGGTGTGGGCCGCTGTTTGTTGATGTGTTGTCTTTGTCCCTCGTGCTGCCACTGAAGGTGAACCTGCTAGGCCACCTTACTGTCCTGGTTCTTGTTTTGCTGGACGCCAGGACTTTCTGTGCACTGCTGTTGCTTGCTTCCCTATGCTCGCTGCTGCTGCGATTGTAGCCGTGTGGGTGCTACACTGCACCTTCTACGGGGTAGGACCGTTTGTTCCGTTGGCGTAGGCCCTAACGAGCTGCCCACCGTGGGCTGTTACCACTACTTGCTGTGTTGGCTCTGACCTTGCCCCTTTCCGCAGACTGACTTACGGTACCGTTGGGGTTTGGCTTGCGGCTTGTTGTTATGCTGCGTTAGTTCGGTGTGCTCCCCTGGCGTTCAAAGCTAGTTCCGTAGTGCCGTCTAGCGCGCATGGCGGTTGAGCTTAAGAAGGGTAGTACCGCACTTCCCGGCTGGGTCGCTGCCTCTTGGTTATTCTGAGATGGCTGCCCACAGCGAGGGGTGAGCTCCGGTGTCTGTTGTGCCACCAGCTCTGGGTGGTGGCATACGTTTGGGGGCTCACCTCCAACGACTGTGGAGTTGCTCTGGGCTTATTGCACTGTGCCACCAGCCTCCCCTTCCAAGATGGCAGACGTGTCTGTGTGTCCTTTTTTGCGGTCTGTGCCTCCGGCCCTTTTTTGTTTCGCTTTGGTTTTCGGGAGGCCAGGTGTCGCGCGCTTGAGGCTCGATACCGTCCAGCGGTCGCCTCCCGTGTTCGTGTTGCTTGCGTTTAGTCACCGACTGCCTCTTCCAAGATGGCCGCCGTGTTGCTATCCAGCGCCTTTATGCACCCTTCCGGCTTGGCCACTTGCGCTGTCCTTTTTGTTTCTTTGGCTCGGGGGTGGGGCTTGCTCTCCCCCCCGGCGCGCTTGCCTTCTGTGCTCGTTGTGCCACCGCCTGCCCCTCTCAAGATGGCCGTTGTGTTCCGGTATCAGCCTCTGTGACCATCGTAAATGCTGCCTGGTTAGCGGTTCCTTTTTTCGGTTAGGTCTTTAATTGCTGGGACTTTAAATGGCTGGGTGGCGGCGCGCATTTACAAGTTTTACCCCCGCCTTCCGGTTTGCTCACCTCTGCTGCTGTCCGTGCTTGTGTGCTGCCAGCGCATGATGGCCGCCCTGGATTGGTGAGTTTCGGTTTCGTTTCTTCCGTTATCTGGGAGTTGGTTGCTCGCGGGTAGCTCCGAGCGTTGTTTCACCCTCTTTTGTGGCTCTGAAGTGACTGCTTCTCCTGAGCTTCGCCCCCTTTTGTTTCCGCTCGTTGTTATGAGGGAGGGGTTCTGGCACCGTGGTGAGTGGTGGTTGCTGTAGCCTTCTTCAATGCGCCGCCATCTTAGGTGCGCCTTACCGCTCTGCAGTGCTAGAGATCTTTTAGCTAGTTGCTGTTCCTTCTTGTGTTGCGTTAGGGAAGGCTCGCACCACCATCAGCACCAGATGTTCCCACACTGTTCGATGTGCTTCTTGTGGGGAATGGGGCGGTACAAAAGGGGGTGGTGATGGACGGAGCATCAGAACCAATCAAACACTCACACCCAGTCAAAAGATCTGGGTTTGATCCATCACCGTTCTTTAGCCCACTCTGCCACCCCAGTTCAGACATGGCTATATGCAAATCAGTCTGACCCTGTGCCTCATGGGAACAGTCCAGCCCGAACTGCCAAGCCATGCCTTCCCTGGACCGGAAACAAGCTTCCGTGGACCGGTTTCTGGCATTCCAGCCGTCTTCAGCCCGGCTTGCTTGAATCCAGTGGCAAAGTGAGCAAGAGACTCACGTCTGAGCATACCCTGCCACACTTATGGCGGCCAAAAGCGGTACAAAAGGGGGTGGTGATGGACGGAGCATCAGAACCAATCAAACACTCACGCCCAGTCAAAAGATCTGGGTTTGACCATGACCGTTCTTTAGCCCACTCTGCCACCCCAGTTCAGACATGGCTATATGCAAATCAGACAGACCTTGTGCCTCATGGGAACAGTCTAGCCCGAACTGCCAAGCCATGCCTTCCCTGGCCTGGAAACAAGCTTCCGAGGACCGGTTTCTGGCATTCCAGCCGTCTTCAGCCCGGCTTGCTTGAATCCAGTGGCAAAGTGAGCAAGGGACTCATGTCTGAGCATACCCTGCCACACTTATGGCGGCCAAAAGCGGTACAAAAGGGGGTGGTGATGGACGGAGCATCAGAACCAATCAAACACTCACACCCAGTCAAAAGATCTGGGTTTGATCCATCACCGTTCTTTAGCCCACTCTGCCACCCCAGTTCAGACATGGCTATATGCAAATCAGTCTGACCCTGTGCCTCATGGGAACAGTCCAGCCCGAACTGCCAAGCCATGCCTTCCCTGGACCGGAAACAAGCTTCCGAGGACCGGTTTCTGGCATTCCAGCCGTCTTCAGCCCGGCTTGCTTGAATCCAGTGGCAAAGTGAGCAAGAGACTCACGTCTGAGCATACCCTGCCACACTTATGGCGGCCAAAAGCGGTACAAAAGGGGGTGGTGATGGACGGAGCATCAGAACCAATCAAACACTCACACCCAGTCAAAAGATCTGGGTTTGACCATGACCGTTCTTTAGCCCACTCTGCCACCCCAGTTCAGACATGGCTATATGCAAATCAGACAGACCTTGTGCCTCATGGGAACAGTCTAGCCCGAACTGCCAAGCCATGCCTTCCCTGGCCTGGAAACAAGCTTCCGAGGACCGGTTTCTGGCATTCCAGCCGTCTTCAGCCCGGCTTGCTTGAATCCAGTGGCAAAGTGAGCAAGGGACTCATGTCTGAGCATACCCTGCCACACTTATGGCGGCCAAAAGCGGTACAAAAGGGGGTGGTGATGGACGGAGCATCAGAACCAATCAAACACTCACACCCAGTCAAAAGATCTGGGTTTGATCCATCACCGTTCTTTAGCCCACTCTGCCACCCCAGTTCAGACATGGCTATATGCAAATCAGTCTGACCCTGTGCCTCATGGGAACAGTCCAGCCCGAACTGCCAAGCCATGCCTTCCCTGGACCGGAAACAAGCTTCCGAGGACCGGTTTCTGGCATTCCAGCCGTCTTCAGCCCGGCTTGCTTGAATCCAGTGGCAAAGCGAGCAAGGGACTCACGTCTGAGCATACCCTGCCACACTTATGGCGGCCAAAAGCGGTACAAAAGGGGGTGGTGATTGACGGAGCATCAGAACCAATCAAACACTCACACCCAGTCAAAAGATCTGGGTTTGATCCATCACCGTTCTTTAGCCCACTCTGCCACCCCAGTTCAGACATGGCTATATGCAAATCAGTCTGACCCTGTGCCTCATGGGAACAGTCCAGCCCGAACTGCCAAGCCATGCCTTCCCTGGACCGGAAACAAGCTTCCGGGGACCGGTTTCTGGCATTCCAGCCGTCTTCAGCCCGGCTTGCTTGAATCCAGTGGCAAAGTGAGCAAGGGACTCACGTCTGAGCATACCCTGCCACACTTATGGCGGCCAAAAGCGGTACAAAAGGGGGTGGTGATGGACGGAGCATCAGAACCAATCAAACAGTCACACCCAGTCAAAAGATCTGGGTTTGATCCATCACCGTTCTTTAGCCCACTCTGCCACCCCAGTTCAGACATGGCTATATGCAAATCAGTCTGACCCTGTGCCTCATGGGAACAGTCCAGCCCGAACTGCCAAGCCATGCCTTCCCTGGACCGGAAACAAGCTTCCGAGGACCGGTTTCTGGCATTCCAGCCGTCTTCAGCCCGGCTTGCTTGAATCCAGTGGCAAAGTGAGCAATGGACTCACGTCTGAGCATACCCTGCCACACTTATGGCGGCTAAAAGCGGTACAAAAGGGGGTGGTGATGGACGGAGCATCAGAACCAATCAAACACTCACACCCAGTCAAAAGATCTGGGTTTGATCCATCACCGTTCTTTAGCCCACTCTGCCACCCCAGTTCAGACATGGCTATATGCAAATCAGTCTGACCCTGTGCCTCATGGGAACAGTCCAGCCCGAACTGCCAAGCCATGCCTTCCCTGGACCAGAAACAAGCTTCCGAGGACCGGTTTCTGGCATTCCAGCCGTCTTCAGCCCGGCTTGCTTGAATCCAGTGGCAAAGTGAGCAAGGGACTCACGTCTGAGCATACCCTGCCACACTTATGGCGGCCAAAAGAGGTACAAAAGGGGGTGGTGATGGACGGAGCATCAGAACCAATCAAACACTCACACCCAGTCAAAAGATCTGGGATTGATCCATCACCGTTCTTTAGCCCACTCTGCCACCCCAGTTCAGACATGGCTATATGCAAATCAGTCTGACCCTGTGCCTCATGGGAACAGTCCAGCCCGAACTGCCAAGCCATGCCTTCCCTGGACCGGAAACAAGCTTCCGAGGACCGGTTTCTGGCATTCCAGCCGTCTTCAGCCCGGCTTGCTTGAATCCAGTGGCAAAGTGAGCAAGGGACTCACGTCTGAGCATACCCTGCCACACTTATGGCGGCCAAAAGCGGTACAAAAGGGGGTGGTGATTGACGGAGCATCAGAACCAATCAAACACTCACACCCAGTCAAAAGATCTGGGTTTGATCCATCACCGTTCTTTAGCCCACTCTGCCACCCCAGTTCAGACATGGCCATATGCAAATCAGTCTGACCCTGTGCCTCATGGGAACAGTCCAGCCCGAACTGCCAAGCCATGCCTTCCCTGGACCGGAAACAAGCTTCCGGGGACCGGTTTCTGGCATTCCAGCCGTCTTCAGCCCGGCTTGCTTGAATCCAGTGGCAAAGTGAGCAAGGGACTCACGTCTGAGCATACCCTGCCACACTTATGGCGGCCAAAAGCGGTACAAAAGGGGGTGGTGATGGACGGAGCATCAGAACCAATCAAACACTCACACCCAGTCAAAAGATCTGGGTTTGATCCATCACCGTTCTTTAGCCCACTCTGCCACACCAGTTCAGACATGGCTATATGCAAATCAGTCTGACCCTGTGCCTCATGGGAACAGTCCAGCCCGAACTGCCAAGCCATGCCTTCCCTGGACCGGAAACAAGCTTCCGAGGACCAGTTTCTGGCATTCCAGCCGTCTTCAGCCCGGCTTGCTTGAATCCAGTGGCAAAGTGAGCAATGGACTCACGTCTGAGCATACCCTGCCACACTTATGGCGGCCAAAACGGTACAAAAGGGGGTGGTGATGGACGGAGCATCAGAACCAATCAAACACTCACACCCAGTCAAAAGATCTGGGTTTGATCCATCACCGTTCTTTAGCCCACTCTGCCACCCCAGTTCAGACATGGCTATATGCAAATCAGTCTGACCCTGTGCCTCATGGGAACAGTCCAGCCCGAACTGCCAAGCCATGCCTTCCCTGGACCGGAAACAAGCTTCCGAGGACCGGTTTCTGGCATTCCAGCCGTCTTCAGCCCGGCTTGCTTGAATCCAGTGGCAAAGTGAGCAATGGACTCACGTCTGAGCATACCCTGCCACACTTATGGCGGCCAAAACGGTACAAAAGGGGGTGGTGATGGACGGAGCATCAGAACCAATCAAACACTCACACCCAGTCAAAAGATCTGGGTTTGATCCATCACCGTTCTTTAGCCCACTCTGCCACCCCAGTTCAGACATGGCTATATGCAAATCAGTCTGACCCTGTGCCTCATGGGAACAGTCCAGCCCGAACTGCCAAGCCATGCCTTCCCTGGACCGGAAACAAGCTTCCGAGGACCGGTTTCTGGCATTCCAGCCGTCTTCAGCCCGGCTTGCTTGAATCCAGTGGCAAAGTGAGCAAGGGACTCACGTCTGAGCATACCCTGCCACACTTATGGCGGCCAAAACGGTACAAAAGGGGGTGGTGATGGACGGAGCATCAGAACCAATCAAACACTCACACCCAGTCAAAAGATCTGGGTTTGATCCATCACCGTTCTTTAGCCCCTTCTGCCACCCCAGTTCAGACATGGCTATATGCAAATCAGTCTGACCCTGTGCCTCATGGGAACAGTCCAGCCCGAACTGCCAAGCCATGCCTTCCCTGGACCGGAAACAAGCTTCCGAGGACCGGTTTCTGGCATTCCAGCCGTCTTCAGCCCGGCTTGCTTGAATCCAGTGGCAAAGTGAGCAAGGGACTCACGTCTGAGCATACCCTGCCACACTTATGGCGGCCAAAAGCGGTACAAAAGGGGGTGGTGATGGACGGAGCATCAGAACCAATCAAACACTCACACCCAGTCAAAAGATCTGGGATTGATCCATCACCGTTCTTTAGCCCACTCTGCCACCCCAGTTCAGACATGGCTATATGCAAATCAGTCTGACCCTGTGCCTCATGGGAACAGTCCAGCCCGAACTGCCAAGCCATGCCTCCCCTGGACCGGAAACAAGCTTTCGAGGACCGGTTTCTGGCATTCCAGCCGTCTTCAGCCCGGCTTGCTTGAATCCAGTGGCAAAGTGAGCAAGGGACTCAGGTCTGAGCATACCCTGCCACACTTATGGCGGCCAAAAGCGGTACAAAAGGGGGTGGTGATGGACGGAGCATCAGAATCAATCAAACACTCACACCCAGTCAAAAGATCTGGGTTTGATCTATCACCGTTCTTTAGCCCACTCTGCCACACCAGTTCAGACATGGCTATATGCAAATCAGTCTGACCCTGTGCCTCATGGGAACAGTCCAGCCCGAACTGCCAAGCCATGCCTTCCCTGGACCGGAAACAAGCTTCCGAGGACCGGTTTCTGGCATTCCAGCCGTCTTCAGCCCGGCTTGCTTGAATCCAGTGGCAAAGTGAGCAAGGGACTCACGTCTGAGCATACCCTGCCACACTTATGGCGGCCAAAAGTGGTACAAAAGGGGGTGGTGATGGACGGAGCATCAGAACCAATCAAACACTCACACCCAGTCAAAAGATCTGGGTTTGATCCATCACCGTTCTTTAGCCCACTCTGCCACCCCAGTTCAGACATGGCTATATGCAAATCAGTCTGACCCTGTGCCTCATGGGAACAGTCCAGCCCGAACTGCCAAGCCATGCCTTCCCTGGACCGTAAACAAGCTTCCGAGGACCGGTTTCTGGCATTCCAGCCGTCTTCAGCCCGGCTTGCTTGAATCCAGTGGCAAAGAGAGCAAGGGACTCACGTCTGAGCATACCCTGCCACACTTATGGCGGCACAAAAGACTGGGTGTGAGTGTTTGATTGGTTCAGATGCTCCGTCCATTACCACCCCCTTTTGTACAGCTTTTGGCCGCCATAAGTGTGGCAGGGTATGCTCAGACGTGAGTCCCTTGCTCACTTTGCCACTGGATTCAAGCAAGCCGGGCTGAAGACGGATGTAATGCCAGAAACCGGTCCTCGGAAGCTTGTTTACGGTCCAGGGAAGGCATGGCTTGGCAGTTCGGGCTGGACTGTTCCCATGAGGCACAGGATCAGACTGATTTCCATATAGCCATGTCTGAACTGGGGTGGCAGAGTGGGCTAAAGAACCGTGATGGATTAAACCCAGATCTTTTGACTGGGTGTGAGTGTTTGATTGGTTCAGATGCTCCGTCCATTACCACCCCCTTTTGTACATCTTGTGGGGATTGGGGCAGTTCTCGCTGTATGGCTCGCCGTTGTTGTCCCGGGGTTGCGGAGCTCTTGGACTTAGGCGACTGCCTGCGTTGGGTCCAGGCAGGCTGCCGAGGCTCACTAGTGCGTCTTCCGTGGCTGATAAACAAGCACGGCCAAAGCGGACTGCGCTTGTACAATTACGTAAATAAGCCAGCGTGGCCGAAGCGGACCACGTTTGTGCAATTGAGTAAATAAGCAAGCACGGCCGAAGCGGACAGCGCTTGTGCAATTGAAGCTGAAAAAGAAAGAGTGCTTCCAAGCATTTCAAGGAGACTGTGCGACTCTGCCAGTAAACGATCCATTCCGGGCGGGCGGGCGGGGCCAAAAGGAGACAGGGCGGCAACAAGGAGGGAGTAAAATGCCTCGCGTACAACACAAAGCCAGGGTTTAGCATGCAGGATTATGCAAGCCAATGAAAAACAGGGGGTGAGCCTACACTCCACTTCTAAAATTGTATTGATTACAAGAAGCCCTTGAAGAGCGAGCAGCGCATGTGCGCTGCAACGCTAGGCCAGACAAATAAAGGCATTTACAATGCCAATAGCTTAAACTCTGGCAAATGTGAGACGTACTCTATTGCAAATGCTTGTTTTAGGGGGTGATGGAGGTGAGCAAGTCGTGTCTGTCGACTACCACCACCCCTCCCTCCCCATAACAAGTAATCCGTTGGCTGCCACCCCCGTACATGCACCAGGCGGAAAAATTAGGGTCTGCCCCGGGTCTCAGTAGGTCTAGCTATGCCACTGCTCGGAGGTTGAGCTAGAGTCCGAATGCACACAAGTCAGCTGGAACAGATACCATTAGTAGAAGCAGGGCTCTAGCGAGTCCTTGACTGGATTGACTTGATAAAGACCAAATGAAGTAATGGTGAAATTTCTAGGCAACTCCTGCCTGATCATGTTAGGCACTCAGCTTGGTCTCTATATCCTCTAACCCAGAGGTCTTCAAACGGGGGGGGGGGGGCTTCAAGTGAAGTGATCCCAGGGGGAACGCCAGGCTGTGGCCAAAAGAAGCACTAAGCTCACAGCAGTGCTTTGTTTGTTTTAAGCAGGAAACATATTTGTGTCAGAAAGCCTCTCTGTAATGGGCCATCACTAACATCTTTTGTCATTTATAACTGGCTGGGAGAAGGTGTCAAAAGGGAAGGGACTCCATATATTCTTCTACACCCACACCACCATTTCAAATAATCGCACTGTGGGTTAGTAAGGCCTGCTTGACCAGAATAGTATGTTGGGCAATCATTTATTTGGTTGCCTTTTTCAAACAGTAAGATCATTTAACTGTAATGTTTGAATAGGTCTCCTCTTTAAATAAGTTGAGACTGCCAATATAATGAAATAATTGCAAAAAATTCTGAGGGGGGCAAGATTAATTAAATTTTTTCACGGGGGTGGGGGCGCGGATTTAAAAAGTTTGAAGACTACTGCTCTAACCCATCACCCAAGGTCCATCAACCATCCATCCAGTACAGCCCCTAAACGGAAACAGAAGGATACCCATGCACCAGGCATCTAAGGGAGGAATTTATTGGGATTTGAGGGGTTCCCTGGACACCTCAGTAGAGCCCATTTTTAAGACTCTGTAGACTATATTATTACTCATAACATGGCTGCCTACTACACACCTGACCCACCAGCACCTGGTGTACCCCCAACCCACATACATAGCAAAAGGGCATGCTGTATGATATCATGAATCACTTACAAGGGGTTGTCTGGGGAGTCAGATAAGCAAAGACACTGGGTGACATGGACACTAGAAGTTAATGGAAGCTCCAAGACAAATCCAAAGCTGGTGTAGTCACAGACGTGATCACACAACATAAATACTTTCTGTTGGCCTGCAAATATCAGTACAAGCCCTAATCCCACTGCATGTCATACCACAACCCAGCCTGCCTTATTCTAACACAACAAATCACACTATACTCTTTGGGGTACCTCACACACAACCCACCATACCGTATTACACCATACTGCACCACACCCTTTTGCAGAATTCTCTTCTGTTTTGCACACAAATTCAACATCATACAGCCAAAGCATACATTAACACACTATATAACACCACTTCAGGCATTGCCTCTATAGAGCACCTCCCAGCATACACTCCACGCTGTATGAGACAACACACCCTGCAATCACTCAGCACCATGCCAAACCACATTAAAACACATCACACTATAACCACATCTCCCATTACACCATACCACAGTATACTCCACCATAACACAAGATAGCATGCGTTTCCCCAAAGCAGATCTACAAGGACAAAGGTTCACTATCAAAGCAAAAGTATTGTACTGCCCTTAATCTGTGTTCTCCGCCAGACTGCCTCCTTTTACTTAGTGGTCTCTGCCTCCTCATCACCAGTGGAGGTCATTCACGTTATTGTAATGACTGTCCTCCCTCCCTCCTCCCCCACCCCATCCTAAGAGTAGAATACCAGCCGTTGCTCATACTGAAGGCTGATAGTTGATGGCAGTGGTTTAATTAGGCACAAGCTCAGGTCTTTTAACCGATACCTCTGGGAGTAGAATATGTAGAATGTCCTGTAAAAATGTTCAGTACCCTCTTAACAGTAGTTGTTCGCCTCCTCCTGGTAGGTCTTGGGGCGCTGTGATACCTGTGGCATGTATTGTTTTTATTGTGTCTTCTATGGTGGCATACCGCAGTGGCACTAAATGGAGGTTTGGAGCATAGCAGTTGAGGCCTGTCGACATCATGTACTTGGAGAACCGCCTTGACGGCGAGTCTCAGAACCATGCACAGTTTCACCCCTGTCTGGTCCGGGGAAGGAATAGACACCTAGCCAAGCATCTGGTCAACAACAGCATCTTCGTAGGTAAACCAGCTCTGGCTGTCAGGCTTTTAACATCCAAATTCACACCTCAATGTCCGTTTATTACTTCTCTCTCCACAGAGAAAACCCTGAAAATGCCTTCAAAGAAACTCCCAGCTCTGGGTGGCTGGTGTGCTGAATTCCCAGAGTGTACAAGCCTCCAGACTGGGCTCGTCCGTCCGGAGTTTCCCAGAATCACTACCTTCTGAAGCCAGTACCACTTACCCATTTGGGTTTTTGAAAACCGATCCACAGCACCAGCCGAGAGGACAACATGTCAGAAATAGATCTCTGGGTGCCGTTAAGGTGTCAGGGGGAGTCAACACAGGCTCAGACGGCAGGATGAGAAGGCAAAAGATAATGTTGTGGGTTTGGGTGGGAAGGGCAGCAATAGATCGTACCCTGGCTTGGTTCTGAGGGGCGCTGGACTTCTCATGTAGTATGTAAGGTTGAGATTTTAGAACTCTAGGATGTAATCCAAACCGTCAAGGATGGTGGTTACGTGCTGTACTTTGGCCACAATTGGAAGCGATGAGGCGGTCTGGGGTAGAGTGAAACGAGGATGTCAAGGCTCTCCTGTAATATCAGAGACAAGCCAGAGCATGACTGGTAAGCACTCTTATCTAAGTTCAAACACAACTGGAATCTGGTGGTCAACAGACTACAGTAGGAAAAAATGCAAATGCTGAACATACAGTCACCAAACACTGTGTTACACCCAATAACTACCCATACATATAAACTCCTTGTGACTTAAGGAAAGTGGCTATAGGATTTCTATCAACTGCCCTTCCATGCCAGTGTCATCATCTGGAATTCCTGCTTTCCTAACACAACACCTCATGATCAAAGAGGGTGCTTCTGTGGATTAAATGACATACTAATCAAAAAGCAGTATTCAACTAGTACCTCAGTTTAGACAGGAACCACCTACGATCCTTCTGTCAGAGAAGTCAATGAGAAGAAAAAAGTGCAGTGGAAAGAATGTGAAAGTTTAAAAAGGATGTGGAAGCAAACAAACACTTTTATTCAGGTACTAGCAGCCCATCCTGACGTAGTCCGGGTATGAATTGCTGCCGGCCAGTAGTATATTGTTTTGTAGGATTTCGTTTTGATAGCATTTCTTATCTGTGACAGGCCTGTGAAACGCTCCGATTCACAGTGCACTGCTGATGCACTTAAGAGTGCACGTTCAGTAGTGTGAACTCGAGTTTCCCTACTTTATTTTTCCTTGCAATATAATATAGCGCGAACTCGACAACATGGCGTGAGCACAATTTACATTACAGAAGAACACATTCATTTGTGGTAGGCACGGGGAGACAAAGCGATTTGCCTGGAATCACAGGATGTTGAGCGGATGCCGAGATTCGAACGTAGCTCCCCAGCTCTAAAGTTCGCAATTCTAGAACTTGTGGCGGGAGGTGTGTCTAAAAGTGTATGTCAGTGCAGGCCATCAATGAGAGAGACCTGTGCATTTTTCAAATGGGTGGTGAAAAAATATGAGTATGTTGCTGGAGATGTGGGCCGCCGTGCCACCAATGTACTTACCGGGGGAGGGTAAACACCCATTATTCCGCAACTTTCTTTCCGCATACCATCACTCCGCATACTTTCATTACGAAAGCACCATGACTCCGCAATGCCATTATAACGCATGGCATTACATTTTATATGCTTTTACCACGCATACATTTACAACGAAATTAGTTGTAAATGCATGAATGGTAAAAGCATGGTTTTATATGTTTTGGGGTAGTGAGGTATATGTTTTGGAGTGTTTGGGTATTTTAAGGGTTCAGATATAGTTTTGGGTTATGGGGTACAGGGGTAGTTTTAGGGTTTAGGGATAGGTATGGGTTTTGGGGTACAGGGGTATTTTTAGGGTTCAGGGCTAGGTTTGGGTTTGGGGTATGTGGAAAAGTAAATTTTGCCATGTTCTGTGTCCCTACGTGTCCTCCATCTTATGTTATGTGTGCATGATTAATATGCATATGTATTCCCCATGTTCGATTTAAGATGCAATTATAGTTGTGTCCATCTCTAGTATGCCAGTTTCCAGTTCTCGTGAATACTACGAATATTAGGCCTATGTAAAGTTACGTTGCCACGTTTCTCAGTGTGCACGTTATTTCATTGTAAAGTCCCCGTTTTCTAGGCCTCAAATGGGCCCGGACACCAGATTCAGCTTCTGTCTCCTGAACCCTCGCTGAGGAGCGATACAGCCCCCACCTGTATCCTCGACCCTTCACTTACTTCCTGCCTCACAGTGCCCGGCTCAGCCTGGCTCTGCCTCTGAGTCTGCCAAGAGTATGTTATGATTCTAGTTATCAGTCCAGCCCTCCTTCTCTGCATTCCTAAGCTACTGAATCGCATCAATAGTTTCCGTCATCGTCTAGCCTTTACGTCTCCATGTAAGAGAAATACTGTATTTATGGTCATTTAATATTCCTCAACACGCACTACATGTAGAATAATGCATGCATCAGTCTTAGAGTCTGTTAGCCTTTACCCCGATAACTTTTGGATTCTATCAACATGTTCTCTAAACATCAGATACTAGATATTGTTTAGGCACATGTCGCCCTGACTCTCCAAGACTTCAGTCTCTACTCCTAGCACAGAGTTCATAGCCCCCAGCTTCTCCTAGTAACACGTCATTGTCAGTTTGCGCGCACCATTAGGTTAGAGGTCCCGGCTCCTTAGGTAGCCCCCTCCATGTTTCCGCCCCATTTATGACATATTCTGTTACGTTTACATCACATGTCTATGTATACGCCTCTTGTTACACCCACTTTCACCCTTATCTTTCGCGACTGCTATTGACCACACCCACTGCTCCGCCTATTGTATTCACTGTAATGCAACTGTTTTAGTATATATGCTTGTGTACTGTTATTAAAGTTAGCGCGCTCATCCCAGATCCAGCCCCGGCAGCTGCCGGGCCCTGTCATCCTATTCCTGTGCAGGTTGTCCTGTTCCTGTCCTTTATGCTGTATTAAACCTGCAAACTCCTACTACCTCAAATCTTGACTCTTATTTATTGAGCTATCTGTTATTCATTTATCCATTCAAAAATAGAGGTATTATTTATTTATTTACCACATAATGGCGCCCGAATAGGGACTTGCCCTTTCCCCACGCGCCGGTGAAGCCACGCCGGCCCCCTGACCCTCTGCAGCCGTGACGGAACTCTTCTGCGCACCGGCAGATATTTCTGCTTCAAGTATCCCTCAGGCCCACGGAGGAGACGGAGGTGGCGGTCCAGCATCCAGACGAGGCGGTGGAGGAACGCGGCGAGTCCCGACCAGAGCCCAAGCCGAGAGTCCAAGGTCCGAGGTATCCGGAGGCCCACCCGTAACAGAAGTCCGAAGTTCGTCCGTCCGGCGTCGAAGCAGTCCAGTCCAGTCCGAGGCCTTCCGTTCTTGCTGCCCGGTGAGTACCATTGCTGGGGTAGTATCTAGACAGGGTCAATCTAATTGACTCTGGTCCGTGGGTTGGTGGTACACAGACCCAAAACGAAGTGTCCACTTTGATGGATGCGGGTCCTAACGTGTCTCTTTATGAGACCGGTGAGTTTCGTACTGTTTTAGCAGTACATCTAGTTTCTGTTCTAGTCAGTTCTGTTTCTCGAGAAAATTCATGTATTCTGTTTTCAGTATTCCAGGTAGTATTCTGTTCGAACTGTTATTTTAAATGTTTTTCATGTATTGTAATGTCGTGGTATGAATGTGGAGTAATTATCGTGTTCATTGTGTATTGTAATTGCGTATTGTGTCTAGGTTACAGTTCAGTCATGCCCTTATTTTCTAAACTACGTCAGTTAAAAACCAGAAAAGGTCTGCTAGAAGCAGCAGTTCCTGTCCCGCCTAGGGACAGTCCAGGTCATTTTATGTATCAAAAGCATGGCATAAGTGCCATATTATATCTAGATTTATGGGTAGAGTATACTAAACAGTTAGAGGAAAAGTATAGATGGCCCGTATCAGGTACGTGGGATGCCGAGTGCATCATGCGAGTAGAAGAAACATTATGGAAAAAGAAAGCCAGACAGTCACAGAAAGATGCCATCGAGTTATGGCGCAAAGAATCTCATAAGAGAACCGAAAAAGAAATCAGAAAGTCAGAATTAAGTAGAGAATCTTTAGAACGAGCCCAAGAAAGGGAATTAATCGAGATAGGTGAACGAGTCGAAACCGAACAGTCAGACAGACAGAGGCATGCCCTTATTAAGGGTATGTATCCTCTTCTTGCCGAGGGCTTGCCAAAAGCGACCCCGGAGGCATCCAGTAATTTTCCGCCACCATTAGTTCCGACTAAGCTACGTCACAAACCGACCGCAGCTGATATTTTCATCTCGTCCTATTTGGACGACACAGTCCCGGAATATGCAAATCCTGTTCCGCCAGTCCCTGTAAATCAGGCAATTCCTGCTCCCCCAGACACCGGGGCACCCTTTGCAGTACCCGCTACGGTACCCCCGGTCCAGCCTACATTACAATTTCCCACCGCACCGGTACGACGAGTATCAGTCGACGATTCCGGTTTAGGGGCCGCAGGAGGAGGTCCTCCTGGTACCCCGCCACCACACCAACGTAGAACGTTGGCCGAGTTACATGAATGTGCGTTACAGCGTACGCCCAAATATAAGTCCGTTGCAGACATCCGACGAGCTCTTACTGAATGCCGTTATGATCCAGTTGCAGGTGATGATAGTACAGTAATATATTCCATCCGTGTAAGACGGGTGACCGGGTATTTGGACACCCTACCTGACATGAAAGGAGATCTAGACAGAATATATCGTTTCATCCGTACAGGGGATGATCCAGAAAGTATTGGCGAAGCTATGTCTCAAAGGAAAGCTGAGATCCAGCTCATGATATTAAAGTTTCTGATTAATTGTCTAATAAGAGAACAAGACTACCCGACTAAAGATCCGGCCGAAATGAGAATCCTGACAAGGTGGAGTGATAATATAGCCGAGGGTAAGCACAAGACTATCAGTAGTATAGAGAGTATGTACAAGAAAATTCGTAAAGAAATACTAAAGTTACACGAACAACGTAAAGCAGCACAAGTAAGCGAGAAAGAAAATGACTCTACCGAAGAGGTAGACGACGAGAATCCCACTAGAATAGCGTATGTAGGAAAATCTAGATTTCCAGATCGCCATTTATGCCTAGAACACAAGACAGTTTTTCATCATCCAGCACCAGAACAAGGTTCTCTAGAACAAGTATTTCAAGCTACCGATCACATTTTGAAGTCGCGAATCGGTTATAGTGAATTAAGTACTATGCATGAACAAGAACTAGTCCGATCAGCAGTCCGATGGATTACTGATTCTACCACTTTTCCAGACGAAATAGTGGCACAAATGTTTCTGAAATTGCCCCCAGCCGAGCAACGACTGGTGGGTATGTATATGATCCAGCACCTCATTACTCTGTATGAGGGTCAACATTCTGATCCAGGTCCGTTACACGATGTCCTGAACGAGTTACTCCAGTATAGATGGAAAGGTCTAGGTACCGATTTAATTAGGGTCATTCTAGAACAGCGTCACAAATATAGAACGTTTTTGAACCCGCATTTTGTTCATGTCTCACCCCCAGAAAGTAAACCCTTTTATATAGATAGACAGAACCCGTTACGAGAAGTACACCCAGTCAGGACAACAGATGGTGAAATGCAACGAGTGTTTGTTTACACCCCGATTACAAAGATGGAACTCTTAGAGATGAAGAAATTAATTCCTTGTCACGACAAAGATCCAGCAGGGTTCCACCGAGAATTAAAAGACATGCTCCGTATGGGAGAATACACGTATCCAGATATTATTAAAATGTTAAAGGTCCTGTTGCCCGCAGGGGTATACGAGAAACTCAAGGAAAAAGAATGGGAGGTGGGAGAGAAAAAGATCGATTGGGCAGTTCTCGAAGCTGAAGATAAGATACGAGTACCAGGTACCGGTCTAGGAGAGAAATGTAAAGAATTACCAGAACTGTTAATACAAGTTTTGCCAAGGTTATTAGCCACTAAAAAGGAAGACTGGGATGCAATCTCAGCCTGTAAACAGAAACAAGACGAAGACACTAGTGATTTCTATTCTAGATTTGAGAAATGTTTTATTATAAACAGTGGCCTCAAGACGAGTAGTGAGTCATACCCTCATCTTTTTGTTACTAAATTAGTCGAGAATTCAAGTCCACAAGTTAAGAATCGAGTTTTGAAAGTCGAAAGTACATGGCAAGCTAATACTCCGTCTCAGATGTTACAGATGCTTCAATACCACCAGAATAGAATCAGAGAAGAGCAAGATCACGAGAGAAAACGTATGAAAGACACGAAAATGAAAGTACTAGTTGCACAATCTGTTCCTCAAGACAGTCAGAAGAGGGGTACGAATCAAGCCAGTCATTCTGCAGTTCCCGTTAAAGGGACATGCAATTATTGTAAACAGCCAGGTCATTATATAAACGAGTGTGCAGTTCTGAAACATAATATAGCTACTGGTAAAACTAAAGAAAGACCACGTCCGCCTAGACAAGAACAAGTTTCACAGACTTCTCAGCCACAGAATGCACAACAGACAGTTCCAGCACCGCAGCCTATTGCTGCAACACAGCATGTTACACAGCAGATGTACCAGTATGCACAGTCCGAGTATCCAGAGTATCAGCCATATTCATGAAACAGCCTAGAGAGGGAGGTAGGCTTGCCTCTCATCGAGATACCTGTAGATCAAGAGGGTCCCTATGTTCATAGTCAAGTACTAGGGAAAGACAGAAAGTTTTTGATTGATACAGGGGCAAGTAGGACGACCATCAGTCACGCCGAAGTTCCAGGGGCTCCGCTCTCAGGCTCTAGAAATGTTTCCCTTGGTTTTTCAGGAAAGCCTATTGTAAACGAGATATCTAAGCCAGTTATTCTAGAAGTAGGTCCATTGTCCCGCACTACTGATCTGTTACTTACGAAGTCATGTCCAGAAAATCTGTTAGGTATTAAAACACTGAAAGAATTAGGTGCAGTTATTTGCTGCTCCCCAGAGGGAATACGATTGTTCCTACGTGACTTCAAGGGTCACTATGTATTACGAGATTTTGATCCGAGATTGTCCAATGTTCCGCAGCATCTATGGGCGCAAGGTCCAACTGATGTTGGTTATATGCAAATCACATCAACAACAAAAGGTACCAGAGGGTCTCGAGGAATGTGCCCAAAAGAAACAGAGAGCCACCCTTTCCCAGCAGACCAAAGGGATACAACACAGGAAATTCTCAACAGGATGAGGAAAGTACCCATCAGTCACCATACGGATCCGCCCTTCATCATTTGGGATTTTATCCGTACCACCCGTCTGAGAAGCTCAGTGCCACACTCTGAGGTCAACCCGGTGGCAAGGGGGTCCCTCAAAGAGGAATGGCATTGACAGTGTGGTAGACCACTCGATATAGGTAAGTGGCCCTGGATGTGGGACTGGGGTGTGCAGTGCTAGAAGAAGTGATAAAGTGAAAGAAACCCATAAAGTGTGTGTTTAAAATTGGTTTGAATAGGCACTTGAAAAAAAGTTTATTCCGTGTTTGCCTAACATACCAACAGTATAAAAACAATATAACCTAAGGCCTTCTCATAAGGTAGACTGCTCTAGGTCAGAGTAGGTCGACTAGTTTCTGCAATAATGGGACTATAGTTCCCTTGCATTCATCAGGACCATTATAAATAAAAACTACTGCACCAGGTGAATTAAAGAATAATAGGTAAAAGATGACACCAGGGTAACAGTGCAAGTGCTAATAAGTCACCTGAACGCTCCCGGTGCCCTTACAGTCTGTGTTGATCACTAGATCTGTAAGGATGACTAGCCTCACCCCACCTGGCAGCGGCTCAGGGGAAAGATGAAGCACCGCTCTCTCCGTCGGTACTCCGTGCCGGCGTCCTGGCCGACTGGGGAGGTGCAAATCACACCCCATCGTGTGACTCTCAAGCCAGGTGTAGTCCTGCCACGAATCAGACAGTACAGATTGCCACCTGAGGCTGTAGCAGCCTTATCCAAAATCATTGACGAGCTCATCGCTCAAGGAGTAGTTGTAGAAACTGACTCCAATGTATGTAATTCTCCGATCATTCCAGTCATGAAACGTACTGATCCAAATGCACCCCCAGTATATCGATTAGTGATTGACCTTCGAGAACTCAATAAATGTATTATTCCCCAGTACCCAGTTGTCCCAGATATCTCTTCCCTATTGACAGCCATTGATTCTGAAGCCACATTTTTTACAGTCATAGACCTCAAGAACGCATTTTTCAGTGTCCCCATTCATCCAGACAGCCAGTTTCTTTTCGGATTTTGTTTAAATGGAAGGAGCTATATGTTCACACGCGCTCCTCAAGGTTTCACAGAAAGTCCTAGTATTTACAGTCAAGCACTTAAGAGACAACTAGACAACATTCACATGCCAACTG
Organism: Lissotriton helveticus; assembly: GCF_964261635.1. NCBI lineage: Eukaryota > Metazoa > Chordata > Amphibia > Caudata > Salamandridae > Lissotriton > Lissotriton helveticus. The sequence goes on from NC_136068.1 coordinate 589,673,368, forward strand.
ACACTGCCCTGCTCCAGTATGTCGATGATCTACTGATCACAGCCCATTCTGAACGTGCTTGCGAGCGAGCATCCCTTACAGTCTTGTATTTCCTTGCCGAGATGGGGCACAAGGTGTCCCCTTCCAAGCTTCAATTCTGTGTCCAGCAAGTGATCTATTTAGGCCACTTACTGTCCAAGAGGGGTAGGCAGTTGACACCAGACCGTATCCAGTTAATAGCGAGTCTTCCTCAGCCCAAGACCCAGAAGGAGGTACGTGCTTTTATCGGCCTCACTTCTTACTGCAGACAATGGATTCCTCAGTATGCATTTCTAGCCAAGCCACTGATACAGTTAACGACACAGGAGGCAGCCGTATCGACTGTCCTCCCTTGGACATCTGAACATACACTTAGTTTTAATGAGTTAAAGAAAGCTTTATGCCAAGCTCCAGTTCTAGCTATACCGAACTACAGTAAGCCTTTTACACTTTTTGTCACAGAACGCGAAGGTACAGCATTATCTGTTCTTACACAAGATCAAGCAGGACAATACAAGCCCTGTGCTTATTTTTCGAGCACACTAGATCCTGTAGCCCAGGCTCTGCCTGCGTGCCTCAAGTCAGTTGCAGCCACAGCACTAGCTATCAGACAAAGTGATTCCATAGTATTAGGACATTCCTTGACAGTACAAGTTCCACACTCTGTGGAAGTTCTTTTAAACCGAACACAGACTCAGCACTTGAAAATTGCACGTTTAACAGGTTATGAATTGACACTGTTCCAGCCACACATAGAAATCAGACGCTGCAACGTTCTAAATCCTGCAACACTGTTACCATCAGTTAATTCAAATTCTGCCACACACGACTGTGTGGAAGTAGTTAACATTATGACAAAGCCAAGACAAGATCTGACAGACATTCCATTACCAGATCCCGACCTGACACTTTATGTGGATGGTTCATGTATGAGAACAAGTACAGGAGAATTAGTAGCCGCGTATGCAGTGACTACAGACACTGAAGTTATAGAAACACACCGTATTGACACCCTGTCTGCTCAAGCAGCAAAGCTAGTTGCTCTGACTCAAGCCTGCATACACGCTAAGAACCTGAAAGTTAATGTTTACACAGATTCACGTTACGCATTTGGAGTCGTACACGACTTCGGAGTGCTCTGGCAGGAGAGAGGTTTCATGACTTCTCATGGAACCAAGATTCAGCATGGTCTCCTTATTCAAGCTCTGTTAGATGCCATACACTTACCGACATCTATTGCTATCATGAAGTGCAAAGCACATACGAAAGTTACTGACATTATTTCCCAAGGTAATGATCTAGCAGATCGCACAGCCAAGCTTACAGCACAGACTCCAGACATTCCAGTTAATCCGACACAGACACATACTCCGGATCTGACTACATGTATGACAGTTAAGGACCCTACTCAAGATGTCATAGATATCCAGTTACATGCTACTCCCGATGAAATCAAGAAATGGTCCGAACAAGGAGGGGTCCAGACAGATCAGGGATGGGTAACGAAGGGTAAAGCCACATGGTTTCTCCCCGATTCTATGGTTCAAGTCATTATCAATACCGCACATAGTCCAGCACATTTAGGAGAAAAAGCTATGTTAGATAGTATCCAGAACATTTGGTTCAACAAGCATTTACGAGCTGCAGCCAAGCAGAAAGTCCGTACCTGTATGATATGTTGCCAGTTTAATCCAGGTAAAAGTGTCCCGGTGGAACAAGGTGGATTCCAGCCCCCTGACCACCCTTTTGAAGTCCTCCAAATGGATTATATTCAGATGGAGCGATGTCGAGGTTTCAAGTATGTCCTCGTAGTTGTATGCGCTTTGTCCAGGTGGACAGAGGCATATCCAGTCCCAGATTACACAGCCACGACCACTGCCAAGCAGTTGGTTCGTGAATTCTTCCCCCGCTACGGACTCCCTAGAGTCGTATATTCTGATAACGGCCAACCATTCTCATCCGAGCTTATGAAACACATTTCCCTGTTGTTAGGGTACCAGTGGAAGTTCCATTGTGTACGCCATCCTGAAGCAGCCGGTCTCGTAGAGAGACATAACCAGACCATGAAAATTCGAATTGCAAAAGTATGTAAAGAGAAAGGTGTGGACTGGCTAGTAGCTCTGCCAGTTGCTCTGTTTTATATGCGCATGGTCGCACATTCCAGATCAGGTCTGTCCCCGTACGAGGTCGTATTCGGCCGCCCCCCTAACATGTGGGGTACACCTAGACCTCGAAGTATTACCGATGTTTCAAGTAATATGCTGACAGATTACCTAGCTTCCTTGATGTCTGCCCTCAACTCTTGTCGTTCACAGGTTGCTGCCGCATTTCCAGACAATACCGAGGTGGCACCGCATGAAATCGTTCCCGGATGCATGGTTCTTGTGAGGAACTTTGATCGTTCAAGTCCGCTGGAGCCTCGCTGGAAAGAACCCAAACAGGTCCTCCTGGCCACCCGTACTGCCGTCAAGCTGGAAGGCAGGAAGGGCTGGGTCCATTTGTCACATGTGAAAAGATTTTTTGGATTGAAGTCTGTTACCAAGAACATTTCCGAGGATTTGAAAGACTGCCAAAGTACTATTCTTAAGGACTGTCCCGCAAAAGACTATGATACGAATCCCTCCCTGTTAGAGAAAACTCCGCAGCAGGAGTATAAGAAGAAATTAAGGTCTAGTAAAATAAGTCAGCCAGTTTGATTGTCTAAGTCCTCCCCTAGGTGAAACGGTTAGACCGGTTTCTGACATGTATATAATAGACCCCCATAGTGAGAGAGTTAGTCAAAACTCAATCCGATGTATCGTTTTTCTAAGTTTCATATTGTTTTTCAGCCTTATGTTTACCTGTACAGGTTATGCTTTTTATTTGTGTTTTCCAGTTTCTCATGTAAATAAGTCTGCTAATGCTACAGTAGAGCATACGTTTAGTGATCTGCCTCCTCATGAACTATCTTATCGTCTTGCTATGCGTAATAATTCCTTCATCCGCATGTTACATTATTCACACCAGACCAGCAATGCCACTAATTGTTGGGTGTGTGGTCGACTCCCCCCTTTCCAGACACCGAAGGGAGTTCTGCCACTCTTTCCTTATCCATTTTCACATAATGGTTCGTGTGGAGCATGGTCCACGTTAACGTCGTCCTCAAATGATATGTCTTTTCTTAACAGTACATGTTTTCCAGACAAGCAAGGTCTTCCCCACAGAACAGGGTTAGATCTAGAGAATGAAGTTTATAACTTAGGTAATTATTCTTCGAATTTCATGGTCCTGAATGTTCAGTCTGATTCTACTCCCGACTTACCTGCTATGTCAGTACTACCAGTCAAAGGTGAATTATGTGTCCGAAAGAATGGTTCCGTACATGTAGGACATAGTGATTGTACTACTATTATCAAGTATAGTGACAGTAGGAAATCTATTTTCAAAGCTTCACGTCATTCTTATTTTGTTTGTGGTCAGACCGCATATGTTCGTCTGCCCCTCGATTGGGAGGGAACCTGTTACATTGCCTTCCTACTGCCACCAGTTTTTCTAGCCCCACCTGACTATCATAGGAATTCCCACCTAGTACATACTAGACACAAGAGAGATCTCCCGATTGTCGATTATACTGAAACTGCTCTAGAGCAATACATAGATATCAATAAAGGTGTCTTCCCCTACTTAGGTACTGTCGTGAATAGTAAACTGATACGTAGATTAACCAGAACCCTTGAAGCAGTAGTGATTGAGACTACTTCTGCTCTAAGTAACTTAACCGAAGAACAATCCTTTATGAGAATTGTCGTGCTCCAGAATCGTCTCGTCCTTGACGTCATACTGGCCGATAGGGGCGGGGCCTGTAGAGTCATCGGATCTAGTTGCTGCATTTTCATTCCTAATAACGCGCCGTCTGTTTATTCAGCTATAACCAGACTCCATAAAATTGCCCATATGTTACACCAAAATCCAGGCACCTGGACATGGTCCGGTTGGTTCTGGAATATAATTTCCTGCTGGGGATGGAAAGTATTGTCCTTTCTAGGTATTGCAGTAGCGATCATATTCAGTTGCTGCCTCTGTTTACAATGTGGCCCCGCGATTTGCGGCATTTGTGCTACCTCTTGTATTCCTAGTCCCAAGTCCCGTTCTAAATCCCGTTCCAAGAAAATTCGAGACGAGCAAATGATACTGTATGAAATGATAGATGGTATCATGAATATTGATGTTTCCTGATGGAAACGTAGTGACAAGGAGGGAATGTGGAAAAGTAAATTTTGCCATGTTCTGTGTCCCTACGTGTCCTCCATCTTATGTTATGTGTGCATGATTAATATGCATATGTATTCCCCATGTTCGATTTAAGATGCAATTATAGTTGTGTCCATCTCTAGTATGCCAGTTTCCAGTTCTCGTGAATACTACGAATATTAGGCCTATGTAAAGTTACGTTGCCACGTTTCTCAGTGTGCACGTTATTTCATTGTAAAGTCCCCGTTTTCTAGGCCTCAAATGGGCCCGGACACCAGATTCAGCTTCTGTCTCCTGAACCCTCGCTGAGGAGCGATACAGCCCCCACCTGTATCCTCGACCCTTCACTTACTTCCTGCCTCACAGTGCCCGGCTCAGCCTGGCTCTGCCTCTGAGTCTGCCAAGAGTATGTTATGATTCTAGTTATCAGTCCAGCCCTCCTTCTCTGCATTCCTAAGCTACTGAATCGCATCAATAGTTTCCGTCATCGTCTAGCCTTTACGTCTCCATGTAAGAGAAATACTGTATTTATGGTCATTTAATATTCCTCAACACGCACTACATGTAGAATAATGCATGCATCAGTCTTAGAGTCTGTTAGCCTTTACCCCGATAACTTTTGGATTCTATCAACATGTTCTCTAAACATCAGATACTAGATATTGTTTAGGCACCTGTCGCCCTGACTCTCCAAGACTTCAGTCTCTACTCCTAGCACAGAGTTCATAGCCCCCAGCTTCTCCTAGTAACACGTCATTGTCAGTTTGCGCGCACCATTAGGTTAGAGGTCCCGGCTCCTTAGGTAGCCCCCTCCATGTTTCCGCCCCATTTATGACATATTCTGTTACGTTTACATCACATGTCTATGTATACGCCTCTTGTTACACCCACTTTCACCCTTATCTTTCGCGACTGCTATTGACCACACCCACTGCTCCGCCTATTGTATTCACTGTAATGCAACTGTTTTAGTATATATGCTTGTGTACTGTTATTAAAGTTAGCGCGCTCATCCCAGATCCAGCCCCGGCAGCTGCCGGGCCCTGTCATCCTATTCCTGTGCAGGTTGTCCTGTTCCTGTCCTTTATGCTGTATTAAACCTGCAAACTCCTACTACCTCGAATCTTGACTCTTATTTATTGAGCTATCTGTTATTCATTTATCCATTCAAAAATAGAGGTATTATTTATTTATTTACCACAGGTATAGGGGTATTTTTAGGGTTCAGGGGTATGTTTGGGGTTTGGGGTACATGGGTATTTTAAGGGTTCAGGGCTAGGTTTGGGTTTTGGGGTACAGGGGTATTTTTAGGGTTCAGGGCTAGGGTTTGGGTTTTGGGTTACAGGGGTATTTTTAGGGTTCAAGGCTAGGTTTGGGGGTTCAGGGGTAGATTTGGGTTTTGGGGTACAGGGTTATTTTTAGGGTTCAGGGCTAGGTTGGGGTTTTGGGTTACAGGGGTATTTTTAGGGTTCAGGGGTAGGTTTGGGTTTTGGGGTACAGGGGTATTTTAAGGGTTCAGGGCTAGGTTTGGGTTTTGGGGTACAGGGCTAGTTTAGGGTTCAGGGGTGGTTTTGGGGTACAGTCGTATTTTTAGGGTTCAGGGCTAGGTTTGGGTTTTGGGGTACAGGGCTATTTTCAGGGTTCAGGGGTAGGTTTGGGTTTTGAGGTACAAGGGTATTTATAGGGTTCAGGGCTAGGTTTGGGTTTTGGGGTAAGGGGTATTTTTAGGGTTTAGGGATAGGTTTGGGTTTTGGGGTACAGGGTAAATTTATAGGGTTAAGACGGGTTAGTGTTTAAGGGTGTTGGGGTATTTTAAGGAGTAAGGGTGGGTTATGATTATGGGGTGCAGGGGTATTTAAAGGGAGCAGGGTGGGATTAGCCCACGATATGGGACATGGCATGAAGGGCGGAACGTACCACACGCCCCCAGCGTTTATCACTCCCCCAGCACACGCCCACAAGGGACTACTTTGCTGGCACGGTTCTTTTACCTTTTAAATGTATATGGTGGGGGTCTGCATAGCCTATGTCCTTCTGCTGCAACGGCCCTTTCCAACGCTGTATTGGGTGTTGTGATTAGTGCTGTGGTTCCTGAGATTACACGCCTCAAAGGTTTGGGCTCTCTCTTTATTATATTAGTATAGATATGGATTGCTTTCAAACCTATTAAAAATGGGTGCAGGAGCAGCTTGTATCAAATATGCCGCTGTTCTAGGCGGTGTACTAGTTTTAGCCAATTCGGGCCTTTCGCCCTGGCTTTCTTCAGGACACTATCGTATTAAAGCTACTGCAAAATGGTGAATGAACATATAAACTCAGACAGTGATCAATCAAATACCTCCGTACAGGGGGAGGAGCCAAGATGGCGATCGGAACAGTCGCATAAACGCCTCGCTCCGAGATCCCTTCCTCCCCGCCGCCTATCCTGTCTTTAATCCTGATCGGGGTGTTCCGAATTTGGTTACCTGGGAAGAGCCTTCACTTACCGTCTTTTTCCGGGGCTCTGGCGTGCAGTGGTTTCTGCGTTCTGCCCTTGTAACCTTGCTGGCCTTCCCGGCCCTGACGCCGGGGCCTCGAGTGCTGTGTCTGCCCGGAGGTGTTCGGAGTGCCGGCGACCCGGAACCGCTGAAGAGACCCGATGGTGGGAGCCTGAGAGCCGCGAGCCGGAAGCGCCGGAGCGGACCCACCCCCGATGGTGGGCCACCCCGCATGACTGATTGCCTGCCGGCCCGAAGAAGAGAAACCGCGTTGTCCGGCACCCCTCGGGTGAGAAGCCCACTCCTGTTGATTGTCCCGCCAGGGACCCGGTGCAGGGCTCCCCCGAGTGTTGTGGGGAGCGCGCCCGTTCTTCTGGTGACTCTCCTTTCTCCGCCGAGCGCCATCCGCCGCGGATCGGCTGTGTGTCCTGGGGCCTCCGGCACTCCTGGTGGGCTTGGCGGCGGATGCGACAATGGCGGCGGGCGATATGCACAAGATGGCGGATGGCCCCTCGGAGTGTCTTCCTCCTGGAGACAGGGACGTTGCTGCATTTGCTCTCCCCAGACCTCGTTTGATTCGGGCGGCCCCTACACGGAGTACTGTCTTGTTCGCCCTGGGTGCTCTGCGGATCGACCTGTCCTTGCACTGCCGGGACTTGGAGTTGCGGATCGCCGCCATGGTTGTTCTGCCATTTTGTGACGCGGTGTCGTCTCCCCGAGTTGGTATTGTTGAGACTTCTCCAGCTGCTGTGCTGGGATATCCGGCTGGGTGTTCGATTCCATGGGATCAAGTGGACCCGGTGCCGATGCAGCAGTATTTCCTACATCCTGATTTCTTTGCTTTGTGCTGGACAGCCCGGACTTTGTGCTTGGCCACGTGGATCTTTGGGTTACTTTTGCATTCTGACTGCTGCCGAGTTTTCCTGGCTGCTTTTTGTTCGCCGAGACGGTGTTCCGTGAAGATCCCACTTGCTTTCCCTGACTGGTATGGACCCACTGTATCATGCTGTTTCCTGGCCGTGGCGGGGTCTGGCAGCTCGGCTTTTCATAGAAGTGGACAGGGGTGATCGTGCCTGGGTGCCTGCGGGACTTTTGTTTTGTTAATTGGCATCTCCGTGCCTCATCATTTGGACAGTTCCTGTCTTCATCCTTTATGTAGGCTTTTCTCAGTATCCTTTTTTGACCTCGACTAGTGATCCGTTATTGCGGGTGGGGTGGTGTTCTGTATTTCGATCGCTGGCTCCCCTCCTCTCTTCTCTCCTCTCCTTCTTTTCCCTCTTTTCCCTCTCCTTTTATCCCTTTCTCCTTTTTCCCTTCGTTATTATTCCCTTTCTCTTTCTTCTATATTTCGGGTGACTCTGGGCGACAGGCACGCTGTTTAGTGGGATAGGCCATAGCCATTACAGTGATGTAGGGTGGGGGGGGTGTTTGTTATTTTAGTTTGTTTTCTTCTATGGTCCCTTTTTTGCTTTCTTTCTAGGGGGTGGGCTATGTCCTTTTGTTCCTTCTCCTTCGTTTCGTAAGTGTCTGCACTTTCTCCTTTTTCGGGGCGGGAGGGCGGTCTATGCGGTGACCCATATACTTGTTTGCTACGATTTGTCCTTTATTTTTGAACCTTTGATGGGCATTGGATGTATCTGGGCTTTGCTCTACTGTGGTTATTTGAGTGCGTAGGGGGCTGCATCCCTCTCGTCCCCCCCTCTTTTTCTGAGTATGTTGCATGACACATGGGTAGATATGGCTTCTGCCTCCTCTATACATCATAAAATGAAACCTTTCTTATCCTGGCGCTTACTGTGTAACGATTTCACTACTCGTCTATCCTGTATTCATCCTGCCGTACACATTGATGTTGTTCCCTTTTGACTCTCCTGATTTTGCGGCCGGCCCTTGTGGTTGTAGGCCTGCGCTTGTACTTATACCTGTTTCTCAATAAAGGTTTTAAAAAAAAAAAATAAAATACCTCCGTACAGGCAGGGTGATCTTCACACCTGTAAGAGATGGTGACACACAAAGAGTAGAGTAAACCATAAAAACAGCAAATGCATTTTTCTACTTCATCTATACAATACTAAGACAGATCCACTCACCTGTCCTGTGCGAGGTATTAGCCTCACCTCACCTGGTAACCACTCAGGTATATGAGACCCCGCCCTGTAAGAAAATTAATTTCCTTCAGTCCAAGTCCCCCAATGGCAATACTGGGATAAATTAAGTCATTCACCCAGTTTTATTCACGTCTTGTGAAGACTGTCATATTGCAAAACAACCTCTAGTCCTCTTAGCCCCTGCCCTACAGATATAGTAGCCAGACTTAGATATATGCATTGCGCTGTTGCTGTTCCCGGTGCTAATTAAGCGCCATTATATCGGTTCAGATGACCATACTACACCACTAAATGTATGCTTTTCTGAGTCTGTGTGTAGTCAGACACTCAATACCTAAATAATCTGAACAAATCATAAAAGCCTGTATGAGTGAAACCAACCATGTATACCTGCATCAGCAGTGAATACTAGGCGTATCAGTAAAAACAGGCTTATCAGCTCAAAGCGGTTATCTTGAACCTGTAAGCTTTTTAACTCCTTAACATAGCGACCTCCAGAGCTTATTCACAACCCCAAAAAAACGGAGCATTCTCTATCGCCCTACAGTGTTTCAGCATGTAGTACCATATACTGACTACAAATATGGAGCCCCCCCAGTATGGAGTGTCTCGACAAGTATCGTCAGGTACTGCTGAGGACAAATCTACAAACATGTTTCTCCCGATCGTTGAGTAACAGGTATGGAAGAAGGGGCCTGATAACCAAGCTGTGACATAAACAAGCAACGCCATGTCTCGTGTGCATCAGTCTTACCTCTCCGTCGGTGCCTCGGTCCTGACCCAAGTTTGTGGGAGGTACCGAGGCATGGGAAGAGGCATCCCATTCTCGGCATCGCGTCACGTGTGCAAGACACGTGATGTCATCTCGTCCGAAAGAAGGACTACAAAATGACGTAAAATAGGAGCGACTTGTAGTTCCTATGTGAATGAATCTGGATTATGGCTAACAACACCCATGATTTGCTTCGGAGTTTATAAAGGGGATATATTAGCAATATATTTTTCAAAATGAATCATTTCAATTTATTAGGAAAATAGTGATCGATGTGCCCGTTGTGCAGGACACATGATTCCATCCTATCGAAGGTAAGAACTACAAGATGACTTCATCAGGGGACGACCTGTGGTTCTTAAGTATGTCAGCAAAAAGATGTTCAGAACTCTATCTGTATTAAACAGGCTTAAGCACTAACACGCCTGGATTCCCTTGAAGGCGAGCAATGTATTAAACATACGATGTCTATAATTACTGGTAAACTATACACCGAAATACCAAACTTCCCAATTCTTCGTCAGTGACATCATCTTATTAAATCCAACTAGACCAATTTGATTTGCCTGATATGATAGTTTTCACAAGACGTGAATAAAACTGGGTTAATGACTTAAATTATCCCAGTATTGCGATTGGGGGACTTGGACTGAAGGAAGGTACTTTTCTTACAGGGCGGGGTCTCTCATATACCGGAGTGATTACCAGGTGAGGTGAAGCTAATACCTCGAACAGGACAGGTGAGTGGATCTGTCTTAGTATTGTATAGATTAAGTAGAAAAATGCATTGGCTGTTTTTATGGTTTACTCTACTCTTTGTGTGTCACCATCTCTTACAGGTGTGAAGATCACCCTGCCTGTACGGAGGTATTTGATTAATCACTGCCTGAGTTTATATGTTCATTCACCATTTTGCAGTAGCTTTAATATGATAGGGTCCTGAAGAAAGCCCGGGCGGGAGGCCCGATTTGGCTGAAAGTAGTAGACCGATTAGAGCAGCGGCATTGATACAAGCCGTTCCTGCACCAATTTTTAATAGGTTTGAAAGCAATACCTGAATAAAAGTGTTTGTTTGCTTCCATATCCTTTTTTAACTTTCACATTCTTTGCACTGCACTTTTTCTTCTCATTGACTGCTCTGAATGAAGGATCGTAGGTGGTTCCTGTCTAAACTGAGGTACTAGTTGATTACTGCTTTTTGATTAGTATGTCATTTAATTGGTCGCGATGGAAATGGCGCTTGATCAACGTGAAGCACCTACCCTTGTCCCCACTAAGTTCATCATCCTTCTTCTGAAAATCGCAATGATGAGGAACTTTTTCATCTTTCAAAACTGTTTCTACCTACAAACGAAGGGAGTAGCAATGGGGGCAGCCTTTGCCCCTGATCTAGCTATAATATTCATGTCCATGTTCGAAAAACACTTTCATTTTCAATGACTCTAATCCTTTCAGGTCCAGCATCCAGTTCTGGATGCGGTACATTGATGATATCTCGCTTATCTGGTCAGGAACTGAATCCGAAATTACCACGTTCCACTCTTGGCTCAATCTGAAGTCTCCAGATATCCAGTTCACGATACAATCTGACAAGAAAAGGATAGACTTTCTTGATCTAACAATCATAGCGGAGAACGACACACTGCACACGACCCTCTTCAGAAAACCTGCCGAACGCAATTCTCTACTCCAGTACTCCAGCCACCATCCGAGGGGCCTACGTGACAACCTACCTTTTGGACAATTTTTAAGAATTAGGAGAAACTGCAGTAAGAAAGAAGACTATATGGTGGAGTCAGCCAATCTAATGGAACGCCTGATTGAACGAGGATACCCTAAAAGGCTCACCAAAAAGGCGAGAAAACGAGCGTGGTTCAACCATCGAGAATCACTTCTGGAACCCAATGTCCGGCCCTCAAGTGGAGAGGAACGGATAATATGTGTGACAACATATACTACAAAGAGCAATGCCATAAAAAAGACAATTAACAAACATTGGCCTTTGGTAGCTGAGGAACTGGGCAACAACACTCTACCCATGCATTCCTTCAAAAAAGCTAGGAGCATCCGGGACCATGTGGTTTCTTCATTCCTTGAGACCCCTGCACCACCAACTATAACATCTATCTGGAATCTTGCACCAATTGTGGGACATTACAAGTGCAGAAAGTGTAAAGCTTGTCCCTTCACCATCCAGACCAAAGAATTTGTGTTTAAACATCACCGCATAAAACTCAAGTCCCAAACCAACCGTAACACTGCAAACGTTATCTATTGCATCACCTGCCCATGCGATTTGATCTATGTGGGACAGACACAACAAAAGGCGAAAGTACACTTCCAGCAACATTGCAGTCACATCAGGTGTAAGGTTGTGGGTGCTCCGTTGGTAGAACACTGTGAGATCAAGAGCCACACTCCCGAAAGTCTGAAATGGATTATTCTAGAACATGTGACACTGGGACCAAGAGGAGGTGACATCACACCTATTCCTAATGTCAGGGAGTTAAAATGGATTTAATTTTTTTGACTCGGTCCAGAATGGCCTCAGAGGCGGAGAACAATTTTTCCCAATTAGCTACTTTATGATTCCTTCTAGACCTTTATTTCTCTTTCCAACTACTCTACTGTCTTTCTGAATAATGAATTGGACTTTACGTGTCTCATCAGTCTTCACGACCCTATGTTGGCACGTGCACTGTGATTTCACAAGAATCTTAATAATCAAAATGTTGCTGTTTTTTAACCTACACTACCCTGTGAGGTAAGTGCGTTATGATTTGTGCGCATAAACATGGTGTGGTAACTTGGAAATACTATGATGATAGCTCTCTGAAAATTAACCGAGATTGGGCTTAACCATCTTTGAATTGGGTGCAAAAAATGTGGATAAAATATAGTTATTTAGGCCTTGTCTCACCACGATGATTTATCCAGCTTTGTGACGCTTTCGAATGAATTAAGACCGGTTTTTAAAATCATTTTTTAAATACCTCAATACTTAAGCGCCCCATCACTGCCCTGTTAAATAACTAAGTCTGTCCTCCATGCCTATGATGGAATGGGACACGCCCCCTTATATCGCATCTTGGTTACACTGTAGCGTTTACGCGAGTCAAACAAGTTTTGCTGGCGTCCTGAGACGAACGCTGTTTACCCACGGCCCCCCCAGTGATTGCATCGATAATTAATCCAAAGGTGAGCCACCCCGCCGTAGTCCTTCACATTTTAGCCTAACAATACCGCTAATCCCGTATTTCCAGGGAACCAATACGATGCTCTTTTTTTACAGCATCAGCCGGGAGATCCACAACACTGAGAGGCTCCCTTCTTTTCCGATTGCTGCCGGCTCCACTGAGCGCGAGGTGAGCCTAGTCTAACATCCCTAAGCCCATAGACTTCTAATTTATGGTGTTTACAATTTACACAGAGGTTACAAATGATGCGTTTATATTGCAGAACCTGCCGTTTAACCACTTTGAGGTCCGGTCCCTGAATTGAATTTAAGGTAAAATCGATTCCTTTTTTTTAAAAAAAACCTTTGACTCATGTATCTCGTAACATATTTCTAAACAACATTTTGATAATCTGATTTAACTCTTGTGTTGTGCTCAATGATTGAAGGATCTCATGTAACTTGTCCATCATTTGTGTGACAGTAGAATGTTATTTTTGTTCAACTATTCCTCTGTGTACTAAAATCTTAGAATCACGCCTGATGGGGCGTTCACTCTCAAGTGTATATGGGGATTTTACATCTGGCCCTCCCTCTAAATCCTGTTTTTTAATCGCATTTAGGACCCCTGCCCAACCCATTCCTCGTCCTGATGAAGACCCGTTTCGTAAGGGGAACTGTCCCTACCATTCCAAGGGTCGAATCGTAGACCATACCTACCACGATATCAGCTTCTGTCCAAAAGCAGGATGAATTCAGCTATTATAGAAGACTGTTTTTTCCTTTAACCTTCTCTGACTTGCTAAAGCAGCTTACTGTGGCCCCTGGAGGGGGAGCCACTTGAAATTATTTGTGATTGTGTATAGAATGAAATGGAATTCTATCTGTTTTTTTGACCAATGAAATTTTCCTTCACTGTTCACTGATTTCTTCCACAACACCAGCACTTCCCCACCCCCCCCTTCCTTTTCCCCTTTTGCGCGCGTGGGCACAATTATGGTACAACAATTTAATGACTGTTTTAGATTCACACTATAATAACCAATTGTAGGTTTCGGTATGTTGTGAATAAAAACAACCATACTGTTGGAATTCAATCTTTGTATATTGAATAATTCTAATTTAAATTTTCTATGATTCTATTGCCTTTCCCAGTCTGGGACCCCTCTATCTTTAACGAACATTTAATCCACAGAAGCACCCTCTTTGATCTTGAGGTGTTGTGGTAGGAAAGCAAGAAATCCAGATCATGACATTGGCCACGAAGGGCAGTTGATGGAAATCCTATACCCACTTTCATTAAGTCACAAGGAGTTTATATGTATGAGTAGTTATTGGGTGTAACACAGCGTTTGGTGACTGTATGTTCAGCATTTGCATTTTTTCTTACTATAGTCGGTTGGCCACCACATTCCAGTTGTGTTTGAACTTGTATGGAATTGGCGATTGAATCTGTAGTGGGTCGGTAAATCTTTTCCCTGGGACCCTTGTTCGTCAGTGGAACTGTGTTTAGGAAGCACTCTTATCTGCCAAGAAGAGGAAAGGTAAGGGCTGGAAGCAAAGAAACGAAACACAGAGAAAGTGGGCGCAAAATATTTTGGGAACAGAGTGGGAGAATGGACAGGGTTAGGAGTACAGAGGAGTAAGGATTGACAAGGAGTGTAAAATATCCAGGGAAGGAATGGAGACGTTTCATAAAACTGGAGTTCATATTTGTCATTGAGGTTTTAAAGTCTGTCAGGTCAGACCTCTAAAAAACTGGGTAGGTGAGCATGTTCACATGGTTGTGGGGGCAGAGGGGAGGCATTTAACACACACGTATATATATATATATATATATATATATATATAAATAAATAAATTAGGGCATAGTGCTCCCTGGAGTATATGTAGGTGAAGGGAACTGACCACATGTAGTGGAGTATGCACAGAAGTAAAGAACCGGAACAGCCCTGCAGTTCTTATTACTTACATGCAAAAAAGAATGATAAATAACAAAAATAGTTACCCACCCCCTCTCAATTCATAAAACATGGCTCACCCTTTTTCGAACTATTCTGATTTCAAGCAGAAGCCCCTGTGAAGGCTAGTTGCAATGCCCCCTCATGGTTCAGCACAATTTGGCTTCTCAATGCTTGCCACAAGCAGGCGACCGAAGCTCAGTAAACACCACCACCAGGCTGGCGAAAGACAGATCCTGCAACTGGCTTTAATGTGCTGCCTCTTTCTCTCTTCACTCCCAGACCCCCTTCTACCGGTGAGGTGCTTTGTTAAATCATGAACTGGAGTCGCTCTTGGGCTGAACAGGGACACTTTTAATGTGTGCAAAGTAGTGACTTGTCAAACTGATATTTTTAAGTATTTGGCAGGGGGTGCAAATTAGGTCAAAATCCATCCACACACACTACCCCTTTATCTTTTGCATCATGAGTAACATTGTCTTTACAAATGCTAAGAAACCACCAAGAGGAGAGAAACATGCAGAAAAGCTCACATTGACAGGTTGTTCATGTAAGTCAAGCTCCTGAGCGGCACAGGAACCAACTGGCAAGACTGTGCAGTACTATCCTCCCAGTAACAAGGAGGGAATGGGGTGTACAGCACTC
This sequence comes from Lissotriton helveticus, assembly GCF_964261635.1. Classification (NCBI taxonomy): domain Eukaryota; kingdom Metazoa; phylum Chordata; class Amphibia; order Caudata; family Salamandridae; genus Lissotriton; species Lissotriton helveticus. Next base: position 589,688,754 of record NC_136068.1, read on the forward strand.
CTGTACACAAAGGCGAGGACTTCCTTCAAGAATTTCACACGTATTCCCCTGAAGTGAAGAAGCCAAAGTCGATACTATCCTAACCCCAAAAAAGGAAAATAATTAAACAGTATACCAGGCCATTCACTCCATCAATGCAAGTTGCCATCCATTCAACCGAACCAGTCCAGTTTTTTCATCAACTCCCTTTCTCCACCGGCATTCAAGTGTGCGGAGTTAGATTGTTGTACTTCACAAAAGGACTTCTCTGAATTGGCAAGAAAGCCCCAAACGTCCCAAACATCCAGAGAGACGGAAATTCAAGTCTTGCTTCTGCTGCCGTCAGCTCTAAACAAAAAATTACAAAAATATTCTGTACAACTGTCAGTCTTTAGAGAAAGTTCTTGTACAATCCACATCTTGGGGCGAAAGGTGCTTGGCAGCGCATCCACCTTCAATAGAAGCGCTTATTCCTCTCCTGGCGTTTCTGAAACACCACAGCACCCACCACAGCACAGACAATGATGCCAAGCAGGGCGCACAGCAACAGCATGAACACTTTCCACCCGGTCAGGGGCCCGCTGCGGTAGTTACCAGTCGGGTCATCGACGTTATCTGCAAAATAGTGAAAAGAATCAAAATCATACTGTAAGACATGTTCACAGTACCTGCTCCATCAGTAGGTTCCCCACCACCTCCCCTCTGACTTTAGCCGCCCCTTTGTTAACCACCTGCTTGCATCTGCCCAGTGCCACACTCCCAATGCTTCCCCTCTTGCCAGCACCCAGCGTCGTCATTCTATCAAGGTCATCATCTTCTCCATCAGCCAACTTCTGCCAGCATCCCTCCAGAACATTACTACCACTTACTTCACCAGCAAACTGACCCCTACACCAGTCATCAACTGCCTTAAACTCCATGCAATCACTCAGCTAGGCCATCAGTACCTGCGCTATACACTCCACGGCCATTCACCACAGCTCAGCCCTCCGACCAACAGCCCACTGCACTCAACACCAGGATGAGCTTCTGATGTTACTGCATCTAAGATGGATGCACCAGGCATGAGAATCTCTGACATGGGTGACTGAACGCCTTTGGAAAATGGTCTGATGGCCTGAAAACTACACAAAGCGCTGCCTTCAAGCACTAGCCAGACCCCACAGTAATGGATTTCCTGTAAGGTCACATCTGAGAGGAGACTACAGCAAGACTCGGTATTCCCCTTTACCTTTCGGAGACTTGAGCAGGCTGACGCTGGGCTCGATCTTGGTCCAGTCTACATTCTCATCCTCAGGCGGGTGCTCCACCATCAGCTGGAACACCTTCAGCGAGATGATGTCGTGGTTGTCTGCACGCAACAAAAGACAAGAGAAGGGAGTGGTCATTCAAAGGTGACCATGAAAGAGGACTGCAGTGTCATGGTATGAAATGGCGTATCTCACCAGACAAGTCTCCGGTGGCGGAAGAGGCCCCAAAGAAGTAGCCAGTAGGCAACCGGACTCCGGCGATGTCAAGGCAATTCTTCCACTCATTCTTATCTTCAATGTCCGTCATTACCTAGGACAGAACAACAAGCGTCATGCAAGCAAACAGCAAGAAGAAATATCAGGGAGATGGCATTTAGAAAGCAGGCCCACCAACATCTGTGGGACGGGCGCCCACTAACATGGATTCTTCACAATACCCCAGACCCTATGCTGGTATAGGGTCTGGGGTATGCAGATGTGCCCAGGAGGTTGGCCCTATGGAAAACAAGGACGATTTCCATGAAACTGCGGCTTATTCAGATGACGTACCTGTATAAGGTATCGTAGAGCCCCACCATATTAAGTAAACTGCAACATGGCCATGACCCCCCACCGCCTCAGATGTAATATTGGCCTGGGCACCTTCTATCATACGGTATGGGATTGCCCCATTACCCAGCAATACTGGCATGCATATGCAGCACCCTGACCTGAGTTGCAGGAAGGCAGATCACACGAGAGCCTAAAATGATGGTACTGAGTTTGACGGATAAGTGTGTGTCCTTGGGGGGGTGTTAGGTAGGCTACTAGACTCCTGGTCGCCATGGGTCTACTCATTGCGAGGTGGGATATTGCTTGCAGTTGGAGATCGACTATGCCCCCCCCGGTAAATTGGCCACGTGGAATGGACTGCTGTACCAAAGGAGACAAAATTGTATATACATCAAAGGGGTTGCCCTGACAAGTACAACATTTGAGGACAGTTCTTGGATTGCTCCTCTAATACAGATATATGATGTATATTTGGTAAAACCAAACCGAGAATTCAAAAAAAAATTATTTTATATCAATATGTAGCAAAAATTACAGATTTAACAAAAAACCCATGATTATTCAACCCACTACTGACCCCACCCAAAAGCTGTGCACATTGGCTCTGCGGTGCTCTGAAACCAATAGCCTGGCTTTTATTACCTCACCCAATCCAGTGGGTGCCAATATCGCTTCCCATCCACCTCACCTCTTACTCCTCTCAGTTCCCCCTTTCCCCAAAGGCTCATCACCAGGGACTAAAGACTGCAAGCCAATCCACAATAGAGGTGGACTCCATAGTGCCCACCCAAAACTACAGCACGCTCACCGTCAGCCTGCCGCGAGAGTACCGAATAGCAAGAAAGGTGTCATGGTTCTGGTTCCGAATATCGACTGTGCATCCTGCCAGCTCAGCTGCTCGGCCATCCTTGCCGTGGTCGTATTCCAAGGAGCCATTATTCACCATGACTGAAATGTAGGGGAACACCCGCTGCAGTAAGAAGGACAAGTTCAGTTAGGGACTTATTGCATCACAGCCTTGCCCCTGGGTCTGCCTGTACTGGGCAGGCAGAGGTGCAAAGCACTGATGACTGCAGCCAGTGTTTTATCTTAGATACTAACCTCAGTTGTTTCATCGTTAGGGTACGTGTCGAGAAAAAGTGCCAAGCCATGAAATTTATCTTTACTTCCAAACACAGGACCTAGATGGGAAGATGGCGAGAAGTAAAACCTGCTTACTACAGCAAAGAGTACAAGACACACCCTAACTCTATCCACAGTGCAAACATCAAAGAGGAAGGCAAACAACACTGGGAAACAAAAGGAGAGGATACCATGCAGAGCACAGCTGGGAGAGTGGACCACATCCTATCACATGGTAAAACAGAGGATGAGACAGGATGCAGAAGACAACCCAGGGCAAGTCACGGCAGAGTGGGAGGCAGGCCAAGGGGACAGCAGAAGACAAGAGCCGAGGCAGGGGTCAGAGAAAGGCAGACTGCAACCGCGTCGAGCAGAACACAGATAGGGGAAATGTGTTGGCATAAAATAAGTGGCAAAACAACTGGAGCAAGAAAACAACAAAATACTGAACGGAGGACGACCGACCTTCAGGATAGCATTACTAAAGGGATGGGGGGGAGGGGAATGGGGGACTTCGGACAGGAGACAGAGAAATACGACACAGCAGGGCGAAGGCAAGAGACCTTGGATAGGGGACAGCAAAGGACTAGACTGGGAAGCATCAGGACAGCTGGGACACAGAGTGAGATAGGTTAGACAGGGGCAGCAGAGAATGAGAGAACTAGTGAAAAAGTACACAATGAGAAAACCAGAAAAGGCCTAAAGAGAACCAAGGGGGAGCAGACAGCACAGGGGCATTTGCTGTAGGCTTTAGCAGGAAAGACATCAAGCTGTGCAATACCACAGGACAACAGCGTCCTAGTTTAAAAAACAAAAATATTGTACTCTGCCAATGCTAGCTCACTGCAACCAATCATTTAAAATAAATGAACCAGTAAAAACAATGTGAACCAGTGTACAAGAGTATAAGGTGTAAAAGATGATGCGTAAGGTATCCGCAGCTAACTCACCTGGTGTAAGGCGGTCCTTTGTGTACCATAGTGCAAAACCGTCCCCATGAAGGTTCTTCTTGCCAGATCCATGGATCTTAAACTGAACGTGCATCTCCCAGTCCTTAAGGAAACATGGCTGCAAGAAAGGATCTCTCTTTACATTCTGGACTTTACTTATCACAAACAAAAGCACAAACCATGGGCTGGACCATAAGACTCTGCAAACCTCCCCTGTACTCTCTCTCCATGACAGGTCAGTCTCAGGGGTACAAGTTTAATCTGTTTTTCCATTTCACAGTGAGTGACCAATCGATGCCCTCACTGCAAGACCCTGCTCTCGACCCCCATTCAACTAAGTTTGAAGTCTCTTCTCTAATAAGGTTAGCCTGGAGAAGAATTAATAAAAATGCCCAAACTTTGCCTTGTTTTCAATTTTCTTAGTCTCTTTTCAGCCTGTGGCATGGTGGTCAAAGAGAGGGGAGATAGTTACAGCTAGAAAAAGCTTTTGCGATGTAAGATGACATTTTATTTGCAGCATGTACTTACAGGTCTACGGTCAGTCTTTCATTTTAATCTGTAGCATAGGCTGGAAAAGCCACTGCTGTGATTAGATGCATGCTGAGTTTATTGTGATGTAGGGCAGTCCCCATGCAAACTTACACATCATCCTTGACGCCTCAGAGACGCCGATGTGCCGGCTCAAAATACGTTTCATAATTATAGCACCACTGATTGTCTCACTTATACACATTTTTGGGGGATTGATCAAATTCTTGGCTACCCAAATAATTACTAGCAGGCAATACATTATTGCACCAATACAACCTGAAACCAATACAAAATTCTCAAGAAAATACACGAGGGGCTATTGTGGTAATCACACCTGTTCTGTTTCGCACAGCAATGAGCTTGGGTACTAGGATGTCACCGGCTGCAGGTTGCCGGGGTGATGGAATGGGGCTCGAGACTCTGGGGGAAGGTAAGTGACAGTTGAAGGAAGAGCGGTCAGTGGATGGATGGGATCTTCTATCAATAAAGAACTTAAACTCCTGCAGTTCTCCAGGTCTACTCCTACCACCCTCTTGCTGTGTGATGAATGAACTTGAGCTGCCACACTGGCATAGTCGGCAGTTAGAAGATCTGCCACAGCCATCAAAAACAAAACTCATTTTTAAGGTATCACTAATAGGTCGTTTTATTTTACGCAATGTGACAAAAAATGCACCAAAACACACCAACATAAATATTGCACATCGCATATAAAAATTACTTTTAAAATGTTACACTGGAATTGGAGCACCACAAGCATCTCATAACAACGATAATGATCAAGGTAACTCATATATCATTATCCAATAAACAAAGAAGTATTAAGGTTTCAGTTCACCATCAATTTTCAGGGATCATCATCGGGACAACACTGCCAACCCAGAAAAAGTTAACTCACTGCAAGGGTGAAGTGTGTTTTAGCACAACGTCAAATGACTACAGAACAGCAGTCAGTCGATTGTAGAATCCTCAAAAATACACCAATCCTCAATGTGTGAAAAATGATTTTCCTACAGGACCCCTACCAGCACAATGCCAACATTAAGTCAAGGGACGCCAATTCTGTATTTTAAGTAATTGTGTATGTGTTAATAAAGCATCACTAATTACACTAGGGCACTTGATTGCCTAGGCATAAGGAACCGCACCAAGAAGAGTGCGTGTACAAAAAAGGATGCAGCCAGCTGCTCTCTACAAGCAAAACCGGACTTTCTGTACATGTGTTCTTTTTGGAAGTTTGCATTGTGTCATTTTTGGGGACCTGCCAGAAATACATTCTCCACAAATTGAGGAGAAGTCTGAATATTTGTTGATACTTCTACAATTAACGAGCTGCTGTTACTTAATACATATTTTTAGATGACATAATTTTTGATTGGTTTCTTGTTAAATTAGTTCATACATTTCTTGTTGGCTCCAAGTTCATTGGGTAGCCAAAAGAGTTTAAACAACCCCCATGATGAGTAAAAGTGAGGCCCTGAGGTGTGCTTTTTACTATAAATGTGTATGGCACTCCCCTTATTAGTATATTGTGGGATCCTTTGTGTTGTTCATAGCTGAACATACAAGACAAACTCCAATTTTGGAAGATTTGAAAAACTGAATGTCCGGGAATGGAAGAGGGGCACGAGAAAATGCAAGCTAAATTAAACTGGGTTTATTTTTCTTTTGCTAAGATTTTCCTTATAAGGTGGAGGCTGACAGTATATAGGCAGCATCGCATGCTTTCTTCCCTAAGAAGAGTTTCCACCTAAGAATAGCTGTTCTCTGTTTCGATGACAGCCTTTGTATAGTTGACACCGACCCTAAATTACACTGTGCCCTGTTCAAGGGCCAGATTTTGTGTAGCCACATCAGACTCTCAAGAATTACCTACTAGTCGACACTTACCACTCTGTTCCAGATGGACCCCTCACGACTGCGCTCATCTGGTGTCAGTCGGACGTACTGGCTCGTCAGCATAGTGCTTCCCCCAAAGTCCCATAAGGGCATTGAACTTGATCCGACCCCTGGGGGGAAAAACACACACACATTGGCCAATGTCAAGAGCATAGTTGGCTAAAAGAGCAAACCAGAAGAGCACAGAAGATGGGTTAATAATGTCAGCCCTCTATGCAATCAACAGCACCAAAAAATGACATCCATCAAATACTCTGATAACATGTGCCTAACCATCGCTTAAGGAACTCTCACAGGTCCTCGAGTGCTGGGACTCAAATACGTTTTATTAAAGTTCACATTGCTCTATTAATCGATTCACAACCAACAGCATGCATCCAACTCTTTCATTCTCTACATAACAAACGTAAGAGGAGTTGGACTCTGTAACATGGCTGTTAAGTCATATTTATTGGTTGTATTAATTAACTATTGGGCATTATTGCGAATCAATAGCATTTTTAAATATATATTAATATAAATGTTTTCTACCAATACCGATAACATATGGGTGGCTGCAGATTATGCCCATATTTCCAAATGAGCCATTTGTCATCATGTCTGAATGACTCTGCTGTTGTGTGCCCTGAACTATAAATGGCTCTGACAACATCAGTCAGCGTTGCTGAAGTCTGCTGCTACTGTCTCAATATCTGAGCAAACCTGCTGCCTGTCTTGAACCATAAGATGGTTAAATCCTGCTTTGCTGCTATGAATATGCACGGGATGGAGGCTCCAGGTCTATTACCAAGGGAGTTCTAATGGTTTTACCAGTAGCTATATATGTTAGTGTTTATAACCACAGATTGACAGGTCTACAATTGGAATATGTTACGTTATATTCATTTCTAACGTGCAAGAGTGTCCCGGCGCAAACCTAGAGACTGAAGAGGAGCCAAGTTTAGGAAAAAATTTGAGTTTTCAGCTTCTTTTTGAAAAGACTCAGGTCCTGAGTGCCTCTAAGCGGGGCAGTTCGTCCAGGCCAAAGCGGCCTTCACAGCCAGAGAGCTGCCGCCCGTCCTTCGCAAGCAGAAACGTGGAACTTTAGCCAGGAGTTTAGTGAAGGAACGCAGGTATCTTGCGGGGGTGTAGAAGGAAAACAGTTTTTGAAGATAGCCTGACCCTGTGGCATGCAGCTCGCGGTGGGCGATAACTAAGATCTTGAATCTGACCCTCTCTGCCACAGGCAGCCAGTGTGAGGCGCGCAGGTGTTGTCTCACGATACGCCTGGCAGGGATGTTGAAGTGAAGCCTGACAGCCGCGTTCTGCACCACTTGCAGTTTATTTAGTAAGTAGCTCGGGACGGCAGCATATAAGGTGTTGGCGTAATCTAGCCGAGAGAGAATAAGGGCTTAGGTCACTGCCTCCTTGGTCTCCTGAGGATTTTTAGAAAACCAAAGCAGGTCCCTGACAGCTTCTTGATCTGGGTCGAGAACAAGAGATTTTCCTTGAACCAAACCCCTAAGTTCTTAACAGGGTTCCCTGATGAGGCAGGCAGCACGGGATCAGATGGCCAGAGTGTTTCCCTAAACCACAGCTTTCCAAACTTTTTATGTTGGGGACACACTTTTTGGAGGTGCATCATTTTGGGACACAGTAAGGCAGTGTATCGAGCGAACGTAGCGTAGCGAGCCAAACTACCTAAGGGTGATGCCGGGGGGAGGGGGGGTCTCACTCTCTCTCTCCCTCTCTCTTTCTGTAACTGTCTCCCTCCCCACTCTCTCTCCCTCTCTCTCTCTCTCTCTGTCTTTCTCTGTCTGCCTACCTCCCTCTGTCTGTCTCACTTCCTCTGTCTCTCTCCCTCTGTCTGTCTCTCTCCCTCTGTCTGTCTCTCTCCCTCTGTCTGTCTCTCTCCCTCTGTCTGTCTCCCTCTGTGTGCATCTGTCTGTCCCCCTGTCTGCATCTCAGTCTGTCCCCGTCTCTGTCTGCATCTCAGTCTGTCTCCGTCTCTGTCTGCATCTCAGTCTGTCCCCGTCTGTCTGCATCTCAGTCTGTCCCCGTCTCTGTCTGCATCTCTGTCTGTCCCCGTCTCGGTCTGTCTCTCCCTCCCTCTCTCTGTCTCCCTCCCTCTCTATCTCTCTCCCTTTCTCTACCTCTCTCCCTCTGTTTCCTTCCCTCTCCCTCTCTCTATCTCCCACTTTCTCTCTCTCTATCTCCCTCTCTCTTTCCATCTCCCTCTATCTCCCTCTATCTCCCTCTCTCTATCTCCCTCCATCTCCCTCTCCCTCTCTCTCTCCCTCTCTATCCCCCTCTCTCTTTCCATCTCCCTCTCTCTCTCCCTCTCCCTCCCTCTCTCTCTCCCTCTCTCTACATCTATCTCCCTCTCTCTCTCTATCTATCTACCTCTCTCTCCCTCTCTCCATTTCCCTCTCTCCATTTCCCTCTCTATCTCCCTCTCTCTATCGATTTCCCTACCTCTCTCTCTCTCTCCCTCTCTATCTCCATCTCCCCCTTTGTCTGTCTACCTCCCTCTATCTCCCTCCCTCTGTCTGTCTCCCTCTCTGTCACCCTCTGTATCCTTCTCTCTGTATCCTTCCCTCTGTATACGTCCCTCTGTCTCCCTCCCTCTATTTTCCCTATCTCTCCCTGTCTTCCTCCCTCTATCGCACCGTCTCCCTCTGCCGGTCACCCTCTGGCACCTCACCCCAGCCTCCCAGGCACGCAGGTCTTTAAAGGACCATTTTCTTGTTAATGGGGCTTTGTTGTGAATCTCCCGGGGGAGCCCCCCTTAGAGCAGAGTGTCTCAGAGTCGCTGCTGTGGCTGACTCCGAGACACTCTTTCAAAGGAATGCATCCTAATTAGCAGTTATGTGCTAAGTGCCTCATCCTGCGACACACTCACCACTTGCAGGCGACACACTACTGTGTCAGGACACCGAGTTTGGAAAGCTCTGCCCTAAACCATGGGGGAAACTTGCCAAAAAGGAGGATTTCTGATTTCTCCTCGTTACATTTCAATTCAGCAGCCACCAACCAGTGTAATACTGTAGTCAGGCAGTTGAAGTAGAGGCCTTGTTTTTTTCCCCATGTGAACAGGAGCTGGTTATCATCGGCGTAAGCGATTATCTTCGCCCCCAAGTCCTCAACCAACAGAACCAAAGGAGTAACTTGAATAGTAAAAAGAAGAGGACTCAGGGAGGAGCCCTGTGTGACCCCTGTGGTCACTTTCTTCAGTGAGGAGGAAAACGGCAGAAGCCACACCTGCTGCGTCCGATCCTCCAAAAAGGATTTGAGCCAGCCCCAAGCACTTCCTGATATGCCAATATCCGCCAGTCGGGTGAGCAGCAATGTGTGAGGAACCGTATCGAATGCTGCTGAGAGGTCCAGCAAAACCAGGGCGGCCCTCCCGCCAGCATCCAAACAGTCTCTGATGGCTTCAGAAATTTCCACCAGAGCTGATTCAGTGCTAAAGGAGGCCCTAAAACCATACTATGCAGGGTGGAATAGGCCTGATCTTTCTACAAAGTCAGTCAACTATCTGGTAACCACTTTCTCACATACCTTGGCCACACTGGGCAAGAGGGAGATCGGCCTGTAGTTAGACGGGCACAGAGGATCCAGTGAAGGTATTTTTAAAAGAGGAAGGATCATGGTCTGCTTCCAAGTGGCCGGGATAAGAGCTTCATAAAAGGACATAGGAATAAGTCTATTAACTTCTGGATTAACAGTATCCGCCACATTAGCCAGAAGTCTAGCAGCACACAGGTCTGAAGGGGATTTTGATTTCAGACCCTTTAAAGTTTTATGGGAGCTAGATAGATCAATGGGGGCAAATGCAGCCAGCGAATGAGAGGGAGGGGCCAATAGGGTTCCTCCAGCCAGGAGGGCACCTAGGTCCTTATTGCTAGAAGTGAAGGACGGCTGTATAGTGTGAATTTTCTCCAAGAAAAAAAATGGAGAGTTCTTCGCACCACAAGGCAGAAGATGGATTCGTACTTGCTTGCGCTTTGCGCACCAGGAAACTTTGAACTATATAAAGGATTTCCTTTGAATTATTTTTGGCTGCATCAATTCAATTCCTATAGTATTGAACTTTAGCCTGTGCTATGGACGTATAATAGTTTTTTTGCTTGTATCTCAGCATAAGTTTATCCTCGGGACAATACCCTTTACGCCAGACTCGCTCTAGTTTCTTGCACTCCTGCTTCAATATCCTCAGAGCAAGAGTAAACCAGGAATTAGAGGGGGAGTCTCTGGAGTGTCTATACTGGGTGGCTGGGGCTATGAGATCAACAGTGATGGAGATCAAGCTTGTAAACCCAGCAAGCCCATCTACAAGATCACTGGAAAGAGGGGGTCTGGTGGCCCCCCAAGGCTTGGCTAAATAGCAACGGGTCAATTTTAGCAAACAGGCTCACGATCAGAGAGTGGCGGAAGGTTACCATCTGGTGAAACCCAGGCGAAATATGTCCGAAAATGAACTGACCAAGGCACCAGAGTGGGGGTTTCAATTGCGATAGGAAAATTCGAGCAGATAGGGTTCAAGGGGTGGCCCCTGAGTGCGTCGGATAGCCAACCCATTATGTGAGCTGAGCGAGGGACAATGCATCTAATAGTTCAGGACTGTCCTTCGAAGGTGCCTGGTCGAGATGGATATTTAAGTCGCCTAGGATAATATAGTGGGTAAAATGAAGGACTCTGGGAACAATAACGTCCCCAGTGCTTTTAAAAACGCACTCGCTGGACCAGGAGGTCTATAGATCAAGGATCCCCCAAGTGTAAAATCCAGAGCTTCGCAATCTCCTCCAAGTGTAGAAACATCCTGTTGGAGGGACCACATATCTATATACGATAGCCACCCCTCCTCCTCTCCCTTTTAATCTGTCCACTCGAGAAATTCTGTAGTTGGTTGGAATGGCCAGTGCAATGGTAGGATTCGAGAACTCATCCAACCAGGTCTCAGTAATAAACAGAAAATCAAGTTTCTTGTCCTCCAAAAGATCAAAGGTATCCTGATAATTCCTCTTGAGTGAACGTACATTAATAAGGGCAGCATGCGTAGCTAGTTTGTGCTTACCCATTTTAGCAACTGCCCTGGTTGGAGCACGTCCGACAGAGCCAGTACTGAATCTAAATCACAGGAAGAGCAAACTGTGTTTTACATTACAGGGCATCGCAACTACTGGCGTGGGAGCATGGAAGCGGGCGGAGTGAGTGAAGAACTTTGCTACTATACAGCCCCCTCTCTGCAAAGTGGAACACATGATGGTCAGCGTGGCTGGCGCTGGGCGCTTACGGGCTTGCCTTAGGCGTGCCCGCTGCGTGAGTCCGCACATCTATTTGTAGGATTGGCTACTCTGACAACTAGAGCACGCACTGACCTAAAATGGCGTCTCTAGTTTGTCAATGGTGAGACCCAGAAGTAGCTGCCAGCCCGTACTCCGGTCCCGGACAGTAAAAGAACGTGTTTCGCAAGAGCCTCAAACAAATTCAGACAATGCAGGTAAAAGTGAACATATTTTTTTTAAACGAAAAAATTTCATTAAATTTTCAAACGGGCAAAACTAAAACGAGTGAATTTCATCAATTTTAAAACGAATAATGAACGAAACTAGAAACAGCACTTTTAGTTTTACATATACTATGTCACTAGCGGGAGGGTTCTCGATTATCTCTGTACCTAGTAATAACTGACAGGCCCATCATGGGGTGAGGGTCTACACTAATCCTGTTTTCAAGGCTCATTGAGGAATCTCTTTCTGCAGAATCTGCATGTTGCTAAGTATTTGATGACATACAAATTTACATTATCATCTTACATAGGCCTATTATTTACAGTGAAACCGGTCACTATGTAAGAACCTATCTGAGCATTTTTCTATCTGCAGGTTATACTGTATAACCCCGAGTTCCTATCCACAGTACATGTTTAAATAACTGACAAGTGCATATTAAACATGGAATTCATAACTCGCACCATTAGTTTAGATTCATGCAAGGGGAATTTTGTGGCAGAAAAGGGTGATTCCATCTCCTCGCAGTAAAAATTTACTGAACTGTATGGATTTTTTAGATTAAAAAAAAGCGTAAAAAATGATGCCACGTACAGTAAATCAAACTGCATGGTTTACCTGGGATCTGCAAAGACATGCAATACATATAATTATGAAGCTAACACAAGTAAATGATGGATGGAGCACTGAAACTTTTCAGACGCCCCAGTCACAGATTTGGGTTGAATCCACCTTCGTTCTTTAGCTCACATTGCCACCTCAGTTCAGACCCAGCCATATACAAATCAGTCTTGACCCGTTCCTCATGGGAACAGCCCAGTCCGAACTGCCAAGCCAGGTCTTCCCTGGACCGGAAACAAGCATTGTGGGACTGGATTCGGGGTAACGCCCCTCATCAGCCAGGCTAGCTTAAATCCAGTGGCAAAGTGAGCAATGGACCGACGTCTGGGCATACCCTGTCAACTTAGGGCGAATAAAGCAAACACAAGGAGATGATGGACGGAGAGCTGAAACTTTTCAGATACTCAAAACTTCCGATTGTCGTTTTTCCTTTCAACTAGCCCTCTTCTTCCCTTCCATGGCTCCTCTCTCACACCACAACCTCCTCTGACCACATGTTTGTTTGCCTTAATCTTTATTAATGTATTTTTGCAAATTGCCCCCTCACTTCAAACATCACAACTTCTCATCCGCAGAAAGTCATGCACGTGCTAACCATACTTTATCTCCTCTTCTATTAATCCACCAAACGTCTGTATATACTAGCATGTCCATGCTCCCTCACCTGCCCCCTCCCCAGTGATCACTCCCATTAGTTTAATGTACCACAAACTAGAATAGATGCATGGCATACAGAGGGCACTGAGGTCCATGCGAACATAGAAGCAATGAGGAGGGGGCTGGGGGGGGAACACCAATTCAGAAAGGTTCCACAAGAAGCTCCTATGGGGTAAAGGATGGGGGGTTCAGGATGATGCGGAGCTGTGGCTATTACGGATAAAGAATTTGTTGCAGAAATGTTATAACGTAGTAAATATTGAAAGTGTACAATGTCATGGATACTCCTATAAAGATGACAATGAATGATTGAGTACCTGTTTTGCCAAGCTTATGTTCAATAAAAATATATATTTTTTTTAAATGGTGAGGGGCATACTACTACTAGTCAATACCAGAGCATTTGAGGTCACAGAACGTAGGAAAATGAAGGGGAGTGTACCAATCATCCCAGCTATAACTCTTATCTCCTTCTGTAGCTCGTGAGCCCTGAACATAATATTAATCAGGAAAAGGCAGCTGGCTAAGGTTCGAGTGCTGCCACTGCCAAAAGGTGGTTGGGGTTTCAGACAACTACCCCCTTAGGTTATTCTGGCCAACAAAACATTTAAAGGAAATTTTCAATTTGGTAGGCCCAGGTTCTGTCACACGACAGACACGCCCACATATACTCAGCTTCCATATACCTCTGTTCTGTTTAGCCTTCTCAGGAATTGCCTCTTCTAACCACAACATTCCTGTAGAACAAACAAGATGCCTAACATTTGCCATACAATAGCAAGAAATATGCTACAAACAGCAACCAATTCTTAGACACACTGCACAACCACCAAGTCAGTACACAATAGTCAGACCTCATCACCAAACACGCTTCCAATATGCCCGAAATGGCTATCCAAGATTACCATCTACCTAGCAGCGATCACTACACCAAACCTTTCCAATTGAACTTACAATTAAATTCTCTCAAACACATCTCACTAGACAGACCCCGGACATCTTCATGCGTAATAGAAGGCAACAAAGCTGTATACCGAAGCGCTGCCAAATTAACAGCACTCCGTTATATCATCCCCAACCATACTGACTTGCCTCTTAACACCACAATTGCCCTGTAGATCAGGGTATATTTCACCGTGTATCACTTTTAACGAAGAACAAACACCTATAAACCAAAATAAATCACTCTTTACAAAACAACATAGCAGAGACATAAGCTTACCGTCCTGCTCACAAGAGAAAACAGCTCCAGCCTGACATCACAACAAGGACGCTCTTCTGCTGTTTGTTCTGAGCACTACGAGCTCAACACTCAATCATATTACAATTCGCATGCTTCAGTTTCAATACATCTGTAATAACACAAATAGGTGCTTTGGGAGCCCTATTTCAGATGGAGAACATCCAAAATAAAAAGCATCGGTCCACCAGCAACACCTTATCTTATCATAGAAACTAGCGACAAAGACAGAAACATGCGAGAATGCGACTGCCCTATATTTAGTTTCCACACTGCTGAGAGAACGCGGGCCCCCAGAAATTACATGCACCATCACCGGTAAAGCACTACTGCAAATGGAATGGGGGAAAAAAGATACCCCCATCCCCCCTTTGACAATACCATCACCTGGTGAACGGTAATGTGAGAGAAACAAGCTTCTAAATCTTGTTTTATTCTACATAATACGACATAAAACGTCAGCTTTCTTGTTTCCACAGGATGGCATGTATGAAGATGTAATACTTAACCCAGTACGACTTGGGAAAACTGTGCTCCCACTCCCTCCTTTAAAGAATTTTAAGCCTAGTTAGATGTCAGAAGATAGCCCCTCGCCCTGGTAGGTAAGGACTGTGCCCCAGCTTTTGCTGCCCCTTGCCTTGAAAGAAACCCTATCTCGCCCTCACCCTGGTAGGGCTTGATCAGGCTGTGTTCCCTCTTCAGATGCTCGCTGTTCCCGTCCGTCAAGTCCCCCACCGCCCCCCGCAAGAGCAGGAGGAGGAGAAGACAGAACGGACTCGGTCCCTCCGCCATGATGTGTCTCCCTTACTTCCTGCTTCCGGTAAACCACCTCCGGTTTCAACCGGAAAAGGGTAGGTGCCCTGAAAATCACATTCTTGGAGCAAGAACACTTCTTTCAGCCTTTCTTGCTCTCGGGCCCCGAAACAAGCAGAGCCCAGGGTCTTACTGCTACCACTGTGACACCGCGAAATGAACGCAACACAGTAAATTATACAAAGTTTATGGGCCAGACCCCTAGCAAAAGCTTAAAGCCAGGCACCGGAAACATCCATTGATAAGTCAGCTGACCACGCTTAACAGCCAATGGGAGGTCAGACAGTCACCAGCGAGGACCAATAGGAGGGCAACGAGTATGCCGGTAATAGTTACTAGAAAACGATCGTCTCCCAGGCACCAGCAAATGAAATGACAGCGCGACACTTTAGCATGGACGTTAGAACTAATAATGAAACATAAAAGAAGGACTAAACACTCACATGCACGTCATGTTTGTGTTCCTTTTTTTTTTACTGTATATTTAATTTATTTATTTAGTGTGATCCAGCGCCCCTATAGAAAATATGTCATAACAACACTACCCAACTCCACAATACTCACCATTAATCAGAAATCACCCACAAGGCTCATAAACTAACATGACATATTTTGAGCAACTGAATCAAGTGACCTAATTAATAAACCTTATTCACAAATTATATATACATTTATATACAACTGCAGTTTAATGATTTTACCATGATATTTGTAACTTTGCATTTAATTAAGTCACTTAGGCTAATGGATCTACTGATGATAACATGACTCTGAAATAACAAGACCAGCTTGTCTTTTCAAAATTTTTATTTATTAACTATTTATTCAAGGAAAGTGCATTTTATTAGAGGATTAGCAAATTAGACTGACAGTTCCAAGCAAAATCAAATAGTATGTAAATAAAGAATAAACAGTTTACCATCACTTAACCCCTTCCATGCTCATGACGGAACGGTTCCGTCATGAGCTACGGTTGAGCTGTGCTCATGACGGAACCGTTCCGTCATGACCACGCCCGTTTCTATTAGGGCCCAGCACCGGAGGGGGAAACGCGGTCGCACTGAAAAGGTTAAGCCCTATTTCCCTGTCTAAAACTCATTTCTCCTAAAGAATAAAAATTAAAATCATTCAGCCCTATTGATCCTTACGTGCTCCAAAGAATGTCCGTCAGCACGTCACGCCTAACAGGAATCAGGAGAAGATGAGCAGCAAGCCAGCCCTCCCTCCCATGGGGACAGTTTTTATACCTTTCTAACTAACTAAAGTAACATAATCGGACATTTTTTTCTGTCAATTCAGAGTTTTGATTGGTTAAGCCATGTCAGACCACTGTCAGGTCACGCTCTCCTGACCAAGTCCAGGGCTTCATCATAGCCCTTATTGTTCTTAGTTTCACCATCCTCTTTGCTTCCTCAAAAAGTTACATTTCCCGAGGAGAATCTTTCACTTCCTAATCTTGGCAATGCCCACAGCATCCTGTCCTTGGCAAAAGCTCCAAGAACACATTCAACTCGACCACGTTTGTCCCTGCATTAAACGTTGTTTGTTCAGCAAAACGATAACTCTTTCAACTGCGCATGGGTAAGACTTTACTCTGGTCAAGTTTTCACAAGCCGCAGGACTGCCAACCATTTTCTTTAGGCCCACTCGCAAAACTAATGTGTAAACAAACACAAAACATCAATTAATGAAAGAATTAGAGTTCGTTCTGTTACCCACCCACCTTTGCTAGTTATTAACCCATTAATCTATGTTACCTAGCAGAAGCAAATGAAGCAACAAACAGATTGGTGCAATATAAAGACGAAAATACAAAACATGAGCACACAGAAATAAGCACATGCCATTATAAAAACAGCCGCATTTAATTCTGACAAAACAATAGACAAGATTAGTTTATTATTTTACACAAACATGCATTTGCAACATAAAGCACATATATAAGCACATATATTAGTTTCCCGCGTGTAATGATTTGCAATTTACTCTAGTTTAGTTAGTAATATTCACTAAAATCACATTAGTTTAATTATTTAATTATGGAAGTTTAACTTTGCGAGTTATAATAAATATATTTCTAAATCTCGCTCCATCAACTCCCTCATCTGGTGATTTCAAAATCACCAAACTACACCCGATATTTTAGCAAAAATTTTATCTCATAGAAGAACATGTTTTGGATTCACTGTGTTAGTAATTCTAAAGACTTGTCTCAGCTGTTTGTCTACAACTCTCATATTGAGTTCTACGGAACTCTTCCAGTTCTATCTCTCTCTCCTGTTCCTTTCTGATCTTGTAAATTCTCTTCTTTTCCCTCAAGTATTTCTTTCTTTTGTGTAACATGCAACTGATTTTTAATAAAAATATCACAAAAACTATAACTAACAAAGGTGTCAGTATTTTGCCAAGAATTGAACCACCAATCTCCTGAAACCAAGTTTTAATTGCTGCAAATCTTTTGGATAAGCTTTCTGAAAAATCATCTTCTTCCAAGGGTACAATTTCTGACTGCAACTCAGTGATATTTTTGATATACTTTTCAATATCCCGACTTTCGTCAGGAATATATGTACAACAGTGTTGGACATGTAAAATGCCACAAACTCCTCCCTCTTTTGATAGCAGAATGTCTAAAGCAAGACGATTCTGCATTACCATAGACCGTATAGCAATGACCTCAGTATCTACTAATTGGAAACCACTAGCTGTGTCAGTTGACAATCTGTCAATTCAATTCAATTTGTCTTTATTCGCTTAAAAGAATCATAACCATAAAAGTACATAAAAAACAATTCATAATAATACAGTACCATATAAAACATGAATTAAATTTAAGTACAAATTGATTTGCGTAATCTAAAAACATTGCTAAAAAATTCCGAAATGCAGGCAACATTAAAAATAACATCTAGTTTCTGGAGTTCCAGAAAAGCAACCCTACAGCGTCTCACCCCCATTTCCCTTAAAATTGGTATAATCAATCTTTTCCTGGGTAGAGTATAATATTTGCAGAAAAATGTGATATGGATATCAGACTGTTCCGGTAGGTCATCACATGGGCATTTAGACAAATTACAGGACCAGCAATTCATTGCGGGGAAACTTAAGGCCCTAAAGAGGATACCTAGCCTGAATCGGGTCAAAATATGCCGCGAAAATTCAGTCAAAGAAAGGGTTATGTATGGTTGGATTTTCCCTTGAGTTGATACAGGTAGGTGGGCTAAGACAGTTTTCTTCTTAAGTTCCACTGTCATTCTACATTCTTCCAGGTGTTTCATACATTTTGTTTTTAGTGCCTTTCTCGTGATGTTACACATGGACAAAGGATTGTCATAATAGCTCGTACAGTCCATATCTCCAAAAAAGTCCCTAATGTATATAAACCACCTTATCCTCCCAACATAATCCAAACTTAGTCCATCCCTTAGGATAGCACGGTTCAGTACACATCCATCACTAGTCCAAGCCCTATGCCACAGCAGTATTGGTTGAATTCTAATTGTGTCTTCAATATAACATTGGCCCAGTTCCATATGACAAATATAACTTGAGGTACTCTCAGGTACAGCCAAGATGTATCTCAAAAATTTGTTTTCAACAACTTGTATAGATTTAACATTGTCATACCCCCAAAGTCCCACGCCATAAACCGCAATAGAGACACAAGTGGCATTATGAATTTTCAAAAGTTCTACAGTTGGTTTTTTCCCCATCTTTTTTGCAAAATTTTTAAGGGCAGTGATAGATTTGCAGAGCAGGGCTTTCCTTGCTTTTATCGCATCTGTCCAGTTCCCTGCTTCATGGAATAGAATGCCAAGATAGGAAAAGGTGGCGGTGTAATCTATAGGGCTGGCTTTAATGAACACCCGCCTCTTTCTTCTACTAGAACCAGGGCCACAGTTCATGGTGAATGTCTTAGATCAGTTGATTTGCAAATCCAGTTTAGAGATAAATGTATTAAAAGATGTTACAAGGCGTTGTAGAGACACCGGCGTGCGAGCCATTAGGACCGCATCATCTGCGTATAGTAACGCAGGGATTGGTCTTTTTGCTACCCTGGGCATATCAGAAGATGTTTCCACTAGGGCATTCTCTATTCAATTTATGTATACCAGGAATAGGAATGGTGCTAAAACACAGCCCTGGCGTACCCCACGCCCTATATCGAAAGGTCTAGTACATTCACCTTTTTTACCATAACGCACTGTTGCAATGGCACCCGAATACATGTCCTTAAGGAAGGAGATTATATTTCCATCAACACCAAGAGATTCCATGATAACCCATAATTTGCTGTGTGAAACACAGTCGAACGCTGACGTTAAGTCAACGAAGGTGAAATAAATGGGTTCACGTCGTGCCTTGATATATTTCTGCTGGAGGATAAATAAGTTCAAGCCCTGGTCTATTGTCCCCTGCCCCTTTTGGAACCCATATTGAAGATCACTGATTATAGAGTTATCTTCTGACCATTTTTGTAGCCTGCCTAGGATTACTCTTCCTAATATCTTTACAGTGCTGTCCAATAGGGAGATGGGGCGATAGCAGATAGGGTTTTGCCTATCCCCTTTTTTAAAAATTGGGACAATAACAGACATAAACCATGATGGAAGTAGGCTCGTCTTTAGGGATGCATTAAATAATTGCACTAAAAATGGCCCCATAAATCGATATTATGTTTAAACAGGTCAGGAGGTATGCCATCTGGACCTGGGGCTTTAACGCCCCGTGTTGCTTTGAGGCTCTCATTTATTTCTTTTAGGGTAATTTTTAATTCCGTGCCATTCACTCTCACTTCCCCCTGGTGAGGCATTAGTAATTGCAACGATGGAATCTGCTCGTCAATTGGGGTACTGTACAGGCTAGAATAATGGTCCACCCAAGAGTCCTCGGTAATGGCAACTTCAATGCGTGCTTTTTCTGCGTCAAAGAAGGGGGCATTTACTGCTTTCCAGAAAGCGCAAACATTCTTGCTCAATGAAGCCTCACAGAGCGTCTCCCAGGCCTCAATTTTAATTGCCAGCTTCCTTTTTTCCAATGCATTCTGGTAAGATTTCCGCGCGTCCCTGACCCTTAAAGGATTACGGGGGATAGCATGTAAAGCTCTCTTGAGCTCAGAATGAGCCTTTGTACATGTGGAATCAAACCATTTTACCTTCTTTTCCTTACTTGATTTAGAAACCACCCAAAGGTTGCCCTTAATTTGAGAAGCAATTACCTCAAACTGCGCAAGAATCTCCTGGCTAGCCACACTTTCATCCAAAATGGTCAAGAAGCTAGGCAAACATTCGGTTACTAAATCGCGTAAAAAGTCACTTGGAACCACCCTATCCCATTTTAGTGCGTAACCATTTTGTTTTGCCAAACTAATATCAGAGACATTCTGCACAGATCTCCCTTCTATGGCCAGTGCCTGAAAGGGATTTATAATCTCCATAATTGTCGGGTAGTGGTCACTAAGTGGGATATCGAGGGTCCAACACCTTTTAAACATATGCCTATGTCTAACAGAAGTTATTATAAAGTCTATTGTAGACAATACGCCCCTGCCATTAAACGTAGGGGCAAAGGAGAGCTCTACTTGACCAATTTCAGTTGCATACCCTAAATCTTCGGAGTGAAGAATCTCATTTAATAGGTCTCCACAAGTGGAATGCTTAAAGTGTGTTAAGTCAGTATCAGGGTCCAACATGAACCCACATGCTCCTTTCTGGCTTTTCTTGCATATGGTACAGTTAAAATCTCCCCCCCAAACAACCCAAACATCCTTAACATTTTTATCTGTTTCTTTACCTAAATCATTACCTAACATCTTAAGGGTCAATTCCAGGTCTGCAGGAGGAATATTGTTATAGAAATTTATAATTAAAAGACACAATTCCTTACTTACATCTATCCGCACTAGCTGGTAATAAGGGTTATGGGAAAATAATTGAATCTTCTGGCAGTTTAGGGAATTAGAGATAAATGTGATCAATCCCCCTTTAGGCCTACCATGGTGAACCTTAACTGCTGATGTAAACAAGGTTTTGTAGCCTGGAAGATGGAGGGGTTCTAAGGTCCAAGTTTCCTGTAAACATAGAATTACCATCTCTTCTATTGTTTCTAACCAGATGGGATTCAGTATTTTGGACCCAAGCCCTGCCACGTTCCAGAACATTACACAGACAGTTTCCCTGCTTGATGAGTCAACTACTGAGCATTGGTCCATATCTGGAACTGGTTTATTATTGGTGGTTCCTATTCCCTGAGAGGGTGAGTACGCCGGTGCAATAGTAGAAGGCGTTACAGGGGTGGGAATGAGAGAAGAACTGCTGCCAGAAGTTACAACAGAACCATTGCCAGGAATGACTGGGATTGAATCTAAATCTAAAGGCAGTCAATCAACCCCATCCAGTCCGTTAAGACAATTAAATCGGTTGTAATCATGGAAAGGTGTCTCCGGGGGTCGGAAAACTGGTCGTGCAACATACCCCCGATATCTGCCCCTCCGTTCAACCCTCGTCCAATTACCTTGAGTTAAATCATGGTGGATATGGTGCATATGGGTAGGGGGGAAGAAAAAGGACACTGGCAAGGTCTGAATGGTGGAGTCGAGAGATCTATTGGACCCATCACATATATGTGAAACAGTCCTAGGATCTCGAAAACTCACCATAATACAGTCCCCATTTATAGTTTTTCTGGTTTTCCCCAACCAGGGTACCCTTCTCACCATGATGATTTCATTGTTAAAAATGGCCGGGAGGGGTCTGTTCCAATTCAGCCATTCGATAATTTTACTTTTAAGTGAGTGGAAGTTCTCACCTTCACCCACTTCAAGGGGGGGAGCACCGGCCATAACTACCATAAAGTTATTAGCCTCAGGGGGCAGGTCAGGTCTCCGTGGTCTGGGAGCAGGTTTATCAGGGGGTGGGGGAACAATACTGTCATTAGGTATAGCCCCATCAGAGGTTGTCACAGGAGGGACTGGGTCTACTAGTTTTAAAGAAGGAATATTGGGTTTGTTAAGTTGTGTCGGGGCTAAGTTGGCCATAAGAGGTTGCGGAATGGGGGCAGCAGTAGTCACCAAGGGGACTCCCGAGTTAACTGAAGGGATTTTAGTGTTAGGGGAGGGATTTGAAAGGGGATTAGACTCAGAAGGTCTACCCTGGATAATAGCCAAGGTTTTCATACTGCTTATAGTTGCCTCCAAGATAGTGAGTCTGATCTCTACTTTCTTTAGGCTCTCACTGATGGGCAGGAGTAGTGACCTAAGTAAAAATTCCAAGTTCCCTATAGAGGTAACGGGCGGTGATGTGTTGAATGAATTATCCCCAGAAGCATTAACAAGATCAGTGATTTTAGTATCCTTAACAGGAGGTGCTTTATGTACATCTACTATTATCCTATCAGGGGCAGAAGGGAGCTTAGGGGCTTTCCCGAAATCGGAGTGGGGGATTTTGGTTTTACCCTGCCCTCCCCTCAACTTCCTTCTACGCTTGTTTGGAGGTGGGCCGTGCATCTCTGCCACAACTACTTGCTTCGGCTTTGTTTTTCTTGGTTTAACTACTGGAGGGGTCTGAGTAATTAAATCAACAGCCATACTACTGGGACTGGGGGGGGGGGGGGTGACACTAGAAACCTGCTCCGTGGATAAACAAAGGTTAGGAATACGATCCCGCAATAAAAGAGGGACGCCTTCCTGGGATAATAACTCACGACTAGTGTTAAGAGAACCTCCCTCTTGGGAGATAGAATGAGGAATAATATCACTAGGAGGCCTATTTTTCATGTTCTCAATAGAGCGGCGGCGCTCCGCCCTACGTTCCGCCAGAGACGTTTCCTTATCCCAATCACCCGGTGCCCGAGAAAAATAATTGTCCAGGGTCCCAATTCTAACTCCCCCCGCCTTTGCTGGTGTTCCCTCCATAGCCGGTGATGGCATGTCCGATACCTGTATCAAGATCCACGAAAAACCAGTACAATATAGGCGAAAGAGAGTAGGCCCGACCCGGCCTCCCTCGGCCCCTGACGGCCACAGACGGTCCCGCCCTTGTCCCGGGCTTCTCCCGGGACGCTCCCGCGCATTCCCGCGCATCGGAACCAGACCGTTGTATTTGTGCTATCAGGGTGAGAGGGGAGGAGCCTGCAGGGAGAGCGTCCAGGTGGTGTCAATGGAAGCGGGCGGGCGCTCCTGGGACTTGTAGTCCTGCGCCCACCCTCGCTCGCAGCCCTGCTCCGGCAGACGCCCCAGAAGGTCAGTTCCAGCACACAAAGTGATTCCTAGGCCAAGCGTCGCAGTCAATCAGGTAACAAAAGTCCCACAGCGAAGCGGGACCCGCGCAGCGGGTTCCGCGAGAAGTGAAGTAAAGAATGAAGCTGCTCGCTGTCCCAGAGCGTAGGAGCCAAGGATAGTGTCCCAGGGAGTGTCCAGGTTCACCGGTATTTGCAGCAGTTTCTGGTGGGGAGGAGCCTGCAGGGAGAGCGTCCAGGTGGTGTCAATGGAAGCGGGCGGGCGCTCCTGGGACTTGTAGTCCTGCGCCCACCCTCGCTCGCAGCCCTGCTCCGGCAGACGCCCCAGAAGGTCAGTTCCAGCACACAAAGTGATTCCTAGGCCAAGCGTCGCAGTCAATCAGGTAACAAAAGTCCCACAGCGAAGCGGGACCCGCGCAGCGGGTTCCGCGAGAAGTGAAGTAAAGAATGAAGCTGCTCGCTGTCCCAGAGCGTAGGAGCCAAGGATAGTGTCCCAGGGAGTGTCCAGGTTCACCGGTATTTGCAGCAGTTTCTGGTGGGGAGGAGCCTGCAGGGAGAGCGTCCAGGTGGTGTCAATGGAAGCGGGCGGGCGCTCCTCGGACTTGTAGTCCTGCGCCCACCCTCGCTCGCAGCCCTGCTCCGGCAGACGCCCCAGAAGGTCAGTTCCAGCACACAAAGTGATTCCTAGGCCAAGCGTCGCAGTCAATCAGGTAACAAAAGTCCCACAGCGAAGCGGGACCCGCGCAGCGGGTTCCGCGAGAAGTGAAGTAAAGAATGAAGCTGCTCGCTGTCCCAGAGCGTAGGAGCCAAGGATAGTGTCCCAGAGAGTGTCCAGGTTCACCGGTATTTGCAGCAGTTTCTGGTGGGGAGGAGCCTGCAGGGAGAGCGTCCAGGTGGTGTCAATGGAAGCGGGCGGGCGCTCCTGGGACTTGTAGTCCTGCGCCCACCCTCGCTCGCAGCCCTGCTCCGGCAGACGCCCCAGAAGGTCAGTTCCAGCACACGAAGTGATTCCTAGGCCAAGCGTCGCAGTCAATCAGGTAACAAAAGTCCCACAGCGAAGCGGGACCCGCGCAGCGGGTTCCGCGAGAAGTGAAGTAAAGAATGAAGCTGCTCGCTGTCTCAGAGCATAGGAGCCAAGGATAGTGTCCCAGGGAGTGTCCAGGTTCACCGGTATTTGCAGCACTTTCTGGTGGGGAGGAGCCTGCAGGGAGAGCGTCCAGGTGGTGTCAATGGAAGCGGGCGGGCGCTCCTGGGACTTGTAGTCCTGCGCCCACCCTCGCTCGCAGCCCTGCTCCGGCAGACGCCCCAGAAGGTCAGTTCCAGCACACAAAGTGATTCCTAGGCCAAGCGTCGCAGTCAATCAGGTAACAAAAGTCCCACAGCGAAGCGGGACCCGCGCAGCGGGTTCCGCAAGAAGTGAAGTAAAGAATGAAGCTGCTCGCTGTCCCAGAGCGTAGGAGCCAAGGATAGTGTCCCAGGGAGTGTCCAGGTTCACCGGTATTTGCAGCAGTTTCTGGTGGGGAGGAGCCTGCAGGGAGAGCGTCCAGGTGGTGTCAATGGAAGCGGGCGGGCGCTCCTGGGACTTGTAGTCCTGCGCCCACCCTCGCTCGCAGCCCTGCTCCGGCAGACGCCCCAGAAGGTCAGTTCCAGCACACAAAGTGATTCCTAGGCCAAGCGTCGCAGTCAATCAGGTAACAAAAGTCCCACAGCGAAGCGGGACCCGCGCAGCGGGTTCCGCGAGAAGTGAAGTAAAGAATGAAGCTGCTCGCTGTCCCAGAGCGTAGGAGCCAAGGATAGTGTCCCCTGTCAACAATTGTAGACAATTTTCTGATTCTACCTGCATTCAGGGTTATACCCACTAAAGGTATTACTGCTTCAAAAATGTCTCCCAGAATTTCTGAAAAACTTTCTCTTTTATACCTATTTACATGACTGCTGATTTCAAATGAACCTTCTGTATTTCTGTCAACACAAATATTTTTGGAAAAACAAGTCCAACAAAACACGTCCCATACCAGTGATCCGGGAGGTTATAGTAAGCTTTGTCTCCACAAACAAAATAAATTCCAGGAAAAATTGGGTCTTTGCCACCCTTGAATCCCCAACCCCTCATGATTTGATAAGTGTCCTCACAATGGCTTGCACCTACAAAATAATTATCCAACAAAGTATTATCTCTCTGTGACAGGGTGTGTGGACTGGACACGGACATAACATCAGACGGGTGGTCTGCCACCCCCCTCTCACCCTGCCCCTTGTCCCTACAGCTGCCAGAATGCCCTTGGGTTGAAGACCCGGAGTCTGGATGGCCGGCGAGCACCCACACACGAGGCCCCTTTAAGTATCCGGACCTTGAGGAAGAGACCACGCCCCTCAGCAGCGTCGGCAAGCCAAAAGCAGGAAGTTGGAGAAAGACGACGGACGGCGTATCCCAGGAGACGGCTCGAAAAGGAAACGGAGTTGGAGGACGAGACCACGAGGAGACTGACGAGGACGAAGAGACAAGCGTCCAGAAGCCAGGAGGCCAACGGGACCGCGCTTCGCCCCGCCACGTTCCCACGGGAGGAGCGTGGCTACAAGAGGTACGGGGCCTTATGGCGGGCTGGGTGGGAAGAAAGAACGAGCCCTGTGTGTAGAGAGTAAATACCCCTGTACAGCTCCCCGAACTCCCCTTCACGTGCACTTTCCCCTCACTGAAAGAAGAGAGTTCTGTTAAAGCCGCACTGTCACGGGTTTACCCTCACCCCCGGTCCTATCTAAAGAAATGTCAGACCTACCGGTCCACTGATCCGGTTTTTCCTTTCTTTCATGCCCCGGAGACGAGGATAGCAGAGAGAGAGAGACGCCCACAGGCCGGAGATTGCAAGTACCCGCCCCCGTCCCGGACGAAAAGACAGCACGCTGGAGCCAGTCATCGCACGGACAGATCCTGCAGCTCAGTCACGGGAGAGAGCTGCGGCCCTACAAAAAAAGACATATATACCAATAAAGCCATCCCTTAAACCCCTACTTAAGGAGCCGGTGTTTCTGTTCACTCCAAAACTACCTGTCAACCCCTTTCCATTAGCCGAAGATCCTGCTACCCCGAGCCCCTTGGAACACTCTCCTAATACAAAATTTTCCACTAATTGGTTTGTCTATGTGTATGGCAACATTCTCAAATGATTTACCATTAAACTTTTCGTCCTCTATCTGCCAGAATTTTGATTTAGTCTGCTTGAGCATCTCATTTATTTGATAAATTGCTCTTCTCTCCTCAACCAACTTCAGGAAAGACTTTTCCTCAGTTCTCAATTTACAAGTCAAATTATTTCTAAAAGCATATTCATAAGTAAATTCATTTGTCACAATGAAAAATTCCCTCATCTGTTTAGCTTGTTAGTGCTTATTGAAGCTTTTCTCAATTTTCAGGTTTGCAAAAAATCTCATCATAATTAGAGTAATAATACTCCAAACGACCAGTTTGATAAAATAAACTAGCTATTACACTACAAGTTATGCCATAAGTAAGAGGACGCATATTATAGGTCACTCCCTCCAAAACAGAAGCAGGCAATTTCACACAAATGTAGCAGTCTTTGACTTCCATGACCTTCACATACTCAGCCAGGAGTCTTGAAAAAGAATTGCTAGAAAAATCACTAACAGATCTATCTTGGTAAATCTCTGGTCTATGATCAATAACTTTGTTAGTTTTGCTTGACACACTATGTTTGTCTTGTTTTACTGAAGCTTTGCTTGTCATATTGACCTTTTACGTTTCCTTATCAATTCCAAAAGGGAAAATAACCGCTAAAACTAACCAAAGTATAATTATTAGAACTATACAA
Source organism: Lissotriton helveticus (assembly GCF_964261635.1). Lineage (NCBI taxonomy): Eukaryota > Metazoa > Chordata > Amphibia > Caudata > Salamandridae > Lissotriton > Lissotriton helveticus. The sequence goes on from NC_136068.1 coordinate 589,715,925, forward strand.
ATCAAAGACATCTTACAGCATCTCTTAAGAATGGAACACCTTGAACTGTTATTAACAAAAACGTAAGGCATTTTCACTCCTTTTTTTTTAAATACATTTTTTATTTTGAATTATCAGAAAGGACAAAAGAGAAACAGCGGCAATCCCGCACATCATCCCACACAGGGGGCAGAAATCAGGCACTATGCAAGGTGCTAAGCAATAGCGAACCGCAACCGGACACAGCAGCAGGGCAATGCCACAGGGCAAAGAAAGAGTCTCGGCAGGACTAAGAGTCTATCCAAATGGAAGCTCAGCAAGAGGTGGCGTAGCCGCTCATGCCTAGAAGGTATCATGTCCGGATCCAAAAGGCCTTAAATATCTACATGGGCGCCTCGAACTAACACATAACAAAACACAGTATCCCTCCCCCCCACCCCCCCAGTGGTGGTGACCGCAACACTCCTCAGTCATTCATGTGGCTTCTCATTAAACCTGAAATAGGTGAAGTGCTCGTATGGAGGATGGGCATACTGCAGACGGAAGACCTTTAGAGAGGAAGCGAACCAAAGGGCCCCAGCGGTACTGAAAGTTTTTGAAGTTGCCTAGGAAGATGTCCGCTACCCGTTCCATGCTAAGCAGTTTCCATAGCTTTGCGTGCCATAAGGAGATCGCCGGAGCCTCCGGTTTTTTCCAGGCGGCGGCCAGAGTAAGCTTGGCAGCACCAAGACAGAGCCACAAAATCTGTTTGTCCGCACGCATTTGCCGCTCAAGGGCGGGATCACGGAGGCCCAGTAGTACATGAGTCATAGAGTCCGCCACCGGATATCCAAGGATCTCCTTAATATGGGAAAGGATCTCTTCCCAGTACGGGCGAATAACGGGGCAATCCCACCAAATATGGCGGAAATCCCCCAGCAGACCACAGCCCCTCCAGCATCTGTCGGAAGTAGCCGGGAATATACGATGGAGCCTAGAAGGGTACAAGTACCAGTCCATGAGCGTCTTAAGGTGGGCCTCTCTCAGGTCCAACGAGTGATTGTGCGTTGCAATATCACGCCACAAAGCTGACCACTCCTTGTCTGAAATGTCCTGCCCCAGTAGCTCCTCCCATTGCCCCATGTAGCGAGGACTAGGCGACACCGCTGAGGCAAGTAGGAGCCGGTAAAGGAAGGAAATGACACCTTTCATGGCAGAGGTCCGGAGGATAAAGGCCTCAAAGGGTGAGGGAGGTCGCGTAGCCGCATCAAGGACCTCAGGGGACATGGCCCAATGAAGCAGCTGGACATGGTGGAATCGTTCTGAGGGTGGGACACCATAGTCCCTCATACAGTTATCGAAGGAAAGCGGAGCGTAGCCGTGAAAGAGGTGGGTTAAAGCCCTACATCCTCCCTCTCTCCATACCCTGAAGGGGCCCTCCTGTAGAGCCAGAAACCGGTCCTCGGAAGCTTGTTTCCGGTCCAGGGAAGACATGGCTTGGCAGTTCGGGCTGGACTGTTCCCATAAGGCACAGGGTCAGACTGATTTGCATACAGCCATGTCTGAACTGGGGTAGCAGAGTGGGCTAAAGAACGGTGATGGATTAAACCCAGATCTTTTGACTGGGTGTGAGTGTTTGATTGATTCAGATGCTCCGTCCATCACCACCCCCTTTTGTACCGCTCCTGTAGAGCCGGCAGAAATTCCGGATTAAAGTGTATAGCCGTGAAAGGAGACGGAAACGTGGTCCAACGGTCATCAGTGGCCAACGTATCCCAGACCTTCAGAGTGGTGCTGGTGGGAGTACTAATGTAAGCGTTTTGGGGCCTGGCTTTCTTGGGTTTCCAGGCCAGGTCCCAAATGGATCTACCTGCGACACTCCTATCCATGTGTAGCCAATGTTTCTCCGAGGTCTGTTGGGACCATTACACCAGTACTCGTAATTGTGCTGCCTTGTAATACAGATGCATATCGGGAAGACCCACACCTCCGTCTTCCCGTGGCCGTCGCAAAATCGTGAAGGAGAATCGAGCTCTACCCCCTTGCCAGACAAACCGGAGCATTTGAGTTTTAAGGCGTCAAAAGAAGTCTGCATCCATAGGTATAGGGAGCGCCTGAAAGAGGTATAGGTATTTGGGGAGGAGGACCAACTTTATGGCGTGAATTCTACCCAACCATGATAGGTATTTGGGCTTCCACCGATCCAAGTCCGCCCGGGTCTGTACCAACAGCAGAGGGAAATTTGCCGAATACAATTTGCCAATCGTGGGCGTCAAGTGAACCCCCAGATATACGATGGAGCTGGAGGCCCAGGCCACCGGGGTAAGAGGTCACACTCGCTCTACCTCTGCAGGTGGGAGTGTGAGGTTTAACACATAGGATTTGTCATAATTGACCTTGAAGCCGGCCATCTCCTCAAAGCGCACTAATACCTCTCGGACATGCGGTAGAGAGCATGCCGGGTCCGCAATAGAGAGCAGGACGTCATCCGCAAAGAGGGTTATTGTTACAACCTGTTGGTTCATTCCGTCCACCCCTGCTCCCTGACCCCTGTTGGTATTGCCCGCTGTGAAGCTTGTTGTAGAATGTTGGAATGCTCTCCAGTGAGGAGAGTGGATGGCCAATAAATGAGTTGTACTATATCCAGCTGCGTCCTGTTTCTTCAGTACAACTTTACTTCCAACACTGGCGACGGAACTGTGCAGGGGACAGTAGTGGCCATCTCCCCTTTGTGTGCTCTCTCCACACAGCAGCGTACAAGGTCCTTGAAGTAAGGGGATTGCTTGAAATACCTGGACCCCTGTGTACCTATATCGTTTTGGAACTATTGAATGAACTTTACCTTTGATGTGCTTACGGGGATAGAGGTGAGCCGGCAGACGTGAAGTGAGTTGTGTGATAAGCCGTCTAAAGAGGAGCGTGTGAAATTTCTTACGTGGAAGCTTTCTCCCTTTCCCCTTACCTTGATGTGGAAGAAAGCCGGCGCGAGAAGAGGGCAGCATGCTGAGGAAGTCTTGTGCTGGATCGTTTCTGTTGTCGGCGAGAGTACACCTGGCGTTGTTTGACCCTGTATGCTAAGGAAGTTTCTGGCAGTGGGCCGCTTCAGATTGCCGGCGAGAGTACACCTGGCTGTCCTACTCCCATTTACAGTTATCCAGTGGTGGCGGTTTACAAAGTTTCCTGAGCAGTGTTTGGGCACGGCGGTCCAGTGGGAGCTGAGTCAATAAACTCTTAATCCATGGGTTCAAGTGCGGACAGGCGTCGCTGTGGTAATTTGCGTGCCTGGGAGCTGTGACTGCGTATCAACGCCTCTGAGTTTCCAGCCCGCCCACTCCTGTCAGACGTTCAGGAGGCCGCCTTTATCCGGGGTTTCAGCAGTGTTTTCAGACGGCGCCTGCGTAGTTGCCGTTTCCTTCCAAGAGAAGTTAGCCTTGTCAGTGTGCCTAGTTTCCGTCAAGAGAGCTGTGCCGGCGCACCATTAGCAAAGGGCCGGTCTTGCCAAAGTCGTCCTTGGTTTAGTTAAACTTTCTGGGTGTTAGTTTCTGCCGAAGGACCTTCAATAATAACTGCTCAAGCACAACGAAGATTCCCTCATATGAGCAAGTGGACATCAGTAGAACTGCGCACCGCTGGTATTTTATTACTGACGCGTCTGTTTCAAGTAAAGACGAAGATCCCTTCAGAGCCGGCTCACTGCGAGATACGAGCAAGTGGACATCAGTAAGAGCTGCACAGCGCTGGAAAATTAGTCTGACTGTGGGTGTTCGTTTCTTTCTATATAAAACGACTGTTGAAGGTCTATTACTGGTGAATCCACACCTAATTTTCCAATATCCTTTTTTCCAGTGCCTTATTGTTCTTGTTTTAATCATATTGATAAGCGGGCTGTGTGCTATTCCAAAGGTTTATGTAAAATTTTGTGCTAGAATATTGTGGTTACTCTTCTATCACACCATGGCAGCAGCAAGCATGAATCAACCCCCGCCTTTCCTAAATGACATAGGGGAACCTGAGATTAGCTGGAAGGAATGGGTGAAGCTTTTCGAGTCTTACCTTATAGCCATTGGGGGACAAAGGTTCAACTCTATAAGGAAACAACATATACTACTCCACAATCTGGGTGTGTAAGGGCGTAAAGTATATGAAAATTTACCTGTACCAGAGCAGGATGCTAATGCGGTGGGGGAGGTGGATGTGTTTGTACAGACCATGGAAAAATTGGAGAAACATTTTGGGGATAGAATCAATGTGGTTTTGGAGCGCCACAAATTCTTTAAAAGAAGTCAAGGGAAACAGGAGTCTGTATAAAATTATATTGCTGTTCTGTGGGGATTGACCCAACTATGTGAATTTGGGGACCTCACCGACTCCTTAATAAGAGATCAATTGGTGAGGTGTACCAATAATCCACGTATCCAGGAGAAGTTGTTGGCTAAGAATCCAGGACTTAAGGAAGCTGTTGAAATAGCGAAGTCAGTGGAGCATACAGCAAGGTGTGTCAAAGAGATGAGACCAGAAGGGGAGGCAGTGGCTACCATAAGTGATACTGAGGAGAGATTAGATGTATACAAAATGAAGTTTAAGGAAAAGGCCAGTACCAAGATAGAGCACAGAGAGAAGAGCCCTAAGTGTTATCGGTGTGGCAGTAACAACCATTTTGCCACCTATTTCCAATGCCCCGCCAAGTATGTCACTTGCAAGAAATGTAATAGAAGGGGGCATTTTGACAGGGTGTGCCGTGATGGGGAGTTACACTCAGGAGAAAACGAAAGAAGTAATGAAAGGGGTGCCAATAGAGAAGTAAAATGTATTGAACAAAAAATGGAAAAGTTTATTTTGCAGGTAAAGGACATTGATGACACTGTGAATTCCATTTATCCTAAATGTGATGTATTAGTTGATGATGAACACATTGAAATGTTCGCTGATTCATGTTCTCCTTTCAACTTGATCAATAAGGATGACTATGTTTCCATGGGTGAAAATAAGATTAGCGATTTAAAGAACCCTGATATTTCTCCTTCAGGTTATAATAAGGGCAATATACCCCTGTTGGGTATGAAGGATGTGCGGATCCAATTCAAAGATAGGAAAACTTATGGGACAATATATGTAGTCAAGTCTGGTTCAAACCTTTTGGGATGGGTTCACCAAAAACAGTTGGGAATCATATTGGACCCTAATAGTCCAGAACAAGTTTTGCTTACTGAAAATTTCCCGGGAAGTGAAAAGATTTGTGATGAATTCTACCCACTTTTCAAAGAGGAGCTAGGATGCCTGCACAACTTCCAACATAGGATTAAGCTAAAATTAAATGCCAAACCTGTGGTGCATGGCCTGCGCACTGTGCCCCTCAAACTCAAAGAGCCTCTAGAAAATGAACTGCGCAAGTTGTGTGATTTAGACATTATTCAACCAGTTGGATGTTCTGAATGGTTGGCCCCTATTGTTCTTGCGGCCAAATCAAATGGGGAAGGAATCCGCCTCTGTGTGGATTTGCGCAGTTTAAATGACTGTATCTGGGTGGAGAGACACCCTTTGCCAGTCATAAATGAGATGCTAAGCACCATGGGCCCTGCAAAATATTTCAGTGTAATAGATTTATCCATGGCGTACCACCAGATTGAATTGCATCCGGACTCAAGGCCACTCACGGCGTTTATTACGCCGTTTGGAGCTTTTATGTTTAAAAGAATGCCGTTTGGCCTTGCGTCGGCGGCAGCAATTTTCCAAAGAGTCATGCAGAAGCTCCTCGGAGGAGTTGAACACACCATGTGTTTTCAAGATGACATTTTGGTGTATGGCAAAGACTCAGAAGAACACGATAATGCTTTAAGGCTGGTTTTCAGAAAACTCATGGACGCAGGACTTACTGTCAAAAAGGATAAGTGCAGGATTAAGGTGAAACAAGTGGAATATTTGGGCCATTCCATCACAGAACAAGGTTTCAGACCTAAAGGAAGTTTAATTCGTGCAGTGAAGGAGGCTCCGAGTCCACGTAACAAAGAAGAACTCAAATCCTTTTTGGGACTCATGGAGTACATGTCTAAATATGTGGACAATTTTGCAACAAAGTGTGAGCCAATGAGAGAGATGTTGAAAAAAGACAAGGATTTTGTGTGGAGTGAGGAGCAAGAGGCTGTAGCTATCGCTCTAAAGGAGGATCTAATCAACTCCCCAGCGCTTGGTACGTTTGATCCAACCAAAAAAACCATTCTTGCAACGGATGCATCAAACTACGGTTTGGGTGCCACTTTAGTCCAGAAGGATGGTAGTGAAGAAAAGGTAATTGCCTATGCGTCCAGGAGCCTATCTCCCCCGGAGAAAAACTACTCTGTAATTGAACGAGAGCCCCTGGCGTGTTTTTGGGCGGTCAGACATTTCAAGTTTTTTCTATGGGGGGTGAGGTTCACTATACGGACGGACCACAAGCCCCTCATATATGTATTTTCGGTGAAAGGCCTGGAAAATTGTACCCCACGGATCAGCAGGTGGATTCTGGGTTTAGAACATTATAATTTCAAGGTCGAACATGTACCAGGCAAAGAAAATACAATTGCAGATTTCCTCTCCAGATCGCCACTACCAGAGGAGGAAGAACCTGAGGAAGCTCTAGACAGCCCGATAATGATGATGAATTTTCCTGCCATCACTGAGAAAGAGTGGGAAGACATTATGAGGAATAACAGAGAACTTAAAGTGCTAATGGAGCAGATCAAGGAAGGATGGCCTCACAAGAAAAGGGACGTTAATGCAGAGCTGGAAGAGTACTGGGTAGTACGGAATGAATTGAGTACCATTGGAGGAAAAGTGTACCGGAATAACAGAGTAATTCCGCCCAGGGAATTACGGAAGAGAGTCATAGACTTGGCACACAAAGGCCACCTTGGTCGTAGTGCCACAAAGGCCAGAGTGAGGACGAATTTCTGGTTTCCCAAAATGGACAACATGACAGAAGAAGCTGTGAAGGAATGTGGAGCATGTGCCAAGAGTGACAAGTCTAAAACAATTCACAAGTCTCCACTTTCTCCAGTAGATGTTCCAACTAAGCCATGGAGCAAATTGGCGTTAGACATCATTGGACCCATGCATATGCTAGGTGTGCAAAAAAAGTTCATGTTGGTTCTGATTGACTACACCTCTCACTGGGTGAAGCAAAAATTTGTGCACAACATCAACACCAGAGCAGTAATCCAATTTCTGAAAGAGGTATTTTGTGAAGAAGGTATACCCTCCACAATAGTTACCGACAATGGGGTACAATTCACCTCTGAGGAAATGCAAAGCTTTCTGGAAAATTCAGGCGTCAGACATGAGACTACAGCTCTCTACTGCCCCAAAGCAAATGGCATGGTGGAGAGAGCAAATAGGATCATCACGGAGAATATCCAGCTAGCCACTGTTAATGGACAAGATGTTGAGAACTCTTTGAGAGAATGCCTGTGGGCTTACCACACGGCGCCCAATAAAATAACTGGGGTTTCTCCTTTTGTGTCTTTACGTGGAAGGGAGCCTAGTACCAAGTTTAACTCCTGTTGGTTAAATGGGGGCGATGTCAGGGATGTAGATTGGGAGGAGGCAGGAGAGAAAGTCAAGCAAGATCAAACTAAGTACAAACAGTGGTACGATAAGAAACATGGCGCAAAGTTTCTTAGGTGGGAAGTGGGGGACATGGCGCAAGCCAGAAGGAACACCAAATTGGGAACTGACATCAGCAAATTCTACTCCCCCAGCAAGATTGTAAAAGTGTTGAAAAATGTTGTACAGTTTGAAAACGGTCAATGGTGGAGTTTTGACCACATTGTAAAAGTGCAGCCATAACCTTTGTTTTTTGCAGGAACAAATTGTTGTCTCTTCTGCACCTGTCAAATTGGGTTAATCTTTCCTGTTGATACGCCCTGTGGGTACTTATTATAAGGAAGGGAGATGTGTTACAACCTGTTGGTTCATTCCGTCCACCCCTGCTCCCTGACCCCTGTTGGTATTGCCCGCTGTGAAGCTTGTTGTAGAATGTTGGAATGCTCTCCAGTGAGGAGAGTGGATGGCCAATAAATGAGTTGTACTATATCCAGCTGCGTCCTGTTTCTTCAGTACAACTTTACTTCCAACAGTTATTTTGTGCTGCTCTCCGGTAAAGGGGATACCCCGTATCCCCTGGTGCTCCCGCACTGCCAGAGCCAACGGCTCAATGCTCAGAGCATAGAGCAGGGGGCAGAGGGGACAGCCCTGTCTGGTGCCACGGGAATGGGAGAAAAATGCGGACATATGGCCGTTTACAGCCACTCTAGAGCGGGGGCTGCAGTAGTTCGCCCGTACCATCGAGATGAATTTGTCAGAGAAGCCAAAGGCAGCTAAAGTATGGAATAGAAAGCCCCAATGCACACGGTCGAAAGCTTTTCCAGGATCAAGGCCGACTAGCACCGCCGGGATCCGAAACCTGTTAGCTTTTTCTATCAAATGAACAACCCGCCTTGTATTATCATGGGTCTGGCGCCCCTTAATAAATCCAGATTGATCCGGATGTTTGAGCGCCGGCATCAGATCTTGAAGCCTGTTCGCAATGATCGAGGAATACAGTTTGGCGTCAATATTGAGGAGGGCTATCAGGTGGTACGAAGAGCACTGAGAGGGGTCCTTCCCGGGTTTAGGTATAATAGAGATCACGGCCTCAGCGAGCGAGCCGGGTGTTGTGCCGGAGTCAGCCATGTCATTGAAAAGGGAGGCCAGGAAGTCATACACTTCAGTGGCATAAGTCTTGTAAAAAAGGGCGGTGTAACCATCTGGACCCGGAGCCTTGTGAAGCTTCAGATTTTTAATGGCATCAAGCACCTCACCACTAATGAACAGGGCAACTAGGAGCTCATTCCACTCTTTAGAGACCTGCGTTGTGGGCAGGTCCTTCAGGTAGTCCCGCTGATCATCGGAATCGAGAGCCTCTCCCGCATAGAGGTCCACATAGAAGCGGTCAAAGCGAGCAGCCTTAGCCTCACCACGGTGCAGCAGCTCACCCGTCGAGTCCTGGATCCCTCCTATGTACTCCCGCTCCCTCTTGTCCCGAAGTTGGCGAGCCAAGTGCCTCCCCACCTTATTCCCGTGGGAGTACGAGAGGCGCCGCAGTTGCAACAAAGTGAACTCTGCCCTATTGTTGTAGTGGGCCCTCAATATCCCCCTAACCACCATCAAGGGACGAAGGGTCAGTCTAGAAGGATTTAGTTTGTGGGCCTGCTCAAGGGCTGCAAGCTCCAACTCCAATTCCTCCCGCTCCTTTCGTCGCAACTTATTGAGGTTAGCATTAAGAGCTAGGCAGGTGCCCCTTATCGACGCCTTGAAGGCGTCCCAGGTGGTGGACAGTGACGTATCGGACACAGGATTAAGAGCAAAAAAGTCCCTGATAGCCTTCCGCAACTCCTTGCTGGAGGTGTCGTCCCTGACTACGGAAGCCGGAAAGTACCATTTTCGTAGTCCGTCACCTGCTGGGGACCAGCGTAGCCCGAGCACAAGTAGGCTACGGTCAGAGACTGATAGCAGGAATATACTAGAGTCGAGGACATCTCCCCTGAGGGCTTGGCTGAGAAAAATATGGTCCAGGCGGGAGTAGGAGTGGTGGACATGGGAGAAAAAGGTGTAGTCACGGGACGTGGTGTGCAGGGAACGCCAACCATCGAGTAAGCCCATCTCACCAATAAGCCGTTGCGTCTCCTCCGAGAACAAACCTGCAACCGCCCTCTGAGCACCTGAGCTATCCATCTCTCTACTCCAAACTAGATTAAAGTCCCCCAACATGAACAAGTGTCCCTCAGCAAAGTCACCCACCCTCCTCAATAGGCCCTGGAGAAAGCTATTCTGACCCGTGTTAGGGGCATACACCACAACAAACGTGCTCAATCTACCATGGACCAGGCCCTTCACCATCAGCCAACGGCCCTCCTTATCACTGCGTACATCCATAGGCTGAAAGTGCAGGGCCGCACGAAAGAGAAGAGCTACCCCTCGATGTTTCGTAGAGGCAGACGACCTATATATGAGGGGGAAAGTTTTGTGCCGGAGGCGTAGCTCATCCCTACGCGTCAAGTGGGTCTCCTGGAGGCCAACGATATCAAGCTGGTGATCAATCACATACTTCCACACCTTCTGGCGTTTTTGCGGTGAATTCAGACCCTTGACGTTCCACGTCCCAATACTAAGAGGAATCATCAAAGAACAGACCCATTCCGGCTATAACCACACCACACCTCCCCATCTCATCGCATCCACCATTAACAACCATCGGCAATGCAGTGCAGCCGCCCAGATACCCCTCCCAGCTCCCAACAGTCAAAGAGTTAAAGCCTTGATCCCCTGAGGCCACACTCACACCAACCTCAGATACAACATTCACACACCCCAGCACAAAGTACACAGCCAACCATACATTCCCGTCACCACCACCGCACCCCTCGAAACCCCCCCTCCCCACATCCCCACAACTCCCTGGAATACCCCCCCCCCCCCAAAGGAACCCCAGTGCGATCCCAACATCAATAGAACAACATGTAGAAAGAAGAATGTGGAGGAACAGTGTTCTGAACAGTTCCAGGAAAAAGAGGTCTGTGAAATCCTCCAGGGGGCGAAGACGGGGCGCCACAAGGAGCGCCCCGAAGGGCACTTACCGGGGTGTCTTCCCAAAAAGTACAAAGTTACCCACGGTACCTGCAGGACGGTGTCCCTCCGGCGCCAAGCGGCCGTCGTGTCAGGACTCACGCCGCCCCGGAGCCATGCTGGGATGTCGTCACCGTGGCCGAGGCCACAGAAGTCACCGCCGCCCCCCTCTCCTGCAGGCTGGTCGCTCGATCGGGTCTTCTCCGATCCGACTCCCGCCCCACTCTATGCCATGAGGAGGACCGCCGTCTCCTCCGTGAGGGGGAGCTACCGCTCTCTGTGGGGGGGGGCGTGTCAGCATTGCCCAGGAGGTCCTTTGCCGCTTGAAGAGATCTGATCTGCGCCAGTCTGTTCTGCCATCTAAAAATGATGCGGAAGGGATGGCCCCAGGAGTAGGATACATTATGTTCCCGCAAAAAGGAGGTCACAGGTTGAAACTCACGCCTCTTTTGAAGTGTCGATGCCGCCAGGTCTTGGTACAATTGTGGGTGGTGGTCGCGGAATTGCAACGATGGAAGCTCACGAGCCTTCCGGAGAATGCGTTCCTTCAGCTGGAAATCATGAACGCAGACCAAGATATCGGGTGGAGGACCCCCTCCACGCCTAGGCAAACCAACCCTGTGGACCCTGTCCATCTTGATATCCTGTAGGTCCTCATCATCCAGGATCAGCAAGAAGAGTGCCAGCACATAGCCCCGCAGATCACCCGATTCTCCATCCCAGGGCACTGCACCTATGCGAATGTTGTTCCGGCGGGAACGATTCTCCAAGTCCTCCGCATGTGCTTGAAGATCCACGTTCTGCTCCGTGAGCCGGATCACATCTTGCTGCAATTGGTGGACATCGTTCGCTACATTTAGGTCATGATCCTCCAAGGTAGCTACCCGCTCCCCGATACCTTCCACATCTCTCTTCACCTCTCGCAGATCGGAAGCCAGTTGAGAGCGGAGTTCCGAGATGTCCTCCTTAATAGAGGCAAAGAGCTCCACCATAAGGGCTTTGGTGGCGGGGGCCTCATCGTCCGTCGGCTTAGGTGAGGTGCTGGGCCCAGGGGACGACGGCTGCTGGGAACCCTTGGAGGGCCCATCCTTACCAGGCTTCCCTTTCCGCTGCGTGGAGGACATCATGGCACCGTAGCTCGCTGAGGCACGCAGGGCGAGGGATCACAGTTCGCCACTTCGTATTACCCCAGGTCGGATGGTACTCCACAATTATCCAGGTCCCGGGAAGGACCATGCTCTCCAGACGTTATAGGCCGCCCTCCACAGTCCACGCCCTCCGGGCGCCTATGCTGACCGCCGGCTCCCCCCGCGCTGCCAGGCCACCAAGTCAGAGCTGGCCCGGAGTGGCACCATACAAGATCCTGGGGACAAGCCACCTGAGTGCGGGCAATCCAGGGGGGCCACCAATCCGCCCGGGCTCCCCAGGGGACCGGGGGTACTGCCCGCCGCTGTCACGCACACCAACCGCCACAGGCGCTAGCTCCGCGGGCCGCACACCTCCGGCCCCCGCTAATCCAGGCTCCTCGGTATACGGGGGCCTAAGCCTCAGAGTCTCCTCAGTCCAATGAGCCCTTCGCAGGCCGCAGCCACAGAGCGGAAGATCAGTCGCCCCGCAGGCTCACCGCGCAGCCCCAAGTCCATGTACCTCAATTGCGGCTCCTCGCTGCAGTGCGGCCCGCCGTCCGGGGGCAAGGAAGGGGTGGCACGACAGTGCTCTGGACGTCCCCAGCTGGCCCAGTGACAGCCCGCAGCCCGCAACAGCCAGGCGGCTCCAGGCCCGGGCTCGGATCGCCGTCCAAGGGCGGAGGGAGACGCGGTGCGGCAGCCGCTCCGGACTTCTTCGGAGGCTGTGCGTTCGGCCCGCAGGCTCTCACGCGTCCGCCGAGCAATGCCCCCAAGGAACGGGAGGCACCCGCAGCAGCCACCGGGCAGGGGGGGCACAGCTCCAGTCGAGCCGGAACCACCCACGGCTCTCCGCTGTCGAACGCCGCTGCGCCTCAGCTCGAAAGGCCCGGCCCCGTCTCTCACTCGAGGCCGGCAATCTCCGGCCTACTCCACTGCGGCCCACGTGGCGCGGCCCAGTGTCTCTACGCCTCCGGGGGCCCAAACTCTGCAATTGGACTGTGCTCCCAGGCAGCGGGGGTCGCCGCAGTGAGGGGGGTGCCGAAATTGTGCTGCTCCGGGGGCTAAAACAAAGCTAAGCAGGAATCGGCGCCGGAGGGACTTCACCACACGTCTCACTCCGTCGCCATCTTGGACATGCCCCCTTCCATTTTCACTCCTTTAACAAAGCTTAGTAAAGAAAACAAAAATCAAAAATTCAAATGTGTCTAAATTTTCTAAAATTTCTAATACCCCCTATTTAATTATTTTTTTTTTAAACCCTACTTTATCACTCTCTTCAGTTTCACTATCAGAAATTTGAATTCTCGACTGAGGTACTTCTTTACTCGGCAATTTCACTCCGTTAGGAACTCTATCTTCATAACTGGTACTCGGTAATTGGTCTTCTTCTTCTTCTTCAATTACTTTCAACTTCTCAGTTTCAGATTTTCTGTTCCTGCTTTCAGAGCTTCTTTTCTGATTTTCAATACTCTCCTGGTCTTGAATCACAACTTGATCAGACTCCTCCTCTGCTTCTTTTTCTAGCAGATCTTCATCAATTTCAGAATCTTGTATCACAATTTCCAAATCTCTTTCATTCAATGCTCCATTCACAGTTGAACTTTCCAGATGTCGAGCTGCCTGTCGATCTTCAAGATCTGGATTTATCTCAGGTTCTTCTTCAGAATCTGAATCAGCTGTAGTGTCACTTTCTTCGTCAGAATTTTAAGGTGGAGATACACGAATGGTATGACTTGCGTGAATCCACCTTTTCAAACCCTTGCACTTTACTGCATTTGTTGTAACCAGAATGACTTGTCTTGCTTTCTGCCACCTGGGTACCAAACAGTTTCTTCTTCGATGAACTTTTGTCCTTACCCAGTCACCTGGTAACAAATCATGTGCTTGCTCTTTTTCTCTTGTTTGTACTTCAGTTCCCACCTGATGGAACACAGAAGTCACGACGTCAGACAAGTTCCTGCAGTACTCCAAAATGACGCTATCATTAATAGTCATCAACTTTCCTACTGGTATAAATGCTTGTCTAATGACCCTGTCCATGAGAATATCATGTGGGCTTAAACCTGTCTTTTTATCAGGTGTACTTCTCAAAGACATCAAAACAAGTGGAAGTGCATCAGTCCACTTCATGCCTGTAGCTAAACACACCTTTGCAAGTCTATTTTTAATAGTTCCATTTACTTGCTCAACAACACCTGCTGCTTCTGGTCTATATGCACAATGTAACTTCTGTTCTATGTGTAAAGCTTCACAAACCAATTTTAATAGTCTATTTTCAAAATGTGTTCCACGATCACGATCAAGGTTACCGGAAAACCGTACCTCGGTATGATTTCCCTTAACAGTAATTTTGCCACAGTAACAGAATCATTGTGGCGTGTAGGAAACGCTTCAACCCATCTTGAAAACAAACATATTATTACGAGGACATAACGCAATTTGTTATGTGGTGGCATCTCAATGAAATCCATTTGCAACCTTGTGAATGGACCTGCACATTTCACAACAGCAATCTTTTCTGGTAATTGAATGCCATCAATCAATCTTTTAATCAATTTTGCATTTCTGATGGGAGAAACTGCAGAGGTTAAATAACCCCTTTGAGAACAGAGCTGTCCATAATCATACACAACTCCGCATCCGTATTGGCTGTCAGTTATTATAGTAATTTTTAAACCCTTTGCTCTTTCACATGCACGAATCAAAGCAATCAATTCTGCTACTTGAGCTGAACGAATTCCTTAAAGACATGATGCTTCAATTACATCAGCAACTGTACAGACAGAATATGCTGCTCTTAGAAAACCTTCCTCTGTTCTTAAACAAGAACCATCAACAAAGTAAACGAAATCTGACTCAGGCAAAGGAACATATTTTATGTCCTGCCTAGGCTTGGTGCAATATTCCAAAACATCCAAGCACTCATGGTCAATATCGTTTTCATTTCTGATTTCTGTCACAGTACCATCAGGCAATAATGTGGAAGGATTTAAATTCACACATCTTGCTATTGAGACGTTATCTGATCCCAGAATAACCTTTTCATATTTTGTAAGTCTGTTACTTGTTAAATGCTGAGTTTTACTTCTAGTAACAAGAATTTCAACAGAGTGGGGTACATAAACTTTTACAGGAAATCCCATTATAATTCCCTCATTTTGCTCAAGACTCATACTTGTTGCAGCTATTGCCTTTAAGCAGCCAGGTAATGCTTTTGCAACAGGATCAATTACTGCTGAGAAATATGCAATTGGTTTTCTCAGTTTTCCATGTCTCTGAATTAGAACAGATAATGCACATCCTTCTCTTTCACTACAGTACAACTCAAAATCTTTTTCGTAGTCTGGCTTACCTAGAGCAGGTGCTTCACATAAGCTTCTTTTTAATTTTTCAAAAGCTTCCATTTCAATTTCTGTTAAAACAATCGGATCTTTAATATCAGATTTTGTTAATCTCTGCAGTGGTTTTGCAATTACTGAAAATCCACTAATCCATTGACGACAATAGCCAACCATTCCTAGAAACATTCTGACTTGTCTCTGTGTTTTTGGAGGTTGCATTCCCTGAATCATTTTAATTCTCTCAATTGTTACTTGTCTGATTCCCTTTGCAATTCTGTGACCAAGGTATTTTACCTCTTGTTTGCAAAACTGTAATTTTGCAGGAGACCCCTTATGTCCCTTATCTGCCAGATGATTCAAAAGAGTAATTGTATCTGTAACACAGTTATCTCGTGTTTTTGCTGCAACAAGTAAATCATCAATGTACTGCACCAATGTATATTTTCCAGGTAAATTTAGATTCTCCAATGATTTCTTAAACAACTGATTAAAGATAGATGGACTCTCTGTATACCCTTGAGGAATACGACACCATGCTAATATGCGACCTTGGAACCGAAACGCAAAAATTTGCTGGCTGTCTGGATGAAATGGAACAGTAAAGAACGCATTGCAAAGGTCAATGACTGTATACCATTCTGCATCATGCGGAATTTGATAAAGGATGACTGCTGGGTTTGGAACGATTGGGCAACATGGAACAACTATTTGATTAACCCTTCTCAGGTCTTGAACTATTCTGTACGTACCATTTGGCTTCTTGATCCCCATAATCGGTGAATTACAAGGACTGCTTTCAATTTCTTTTAGAACACCTTGTTTAACGAATTTGTCAATTACAGGAATGACACCTTCAATTGTCTCTGCTTTCATTTTATACTGTGGAATGTTTGGGAAATCTATTCCTTGTTTCACTGTAATTTTAACTTGGTCTACATTTCTCATCAAACCCATTTCATTTCCTGATAAATCCCAAATTTCAGTTTTGACTGTCTTTTTCAGTTCTTCAGGTAAATTATCCTTATCAAATGCAGGAAATAATTTACTTTCCTTTGCTTCAACCATTAGCATTGTCAATCTATAAAGCCCATCTTCTTCTAATGTCTGAAGCTCAATACCCTCCGGTGAGCAGTATATTTTGCAGTTCATCTTGCAGAGAATGTCTCTCCCTAACAAATTTACAGGACTGCTGTTACAAACTACAAATCTGTGTTTGTCTTTAAATTTGCCAATTTCAATATTTACAGGCTCTGTTAAATCTGTTTTAATCTGCTGATTAGCTACACCAACTACTTGGATCGATTCACCAGAGAGAGGCAGGTTTTCTATTTCCACTGATCTAACAGTAGAACGGGTAGCACCGGTGTCCACAAGAAAAGTGATTTCTACATCATTCACTTTGCCATTTACAAATGGACCAGACTGGTCAACCTCAAGAGTGATTCCAAGCACACACTCTTCCCCCTCTCTCAGGCACCGTCATAAGTAATCCTCAGAATCACTTCCACTATTTTCTGTCATCAAAAATTGTCGAGAAACATTTGGCACATTCACTCTTTGTGTTCTGATTACCTGATCTCCACCGCTGAATCCTGTTTCCGAATTATACCTCTGACCACTCCCACAGTTTGGAAGAGGAGGTTGTGGAATCTGACTCTGCTGATTCGTTAACTGTCGCTGTAGCTGTTGCTGCAGATTTACATCATTCTGCATCTGTGGATTTAATCATGCATTTTTAAAATTTCTGGGCGGATTTTTACACTCGCGCTTCCAGTGTCCAATTTCGCCACAATTAAAACAAGGCAGCTTTTGTTTTAGCTCTTCAATGTTAACATTAAATTTCGGTTTATTAAAACCGCTTTTAAATTTTCCTTGACCTTGATTCTGATTAAGATTTACATTTTTATTCTCCAAATTTGCAATCTGCTGTTCAGCTACTTTCACCTGTGCCCACATTGCCTTTTCCTTAAGCTTTTTCTGTCTCGCGTCTATCTCATCACTACAATATTTTGCCTTTCTCAATATATCATCAACTGAGAGTGATTGCCAGCCGACAATTCAATTTCTAATCATCTCTCCAATTTCAGGTCTCAGGCCATAAACAAACCTATATATAAAGTGGCTCATGTCCTTTTCACTTAATTTTTCATAGCCACTGTACTGTTTAAAAACCAACAGTAATCTTTCATAAAATGAATGCACTGATTCTTTTGGTTCCTGATTTGTTCTGTCAATTTTAACCCAATCTACTTCTTTAGGAGCAATTTTATTTTTTAACCAGATAATTACTTTGTCATATAGATCCATGACAACTGGTGAAGGAGCACCTGTTACTTCATCTCGAGCAGGCTCTACCTTTGGCTAACTTACAGAGACTTTACATTCTGTCCAAAGATCTGATGGAACAACAGTATCAAAGAATCCATCCAGATCAATCCATAGAACTTTCGAAACCTTTATGAACCTGTCTACCTGTCGGTACCATTCTACAGGTTTTTCTCTTAACCGAGGAAAATCATTTGTGAACAACAAAATGTCCTGTCTTGACCAAGGAACATGCACATAACCACCTCCTGCTATTTCTCTCATTGGGTATTGATTAGTCAACATGTTCTTTTCTCTCCTTTCTTCCTCTCGCTTTTTTGTCCACTTCACTCTCCACTTGCTCAAATCACCCAATTTTTTGATGTACACAATCAAATCTTTTATATGCATAATTCTTCCCATTGCATTAAAATTTCCAATGTCTTTTTCAGTAAAATCTAATCTGTAATGTTTTGTCAAATTTTTCTGTTTACTTAAGTCAATTTCTAATTCTGTAGCCAATTCTTCTAATTGTTCATATTTATTCTTCGTTTTCCATTGTATACTTTTACAAATGAATAACAATTCATCATCTTGATAATGCTTTAAACTGTCAGGACCAATAGTGGCAATAATTAATTCCTCTAAATCTGCTTTGAGTTTTGCAACTTCAAGCTTTGAGCTTGAATCTGTTTTATCAACACCTTTTTCTGGAGACTCAGTATCTGATTCTGCACCTATTGGTGTTCTGCATAATGAACCTGGATTAAAAGTTAAATCGGGCATCATTGTTTTCTCTCTATGAATTTCAGTTAATTCCGAATAACATTTTTCAGCCACTTTCTGAATTTCTGCATTTAATGGAATAGTCAAACCTGGATGTCTAATTTCTCCTTGATCAAAAACAGGCTGAACAGGACCAATCGTTACCGGAACTGTTACTGCTTCCATGCCTTTAGTTAATTGCCGAATTAATTCTTCTTTTGATCGTAAATATTCAGAAGTACTTGGAGTTTCCTCATCTCTTCCAGTACCCACTAGACCTCTGGAAGAAGTCTCATTTCTTGAAATTGGAGTTTCAGGAAAATTTCTACTTTCACCATATACACTAGAATTAGTTCTCGTTTCTAATCTTTCAGGAGTTTCTGTATTATTCGGGTAAAATCTAGGTGATTCTTCATTTAGTGGAGGTGCACTCGGAGTGGTTCCTGTAGAAACCATCGGGGTAGACCATGAATAAGCAGGTTTTAAAGGAGTTTGTTTCTTATTCGTAATGTATATTTCTTCTAAAACTGGGTCTTCTAAATCACTTTCTTCCATATTATTTTTCTTTTGGGTATTCTTTTGACCTGGTATTTCAGTAATCATTACTCTCACTGGGTAGAGACCATCACACATGTCTGCTTGTCTCCATCGACGCATTCTATCCTCATGAGTTTCCCTTTTAAAATTTGATTTTGGAGGTCTTATTATACCACTTGCTTCTCGTTGAAGTTCAAACATCTCATCCTCCCATTCAACTAAAGCCTCAAATTGTGTTGGTCTAGGCTTCGGTACAAGAGCAGTCATTTTCCCTCTTACATTTTTCATAATTCTCATATTAAATGAGCCATCTTCTGGCCAAGCTAAAACACCATCATCTTTGTTATAATCCATCCAAACGTCAAACCAAAGACAAGTATGATAACCATATTCACCTTCCATATAGGTTGCAGGTGTTTTATATTTATGAAGTAATTTTCCACCCCGCGTTTCAATTTTCTTATCGGGAGAAAATAAATTTTTTAATTTCTGAAGCCATGTAAGCTTTTTCTCCTCTTTTCTGTAGTAATAACTCATGTTTTAATCAAATTTATTTAATTTAAAATGATCGTAAATGTTTCCTGGTTATTTCGCAAATCCAACCAATCCATGAGCGAAACACACCAACAAGCCAATCAGGTTAAGCTACGTCACCACCTTGTTCAACCAATAAAATTGCTGCTTTCTAGAAGAACCAATCAGCTAACAGCTCGACTTAGTCACGTGAACCAATCAGTGTACTAGCTGTGACGTATGTTAGCCAATCACAGCGTGAACCCTGTGACGTACTCAGCCGCTGCAGCTTCTCGTCTCTCACTCCTAGAGCTCACCCCTCCTTCACAAAATATTTTTACAGCGCCATTTTAAGAAAACTTTTTCAATGAATTTTAATTAATAACGACAAATAAACAAACCATTTGTCTGATTCGCTAAATAAGACAATAGTTTATACAGTCATTCAAGTATTCTTTTGCGTGAAATAGACGACGCTATTCTCACAGAATATGCAATCGTTGATAAAGTAAACTTTTACTCTATCCTTCTAACAAGCAATAACGAACTCGTTTACCTCTGAATGTACATAAAGTAACAATTCAAAGTTTAACTCGCACGAAATTACAAAATCATATACGCACTTTCAAACGGAAAGTTTCCCTAGCCATACATACATGAATCTTGGTAGGACTTTAACCAACCATAGAAATCCACATTTGCCAGTAAGAATAGACGACGCTTCCTTACCCTTCACACAAGCTCAGATACAATTCTACTACTCCTTTCGCAGTGAGTTTTAAAACAGGCTATAAGTCCCTATACTCAAAAGCTATGATTTCGTAGACAATCTTCACTACACATTCTACCTATCACACCTAAAATCCCTAAATTCGTGTTGTACGTCCACAACACTAGTGATACATGATAATACCACTAATTTGAAACAGAACAAATGCACTGTGCAACTTCACTTTGTCACACCACTCATATGCCGGCACAACTAGGAATTTTCACACTGCAGGAAAAAACCCTTCGACTACATGTAACAAGTGAACAAACTCAACTTATGTTAAACATTGATCCTATGTAATTACCATATAGCATGTCAGTTACCATAGCAACCGTAACTCTGCCACCAGAGAATTGATCCAGCGCCCCTATAGAAAATATGTCATAACAACACTACCCAACTCCACA
Organism: Lissotriton helveticus; assembly: GCF_964261635.1. NCBI lineage: Eukaryota > Metazoa > Chordata > Amphibia > Caudata > Salamandridae > Lissotriton > Lissotriton helveticus. The sequence goes on from NC_136068.1 coordinate 589,736,287, forward strand.
ATACTCACCATTAATCAGAAATCACCCACAAGGCCCATAAACTAACATGACATATTTTGAGCAACTGAATCAAGTGACCTAATTAATAAACCTTATTCACAAATTATATATACATTTATATACAACTGCAGTTTAATGATTTTACCATGATTTTTGTAACTTTGCATTTAATTAAGTCACTTAGGCTAATGGATCTACTGATGATAACATGACTCTGAAATAACAAGACCAGCTTGTCTTTTCAAAATTTTTATTTATTAACTATTTATTCAAGGAAAGTGCATTTTATTAGAGGATTAGCAAATTAGACTGACAGTTCCAAGCAAAATCAAATAGCATGTAAATAAAGAATAAACAGTTTACCATCACTTAAGCCCTATTTCCCTGTCTAAAACTCATTTCTCCTAAAGAATAAAAATTAAAATCATTCAGCCCTATTGATCCTTACGTGCTCCAAAGAATGTCCGTCAGCACGTCACGCCTAACAGGAATCAGGAGAAGATGAGCAGCAAGCCAGCCCTCCCTCCCATGGGGACAGTTTTTATACCTTTCTAACTAACTAAAGTAACATAATCGGACATTTTTTTCTGTCAATTCAGAGTTTTGATTGGTTAAGCCATGTCAAACCACTGTCAGGTCACGCTCTCCTGACCAAGTCAGGGGCTTCATCATAGCCCTTATTGTTCTTAGTTTCGCCATCCTCTTTGCTTCCTCAAAAAGTTACATTTCCCGAGGAGAATCTTTCACTTCCTAATCTTGGCAAAGCCCACAGCATCCTGTCCTTGGCAAAAGCTCCAAGAACACATTCAACTCGACCATGTTTGTCCCTGCATTAAACGTTGTTTGTTCAGCAAAAAGATGACTCTTTCGACTGCGCATGGGTAAGACTTTACTCTGGTCAAGTTTTCACAAGCCGCAGGACTGCCAACCATTTTCTTTAGGCCCACTCGCAAAACTAATGTATAAACAAACACAAAACATCAATTAATGAAAGAATTAGAGTTCATTCTCTTACCCACCCACCTTTGCTAGTTATTAACCCATTAATCTATGTTACCTAGCAGAAGCAAATGAAGCAACAAACAGATTGGTGCAATATAAGGACGAAAATACAAAACATGAGCACACAGAAATAAGCACATGCCATTATAAAAACAGCCGCAATTAATTCTGACAAAACAATAGACAAGATTAGTTTATTATTTTACGCAAACATGCATTTAGAACATAAAGCACATATATAGGCACATATATTAGTTTCCCGCGTGTAATGATTTGCAATTTACTCTAGGTTAGTTAGTAATATTCACTCCAATCACATTAGTTTAATTATTTAATTATGGAAGTTTAACTTTGCGAGTTAAAATAAATATATTTCTAAATCTCGCTCCATCAAGTGCATTTTTATTAGGCGCGGACATTACCCGAAGGTGTCAGAGAGCTGTACAATAGAACCAGTTATGTTACAAGAGAAAAGTGTTACACAATAAAACATTACAAAGATAAATAGGAGATGTAGTGTCGTCCTGGCAATAACAGGCTGTAGTGACGGTCTAGTTCTTCCCCGCGAGGGCGGAACCGGAAACAGTCCACAGGAACCGGAAGGCGGCCATTTTGTAGGCGCCGATCCGGCAACAGAGAAAGCGCGCGTTGCCCCGGCGCTCCGATAATAAAGACCATTTCTAATACTTACCAGCGGCTCCTGGTCTTATTTACAACAGCGACTCCTCCTACAATGGCGACGAGGCGGGACGTGGCGATTTGAAAAAAAATAAATGGAAAAAAAAAGTCGAGGAAACGAGCACACGCCGAGCAGAGCCCTACATGAGGCACAAGTGGGCCAAATTCACTAAGAGGGAGAGCGAGCCACCACGGAGCATACAAAAAGCAATTCGGAGCGCGTCAGAGGGCGGAAAGCGGCAAAGGGAGCTGGGGCACGGCAGTCCTCAGTGTGCAGCACACCAGTCGGGCCGGACATTGTGGAGCCACCAGAGGCACAAACGTAGCCACTCTGGAAAGAGGCGGCAGGCAACCCTGGACGCCAGGGGTGCAACAGGAGGAGTAAATAGTGGACAAGATCAAGGAAACGCAATGGACGCGAGGCAGGCACCAGGAAGCCCGCCGAACCCCAACGTTCCTGCCCAGGAGGCCCCGAGGGGGAACGAAAAGATGGCCACGCCATCCACCTCCCTAATTAACATGAGGCCTTTCCTCCCAAAGAGAGGAGAACCCACGATGCCGTGGGAGGACTGGAAGAGATATTTCCTGAACTACTTGGAGGTATTAGAGGAAGAGAGCGAAGCGGAATACTCCAGCCCAAGGAGGAGGAAGATTCTCCTGCATAATTTAGGGCCAGAAGGCTTGAGGGTGTTTGACAATTTGGTGAAGGCCACGAGAGATCCGACAGACACGGATGTGTTCCGGCACGCGATAGAGGATTTGGATACGAACTATAGGCCGGTGGTGTGTGTGGCCATAGATCGGAGCAATTTCTTCCAGGGAAAGCAGGAAAACGGAGAGACCATAGATGAATATGTTGCAGCGTTACAAAAATTAGCCCTCACCTGCAAATTTGGAACCCTGCACGACGAACTAGTAAGAGATCAGATTATCATGCATACGTCCAACACGACAATACAGGAGAAGCTGTGGGTGAACGGCGACGCACCTCTCAAAGAAGTTTGGGCATTGGTCAAGAAAGCAGAGCTATCTAAAAGATGTGCGCAAGCGGCCAGGAAAGAGGCAGGGAGCACACAAACAGTGTGCAGAGTGATGGTGCACAATAAGGGAGACAAAGCCAAGCATCAAGGCCCACCCAGATACCTACACACCAAGCGGGGCCAGCAGAACGCTGGTACGTCACAAAAGGCGAGCTGAGAGAGACGGTTAAGCTGCTACAGGTGCGGAAGCACCTCACACCTAGGGAATGAGAAAGTGTGTCCGGCATTTAGGGCGAGATGTGCGTTCTGCAACGTGTTTGGACATTACAAAAAAGTGTGCAGGCGGAAGCCCAAAGGGGCGACAGTTAAATATATTGACCAGGGCACCCCAGAGGAAGAAGAGACACAAGCGGAGGAAGAGTACCTGGAGGAGCTCTTATACATAGATGACCAAGTCCTGGATGTGGATTGCAAGGGATCCAGCAGACCAATACTCAACATGAGCATAGGAGGTGTGAAGGTCGACATCGTAGCCGACTCTGGAGCTCCCATCACAATAATACAGAGAAAAGTGTGGGAAGAGAAATTCCTGAAAGAAATAAAGGAAGAACTAAGACCAATGGACCTGAGACCAGTGACCTACACGGGACAAAGAATACCCATGTTAGGGTACTGCCCGTTACCATTTGAATTTAAGTTGTATGTGGCGGAAAAGGGACCCTCGGTCCTGGGGTGGAAAGATCAAGGCGCACTTGGGATCCAACTCAATCCTGGAGGAATAGAGAAAGTGTTGCTGATGAACACGGAGGGAGGACAAGAAGGAGAAGCGTGGAAGAGAGAGTACCCCCAAGTGTTCAGCGGGAGGATTGGAGAGTTGGCCAAGTTTAAGCATATGATACGTCTGAAGGAAGGAGCCACACCCGTGAGCCACAAAGTTCGAAACATTCCGTTTCGCTGCAGAGAGGCCGTGCAAGAGGAGTTGGACAGATTGGAGAAAGGAGGTATAATCGTAGCAATTGAAAGTGCAGAGTGGTTGTCGCCTTTGGTGGTAGCACAGAAGCCCAACGGCAAGGTGAGGCTATGCGTGGACCTCAGGGAACTGAATAAAAACATTCTGCTTGACAAATTCCCACTTCCACGCATTAACAAGATGCTCGCGAGGACAAAGGGAATAAAGTGGTTTTCAACGGTAGACCTGTCCTCGGCCTACCATCAAGTAACACTACACCCCAAGTGCAACCACCTCACATCCTTCATAACACCTTTTGGGTGTTATAAATTCTTGAGAATGCGTTTGGATTGGCATCAGCAGCTGCAGTGTTCCAAAAACTAATGCACCAGCTTTTTGGTCGTTCCTCGACATGGCGGAATTCTATAGCAAATTCATCCCGAATTTTGCCACAAAGACACACCACATGCGTCAACTGTTAAAGGAGAGAAACAGATTCAAGTGGAGCAGAGAGGAACAAGAGGAATTTGAGGCTTTGAAGAAGGAAATGAGTGAGGCCATACCCCTTAAGGGCTTTGACCAAGAAGCAAAGTCCATACTCACGACTGATGCCAGCGACCGTGGTCTGGGAGCGTTGTTGATGCAAAAGTCAGACAGTGGGGATATATCCACCATCTGTTTCGCTTCCCGAACATTGGCACCGAATGAAGAAAAGTTCAGTGTCATCGAGAAAGAAATGTTGGCTGTGGTGTGGGCGATGGAACGCTTCAGGCAGTTCCTGTGGGGAGCCATGTTCTTAGTTCGCACGGACCACAAGCCGTTGATAAAAGTACTTACATCAAGCGGTCATGCGCATGCCACTCCAAGGATAGCAAAGATGACATTGAGACTTCTAAACTACATATATGAGGTGGAATATATACCAGGTCCCAGGAATAAAGTCGCAGATTTTTTGAGTAGAGCGTCTGCTAAAGAGAAAGCAGAAGAACAAGACGCCCCTGGATGGGAGGGGTACATGGTAGCCACCCTGCAAGATGTGGAACAGGTGATTAGTGGACGAGAATGGACTGAGGCATATCAAAAAGATGAGGACTTAGAGGCCACAAAGGGATATGTGACACATGGGTGGCCAGAGAAAAGGCACCTAGATGAGAAACTGAAGAAATACTGGGAGGTAAGAGATGAACTGTCACTAGGAGAGAACCCCATTTTCTTATTGAGAGGAGACAAGATCATCGCTCCCCAAGGACTGGTAGGACATATGTTAGCAATCCTACATGAGGGACATCAAGGGATAACGAGGACAAAGGCCTTGGCTAGACAAGCATACTGGTGGCCTGCCATTGATGCCCAGGTGGAGAGGTATGTGAGGGAATGCAACTCATGCGCTAAGGCAGACAAGACACAAACCCTCGTGAGACCACAACTAGGCAAGTTCCCTGTGCCCAGCAGTCCCTGGGAGATGGTGTCCATAGACATAATAGGACCCATTTTGAACATTGAGGGGATTCAGAAATATGCCATAGTATTGGTGGATAGGTACTCTAAGTGGCCCGAGGTGGAGGTGAGAGAAACAGTGGACACGGATATGGTACTGGCGTTCCTAAACGCGATCTTTGTGAAGGAAGGAATCCCCAAGATCATTACATGTGACAACGGGCCACAGTTTATCTCTGCCAAATGGGAAGCGTTCATGTCCAGAAATTGGATTGAAGTAAAACACACTCCTATATACCATCCGGCCGGAAATGGACTGGTTGAACGGTTCAACCGTGTCATAATGGGGACAATTCAAGCGGCCATAAGCGATGGACAGGATTGGGAAAAGGAGCTACCCAAGATGCTCTGGGCATACCGCATCACACCTGGAAGCACAGGGTACAGTCCGTTCAAAATTTTGAGAGGACGTGAACCATTCGCAAGGGACAACCTGGCATGGAGACAGATGGTAGTGCAGAGTAAATGGTCTCCTGCGATTGTGAAGAGAAATCTAGAGAGAGCGCAAGAGACATATACAGAACATTACAACAAGCGACGGAATGTACAAGCGGTGTCTCTGGAAAAGGGAGACTGGGTGAGAGTGAGAGTAGCCACATTAAAAAGAAAAGGAGAAAGCAAATTCACGCCACCCCTTCAAGTCATAGAACCATATGCCAGGTCGGCGTTGTTGAGCGATGGGAAAGTGTGGTCGCAAGACAGAATGGCGAAGTGCAACAAAATCCTAAGATGGTAAACTGAAGACGAGACAGAATGTGAAGCGGGAGCCCAGAGAAGTGATGTCAATGGAAGGATACTAGAGCAAGTCGGAAGAAAGGAAGAGCAAGTAGAGGAGACGGCAAACAAGGAGGTTGGAGACTATGAGGAAGGTGCACCTGGAAGCGAGGCTATAGCAAAGGGGATTGAGGAGGAAAGGAACAGAGAGAGACAGGACAGAACAGGAGGTGAAATGAGCGACAAGCGGGAGCTGCATGCTACCCCGAGAACCCCGAGAGGCAGAAAAGAAACAGAAGAAGTGAGGACACGAGCAGGACGTATTGTGAGAATACCCAAGAAGTTCGAGAACTTTCATATGAACATCTAGTAAGACTGTTTTGGTACCAGTTTTGTTTATTGGTTAAATGTTTAAAGGGGGGAGATATGTAGTGACGGTCTAGTTTTTCCCCGCAAGGGCGGAACCGGAAACCGTCCACAGGAACCGGAATGCGGCCATTTTGTAGGCGCCGATCCGGCAACAGAGAAAGCGCGCGTTGCCCCGGCGCTCCGATAATAAAGACCATTTCTAATACTTACCAGCGGCTCCTGGTCTTATTTACAACAGCGACCCCTCCTACATAGGCGGACACTACTTTAATTCAAGGAGCTTTATTTCTCACGTCTATTCACTGGCTCGTTCCTACTCTAACTGCCTTTTTCTTTGCCCCCGCTCCTCCTTTTCCTGTCCCTCCCACCAACTACTGGACTGCTACATCACGTTATTACATCTCCCCTCTTCTTGAACAAATGCAAAGGTCAATCATGCTGATAATAGCTTGCTACTTCGGTGAAGATGTGGGCATGTTTACAGTTTTTCAATCAGCCGTGCATATTTTCAAATGATTCGTTGCGGTTTCCAATAAGTTTCTGAGTTTTTGCCTTCGGACTCAACGAGATTATCGGGTCTCAGCCGAACATTGCCAGCTATGTCATTATCACTAACCAGGGTCCTTGACGGATTAGCAAGGGCGTCTTTGACTGCGGATGGGCATGTTTCTCGCAAACCACTCATTTTCAGACTCTGATGTGATTATAGTTCCCTCTTGTTGGGTGACTATTAATGACCCAATTTGATAGCGGCAGTCTGTCTTCCTTTGTAGCTCTTGTTTAACTGACACTCGATCTCCTTCATGAGTGGATGGGGTTCTGGCTTTCTTCCGAGCATCCGCATGTGATTTCACTTCCTTTTGTCTTTTCCGGCCAGAGTCAGCAATGTCCTCATGTTCAAAGTCATGCATATCAGACGGTAAGTCATTATCTGAAATGTGTGTCCTGATTTGGTTCTGGGACTCATTTGCTGGCTCTGTTTGTCTCACCCACTCCCACTCGTGTTTGGGAATGTTGAACTCTTTGACCATCCGGGTATGTGCATGTTCCTCTCTCATCCCGTTTTGTTTTGAGAAAGATCTATCTCTGTCAACACATTTTGCCTTCCTTGCAGAGTGATGCGACAGTCCCTTCCTAACATGGTTGGTAATGTCCCATATGTTCGTTTTCCTTCTGCAAGCCCTTTGAGTCAGCCTCGCTGACCCCATTCGGGGTGACGGTATATTATTCATGTTTTGATATAACTGTGACTGATGTGACATGTTGCGTGGCGGGGTGATTGAATATTTTGGGTCATCGGCATGAGATATGTTGCTCTGGACGGGGAGAACGTTCTCTGTTTCTGGGCGTTTTCGTGACCTTGATTCTGTTGACCCGAGTGATAGTACAGACAGGCTTTCTGAATCAGAGGAGTCTTTTACTGATTTCCTTTCAGAACGTTCTTTTGGGTGTGTCTTGACTGGTAAGTCCCTTGAGCTGGTAGGCTGTGCCGAACTGCTTTTGGAGTCAGAGCTATCTTTGGGACATTTCTTTGGGTACATCTCTCGACTGGTCTTCTGTGCTATTGCAGTGGAGAGATTGTTTGATAGCCACGCGTTTATTTCTTTTGTTTGATCCCAGGGTATTTTGTCTCTGTCTCTCTCGTATGATGTTAATTGTCTCCTCTCAGTTTCCTCGTTGTCATGGGGTCTTGAGTGTGTTTGCCTACCCCTTTCCGGGGTCTGAGTGAATCACCCCTCTTATGTGGTTTGTTTATTCTTCTCGCCTGTTGGGCGCACTGATGTCTGTGCCATGGGTGTGACGTCTCCCACTGCTTGATGCTTCTTCGGACTCGTCTACGAAGTTTGGTGAACAATGGGTTGCTCGGGTGTGTTCGGGTACCAGTTTCCAGGGTTGGCATGACTGTTCCAGTCTTCTGTAATTTGTCTGTCCTTCATACTTGTTGAGCAGGCTGTCATCTGTTCCATTGGTGTGGTCTGGCCCACTTGATACTTCTTCAGAGTAGTTTGTAACGTTTGTTGAGTGACTCCTTGACGTTGAATGACTCCTTGAGGTTATATCAGTGAGGCTGTCATAATCCTGGATCTTTTGTTTGCCATCCTCCACTGTCTTTTGTATTGTTGAATCAGAGTATTTCATGTCACTTTGTCTCTCCTGCTGTCTTATCTCTAGTCTGCCTTTGCCCTCCCTCTTTCTGGTTTTGTTTGTTTCTTGGGCTTTATTCCCAGACATGAGAGCTATCTCCATTCTTATATCTTCCTTTCTTGCATTAAGGGGCAATTCTTTTGACAATTGTCTTGCTTTGGCCCGCTCTCCAGCTTCGGCCCTCCTGATGATTTCCTTTAGCGAGAACTGCTTTTGAAGGATCTTGCACTTTGTGTCAGTTTTTGAACAGCCTTCGATTATCTGGAGTCGAATTGCTTCCTCGATTGTGAATGTATTGAAATGGCAGTAGTGCACCAGACTTTGTAGCCTAGTTATGAAGTTTGGTAATGATTCCCCGGGTTCCTGCCGTGCTGCGTTGAAGACGATGCGTTCATGATCCACGTCTTTCTTGTGTTGAAATGAGCGCGTAGCTTCTCTTTGAGTTTTCCATATGTCTCTGTGTCCTTTACTGAAAATGTTTTGATTAGGCGTCGGCCTTCGTGACCCACCACCTGAAGTAGTAGTAGCCAACATTTTCCATCTCTTCGCTCACCGGTTGTTGCAAGAAATTCATCCAGGGACTCCAGCCACCGGTTCCATTTGGGACCCAGACTCTGGGTGCCGGTCTGTGTCACTGGGGGTTGTACTCCAATGCAGGGGTTAGATCTTTGTGTGTCTTCTTTCACCGACATGATGGTGGAAATGTGCTAGTATGAACTGTCATAGGATTGTTCACTATGCTTCCCGTACTATTGGCTGACCTTCTTCGGTCAAGATCTTGCATATAGTTGTTTTCCTTTGAATTTTGGGGAACTCACTCACAGGTGATCACTGTATTGTGTCCGCCAGCTTCACCTTTCCCTTATAGAGATGTTCCAGCTTTTGTGTCTGTCTCAGTAGGTTTCAGTTAGGTAGACTTGGATTGCCTGAGTTCAAAATGGTCGCCACTCAGCTGCAGGTGATTTATGCTTCCTCAGCACGGGTACTTGTCGACGTCAACTTCTTTTTCCTTTTCTCAAGACTTACGCGGGTTACCAGTCACTTTTGTTGATGAGAGGAAGCTTCCCAGACACTTGTTCACTTGTGTTTCTAGATCATTTGTTTTCTTTCTCCCTTTAGTTGCAGTTACTTATCTTCACTTGGTGCTGACAATTTATTTTGGGATTTGCACTTGCTCGTGCTTGTTACACTCGGGATCTGCATTTGCTTGTGCTTGTCGCATTTGAGACTTGCATTTGATTGTGTTTGTTGTGCTCAAAACTTGCATTTACTTGTGCATGTTGTATTTAGAACTGGCATCTGCTTGTGCTTATTGCACTCAGAACTTGCATTTGCTTGTGCTTGTTGCATTCGGGACCAGTATTTACTCATGCTTGTTGCATTCAGGACATGCATTTGCTTGTGCTTGTTGCATTTGAGACTTGCATTTGCTTGTTGCCTTCAGGTCATGTCTCTACTCGTGCTTATTGCTTTCACGATTTATATTTGCTCGTGCTTGTTGCGTTCAGGATTTGCATTTGCTAGTGCTTGTTGCATTTAAACTTTGCATTTGCCTGTGATTATTGCATTCAGAATTTGCATTTGCTTATGCTTGTTGAATTTGGCTCCTGCATTTGCTTGTGCTTGTTGACTTTATCTCTTGTGTTTGCTTGTGTTTGTTGACTTTGCCACTGCCTGACTTCAAAATGGCCGCTCTGGATCCTTGACAGGGGATTGGAGGAGTCGTCTGACTCCAAGAAGGCCGCCGATCTCAAAATCTCATGTCTCATAAGATTTGACTCCTTTTCATTTTCAATTGCAGTCGGGCACTCACCGGGCAGGCGCGCACCACGCGGGAACTTGAAACCCTCCCCAGGGGCTCCCGTGTCTATGTTACTCAGCCAGGAAGACTCTATGCTGCAAGTAGGATCGGGGTGGGCTCCCGACATCCTTATCTTCACTCACCGCGCGATACCACGCATCAGGGGTGAGCACCCAGGTTCAGCGCTCGACAGCGCTTTCACGGTCTCGCTCCACGTGGTTTCCAGCCACGGAGCTGCAGGGCACATACGGTGAGGCTGTCCGCTTCGACTTCGGCGGCGGTCCTCGCTCTGAGCACGTCTGTTGCGACGGCGACCTTCACATGTGCTCACGGGACGAGTCACTCAGCTCCTGGGGGTCCGCGCAGTGGCACAGCGCGATGATCCCACCTTCGTCGCCAGTTGTAGTGTTGTCCTGGCAATAATAGGCGGACATTACTTTAATTCAAGGAGCTTTATTTCTTACGTCTATTCACTGGCTCGTCCCTACTCTAACTGCCTTTTTCTTTGCCCCCGCTCCTCCCTTTCCTGTTCCTCCCACATCTCCTCCCACCAACTACTGGACTGCTACATCACGTTATTACAGGAGACTTCCTATTTATCTTTGTAATGTTTGTTTACTTCCACCACCTCCTCTCAGGCCTTCAAAACGAACCTCAAAGCTCTCCTCCTCCAAAGACAACTCCAAATTTAATTCACGCCCTCTCTATTATCTGAAGGAAGACCCTCCATTATAGGAAATCCTATTCTCCATAACTATGGAAATGCCTTTCCAGTGTGTTCGTGTGGTTGGAGTGTTTGCCATTTATTGCAGTATTATCCCTGTACTTGTGTTTGGTACTCTTTCGTAACATGCACACGCCACTTTCCCTTGTAACACACTGTTTGCTACCTCTTGTTTTTTTTTGTTTGCTTTCGATACTTGCACAAGTGCCACCATTGCCTACGTAACTTTTGTTCTTATGCTTGAGTGTCTGCCATATTTGCAGTATTATACCTCTAATTGTACTTTGTTTTCTCTTGTAACCTGCACACATGTCACTTTTTCCTCCTGTATTGCACCGTTTGCTACCTCATGTATTTTGATTGCTCACAATTGTCACTTTTGCTCATGTAACTTAACGTTTGCTTTTGTAATTTGCTCACTTGTAATTTTCCCCTCATGGATCATTATTGTTATTATTATTATTATTAATATTATATTTAAGTTTATAAAGCGCTCAGCTACCCGAAGGTTTCCCAGCGCTAAAACCAACTAATAGAGAGGGGAAGTCAGAGGGGAGGAGGCTGCATGTTGAATAGCCAATTTTTCACCTGTTTGCGAAAGCTAAGGTAATTGGGCTCTTTTCGTAACTGAAGGGGAAGAGAATTCCATAATGAAGGGGCTAGCCAGGCAAAAGAGCGGCCTCCCATTCTGGCTTTTCTGATTCTGGGCACTGAGAAAAGGTATTGGCTAGATGAGCGCAGAGTGCGGGGGGGTCAATGGTGGTGAACCAAGGATGTCAGATAAGGTGGGGCCAAGCCAGTGTTTATTTTGTGCATGAAACAGAGAGCCTTGAATTTCGTGCGGTTTTCGATGCGGAGCCAGTGTAGTGAGCGAAGGGAATTAGAGGTGGGAGACGTGTTGGGGAGATTGCAGAGCAGTCGTACTGCCATATTCTGGACTGTCTGCAATTTGCGGGTCACCTCTTTGCTGGCACCCAGAATAAGAATATTGCTGTAGTCCAGTCTAGAAGTGATTAAGGCCTGGACTACAGTTTTCTGGGTGTCCACAGGCAGCATCCAGATGATCTTGCGCAACCACTTAATGATTGTGATGCAGGTGGAGGAGGTTTTGACCACATGGTTTTTCATTGACAGCTGGTCGTCAAAGATCACGCCTAAGTTGCGTGCTGATTTAGAGGGGGTAGGAGGAGTGCCCATTTGAATGGGCCAGTGTTGGGGTCCCCATAGAGTGGTATTATGTCCGAACAGAAGAAGTTCTGTTTTCCCCCCATTCAGTTGGAGATTGTTGTCCAACATCCAGGCTGCAATGTTACTCAGTCCTGAGCAGAGCGCAGATGAGGGGGCATGGGGGTCTGAGGAAAGGGAGTAGATGATCTGGGTATCATCTGCGTAGGAGTAAATGGTGAGCCCAGTTTGCTCCGCAACAGACGCCAGAGGTCTGACGTATAAGTTGAAGAGCAAGGGGCTCAGGATGGAACCCTGTGGGACTCCATACGCAGATGTAAAAGTTTGAGAAGTGGATGAGGAAGAGAAAACTTGGAAGGTGCGGTCGGATAGGAAATTGACAAGCCAGTTGAGGGCTGAACCGGTGATGCCAAATGATCGGAGGGCGTTGACAAGAATGGGGTGGGAAACCGTGTCAAAAGCGGCGCTCAAGTCTAGCAGAATGAGTGCCACGGTTTCCCCCCTGTCAACTCGGTGACGGATGTTTTCTGAGACTCCCAGCAGAGTGGATTCCGTCAAGAAGCCTGATCGGAAGCCGGATTGTGACGGATGTAAGATACCCCTTAGCTCAACGTAGGTGGAGAGTTGAGAATTAATGTGCTTTCCTAAAATTTTAGAAAATACCGGAATAAGCGAGTTGGGACGAAAATTGGCTAGAATGCTGGGGTCGGCATTAGCTTTTTTTAATAGCGGCATAATCATCGCGTGTTTCCATGCGGAGGGTACAGTGGCTTCTCTAAGCTTGTTCCTATTGTGAAGAGCTCTGACGCCTTCGGGTAAAGTCTGCGCTATATAAAAACGCATAAATAAAATAAAATAAATAAATAAATAATAAATAACGCGCTGACATCAGATGACAGGCTGGTGGACTTCATGAGCCACGTGCGCAGAGCCAAAGCTCTCTTTTCACCCACCTCTGCAGCTCACAGCTCAGCACTTGCCAAGCTTTTTGGGTCATGTTTTACTTTTCCAGCCAGAATAGCGTTTTAACCAAATGCATGTTACATTTTCGTGCTAGTAATTTTACTTATAACACTGAAACACAATGATTGGCTCAAAACTGTCTAGGAACACAAACTGCTGTTTTTATGGGTTTCTTGATATCCGTTTGAGAGTTGAAATCACACTCACCACAATCTCAGCAGGGCGCGAGAAACACCGCCAAGAAAGGATCCGTGCACTTCCATTATAGGAAATTCTTTTCTCCATGACTATGGAAGTGCCTTCCCAGTGTGTTCTTGCGGTTTGAGTGTCTGCCATTTATTGCAGTATTATCCTTCTACCTGTGTTTGGTACTCTTTTGTAATATGCACACGTCACTTTTCCTCGTGTAATGTATCGTTTGCTACCTCTTATACTTTGTTTGCCTCGGAGACGTGCACAAGTGCCACCATTGCCTACGTAACGTTTGTTCTTGTGCTTGAGTGTCTGCCATTTATTGCAGTATTATACCTCTACTTGTATCTTGTACGCCTATGTAATTTGCACACTTGTCACTTTTTCCTTTTGTAACGTATCGTTTTCTACCTCTTGTATTTTGTTTGCTTTTGATACTTGCACAATTGTCACTTTTGCCTCATGATGTAACGTAACGTTTGCTTTTGTAATTTGTTCACTTGTAATGTTCTCCTCATGTATCATTACTGTTTATTGTGAAGCGCTCTGACACTTCCAGATAAAGTCTGCGCTATATAAAAACGCATAAAATAGGGGGAGGAGCTTTGCGCGCATCCGAGATGGCCGTGTGAGCACAGGGCTCCCGAGGACCCTCGCTGCCTCCCGCATTTATCCTGGACAATATCCTGATTTGATGGAAGGTCATTGAAGACACAATCCGGCTGATGTACTAGCAGGTTTTTGGGTCGGAATCGGACACAGGGTCCCCGAGTTTTGCCGTCTTGAAATTTGCGGCCTTTCCCATGGAACAGCCTGGACCTTGAGTTGTAGCAGTGCCCAGGTCGTAATTTAACAACAACGGCTCAAGGGGATCAGACCACAGCCTCACTTCACTTTCGGTTTCGTTTCTCCGGCGCACTGCCTCATATATGTGGTGTGTCTGTTGATCGGACGAGCCCCGATGCAGGCTCATTGAGTTTCGAGCGAGCGACTGTCTGACTGTGGACTCCACTTGGCTCAATTTTGTCTCCTGTATTCTTTTGTGTGAACTTTAAGGAGCCATTTGGACCAGATCCCAAGCCTCCCTCCGGGGCACCCGATTCGCCATGACGGGCAAGCCTGAGGGTGAGAAACGGAAGGTCAAGACCCCCATCCGTGGAGGTTCAACTCAGACGAATGTCATGGATCGCTACACACTTTCTAAAGGATCCCCTGGTGGCGCACTGTGACGGGGAGGACCCGGACTCGGGCCCTCCAGGCTTACCTTTACCTGTGTCCCCTCTTTTCGACCAGCACACCGACTCATGGAAGACGGCAGAAGACAGGTACAACCCCGCGCAGGATACTGGAGACCCATGTTACTTTAATTGGGCGGAGCTGGACCCTGAACCCGCCCACCTACCAGAGGTAAAAGAACGCCCAAATCACACTCAGGTGTGTGATACACCCGGAGGGAGAGAAGGAGAGTGGAGGCGAGAGGACGGATCGGAGTGGCGTACGGAAGAAGAGGAACTGAGGACGAAGGTGGCGAGCGAGGAGGAGGCAGGAGACGAGTGGCGGAGGATGGGAGAGGAGAAGAGCGAAGAACATCGGAGAGGGGAGGAGGCAAGAGCGGAACAGCGGAGGACGGAGGAAGCAGAAGTGGAAGACAGCGAAGCCCATACCAGCGGAGGGGAAGGGAGAAAGAACCGAGAGAACTGCGACAAGCCGGGAGGCCTACGGGAAGGCGCATCGCCCAGCCACACTTCGCACGAAGTGTGGCTAGAACAGGTACGGTCACGGTTCACGGGTTGGGCGGGACGTAGGTGGGGCAAACCGCCCTAAGACGAAACACTCGACCCTCTGTGCACCCCCCCCTTGCACCATATCGGCACTGGAAGCATAGAGAGCACGTGTGTTCCCTCACTCCCCTACCCTAAACTGCATTCAAAACCCCTGCCTAATATTGGTTTCTTTGCTTTTCTGCTGCGGTGTTCTGGGTGAGTGCCGAGACGGCGGAAACAAGACCTACGACCCTCAGGAGGCAACGGGAAACACGGAGGATCGGAACGGCGAAACAAGTGGCGGAGGACACAGAAAACCCCCTCCCCTATTACCGAGTGCCTGTACAGAAGAGACGTCTGTATAAAATAATAAAACCCTCGTTACCCAAGACCCCTTTGTCAGTGAGTCTGTTCGACGATCCACACGAAAGCTCACACGCACCTAAGACCCGGGAGGAGGTTGTTGACGATCCTGCTGTGTCGGCGGACTTAACGCTACAAGAAGTGATGGGCGCCATTGCTGGTATTCAGTCTTCTATTGGCCAACAGTATGAAGCCTTGGCTCTGAAGTTGGACACAGTGGCTATTGATGTCAACCTCATTCGAACTGATCTGGCCAAGACGAATGAGAAAGTGAAGTCATTGGACCTAAAGACATCCAGCCTTACCACGGATGTGTCCGACTTGCAAACAGAAGTGCGCAATCTTAGATCTGCTAATGACTTTTTCGCTCGTCGCTTGGAGGATTTTGAAGGCAGTGCACGGCGCAATAACGTGCGTATTATTGGGGTCCCGGAAGATTCTAGCTCACTCGCCACTGATCTTCGAGTGGAGGACCTCATTCTTAATCATCTTGCACCAAAGGGCCTGAGCAAATTCTTTGCCATCGAACGTGCGCACAGAGTGCCAGGGGGACAGGCAAAGCCCGGTCTTCCCCCCCGTCCGATTATTGCACGGATCTTCAACTTTAGAGATCGCGACGCCATTTTGCAGGCGGCACGGACAAGCGGCCCTACGCAGTTCGAGAACGCTGCTGTGAATTTTTATCCGGACTTTTCCCAATCGGTCCAGAAACAACGTATGGGATTTCAAGGTGTGAAATGGCGACTAAGAGACAGGGAACTAAAATACGCGATGTTATTCCCGGCCAGACTGCGTGTGGAATATGACAATCGAACATTCTTCTTTGTCAGGCCTGAGGAAGCGAGTGATTGGTTGGACACTTTGTCGACTCGCCGTGCTGGCCAAGACCATGCTGGTGGTGCTGAAGGGGGACTGATGGACCAAGGATGTTTATGGTACCTGTGTCCGGAACACTACTCAACGTGACCAGCTGACGCTCACTGACTTTTTTGGATCATTCCATTCGTATCTTGGGAGGTAGCGGGGATGGCGGGACCCTTTCCTCCTCTGGGGTTTTCTTTGTGTTGATTAGTTCTTTGTTTGTAATTTTTAGGGCGACAGGCACACTGCAAATTGGGGTGGCTTTTGAGTCGATGCAGGGGTGCAGGGTGGGGGGAAGTTGTGTTGGGATCCTTGGGGGGAGGGAGGGACTTGTTCTGGGATTGTTTGTTTTTTTTGTTTTCAAGGCAAGGTACTTTCATTATCTTTGACATTGGTGTGATGCTCGTTTTGCGATGGGAGTTCATTGTGGAGCTGGATGGGGGGTAGAGGGTTGAGGGTATTATGCTGGAATGTGAATGGGTTGGGTGATAGTATAAAGAGAGGGGTGGTTATGCAGCTGTTGCGGCGCCTTTCCCCTGATGTCGTTTTGCTACAAGAGACACACTTGATAGGAAACACTTGTCACGCTCTTAATAGGCGGGGTTATCGTCTTGCTGCCCATTCTGGATTTACATCTAGTTCTAGAGGAGTGGGTATTCTGCTTAGGGTTTCCCTCCCCCTCGAGGTTGATGATGTGATCCTTGATGCCAGGGGTCGATATGTTGCACTTGTCGGGCGGTGGGAGGGTAAACCAATCTCGTTGGTGTCAGTTTATGTCCCCCCGGGCTTACAATCCACGACATTTACGGACCTGGGGCGGATGGTTCTGGGTCTCCCGGAGGGTGTTTTGATACTGGGTGGTGACTTTAACTCCGTCATTTCTGGCAGGATAGACCGCTATCCCCCCCGAGATCTTCCTGCTGCGCAATCCTGGTTGGGTGACTTCTTGGACACATTGGGCCTCATAGACTGTTGGAGACTAATGCATCCAGAGCAAACACAGTTTACTTTCCACTCTGGAGTTCATGGTAGTCTCTCTAGATTAGATTATATTCTGATACCGGCGGCACTCTCCCCCTCGATTGGAGAGATTAGACACTTGGCCCGGGGTATATCTGACCATTCCCCTATTTGGTTTCATTTTACTCTTAGCGTCGGGGCCGAGGGGAGGGTGACTCTGATTAACCCCTGGTATCTTCTTGACCCTAAGACTCGCACTGAATTGATTAAATCATTTGATCTGTATTTTACTGAGAATGCTGGTTCTGTAGCCTCGCCTGTCTCGTTGTGGGAAGCTTTTAAGACTGTGATCAGGGGACAGGCATTGTCTTTGGTGGGGTGTGCCATGAAATGTAAGAATGAGGCAATTGTTCAGCTCGAGACTGAAATCACAGACCTGGAGACTGCATTGGAGCGGGGGGTGTCTCAAGAAGCATTACACGTCCTCCGCCTTAAACAATTAGAATATAAAACTTTGGTTACTGATGCGGCAAAGATGATGAGTAGGGAACAACAGGGACGGCTATATGATGTGGGTGATAAAGCAGGAAAATTGATAGCATGGCTGGATAGAGGGGAGAGAGCGAATCGAGTGGTTCCGGTGGTTGAGACGTGTGGTGGAGTGCGTGTAACTGACCCTGATGAGATTGTTGAATGCTTTGCTGATTATTTTCGAGGGGTCTATACATTGGTGTCCGACAGGCCCGAGGAGGATTCGCAATTGTTGTTTCGGAATATAGCGCTTCCATGTTTGTTGGAATCGGATCGGGACTGTTTGGATGCCACGCCCTCGGTGGATGAGGCGGCTCTCGCGCTACGCTCCCTTCATTCCGGCAAGGCTCTCGGTCCCAATGGCCTTCCTGTTGAATTGTATAAGTTACGCCCTGATACCCTAGCTCCCTATCGCCGTGATATGTTTTTGGCTGCACGAGATAATGGCTCCCTCCCTAGAGATCAGCGTCTTGCGACCATTGTGGTGATCCATAAGGAGGGTAAACCACGAGATCGCTGCTCGTCCTATAGGCCAATTTCGCTCTTAAATGGGGAGCCCAAGATCCTCGCCAAACTGCTTGCTAATCGTTTGATTACGATTATTCGCGACCTGATTCATCCGGATCAATCGGGCTTTATCCCGCACCGTAACACGGCTTTAAATTTGCGACGTCTGCATGGTGTTCTCGCGAGGGTCCAGGCGTTGCGTGAACCGGCCATCTTGGCGTCCTTGGACGCCACGATGGCCTTTGACAAAATCGAGTGGTCTTATCTCTGGGCGGTACTCGCCAAATTTGGATTCGGCGCAGGTTTTATTGGTTGGGTCAAACTCCTGTATGAAACGCCACTGGCACAGGTGGTGGTTAACGGCCGTGTCTCCATGCCTTTTACTCTTGGGAGGGGCACGCGGCAGGGTTGTCCGTTGTCCCCTCTCCTCTTTGCTTTGGCGCTGGAGCCACTCGCCGCTTGGCTACGGTGGGAGCCTTCGATGAAGGGTATACGCTGGACGCCGGAATTTGAGGATCGTATTTCCCTATACGCGGATGATATTTTATTGTACCTTACATCTCCCCAAAAATCGCTCAATGTATTGTTTGACGTACTTAACTCCTTCGGGAAGAACTCGGGCCTTATTATTAATTGGTCGAAATCCTACATTTATGTACTCGCGGGTGATGTCCCTCGTTTGCCACAGGGCTATCCCATCCAGGTGTCGCAATCAGGCTTTAAGTACTTGGGTGTGTTTATCTCGATGGATCCGGCGGTTCACTATGAACATAATTTACTCCCCCCGCTCCAAAGGTTGCGCTCCGATGTAGCGCGTTGGCGTAAATTACCGTTATCTCCTCTAGGGCGTGCTGCCCTTTTTAAAATGATGTCCCTACCGCGGTTCCTATACGCCCTACCTACAGAATAGTTTTGATGTCATCCCGTCGACGTATTTTCGGGAAGTGGAATCGTTGCAGAGGCAACTAATATGGGACGGGCGTTCACGCATCGCTCTTCCGAAATTAACACTTCCCTGGTATGATGGCGGTATAGCGCTTCCGGACATTCGTAGGTATTATTGGGCCTCCCACCTTGCTGCCATCAACCACGGGATGTATGGCCCAGCGTTGAATCCAGCATTTGAAATGGATAAGTGGCTGCTCCCGGGTGGTGATTACTACAGGGCACTCTATTCGGGACCCTCCCGTTCACAACTCACGGGACCTACCGCTATAGCCGTGCGGGTATGGCATAGCGCAACGGCAGCTATGGGTTGGAGTGATAAATTAACTGGTGCAACACCGCTCTATGCCTCTGCTCGGCTGGGTGGCCTATGGAAGACGAAGGGATTCGATAAGTGGGACATGATCGGTATTAGTAAAGTGCGTGATCTCTGGGTAAAAAGGAGGGGTGAAGGCCTTCTCGGATCTGCAAATAGAGTATAAGCTGAGTAACAGGGAAAAATGTTGTTATATCCAGGTACGCCATGCTCTTAACTCTGTGTTGCCAGTGGGTAGTGAGATTCCGAATTCCTCCCCCCTCGAAGATCGTATACTAGACGGTTATGTGCCAGACAGTACTATCTCATTGTTCTATAAGAAAATGATTAATGACCGATCGACTCTGCTCGATCGCCTCCGTGAAGCCTGGGTTGCTGATGGTATTGAACTGGATGATGAGGACTGGCAGTCCGCGATCTCCTCTCCCAGGGAGGTGGCGATTCCGGCCCGCCTCCGTCTGGTCCAACTCAAGATCCTCCACAGAATCTATGTCACCGGTCCCCGTCTGATCCATATGGGCTACTCCACGGATGGCATGTGTAGGCGTGGGTGTGGCCTCCTTGGCACCTATCTCCATATCATATGGGAATGCCCCGTGGTGATGCGATTTTGGACACGTATACATGAGGTGATGGATGAAGTTACGGGTGTTGTGATGTTGCCGGAAGCCCGACAATGTTTATTGAATGTATGGGGTCCGAATGACTATGATGTGTCGCAGCTTCGGTGGGTGACTCTGGCCAATATGGTTGCGAAGAGGGATATTGCGCAGTTGTGGGGATCCCCGAGGCCGCCTACAGTGACTGCTTGGAAAGAGAGTTTGGACTGGTGCATGTTCAGGGAAAAAACAGTGTATATGGCAAGAGGCAGACCCAGGAAATGGGGGAAGATTTGGAACCCTTGGAACTCATACCGTGGAGGTATCTTTACGCCCCCACTCATCGCTATTCCTAGTCCTTCCCAGTCGCCCTGACCCACATTCCTTCTAGCTGTAGTATATGGTGTTGTTCATATGCAATTCTGCCTTTGCCGCCCTCCCCTCATCTGTATTGAAAGATTCTTTTCTCCTGATGTCATGTATCTCCTGTCCTCCTTGAGCGCAGACCTAATGACTGTATTATAACTGTACTGCCTTTCTTATCTGTTTGATGTGTTGTTTCTTTGTGTTTTAAACAATAAAAAGTTACAAAAAAAAACAAAAACGCATAAAATAAAAAAGTAAATAAAAACAAAATAACTTAAAAGGAAGGGTACACAAACACAAAATCCAACACAGGACGCAATGGTGAGGATTGTACAAGAAAAAATAACAATTTACAATGATGAGTGAACTTACTAGAGGGGCCTGAGAATGAAAGTCTTAGTTCTGAAAGTGTCTTTGGAAGAGAAGAGAGGTCAGCTTTGAAGATCCGGGTAGAGGAGGTGACATAGAGCAATGGGGGAAGCGAGTTCCAGATTCTCACTGCATTGCCTGAGATTGCGCCATCGATCTTTCCCTTTTGAAGGAGGGGGGCCCAAGCAGAAGCTTTTCCACATTGTGAGATGGTCGAGAGCTTCCGGACAATTTCAATTTATTCGCCAGGTAAAAAGGGGAGGACATGTGCAACGCTTTGTGTGTGATGCAGGCAGTTTTGTAAATAGATCTTGCTTTGATCGGAAGCCACGGAAGAGAGTACAGGATAGGAGTGATGTGGTCGCTTCGTTTAGACCCTGAAATGAAGCAAGAAGGGGTGACCTGATTAGTAGGGCTATAAAAGGCCAGGGTTAGGGTGTCTCAGCCCAGGCGTCTCAGCTAAGGGCGGAGAGGACAAGGGCTGCTGCCTGTTTGAGCCTGGTCGAGACTGGCCAGGGCAAGAAATGCTGCCCATTTTCCCATTTAGCAATACCCAGCCCACACAATCCACATCCACAAACTTAAGGTACTTATGGATCTATATATCTATCACTTTCTTCTAATTTAGCATTTCCAATGCACTACCCTATTTCTCAGCCTATACATCTATCAATATATCCTCTAGATCCACTCTCATTTATCCCAAACCCTATGCCACTACTATGATCCCCAAAATAACCCTTTCTTGACTCTCTCCTACTCTACCTCTCCTTGTATCATCTGACACCTCTTTCTACTATACCTATCCCCCAAAACAAACCTTTCTAAACTCTTCCCTCTGACTCCTCCCCTCCAAAACTCCTTTTTACTCATCCAAAAGCCTCCTCCTACTGCTAAGACCTAAAAACAAAAAGAGAAAAAAATCATTCACTCTCTTATCCCTCCACTATCCTTTTCAATCAAAATTAACTAATATGTTTCCTTCTCAAAATCCATATTCAACTATACTAATTCACCCTAATCCTTTATGGGTTCCGGAGTGGCGTGCTTCAACACCTCATCTGGGGTAAGAAGTGCTATATGAATGCAAACCTTTCTTCTCCTTTTATCCTTCCGCTATCCTTCTCACTCCACATAACTGACTAATATCCACCACTGAGATTACTTTCATATTTCACCATACTAATTCACCACTAATCCACTTAAAATCTACTTGCATGTTTCACTATACTAATTCAACACTAATCCTCTATGGGTACCGGAGTAGCATGCTACTCGCCGAAAAAGCGCTTTGACGCCTTGTCAGGGGTAAGCGCTATATAAATGTAATTACAATATGTTATGTTATGTTATGTGTTATGTTCAAATCTCTTCTATAGCGCACGGCTGCCCCAAGGGGCGTCCCGGCGCTTTGGCAAAGAGACATACAGCTAAGAGACACAACACAGCAGCTCCGAAGGTCCCACAAAGAAAATTTATACCGAGAAGAGCCAGGTCTTCAGCTCCTTTCTGAAAGCAAGAAGATTGTTTGACTTTCTTAAGGAGACAGGTAGCTCATTCCAGCAACGCGGGACCAAGTATCGAAAGGCACGCCCTCCGATCCGAACCAATTCAATCGGAGGAACGACAGCTTTGGCCAACAAAGCCGACCGAAGCGACCTCCTAGGAACATAAAAAGCCAGGCGCTTCTCCATATACTTAGGGCCAATTGAATGGAGGGCGTTGAATGCCAAGGTCAGCACCTTAAAGGTGATTCTTTTGGCGATGGGCAGCCAATGCAATCTCCTAAGAAGTTCAGAGGCTTTCGCCCTGCGTGGGAGACCAAAAATGGCTCTTGCAGCCGAGTTCCGCACAATCTGCAATCGGGCCAGCAGATATTTAGGCAGCCCGATATACAGGGCGTTAGCGTAATCTAATCGCGAGCCAATCAGAGACTGCACAATGATCTTTTTATGCTGCAAAGACAGCAAGGGGAGAAACTTCCGAAGCATTTTCAAAATGCCGAAGCATTTCCCTGATAGACCGATGATTTGGGGTCTGAAAGAGAGGCTGTCATCACATTGCACCCCAACGTTTTTAGCTTTCACGGAGGCCTCAACAGGCGGAGACATGTCCTGGGGCCACCAGGTCTTCCAGTTAGGGTCCGGCGGACAGCCAAAGAAGAGCAGCTCCGACTTGTCGGAGTTGCATTTCAGCCCGTGCCGCCGAAACCAGTCGAAGACCGCACCCAGGCACTCCCCGATCAAACCACCATCAAAAGCCTCTCCCTTTTTAGATGTAAAAAGGAGCTGGGTGTCGTCAGCGTAGGATATGATCCGGGCACCGAAGGGCTCCGCTACCGCCGCCAGAGGGGCCATATAGATATTAAAGAGGGTGGGGCTCAGGATGGACCCCTGAGGAACCCCCACCTCGAGCGGCGGCATTTCCGCGGAGAACGGAGGTGCCCAGACCACTTGTCGACGGCCGGCCAGAAAGGATTTAAGCCAGTTCCACACCGTCCCACGAAAACCAAACTCCCAGAGTCTAGAAAGGAGCGCGGCGTGGGGGACGGTATCAAACGCCGCCGACAAGTCCAGCATAACCAAAATTGCCTTCCCCCCAAGATCGAGCGTCTCTCTGATGGCATCGGTGATCTCGAGCAAAGCTGTCTCCGTGCTGTAATTAGCACGGAAGCCCGATTGGGAATCATGTAGAATGTTATTGCTCTCTATATAGTTGGAAATAGAGAGCTGAACATGTTTCTCGATCACCTTTGCCAGAGCAGGGAGAAGGGAGATAGGCCTATAGTTAGCATGGACTAGAGGATCCAGAGTGGGCTTTTTGAGTAGTGGCAAGATCAGGGCATGCTTCCAGGCCGACGGAACTTCGCCCGTAGTCAAGGAAAGATTCAACAGCGGATTAAGCAAACTGTTGATTGCAGGTGCTAATTTTCCTAGACATTTCGCTGGGCAAGGATCCAGCGGCGAGCCAGACTGAAGCCGAGAAAGAAGGTCGAGGGAAGAAGCTGCAGATAAAGAGGGAAAGTCAGCAAGGACTGTACTCCTAACCGCAATGGACGAGCAAACCGTCAATACAATACAATACAAGATGCTGAATGGAGGATGGATTTGAGAGGGGAGAGGTGGGATTTGGGTAGGCCCGTCAGAAGAGAATTGCAATAATCCAGTCTAGAAAGAACCAGCGATTGTACCAAGGTTTTAAGGTCTTTCTCCAGGAAGAACCGACAAATCCCCCACAGAAGGCGCAACTGGTAACATGCGTTCTTAGCAATAGAGTTGATGTGGGAGATTAGGTTGAGTCTTTTGTCAAGTATGACACCTAGGGATTTAGCGCTGTCGACAATGATGGGTTTGTTAATGAGTAAGTTCGGCTGGTCCATCCAAGATTGAACAGTAGGAGGGGAGAGAGAGGTAGAAAGGAGGAGGAATTCAGTTTTGGCGGGATTTAGAATGAGTTGGTGAGCTAACATCCAGTTGTGAATAGAGTTGAGAGTAGAGTTGAGTAGTTAGAGATCGTGTGTGGACGACACCTTGAGGTAGATTTGGGTGTCATCCGCATAAAGATGGAAATGGATCCCAGTTTTACGTAGGAGGTTCCCTAATGGTTCCAGGTAGAGATTAAACAAAGTGAGTGCCAGGATAGAGCCTTGAGGGATGCCTTGTCCTACAGCCAATGGAGACGAAAGACTGTTTGCTATCTTGATCATTTGGGATCTGTCCGAGAGGAATGAGGCAAACCATTTAAGCACTGTGCCACCCAATCCCATTCTCTGTTGAAGAGTGTTGAGGAGGGTGTTATGATTAACAGTGCCAAAGGCTGCAGAGAGGTCTAGAAGAATCAGAAGACACGATTCCCCAGAGTCAAGTATATGCAGAGCATAATCAATCACTTGCAGCAGGGCTGTTTCAGTGCTGCAATTTTGGATGTAGCCAGACTGGAAAACGTCAGGAGATTGTTGTCCATTTCGCAACACATTTTTAGGTGATTTTTGAAAGAAAAGGGAGTTTGGTGATAGGGCGGAAGTTGTTGAGGTCGGTCGCATCAGCGGAGGTTTTTTAAAAAAAAAGGGGTAACCTGTCCTGTGATGGAGCGGTCATTTCTTCTGGTAATTTTCTCAATGCAAAACCCTCATGCTACCTCTAATTTACCGCTGAAAAGGTGTTGGGCCCTTCACATCATGTATTACCTTCAGGAGATTTTAAATAAATCTGACCAGTCAAAAATGCAATTATTATTCAAGCGAATAAAGAGAATTGTTGAGTATTTTAAAGGGTTTTATTTTCTAGTCAAAAGTTAAGTTTTTCTCTGACCGTTTATTCATTAGTAAAATATCAAACAGGTTACAGAATTGGGAAAACAGGAAAAATAGCATTAATACAGAACACATTACAGTCTGCATATAAGCATTATATGTAGGAAAGAAAATGTGGCGCAAAATATCAGTCAAAATTCTTAAAGAGTTACTAAGAAAAATAGTCTTGCAAAGCTAATCAATAATTAAATAGTTGGCAAAAATCTCCCATTAAGAGAAATACATGCATAAGTCAAATACATCTTTTTAGACCTAATTAATTAGTCAAAGCATAAACTTAAAGTTTAGCATCTAATTCTATCCTGATCCACTGCATTCTCTGCTCCTGTCTGTGTCTAAAGAGCAAAACATCCCCTCCTTCACCAGACCTCAAAGGAATGTGGCCTGCTGTGCCAAAATATGACGTGCAAGGAAAAAATCACCAGGGAACCCCCCACCTGACTCTCCTCGGACGCCCAAGGCTGCACCTGTGACGATCTCGTACCTAACCCATAGAATGTCTGGTCTAATCTGTTCCTTCTCTCAAGAGCTCACACGCCCCCCCTGAAGCCTAATGAGCCTAGTAGCCAAAATGAGCAGGAAGCCAGCTGAGCTAAGAAAGCCAACCACGCCTCCAGAGAGGACATTATTTATACTCTAATACTTGGCAGACTACACAAAAATGTTTCTTGTTCAGGAAAACTTGTACGTGATTGGTCGGCCACAATGGCATGAGGTCTAACCTTACTGACTCATTAAAAATTCTAGAGCATACCAGTTTTAACAAAAGAAGCGCAAATGATTTAATACATTTTATATGTTTGCAACTTTTACTAGGAAAAATGTTTCATTCTAATTCGTCCTTCCTTTCTTCCACAGCGCAGTCTAGAAGGATACTTTATCTAACTTGTACATTGGCACAATCACAAGAATGTACAGTTCAAAGTGGCCTTGACTCCTTCCGCAGTTTGAGTCAAGCTGGTGTCTGCGCATGCTCTCTTCTCTTTTAATGGAAGCCATAGCCTTGCTGGATTCACAGGCAGCCATTTAATGGTAGGCCCAAAAATAAAACAAACACATAGAGAATATTAATTTCATGTAAATCAGCCCATTATGTTTCCCAACTCCATACTAATACCCCTTATAAATGTTTACCTAGCCAAGCTATTAGTGTAAAGCAGCTTTTCTATTATTTATGACAGCATGCAAAATAAGGGGGTCATTATGATGGCGGATTTTCCGCATACTCCGGGCCGGCGGAAGCCACCGCCGGCCCGGAGTATGCGGGAAATCCGCCGAGGAGGCCTGAAAGACCCACCGCCAAATCAGGATGGCTGGTGGGTCTCACAATGTGTCCGCCGCTTTTCCGCCGCGGTCGGAAGGCGACCACGGCGGAAAAGCACTAACATGGCTGGCGGTGTCTATCAGACACCGCCAGCCATATTAGGATGTAGGGAAAGTAATGCTTTTCTGCGGCAGCTTTTCCGCCGTGGAAAAGCATACGGACAATCACTCTGGGGGCCCGTTGCGGGCCCCCTGGGTGAAGGTTGCGTGGGGGGTGCACATGGGGGGTACCTATGGTACCCCCCTGACTTTGCGTGCACGAAGCGGCAGGCACCGCGCCGTGCCTGCCGCTTTGTGCATGCAAATGCACAGCTTTAGTTTTTTACATTGCGGCGGGTGCTGCTTCAAGCAGCACCCTCCGCAATGTAAAACATACAGGATGTGACCGCCAGGGTGGCGGTCACATCCTAATTGCCATGGAGGGACCGCCGCTGCCCATGCGGACGGTCCCTCCTACTCAGGGGTGGCGGACGGACGCAAGTCCGTCCGCCATCCTAATCGGCCCCTAAATGTGCAATGTGCAACATAGCATTTTCATGCTTTAGTGTAAATTTTAAAAGCACACACAGTTAATATAGAGCACGCAGTTAATAAAGCACACACAGCAACATGCTTTAATGTTTTAGATAGCTTTTTCATGCAAAAAGCATTTAGCCCCATGTGTAGAGTTTGGTGCATTATTAATTCACACACATTATAAAAAGAGGTGTTTTAAACTAAACATGTTTATCAAATATGCAACAAGCCAAAGTCTTTTAAGACAGGAATAGGGAATTTAGATTACAAGGATGAGCTGGGAATAGAGAAACACATTCTATTAATCTCCAAAGCTAAAAAGGCCACTTTTCTCTACACTGAAAAAAACACATGTTAATTCAGCAAAAGCATTTCAGACTGAATAGGCCTCACTTTCATGTTTTTCATGTGCCATGTTTTTAACTTGCACCAAAATGTACGTGGCAATTTAAATGCAGTCTGTCTGAAGCACAAAAATAAACAATGCCTGACTGCAGATGAAATCTGCTCCATCAATCCACCCTTCTGATGATATCAAATCATAATCAAATGATTTATAATTCATCACACATATTTAGTTTCACATATGACATTTTTATTGCAAAAGCTGAGCATATAACATCTTTACTTCTGTTTCTAAGGCAAACACAAGTCTTATCTGTAATCAGATCATATATAGCCAAGCTCAAATGTTTAGTGCAGAGTTCTGTAAGTACCTTCTTGGAACAGTTAGTCTTCTTTAAAAAAAGTAACTCGAATATTAAAAGGAGAATTCAGCAGGACAGTTTTAGCATTTCTTTGCTCTTTGTCATCAGCTTGCCATCAGAATGGCTCATAAAGTGTGGCATTATGTACCTTTTTCCATGCAAATTTGACTACTTAGGTGCTGAGAAACTCTGACAGAGCACCATCAATCCTTTGCACTTTTTCAACCTAGGCCTTTCACTCTTATTTTCACTTTGATCAGATTCAGATGTTTCACCACAGCATCTCTCAGATCAAAGTCGTTGCACCATCCATTAGGCAGATCTTGTGTAGCAGCTGCAATCTGGTGAGAAACTGCACACTGTACATCAACCAGACCTACACAGCAATGGCTAGTGTTCTCATCAGTGTTTTCCACAAGTGCATTTGCATATGCATTTTCAAGCCACTTTGGTGATGCTGAAACACAGTCTTTTGCAAAAGGTAACTCTGTGCTGCCATTGTGTTGCTTTATTATGCTTGACACTTCTGGCAGATAACTATAATCCACTCCTTGTCCAATCTGTTGTTCTGTACTCATTATCTTTGAGAGCTCATTATGATCTGATTTCAGAGAAACTGGCAATCTATACCTGGGCATCAGTCTTTGCAATAACACATTTGCCACTTTGCAGTTGTCACTTTTCTCAAAAACAGTCCTGATACAACTCTGTTGTGCTGCTTCAAAAACATTTTCTAGAGCCTAACAACCTACGTCCCATCTCTAACCTACCTTTCCTCTCAAAAGCCCTGGAAAAATGTGTCCTGACCCAACTTGATAACCATATCACCTCATTCAATCTCCTAGACATATTCCAATCTGGTTTCAGAAAAGGATGCAGTACTGAAACGGCCATGCTCAATATTACAGATGACATCCATCGCTCCTTAGACAAAGGCGAATCCTCACTACTAATCCTCCTTGACCTCTCGGCTGCCTTTGATACTGTCCATCATCCCACCCTTCTTAACACCTTCGAAGTTCGCTTCGGTCTCGAGGGCACCGCACTCAAATGGTTCTCCACATTCCTTCAAAATAGATCCCAACAAATTAAGCTCAGTCACTGCCTCTCCAAACCCCAACCTGTCTCACTTGGTGTTCCGCAAGGCTCCATCCTCTCCCCTTCCTTATTTAACCTATTAATGGAATCTCTCACCCTCATCCTTAAACAAGCTAAAATATGCTACCACCTCTACGCGAATAACACCCAACTATACTACAGGATTAAATCTCACAATGATATCCTCCACCTCAACGAGACCCTGATTAAAATCCAAGCCTGGTTCCATCTTAATCATCTCAAACTAAACCCCAAAACAACTGAAATCATCCTTTTCACTCCTAAAAACAACTCCCTCCCCATTCACCTCTGGATCAAGGATATTACAGCTCTCAATTGCCCCTCTCCCCCTCAAATACTGTCAAATCCCAAGGCATCAGCATTGACCATAACATGAATCTCACCCCACACATCAAAAATGCCGCCAAGGGTGCCCTCTTCACCCTCCACCACCTCAAAAAACTCAAACCTTTCATACCAGCAGACAACTTTAAAACCGTTGTCCAATCGTTTGTCCTTTCCCGTATTGACTATGGTAACGCCACACTCGCTGGCACCTCTAAAGCCCACCTAGCACCGCTCAAATCTGTCCTCAACCTTGCTGCCAGACTTATCTCCTATTGTAAAAAATTCGACCACATCTCTCCGGTCCTAAAAAGCCTTAATTGGCTCCCAATAGAAGGTAGATCCACCTACAAGATTGCATGTATCACGCACAAAGCCCTTCACCTAAACACCCCCTCCTACCTGGCTGAGAAACTGCAAAAAGCTGGATGCTCCAGGTCCCTGAGGAGCACCAACTCCCTTGTCCTAATCCCTCCCAGACTCAAGCACAAAAAAAACCAATCTCGTGCTTTTTCTTTGAACGCCCCCACGATCTGGAACTCTCTCCCCAAAGATCTTCGATGCAACCCCTCCTACCCTCTCTTCAAAAAAAGACTGAAAATACTCCTTCACAACAAATATTGGGGAACCTAACCTCACTGTTGTCTGACTCTCTACACTCCTTGCTCCCTGATTCTCACCTCCTCCTCAACCCCTTCCCTGCCTCTCATTCTGCCTCTCTCCTTTTCTTCACTCCCATCTCCCTCTGAATGTCAACACCCCCCCTATTGATCTCCATCGCACCTAAACACCCAGCACATTCTATTACCCTATTTTATGTAACTCCTGTTTTAATGCACATTGTTTTACTTTATTGTAATTGTTTACCTATCTTGTAAAGCACTCTGATACCCACAGGTCCAGTAGCGCTATATAAAACCTTGGAAATAAAAAAATAAAAAAATAAATAAACAGATATACTGCATGTTAGGGTCAGGGCACTCAATTTAGAATTTTTGACTGGGGTAACTACTGAAAGCCATGAAGCTTTGACCACATAATGTATAAGGAGCACAGCATGTGCTGATTTTAACGTGTCCCCTTTCAAACATGGGCCATCTACAAAATTGACATTGTTGGGCTGACTCAGACTTTCATCCTTAAAGTCTGAGTTTGGATTTATGCATATTTTCATGATATTTAGACACTCATATTCAGTTTCATCACAATCCAATTCATTTGCTGATATTTCTGTGAAGTTAGGGTCAAAGGTCATTGGGCAATACATCACAGACCTTTGAAAACATTCATCTTTTTGAATAGGCAATGAGAGAGAGCAGCCCTCCCTCTCACTGCAAATTAGCGTATTTTCTTTCAAATAAACTTTCATTCCTAGTGCTGGGGCGCAACATTCTTTCTCTTTCAACTCTAGGAATGCTTTTGTGCAATTGTTGTCCAATGGAAGCGGATCAGACACACCCTTGTGTGTCAGCCTCAGTAAAGGCTTAGCCACTAGGGAAAGGTTTAGTAACCACTCTCTACAGCAGCTAACCATTCCCAAAAATGTCCTGACTTCTTTCTGAATTTGAGGTGGATTTTTCTTGGAAATCATTTCCACCCTCTCTGGTGACACCTTTCTATCTCCCATTCCAATTTTGTGTCCCAGACATTCATCTTCTTTGTGACAGTACTCCTGACTATTTCATGCAATGGCACTGTGACATGAACTTGGCAAAAATCAATAAAAGCAAGCCATTCTTCAGCACATGGAATGTGAAAAAATATATTGGCTGGGTTCGGTACCACAGGACAACATGGAAAAAATATGCTTTTAATCTCCTGCACTATTCTCTTCTTTTCATTTATTTTCTGTGAACCTGTAATCAGAAAGTTACACAAACTTCCAATCAATTCCATCAAAAATCCTTTTATTGGTAACATTCCTGCAATTGATGGTGTTCCCGAATACATGTCATTTGGTTCTAATTTTAATAAGACATGTTCTGCACATTTTATTAACCTGTCATCCTTCTCTGTGAACTCTCTTATTTCTGTGTTTATTATGTTTGCCAAATCAGAAGGTAATTTTTCAACTGTCTTTTCTGAAAATAATGCTACAGCTGTCTCTTGTTGGGCCATTTTAAAATGTACATCCTCATCAGGAATCTGAAAATTAACATTATCTGGGGTACAGTAATCTGTGCTGTTTAATTTGCAAAATAATTGTTTTCTTGGTAGGCCTGAGTCACAGACACTAGTTTTGCAATTTTCCTCAAATGGGCCTATTTTTGCTTCAAATTCTTCTAACACTGGGTTTGTAATTTCTTTGTTTAAAACTCCTGCAACGAAATCTGGACTTTCCACTGCCTTCACAATGGAATTGGTAAATTCAGAATTGTGAGGGTTAAAACTCTCATTTTCAAACACAGCAACCTGTTGGACTGGGTTCTGTTTTTGTCTCTGGAAATAATTCACATTTGCTCTGGACAACCTATTTAAATTAATTTTAGCATTTTCCATATTTTGTGGGACCATCTGTGCTTGAAAAATTCCTGTCATTGGTACCTGTTTCTGAACTGACATTTGCATTTGCTTAGCTGGCATAATTCGCACCTGCATTTCTCCATGTTTTAGTGCATCATGTTTAAATTTATTTTTCTTCTTCCAATGCTCAAATCTGTTATAAAGATGGCAAATGGACACGTTTTCCAGCAGTACAACATCCATACCTAAATTTGCACAAACCAAAACACCTTTACTTCCATCCTGTGTTCTTTTAATCTGTACCCAATCAACATCCTCTGCTGGCACTCCACCCTTCAGGAAAATAATCACTGCTATATTTTCCTCCATAACAACTGAAAATGATGGTGCATTCATGCAAACCCTTTCTATTGTCTCTTCACCTGGATTTTTAACAACATTAGATTCAAACCACAATTTAGTTTGCAAGGCAATGTAAAAGAACATTTCCAAATGAATGCACAACTCCTTTAAAATTTCAACAAATCCATCTACTTGTGGGCACCACAGCATACATTTGTCTCTCAATTGTGGAAATGTGTTCAGAAATGCTGCAAGTTCACTTTTATTCTGTGGCATATGCACATACATTTCTCCCACCTTTTCTCTCAATGAGTAAGCAAAAGCTTCTCCCTCATTCTGCTCATTATTTTTCTCAACTAAATCTGGTGGCTTCTTTTCCTTATCCAGTTTCCTTGCTAGGTCTGGTGGTTTCTTTTTCTTCTCATGTTTTCTTGCCCACTTGTCTCCTAATTTCTCAAACCCATTGCATTTAAAAATATATTTTATTTCTGCAATGTGCAATTGCATTCCTGAAGAACACATTTTCTCATTTGCCTCATCATCCATGTATACCATAAAACTTTTCTGAAATGGAAAACTTCCTGAAACATCAGTTTCATATTTTTGAGCCAAATCTGACAGTCCATTATGTGTAGTTAATGCACATGCAGCTGTTCCCTTACTTAGGGAAAATAATTGTTTTTCCTGACACTGGTTCACATTTTCATTATTTAAACAGCAGGGATTGTTAATTTCTTCATGTTCACACGTTGAATTTAAAACATTAAGCTGTTTTTCTTTTTCATGGCCTGTGTTAATATGTTCCCCTATGTTCTCTATCTTTTTTATCACTACTGCTTCCTCAAAGCAGGTTTGAAAAATCCCATTTTCAAATATATTTATTTTATTCTGAGCTGTAGATGTTGTAAAGGCAATTTTTCCCTCACTTTTTAGTGCTTGGGGTAATTTCTGTTCAATAATCTGTGTATTCTGAGTTTCTGAAGTACACCCTGGCAAAATCACTCCTTCAGCAGCTCTTTGAACCTTTTGAGTAGGGACCATATTAATTGGGACAGTAATTCTTCTAGGCATTATCTGTGCATCTGCAGTTTGCAATTCTTGGACTGAATCAGGCACATTTGAAGCAGTAACCCCTGGAGGTATCACTGTCAGTGCTGAATCAACAGGTAATGAGTCAATCTGAAATATCTGCTCAGTTCTCTCAATCTGTTTTTCTCTCTGTACAACAGAAGCAGTAGCCCCTGTAGTATTTACTGGTGCACTATTTTCAGTATTTTTCATGGGAACCGCATAAAGTGGTGGACACTCAGTTAACAATTCATCCATTATTTCATCCCCTGAATCATTATTTATTTGAAGCTCTTTATCATCACTAATTCCTTTCTACTGCTTCTGGTGCTTTACCTTTTCATCCTCACTTGCTTTCTCTCTTGCTGCTTTTTCCCACATGCTTAAGGCCTCAAATTGTGCAGCTTTAGATGGTGTCTTTATTTCGGTAAACAACCTTTACAATGCAACTTTTACATCGCAGAGCCTTTACAACGCAACCATTACAGTGCAAACTATTACAACACCATGCTCTGGGGGGCGCTCTAGGATAGGGAATAGGTTAATTTACTATCCAATAACCTTCCCTAGTGTCGACGGGGACTGGAGTTGGAATAGTAAATTAAACTATTCACTATCCAGCACCCCAAAGCACTATGCGTTGTAATGGACAGCGTTGTAATACTTGCGTTGTAAAGGCATGCGATGTAAAAGCATGCGTTGTAATGTCATACATACCTTTATTTCACATAAGACTTCCCTTAATATGTCAATGATTTGCAATTCAAAAGTACCATCTTTTGGAAACCTCAAAGCACCCTATTTTTCAGTAATCTTGCACCATTGGTGAACCCGCATACATACATGTGTTTTGTCCCAAATTGGTAAACATAAAATGCACAGGTGTTCCTTCAGGAGCATCACCAATAAAAAACACATTTTTCACTTTGCCTTCTAACAGCTTCTTTAAACCTTCAAACATTTTCATTTTTGTAATAGTTCAATGCAATTTCTTTTTTCCAAAGCTGTCAGTCTCAATGTTAGTCAGTTTTACTCCTACCACTGACCCTCCACAAAATCTGATTGCAATATTTCTTAATCAATAACTGTGTTAGTAACAACATAAATGCATTCGCTACTCTGTCTGTTGTGCTAAATAAAGGATAGATTTATATTCACTGTGAGTAACACATTCTGCTTACCCTTCACAAAGTAAGACCTTCCGTTTACTCTTCAAACACTACAGGTAAATCCCTTCCGCTTACCTTTCACTCAAGCCCAGAAGAACCTGCTACTCCTCTTAACCTTTATCCACTCCGGGATATACACTAAGGTCAAAGTTTCACCAGCGAACCCTTTTGCTGTTAATCAAGCTCAGAAGAACCTGCTACTCCTTCGGTGTGACCCTTTTTAGGTGATATCAGACCAAAGTTTTACCAGAGAACTCTTTGCTGTCACTCAAGCTCAGAAGAACCTGCTGCTCCTTCAGTGTGACCCTTTCTAGGTGATATCACACCAAATTCTAGCAGTGAACTCTTTGCTATCAATCACTCACACAGAAAATAGTCCCTAATTTAACACTGCCAGCCCTACCTAGCTTCTCAGTGTTATTCCAACAGACGAGTAACCTCAGTGCAGTGTTGCTTCCATTTACCACCTGCTATTCCTTCCCGGGATTCTCCCACAGGTGTGCATACCCGTGTTTCCAGGCAACATAGAACAAGACATTAACTTAACATGAAGAGTTAAAACATGCAATCAATAACCCCCCAAAAAATTATGTCCTATGAAATTACCAAAATAATCAATAACACCATCAATTCAAATGAGCAAATTTTCACCAACAATAAAAAAAACCTTATATTTTTTAACACTTCAAAAATACATCCTAGCACATTAACAACAGTTCACAACCCTATTGATACTCACACCACTTCTTGCATCACCTTTTAGTACTGCTTTGCCAGTCTTCAGGTTCTGAGCATTGGAATCAGGAATCAGGACTTAGACATTTATCTAACTTGGGCAATTATTTTACTTCCCTCCTAAGGTCAATGATCCATTAATTGAATAGTTGATGGTGAAATCAATAGTCATCAATCACCAAACTAATCAATAATAACCATCCTCTAATTACCAAAAACGGATGGAGCGGTAATTTCTTCTGGTAATTTTCTCGATGCAAAACCCTCATGCTACCTCTAATTTACCGCTGAAAAGGTGTTGGGCCCTTCACACCATGTATTACCTTCAGGAGATTTTAAATAAACCTGACCATTCAAAAATGTAATTATTATTCAAGCCAATAAAGAGAGTTGTTGAGTATTTTAAATGGTTTTATTTTCTAGTCAAAAGTTAATTTTTTCTCTGCCCCTTTATTGTTATTGTTATTGT
This sequence comes from Lissotriton helveticus, assembly GCF_964261635.1. NCBI lineage: Eukaryota > Metazoa > Chordata > Amphibia > Caudata > Salamandridae > Lissotriton > Lissotriton helveticus. The sequence continues at coordinate 589,771,613 of NC_136068.1, forward strand.
TAACTGGGTTTTGTATAGCGCCGAATCACCGACAGGTCTCTAGGCGCTTTATTCATTAGTAAAATATCAATCAGGTTACAGAATTTGGAAAACAGGAAAAATAGCATTAATACAGAACACATTACAGTCTGAATTTAAGCATTATATGTAGGAAAGAAAATGTGGCACAAAATATCAGTCAAAATTCTTAAAGAGTGGGGCGTGGCTTGGCGGGCGATCATGGCGGACGTGGCTTGTTAGAGCTCCCGCCGGCCCGATGATTATCCTTTGAATTCTCCTGGCCCCCGGACCCGAATTGTGCACCACGTCTGGGGTGACGGTAGCGGACGACGCCGGGAGCCATCCGGTGCCAGGAATGACGCGCTGAGACCTTTCTCGGCGGTGAGGCGAGTCGGAGCGGTGGGCGGCCTAGTGCCAGTTGGACAAGCCGGGGCCTCAATTTTGGCACGCCCGGACCGGAGGACTTGATCCGGGGCCTGCGGCGCCACTCTTTGGCCACGATCCGGGGCTGCCTGCTGCCGGCGACCCGTTGCGGGATCCCCTGCCTTTCCTCACCATACCAGCGGTGGGGGCTTGTACCTGGAGGGGGCCTCGGAGGACCTGCGGCCTACCTGGCCTTGGTGGAGCCGGGACCTCGAGTTTGGTGGTCCCCGCCCGGAGTCACCAGCCCTGATCCTTGGACCGGGTGTGCGGACACATCGGAGCCCCCGGGGGCTGAGGGGTCAGTCGGGCGCCTGGCCCGGACTATTGCCTTTCCCTACTCCTGTGGTCGCCGGGGCAGCGGCCGGAGGGCCTGTGTACTGGACTAGAGTGGCCCATATCCGCGCCGAGCTAGGAGTGCCGGTGGGCCCAGTGTGGGCCTGGCGCCGACCCTCGGGGGGGTCCATCGAACCGTGAGTGTTGCCCCCTCCCCCCCACCTCGTGCTGCGGAGCCTGCTGTGAGACGCTGTGCCCGGGGAGATCATTGTGGGCCCTGAACAGACTGTCGGGCCGGAGGTGTCCCCTGGCTGTAATTGGGGCTTGTAGGGTGCACTGGAGCAGGCGGAGGAGGTGGACATTTAGGGAGAGGTGCCCCGGGCGGCGCTTACATGCGCTGGGACCTGGCCTGCGGGGGTCTGCGGAGACGACCTACTGCACCTTGGTGAGGCGGCGCTACCTGGGGGCCTACCTGATCTGCGGGCTGGTGGCGAGGGGATACCGAGTGGCTTGGTGTGCTCTGGACGCCCTCGCCGGGGCCTGAGTAGTGGACTATCGCGAGGTGCGACCCCAATACAGGTGCGTGCTGCTGATCTGCTGTCTCTGCGGCCGCCATGACTAGGGGCGCGGCCGCCACTAAGACTGGACCCATTGATAAATTCACCGGCCCTGGTGGAGGAGCTGGAGCGGCTGGTGGGGGCCAAAATGCTGGACCGGACAACGCGGCGTTGCTGACAGCCATTACACAGTCCCGTGACATGCTGGATGCGAAGATTGGCGCGGTGGGTGCCGACGTAATGCTGCTGCGTCAGGATCTTCGTAATGCGGTCGCCCGCATTACTGAAACGGAGACCAGGGTCACGGCAATGGAAGGAGATGTTGGTGCCCTCAAGAAGAAGGTTGCCGACATTGAACAGACTCAACGAGGCCTAGCGCTTCGTGTGGAAGATGCCGAAGGGCGGGCGCGGCGAAACAACCTGCGCTTTGTTGGCTTTCCGGAGGACTGTGAGAATGGGCCCATGGACGCTTTCCTGTCCCGGTGGCTGGAGGGCTGGCTACCCCCGGACTCCCTGTCGCGCTGCTTCGTGGTGGAGCGTGCACACCGCGCCTTGACGCAGAAGCCGCCGGCCGGGGAGCGGCCTCGCCCGATCATCGCCAGGCTCCTCAACTTCCACGACAGGGACGTTATTCTCCGGGAAGCGCGGCTTAAGCACACTCTGCTCTATGACAATCATAAAATTATGATATTCCCGGACTATACCAGACTGGTCCACCAGCAGAGGCACTCCTTCCTGGCAGCCAAGGCCAAGCTGCGTGGCCTGAAAATCCAATACTTGCTGCTCTACCCGGCTCGCCTCCGGGTGATCTTCAACTCCAAGACCCCTTTTTTTCGATACGCCGGAGGCCGTCTTCAATTGGACCGATGAGGCGGTCAGACTTCGACCACACGTCCAACCGGGGTTGCACTCCGGGTCGTCGCGTGGCTCGTCTCAGGACCGGAGCAACCCGTCAGGCAAAGGGAAACGACACCGCAAGTCCCGCTCCCGGCGGAGGTCCTTGTCCCGGGACCCCCTTTTGGGGGACACACAGCCCGATACGGATCAATCTGGCAAAGACTCCTGATCACCGTCCGCTAGGACTGTCTGCTGGTTGCCTTTCATCTGTGACTGTACACTGCGGATGCTGAGCTTTGGTCGGTGGGACAGACATTGGCTGGTGCAGTATTGACTTCTTCTTTGGCGAATGCTTGGGCCCTTGTGGTCTGGTACCTTCCTGTGGTGCTTTGCTTATGACTTTGCTATATGTTTGATAGGGTTCGGGGCACGTACTATGGGCTGCCTCAGCCTGTTGGGACTGGGGGGTGGTTCTGGGAGTGTGTCTGGTTGGTTCGGGGGGGACTAGTTGGGATCCATTGGTATGGCTGGCTTTAGGCGCTGTGTTTTGGGCCTGAAGTACCGTATACCGCGACAGATACTTCATCGTTCATTGAGGTATGGGGGTGGGGGAGGGGGGAACTGGGGTCTTTGGTTGCTTGTGGGTTGGGCCGGGTTTAGAGGGGTAGTGGGGTTCAGGGTTGTGTTCTGGGGGGTGCACGTGCTTCCTATGATGTTGGCAACTGGAGTGTGGGGGGCCTGGGTTGGGTACCGGGGATGGCAGGAACTGGCTCATCGTGACAATGGCTGATGCTCCACGGCTTGTGTCTCCGGGCACTTCCATGCATATACTGAGCTGGAATGTTCGGGGGCTCCTGGACAAGATCTTTCTTCAGGAAACACACATGTTGGGCACTAAGGCACTGAGTCTGCAGAGGTTTGGCTTTCACCAGGTGTTTCATGCCGGGTTCACTAGGGGGTCGAGGGGCGTGGCCATTCTTGTCCACAGACGGTTGGCTTATACTCATGAGCGTCAATGAGCGTCAATGGCTCGATCCTCAGGGCCGGTTTGTGTTTGTGCAGGGTAAGATTGGTGTGGAGCCTGTGGTGTTCGGTAGTGTGTATGCCCCTCCCCCGCTGCAGTGGACCCTTGCGGAGCAGCTGTTTGCCTTGTGGGCCGAGCTTCCCCGTTCCCTGGCCGTGATTGGAGGCGACTGGAATGATGTGGTGGACATGACTTTAGACAGACAGAGGGGACGAGGGGTCGCGGCTGTAGCCTCCCCTACACGGCTGAGTGCCATGATTGATGGTCTTGGATGGGTGGATGTATGGAGACATCTGCATGCGGAGAGGCGGGAATACACGTATGTTTCTGCTGTGCATGGCTCTCTCTCGCGCCTAGATTGTGTGTTTGTACCGGGGGCCTTCCTTGACAGGGTGCAGGAGGCGGCGATCCGGCCTCGCGGGCTGCCTGACCACTCCCCTGTGGCGGTTCAAATTGATCTCTGTAAGGCGCGCCAGCCGTTCCGGTGGCGGATGTCTACGTGGCACCTGCAGCGACCGGATTACTCCCAGCATCTGCGCTGTGCAATTGCCCACTACTGGCAGGACAACCTTACGGTGGGGATGGATGCAGTGACGGTATGGGAGGCTATGAAGCCCGCCTTGAGGAGTGTGGATATAGCCTGGTGCGCTTCTGCTCGCCGGACTCGACAGGAAAGTATTGTTACCGCTGCGGTGCAGGTGGAGGTGCTGGAGGCGCGACACAGGGAGGCGGCCGATGATGTGACACTGCGGCTGCTTTTACAGGCGCAAAAGTCTTACTCCTCGGTCTTATTGGATGAGGCTCGCCAGGCGTGGCTGGCTACACGTAGTAGGGTGTATCAGTGGGGTGACAAGTCTTGCACCATGCTCCACAGGCTTTGTCAGCAGACTCTGCAACCGATCACCTTGCCAGGGCTTGTTGACGACGCGGGGGTGGCAATTACGGACCCCACGATCCTTGCGGCGAGCTTTGCACGCTATTATGAGCATCAGTATGCCCCTCGGGAGAGCCTCTCCTCTGATGGCATTGAGGAATACCTCGCGGCGGTCCACCCACATGCGGTCTCCGATGACGTGCGTGACGCTTTGGAGCTCCCCCTGACGGCGGAGGAACTGGGCGACGCACTGGGCCAACTAAATGTGGGTAAAGCACCGGGGCCGAGCGGGTTCCCCAGCGAATTCTATCGGAAATTTCACCTGCAGCTCGGGCCACATTACAGGCGGGCGTTGGAACTGGCGCGGGAGCGTGGCAGCCTCCCCCCGGACTGGCGTCATGCCGAAATCGTGGTCTTTCAAAAGCCGGGTAGACCCCCTGAACGCCATGAGTCGTACCGTCCCATATCCCTTATTAATTTTGAAGCCAAGCTCCTGGCCAAGGCGCTCGCGAACCGCCTGCTTCCGCATATCTCAGCCCTTGTCCACCTGGATCAGGCGGGCTTTATGCCGCACCGGGCGACGCAGCACAACATTCGGCGGGCTCAGGCCGTGCTGGACGCGATCGGGACAACCGGGGATCAAGCGGCACTGTTGTTGGCAGACATCGATAGTGCTTTTGACTCGGTCAGCTGGACCTATCTCTTTGCTCTTCTGCCGCTATTGAACTTGGGTCCAGTTTTCGTCTCCTATGTAAAATTGCTCTATACGGATGTCACCGCATCGGTGCGTGTTTCTGGGGCGGTCTCCGCGCGGTTTCCTGTGGCCGGGGGCACTCGGCAGGGATGTCCCCTCTCCCCGTACCTCTTCGCGCTGGCTATGGAACCTATGGCCGCCCGGGTGCGCCAGGACGCGCTTTATCGGGGCTTTGTGTGGGGGGCGGACCACTCGGACCGCATAGCCTTGTATGCAGATGACGTGCTCTTCTTTATGACTGATCTGCATCGTACGGGCCCTCGCGTTCTTGAGATAATGCATGAGTTTGGTCAGGCGTCGGGGCTCTTTCTTAACCCACGCAAGTCGACCCTGTGGGTGTTGGGGAGTGACTCGGTGCGCTGCCCGTGGGCTGCGTCCCGTCAGGTGGCGGTTGATGGCATGAAATACTTGGGCGTCTTCCTCTCGGCCTCGGCCACGGTGGCGTGGGATCAGAACATTCGGCCAGTGTGGGACAGGATCCAGATGGACGTTAAGGCCTGGACGCGTATGCCCCTTAATATCTATGGTCGGTCGGCCATTTTCAAAATGGTAGCCCTACCTCGGCTCCTCTACCAACTGCAGAATCATCCACATAGAATCAACCCGCAATGGTTCCGTAGTGTCAACTCGGTGCTGGGTAGGTTTTTGTGGGCCGGGGGTGCCTCTAGGGTTGCGCTACGTACCTGCTTTCTCTCTACATACTGTGGCGGCTTGGCGTCCACGGATCTGTTGTCTTATTACCAGGCCTCCCACCTCCTAGTGCTCAACGAGTGGTGGTATGGGGACCCTAGTGATCCGGCCTATGCTCTGGAGCACTCGTTGATGGGTGGTGCCACGCTCCACACGTTGCTGTACTCGGCCAGACGGAGGAGGATGTTGCCGAGGGTCACTCAGGTGGTCTTTGCGGTCTGGCGGCAAGCTTTGCACCGTATGGGGTGGTGGGGCAGACTGACGGCCGAGACGCCGTTGTGGCGTAATGGCTTGCTTCCGGCGCTGGCTTCCCTGTCCGGGTTTGACGGCTGGGACGCGATCGGGATTTCGTCCCTCGGTCACGTTCTCACTGGAACTACACTTAAGTCCTTTCAGGACCTTAGTTCTGAATTTAATATGCCTAAGTCCCAATTCTTTCGGTACCTCCAGTTCCGCCATGCCCTCGGCCCTAGCCTGGTGGACTTGGAGCAACTCCCCGACTTCAGTCCCATCGAGGCAAAGCTGTTCATGGGCGACCTAGGCGACAAGAAGGTCTCTCAGATATATCGCTCCTTGGTTACACACTGCTCCCCCTCTCTCTCGACATTGAAGGCCTCCTGGGAGAATGATGTTGGCCCCTTGGATGATGATGACTGGCGCGAGGCCCTTGAATCCCCCCGGGGAGCTGCTATAGCCGTCCGTCTTAGATTCATTCAATTCAAATACCTTCACAGGGCCTATTATACTAGGGAACGGCTGTGGCGAGCGGGCCTTATAGCCGCTCCGGAGTGTCTGAGGTGCGGTGATGAGAGGGGGACGCTATTCCATACCGTGTGGTCCTGTGGGAGGCTGACCAGATTCTGGGCGGGGGTTTGGAACTGCCTTTCGGAGGTGTTGGGGTGGGACCTGCCCCGTACCCCTAGGCTGGGTCTCCTTCATGTCCTGGAGAATGTTGGGGGTAACACTTACAAACGTCACTTGCTGCTATTGGGACTGGTGGTGGCCAAGCGAGATCTGGCCCAGGCCTGGAAGAGCGAACGTGCCCCCCCACTTAGTGCATGGAAAGCGGGACTGGACTTTCTTATGGGCCTAGAACTACCTGTTTTTGAAACCAGAGGGTGTCCCCGGAAACATTACAAAATTTGGAAAAGATGGGCGGACTACAGGGGTCTGGCCCTTGATCCCCCGGCTGATATTGATGATGTGTTGCCCCCTGATGTGGACCCCGTACCTTAGACTGTTGGCTGACACCGCCTTTGCTTTCCGTCTCATGTTGCTACACTGTGAACGCGTGCACTGGGTTAGGGTGGGATAAGGGGTGGCTAGCTGGGGGGGGTGTTGAAGGGCGTTTTTGGGGATGGGTGGGATGGGAGGGGATTAGGGTATGTTTTTCTACAACTCTGGGTTCACTGCTATGCCTTTTACATGTCTGTTGTTGACAGTCTCCTCCTGACTGTGGAGGGCTGTACCGAATCTTGCTTAAACTCTCAATAAATACGGTTTTGAAAAAATTCTTAAAGAGTTTCTTAGAAAAATAGTCTTGCAAAGCTAATCAATAATTAAATAGTTGGCAAAAATCTCCCATTAATAGAAATAAATGCATAAGTCAAACAAATCTTTTTAGACCTAATTAATTAGTCAAAGCATAAACTTAAAGTTTAGCATTGAATTCTATCCTGATCCACTGCATTCTCTGCTCCTGTCTGTGTCTAAAGAGCAAAACATCCCCTCCTTCACCAGACCTCAAAGGAATGTGGCCTGCTGTGCCAAAATATGACGTGCAAGGACTTTGGAAAAAAAAATCACCAGGTAACCCCCCACCTGACTCTCCTCGGATGCCCAAGGCTGCACCCGTGACGATCTCGTACCTAACCCATAGAAGGTCTGATCTAATCTGTTCCTTCTCTCAAGAGCTCACACGCCCCTCTGAAGCCTAATGAGCCTAGTAGCCAAAATTAGCAAGAAGCCAGCTGAGCTAAGAAAGCCAACCACGCCTCCAGAGAGGTCATTATTTATACTCTAATTCTTGGCAGACTACACAAAAATGTTTCATTGTTCAGGAAAACTTGTACGTGATTGGTCGGCCACAATGGCATGAGGTCTAACCTTACTGACTCATTAAAAATTCTAGAGCATACCAGTTTTAACAAAAGAAGCGCAAATGATTTAATACATTTTATATGTTTGCAATTTTTACTAGGAAAAATGTTTCATTCTAATTCGTCCTTCCTTCCTTCCACAGCGCAGTCTAGAAGGATACTTTATCTAACATGTACATTGGCACATTCACAAGAATGTACGGTATACAACCTTTACAACGCAACTTTTACAACGACCTACCATTACCAAGCATTTTTTACAACGCAGGATCCATTATAACGCTTACCATTACCACGCATCTATTTACAACGCAGGTATTTTTACAACGCATACCATTACAACGTAAGTATTGGTAAGTATATTATTTTATTAAAAATATTATTTGGGTTTTTGGGTAAAGGGGTATTTTTAGGGTTCAGGGTCAGTTTGGGGTTTTTTGGTAAAGGGGTATTTTTAGGGTTCAGGCTCAGTTTTGGGTTTTTGGGTAAAGGGGTATTTTTAGGGTTCAGGGTCAGTTTTCAGTTTTTGGGTAAAGGGGTATTTTTAGGGTTCAGGGTCAGTTTTCAGTTTTTGGGTAAAGGGGTATTTTTAGGGTTTAGGGTCAGTTTTCAGTTTTTGGGTAAAGGGGTATTTTTAGGGTTTAGGGTCAGTTTTCAGTTTTTGGGTAAAGGGGTATTTTTAGGGTTCAGGGTCAGTTTTCAGTTTTTTTGGGTAAAGTGTATTTTTAGGGTTCAGGGTCAGTTTTCAGTTTTTGGGTAAAGGGGTATTTTTAGGGTTCAGGGTCAGTTTTCAGTTTTTGGGTAAAGGGGTATTTTTAGGGTTCAGGGTCAGTTTTCAATTTTTGGGTAAAGGGGTATTTTTAGGGTTCAGGGTCAGTTTTCAGTTTTTGGGTAAAGGGGTATTTTTAGGGTTCGGGGTCAGTTTTGGGTTTTTGGGTAAAGGGGTATTTTTAGGGTTCAGGGTCAGTTTTGGGTTTTTGGGTAAAGGGGTATTTTTAGGGTTTAGGGGCAGTTTTGAGTTTTTGGGTAAAGGGGTATTTTTAGGGTTCAGGGTCAGTTTTGGGTTTTTGGGTAAAGGGGTATTTTTAGGGTTCAGGGTCAGTTTTGGGTTTTTGGGTAAAAGGGTACAGGGTAAAAATTAAATATAATTAAATTTAAATTACATTAAATTAAATTGATTAAATTAAATTAAATTAAATTAATTAAATTAAATTACATTAAAATAAATTAAATTAAATTAAATTAAATTAATTAAATTAAATTAAATTACATTATATTAATTTTAATTAAATTAAATTTAAAAAAATATTATATACTTACCAATACTTACGTTGTAATTGTATGCGTTGTAAAGGTATATGCGTTGTAAATACATGCGTGGTAATGGTACTTCGTTGTAATGGATCCTGCGTTGTAAAAATTGCGTGGTAATGGTAGGCGTGGTAAAAGTATGCGTTGTAACGTCATACATCCTAATGTACAGTTCAAAGTGGCCTTGACTCCTTCCGCAGTTTGAGTCAAGCTGGTGTCTGCGCATGCTCTCTTCTCTTTTAATGGAAGCCATAGCCTTGCTGGATTCACAGGCAGCCATTTAATGGTAGGCTAAAAAATAAAACAAACACAAAGAGAATATTATTATGAGGAGGCCATGTTAAGAATACACCAGGAAACTTGATCCCTCCACGATAGCACAAGAAAAACAAGCTGTACTAGATTCTTTGTATAAAGAACAGATACGCCCGGACAGCGAGTGATGGGACAAAAGACAGATAAGTGCATTGTTACAGGCCGGGTGGGCTTTGGGGAGGAATTCCCATGAGCGGGAGGCCCATGTGGTTTAAACCACATCATGTACCCACACTGTTTCTACACCAAGGACACGTGGAACTGGGTTACGAGTCCTGGACAATTTGGGGAAATGTTGGGATTTCAGTTGGGGTTTAGGGAGGGGGAGGGAAGGGTCTGGCATGCCGGATACAAAGGCTAACAGCGGTGATAGGGAGGGAGAGGAAGGTGAAGGCGGGGGTCTGAGAAGGAGCACGGGGTGGCAAAGATTTTTTCTGGCTAGCAAGATGTATATCCACAAGATATATAATGCAACATCAAATGAAAGTCCTTACGCTTAATGTGAAAGGTCTTAACCCTACTAAAAGGAAGGCTGTCCTTTCATATTTAGAGAATTCGGAAGCAGATGTGTGCCTCCTTCAGGAGACACATTTGCTGCCCAAGGACTTGCACAGAATGCGGTTGAGAGTCTTCCCCCAAAAATTCTTCTCATCCACAGCAAAGAAAAAGGCAGGAGTGGCAATCTTGATTGCTAATAGATTTAGGGGGAAGGTGAAGGATGAGATAGCTGAGATTAAGGGGAGACTGCTGGCATATACACTACAAGTGGGGGGACAAACAATAGCGATTAGGTTGGTATATGGACGCAATGCAGGCCAGGAGGAGTTTTTGAAGTGGGATCTTTAGAGGTCCTGAATAGACAAGCCTGTCTGATGCTCATTGGGGCAGACCTAAATATAGTCATGGAAACAGACAAAGACAGTTCCGGAAGTCTTTATACGCAGGGGGCCAAGGTCTCGCGGGAAGGGAGTAGTTGGCTTGACTCCATGGGGCTGGTAGATTTGTGGCGGGCGAAACACCCTCAGGCATCGCAGTACTCATTCTACTCCCATGCTCATGGCACGTACGCCTGTCTAGATTATTTTTTAGGTACATTAGAAGTGGGCAAACTAATGACAGAAGCAAGCATAGTACCAGCAGCGCTTTCAGACAATGACGCAGTGACTATCTACCTACAATTACCTACACCGCAGAGACATTCGGGGTTGGAGATTACGTGAGAGTGTGTCACATAAAGAAACAGTGTTGAAACAACTCACTAAGTGCATTAACGAATATCTAGAGATAAACAATTCCCCAGATGTTCCCCTAGCTATGCTTTGGGAGGCCCTGAAGTTAGTGGTAAGGGGAGAGATAATCGCTATCACGGTAGACTAAGGTCCAAGCCATCATCAATAATAAGGGGGAGGAACTTATTGGAGATGAAGATATAGCCTGTACTTTCAGGGACTTTTATGCAGAACTCTACACAGGGGAGAATAGATCAGAAGAGCGCATGACAGAATCCCTAGGGAAGGTCCACATAACTAAGACAGCTATTGATCAGGCACCGAGGCTGGATGACCCTATGAGGCTGGATGACCCTATTAGACTGCAAGAAGTGATAGGGGCAATTGCCAGACTTAAGCCTATGAAATCCCCGGGATGGGTTTTGGGGGTTTTATAAGGCCTTTTATCAGGTTCTGGTGCCGGTTATGACAATTTTGTTTAATTCCTGTGGGGGCAGAGGATCAATGCCTACAGGTATGCTTTTGGCGGTGATAGTGGTACTACCCAAAAAAGCATGTGGCTCGTACTGACCGATATCTCTTCTCAACGTGGACTTGAAATTGTTCACAAGCATACTAGCCACACGACTAGATCCCCTGATGCCCGGGATAATCGATCTGGACCAAGCCGGTTTTGTTCAAGGTAGACACAGTGGTGATAATACAAAGAGAATTTTACATCTGATCGACAAAACACACCAGACATACATGGACGCCCTCATTCTGACAGTGGATGCCGAAAAGGCATTCAACCGGGTGGATTTGGGTTATTTTGACCGCACTCTGATCCATTTTGGTTTCGGGGAAAGCTTCCGGTGATGGATAGCGGGCTGCTATAATTCTCCCATGGCTACAATCAGGGTGAACGGTGTCTTTTCCAGGCCCTTTTTGATCCTACGGGGCACTAGGCAAGGGTGCCCGTTGTCACCCCTGTTGTTCGCCCTATATATTGAGCTGCTAGCCCAAAGGGCCAGGGATAGCCCTGAGATAACAGGGATTCCATTTGGAGGGGAACAACATACCATCAGTTTATATGCTGATGATATACAAGCATGTTGACCAAGCCCACATTAAAAATGTTGCAAAAATAACAATTGATGGACAGAATGCAGAACAATGTCATACATTCACCCCATTACAGAGATCTGGGCCTAAATCCATTGTTATTTTCCAGGGAAGACCTGGCTTGGCATGCCGGTCTGGACTGTTCCGATGAGGCACAGGGTCAAGACTGATTTGCATATGACTGGGTCTAAACTGGGAAGGCATGGTGAGCAAAAGAACACTGGATTTAATCCAGATCCATCATTTGTTTGGTAGGGAGACAAAATATTGAAATTAAAATATCGACATACAATAATATCGATGTTTTAATTTCGATGGTATAGAATATCGATGTGCAATAATATCGATGGACAGAATATCGATTTTAAGGTATGTATGTTACTAACATCGAAATTTTGTTTAGTGTTATGTATTTTATTATGTATTTTATATGTTTGTTAAACATGTTTTTAATGTATGTTTAGAACTTAGTGATTTTGTTTACATTTTGCGTTTTAGTATCAGAGCGAGTTGTGGGTTTATAGGGGAATAGGGTGGGAAGTAATTTAATTATAATTAATTAGTTATTGCGTTTTTAATATTTTTGATTAATAATTAATTGGTAATTAATAATTAATTGGTAATTAATTATTATTAATTCGTTAATTAAATTAATTAGAGTTAATGTAGTAATATGTTTTTATTTTTGTTATTGTTAATTAATAATTAATTGGTAATTAATTATTATTAAGTGATTAAATGATAATTACATTTTTTTATGTGATTTATTTATGTGTAGTGGGTTGTGTGTGTATAGGGGTGTGAAATAATTAAATTAAATTAATTAAAGAGATTGTATTAATTTATTGGTATTTATTATTAATTAATTGGTAATTAATTAATTGGTAATTAGTTTTTTTAAATTATTTTATAATATTAATTATAAATAATTTATTAATACATTTTGTTTATTCTTGTAAATATCTTAATTAATTATTAATTGGTAATTAATTATTAATTGGTAATTAATAGTTGTCAATTAGTTAATAATTACATCCATTTAATAATATTCATTGTTATTAATTGATTAATTGATATTTATATTAATTGAGTTTTTGTGTATGTGTAGTGTGTTGTGTGTTAAAGGGGGAGTACCGTGGGAGGTAATTTTTTGTTATTTAAGTAAATATTAATTATAAATATTTGGTATTTAGTAATATATTTTTGTAAATAAAATATTATATATTTTTTTGTTAAAAAAATATCTAATTGGGGAGGAGCCTAGCTCGCGGCCGTAATGGTCGCCCTTTAGCTCGGCTCCCGCAGCCCTCCGTCCTGATTGCCTATCCTGTCTTCTATCCTGTCCGGGGACGACACATTTTTGGGGCATTGGAAACATAACGGCTTGTTTGTACTTACCATCCGACCCCGGGGTCTCGGTGTGCAGTGGCTCCGGAGTTGTGGCCTCTGAGAGATCGGGGCCTCTGCGAGACTTGGACCGGGACCTGGCCGGTGGGATCCGATGGCTCTCGGCCCCGGCCGAGAGCGAGAACCAGTGTTGGGAGCCGATGTGCGAAGATCCCGGCGATCCTGACCCGGGCCTGCCCGGGTGGCCGCGCGGCCGACGTGGGTGAGAGGCCCGGGGACCTGAATCTGTGAGGGGGTCTCTCCCCGCCGCTGCTTTGTCCGACGGCCCTGGTCCTCGGGGCCCGGACTCCGCTTGATTGGGGCACCGGTGCTGGCGGAGACCCGTTTTGGGCGGATATCCTTTTGGCATCGAGGCCGCCCTTGCTGGGACCCCCGGAGCTTGTAAAGTCCTACATTTGAGAACTGTTCTTTCCGGGGGTCTTTGTGAGCGGCGATTGGGCTGATTCACGAAATGGCGGCCGACCCTCTGCACCGAGCATCACCCTGTGGCGGCGGGCCCGTGTCGCCTATTGGTGTGGGGACCGGATCCGTTGGACGTGAGCCGACGGTCAGAGATATCCTGGAAGCCCTGAGGTCCCTACACGCCTCCCTGGCCCTGGGCATCTCGGTGGGGACGCCACGATCTGCCGCCATTTTGGGCGGCCATTTCCTCTTGTCGCCCTCTTGTTTCGAAGACTTCATTGCCTCGCCCCCCTCGATTGACTTGAGTGTCTCCGCCACTGATCGAAGATCGTGTAGTGTGTCGGTGACTTTGGGGCGCCCTGCTTTTCAAGGTTCGGACCCCGGGGACTCGGATGCTGTGCTGCGACCCTGTTCGACATTGTTGCCTGATACTATTGATGGACTGACTCCTGTGCCTGCTTCGATGACTTTGCCTGTGTCTATAATTGGGGCCACCTCGCCCGCTCCAGTGGCGCAACTGAACTCCTGTTTTTCATTGCTCGTGCTGCGATATTTGATGCATCAATACTTTCTGTTTGGACTATTGCTCCCTTGTGGATCTATCTACCCCCCAAGTAACTATGCTAGTCACCATCTCACTCGATTGTATGCTGATTTCGTATTTAGTGTGTGGTTTTACATTGCCATGTGGTGGGTGGGGTTTGTCGCTCGAAAGGGTTGGGGGTGAAATGTACGACTTCCGTTTGATTCCCGGTATACGATTTCGTAGCATAATTGTTTTTAATCGTGGAAAGGTGGGAGGTCCCCTTCTCCTACTGTTTTGTGGCGCGTGATGGGGTGTCGTCTTGATCTGTTTTGGGGCCACCTCGCCCGCTCCAGTGGCGCAACTGAACTCCTGTTTTTCATTGCTCGTGCTGCGAGATTTGATGCATCGATACTTTCTGTTTGGACTATTGCTCCCTTGTGGATCGGTCTACCCCCAAGTAACTATGTTAGTCACCATCCCACTCGATTATATGCTGATTTCGTATTTAGTATGTGGTTTTACGTTGCCTTGTGGTGGGTGGGGTTTGTCGCTCGAAGGGGTTGGGGGTGTACTGTACGACTTCCATTTGATTCCCAGTATACGATTTCGTAGCATAATTGTTTTTAATCGTAGAAAGATGGGAGGTCCCCTTTTATTACTTTTTGTGGCGCATAATGGGGTGTCGTCCTGGTCTGTTTTTGACTGTGCTTGTCTGGTTGGGCGGAGGGCTGCGGCCGCCCGTTCGGATTATCATGGTTATTCTGCTCCTCCCTCCTGTCTTCTTTTCTTCGCTTTTCTTGTCTTTTTGTCTCTTTCTTCTTTCTTACTTCTCGCTATATTTCGGGTTCTGGTTTAGGGCGACAGGCACGCTGTTTGAAGGGTGGGCCATAGCCTTCTACAGGGGTGCAGGGTGGGTACGGGTGGGTTGGGCTCTATTTTTTGTTTGTCTTCTGGTTCTATGGCCCTTTTGTATCTCTTTTTCGTGAGGCCGCGTCTGTCCCGTCCTCCTGTGGTGTGTTTCGGGTCGGGGGTGTGGCATCGTTCATCCTCCTGCTCTGTTTCGGCGGTCTTTCTCCCCGATCGCCATACCCCCACTTGGGCCGCTACTCCTTTTATCTCCTGTGTTCCCGCCACAGGAGGCCTATGTCGGCGTGTCTTCTTCCTTTCGTTTTTCATATTTTCTCATTTTCTTTTTATTGTTTTATTTTGTCTTCCCTCCATTTTCCCTTCCCTTCCTCTTCCACTTCCCTATTTCGCCCCCCCCCCCTTTTTGTTTTTCCTTCCTATGTCCCAGAGGTTATTATGACGGGCTGGTTTTGCTACCTTGTTTTTCCGATCCCTCTGTTCTGGCTTGGTAGGGTCTTGGGTGGCGGGCATGTTACGAGGATAATGCTCAGGGGCTGATTGTGTTACGCGTATCCTGATTTACTTGATTGCATTGTGTTGTCCCCCCGATATTTTGCCCCCATGCCCCCTTATTAATGTTGAGGTTGGTTTGGGATATCGGATGCCTCCGTATTGAAAGTGAGCCTGTCATATGTCTTCTCCCCAACATTATAAAATTAAGCCTTATTTACTCCTGTGTTTTAGCCCTTTGGTTTCTATATTTTTGTCCCTTTCTGTGCTTGTACGGCCTCTGCTTTGTGTTGATTGACTATGTAATATTTGCCTGGTGACTCCTGATTTTTTGCACCTTGCGGCCGGCCGGCTTGGTTGTAGGCCTCGACTTGTCTCACCTTTTGATGTCAATAAAGGTTTTCAAAAAAAAAAAAAAAAAAAATATCTAATTGATAAGTATGTTAATATAACGCTTATGCTATTCTGCGCTTTTGCTACTATTGCACCCTCTGGAGTGGGAATAGTAATTTTTACCCCTACGCTATCCAACGCTTTCCCTACTGTTGCACCCTCTGGAGTGGGAATAGTAATTTTTACCCCTATGCTATCCAACGCTTTCCCTACTGTTGCACCCTTTGGAGGGGGAATAGTATTTTTTTCTCCTACGCTATCCAATGCTTTCCCTACTGTTGCACCCTTTGGAATGGGAATAGTAATTTTTCCCCTACGCTATCCAACGCTTTCCCTACTGTTGCAACCTCTGGAGTGGGAATAGTAATTTTTACCCCCCACGCTATCCAGCGCTTTCCCTACTGTTGCACCCTCTGGAGTGGGAATAGTAATTTTTACGCCTACGCTATCCAACGCTTTCACTACTGATGCAATATGTAGAGTAAGTATATATATTAATTTATATGTAGAGTTTTTAATTTATTTTAAATGTATATGTATACGTTATTATTTTTTAAATATGTTTTAATGTTTATATCTATAATTTGTTAAATAATATGTATTTGTAAATTATTTTTACATTATTATTAATACATTTAAAAAAACGATAATTTTTACTTCTATATTTTTGTACTACGATATTTTTTTCCAATATTTTTGTACTTACCTTTATGTAGATAGAACTTCGATATTTTTGATGTCGATATTTTTGCTTCAATATTTTTGTATGTCTATGTTCTGTCTGTCGATATTATGTCATAGATTCCATTTGTTTGCGTAGCACTTTTCACCCTAAGTAGGATGGGTATGCCCAGTCGTGGGTCTGTTGCTCACTGTGCCACTGGATTCAAGCTAGCCTGGCTGATGAAGAGTAATACCCAGAAACCGGTCCCATGATGCTTGATTCCGGCCCACGGAGGACATGGCTTGGCAGTTTGTTCTGGACTGTTCTGATGAGGCACAGGGTCAAGACTGATTTGCATATGGCTGGGTCTAAACTGGGGTGGCACGGTGAGCAAAAGAACAATGGATTGAACCCAGATCTCTTGACTGGGGGTGAATGTATGATTTATTCAGCATTCCATCCATCATTTGTTTGCGATGATATACTTGTGTCACTGGAATCCCCCGAACGATCGCTGGCGGCCTTTCTGGGGAAAAATTGAGGCTTTTGGAAAGGTACCTGGGTTCAGAGTTAATGTTGTGAAATCACAAATTCTCCACTGAGAGAGATCACTATTAGTCCAGGCGTTACAGGGACCCCATCCTTTGGCAACCAAGTAGCGGATTCTATTCCCTATCTGGGAACCGAGCTAGCCTAGATGGTGGCACAAACGGTTATGCTTAACTACACCAAACTAAATCGACAGATCACGAAAGAGCTAAACAGTTGGAAGCATCACCGCTTGTCGCTTTATAGCCGTGTAGCTGCTGCAAAATGTCAATTTTGCCGAAGGCCTTATATTTATTTCAAACGCTACCCGCCTCACTGCCCAAGGGAATGCGAACAAAGATATATCTCACATTGTGTGGACAGGGGGGGGCGTCCGCAAATGCGGAAAGAGGTGGGGTATTTAAAGCCAGAGGAGGGAGAATTGGGGATTTCTAATCTCTTGGAATCTTTTAGAGCAACCCAGATGAATTCTTTAGTAGAGTGGAATAGATCACATCAAGATAAACACTGGCTGTTCCAGGAAAGGGCATTAGCAGGGCTGCCACTATGGAAAGTACCTTTTTTTAAGAAAGCAGATAGACAACAAAGTCTTTCGAGGTTACCCGTCACAAGGCCACTGATGGAGATATGGGAAAAGGTAGCTATTAGGAAGGAACGCACAACGTTCCCGTCCCCCATGTCACCACTGACAGATGACATAGAGTTCACACCGGGGTTGGATGCACAGGCATATGAGCCATGGCAGTCTACTTCTTGTAGGTTGGCAGGCCATCTATTAGATCACGACAGGATCATTCCATTCTCACAGCTAAAACAAGATTACTCCATACCTGAGTCAGAGCGATTCCATTATATGCAGATTTGACATTGGGTACTCCACCGAGATGTACAACCAAGGGTCAGCTGGAAACTGACCAGGTATGAGAAATGGCTGATTACTAAAGATTCAGATAAAAAACTGATTTCCGAGCTGTATGATACGTTGAGAAATCAGCTCCTCTACATCACACCACTAGCCAAAGAAGATAGGAAAAAGAATTAGGGAGAGAACTTTCGAAGAAGGAATGGGGTGAAATTTATTACAGGGCCAAACATACAGCACAGAAAATGGCCAGCAAAGAAACGGCTTTTAAAATAGTTACATTATGTTACCTAACCCAAATGCTTCTCAATAAAAGAAATCCAAACCGTGGTCCAACGTGCTGGAGAGGGTGCGAAGAGGAGGGAACCTTGCTGCATTTGCTATGGGACTGTCCACAATTATCAAAATATTGGGCCCAAATATTAGATGAAATAGACTTAAGGTTTGACACACATATCCCAAGATTTCTGGGCTACATCACCCTAGGGCTCCCAAACCAGTTAATGTTTCCATTGAAATCCCGTAAAGGAAAACAGATGGAGCTGACCCTTGGGGCTGCACTCCAGAACATTTTGACACACTGGGGAACGCAAGTCACACACACGTATATAGGTTGGCTCCATTGAATGTGGTATACGTGGGGAGGGAGCGTATACATGCCTCAATGATAAATTCTGAAGCGGCATTTAAAGTCATA
Organism: Lissotriton helveticus; assembly: GCF_964261635.1. Taxonomy (NCBI): domain Eukaryota; kingdom Metazoa; phylum Chordata; class Amphibia; order Caudata; family Salamandridae; genus Lissotriton; species Lissotriton helveticus. The sequence goes on from NC_136068.1 coordinate 589,789,959, forward strand.
TGGAAACCACTGCTCGCCTTATTGTCGACGGAATTACATGAAATTACATGCCCAAAGTACTTACGGCTTCTCCGGATAACACATATGGGAGAGCCTCAAGTTTCACCCTGACCTCTGAAGCTAGGAAGAAAGTGATAAGATAGATCTAAATAAGAAGTGACACGGCTAAGGCCAGAGGGGGGAGGGCAGGGAGGGAAGGGTATTGTTGGACTGTTGATTTGACTTTATTTTCTGATTTTGTTAAATGAGTCTTTCATGTAAGATGTATCCCACAAATCTCATGTGCACTAAAACAGAAGAGGAAGGGAAGAAGGAACTGTATTAGAGACTGTCTACAATGGGAAGAAGGGAGTAAACTGTGGGGATACTGTCATAAGCTGATGTTTTGTTGATGATTTTATTCAAAATAAAATAGAGTTAACCATAAACAAGCAAAGAACAAAGAGTTATATGGCACCAACTCCAGAGTCAAATAGAAAACATTTTCTGTTAATGATCAGGTTCTCATTAAGAAACCTTTCAAAGTGTCCAACGGATAATCAACTCCTTCTCTTCCTGTACGCTTAATGAAGGTTAGTCTACCTTCTCTTTTGTTGGATGGGAGGGATGGTGGCACAAGGATCGACTGGTAAAACTCACAAAGGAACAAGCTGAGATTTTTAAACAAATTTATGATGATAAGGATGAAAATAATGAATGTTCTTCAACTTTCGATATTCATCCTGGCATCCCGTTTGGGTCTTGTGTTTCTGGAGATCATCTCGTCGTACCTGCTGCTTCTGATTCTGTTTGTGCTCCTGGCGCATGTGTTCTTGGGAGTTCTTCCTCTACACCTAATTCCAATGTTGGTGTTGAGGGACGGCTTTCTCTGAGCCATCGTACCATCAGGTTGCTATCTAAATTGATGGATTATATTCTGGACTGATAGTTTTTTGTTGTTGTTGTGGGGAAATGGGGTGTTGTGGTATGTATGTTATGTTTACATGGTTTCTGTTTATTTTATCTTATCAGAACCCTTATGTAGGATTCTGGCTTATGGCACTTGGAGCACTGGTTGACAAGGGAGAGTCAGTTACTCTCCGCTCATCTACCTGCTTGCTGTGTTGCCGTGGGTTCTTTCTTGTACACATACTATTTACAATTTAAGAACTTATTCAGCAAGAAATCGTCTGTCGGTTATTACAGCGTAACCCCGTACTACAGGTGACCATAGTCAAATCACAGTTCAGTCCATTACAAATAATCACTCAATGTCCCTTCTGTTTCCTCTTTCTTCACTGCTTGTCAGTTAAGTGCATTCCTATCATTCGTGTCTATTCTGACACGTCAATTCGGATTATTGTGCTTTGAGATTTGATAGATGTTCTGTAATTGGGTATTGCCCCCAATTAGCGCAGTAGGACTTAGCCCGAATACTTCTATTCCCTCAGCCCATGCAGACCTAACGGTCTCGTCAGTGTCCTGCGCGTGCTTGGGAAAAGGACACGTAGAGCCTAAGTGACTCAGTCTACCCCGACTAACCCTTGCTGAATTGACACCGCAACGCGGTGATGCCCTCAGTGCAATTGGATAACCTAAGCACCACCTGGTGGCGACTTTTTTTTATAAATTGCCGCCGTTTGGGCTTTGGAGCACTGGCAAGGGGGCTGCCCTCTATAATTTCATATAGGCGTTTGATTCTTTACTGTGCTCACACCCTCAATCAATATGTCCTAATCTGGGGACCACGTTTACTTCTCCTTCCAGAAGCTAGAAGAGGAATGGCCCTCCTACACCTCCCGCCTGCAGTAGACCAGGCTTAATCACAGGCAATTTCATGGGCGCTGGCCCCCTTTAGGGATTAAGTGGATAGGTTGGTAAAGAGCATCCAGGGGATTTTCAGCGAACCCGCTCAGGTGGAGGCGGACCTAGTGGCTGCCAGGTAGAGGGTAAAAAGGCCACAAAGCATGAGGTGGGGCTCTTGGAAGGCTTTGAAAGACTCAGGGAAGCCTTCCAGAAAAGAGCGCAAACGCTAAAGCATGTACCCTGCCAGGAGGAAGACGAACCCGGAGAAAACTGTGTCACAGTAGTCCTAAACTTAGACCCGATGACCGGTTTCAATTTGTAGGGTAGGGTGAGTTGGGTTTCTCCTCCAACAAGTCCTCCAGACTTGAGTCGCCCCTGCTGCTTGGGAGGGGGCACGGGGACCCATTGGATATGTTCGACCCTGCCAAGATATACCATCCCATGTCGGCAGAGTGGACCCCTGATGCCAAAGGGGCAAAATATGTGGTGGGAAAAATCCACCAACTCTTAGAGAAGGAGGGGAAATGCCCCAGACCCTCGCTAAGAGGAAGGTGGCGATCATGTCAGAAATTGATGTGAAACTGTGCACCTTCTTCAAAGACATTCACGGCCCCAAGAAGCAAATTGATCGATCCTGGAGAAATTGCCAAGACAAGCTCCTTGATGTTGTAGGACCCCTGACCCAGATTATACAGCTAGCAGAGTGACCCAAGGCTTCAAGAGCCCCTTTGTCTATGGACATAGTCGCTGGCTGGGTGCAGAGAGCAATATGCCTCCTTCGCAATGCAAACAGTGCCCTGGTGGCAGAGAAGAAAATGTCCCTTCTCATAAAAATCGATCCTAAACTAGGGGACCTAGCTACTTCTGAGGCCGGACCCATAGAGCAGGGTAAACTCTTTGGCGAACCATTTGTCAAGGAGCTTAACAAGTTTGTCACAACCTTCTTCACCTTAAAAAAGGCGCATGCCTCTATCAAAAAGATATTCCCAGGGAAGGTTTTTGCAGGGGCCACTCCTCTGGCAGCACTTACCAGTGAGGTCCATTCCGAGGCCAACAACGACGAAACGACGGCTGGAATAATGGCCAACAAGGGGCCTTCTATACCAGCCGAGGTTCCGGCAAAAGAAAAATAAATCAGATCAACAGACGAGGCACTCCAGAGGGACCCTCAGGTAAGGCTTATCCCTCCTTCCTCTCAAGGTTTATGGGGGAGGCTACTGAACTTAGCACACAACTGGGGGAGGATCGCAACGGACCCTTGGGTTCTTCATATTGTAAGGGGCTTCCACATATAATTCTATGGTGCCTTGTTCAAGATTTCAGGATTTCGTAGAATACGATAACAGTGTTACCTCTACTTCGTAGGTAACGATCAGATGTTTGAATAGGATGGCGATTCCAGGTTAAAATCCTCCAGTGAAGAAGAGGAAGCAGAAGGGACGTCATGTGATTAAATGAACTGAATTTTGATTGGACTATGGGTACCATGGATACTTCTTCCCCTATGGTCGATGGGATTTGTTGTCTGTGATGCTTTACTTTTTTTTAATTTAAGTTATTTTAAAGCTCCTGTTAAAATAAAGTGAAGAAAGAAATGCACATTCCTCGCTTCCTTGTCCTTACTAGAATTGAAACTTTTCTTCTCGTTAGCGAGGACATTTTTTATTCCCCTTTTATGTTTTTTAAAGGGTTTAAACGTTTACATTTTACGTCTTTGGAATGTGCTGGCCTAAGGGCACAGCTCAAGTAGGGTGACCACTTGTCATAAAGGCAAATTCTGTGTCCGGACCGGAGACTTCCGATTATGCATTCTCCTCTTTGCTTTATTTTTTACAGCAGCAATGTAAAGATACTGAAACATAGAGATATAATTAAGAAAAAAGGACAAATCCCAGAGTTTCAACAACACTGTATGTTTTAATAGAACGTCCCATAACCAATCAGGAGTAACATCAGTGTATAAACCGGGGATCTCCAACATTTTCTTTAATAAGAGTTACATATTCCCAGAGCTACTAGTATTCTTAGTGTTGTAATAGTGACCACATCAGAATAGATTTTGTTTGTGGCCACCCTATGCAAGATTATCAGCAGCGAGCATTTGAGTGTGCATCAGGCAGAGTTGCCAGCAAAAAATGCAACAAAAAAGGCTCTGTCACTTTGGAATGTCTTTACATAGTTAATGGATAACTACCATAGTGCAATGCTTTTGATATCAAGGTAATTATAATACTGGTAATAAGTCTCACCAATGCCACACCATTTAACACTCAAATATCAACTTTAAAATATATTTTGAAAATTAGATTAATTTTCCTCAAACACCAGTTGAGTTATGAAAATACACTAATTTACGTCTCAAATATACACTTTTCAATTTTCTTATAAACATATTAATCAGACCCTCCAGGATTTCGCGATTTCGCGGTTTGCCACGAAATCGGCACTTTTGTAAAAATGCCACGATTTTTACATAAGTGCCAGCGAAATCCGCACTTTTGTAAAAATGCAGCGATTTTTACAAAAGTGCCCACGAAATCAGAACTTTTATAAAAGTTATACAGCTGCGTGAATGTTGATTAAAGTTGAGTGAGACACAAGACAAGGCAGCAAATGCCATGCAATGTCTCCTTTGTGGACAGATGAGGCATAGGGATAGACATTTCCACCATACAATAGCTCTCTTCAGAGAGGCCAGGTATTGGATGGGCGTGTCTCCTGGACTCTTATGACCCGCAGCCAAACATTTGTTTTAAATGTAAAGTATTGTACTTAAAAGGCGAGCGATACTTAGTGCTTAATATACGATGGTACATCAAGGATGTCTCTATCAATTATGACAAGTTAGGAACATGTCTCGGGAGGAGCATAATTGTATTTTAAATATAAAAATCTAACACCATAGGTTAGCAGTTTTCACTTCTGACTGGTATGCTCCTATGCTTTGGTTTGCTTGACTGTACCGGCACTCATTGCCCTGGACGCATTTATAGAAGTCCACAATCAAGGAAAAATGCGAATTTCCGGCTTTGTATTATGATGGCGATATTTTATTGTGTTTGGAAGAAAATATTTATTTTTCGGATAAAAAAACATATGGCAGTGGTAAATAATATAAATTGTCTAAGATCACACAAGTAAGTCGAGTAGGAAAAAAGAGATTAGAGTACATGCCACATGGTTTTTAGTACATAGTTCGAAACCTCAACCTCCTCTCCTCCCTGGAGGGACTGTGACGGGGGCTGGGTTTCTCAGTGAAAGGGTGTTTGTGTGAGTGGCTATATGCCCTTTCAAAGGGAAAGGATAAGTGGGCGTCACGCTTAGGGTGGAAACTGAAAACCCTAAAACTCGAATGTTTTTGATCGGCCAATAACTGGTCACGTGATGAGTATCAAACCCTCACTTCCGGCCTCAGGCCACCAAGAGCACTTTACAGTTCAGCTAGTAGAGCGATGGTATACTTCATTGTCCAGCACTGGGGTCAGTGTTTCAAGTGACAAATGAGCGGAGCATGGAGCAAAATTCATTCCAACCGCGAACTCCAAGGGAGGTCTGAGGCAGCCGGTGGCTGGGGCTGTTCCTGCTGCCCAAGTAATGTCTGACGTGACAAATCTCACCATCAATAAGTACAGCAAATGCATGAAATCCGGCACAGCACCTCACGCAAGGTGTCTTGGGAGATTCAGGTTGCTGCAACACCAAAGAGCTAGGTAAGTAGATTTGTGTATGGAAAGTAACACGGCTGCTACATAACCACCCCAATCACGTTCACAAATATAAATAAAATGCATGGAGTAAAAATATGTAGTTACTAATATTTACAATTGATTCGTGACAAAAACTTATTTCTAAATATCCCGGATAACTGAGTAACAAAGGTGCAAAGAACACAGAAACTAGCCGGAGATGAGTTTAGATATCAATGGGGGTGCCGGGACTGGAATCGGGGACTCCCTCTCTCACCTGCAGGTAACGCAGCCAGATAATCGGAAATTGCATGGGGGGGGGGTCAGGGAGATAAAACCGGGGACTGCAATGTGCTTGACTGGTGCCAAATGCGTTTTTTACAAATGTTTCTTGGTGGGCCCGCTGCGTGCCCAGTGTGTGGCGGGCCCTGGAGGGCATTGCTTTTGGGGCATTTATTCAATAACATGTTTATGTCCTAAGTGTAGCCTTGAAGCCAAACAAAGTGTCTACATTGTAAATAAACCAAATATACATAGCTTCATGTTGTTAAATAACTAAAACAACGAAGATATCTGTGTTATAGGAAAAATGGCCAAATAAAATGCCGCAAAATTGCCGCTAAATTTCCATATTTGTGCCGCTAAATTTCCATTTTTGTGCCGTTAAATTTGTTAATCTATGCCGCTATATCCTGGGGGGTCTGATTAATTCAACTAAGCAAAAGCATCTACTTTTAGTAGGTTGTATACAAGAGAGATACTTGCAAGAACCCGAAGAGCTACCAGGAGCTCACAAGCTACTCGTTGGAGAAGCCTGCTATAACCAGTCGATATACAAACTAAGCAAGTAGGTCACTTCAATCGTACAAAATTAATTTTGCTACTAGGTATTGATATTGAGAAACTCTATAGGGAAATATAATGACTGTAAATATATCTGGCAGTTTACTCTTTGGTGCATAAACCCAACCGCCCATGTGTACCAAGGTCTCTCACTGCATATCAATTGCTGCTATAAAGTAAAATGCTATGCTAATGTATTTGTAAACATTTATAATGTGTTGTGGGTATTACAATGCATGCTCAATGAAGCACATAAAGGCCACTTAAAGACATGCCGTGTTTGTTTTATTCAGACACTCCATTCTTTTTGCCTTTTTCTAATGGAACAGTTATGTAGACAGTGGCGATAACTAAGTTTGTGTTATTATTTATAGCTCTTCATTTCACAGTTAAAACCAGCCAGGGCCCGTGGAGGGAGTTACGGTGGGGCAGGAAGGCGTGGAGGAGGAGGGGCAGGGTGGTGGGTGCTAAAAACCGGAATATGGATAATTGCAGGTAAGTAAACAATTTAATTTATAAAACTAATTTCGTAGCGCGCCCTGCATCGCAAAATGCGCTTTTATGTTATCTAATAACACCAGTTACTGGGATGTAATTACCAAAACAGAACTGGAAACATATGCCTAGACTGAGTCCGGTTAGTAGGGCATTATCCTTCTGCCGGGACATTTATGCTTGTGGACTAATGACCATTAAACAATATGGGCACTTTAAATGGACACCAGTTGCATACTATATCCGTAAACACTACAGATTGAAATGCACCCCAGTGGTTTAACCCCTTCTATGCTGATGACGGCCGGGAGCCGTCTTGGCACACAGTTGAGACAGGTAGGGTACAAGTTGGTATTCCGTCCTTTACAACAATTCATGATATATTTGAGATAGGACCACTAAAACGCCACAAATCCGTTTCCCTCACTTAGGTGGAGACCCCTCTAGCAAACAAAAGGAATGCGACAACATAGAAGTTGCAACCTCGGATTACGGTTTTTCGAATAAAAACCAACAGGTATTTCCCAGTGTACAAAATTGGTGGTGCGATTTATTATTTATTCCTCACCATAATAGAGTGCAGAAATAATAAAACATTCTATTGTTTTTCTGCATGCTAATACAGATAAGTGACAGAGCCCTGATGACAGTCTAAAGATTGATCTCTTTGGACCAGAAACGCATCGGCATATTGGAAGGAGCTATTCATAAACATTAATCATTTCTCGGATCAAACCATTACTCCTTCCCCCAGTTTGACTTTGTCTCTTTTCTTTTGTATAAATATTGATTTGATCGTTTATACACAGGATTGTTTTCTATTGAATGTTGTACATGTTTTGTATTATATGTAGAATGCTTGTGATTGTATAATAGGATTGTACATAATTTTGTGTTTTGTAAACAGTGATGTATATATTTATTGTAAAGTAGTTGATGTATATATTTATGGTGAAGTAGCTGAATGCTCTTTTTCTTCTTTGCAAAAAGTATAAAAACAAAAAAATACTTAAGTTATCAGGTACAAATAAAAGTACCGGGTCGAACAAAAAGAAGTTGTGTTTGTCCTATTGCTCTTAAATAATCGGCAGTTTTTCAAAAAGTTATAAGTGGGTGGTGGCATTTTTGTGCTTTTTCTACATGTATAGTTCAGCATACAAGGCTGCAGAGTGACATTGCAAAGGAATGGGACCTCTGCAGTTAGCAATCAACCTAGATGGATCCTGCAAACAAAGCCAACTTCTGATTTTGTTGTTTTCTTGGAAGAAGTGTTGGCTGAGTAGAATCTGTTCTAGTAAACAGTAATGAAGCAATGTCCCTCTTCTTTTGCCTTTTCCCAGTAAGTTTTCAATGCCCACTTAGACCATAGATTGTTTATTCTTGTGGTGGAGTCCACGTTCTCATGTAGGTAAGGAGTATTTCTTCCACCTCAACATTTGTGGTAAAGTTGTCTCATATTTTATTCCTACGCGTGGACACATAGGGGCCAATTCACAAAGCTATTTATTGTGTTATATCTGCCGTTCTGGCCAACACAATTAAAAGCGCGAGATGGGGATTTGGTCGGCAGGACGTGGGTTGCCACGAGAGTTTGTGGCTCCCTACAAACTTGTGAGCTTGGGGGAATTCTTAAACTCCTTTCCCACTCTGGAAACAGTTGGAGATTTACACCAGCAAAGGGATAGAAAATTCCGCTTACAGGCTGGGGAGGTAACTGGAACACTGCCAGACTTTACGGTGTGTAGTAGAAAATATTTCTCCAAGGGAAAAATGTTCTGACCAAGTTAAAAAAAGCAAAGAAATTGACATTTTCACGTCATGCTACATTTCCTTATTGTGGAGTTTCCCAATATGCATTTATACTGTTTGTGTTATTCCACATTGGTGAAATAGTAGATGTTACTTGACATTCTCAGTAATATGGCTGAAAAGCCAAAACTGGTGCAGTATTTCAGACACACAACTCTCAATGTTTGTGAAATCTCAGAATTTGTATATTTACTTCTGTGCACAAGAATGCGTGTACTGTGTAAATGTTCAACTTTTCATAGTGAACTGGGACAGTGCATAGGTACAGATAGTAGGCTTGTTTACACCATAGGCTCCCGCACCAAACCATGATACTGAGAACCAAAGTGTTCTTATTCGCACTAGCAGGGCTTCCAGGGGTTATAGATAGGCTTCCACGTGTATAACACCTGTGCTGTGGATAACTAGACATAATATCGAATTCAAAATATAGAATAGCCATAATATCGGAGTAAAAATATAGAATGGACAAAATATCGAATGGACACAATATAGTGGTGAAAAATATCGAATTGAAGGTAAGTAATATAATATTCGATTTTTTAAATATAGAAAGTCAAAATATCGAAGTATATAATATAGGTGTTAAAATATATCGAAATTTTATTAACATCGAATTTTTGAAAGTGTTTTGTATGTTACTATATGTGTGAAAAGTGTATATTATTTTTGTAATTTATTTGAAGTAATAAATTTTATGTTATTTAATTTTTGCCTAATTTAATTCAGTAGCGGGTTGTGGGTTTATAGGGGAATAGGGTGGAAAGTAATTTAATTATATTAAATTAAATATTACTTTTTAGAAATTACTAATTATTTTTAATTTAATTTAGCGTTTTAGTTCTGTAGCAGGTAGTGGGTTTATAGGGGAATAGGGTGGGAAGTAATTTAATTGTAATTAATTTAATATTTTCATTTATTTATTGGTATTCATTTTGAATTTATTGTTAATTAATTTTGAATTGGTAATTAATTTTTATTCATTGATAATTATGTAAATTTTATTACTTTATTTTCCGTAGCGGATTGTGGGTTTATAGGAGATTAGGGTGGGAAGTAATTTAATTGTAATTAAGTAAATACTTTTTATTTATTTATTGGTATTGATTTTGAATTTATTGTTTATTAATTTTTAACTGATAATTAATTTATATTAATTGGTAATTAATTTGTACTAATTGATTAATTTATAATTACGATAATTGTATTAATTTATTTTCTGTAGCGGATTGTGGGTTTATAGGGGAATAGGGTGGGAAGTAATTTAATTGTAATTAATTACATATTAAAAATACTTTTTGTGTATTGATAATTAATTTACTGTTTATTAATTGGTATTAATTTTTATTAGTAATTAGTTTTTGTTATTGAAAATTAATTAGTTAATTAATTATAAATAGGTAACTGATTGTAATAACTAATATTTATTTGTATTTCTAATTAATTAAATATTACATAATATTACATTGGTATATTAATTTTAATTAATTTTTTATTGGTATTGATATTTAATTTGTTTTTAATAATAGATTAAATCATTACTTTCCCTACTGTTAAACTCACTAGAGTGGGAATAGTAATTTTTACCCCTACGCTATCCAACGCTTTCCCTACTGTTGCACTCTCTGGAGTGGAAATAGTAATTTTTACCCCTACGCTATCGAACGCTTTCCCTACGGTTGCACTCTCCGGAGTGGGAATAGTATTTTTTACCCTCCCGCTATCCAATGCTTTCCCTACTGTTGCACTCTCTGGAGTGGGAATAGTAATTTTTACCCCTACACTATCCAACGCTTTCCCTACTGTTGCACTCTCTAGAGTGGGAATAGTATTTTTTACCCCTACGCTATCCAACGCTTTCCCAACTGTTGCACTCTCTCGAGTGGCAATAGTAATTTTTGCCCCTACGATATCCAACGCTTTCCCTACTGTTGCACTCTCTGGAGTGGGAATAGTAATGTTTACCCCTATGCTATCCAACGCTCTCCGTACTGTTGCACTCTCTGGAGTGGGAATAGTAATTTTTTGCCCCTATGCTATCCAACGCTTTCCCTACTGTTGCACCCTCTGGAGTGGGAATAGTAATTTTTACCCCTACGCTATCCAACGCTTTCCTTACTGTTGCACTCTCTGGAGTGGGAATAGTAAATTTTACCTCTACGCTATCCAACGCTTTCCCTAGGGTTGTACTCTCTGGAGTGGGAATAGTAATTTTTGCCCTCCCGCTATCCAACGCTTTCCCTACTGTTGCACTCTCTGGAGTGGGAATAGTAATTTTTACCCCTACGCTATCCAACGGTTTCCCTACTGTTGCACTCACTGGAGTAGTAATAGTAAATGTTACCCTCCCGCTATCCTACGATAAAAATATTGTATATTTCTTATTAATATTACATTAATATATATATATATATATATGTATTAAAAAATAAAATTGAATGCCTTAATTTGTAATCCAAAGTGCCCTGAAGCATTGGAAGGGCTCACAACAGCGCTCTGCCAGCAGGCTATCAGATGCAGCCTTTCTTTCTTCTCCACCTTACTTTCATTCGGCTGACGCGTTTCAAGGACAAACCTCTTCATCAAGGGCCACAAACTTCACAACTCAGGCTCGCATTACTTTCATTCATTTCCGGTTTATTTAAGGTGAGTTCAGCCCCCCTGGCCGTGGGGAGGTGCTCCATCACCAGCTGGCAGTGAAATTCCAAACCAGCTGGAAGAGGCTGCTGCTTTGCACTGTCACAGAGGATCGGCACAGCGTTCAATATGCTTAATTAGCCTGCCTAAGTGATCCACGGCCTACTATAGGAATTAATGGAATTTTTAAAAAGCAAACAAACAACTGAATTTACTAAAATGGAACACTGACTCTCGCATTAGAGGACTCCATGTCCCATCAAGCATCAACAAAGTGTGGACTTTGCACTCGCCCAATGGGGGCTGAACTCACCTTAAATAAATCGGAAATGAATAAAAGTAATGCGAGTCTGAGTTGTTAAGTTTGTGGCCCTTGATGAAGAGGTTTGTCCTTGAAACGCGTTGGCCGAATGAAAGTAAGGTGGAGAAGGAAGAAAGGCTGCATCTGATAGCCTGCTGGCAGAGCGCTGTCGTGAGCCCTTCCAATGCTTCAGGGCACTTTAGATTACATATATATATATATATCTCCAATCCTGCTTCAATAAAAACAGGTCTGACACATGCTGGGGTTGCCAAACAATAATTTAATGCCACCAATGTACACTTGTCAATCTTCGCGATATCCACACATTCAGCGCCTGGCAGAAGCGTTTCGGCGGGTGCCTTCATCAGTGCCAGGTGTCTGCTGAGTGTGTCAAGGTGAACCATTTCGCGGGGCTGCTGTTAAAATACCAACCGAGTGGCTCCCATTGGCTGGGAGTCGTTGTTATAGAAAGCGGACAGGGAAAGTTCCTCACAATGATGTATGTCGCCACATTCCCAACCAAGAGTCCTCGGGCACAGTGCACCAAGTCCCGCAATGAGGAACAGAACAGAACAAACCAGACTCAGGTACAGTGATCCATCTTCGCACTTGATAATGCCTTTTACTTTGCTTGCTCCTTTTAATTTTGTGGGAAAAACAGGGTGGATTTCATCGTTGCCGGGCATTCCCTTCGCAGACAGACTGCTCCCTCTCCCCGGTACCTCCAACACACTTCAAGCTGGGGGGGGGGGCGCCGCATTGTGCCTTCCAAGCACCAAACCACAAAGTTTGCCGGCTTACGCGGTGCTCCTGATTGAGGGGCATGTCAGAAAAAGCGGAGCCGACCTCCGCCTCCACATACTGCTCCAATCCTGCTTCAATAAAAACAGGTCTGACACATGCTGGGGTTGCCAAACAATAATTTAATGCCACCAATGTACACTTGCCAATCTTCGTGATGTCCACACATTCAGCGGCTGGCAGACGTTTCGGCGGGTGCCTTCATCAGTGCCAGGTGTCTGCTGAGTGTGTCAAGGTGAATATATATATAATGTATATATATATAATGTGTGTGTGCTATTCACTGGAGAGTGCATGCTAGTGGAACAATACGTTTGCAGTGTGTTCTCCATGGTTTGTTTTTGTCCCGCCCTATGCTTAAGGTAAAGTGTCACTGAAACGCGCCAGGAACTGATAAATTATTTGAGAGAGTGTGCGCTGTTTTTTAAATAAAAAATTCTGTTGAACTCTCTCCCGTAGGAGTGGCATCCTTAAGCTCTGGGGCAACTTTGGAGAATGTTAATACGCGGCGGCCTCGGCCGCTGAGGATTGCACCGCCTGGCTCAATGATTTCAGGACTGCGGGGCTGTAATGGAATGGCAGCCCGATCGCAGCACAGAGGAGAAATTGATTAAAAACTGCACATCCTTTCTCGAGGCCCACTGGAGGGTTGTAAACATTGTGAGAACATTGGGGATGAGGTAACTTTGGACAAATACATGGACCCTACTGAGGGAAATATCGGCACTGCAACATTTAGCATGCGATTCACTGGAGAGTGCGTGCTAGTGGAACAATATGTTTGCAGTGTATTCTCCATGGTTTATTTTTGCCCCTCCCTATGATTAAGGTGAAGTGTCACCGAAACGTGTCAGGGACTGATAAATTCATTGAGAAAGGGTGCGCTGTTTTTTAATAAAAAATTATTTTGAACTCTCTCCCGTAAGAGTGGCGTCCTTGAGCTCTGGGGCAACTTTGGAGAATGTGTGTGTGTGGTGTGTGTGTGTGTGGGGGGGGGGGTGCGTGTGTGTGTGTGGGTGTGTGTGTGTGTTCACACACACACCCCCCAACAAGTTTTTATCGCGCCAATATGATTAAAGAATTGTTACCTCATGCTTGGAAGACTGAACTGTCGAATATTGAACAGACAGGTTTTCAAAGTCTTATGGAAAATTGAGAATTGCCAAATATTTCTCAGCAGGGGTAGCAAAGAATTCCAAAGGATGGGTTCCAGCACCGAATAGAAGCTACCCAGCACCCTCAGCTCTAAATGCTAATGCTGCCTCTAGTCTGGAAATAGGCCAAGAAAAGGACTGGAGGCAAAAGATTTCCCTCTTCAAAGGGTTCCTGACAAAAGCCAACAGGCAGCTCAACGCAGAGTGAAGAGTTCCTCATAGAGTAGCTTGCAGGTCACCAGCCTTTATCACCACTCCACTGCTCCACTGAAACAGAAGTCTTAGCAGTTGTAGGCTCAGTCTGAAAGAGCATAGAACAACTCAAGTCATGTGTCGAAATTTCACTTCAGTCATGGGTGAGATCAGAAATATAGTTTGGTACTATGTTTTTTAAGGTAAAAATAGACATCAGGCAGCAGCAGCAGTGTGGCTGGCCCCATGTGAAAACACACTACAAAACAAATATTATTAAAAAATCTAAGAGGCAAAATATTGACTGCCAAAATGTAGATCTTCCATAAATATCTCAATACAACGTTGTGTACTGCACTTAAGACCTCAGTAAAGTTAAACTCACTTCCAAGTTAATTTAGGTCTGTGTTTTTTTATTCTTCACCAAGACAGTCCCAGCATTTTGTGATGGTGTATGATATTGGGTTCAGGTGCAGCCTGCATTTTTGTAGAGATGCATTTATTGGAAGTCAATATATCGTTGATCTCTGTGTGTTTTTGTCACCTGGGCTTTAACCACAAAGACAAGGAATGATGTGCATGCTCCACACACTTCTGACTTGTGCTTAAAACAGGAAATCAATTGCATTAGATACAAGTTCAAACCCATCCAAAATCTCAGCTGCCCAAGAGCAATATATTCTTAAGTAACAGAAGCAATGTGTGCCTTCAAACTGGGTAGCGGGTGGACGAGGAGGGGAAAAAGCAGCGCACAAGGGAGAAAGCAACACACAGAGCATGAGGAGGAGGAGAAGCACACTAGAGAGTGGCAGCGAACAGCACATGACAGAGAGAGCAATGTGGGGGAGAAGCAAACGAGGGAGAAAGCTGAAGAACACATGCACGCTCATGGAGTGCCTACCTAAGCAAAAATAAAATAAAAGTTCCTTAAAGGTAAGCAGTGGAAGTATACAGTCAGCCCACCAAAGGAGTGGTAAAGAGGCTATGCTCAAGGGGAGGGACAAGATGTACAAAATGGGACAAGGAAAGCCATTGAACAATAAGCAAGGCACATGAGAATGATAAGAAAGCTGACCAGTGGTAAGCAATGGGTGGACTATATAAGCTCCAGTAAGTTCTTCGTAAGCCCGCAATAAGTCTTTCACAATCAGACAACTTTTTCTGTCTGGTAAGCGAGACCTGATGAAAAAAACTATGTAAGAACATAGTTTGTCACGTAAAATAACATTGCTGTGTGAAGACTCCTAAACACCTCAAAGACTCTGAAAGGCACAGTTCAGCTAAAAATTCGTAGGGAGCAATGAGATTCAATAACAATTCTGCAAAATCTATCTAGTGAGTCTTTCTATCTGTACAGAAAATACAAGTTGCTAGTAAGACCCAGCCACTATTAAACCCATCTAACAGTACATTAATATCACAGTGTAATTCCTGTATCTGATGTTCATCTCATAATATCTATACATTTCACAAAAACATTCTGCCAACCATTCTGTAATCTTTACCACTTAATACAGCAAGACATGCATCATGACAGTTGCAAATGCCAAGTTACAGAAGTAAAGGGCACAGTAATCTTCTCCTAGGAGCAATTAGTGCCAGACAAATGCATATCAAATTTGCACTCCAATAGACACCCTTATTTAGTTTGATGTATTTATTTTCTATAGTGCCACTGAGGTAGTAGGCAGGAGTAGAGCTCTTTCCACAGAACATCTGAAGACATATGAGAACATTATTTACAGAAGAGAAAAGATGAAAAGATGGGTCAGCTATCCAGGGGAATGAGCGAATCAATAATAGTCTTCTGAACAACTGTTAGATCTCCTGAGACAGAAGTAAATTCAGTGGTGGCTGGTGGTTGTTTGTCTACTATGAAAAGATGTTCTTTGTGCAATTCAGTTTTCTTCTTGTTAAACATTGCAGGCAGTGTTCAAGTGATTCACAATTGACTAAAGTTGCTTGCTATCCCTTTCTTTGGATGACTTCAATATAAGTACACATTGGCTCTCCACATACACTTTCTTTTGAAGATGGACTGGACATTTACAATTTGCTCTCAAAGCAACTACTCTTCCGTGGGCTAAATGAGGGTGAGATCTGATTAACGTCAGTTCCTTATATAATATTTTACTGTCATTCTTCCCTAAGCACAGTACTAAGTTGGCTACATCCCTATTCTCACCTTTGAGATGCCACCAGAACCTGACGGAGGGAATTGTGAGACCAGTGAACAGGTAATGCTGTTGAAAAGGCACACCAACATGACAATACTTAGACTCAAACTGAAACAGAATACAAAATGGTCTTATGCGACTTTAGAGAGCCCATGCCATTCTGGTGATCTCCCCCCAGAATCTAGATCCCAGTGAATTCGCTTGAGCCCCACCGGTGCCTCCATTAAACCACACTGCTGAAATGTATCCTTTGTTCTTACCATTAAAATAAAAAAAAATCTTCTTTTTGGAATATTTAAAAATGTGAAAAGTGGTGAAAGAATGAAGCTTAAACAAAAGTAAAATAATAAACTGCCTTCAGAAGAACGATTAAAGAGTATAATTTTTTGTAATATCAGGAGCTACCCTTTGATTAAGATTTCATAAAGTCAAGGAGAGTACAATTGTGACAAGGACACACCAATGTCATCAACTCTTTAAATTAGTAAAGAGGGAGATGGTATCCCAGAAAACTGTGCATGACAGGGGGTGCACGTTATAGTTACCTCAGGGCACGAATTATAGTTAGTTACTTGGGATAGCTAAAACTGGTGAATTTCTGTTGTTTTTAGAGTTTAAAATGTTAGGTTGTTACTGAAAATTTGACCTAACTATAACATTACTTTAACCTTTGTTTTTATCAGTGAAAAAAAAGACAATATATATATATATATATATATATATATATATATATGTATATATATATATATGTATATATATATATATTATGTGATTTAAGCCACATAAACTTGCTTTTAGAAACTAGCGACACCGCCACACGTTTTGTCACATATCACACATGACAACACTCAATGTCATACTTAAAGACAATATATATTTGGAGATATTGTGATTATTGCGTCCACTTGGACAAGAGTTTAACTCACTAAACCAGGTCTGTGAGTTTAGCGGTAATCCAAATCACAGGGCGTTCGACTAATGATTGAACTGACTAAGATACTGTTGTGAATTGGTTTTGGTTTTAGTTCACATAAATTCACATTATCGCATATTGTTTTTTCATTTAAATTCAATATAATTTGTGAACAATTTCTGTATTCTTAATCTAATATTGCTTATCGCAGAGTGGGCAAATGTGAATGTAACATTTAGTCTTTTTCATGTACAAATGCGTATAAGCAACCCATAGAAGGTTTTTTTTGCATGGAGTTTAAACACACACAGAACTTTTCTATGTTGTTTAAAATGTCAGGACAGGGTTGTCATGACAACTGAAACCAGTTGTAACCTGTCAAAATGTCTTATTACAAAACATTGATTGAGGTGGTAGCCAGATGTAGTGTGCAAGGCGGTTGGATACCGCCGAAACGTGTCTGGGCTGTAAAACGGAATAAAGCATCTTACTTTGGATTGATTCACGGTGTCAGCGCCTTCTTTGATACGGAAGTTTGGACTGGTACTTGATATAAATATATATATATCTATCACAAAGGACCGGTAGTATGGGGCTTCGCCACGCGGCGGTCCTGAGCCTTTGTGACATTACGACAATTTTTCCCTTATACAAAAAGAGGTCCTGGACACTCCAGGATGCTGAATTTCATTTATTGCAGTAAAGACAGCCCTCTACTAACGCATTTCACCTTTCGGCTTGTTCACGGTATGGTGAGCATTGTTTCACATCCGTTTTACATACAATCATGCGTAAACATAAAAAGTGGACAAGTGGATTACTGGCTCAGATACTTAGGCGCCATCTTATAGTGTTGTTTTTTCCGTTTTCACAAGGCTTAATACATTATGAATTAAACGCAGGTGTGAGTATTGCTATCATTATGAAAGTTTACTCATCTTCTACCCCTGTAACAATTTCATGAAATAACGTGCAAGTGCGACTATATATTTTCCACAGTATAGAATCTCGTCATTCATAAGTCGAATTTCATGATGGCCAGACCCATGATTACGGAGCACGTTATCTACAAATGGACTACAAATACATATCATAGTTAATGCTGCCATTTTGTACCATTCAAATCGATCCTGCTGGTTATAAGATTGAAGTTGGGTACCTTCAGCGATAATAATAATCATACTACCGCCCTTAGATATATTTTTTGCGTTAATATTATGCCGCAACTTTTTGCCATACATCTTCACTTCATCTCTTAACGGTTATCATAATATCAATGTGTAACCTGAACTGGCAAATAATGAAATCTTTGTCACATAAAAGTTCATGATCATCAGTCCTGCCCAAGTGGGCATGCACACCTGTTGTGATCAAATTCGACCTTTACAGTAAATGGCACATCATACTCATCAAAACTTGATTCTAAGCCTTGTTATACAATTGCAGAGTTGTTTCCAGACAGAACTTGTTCCTATTAAAAAAAAACGGAAAAGAAAAAAAGAAAATAATAAAAAACAAAATCCTTTGTACAGTTTAAAATACAAATTAATGTATTGACAAAATATAAAATGCCAGAATGAGAGCTGGTTACAAATGTGTGTTACCAAACTGATGAGGAAAGTATTTTATAATATGGTATGAGATCTCCTTCTACATTGTGAGTACATTGATTTGGCTTATTTGGCATGTTTCCTGGCTTTCTTCATTGATAAGCAGAGGTTGAAGTGTGGGAACTGTGATCTATGCCATGGTGGTGGGTCAAAGACGTAGCTAAAAAGAGCCAAATATCCTTTGAGTGTCTTTTTTCACTTTCAAGTAGCTGTATATAAAAAATGCACAAACCTTAAATTAAAAATTAATTCAAGTTAAACTAATTGGTGGGAAAAGCACTCTTTTACGTTATGAAACCTCAATTGGTTAATGTCATCACATCAGGCATCTGTGTGTGTGAGCAGAGATTCACAGAATTGAATCATGATTCGCACAGTGTTGTGTATTTATAGTGCTGCAAGGTCCCAGTCAAACCCTTCCTCCCCTTTTACCCAGAAGCACATCAAGATCCACATTAACCATTCAGAGATGTTTTTTAATCAAAAAGTATGAGACCTCGGTGAAGATTTTCTCTCAAGAAAGTTGTGTGGGGTCAATGTCAGGAAGGATCATCCAGACCCCTGCGGCTTCAGAGTAATGTAGCAGGAGAAAGAGGAAAGGAGAGAAATCTATGCATAGCGTCAAAGGTATGGCCCAGAAGAGGGGGCACTATGTGGGGGCTAATTGTCTCATCTACAAATGGACTTAACAGCCTCCTCAGAGAGATGCCTTGAGGAAGCTGGGGATCAGTTTCTTTTTTTTAAAGGACCATCACTGCCATCAGTGTAGCTGCCACTGGGAGAGAGTAGTGAGTGGCCACTGCACCCCACTAAGGGCTGTCTTATCAGGAGGTGGGTGCCCATTTTGCTTACTAGCATTGGGTTACCAATAGTGTGGAGTGAAATGTAGGGCTTTTCTTGTACACAAAGGGGCAGACAGTCTGTTTTGGACCTCATGCTGGGCAGAATGGACAGCCTGCTCAGAAGTACTGTAGGTATCATTGGTGCTGCATGTGCAATGGCACTGGGGCCCAGGGGTGTGAAGGGGGGCCTGAACCTCAATTAGGCTGTTTTACTAGCCTTCATTGCTTGCATTAGGGCCCAATGCACTCTTGTTGTGCTATTTTACTTTGAGCCTTGGAGCAATGGCTCAAGACAGGAGAAAACTGAAGCAGAGGATACACCTTCGCTTGACCTTAGAGAGATGGCGGAGAGGGCAGAGGAGACTCCCTGCTTTCCGAGGCAGTCGCAATAAATAGCGCAGCAAGTGCAGTGGCACTAGGGACAAGAGATGTGGGAGACCCATTGATCACAACTATTACTGTCTTACTTTACAAAAGAGGTATGGGGCTCATTTTTCATGTTGGCATTAATGCTGAGAGCACTCTTGCTGCAAAGAGCTGGGTAACATGTGGGAGTTAATTTTTTCTGAAAGGGACAAAGAGTTTGTTTCCAGATTGGAGTGATGGTGGTATGGTGGGGATGGACTGATTAGTGAAGCCGTTGAATTGGGACCCAAAATTGTAGTGTTTTTGGTAAGTTTCTGTTTTTGTGTGATATATTTCCTCTTTTATAGATCCCACATTTAGCGTGATTATAAGCTACAGAAAAGGTGCCCCTGAAAGGATCTTTTAAGCCTCACTCCTTGCCCTCCGCAATGTCACACCGCCCCCCTATTTTTGCCATAAAAGTTTGAAGGGGGGCCCAACTTTGAAAGACTTTGTTTAGTTGGTTCACAGCAAAAAAGGTTGAGGATTTCTGTCCTAGTGATTTCCCAACAGTCAGGACTCAACTACAGACTAAGGGACATTTGCACATGATAGACCCTGCACACAGACTTTAGGTTGGAGATTCCATCCCTTGGTGGACCTTCGACTGCAAACTTGTCTCGCTGAGACATTTCTCCTCTTTATCCACTGTATTGCAGTTCTTCGTGGTTCATTCAGTCAAGGAAATGTGACATCATAATGTCGTCATGGTTGTGGCCACCGGGGCTATGGAGGGGGAGCAGTTGTAGGCGTTCCAGAGCCTGATAGTGCAGTCCCAGGAGGCAGATACATACTGAAGAGGGAAAGAGAGAAAATGTTAGAGGGGCAGTAATGCTAGTGGAAGAGAAGGAGAAGGATAAGGAAGGGGAAGGAAGGTAGAGGGAGGGACGACTATAGAAGAGAAAAGTAAGGAAGAGAGGAAAAGGGTAAGGATGAAGGGGAGGAGAAAGAGGATGTAAAGAAGGAGACTGAGAGAAAATGTAAAAAAGGAAGGTTTAAAGAAAGTAGGAACATAAAAAATAGATGGAGGGTGAAGAAAGTTCAGCAGAAAAAAGGGGTAGAGAACGAAAATGAGTGAGTTATGGAGAGACAGTATGGACTGTCGGACAGAGGAGACAACCAAGGTTTGATGAGGTCAGAGGACAAAGGAGAAACAAATAACAAGACCTGGATGTGAAAAAGAATAGTGAGAGATACAAATAAAGGAAATGCTGCACGAAGAGAGGAATGAGGAGAAGCGTGGGAAAGGGGAAAATGGGTGGAAAATGGATGCAGGAGGGACGACCATTGACAGCCGTCACTCCTATTCTCCAGTGTTGCCTTATAATTGCTTCTTAGGTGGCTGACTGATTCAATTACGTTTATTATTGATTGTGGTAATAATACATGTATAAAAAAGTCTGTCTCTAATTTCCTTATTATAACAGTACTTGTGACATCTCTAATCACATGTAATAAAGAAATTACATAGCTGCTCAATTGTAATAAGTTATTACAGTTGACTTCAAAAGCAAGAAGCCAACGTGAAAGGCAGATCAAGGAGTATAATTACAGATGCAGTTTAAACAGGGAAATTAGGAACTCACTTTTCCTTCTTCTGATATTGTTTTGTAAAAAGATCAATTGAGCAGCAGAAAGGAGAAATTTATGGCAACATTTATTTTCACAAAAATTACGAACTGCTTTTTGGTGTGTTTACTTTCGCTCTACAAATCCTGCTTTTTTCTTGTTGTCTGCAATGAACATGAGAAAGCAAGACACAGAGGATTTAAGTGGTTTGCTAGAAGGGTGGTGGTGTGACCATGCATTATAAGGAATGCAATACCCTCTGCTGTATATTAAATGGATATTGCAAGTCAACACGAAGCTTTCTGGCTCTTTCTTCCATAACGTGGCACAGGTAATGGGCTTTCAATACCCTATGGCTACAAGGACTTAGTCAATATGTCAGCTTATATTAGAAAGCGAACTGCACTGCAACTACTACCCTGCATCCCACTGAGTAATATCTGAATGAAATGCATTTCAGGTAACAATGATATCACAGGGAATATTAGTGGAACTCAACCCCTTTTTCAATATGGAAAGTCACACAAGACTAGGAGACAAGACTAGGAAATATACATTTCAAAGATTTATTTTTTAAATCAGAAACCTATCCTGGTGCACTCTAAGTGAATAGTAACTAATGAATGTAAACAATATAGTAGCAGCAAAATCCGCCAGAAATGAGAATAGCAAATAGTATTGCAACAGATTCGTAAAATCCTAATTCTTTCTTTATGTCAATACTTAACAATCCCACCCTCTTCTTAGCACAAAAGAAATGGCCCTAGCTCGAGTTTCAAAGATGGACCATACCAGCATACCTCGTCTAAACAAATAACAAATGTTCAAAACAATTACAGCACCTGCTTTTCTTGTCTGCACCAGTTAGCAGACCGATAAACCCGTCAAGTAAAGGCTACATGCGCCTCAAGGTAACCTTCAGCAAAGGAAAGTGATACATTCTGTATGGCCTCTGTCCCGAGTCTTTGTTACAAAGTTCCGCTCTCCCTCTCACACCTAGGGGCCCATTAGGATGTCGGGAGGATTGCCCCCGCCAGGCTGGCGGTGGCTACGGCCAGCCTGGCGGGGGCAATCCGCCCGACATCTACATTCGAATTCCCTTAATAATGGCATGAATAAATGTGCATCATGTACTTCAATATTTATACCCAAATAACCAACACATACAATTCAAGAAGGGGGGATACCTAAAAAGGAAAAACATAATGCTCACAATAATATGGTCATGGAACTTCTCGGTGACTTGCTATATTCTGATAATGTATGGCGGGGGTCCTTTGTCCCATATATAATGTATGAGTAAAAGGTAGGGAAGACACTTACAGTTGCATAGAGAAGACACTTGTAGAAGTAGACACTGGGACAAGTGAGACACTGTCACCAGGACAGGGAAGACCTGGCACAGGGACAGAGGAACCATAATCTGTGATACAGTGTAGATGCAGGGAAGGCACTAGGAAAATAGAAACAAACTTGCAAAGGGGAGACAATGTTGCTTAAACAAAGCGGATGCAGACACTGGGATTGGGTACACAGATACTGGGAAGGGAAAACTGACACTTGTGTGGGCGAAATCCCAACAATATGGTTGGGAAGACTTTAACATTGGGAAATGCAAAACATTAGCAGAAAGAAAGGGGAGGTGGTATTGCCACTGACAGTGAGCTAGGGGGACAGTATCACAGCGACTGGAAATACATAGCCAGGGTCTAAAAAGAAGACAGACACTGGGACAGACAGGACATAACAAAGGGACTAGCTACGGCCACATGCATCATTGTTGCCGTTTGCGATTTCTTAATTGGAAAATTAAGGAATCGCATTTAAGAAATCGCAAACGGCTATGCATTAAGAATTCGCAATTTTTTTGCGATTCCTTAAATGTCCTTAATTGCGATTCACAATTTGCGAATCGCAATCAAGGAATCACTTCACATTGATTCCTATGGGCCTAGAGGCCCATAGGAATCAATGGGAAGTCATTCTCAATTTGCGATTCGCAATTTGCGAATCGCAAATTGAGAATGCAATTTCAAGAGTGCAGGGGGGGTCCAAAGGACCCCCCCTGCACCCCTAAAATATAACTTTAAGTGCCTTTTTCACACACGGCATGTGTGTGTGTAAAATTAAACTTTCAAAAATGCATTTTTTATAGTTTTCGCAAATTACCATGAAGGTCAACTTCATGGTAATTTACCTCTCCCTATTTGCGAATTCGCAAACTAAAAATGTTCATGCATTGCATTTAAGAAAGCTAAAATTGCGATTTCTTAAATGCAATCGCAATTTTAGAAATCGCAACATGATTGCGATTCCTAAAATTGCGAAAAACATGATGCATCCCAATATTGTCAATTGCATTCGCAAACGGACGAAAATTGCGATTCGCACCGTTTGCGAATGCAATTGACAATGATGCATGTGGGGGAAGGGGCCTAATCTGTCAGACGGGGAAAATGAACACTCATGCTGGGAGAGGGGAGACACTTAAACATTGACAGGAGATACAGGCACCTGGACAGAGGAAACATGAATATTCGAGTTGAGGGACACGGAGCGAGGGAGGACAGAGAAAACAGGACAGAGAAGATAAGGATACAGACAAGGACAAAGCAAAGGGAGTATTGTCAGGCCAAAGTATCTAAAAATAGGTGAAAATACAATAACATTTAGAAGCACTTTGACCACTGTCGTGATCCAGTTGGTATTTACAAGAGGTATACACCATTGTTCTTAAAATGTTCCACACAACACAAGATTGCGCATTTTTACAATTACGTTCTGTCTCTCAAATATAAGCTTTTAATTTACGAAATTCACAATTTTAGTGCACTATTGCCAATTTGGCCTTTTCATAAATTGTTGACATGTACTCTTAGCCACACGAACAGAATCTGCCTTATATGCCCATGTACTGCAAACAGGTACCAGGATGCACATCATAAAATATTGGTAGCTACTCAAACCCTCATTACGAGTGGCCACTACATTCCGATGGGGCAGATATTAACAGTTAATAAACCCACTGGATTAATGAGATTTTCAGGAACACTGTGGGGCTAGTTACTGTCATCCATGAGTTGTGGATGCTTAAAGTAGGCAACATCTCCAGGTAAAAGTCTAGGCCAAAATAATTGATTACTAGGGGAATCGGACCTGAAGTTACCGATTTCCCCTGTAGTCCCTCATTTCTTAGTGGAACCTCTGGGTGCAAGTTGTAATGGCATGGCAAATCCTCACCATTGGAGTTAATGATGACTTCAGCAGTTGGTAAAGTAGCAACCCATTTTGTGGGCCTCTCACAATAAGTGGATGAATGAAGGAGATCCACGGCTCAAGCCAGGATGTTCATCAGAAATTGTGGGAAGGCACCGTAAGCCAGAGCTGGCACCACTATGCTCAAATTGGCTTAGATTATGGCAAGAATGCTTAAGATATGCCTATGACGCCATATTACCTGGCCATCAGTATGCTAGGGGAGGTGGGTGTACATTGTCTTACTATCTTCTACTTTACTCTCACTCTTTCTTCTCTCTTTTTGACTTTCTTTGCTTTCTTTTCCCTTTCTTTCATTCTTGCTTTTTCTCCATTTTCCTTCTTCTCCTTACTTCATATGTCTGTTCTCACTCCCTCCCCAACTCAATTTCTTGCCTTTTCCTTGCTTCCTCACCTCCATTATTTTTTCTTTTTCATCGTATTCTTCTTCCTGGTTTCATAGTTTTTGTCTTTTGTTCCTTCCACCCTCTTTCTTCATTTTCCGTTCCCTTGCTTCCTTCAGCATTCCCTCTGCCTCTTCCATCTCTCTCTCCCTCATCCTTCCTTTTTTCCTGACTTCTTTCCTTCTTTCCCACCTTTTTTCCTTCTTTCTTCACCATACCACATTCTTTCTCTCTAACTTTCTCCCCTACTTGCCTTTTCTTTACGTTCTTTGTTGCACCCTCTCTTTGCACATGTTTACAATTTGTTCCCTTATGTTCATATTTTCCCTTTGTTTCATTCTGTCATTAAGTTTGTTTAATTTGACACCACAGACTCCCACCCTGCAAATCTGTCAAGCTGGTCTTTACAGTGTTATTTATGAGCGCCCACAATCACTGTGAAGAAGGTCCACAAAGAAAATTTTTAAGGTTTGGTTGAAAGTGTTTTCCCTGTTAAAACTTCATGAAGTGGAAATTGAGAAAAAATGTAAACACAGAAGCAAAAATAAGATGTCCTGGTAATGTGGGGTCCCTAAGGTAACGCCATAAATTCATAAATAGACACATACACAGCCACATGTAGGATCACAGGTATACTCACCACATAGAACCACACCACATCCCTCCCACCCCATAATACCTGCTTCAGTTCGGGTATATGGATAACAGACTGAACACAATCTTTGTGTCCCAGGTTAGTTTGAACTTGAAGAAGAGAATCTGCATCGTATACCCTGAGGAGACAAAAGCAGTTACATCAGTGGACCTTGGGATTCCAGATCACTCCATACGCCAGTGCGCCAACACCACATTCCATGGATTTCAGTTACCAAATCAGTGCAAAAAGGGAGTGGTGGTCTGGTGTTACTTTATTTGAACCGGGTAAGTAATTAAAACCTGAAAAAAAATCAGTTGTTTAAGTAACGCCCGGGATGTAGAAATTGAGGTCCTTTTGACTTGGCCAACAAGTGCACAGATTGAGGGCACAATGTGAGGCTGCTTCCTGTATGCTGTATAGGGGCCGAGGCTAGGAGGCTACTACCACTTTCAGGGAGTACAACCAGTGCTTGAAATGGAAAAATAGAAGTGCAGGTACTCTGTACCGAAGTACCTGCTTGTTTCCAAGAAGTGCTGGTACTCTCCAATGCAGGTACCCTCCCTCTCAAAATTAAAAAAACGCCAGTACTCAGTACCGGACAGTACAACGACTTCCCCTGTATGGAGCATTGAATCTGTCTCCTGCAGGCCACACAGAGGCTGAGGCAGGAGGGCTACTCCCTGCAGGAAGTAGATAGGGGTACCATCTCCAGGAAAGACAGGAAAAGAGCCAGAATTGGTACTTCCTGCAAGGGGTAGAGAGGCGACCATCATCAGGGAAGCATAGAGGCTGAAGCAGGCGAGTTACCATCTGCGGGTTGGGTATACAGGCACGAAGTAAGACCGTAACTATAGGCACGCCTCTCAGGTTGTTGTACATCATGCATCAATAGCTTTTCCAGTCCTGTTTTTCTTTACATTCTAGTACTTGCAGTGCTTTTTTAATTTTTCCATAATGAATGCAGGACTGCAAGTACTGTAATGCAAAAAAATGAGAGCAGTCAAATCGTAGTGGGTGATATTTGAATTTCACCCGCAAGGTATTAAAAAAACTCTACACTTTTCAAAGGCTGCAAGGTTTTAAAAACTTCAAAAACAGTTGCATGTGAAGCTTTTGGCACAAAAGATTTTCTGGAAGAATTTTCTAGGAGAAAAACGTTTTGTAAGATAGTTCTCCAACTATAAAGAGATTTTTACTTAGAATGTATCCAATCAACAAATTGAGCTCACTCAAAAGAGAATGACAAATCTTCAGATCTTTCAAAGGTTTCTCCATTAATAACCTATGGCTCAAACTCATTCTGCAGCTGGCACATCTAAGATCAGTACATTTCAAAATTAATTCAACACATTTCAGAAAAACCAAACAAACACCCAAAATAAAACTATAACATGCAACTGCAAGCCGAACCCTTCAGATCCTTGGTATATTCCAAAGGCAAACAAACGCTCCATCAACAGACATGAAGAAACAGAGCTCCAATTGATCTCAGTCTAGTGAAGTCAATCCATACAACATGTAAACAACTCATCAAATAAGCAAACGTTAAGTACTTTACCAGCACCATCAATAAAGCAGCTACCCAAAGCAGAATGCTCTTCAAGACAATCAACCACAGAATCCACTCCCTGCTTAAATACTTTTGCATATGGATAATAGCAGCCACCCTGCTCCAGGGTGTCCCAGGCTCCAAACTGGCCCCTCTAAGAACATCATTGATGCCTCAGGCAAGCATCCTGAAGAGTCTTAAGACATATGACCCCACCACCCCACCTGATTGAACAACACTGTCGCAACTTTCCTCCCACACCATCTTCAAGACCAGCTATAATATCTACAAACACGTCACCACTGGCACTGCGGCCTGTATCACTAAACACCCACTGTCTCTGGTTGCTTTCTGCGCACTTACATCCAGGACACTATCAGACTGGAGATGAAGAGGTGAAAGAAGAATAAAACAAGGCGACAGGTCTTCTCCTTTTATACTCTCATGAGCAGTAACAGCATCTCCAAATCCATTAGGGCTGCTCCAGCCCTACTCAATTTTAGGAAATAACTGAAGACAAACCTCTTTAAAGAGTTCTAATTCATGATGCAGTAACAGCATACGTCTGGTCTCAGCACCCAGATACCCCATCATCTCTCCGGGGCTATACCTTTGCCTTTGACCGCTCGTGCTTAACAAAAATACCACATGCATTACACAAATACATACATACTAGCAGCACACTTAATGATGTGTAAGTGAAAAGCCGAGGTTGGAAATCCGGAGCCCATGATGACTAGAAGCAAGATGACAACCTTAATTAAACCATTGTGTCTTCTTGATGTGGTGTCAAGTGGTCACTCCTCCACTGTGGGCAGCATAGAGAAAAATTGAGGAAGATGTCTTATGCAGGGAGTATATTAGTTGGAGAAGAAAGTCTGCACTCTACTGGGCTGTAGAGGAAGAGAGTCTGGTTTCCCAAATTGTACCAGCTGAACAAAGATTGCATCACCTACTGATTATGAAGAGCCTGAATAAGGGAGCTCCATCCTGTGGAGAGTTGAGACATGAACAGTTGACTCTAGCAGAAATAAGTAAAGACATACCAGTTGGCTCCATGTCACTAGGACACCTCATTTCCTGACCTGGGCATTTGATTAATAGAGAAATGCATTCCAGGACTAGTCATCGTGCATCTGTTCAATTAAATTAAAAATAACCCAGTGATTTGTAACATACTGTAAAGGAAAAGCTCCGGTCTGGGAAACCTGTATCCCAGCGGCATTAACGCATCTTGTGATCTTAGTTAGGGATGAGCTTCAGGTGCTTCCTGGACTGATAAACATGAAGGCTGAGAATCTCCTCATTGCTCCCCATGAGATGAGCTAGACTCTGTCATGGTTCTGCAATCCTATGTGAGACCATGATCTCTGTTGTGCGTTTGCTTTATGAGCCTTACCTGATAGTGTCATGGATTCCTGCGATAATGCTGCCATTCACTTGATCGATGCATAGGCAGGTGACTGCGCCCTGTGTGTTCAGGATCCTCTGGCACTGTGAGCTGTTTCCATCCTGGAGACACACAAAGCGTAATATCAGGACACGGCCAGGCAATAGGGCCAGTGCTACGGCTGGCAAAGTTAAGATAGTGCCGACTCTAGAGTTACTGAGATTCAAATAGGGTCAGCGATAGATCCAAGTGTAGGGTTAGTGCTATATAGAATCATGTAGTGTCAGATAGCCTACCCAATACTGCCACAGGGACTGAGTCCTGTTTCCAGACGGGTAACGTTATAAATAAATAAATCTGAAGCTTTGTCGGACCTCTGTCTGTATGGACAATATCCAGTGAACTAGAAATATTCCCCTGAGTGAGAATGATTAGGAGAAGCCAAAAAGGGGTCAAGGGAAAAACAATACCACAATACAAATATATATGAAGAATTCTTACAATTTATTGAAACATACAAATGTTAAAAGGAGAGTGGTCCCAAAGATTGGAGTCCACTCAGCAAAAATAAAACAATAAAAAGGAGTTTCAATTTCGGCCAGCAAGATTGAATCACAAAGACAGAAAAAACAGTAAGACAGAAAAATGTGTGCAATACTTATTGCATATTCGGACTCTATTGTATACACCTAAGCTATATGTACTATGATACAATATATCAGCGAAGATGTCGAGATCCTGAAATATACTGTGTGTATCGTCGACGCGTTTAGGTGGTTTTCCAAATTACTGTCCACCTTTATCAAGACACCTTTTGGTTTCTGTCGTGGTGTAGATGTCTATATAATTGCCCTTGAAGTCCGTGTGTTTAAGTTGTATTTCTATATTATTCAATTTTTGAAAGCCAATTCTGTTGAGTTGTTTCTCTGGATAATATATCCAATATCATACTCCTGTAAGTAAGGTACCTAGGCATGTGATGAGTTCAGAGTTGTTGTGCCTAAAATCTGTATTACTCGTCGTCTTTACATAGTTAAAATCCAGAGGCGCCTAAGTCTTGTCCTTGCAGGATTAGATTCCGTTTCTCTAATGTTCCGCTAAGGACTGCTCACTTCTCTGGGTATATTCAATATTAAAATTGTAGAGCCAGAGGCATTAACATCATGTCCTCGTGTTATGTGGTTCTGTTGTTTTACGATGGACTGCCTGCTTCTCTGGTTCAGCGGGAATGGACAATATTCCAAAAGGGGTGAAAATATCAGTGTGTGTTCAAAGACAGCAGCGGGGTGGCCTGCAATGCTTGCCTTTGCTTAATAAAATCCCAAGACGCTCTTAGGCTCTGTGAAGAATGAGAAAAGGTATCTGTGGCTGGCAGCTCATGTGAATCAGGCATGCTAGGACTAAATAGGGCCAAGCGGAATCAGATAGGGCCATGAGAATTAGTGGTAGGGTCGAACAAGCTCATATAGAATCAGGAAAGGGGTCTGCAAAAGGATCAGAGATGTCATCCTAGACTACTAGATCAGGGGCCTAGAGTCATGGACAAGGTTAGATAGAGTTCGGTTAATGTCAAAGAGGGTGCGGGTAAGCATGAGACAGGGCGAGAGAAGGAGAACAGAGTTATAGACAAATGGGATTTTTAGACAGTCGGGAGTCTGATCGAGTTGGGGGGATGATCAGGTACGCTCAGGCGGGCTACAGTGAGCCATAGAGAGTGCACTAAGGTTGCCTAGGGTAAGATAGTTTAAGACTGGGTTACAGAGCATTGGGTAGGGACCGATGGGATAAAGGTTAGTTTGGAATGGGGTCATGGCTAGGGTCATGTAAGTTAAACACGAGCATGAAGGGTTGATGCTGAGAACACACCCCTCTCTTATAGATCCTTCCCCTACTGACACCCACCCAGATACGGATGGTTCCATCTTCCGAGCCACTGATCCATGCTTCGCGCCTCGAATGCCACAAGATGGACGTGACGTCAGCCTCGTGTCCTTGGAGCACCCCTACCAGGGTCATCTCGGAACTGACCAGGCCAAAGCGGCGAATGTACACCCGGCCATCACTGGAAGAGTAGGCAAAAAGCCTTCTGTGTAAAAGGAGAGGAGGGGGAACACAGTGAACAGAGGCATCCAACCCTCCATTTATCTGTCCATTCATCCATCCAGCCATCCATGCCACCTATAATACTGTCAGATCTCGGTCTTCTCCTCTTTCTGCCCCTATGCAAGGCCCATAACTCCATACTAGCAAACAGGTGGCAGGAACTATGTGGGATTTTGGAAACTCACCTTTCCGGAGAGTATGCTAGGTCTAAGATGGAGCCTTCACATGCCACCTCCTTCGCCTCACTCCAGCTGTCCTCCTCTGGGTTTGAGAAGGAGTCCTTCAGGGTGCAGCTCCCCAAGTCCCAGAGGCAAAGTCTGCAATCCCATCCACCACTCAGCTACTGGGAAGAAGAAACACTGTCATCCCAGATCAGGAGGACACTTCCCTGTCAGGATAGTCACTACAAAGCAGTCTTTTATCAGGACATTTACTCTTAGCAGTTCAGATCAAATTGGTGATAATGTTGTATCAAAAAAGTCCTGATCAGCAGGTATTTACTGCAACTGGCATTAGGTCAGTGATAACCAAGACTGGAAGTATGTGGCAAAGGAAAACCACACTATGGGTCCAGGAGTCATATCATTTTGAGCTTTTCTGGAGCAGCGCGTGTTTTATGTGTTTTCAGGGTGTAAAGTGAATTCCTTTAACCCGATATTTCTCAGAACTAAGGTGACCAACTGTCCCTAAATTTCTCGGACAGTCCGTAATTTGGACCTCACGTCCGTTGTCCATGAGGATCCCTTTTACAGAAGCCTTTTGTCCATAATTATGGCCATTACAGGGAGCAGCACTGCTCCCCTGCGAGAAGCCTTATCCCCCTGATGGGGCCGCCTCGTACTCCTGAGCATAAGAGCAGCCCCACCCTGCACATTGTCAATCTGTATACGGCTGATTGTCACATACAGAATGACAATGGGTCAGTCTGGGCTGTTAAAGCATGTGGTGGCCCCCACCTGCCTCAGTGTACAGCAGGGTATTCTGTTAGATGGTTAAAAGGTAAAACGCCCATGCTGCAATGTGAGAACACAGTTTACATAAAGGAGCCTGTGAAACACGTTAAAAAGAATGGGTTATAGTTTTTTCACTGTCTCATCATTTTTTAACTGACGCATTTTCAATATTATATTCAACAAAGCCATGGCTGCTGCCTTGTTATTTTAAGCAACAAACAATCATTGACAAAGCCAATAGTCCTGGCTTGTTGTTGGTGTAATGGTGCTTGCTGTATTATATATCTGGATGCAATGACAGAAACATCATAATACCAGTTGGACGGAACACTATGCTAAGCACAGATTTTTAGCCTAGGTGTTTCAAGCCACACCCTTAAATACATCGAACCCCCCCTTTGAAGAGACCCCCCTCAGTTTTGTTACCCCACTTAAAGCCCTGGAAACAACAACATGTCACAGACACCTCACATACTGGCACTGTGTATCATGCATGACTCATGACTTCTAAGTTTTCATATTGCCTATGTGCAGGGGCATAGTGAACCCTTACCCACCCCACCCCTTGCTTTAGGAACTACAGTGAGGTGAAGTTCTTGATGGGCCTCTTCTGTCTGCAACTCTGCAGACAAATGCTCATCTCATAATGTGAAAAGGTGGGTGAGTAAATAAGTGAATGAATGTGTTAATGGCTGGATGTATTAGTGAAAGGATGAATGGATGACTGAAAGGGTGAATGGACAGATAATGAAAGAAAGGATGGCTGGATGAGTGAGTGGAAGGATGGATGAGAGAAAAGGTAAATAGATAGATGTATGGGTGGAAGGGTAGATGGATGGGTAAAAGAGTGGATGGGTGAGTGAAAGGATGGATGGATGAGTGAAAGGGTAGATGATGGGCGAGTGAATGGGTAGATGGATGAGTGAAGGGATGGGTGGTTTGATGAATTGATAAGTGAAAGGGGTGAATGGATGAATGGATGAGTGAAAGGGTGGATGTAAGGATTGATGAGTGAGTGAAAGGGGGTAGATGGACAAAAAGATGAATAGATGAGTGAAGAAGTGAAAGGGTGGATGGATGAGAGAACGGATGGATGGATGAGTGAAAGGATGGATGAGTAAAAGAGTCAATGGATAAATTCCTGAATGGATGAGTAGATGGGTGGGTGCGTGGAAGGATGGATGGATAAGTGAAAGGGGATGGAGAGAGAAAGGGAGGATGAATGACTGAAAGGGTGAATGGGTGGAAGGATAAACGATTGGGGGTATGGATGAGTAATTGAAAGGATGGGTGAAAGGGTAAATGGCTGGATGGATGAGTGAATAGATGGATGGGTATAAGAGTGGATGATGAGTGTATGGATGGATGGGGTGAAAGGGTGGATGGATGAATAATGGATGGATGAATGAAAGGGTGGATGGAGGGATGGATGAGTGAAATGATGGATGGAAGGATACATGGTGGATAGGTTTGCAAATGGTTGAATATGTTTGGTTAGGATTGGGCACACAGATGAAAGGCCAGAATGAATGGTGAAAGACTGAATGTTAGATAAAAGAATGATTACACCTTGTAGCACCCATTATCTTAAGTAACATTTCCTGTACATTGATTTTTCACGTTTATATGAGCCATTGTCTCTATATAATGTGTGTGATGTAACGCACTCTGGCACCCTGCCTTACATACTTGCAATGAGTAACACTATAAAAGAAATTAAAAACATAAGAGACGGTCTATGTAAAGATGAGAGGCACCATTGGAGGGTGGTAGCAAGACCAGACTGGCCGGACCGGATATCGGGTGTTTCCCTGGGAAGCTGGAAAAGGGGGGGGGACGGTTTTGTTACTGGGGGCTGGCACTGCAAAGTTCGTTGTATATCCACTAATTTTCAATCAACAATAAAAGTGGCCTCACTTATATTCACATGTGGTTCACCAGTGTCTGGTGACTAATACCTGCTGAAGCATGATGCAAGTTTTGAATCGTCTAAGGTAGCAGGCTGCGGGCATACTGAAAAAACGTGAAGTGCACGATTGTCTCAACCTAATATAAACTTATTTTGACTTGTACTTAAGTGGTTGTCTATTTACTTACTTTTATACTATTGCGTCTGTAAAACTTAGCTTTTGTCCTGAATTTTTGTCCTGAATTTTGACCTCATGTCCTGAATTTTTGTCCTGTATTTTGACCTCCTGTCCTGAATTTTTGTCCTGAATTTTGACCCTTTGTCCTGAATTTTTACACTCACCATCCTGAATATGCACCCATGCCAGTTGGTCACCCTACTCAGAACAAGTGCTTTATTTCCAGAGAGTGTAGTTCGGAGACAATGAGTAAAGTTTGCCTCTTTCTGTTTCTGAGCTGTGCAAATGAAGCACTAACTCTGAGAAATATTGTGCTAAATGAATTCACTTCACGCCCTGCAGAGGTCTAAAATAGGTGTCTGGCTCTGTGCTGCGCCAAAGCTCACAATGGTGCGCCACCGTGTGATTAAATTACGCAACAGTTTTATGTCGGAGAATACGGCACATTCTATGGCAGTATTATTCCACTGTTTTGCATTTTAACACATGAATACAGTCTGAGCAAAAGTTTCACCTCATTGGTACTAGTTTTACATCTTCATACAGCAATCAGCAGCGGAAAGGTCAGAGGTTTACTTTTGTAGAGCCAGTAACTTTTAATTTGTTTCAGCTGAAACAAAATGTGTTTTTGTTTGCCTCTGATAATTATGCAGAACATTGTTGGTTATGTGGCAATTGAGTTACATCCACGGCTATGAAGAAAGCGCCAGGACTGCACAATCGCCTAAATCCAGTAACATTACTTTTAAAGGAGTCCAGATAAGAACATGTCTGGCTGTACCCACCAGGTAGACTGCGTCATATCCGCTCTCCAGGCCCACCAGCGCCAGGCCCGAGACTGTGTGAGAGTGGCCGCACAGGAGCTTCTTGCAGATGAGACCTGGCGAAGGAGGAATGAAAGCATGAGTGGAGGAGACAGCCAACGCAGGAAACGGAACTGGAAGAGTGTTGAGTAATACTCCTCAAGGATCACGATTAAAACACTAAGTTTATTGGTAAAGTAAGGAGCATTCCCTGAGCACAACTGCAAGCTCCATAAAGTAAACGGTAACTGTCTACAGTGACAGTTATACTGTACAATACATGTTACAACTGTATGACATAGCGAGACCTTTACATTTAAGTAATAACATGTCACGAGAGGTATTTATATATAAACATTTGCGCGAGTAGCGTACTGTCGTTGTGCATCTGGAATGAAGGTGAGCACGAGTCAAGCGCGAGAGAACGCGCTTGAACTCGCGCTTGTATGAGCACATGTATTAATGTAAACACTACACACCTTCCCTCCTTATAGATTGAAAAAAATTAAAAAAACACAGATAAAAAAAACAAAAATATTAAACTTTCCTCACTATATACGCAACAAAATCTGATAACCATTTGGGTTTTCTTATAATTCTCTTGGGTAAAGAAATATCTTGTTGGACATTAGTACTTTGACTGATAATGTTATCGCTTGAGCAACAAGGTATAATGTCAGTGTTAGGATCAGTGTTACAAGTATTTGAACAACTTTGAGTTACAGTTGTATTGTCATTAGTTATATCTATATCTAAATCTTCATCTAAATATGACGAATCAGGAAGTTTAGGTATGGAATCTTTACAGTACACATTTTCATCAGCCTTTAGGATTGCAATTCTGCTGAGATTCCACACTTTGTTATTTGATAATCTCACAGAATTTTTTAATATTTCTGAAACTTTATAAGGACCCATAAATACACTTTCTCCTTTCTTAACTTTCCATGGTTTCTTTACTTTTACCATCATACCAACTTTAACTATTGGATCCTTTTTTGAACCACATTTCTCATCAAAATATTTTTTATTTATGCAATGAGTGCGAATAAGATTTTCCTTAACTTTGTTTAAGTCAACATTTGTAGAAGTAGAATTGACCAACCATGACGGGTTCACTTTAGTTCTAGGAACTCTTCCTCTCATGATTTCAAAAGGAGAATACCCAGTCATGGAATTCATGTTTGTTCTATACACCCAAACTTTCTTAAATATTTCAATTTCCCACTTCTTGTCATCATTATCAGTAAGTTGTATAGCACTTTTAAGAACCCTATTGAATCTCTCTATCACTCCATTCCCACCAGGGTTGTATAAAGAAGTAGTGGAATGAGTAATCCCAAGTCTTGTAAAATAGTCATTTGCCTTTTTTGAATTGAATTGTACACCATTGTCAGAGATGATTCTTACTGGTAAACCTTCTTCAATGAAAACTCTGTCAAGAAAACATAGTACTGAATCTGTATCTATTTTCTGAACAATTTTGATAACTGGCCATTTTGAAAAAATATCAATAGCTGCAATGATAAACTTAGATTCACAACCAATGGGACCCATGATGTCAATAGCAATGGTTTCCCAAGGATTGTTAGGAATGGTGTGTGCACCCATATTAGGTTTAAGTGTAACTAACGATTTGTCAGAATTCGCACATACAATGCAATTTCTAACTATACGTTCAATGAACTTGTCCATACCTGGCCACCAAAATAATTGCTTGACTTGTTGTTTGGTTCTGACCATTCCATTGTGTCCTTCATGACTCTGTAAAACTATAATTTTCCTCACTTCAACTGGTGGAATAATGCGTTCTCCTCTTTTAACTATGTTCTCATAACATGAAAGTTCTGATCTTACTTCCCAGAAACTTTTCAATTCTGAATTTAAACAATTTTTTCCAGGCCAAGTACTAGAGATATAATCTGCAACACTCTTTAAAGTTTCATCATTTTCAAATTTCTCTTTCCACAAAGCTTGATCAATAGAAATAGGACCCTCATCATGAATCATGGCAATTTGAAAATCATCCCATTCATTATGTAAATCTTCCTGAATGGGTAAAGGCATTCTAGATAAAAAATCAGCAGAAACATTGTCTTTACCAGGTAGATATTGTATAATATAAATAAAGTCTTGTAAACGCATAGACATGCGTGCAATGCGTGCTGAAGCTCGTAGCATACCTTCTGTAGTGAGAAGTCGTACTAAAGGTTTGTGATCGCTTCTCAGAGTACATTCCTTACCCCACACAAACACTCTGAAATGTTCCAAAGCCCAAACGCATGCTAAAGTTTCTCTCTCTATAGTGGAATACTTTTCTTCAGCAGTTGTAAGTGCCCTGGAAGCGTGTGCAACGATTACTTCTTTTCCTTTATTATTCTTTTGAGTAAACACTGCACCTAAACCTTTTGAGCTAGCATCAGTGGTTATGATGTTTTGTAAGGAAGGATCAAAACAAGTGAGTGCATTTGCAGAACAGATAGCATTCTTCACATCACAAAATTCTTTTTCACACTCATCCGTCCATTCAAAGGTAACTCTGTTTTTAATCAACTGTCTGATATTATATGTCCTACATGAAAAATTTGGTACATATCTAGCGTAAAACTCGACTAAACCTAAAAAAGACCTTACATCATCTTTAGATTGAGGGTGAGGGGCGGACTCAATGGCTTCCAAAAGCGATGGTTTAGGTTTGATACCTTCTTCACAGAGTTCATGTCCTAGGTAATTCACTGAATGAACACCAAATTTACATTTCTCATGCTTAATGGTAAGACCATGTGAATTAAGTGCACTTAAAACTTCCTCTAGAGTAGTTATATGTTTGTCCTTGTCTTCATTGAATATTAAAATGTCATCCTGGAAACATATGACATTTTTGCAATTCTTTAAAATGTCTTGCATAACTCTTTGAAAGATTGCTGCCGCTGATGCTAAACCGAATGGCATCCTATTGAACCTGAAACACCCAAAAGGTGTAATAAATGCAGTTAAATCTTTACTTTTATCAATCAGTTCTATCTGATGATACGCTGCAGACAAGTCAATAGTAGAAAAGAATTTTGAACCACCAACAACAGATAACATTTCTGAGATGCGGGGAAGAGGGAATTGATCAACTATAATATTATTGTTGAGATGGCGAAGATCAATACATAGCCTAACTTTGCCATTGGCCCGTCTAGCGACTACTATGGGCGAAACCCATTCAGATGATTCAATTCTATCTATAATTCCTTGCTCTACTAAAGTATCTAGTTCTTTTTTAACTTCATCCCTAACAGCAAAAGGGATGTTTCTAGCTTTGTGTATTTTCGGACCAGCATTTTCTTTTAAACGAATTTCATGCTTAAAATTGTTTAACTTCCCGATGTCCTTGGAAAAAACATTGGGAAATTTATTTAACATTAGAGAAGATATTCCATTTTATTCATCAATTAACATCACTGGATTAGGACTATTAGGATCCAGCACTATGTCAAGCTTACCACAGTCAAACCAACTAAGCACTGAGGGGCCTTTCTTTGAAACATATAATTTGGTGATACACTTTCTGTTTTTAAATCTGAACACTAAGGTTCTGAATCCTAGTATATCAATTCTTCCACCAGAATACCCTTCAGGATTGATGTCACTCTTCTCTAAGTGACTGCTTAGTCTGGGTACAAATAATTTATTCCAGACTGACTCACATACGATAAAATAAGGAGATCCGGAATCAGCATACATGTTGATTTTTACACCCCCAATGACCATGTCACATAAAGGTTTTTTCTTTATAGGGTCATTTACATTTAGAACTGTGGAATCTTTTATGTTCAAAATATAAGAACACTTGTTAGAGTCATCAGTGTAATCATCATCATCACTATTGTCACTTACTTCAATACACTTCACTTTTTGATTAATTTTACCTTTTCTGCAGGCAGAAGTGAAGTGTCCCACCAAGCCACAATTTGCACATTTCTGTTTCAATCCTGGACACATTTTGTTATTGGCAAGGTGAGATTTACTATTGCACCTAAAACACTTTAGATTACCTTTAAGATCTTCAGAGTTTCCTTTTGAGAAAGGTGTTTGTTTCTTCTTAGAGAAATCTTTATTCTTATTATCATATTTGTGATTAATTTTTGAAACCACTTCTCTACTAATTGAAGTGCTTTTTTTTTTTGACTTGTTGCGCACTCCTACAGGAAAGTTCTGCTTTCCTGACTATGGATACCACAAAATCTAGGTTTTCATCACCATTTATCCACAGTCTTTCTTGTATGGTGTCATTACTGGAATGCATAACAACTTGATCTCTAATGAAATCCTCTTGTAAATTACCAAATTTACAATCTAACGCTAAAGTTTTTAAAGAAGAAATGAAATTATCAACAGATTCCTCACTTAACTGTTTCCTCTGAAAGAATTTATACCTAGAAATTCCAATGCATACTTTGGGAGAGCAGTATTTATCAAAATCATATATGGCTTTATCAAAAACATTCATGTCCCCACTTGCTTGTGATGCAGGTAGTTGATTGAAGGCTTTTAATCCTTCTGGTCCCAGGCAGTGTAGAAAAATACCTTTCTTCTCTGGGGCTTTCATTTTTCCATTTGCATCTAATGTTTCTATATAGTTTAAGAAGTAAGCTTTCCACTCAATCCAGGGCATACATGGAGAGCCACCAGCTGACCAATAACTTTGTGGTGGTGAGAGGGTATAACCTTGGGCACACATAGTGGTGTAATGAGATAGGTAGAATGATGGTAAATATTCAAAAAAATTATGTCAAAGTTTAAATTACAGTGTATGGTTTAAGAATGGGCTGTTAGACGAATTCAAATGAAAAACGAGCGTTGCTCTATATTATTCACAGTACCTTTTTGAGTGCCTCAAACCGTCTTCGACAAGCTAAGTATTGCTGTTTATTTTGCCATTGTAGGAAGTAGATGAAGGAATTCGAAGTCACCTCTTTTATTTTCACATGAGGCGGAGAGTAGTGTCTGAGAGGAAACGGAATAACTGTTTCCGCCTAAAATCGTTCATGCGCGGTTGCGCAAACAGATTACTTTTAGGCGTGGAGGAATAACTGTTTCCGTCTAAAATCGTTCATGCGCGGCTGCGCAGACAGATTACTCACAGGTGTAGAGGAAAATAGTTGTCACGATGCCCTCCGTAAGGTAACAGCTGTAGAGGAAAACAGTCGCAAGGACGCACTCCGTAAGGTAACAGCGCTGAATGCTTGAATCTGTAGACTCCGTCTGTTTAGACTCCGTTCGTTGTACTCCGTAAGGTAACAGCGCTGAATGCTTGAATCTGTAGACTCCGTCTGTTTAGACTCCGTTCGTTTCAATGGTCAAATCAATTTGTAGTAATAGTAAAATTATGGATAAATCAACCAGGAAATGCTCCTAATTAGGTTCTGGATGCTCCGTCCTCGTCGCCAAATTGTTGAGTAATACTCCACAAGGATCACGATTAAAACACTAAGTTTATTGGTAAAGTAAGGAGCATTCCCTGAGCACAACTGCAAGCTCCATAAAGTAAACGGTAACTGTCTACAGTGACAGTTATACTGTACAATACATGTTACAACTGTATGACATAGCGAGACCTTTACATTTAAGTAATAACATGTCACGAGAGGTATTTATATATAAACATTTGCGCGAGTAGCGTACTGTCGTTGTGCATCTGGAATGAAGGTGAGCACGAGTCAAGCGCGAGAGAACGCGCTTGAACTCGCGCTTGTATGAGCACATGTATTAATGTAAACACTACAAAGAGTAATTAAGGGTGAGAAAGAGAGGGACGAACAGAAGAGAAGGCGAGGGAGGCAGGGAGTGAGAACGTGAGTGACACAAGGATGCCAGAGAAAAGGAAATAGAAGGGTGAGAGAAAAAAGGCACTAAAATGGATGCTATTTGTTTCATCTGCTTACGCTTGTGGTTGTTCAAACTCCTTATCTAGGTGTTGTCTGTCTCGTGCCCTGCAAGGTCGGTTTCCAGGCCACAGCAGCCCCTTGTTGTGTCTGTGCCCCCTCAGCGCCGAATGACGCATCTGCCTTGGAATGTTAGTACGTCACTGGCAGCGCCCTTGGAATGTTAGTACGTCACTGGCAGCGCCCTTGGAATGTTAGTACGTCACTGGCAGCGCCCTTGGAATGTTAGCGCGTCACTGGCAGCGCCGGATAAGGAGGCTGAGCAGACAAGTATCTTGCTTCTCCTAGGCCCCATCTAGGTGTCCAATATGTATTTTTTCCCCTCCTCGTCTTTACCTATAGAAGCATCCCATTTGTACAGCAGAGTCCAAAAGGCGGCACATAAAGCAAGCATTTTAAATGCAATAGGTCTTACATTTTCGAAACTTGACCCATTGGTGTTGTAAATGAAAATGACTATTATTTGTGTTAACTTTGTACTTATTGTCGTTGCTTGCAGGTTTTCAAAACGCATAAATATAAGGCATTGCCATTTACAATGCCAATAGCTCACAATCTCGCAAATGCGAGGCCTATGGCATTGTAAATCTACATGGTGTCTTATGGTGTCTACATGGTGTCTTATCCGCTATTGGTAATAAAAATGTTAATGCGGGCGCTGTGCTGAAACAGTAGCACGGCGCCCGGAAGCAAAGTGGGCACCCTTGCAGGAAAGCGCAACGTGCCTACAATAGGGGAAAATCATTAAGGAAAATAGTGCTCACAGACTAGATAAAACAGACCCTGTAACAACACAAATAATAAGTCCAGTCCTCATGGGCAGTTACAATTGCAGATAAGGCGGTATTAACCCCTTCGGGGCTGATGACGAGCTCAGCTCGTCATGGGCGTAACCTGCGCTACGCTGATGACGAGCTGAGCTCGTCACGTAACGCGGGTTTTTTAAAAACGCAGCGGGAAAACCGCTAGCGCGCATGCGGTTAAGGAGGGACAACTAAGCCTATTCATGAATCAAAAGCAACCATTTACATATGACACTAACAGGAGCCAATTGAAAAGTTGGGCGGAAAATGGGTGGAGCTTCAAATCCATTCCTGAATATAGCATTCCTCGCAGAGCAGTGCATGCGCTGCCCAGGCTAGACCTAAAAACCCTAAATAAATGCATGGTTCCTGCCTCTAGGCTCCTCCTGGATGCATCCCCAAGCAGTCCTCATATAGATATGCTGGGTGAGCACGTGAGAAAGCCAGTCCAGAGAGAAACAGGCCTTTATCCTTCGGGTGGCGAGACTCCCGCTGGACTGGACACCCTAGCAACAAGCATTGGCAAAGCCAATAGTTCTTGCCTATGGGGGAGTTATTGGCTTTGCCAATGGTGTTGGGTGGAGGACGGGAGGGCAGGTGGAGAACATAAAGGTTAAAAAAAGGATATGAAGCGGGCAGCACTGGCTGTGTCATGGTGCATTTTCTTTTCTTCTATTGGTTGGGGTGGGAAGAAGACACAGGGACAGTGGCAGGATCAGAAGCAAGACAGACCGGGGGTGGGAAGCAGAAGAGGCTACACAGACAGGGTTGGTCAGAGGCAGGGTCGGCCTTTAGCATGGGCGAGATGGTGCACTGGCGCAGAGCACCTAATTGTAGAGAGACACACTGAACTTGCCCAGAAATATATTGTAAATCATTGATTTTGATTCAAGGGTGCCTGCGCTAGTACATTTTCTCCAAGTGCTTCATAAATTACCTTGTCTGCCTTCCTTTCACCTCGTTATCGTTGTCAGCCCCTCCTAATTGACACCTTCAAATTGACACCTGAATAGGCAATTTAGTTGAGGGTAATGAGGTGCTCTGACTCATGAGCACATAGGGCCCTCCCCACTCCTACTAATGCCGCCAGCAGAAGCAATGAGCAGGCCGCAGATAAGGTCAGCAGTGGCAGAAGCTTTGAGAGTCACCGTTCGCGAGACCATTGATGACCCACATGTGCAAAGCATGAGCTGCTGTGGTGCAATGATCCAGATCTTCCTCATGCTGTCACACAGCGGCGTCTCCTCCGCAATGGCGGAGGATCATCGCCCACCAGCAGCTGAAAAATAAAATGATATTTTATTATCATTTTGTTTTTCAGGTGCCGGCTGAGTCAAACGTGTGTAGGGAGGGTAGGAGCTGGGCCATGGCAGTGCACATGCCAGCTTGGCTTGCCGTCTTAGGCTGGCAAAACAGACATGCGCACTTAGGTTCTCTAACCCAGCTGTATTCTACAGCCAGGCGGAGAAACTGTACAGACTTCCTGTGCCTGAGAAGTGTCAAACAAGCCTGCTAAGGCCAATTCTGGTGCTACTCTCATAGCATGAGAGCAGCGTCTTGATTGGACACAGAGTCTGTCTCAGGGACTGCCGGGAGCAGCAGGAGAGCAGTGGAGCACTGAGGCGCGAGGCAGCTGGCAGCACCAGGTACGTTTTATTTATTAATGCCCCCCTCCTGGCACAGCCCCCCCTCGCTGCTGCTCCGCCACTGCATATTGGCAGCAGCCGCAACTGAGTCAGAAGCTAGGACAACTCTGTCTTGCTACAAGGATTGGACTCCTTGGCTGTATTGTTATGGTGGCACACAGGACACTATTGGCAAGCAGTGGAGTAGTAACAGATCAGCAGGAGAACACCACCGTACACCCAACAAAACACTGTAAATAAACAGGTAGTGACCTAGACCTCTGCTTTGTAGCGCTACCACAGGTTTCATGTATCATTTAAAACTAAAACTGCACAGTGTACAGGGTCCAGTGAACATTGTGATTCGTGTGCAGTGTTGCACTCCTCAGCCAATGTCACCCCATTTATGTTTTATTCCTTCAGCCTTGCAGGGGTTTGGAACCCTTCTACACTCCCTTGAAGCAGAAGCTTTGTGACAAAGGAGCTGAAGGGTCAGGGCCGCTATTTTATCTGTACATAAACTAAGCAAATTGCAACAAGGATTCAGCATCTTACATTCTTAATTTTGTCTGAGAGAGAAAGGAGAGAGAGGGAGAGGGAGAGTTAGGAAAAGGTCTAACTATTTGGTACACATGTTATCGCCCCCAGAAAGATGAATAGATGAGTTGGCTAAGCCACTGATTGAAGCTGTGGTGCTCAACCTCTGTCCGCTATTCCACACACTATTCTGAAGTCCTAACAGTTTTATTGAAGTGGATGCCCCCCCAAAGACAAAAGCTTCTGTTGAATAATGTAAGAGTATTTTCAAATTCAATGTTTGGTAGATCAGAACGTTTTGTAAAATGCACATGGCGCATTCAATAATAGAGTCCTAGGAATACTGGAAACGAATCTAATTTAATACATACAAATTTAGAAAGGGGAGAGCATTGGTTTACAGTTACTGGTGACAGCTCCTTTCTACAGCAAGAGATTGTGACATGTCCACCCTTGAAAAAACATGTAGTGAAAAAATAGGCCTTGCAATAACCCTGAGTAATATTATTTAAAAAATCTATATAGCGCAAACTTGGTCCCTAGACATTACAGCATTTTAAACAAGCATCACACTACACAAGCGTAGATTAATTTGTCAGGTATCGGGATAGTAAGTGATTTGCCCAGAATCACAGGTTAAAGAGCCAAAACTGGGATTCGAACCTGGTTCCCCAGTTCAAAAGATTACAGTATGGTCCCCAGGCCACATCTCTTTCCCTCACCTCATAGGATCTTTCATGGAACACCCAAAAAATACTGAAGTATTTCCTTAGTGTCCCTTCAGAACCTCTGGATTTTTTGACCATCTATGTGACAGCTGTGCTGTGATATTCACCATTTGGGTCTACGTTTATGTTTTTCCTTGGGTTAAATCACCTCACCTGAACCTATTTAGTATGTTCAACCATGGTTATTGATTCCAAGTGGGCCTAGTGCTAGCACTGGAGAGAGTGGGCAGGGCGATGGTGGCCCAGCGGTGAAAGGGGGCAATTTGAGTGGCGAAAATGGACCACAACCTTTGGGCTACTCTATTTGTTTTTACAAGTTAAGACCTGAATATAAGAGTAACTCTTGTTACGAGCTCAGAAAGGTTAGAGTGAAAAGCTCGGCGTGAGAGGAGATGAGGAGAAACAAGGGAGCCAAATTTGATTTCACCCTGGGCACTATCTTAGCAAACTCTGGCCTGGTCAGAGGGATAAAAAGCAACTCAGACGGGGATGGGAGAGTAAGATAAAACAGGGTTGGGGGGCGTGGGATGGTATAACACGCTACATGGATGGTAAGAGGCGAAGGTGCAACATGGACAAGTGAGGGAGGAGAGGGAGAAGCACAAAACCAAATAAAAACAGTACCACAGTGCCAGCAGCGAAAGGACCTTAACACACCTGAAGCAATCAGTACTTGGTTTGTGCTCTTGCTGAAAGAAGAGGAAGTGAAGACGGTGACAAGGCATTAAAAAAGCACTATGAAGTGGCTCGTGCTGGCTGCCACAGTCATGGAGCTTTTCTTAGGGTGAAGTCTGTGAGAGCATGCAATAGTGCATGCATATCGCTTGCGAGACACGTTTGTTTACAAAATGGGGTTGGAGAC
Organism: Lissotriton helveticus; assembly: GCF_964261635.1. Classification (NCBI taxonomy): domain Eukaryota; kingdom Metazoa; phylum Chordata; class Amphibia; order Caudata; family Salamandridae; genus Lissotriton; species Lissotriton helveticus. Next base: position 589,834,850 of record NC_136068.1, read on the forward strand.
TGCCCAGTGCTTACTATTTGTCTGCTTCAGCGTCACTATTCTCTGCAGCCATCACAATTGGCCAGTGCAGCTGCAAAGTCACTTTCGATGCTTGCTGTGGAGTAGGGACCAAGCACAGATTAATTCAACTTAATCAGTCCTCATCTGCTGCTCCTGATGTGATTCAGGTACTATTTTATCTCCACTCCTGCTCCTCCTGCCTGCTGCTCTCTCCATAACCCTTTTTAGGTTGCAGGCTACTAGACAGTGCAACTGTCTGGGTTGCTAAAGATATCTTGGGGACTTTCAGAAAGTTGTCCTAGGACTGCATGCTGCCCGTTGATTACCATTGTCTTTGTGGTTTGTAATTCACATTGTCTGGCTTTCTATTTGCTGGGTTTCTTTGCTTTGGGCTCTCCAGGTTCAGTTCGTCCCTCCTGTTGCCTAAACCATGTTTACTGTATTCTTCCATAAACTCCCTTTCTGTAAACAGGCCTTTAAATCTTGTTCTCATCTTGTCACATTTGCTGTGCATTCAAAGACCGAGGTCAAATGTCAGTTGCTGTCTCCTGAGGGCGCTTGCTTACTTTTCTTTCTCTGACTTCAAAGTGAGAGGATTTATGTGAAATCTTGCTGGATACTGGGTGTAGGAAAGAGGTTTTTTCTAGCACATGACAACATTTTAAATGAACTGAATAAGTATTTCAGAATATATCAGAATTAAGAACACAAATGAAGCACATTTTTTGATATTTTTGAAGTGTGTTGGTAACAAATACTCTAATATGATCAAAACAAATCATTACACTAGGTGATGCAATTGCCACACATTTTCATTTGTGCACTATATACTTTTATTAGTAAAACTGTGTGTCTGTGCAAATGCAATGGTGATTTCAATGGAAAATGTGTTGTCTGTAATGGCAGTGTGCTACCATACCATGCATATTCCGTCTTACGCCACTCCACTCTACTCTGCCATGCTCCACTCTGCACCACTGCATTCCATACCACTCCACGTCACTGCACTCTGCACCACTCCACTGTACGCCACTGCACTGTATGCCACTTCACGCTACTCCTCTCTGCTCTACCCTGTACCACTCTACTTTATACCAATACATTCTTCACCACTCTACTCTACACCACTCCATACTACACCACTCCAGTCTAGGCCACAACTCTACTCTACTCTATGACACTGTACTCTACACCACTCTGCAACACTGCACTCTATGCCAATACACTCTACGCCAATGCTCTTTGCTCTATAACACTAAACTATATGACCCTTCACTCTACGCCAATCCACTGTACGCAACTCTAATCTACTCTGCACCACGGCGCTCTTCACCTCTTTACTCTTCACCTCTTTACTCTACGCCATTACCCTCTATGCCACTCTATGCAACTGTACCCTGCCCTGCACCACTCCACTCTACACCACTTCACTCTACTCTGATGCAATCTATTCTACTTCACTGTACTCTACACCACTCTACTCCTCTCTGTGCCACTCCACTTTATGCCTCTGCACTTTACACCTCTCTACTCTTAACCATTGCACTCTACACAAGTGCACTCTACACAACTGCCTTCTATCACTGGAATCTATGCCACTGCACTCTACTCTGAATCACTGTACTCTACGCCACTGCTCCACTCTACACCACTGCACTCTGATACTCTGCTCTGCAGCACTGCACTCTCCGCCACTGAACTCTCCGCCACTCTACTCTGCACTACTCCACTCATTGCCACTGCATTCTACAGCACAATCCTGTACTGTGCACCACTCTTTGCTACTCTACTCTTCACCACACTACACCACTGCACTTTATGCCACTCAACTCTACTCTGCACTCTACGTCACTCAAATCTACTCTGCGCCGCTGCCATGTACATCAGTCAACTCTACTCCACTCTACTCTACGTCAATGCACTTTAACCACTCTGCTGTGCATCACTCTACTCTGTGCCCTCCACTCTAAACCACTCCTGTCCACGCCACTCCACTCTACTTTGCACCGCTCTAATCTATGGCACTGGATTCTACGATGCTGCATTGTATGCCACTGAATTCAATGCCACTGCACTCAATACCACTGCACTCTGTCCCACTATACTCTGCAACACTCTACGCCAATGTACTCTACACCAGTCCACTCTACTCTATGCCACCCCAGGGTATGCCACTCAACGCAACTCCACACTATTACACTCAAATACACAACACTCTCTGCCACTCCACTCTACAACAGTCTACCCCACTCTTTACCATTCCACTCTATGACACTTCACACAACTCTCCTCTATGCCACTAACTTTTAGGCATGCTGAACAGCAGCCACGCTGGTGTACAACATGGTTGAAACATATTGGTAAAGCTAATGGCTCTTGCATAGGCGAGATGTATTGGCTTTGCCAATGCTTTTTTAATGCTTGTTAGAGTTACAGGCTCGCCACATTTTAGAGGAAGCGATTTGAAGGTTTTTCAAAATATTCGCTGCGCTCCCCTCATCCTGGAAGAATTGTGCTAGACATTGAACGCTCACGATGGGTCATCTGGCCTTTGCCCAGAAGTGATTGATGAAACATAAGTTATCGAAACCCGCCTTCTGAAGGGCTGCCCATACACTGCGGAACAATCTCTCATTCAAAAAATCACCTACGTCTAAAGTCTTTAATTCTGTACTCAGAGACTTTCTAATGCCACATCTACTCGAGCATGAGCTCTCACTTAGGGGCAGATGTATCAAGATTCCATTTTGCGATTTCTAAATAGCGATTTTTAAGGAATCGCTATTTAGAAATCGCAAAATGGAATGTACGTAAAAAATCGCTAATTTTTAGCGATTCCTTAATCTTCCTTATTTGCAAATTCGCATTTTGCGAATTCGCAATTAAGGAATAATTTCCCATGCATTACTATTGCCCAGGAGGCCCATAGGAATGATTGTGAAATAATTCTCATATTGCGAATTCGCAATTTGCTAATCGCAAATTGAGAATTATTTCAAGGGTGCAGGGGTGTCTCAAAGACACCCTGCTGCACCCCTGAAATGTACATGTGTGTGCATATGGCGCACATACATGCCCTATGGGCATGTGTGTGCGTCACATGCCACCTTAAAAAATGCCAAATTGTGCCGTTTTAAAAGAATTAGCAAATTAACATCAACTTCAAGTTGGTGTTAATTTGCGATTTCTTATCCAAAATTCGCAATACAAAAATGCTACATACATAGCATTTAAGGAATCGCAAAAATTGCGATTCCTTAAATGCTATGGCAAAATAAGGAATCGCAAATTTTTGCGATTTCTTAATTTGCGAAAATTTGCTGCATGCCAAAACATACAAAAAGACCGTTTACGACTCGCAAATGCTGAAATTCTGCGAATTTCGGCCTTTGCGATTCGCAAAAGGCTTGATACATCTGCCCCATAGTTCTATAACAGTACATTCCATTTCCTAAGTTGTAGGCATTTGTCCTTGCTCGACAAGCAACCACTTGCACACATGTGGGATGCTTCCGAAGTTGTTGACTCCCCTGATGTGGCATGAGGTTGTTCTGCCCTTTTTGCTCTGTACAGCGATCAACAATAGGATTCCATTTCTGTAAACAACAAAATAAACCCACGCTGTAGTGTACATTGCAAAAATTCAAGCATTTTCTGCACAACACCCTGATGCAGCTGACTACTGCTTCGTGCTGTAGAAAACCATGTAAATATGTCAAAATAAAACCTTGAGACCTTGTGACCCATTCGCTACAGGGATGCCAGGGTCATAGAGATGGTCTCCTCACTTTATTGGTAGGGGGGGGCGACCATCACAGGCTGGGAAAGCAAATGACGACCTCAATGCACAAGATGCAAACTTCTTACATGTCAGGGCCATAGATTTTTGTTTGAGGAAACAAACTCCCACTTGGGGAACTTGCCTATTTAAAAGAAACAAAAACCTTTGCCCAGTGGGGGTAAGAAACATGACACCTGCTTAGTAAAGTTCACCATCTGCAGAGGAGCTGCTGCAGCAGTGGTTCCACTGAAGGCAGAGTGACCCCTGCCTCCTGGCAGGTGTCTCTAAATTTAGCATCCTCCATCAGGGATGAAGGGGATTTTCTCCACTGACCTCTCAGATATGACAGTCCTGGGGAGGGAAGTCTAGTGATAATAGGGCCAGGTGAGCATCACTGTGATCTGATGGCCCTGTGGTGGAGGACTCCCAGGTCAAAGAGTTCTATTGGTGGAGACAGCTAAGGCTACACTAGTAAAAACCCTGGGCCCGATTCACAGAACTAACTTAAGACTAAAGACTAAACTTACTACTATTTTGGTATTCACAGAAGGCACTTACTCATTTTGGTATTCACAGATGGCACTTACTCATTTCGGTATTCACAGAAGTTAGGAGTCCTAACTTTGGGACTCCTAAATGCCTTCTGTAAATACCGAAGACTTAAAGTTAGGATTTTTCTCAGTTTAGGAGTAGTAAAGTTAGGACTCCTAACTTTAGGACTCCTAAATGCCTTCTGTGAATACCAAAAGTCCTAAAGTTAGGATTTTTCTCAGTTTAGGAGTAGTAAAGTTAGGACTCCTAACTTTAGGACTCCTAAACTGAGAAAAAGTCTAACTTTAAGACTCTCGGTATTCCCAGAAGGCATTTAGGAGTCCTAAAGTTATGACTCCTAACTTTTGTGAATACCGGAATGAGTAAGTGCTGTGAATCTGGCCCCCTGTGATTCTCCCACCTCTAAATGATCTGGGAAGATCACGTGCTCAGTAGGGTGGGAGCACAACCGCTTTATGACGGTTGTCCCTCGCCGCCAAGCTCTAAATGACCCCCTTGGTGTTTTGACATGATCAGGGCTGATCCTGGGTCACGGTTCGTGTTATTGGAACATATGAATGCTTGTTTAGTAGCCCCCTACACAATAAGATGACTATTTGCCAAAAATAGTAAAGTCAGCTAGGTCTGTGTAAACCAGTTTTACATCTAGTTTTGACTAACACTGTTTTCAAGAACATTAAAAGGAGCACCAAGTGAGTGATTATTGACTCAAAACTGGGCTGTATGTACGTCTAAGCGGGTTTAGCAAGACTCTCTACAGTGAGATGAGCCATGAAATATACATCAAAGTTTGAAAGAATTAAAAAAAATACTGTAGGATTTTTTTGCGATTTAGATCATAGAGATCACCATTGGGAATATTGAAGAAACCTAGGGTTGGCATCTGAAAATTCAGCATTTATGTAGAGTATGGTCAGGGTAGAAAACATAAAATGTCGTTCTGTGCTTTGTGAGAATGTTGGAAAAACATGAGGGTAGCTCCCCTTTTTTGTCTAATTTTATTATGTATTGTCCGTTAGTCGGCCTCTCCAGTGTAAACTTATGCAATCATAAATACATTTTGGTGTTACTTTATAATGAGATGCTTCAAATAAGTATGATGTATGAATAATTTGCACATTATTATATTCATGTGGCTACTTTTGCTAAGATTTTGAACATTTACTTTGATTATGTTTATATGGCTTATGGTAAACCAGAATAAACTATATTACATCTGAATTTGTAAAATGGTGTAATTTTCCTTTGTTTAGTTATTGCCAATTGTCCACTCATTTTCCCTCGCAAAGGGGCAGAGAGCGCACATGGACCAGTGGATAGGTTGTGCTCTACTCACTTAATCCTGCAGCCATTGGAGGTCCTTAGCAGAATTGATGGTGAAACGTGCACGTCACGTGTGCACCTCTTCAGCTCATTCCCCCTAGAGTCCGAGTCTCTCTCTGGATGGAGAAAGATTACCATCAAATGTGTAAATGTGATCGCCTTTATCTGCCCAGGCCCTAGTCTGAGACTGAATTGTTGTTGCCAATCATAGGTCACTCCCATTGATTGAATTGACATGATCTCACCTCATATCCTTGCTTTCCCACCAGACCAGGAGCACACATCCATACCCGTCAAATGAACATCTCTAGTAGGTTTCAAAGGAAACCAGTCCCTGCCGCCAACTAGCCCATGCTGACACCCACAATCCTATGTTGGTACTAAAAGGCATAGGAAAACAAGGAGAGAGCACGGAGAGTGCGGGGTACATCCTTATCCCCAATGTAATGATAGACTAAACAATGTGGACAAACCCACTACATGTATGTGTTACAATCCCTTTTGTGGTAAGTACATGGATCCATTAGGTATACTTAAAAGACCCCTCACACACCAACCTGGTTGGTGTCATGCTTCATCATTGGGGTCCCAAACGGGTGGCCGAGTGCACCCCGGTTGTGCTACAGCGCCTGATTACAGCGGAGCTGGTATGGTGTGAATATGTGATGTGTTGTGAATTGTTATTAAAAATATCTCTGAGAATCCTTGCCTGTGAAATTTATTAATGGCGGCTCAGGATATGTTTAAAAATATGTGGTGCAACTACCAGGAGGTTATTACCCTTAGTTGACTAACTGATGTGGTCTACATGTTTCATCCCGTAAAAGAATGTATGGAAGGGCTTTCTTCAGGACCGGGTTAGTGAGACTAGTGGGTGGCAAAGGTGAAAATAGCCACGTGAAAAAAAGTGAAGTGTCTACACACACGCTAAGTGTGTGGTCTGAGTGTCGGCGTACGTACACTTGTCAAAAAAATACTATATTAAGGTTTTGGGCAGCTAATCGAGGCTTGGGAGGGGTCTCATCCAGTGTCCCAATTTGGCCTCGGTGAGTATCCCACTTTGAACCTGCTGTGGTCACCCGTAGTCCCGGCTGAGGCAAAAAACGAAAATATCCAAAGATAAGGAATACTTGTTTCAGAACCACGAAAGCCTGTGGAAGGAGAGAGAGAGGTCGGGGAGGTAAGAGGAAGAGGGAAGGTGACAGAATGACAGAAAAGATACATTTGAGATCATTTTTAAATAACACGGTAGTTGTGGGACAAACTCCTACTAAAGGAGCTGTTTGCACGGCCATAAGGCAGGATCACATGGCGGGTGTAGTTTAAGCTGCCCCAGTCCAGGGATGTGTTTTACGGCCAATGTTCACCCTAGTGAGTTAATTTGTAAGGTCCCGACTTTCCTTTCATATTATATGGGCTGTATTTCCTGTACTCTTGCATACCTAGGGTTGCTTTCCTGGTGTGTTGTTTTTTTTCAGGGCAACCACCTGCTCTATGTGAGACGTGTTTTGAGCCCCATTCTGTTGATGCGCGTGCTTGTGTGTGTCTCGTGCGGCGTGCCTGTTATTATATATTTCTGGAACTCTTTCTGCAACGTTAAGTTTACGTTTCGTTGCGCTCTTTCTGCCGATAAGCGGTTCCTGGGCCATCTCTGGACTGGTATAGGCGGGCTCGTGTTTTAGGCTCCTTCGTGTTAATTTCACGCCCAGCCCCTCCTTGATGTGTGCGTTTCGAGCAGCCCTATCAGCATGTGCTTGTTTCATTGTGTGTTTCGGCCTCTTGTGCATGCTGTTGGGGCCACACCGTGTCTCCTTTGTGTATTTAGCGATCTGTTTTTGTGTAATTCTGGGCCTCTTTCACCCTGAACTCTTTGTTTTGAAAGTTCCTTTTCTGTGCGTTTTGAGGCCCTCTTGCATCTTGCAGAGTGTGTTTCAGGACCTCGTCCTGCTCAGTTTGCGTGTTTGACGGCCCCTCTCTCACGCTAGTGTGGACACTTTAAAGTTTCCTCCACTCTGATGTGTATCACCTGTTTCCTTCACACTCCTGATTGGTGTATTGTGTGTTTCCAGGTCCTCTCCTAACCAGTTAACAGTGTTCTGGGGGAAGAAAGAGAGAGTGTGAGTGTGTGAGTGAGTGAGTGAGTGAGTGTGTGTTTGACCTCGGCATACTCACCAGCTTCACGTTTGTTGATCCCTGCGACCTTCTCTTGCTCGGTTGGAGCTTCTTCTGATAGAGACCCTCTGGGCAGCAGAAGCTTTTGTGAGAAACAATGTTAGAGAATTACAACTGACTCAATTTCCCACCCACTCACCTCTCAGCGACAGTAACTTACCTCTCCAGTAGTGGCCTGCTCCCCCACCCAGGTTTGGCCAAGTCCTCACCTGATTACTACTTCTAGACTATAATGCTGGCTTTCTCCCTTTGATAACATTGAGACCTGAGAAGTCTCTTTGACATGAAGGACACTGTTTATTAGTTTTCGTACTTCCTACAATGTAGGTTCAAGCTGGGTAGTTTTTAATGTCTACTTGTTACACTTGTTTAATTTGCCCAGCAGGATGATCAAAATGCAATTTCTCTCCTCAGTGTATGTGTTACTCTTTGAGGAGACACACAGGGTTGTGTGTCAGAATACTAACAACAAAAATACCAACAGTATTTAAAACCCTGGTAGTAATCCAAAGGAAGTTGTAGGGTATATTAGGAAGCAGCACAGGCCAGTACTGTAAGGAAGTGGGGCCAGTAGGAGGCATCAAAAGGTGTGGGCAAATGCTTCACGAAGGATGTAACTGAGAGAACTGTCAGAAGACTAGCTAGTTGTGGTACAAGGGGGAATGTCCCACAGGGCTATTGGAGAGTTACATGTACAGCACTATAGGTTTACTGATGTGACACAGACATTTTACTCCTTCACTTCAGACCCAATGGTTGTGGGTTTAGACCTTTCCAAGTGCCTCTCTGAGGTGGGTGGACTCAATAAAGCAAGACTGAGATGTTGATCGCGACATCTGAAGTCATCGTCTGATTAATTGAACATTAATTAATTTGATTTATCGAGTGCCTGTGACGGAGGTATTGAATATCAGGGCTGTGGTTATGGGATGGAACAATTCAGCACAGACAGCAATATTTAGAATCTGCTTTGTTTCTTCGGTTTCTCCCATGGACTAAGGGACAGTAAAAGTTTGAATTACTATATTGTCCCTCGATTAAGACAATGTTGCCCTACAAAATCTGTCAAATGGAATAATAACTGCTCTCTCCTGAACATATCCACATGTTCAAGACCCAGGGCAATTGTCACAAACTTAAGAAGAGTGGGCCTTTCTTTAAGGCAAATGACAGGGGCAGTCACAACCGAACCCCATCACGCTCCATGGTACCCATTAAAGCACGTAACACAATCGAAAAACAAACTACATTGGACATAACTCTTAACAACACCCCATCTGAACCAGTCTCCCATGTACCAAAATATGACACACCGTACCACAACGCAAAACACCCCATCCTCCTCTCGCTACAAAATGACACCTCAAATAATGACCACATAGAACCACACCATTCAACATCATGTCAACAATAAACCACACAACATCAGACCTCACGATAATACACTACAGCAAACAATAATACTTAACATTCTACCACAGCATCAAAACATATCACATCACACTACTCCACACAATGTAAAACCACACAATGATACACTTTATAGCACGTCTATTGCACCACAAATCACTCCCTGTGCTCTTGACCCCACACTAAGGTATTGCAATATTGGCACATGTATTGTACTTCCTTACCCTTGAAGAGACCCACAGTGCTTTTCAGGTGCTTAGGAATGTACTCCATTTGTTATGTCTAGGTACAAGAGTTTTGGATGGTGTGCTGCATACACTAGACATGCCTTGGCATCATGCATGAGAGCTGGATTTGTGTGTCGAAGCTCAGAGTTAGGTGAGGAATGTAGCAAACAAGCACGAGAAATAGGAGCGCAAGGTGCATATAAAGCGCAGTTGTTCTTGTGGGTTCCGTAAAGCTGGTGCTATTGACCCTTCTGAATTGCAGGTAGTTGCTGGTAATCGTTATTACATTCGGGAGCGCGTTCCAGAGCTTGCAGGCCTGTCTTACAGAATGAGCCCTCAACCTCTCCCCCAAATTGAGCTTTTTTATCTAATTTCTACTTTTCTTAGGACGGATTGTAGTCGGACCACGTTTTTGCAACACCACAGATGTCAGGGTGCTTTCTGTCAGCGCCAGATGATTCTGAAGGGGCGAGAGATTTTGATCGATACCTTATATCTATTGATCCAAACCTCGATCTGGTCGACTGAACCTTTATTGCCTGTCTTGGAAGGAAACAGTACACCTATCTGCAAATTAGTTCACCCAAGAAAGGACTCTACTCTCAAAGATCACGGACAACTTCTAGGTTTCAAAAGTTTATTGTAAAGATATAATGAGCTGCAAATACAAGCATCTCAGAATGAGATTCACGAGGTACACAGGTCCAATTACATACATGTGCTCTCGAAAAGCCCTCAGACGAGCAACAGAAATCACTAACACAAGTTCTAAAAATAGCAAAGCTATCAGCATAGACGCATATCTCTCCTTCATTTAGGTTGGAGGAAAACAAACACAGGTTAGGCGTCCCTACCCTGTTCTAGATGGTATCCCTACTTAACCAAATCCCAACCTAACAAAGGTGTCAGCAATGAATGACCCCCAAGGGAAGTCACCCACTCTAAGTCTCTTGGTGAAAACCTAAAGTTCTCCAGTCATGACCCCTCACTGCCTACCCATCCGCTCTCTAAAGGGTCCTCAGGTCTCTGCTCTAACTCCACCCAGGGGTGCTGTCCCTAATACAAAACAGTCAACAACATTTGAGACGCCCCTTGCGAAACGCCTCTCACGTGGTGCAACTTCAGGCTTTTTCCATGATGCTTTGTATTGGGCCTCAGACGTTAGAGTTGACCTTGCTTCTCAGTCTCTTCTCCGGCCCGCTGATACCCCTTAAACATTCCAGAACCCTCCTCCATGTCTGGGCCGTCTACTGAACAGGCCTCTATTCATTCACTTATAATTGGATCCCCCCTTTCCTGTTGCAGACAGATATCTGCCGCCAAGAACCCAACTCTCATAGACTTCTAAAAAGGCTTGCAACATTTCTCAGCCCAGACATGTACGTGTAAATCAATGCTAAAACATTTCAGGCCTACAATATTTCACATTATGATTATAGCATTCAATTCCTTCATTTAATTAAAGCATGTTAAAACTCTTATTCTATTATTTAGAAAACATTACTCTAAATCATGGCCCATTAATGCAATGACCAAAAACGTTAAACAATCTGTGTCGTGAAAAGAAACACCTTCCCTTTTAGCTCCAGCTCTGGCCCTGAGGCCTACCACGTTCTGCGTTTTACCACAGACCATCTTATATGTTAACAGCTACACGACATAGATTCAAAATAATCACGTCTAATAAAATCATATAATGTCACACCTTTCTGTATTAGTTCCACTTCTACTTAAATCTCTATATTAGCTATACATTTAGAATATAATTTCAGATACTATTAGCACTCATGGCATTTCTCTTCATGAATTATGCTCTCTATAGGTAAGTGTGATGTACTCATATATTTATATCAGTTTGCGCTCTCTCAGTTCCCCCCTTTGATGACCTCTCGGGGTCATCACTAACATTTAAACTGCAGTTATTGCTGGCATTCTCTGCGCTTCCAGAGCTCTCAGGCTCCTGTACTGATTATCTTGTATGGCAGCCAATCTCTGCAACTGTTCTCTTTGGGCCCTTTCTGACCTTCTTGCTCTGTACCATTTGAATACCCTCACCAATCCCCACAATATTATCCCACAGATCAATATTATGATGATAGGCTTTAGGATATACCAAATAAAGCTTTTGCCTAAGGTGGAAAACCACCCTCCAACTGTACTCATTCCGTGGCCCACCTTTTCCCAGACATTTTCTCTACTCAAGTCTTCGATCTCTTTGTGTATATTAGTTATGTTCTTAATAACTTTCTCAAGGGGTTTTGAAAGGTCTGGAATGTAAGTGCAACATTCCTGAACCTTCAAAGCCTTACAGACTCCGCCCTCTTTTGCTAATAAGACATCTAATGCAAGCCGATTTTGAAGAACCATAGCCCTTATCGATTGCATCTCTCCTTCTACCAGCATTAAGGACTGAGCAGTGCTGGCAGACAACCTGTCGACAACTGTTGCCAGTCGTCTAATTTTAACATCATTAAGGATTATTCCCAAAAGAGGGAACATAGCTCCAAAGACATCTCCAACCATTTCTGCATCGCCTAAATCCCTCCTTCCCCTCGATGATGTCTGGCCCTCAATGATCAATAAGTCTTGTGCATGATATATTTTGGGGAAGACAATTGCCAAGTAACATGATCCATACCAGTTGTCAGGTAGTCTCACGTAAGCATTTCTTCCACATACAAAATACACATTTGGAATCACTTGCATTCCCTTCAGGAAATCCTTAGTGTAGTACTCTAAATTAAAAGCATGTTCACAGTCAACTTCACCCACGTATACATTTTCATAATACGTTTTGGCTCGGTGAAGACATAACTTTCCTTTCTGCGCTTTATCTAAAGCTATTGGACCACTACTACCCTTTCTCTTGTGTGACTTCTCTTCCTCGGTCCAATCTAATTTCCCTTGTCCTGATTTTTTCAAAATCTTTTGTCTCCTGTAACGATCATCCACCTGCCCTATGAACTTTTTCTCGACTTCTGACACCTTGCATGTCAGATTATTTCTACGGGCATGTGAAGTATCTAAGGTAATCCAAGGAATGAAGAACTTGGCCAATCTGTCTTCACTCTTCCAGTAATCCCATTTATTCATCTGCTTATAATTCGGGACTTCTGGCAACACAGAATCATAATTGGAGAAATAGTATTCAAAACTATCTCTCTCATAAAATATACTAAGCAATAAGCTACATGTAATGCCATATGTCAGAGGGAGGTGATGATATCGAATTCCTTCATCTACAGACGCAGGCAACTGCATGCAGACGTAGCAATCCTTAACCTCCATGGCATCCACGTATTCATACAAAAGTTTAGCATAAGCATTTGACCTAAAGTCTCCTTGGGACTCGTCTACATGTAACCTGCGGGCTTCTGCAGCCAATAACGCTTTCTCTTGAGTGTTTTCCCTTTTCTCACCTGCAACAGTGGGTGTAAGTGTTACTACAGAATTCGCATCAGTTACCTTTACCTCTTCCTCATGTCCCTTTACATAAGAAATTGTTACCACTAAAGCTATTAATATTATCACTCCTACTATTAGTGTACCTATTATACATTTAGCTCTGCGGTTCGGGGTGCCGGCCTCCATTTCGTCAGACAATCTAGCTTTTCCCTTTCTCTTTGCAAAAAAAGTTCTTTTCCTCTCGTTCCTTTACAGTCTCTTTCAATCCTTTTTTGTCTTTAGAATCCACACAGCTGGAGGCTGACAGCCTTTTTCGCAAAAAGTCCTTTCACAGTTCAAAAAGACAACCCTAGCCCTTCTCCATCCACTCAAGGGGTTCCCTAAAATTCTCTGCTTCCTGGGCGCTAGGTAATCTTCTTTTCTTCTGCTTGCTTTATTTACAAAGTCCTTTAACAATCGACTATTAGATTTGTGGTTGCAGCTTCAATAGCATAGTTCAATATTTCCATGCGAAGAGTATGCTCTTCATGTGCTGTTATCGTGGTACCAAAGTCGGGGAATTTCAATTCTGTAAGAAACATGTGTTTTAACTTGCTGAGGCGGGGAGGTCTGGGGAGCACGAATGTTAGTGACCCTTCTTGTTCGACACCGGGTACCAACAGTTGTATTTCCACGGTGATAATGGGCTCAGAACTGGACACCACCACCGCTCGGATCCTCCCTGTCTCCGGTTTCACAGACATTTGTCGCCAGATATGTCCACTCAGGTGTGGAGTATCTTCTGTTAGGCACACGCACTCTTCTTGACCTCCTTCGGTCTGGTGCTTCAGCGCCCTGAGCACCTTCTTCTGGGTCTGAGTCTTCTGATATCGGAGGAAGGGTTGCTTCTGGAGTTGACCTCAGGCTAGAACTTCTTCTTTGCGGCCAATTTGCTTCTCCACGTGCCCTTCTACTCCTTCTCCTTCTGGTCTGTTCTCGCTCTCTTTCAGACCTGTCAGGGTCAGACTCGTACTCCCAGCTGTCTTCTCCTTCTGTAGCGTCTTCTGTTTCGCTGTTGTACTGACCGTCCTCAGCTTGGTCAGACTCGTTCCCTGCTTCCACTGGCACCTCTACAGCTTGGCTAGCCCCCTCTATGGCTTCTTGGTCCTCAGCTGGACGTCCATCCGAGAGAGGAGCTGTTTCCAGAGGTGCTGGAACCCTCTTCGTATGCGACGCGTGTATCCAGTTGGGCAGGCCTCCCACCTTTACAGCTGTACTTGTGATCAGGATGACCTGGTAGGGCCCACGCCAACGAATATCCAAGCAGCTTCTTCTCACATGTTTCTTCACCAGGACCCAGTCCCCAGGATACAGGTCATGGCAAGGGCCCTGGCACGCTGGAACCTCTGCAGCCTGCACCTGAAGGGACACAGAACGCATGGCGTCAGACAGCCCCTTACAATAGTCCAGGATCATATCATCTGTGATATTTAACAGTGCAGTAGCTGGAATAGATGGCAGTCTCATTGCTCTCCCCATTAACACCTCATGTGGTGACAACCCTGTTCTTCTGTCTGGGGTACTACGAAGGCTCATGAGTACTAATGGCAGGGCGTCAGGCCAACTCAGGGTCGTTGAGGAGCAAACTTTCGCTATTCTGGACTTGATCGTGCCATTAATTTGTTCCACAATTCCTGAGGCTTCTGGTCGGTAACTGCAATGGAGCTTTTGGTCTATATTCAGTGCAACACAAATCATCTTCACAAGCTCGCTGTTAAAATGTGTTCCCCTATCTGATTCCAAAAAGGCCGGCACCCCGAAACGAGGGATAAGTTCTCTAAGCAGTAACTTAGCCACTGTGAGGGTGTCGCACCTACGTGTAGGGTATGCCTCAACCCATCTGGAGAACACACAAACAACCACCAGGACATAGCGGAGGCGGTTGCATCTTGGCATTTCAATGAAATCTATCTGCATTCTGTTGAATGGACCTCCAGACCTTCCTATGTGACTTAGTGCAACTGGTGTTCTTTTCCCTACATTCAGCTGCTGGCAGGTCACACAACGCTGGCACACTGCTTCTGCTGCTATTCTAAACTTAGGATTGTACCAAGTCTGTCTAAACACTCTCAGCATAGCATCTCTCCCTAAGTGTACGGGACCATGTATGAGTCTAGCCATTGGACTCACCATCTCATTGGGCAACACTGCTCTGCCGTCTGCTGAGACCCAAAAATGAGTCTCACCCATTACACATCCTGCCTTTACCCATGTTTCCTTTTCTGAATCAGGAGCATTTTCTTGCATGGTTGACAATTCATCCCAAGTATCAACAGTTTCCAGTATCATGGCTAATTCAGTTCTTACATTTATTCCACCCACATCCACCTCTGTGAAAGAGTAACCTTGTTCTGCGCAATACCGCGCAACTTCATCAGCATATCTATTGCCTTTCGAAACAAAGTCCTCATTTTTGGTATGTGCGATGCACTTTACAACTGCGATACTTGCTGGACATTGCAATGCTTCTAACAACAAGCGCACAAACTCTCCATTGCGAATGGGAGAGCCTGAAGAAGTCATGAACCCTCTTTGAGACCATAACTGCCCGTAATCATGAACTACCCCAAACCCGTATTGGCTGTCGGTGTAGATGGTGACTCGAATTTGATTGCCTGCTAAGCAAGCACGTGTTAGGGCAATAATCTCGGCTACCTGAGCGGAGTTTACTCCTTCCAGGCACCCTGCTTCCACAACTCCTTCAATGGTACAAACAGCATAAGCTGCTCTCAACTGCCCAACTTCGTCTCTTACACATGAGCCATCGACAAAGAAAACTTCGTCTGGGTCGGTCAGTGGCTCATCTACGATGTCGGGTCTGGGTTTGGTGCATAGTTCAGTCACATCGAGACAGTCATGGTCTGTATATTCATCATCATCATCAATATCATTTGGAAGTGGCATTAAGGTAGCAGGGTTCAAAACAGAGCATCTCTTGAGGGTCACGTTCTCTGCAGCAAGAATAACTTGCTCATAGCGCGTGAGCCTGCTATTGGTCAGATGCTGTGTCTTGGTCCTGGTCATCAACAGTTCAACAGAATGTGGCACGCACACCTCTAACGGGTGCCCCATGACGATATTTTCACATCTCTCAATGCTGACACCCGTTGCAGCAACGGATTTGAGACATCCGGGCAACGCTGCGGCTACTGGGTCTAAAGTAGCTGAGAAATAAGCAACTGGTCTACGGGCATTCCCATGGATTTGGACCAACACAGACAACGCACAACCTTCTCTCTCACAACAGTAAAGAAAGAATTGTTTATTGTAATCAGGCATTCCCAATGCCGGAGCACGACACAGGTCCTCTCTCAGCTGTAAGAATGCCATCAAACAGTCTTTGTCCCATGGTACCGGATCACTCACCTCCTTGTGCGTCAGTTTTTGCAAAGGTTTTGCTTTCAGTGAAAAGTTCACGATCCACTGTCGGCAATAACCCACCATCCCTAGGAACATCCTGACCTCTCTCTGTGTCTGAGGCGCATTCATTTTCATGATCGCCTCTATCCTGTCTGGTGACACTTTTCGTTTGCCTTTCTCAATTCTGTGTCCCAAGTACTGCACTTCTGTCAGGCAGTACTGCAATTTTCCCGGGGATACCTTATGCCCATTGGCAGCTAGGTGATTTAACAAAGCAATGGAGTCTTCCCTGCAAGCTTCTTCTGTGTCTGACGCCACAAGGAGGTCGTCTATGTACTGGACCAGAACTGACTTCTGGGGCAGCACTAGACTTTCAAGATTTTTCTTCAGAAGCTGGTTAAAGATCGATGGACTCTCTGTATACCCCTGAGGGATACGACACCATGTTAGGACGCGATTTTCCAGCTTAAATGCGAAAAGAAAATGGCTATCTTCGTCCAAAGGGATCGAAAAGAAAGCCTGACAAAGATCTATCACAGTGAACCACTCAGCTTGGAATGGAATCTGAAACAGTATCACTGATGGATTCGGTACCACTGGACAACATGAAACGACTATGTTATTAATCTTTCGCAGGTCCTGTACTATCCGAAATTTCCCATTGGGTTTCTGCAGACCCATAATCGGGGAGTTACATGGACTACCCACGATTTCTTTCAGTATTCCCTGTTTAATCATGGACTCGATCACGGGTTTTATGCCTGCAATCGTTTCTGGAGTCAATTTATACTGGGGTGTTCTTGGGAACTCAGCATGCGGTTTCACTACAATTTTCACTGGGTCCACCCCTTTGACCAATCCAATCTCTTCCCCAGTGAAATCCCATACCTCTGATGCCACTGTCTCTCTCAAATCCCAGGGAAGCTCGTCTACTGTCAAAGTAGGGTACAGCTCCACACATATTCTTGAGTTTGCAACTTTGAAATCTGCATCATCATCATTAGTCAATACCTCCACTCCCTGGGGTGTACAATATATAGTACAATTCAATTTGCACAACAGGTCTCTTCCTAGCAGACACACAGGGCTTGAATCGCAAACCACAAATTGGTGCTCATCGCTGTACTTCCCTATTTTCACCTGTACCGGTTCTGTCAATTGGCTGGTTATTCTCCTGTTTGCGACCCCTACCACCTGTATGGTCTCTCCAGACATGGGCAGGTCTGGAACTGCAGCTGATCTGATCGTGGATCTAGTGGCTCCTGTGTCCACCAGAAATGTCGTAGGGCACCCTGCTACTTCTGCTTCCACATAGGGTCCCCTCTGATCTACCTCTAAGGCTGCCCCAAGGGTGCAGTCTTCTCTTTCCACTCTCTGTCCGGTTAATGGGTCCACATAATAGCATTCTTCACCTTCCACAAACAGGGGCATTTGTCTATAGGTCTTACCCATACTCCCTACTCGAGGAGGTTGCGGGAACTGGGCTCGGGGAGGAGCCCCCCCCCCTTTGAGCACCTTTCCTTGGTATGGCGTCGCCCCTCTCATAGGTGCGCTCTGGACCTCTTCCTCCTCTATCTCTTGCTCTCCGATCTCTACATTGTAAGGGCACTCGCGTTTCCAATGCCCCAACTCGTTGCACTGGTGGCACCTAGTCGTTTTCTTCAAGGTAGCTATGTCTACTCTGGGTCTAAAGGTAGTACTCTCCTCATTACCCTTGTTCTGACTGTACTGCTTCTTACCTCCTGTACCTGTCCCTTGCTGCTGTTGTTGCGGTCCCCCCTTTCCTGCTGTCTGCAATTGTACCACCATCAGCTTCTCTTTTAGTTTCTTAGTCTTGGAGTCTACCTCATCACAGCAGTACCTGGCATATCTCAGTATTTCATCTAGGGGTCTACTTTGCCAACAAATCGAGTGTTGCTGAATCATTAAACTAATATCCGGTCTCAGTCCCAGGACGAACTTGGACACAAATTGCCCTATGTCCTTTGGATCCATTACATCCAAGCCGCTATACTGTTTAAACGCCTTCAGCAATCTCTCGTAATATTCATGGACTGTCTCTTTGGGTTCCTGTCTCGTTCTGTCTATTCTGACCCAATCTATGTCTTGCATTGGCACTTTTTCTTTCAGCCAAGTCATCACTCTCTCGAATTTTGCCATCACGATCTCGGACGGCCCATTAGTCCTAGCATCTCTCTCTGGCTCCGTTGTGGGCCACTCAGCGCTAACCTTGCATGCTGTCCACAGATCTCCTGGTACTACAATGTCAAACAGCGTGTTCAGATCTATCCATAGGACTTTTGAGATCTTTACAAACCTCTCGACTTGCTTGTACCACTCCACGGGGCTCTCTCGTAACTTGGGGAAAGATGTGGTAAAAGCAGCTAAATCTCCCCTACTCCAAGGGACATGTACATAGCTCCCATTGGCAACTTCACGCAAAGGGTAAGCTTCTATCCCCTGCTGTCCTGGAGTCATACCAATCATGCTTCTCCTGCCGGTCCCTTTCTTGGACCACCTCTCTTCCCATTTATCTAGTGCTCTCCATGTCCTTATTCCAGTAATCAGTTCCCTTATGTGTGTTTTCAGCCCAATCGTTCTCCTCTCATCTAGGTCTCGATCTGAGTAATGTAGCCTGTGGTTACCCTGTAATGCCTTGGTTCTTGACAGATCCACCATATATTTGCCTGCTAGTTCGACTAACTTCTCATGGACTGCTCTCGCCTTTCGTGTGATGTCCTTTGCCATATACAGTATTTCATCCTGTTCATACATTTCCATTCTTTCTAAAGGCAGGGTACCATCTACCATGTCATCCAGATCTGACCTTAAGCTGGAGACATCAAGTCTCTTGGCTTTTATTTCAGCTCGCAATATGTCTTTTGAAGGGGGCTCACTGGTCTCCCTACCATCCCAACTTCGAGCTCTGCGTTTGGGCTCAGGAGAGTTAAAGGGTGGCCTCCCTTGCTCCCATCTCTCCAGGTCCCATGCTCGGCCATCCGATCTTGGAAGGTGATGGAACACGGGCCTTTTATCCCTACTCTCTCTCTGCCCACTCTCGTCTTCTTCTCTCCTCACACCGCACATCTCTCTGTTATTTTCCCTCTGGTCGCTACACTCCCTTTGCCTCGTATCGCTCAGTATCCGATACGATCCTTCCTGGTTCCCCATATTCCCTGGGCTGCGCTCATTTCTGTCATCACAGGGACTATGGTGCGACCTCTCACAACTCCCATTCTGTTCTCTGGTGGCAGGCACACAGTGTGGACACCTAAAGCTGTTCCTGTACTCTTGCGCTCTCCTCTCCCCTTCACTGAGTATTGGGCACGCCACCCCTTCACTCCCGGGGCCCCCGTTTTCCAGGTCTGTTCTTCCTCCATTCCGGGCCCAATGGGTGACTCCCCTACTCCCTCTACAGTCCCACTCCGGGCTACTCTCCCCAGCCCCGCAGTGAGTTCGTGCTCTGCTGTCCTGACTTTCCCTTTCTGCTTCTGCAGCATTGATGCACTTTTGAGCCTTCACTGCCTCATCCCACTGCTTCATGTACTCATTTAGCTCTTGAAAGGATTTTCGTCCAGATCCCCTCAGATCCATTGGCCATCTAGGGCCCCCAGGATCTCCTCCTGGGTCCCCTGCTGTGTGCATCGGGGTGCTCCACTCTCTGGGTATCGGCATCTGACTTGGTGAATTAGTGGTATCGTTCCTCCTTGCCTGCTCTGCTCTTTCTCTGTCTTTCCTTTTCCGTTCTTCCCCTTTTGCTCTCTCTTGGTCATATATCGATATTATAGGACCTATGGTAACAGGTACCTGTAGTGCATCTGGTAATGGGTAGGATGTGGCGCTTTCCGTTTCCGGCGCTCTTTGTACCACAAACCTACCGACTACCTGTTGCACCTGACTAGGCTGGAGCAACTCTTTCTTTGGCTCAGGATCCCACTCTGAACTGGGAAGCGGTCTATGCTCTCCTGCATTGCCCCCCTTTTCTCCTTCAGTATTCTCGACCTCTCCCCCTGCTCTATTATACGGGGGTGGCCTGTCTGTCAGTAATCTGTTTATCAGGCTGTCCTCTGTTTCGCTCTCATCATCTTCTTCTAGGGGGCTTTTATTTACTGGCGCCTCTAACACTGGGTACAGTTTATTTATTTCCAAATTATGCACTCTCCATCTTTTAGCATCCGCATCCCACCTGGCATCCTGTACTGCCCTTACCGAGCGTTTCACCCTTTCTTGTCGTCTGTTCATATTCCTTTCATGCGCTGCCCTAAGCCATGCTTCAAGGGCTTCAAACTGGGTTGGTCTAGGCAAGGGTCTCTTTGAGGTCATGACTGATTTCAATCGATGTAACACCTCTAATCTGAACGTCCCGTACTTCGGGAACGTCAGTTCCTCGTTTCCTTCAGTAATCTTACTCCACTCTGATATCCAAAGGATCGTATGCAACCCAACATTTACTGCCATATAACGAGCTGGCGTACCCTCCGGCGGGGCTTCTTCCCCTTCATACGATCCTCGCCTCTCTTTCTTAAACAGCGCTTTCAACCATTTAAAACACTTCATAATTATGCGCACAAAATCCAGCCTCGCTACTCTGTTTACTTCCTGATGACAATCCACCAATCCTGTCGCGGCTTTGCTAGCTTGGCCTATCACAGCGCGGTCTTTCTCCTGTCAGCCAATCACTGCGCGACACCACCTGACGTCTCTTTTCTCCGCTTCGCAGCAGCACCCCTCCTTTCTCAACTCGTCTCCCGGTTATGCATGCGTCCCATTCATACACTGAAAAATGACTACTTCCGACCAAGCGGTCACTTCTCTCGACTGTACGTCCACAGTCTATCTGTAATTGTCAACCAACTGACGAGATGTCTATCGTCTCTCTGATAGGTTACTTACACACACAGTAACTTCCGACCAGCGTCCGTTACTCACGCACTCACTCTTACGTTCCCCCTATCTCGGTCTCTCGGGTGATCAATGGTACCTCATGACCCCCTTCACACTAGTTGACAATTACTCTGGGTGTCCGATACACCCGAACCACTTAAGCTCTCCTTGAACTTAAGATTTCCACCGGTTGCGCGCGCTCACAACCTGTTCCACAGTCACTCTACAGACATTCAACTCCGCCAGACATTACAACATAGATACAATACAAAAACACCGCAATCTAACACGCATAACCCTTTATACTCACTCTCGACCGATACTGCTGCTTTTTCCGTCTCACGTCATCCGGATCTTCATCTGCGGGCTGTTCTTCCGATCATCGATTTCTAGGGGCCTTGGGGTAAGCTAACCTGGCCTAGGTCACCGTCCTCAAGAAGGCAACCATCCTCTGCTACCAACTGAAGGGGCGAGATTTTGATCGATACCTTATATCTATTGATCCAAACCTCGATCTGGTCGACTGAACCTTTATTGCCTGTCTTGGAAGGAAACAGTACACCTATCTGCAAATTAGTTCACCCAAGAAAGGACTCTACTCTCAAAGATCACGGACAACTTCTAGGTTTCAAAAGTTTATTGTAAAGATATAATGAGCTGCAAATACAAGCATCTCAGAATGAGATTCACGAGGTACACAGGTCCAATTACATACATGTGCTCTCGAAAAGCCCTCAGACGAGCAACAGAAATCACTAACACAAGTTCTAAAAATAGCAAAGCTATCAGCATAGACGCATATCTCTCCTTCATTTAGGTTGGAGGAAAACAAACACAGGTTAGGCGTCCCTACCCTGTTCTAGATGGTATCCCTACTTAACCAAATCCCAACCTAACAAAGGTGTCAGCAATGAATGACCCCCAAGGGAAGTCACCCACTCTAAGTCTCTTGGTGAAAACCTAAAGTTCTCCAGTCATGACCCCTCACTGCCTACCCATCCGCTCTCTAAAGGGTCCTCAGGTCTCTGCTCTAACTCCACCCAGGGGTGCTGTCCCTAATACAAAACAGTCAACAACATTTGAGACGCCCCTTGCGAAACGCCTCTCACGTGGTGCAACTTCAGGCTTTTTCCATGATGCTTTGTATTGGGCCTCAGACGTTAGAGTTGACCTTGCTTCTCAGTCTCTTCTCCGGCCCGCTGATACCCCTTAAACATTCCAGAACCCTCCTCCATGTCTGGGCCGTCTACTGAACAGGCCTCTATTCATTCACTTATAATTGGATCCCCCCTTTCCTGTTGCAGACAGATATCTGCCGCCAAGAACCCAACTCTCATAGACTTCTAAAAAGGCTTGCAACATTTCTCAGCCCAGACATGTACGTGTAAATCAATGCTAAAACATTTCAGGCCTACAATATTTCACATTATGATTATAGCATTCAATTCCTTCATTTAATTAAAGCATGTTAAAACTCTTATTCTATTATTTAGAAAACATTACTCTAAATCATGGCCCATTAATGCAATGACCAAAAACGTTAAACAATCTGTGTCGTGAAAAGAAACACCTTCCCTTTTAGCTCCAGCTCTGGCCCTGAGGCCTACCACGTTCTGCGTTTTACCACAGACCATCTTATATGTTAACAGCTACACGACATAGATTCAAAATAATCACGTCTAATAAAATCATATAATGTCACACCTTTCTGTATTAGTTCCACTTCTACTTAAATCTCTATATTAGCTATACATTTAGAATATAATTTCAGATACTATTAGCACTCATGGCATTTCTCTTCATGAATTATGCTCTCTATAGGTAAGTGTGATGTACTCATATATTTATATCAGTTTGCGCTCTCTCAATTCCATACAATCTAAGTGCCTATTGCCACTTCATGTAATGACCACACACCACCATGTATTTCCACCTCACACCCAGAATCCTCATTCGGATATCACACCTCACAAAACCCAAGAGTGCCACAGACCACCCTTCCACACTTGATACCATACTGTATGCCACAAACCCAACTCATCTGTAAATATGCCATACATTACATCATATCACATGCTGTATTACCATACCACACAACACAGCTTCATACCAAAGTATACCACACCTTACTCCTACGCACTGAATAGCTCATAGGCCTACTTAGCACCAGACCACTCCTTTCACCACCAACACACGGGCACAATACAATACATACATCACAAAGTGACAACAGTATCTCACGATACTTCAAAACACACCATTTAAGTCCATATCACCACATATCATCCAAGACCACCTCATATTATACATCAAACCACACATATCATAATTGACATCACACTAGCCCATAAAACAAACATAACAGCTCACCTCAAGTACCCCACCACAGTACACTACGCCACACCAGGCCTCACCAAGCACACCATGCTATACATAAAGCAGTTGAGGGAGGGTAGGCCTATATGACACCTGCAGCGGGACCATTGGAGAGACCGACTCACTGACAGTCAAATTAAAGAATTGAAGACACTGAACAATCAAAGTGAATGCATACCATGTATCCTTCTTTTCCATGAATTTAAAACAAGTGATAAGCTGTAAGACCAGCTCCCCGTGGAGATATCCATTGTGATAATCCACAAGTGGAAGTTAATAGTAGGTAGGATAGAGAACTCATGTGAGAACACGCAAACATAGGCAATGATGATGATGATGATAAGAGCCTTGTATAGCGCAACTTAGCCTGTAGGCGTCAAGGCGCGGAGGATGGAAAAATCTGTGTGGAGGGGGAGGAGGCATGCCGACTAGAAATAGAATTCACTGAAGAGCCAGGTCTTCAGGGCTTTCCGGAAAAGGAGATAGGAGGATTGAGCCTTGAGCTCCACTGGAAGGGAGTTCCAAATCCTTGGAACGAGGGAGGAAAAGGCCCTCCCGGCCCACCTTGCTTTAGCACTTCTGGGAACGGCAAGGAGATTTTTATTCGCTGAGCGCAGGGCCCTGCCGGGGATATGACGGGACACAAGAGAACTAATATCTTCTGCCCCAAGTCCATGCAGGGCACGGTGAGTAAGGCACAAGTCCTTGAATTCAATCCTTGCTTGCATGGGGAGCCAGTGCAAATTTTTCCTGATGGAGGAGCCTGATGAACGCCTCGGAGCGTCAACAACGAACCTTGCGTCCGCGTTTTGTATAATCTGGAGACGCTGGACAAGTTGCTTATTAATTCCTAGATAGAGTACATTACAATAATCTAATCTTGAGGTTATGAGGGCCACTGTGACCTGTTTACGGGCTTCGATCGACAGATAGTGAGCGATTTTCTTTAGGATTCGCAGAACCCCACAGCAGGTTGAGGCAGTCCTGCTAACCTGTTTATTAAAGGAAAGCGAAGAGTCAAAGATTACACCCAGATTCTGGGCAGACTGAGAGGGCATGGGGCAGGCACCTAGAGCAGAAGGCCACCAGTAAATAGACCAGGTCTCCTTCTTGCCTCCGAAAATGAGCACCTCTGTTTTGTCCCCGTTTAGCTTAAGGTAATTTCTCACCATCCAATTCGCAACTGCTTCCATGCAGGCTCTAAAATTAAGGGCAGTGATGTCAGTGGTTTGCGAAATGGAGACCATGATCTGGGTGTCGTCAGCGTAAGATACGAGTTTCAGACCAAAGGATCTGACCAACATGGCCAATGGTGTTACATAAATATTAAAGAGTGTGGGGCTCAGGGACGAGCCCTGAGGGACCCCACACTGCACAGGCTTGATGGGGGAAAGATAGTTAACCCTCTGTTTGCGTTGAGCCAGAAAAGATGTTAAAAGGCTAAGCGCGGGTCCCTCCACTTCTATCTCCCCAAGACGCATGGCCAAGATGGAAGGGGACAGGGTGTCAAAGGAGGCTGTGAGGTCGAGCAGGACCAGCAGAGTAGTCTGGCCACTGTTGACCTTAGCACGTATGTTGTTGGTGACAACTGTGAGGGTGGACTCGGTGCTGTGTGCCTTCCGAAAACCGTGTTGGGATGGGTCAAGAAGGCTGGCGTGTTCTAAGAAAGCGCTCAGATGGGTGTTTAAGTGGGCTTCTAACATTTTCGCAGGAGCAGGGAGCAAGGAAATAGGGCGAAAATTCTTGAGGGTCCCTGGGTCTAGCGTGGGTTTCTTAAGAAGAGGTTTGACAATGGCTAATTTCCATAGCTCCGGTTAGACACCCTCGTGGATTGCCCGATTGATGACCTCCAGGAAGGAAGGGAGTAGGACGTCTCTGCACTCTTTAAAAATTTTAAGAGGGCAGTGGTCAAGAGGCGATCCCGACTTAAGGGCATCCAAGTGCGAATTAAGTTGTTCTAAGGTTAACAAGGGAAAGTTGGTAAAGTAGCAACCCTGAGGTCTAACGGAAATCATTTCTACAGAGGGTGCCACCATGACGGAGGGGGGCCCTAGATCATGGTTGAGGGCTTCTAGACCTGAGTGAATATCCATAATTTTCACATGGAAAAAGGTGGAAATTTGGTCGCAGAGATCCTGTGAGGCAACAATGGGGTCGGGAGATTGAAGGGCACACAGGGAATCCACGATTTTGAATAGTTCCCGAGGGGAGCTAAGTGAGGTGGTGATTTTGGTAAAGTGGGATTTCTTTGCCGCCAACACCGCGGTTTTATACTCCTTGAGAAGTCTTTTGTGATTATCTTTTTCAAGGGAGTCGAGGTGGAGCTTCCAAAGCCTCTCCTGCTTCCTACAGCCCTGCCTGTGTAATCTAAGGGTGTCTGAATACCAGGGTGCTGTGGGGCGTTTCCTTGCGGAATAGTGCTGCTTAAGCGGGGCCAGAGTATCGACGGACTTAGAGATGGCATTGTGAAGGTCCAGAGCCGCCGTGTCGGAGCCTTTAGGTGAAGAGGTCATGGAGCAGGACAGTAGTGGGGCTAGAGTTTCATTATTTATCCCCCGGAGGTTTCTCTTTAATTCCCATCTGCTAGGATCTCCCAGCGCAGCGGAGAAATGAGGGGTAAAAAAATCAAAAGGGACGGCCATTTGGTCTGACCAGGACAGAGGAAGGGGGATCCCTATCCTTAATCTGGGGTCATTGGAGAAAACACCGTCCAACGTGTGTCCATCAGAATGAATAGGCCCCATAACTCTTTGTGTTAACCCACAAGAGGCCATGGAGTCCAACAGGTGGATAGAATCTGTGGAAGTGTCATTCTCCAAATTAAAATTGAAATCCCCCAGGATAGTTAGATTTGGCCTATCTATATAGGGTTCCAGCATTTTTAGAAGGTCAAGGCTAAAGCTGGCCCTGGGGCCCGGAGGCCTGTAAATCAAGATTCCCGCAAAGGAGAACGTGGGGGCGGGGTTGAGGGCAAAATACATAGCCTGAAAGGAGGCTGAAGGCAAATGTTTGATGTGGCATTTTATAGAGGTTCTATGCAAGATTCCCAATCCACCTCCCCTCCGACCCACCCTATCCATTCTGGCCAGGGAGTATCCATCTGGGATAGCATTCAGGAGTTCCGGCCCAGAGGACTCAGAGGCACAGGTCTCAGTGACAAATGTCCAGGCGGGGCTTCTATCAGAGATAAAGTCTCTGAAGGCAAAGTTATTTTTGACCAAGGACCAGGCATTGATAAGGAACCCCGCATCCTTAGTCTGCGGGGGAAGCTCGTGATTACCTAACCCCGATCGTTTGTGGCGAGGGACGAGGGGGGGGAGCAGATACCTCTCCCAAGGCACTGACACCTGGGAGAATCTAGAAGCATTTCGGGGGTAAGCATGTGGTGGCAGGTTTTTCCAGGAGGTTTAAGTGAAAGTAGCATCCGTAAGGTGTAAAGGGGGCTGACCTGCCCATAGGTGTCTATGGGTCCAGCCGTTCCGGCCCCCGGCGCAGACAGGCAGGACTATGGCACGACTCCGGCACAGGTCCGGCACGTCCGCTGGTCGCGTCCGCTGCGCGGAGACATGTCCATCCCCTTTTATGCTTCAACTAGACCGCGTCACAGCGCTTCCACCCACCCAATATGGCCGCTATGTAGCTTCGCCTGCCCGGGACCGGACGACTAAGCGACTGCACACGGCTGAGAGTGGCCCAGGTAGCGAGGGAATGGGGGGGGATGGTAACAAGGTTTAAAAAGCTTATTAAATCAAGCAAGAATTACGATTTAAAATACACAAAGAAGAGCGACACAACAACCTCCCGGCTTCCGCCTCAGGAGGGAAATTATCACACAGCAGGAAGGCAAGGCCTCAAGAATAGCTGTAAGAAAAACACATAATTCCTATCAGGAGCAATACTCTTGGGTTCAGAGGGAAACTGAATTAAAGGCACAAACACACAGACATGAGTTGAGGATCAGGGATACAACACCTAGTCTCCCAAAGGAGCACCCCCTCAGTTTGGACAAAGCTATCACCCGGCTACTAATTTACAACATCACCAAATGGCATTAGAAAACGGTGAACATTGTGCTATACAAAACTAAGGAACAGCATAAGTCTAAAATGCTCACTACCAGCAAGTCAATCTCACTGCCTGCCAGCAACTCCACATTACTCCCTGGCAGAATGGTCAACTCAATATCTGCAAGCGTCTCATCTGTACTACAGTCAACCATACCTCTTTTAATGCCAGCAAACCTGCAGGCTTCTCACCTTCTTCTTGTCCTGGTTATGTGTATGGTCAGAGTCAGATCCTGTGATGGAATCATCAAATTCCCAGATGTAGATGTCTCCATCCTCTGCAGACATCACAAGAATATCTAGATCTTCCACAAATAGAGACCTGAGGAAGAACAAGATATCTGTACACCATTGCCTGGAGGTATCAGTGGTAATCAATCTCTAACACTCAAGTATGAACTCAATATTCTCCAGTGGAGGAATGTTTGCCACTGTCCATCATGGAGGTAGTTCCTCACTTCCCACTCGGCGAGGAGGCCACCGACTATACCCCTCAAAGGGTGGACTTCCCTATTTCACCAGAGGAAGGAATACCAATGATTTGGTCGAGGGAGTACCCTTTATTTGCCGCTGGTTGAAAGATTCATAATTTCTCCTATGGTAGGACTTCCTTATCCCATTGGCTGGAGATTCATTAGTGCCTTACATCATAGAAGAACCCAATTGACATGGAGGAGGGTAGACACCACTGCCCCCCTGAAGCGGAGGTCACCATACGCCCTGAAGGAATAATGAAACCCAGTGCCCCATATGGAAATAACTAATTGGCCTTGTTGAAAGTGACCTCCGCTGTCTCGGTCTTACCTTGTAAACATGGCACCTTTTCTCTGTGTGTGCCTCACACTGTGCTGGGAAGTCAGGGAGCCCGCTGTATTTGGCCTTTTGCTGGGAGTGTTTGCTCTCCTACTTGGTGCACTTGCTCTCTTGCTAGGGGTAGTTGCCCGCAGTATGCCAGGCCGCTCACTGGGTTGCTGGGCTCTCTTTCGTATCCATGGATCACATCGCTCCGGGCGCATGTCTGATGTATGAACTGATTCGTTACTGTGAAACGAAACAGAAAACAAGGTCATCAAGTGCCTACAAGAGGCTAGCATATACCTACTAGAGCATGACATGTACCCTACGAGAGCCTAGTATGTACCCACCAAAAGACAGCAGTGTATCCAAAACAGACAATGATGAATGCAACAGAGGCATGTGTGTGTGTGTGCAAAAGAAACATCAGTGATTGTGAAAGAGACCTACTGACATCCCATGATGAGGCAATGGTGTCTCCAATAGAGGCTAAGATGTATGCAAAAGGTACACTGGTGAATGTAAAGTAGAAAAATACCATGAATAATACATAATTGCGGGTGTACGGGTCCATATCAGTAGTATGAGCGTTCTTTTGAGAGCTGCCACAAAGTTACTGGCCTGAATGAAATTATTTAAGAGTGAATGACCTGTGTACATGCTCCAGTAGGCCCACTTCGGAAGCAGCACACTCAACACCCTGATGGGGACAGTATTATTGTAGATTTCCCCTCGCGACGGACAGGTCCCTTGATGGACTGTGCGAACAGAGCATGGCTGCCAGTGAGCCAAAGGTAGAAGTGAGATATGTTAGATGGTGTCAGAGCTCCTGGTGTGGCATCGTTCCCCACTACACAAAATGACCAAATTAGATATTAAGGACAGTGCTTCAGAATGTGGAGGAATGTAAGTGGGCGGGTACGCTAGGTCAGTATAGAGCAACACATGTCTTAGGTGGACCTAAACACAGGAAGTCCACTGACAAGTTCTAGGATGGTGATGAACCCTAGTCCTGGTGGTATACTAGTTCTGGTTTAAGTCCTTCTGGGCAATTTCCTTGAAAGGTATGGGTAGGGTTAGTTTCCCTTGCTGTACACCCAAATCGCTGTTCTGTTCTGCCCACAAGAACATTGTTCACACCCATAGCATCAGTTCAGCCTTGGTTGCCAACTACGAGTATTAACCCAAGGGAGCTATTGGGTAGTAGTCGCTTCTCCCACTATCCAATGTCGCATATGGGTGGTGGCCAATAAAACCAGTATGCATGTATATTTTCCTGTATGGATGTTTATGTTGTGTCACTGCATACCTTTTCTGGAAGGTTATGGTGGGCCTGGTTCCACCAAAATGGATGTTCTAATGTTCCTGTGGAGTCTAACCCATGCTCACTTGAGTAGCCCACCGCTGGATGTAGCCAACCCATAGGGACATTTGTTTCAGTACCAAGGTCTGTACTCATTGGTGGAAACAGTATGCTGATCCGGGACTGCGAAGATCTGGGTGTTAACACCAGGAGGATGCTTTGCCTTCGGGGACACTGGCACAGCACACTAGTTTATATTATTGGCATTTGTATAGTGCTCAGTATGCTATTAATAATACCTTATAGAAATGTCGGATATCAGGATGCATCAATATATGATTCCTGGGTTTCCATCCCAGTCCGGAGTGTGAGTGATATTTTTGCTGTTTTCTGGCTACTGCATTATTGCCTGTCTCCAGTTAGATTGCAAAAAACACAGTTGATGGACAGAATGTAGAACAATGTCATACATTCACCCCAGTACAAGGATCTTGGCCTAAATCCATCGTTTTTTTGCACTCCACACCACCCTGGGTTAGACACTGGCTATATGCAAATCAGCTCTGACCCTGTGCCTCATGGGAACAGTCCAGTCCGAACTACCAAGCCATGTCTTTCCCAGACCGGAATCAAGCATCCAAGGACCGGTTTCTGGCTATCAGCCTTCATCAGCCTGGATAGCTTGACTCCAGTGGTGTGGAGAGCCAGGGACTCACGTCTGAGCATACCCAGCCCACTCGGGGTGAAAATTGCAAAAAACACAGTTGATGGACAGAATGTAGAACAATGTCATACATTCACCCCAGTACAAGGATCTGGGCCTAAATCCATCGTTTTTTTGCACTCCACACCACCCTGGGTTAGACACTGGCTATATGCAAATCAGCTCTGACCCTGTGCCTCATGGGAACAGTCCAGTCCGAACTACCAAGCCATGTCTTTCCCAGACCGGAATCAAGCATCCAAGGACCGGTTTCTGGCTATCAGCCTTCATCAGCCTGGATAGCTTGACTCCAGTGGTGTGGAGAGCCTGGGACTCACGTCTGAGCAAACCCAGCCCACTCGGGGTGAAAATTGCAAAAAACACAGTTGATGGACAGAATGTAGAACAATGTCATACATTCACCCCAGTACAAGGATCTGGGCCTAAATCCATCGTTTTTTTGCACTCCACACCACCCTGGGTTAGACACTGGCTATATGCAAATCAGCTCTGACCCTGTGCCTCATGGGAACAGTCCAGTCCGAACTACCAAGCCATGTCTTTCCCAGACCGGAATCAAGCATCCAAGGACCGGTTTCTGGCTATCAGCCTTCATCAGCCTGGATAGCTTGACCCCAGTGGTGTGGAGAGCCTGGGACTCACGTCTGAGCATACCCAGCCCACTCGGGGTGAAAATTGCAAAAAACACAGTTGATGGACAGAATGTAGAACAATGGCATACATTCACCCCAGTACAAGGATCTGGGCCTAAATCCATCGTTTTTTTGCACTCCACACCACCCTGGGTTAGACACTGGCTATATGCAAATCAGCTCTGACCCTGTGCCTCATGGGAACAGTCCAGTCCGAACTACCAAGCCATGTCTTTCCCAGACCGGAATCAAGCATCCAAGGACCGGTTTCTGGCTATCAGCCTTCATCAGCCTGGATAGCTTGACTCCAGTGGTGTGGAGAGCCTGGGACTCACGTCTGAGCATACCCAGCCCACTCGGGGTGAAAATTGCAAAAAACACAGTTGATGGACAGAATGTAGAACAATGGCATACATTCACCCCAGTACAAGGATCTGGGCCTAAATCCATCGTTTTTTTGCACTCCACTGGGGTGGCAGAGTGGGCTAAAGAACAGTGATGGATCAAACCCAGATCTTTTGACTGGGTGTGAGTGTTTGATTGGTTCAGATGCTCCGTCCATCACCACCCCCTTTTGTACCGCTTTGGCCGCCATAAGTGTGGCAGGGTATGCTCAGACGTGAGTCCCTTGCTCACTTTGCCACTGGATTCAAGCAAGCCGGGCTGAAGACGGCTGGAATGCCAGAAACCGGTCCTCGGAAGCTTGTTTCCGGTCCAGGGAAGGCATGGCTTGGCAGTTCGGGCTGGACTGTTCCCATGAGGCACAGGGTCAGACTGATTTGCATATAGCCATGTCTGAACTGGGGTGGCAGAGTGGGCTAAAGAACAGTGATGGATCAAACCTAGATCTTTTGACTGGGTGTGAGTGTTTGATTGGTTCAGATGCTCCGTCCATCACCACCCCCTTTTGTACCACTGTCTCCAGTTAGATGGTAGGTTTATGTTCAATGCTGTTGGGCTCTGATTTTTGTGGTAAAGAGGCCTGGAGGAGAGCTGTGTTTCCATCTGAGAGATAAGCGGTCAGAATGTTGAATGCTCTGTGCTTGGTGAATCTGGAGAGCAAGCACTCTTGGGTGCACTGTAGGGCGGACTGGTGCTCTGTTGGATGTATGTGTTATTATCCCTCTAGCATGTCCTGTTGAATTCTACATAGAGTGGCTGCATGAGTAGCGTGTGTGCTTGGTGCATGTGTGTTTGTAATGCACAGCTCTATAGTTCACTCTGTTTGGCAGGTGACAGACATAAGAGGGCATGGAATCTTTTTGTGGGGATGTAAAAGGTACAGTGCGGTATATATATATATATATATATATATATATCACGCTCAATCTCCTCTCGTTAGAAAGTAGGAAAGCCGCACTCCGGTGATGTCAGTTTCAACGATATTTTATTATGCAAACAACAAACGCGTTTTAGCGTTTAGCCTTCGTCAGTGTCAATGACACTTGACTCGTGACTACTGATAAAGCTTTGCAAATGTAGTAGCAACCAACAAGGGACTACACCATTTATGTCGAATTGCACCACCATCTTTGAGTGAGCAATGCAATACATGAAAACATTCCCAATTATCTAACCATATGTTGGTTTTCAATATATGTATATATATGCCAAGAAGTTCGTTCTTCTGCTCCTGCAATCCCCCCGTACCCGGGACTCCACAGGAACAAACGAGAGCTGACCCAAAAGGTGCAGGTGAGTGGTTTTTTATTCAATTTTACAGCAGCCTGCCCGCATGACGCGTTTCATCCTTCTCAGAGGCCTTGGTCACATGACGCTCAATGAGAAACATACTGCTTTTAAAGTGCAACGTTCAAGAAACCTAACACACAATTGGTTGTCACTATAACCAGTGGAATGGGCACAGAAAAAATACTACTTACAGGTTTTGCAAAAATAATTAAAACCTAATAGATGTAAGTAAGAGAGCACACTCTAAAAGTCATTTAAAAGCAGCAAATAAGCTTTAACGGGTATACTAAAAAACACCTTGTAAATAAAAACAAATTTGGTTGAAAAGTACATCCTACAAATGACAAATAGAAAAACAGATTGAAAAAATTCATAACAATCCATCTCATGATTGTGCAAAATATATGCAAATATGCAAATGGAGCTAAAACAGAATGGAACTCAAGTGGGTAGTTGTTCACTGCACTAAGCCATAAGTCTAAGGAGTTGAAGCAGCTGTGCCCCTCCGGTAACTAAGTGCAAACCAGTGATTTGTGCAAAATGTGCAAAAATATTTAAAAGGAGAATAGAAAACGGAAAATTTTATTAAATAAATAGTGTAGAAAAGCAGTTTAAAAACAATGTGATAGAGGGAGGAGTAAGGTAACACCATTGCTATGCCCAATGTCAGATGGTCCAAATACATTGGTAAATTACACGTTACTACTGTTCGCAATGGTGCTCCTATATTATGGATCAATCCTAGAGACAAGTATAGAAGTCCTCACTGGAATTAAGACCCAAAGGGGTCTTGCAGTCTAGCTCCACAATGCAATGTGTCTCCAGTGCACGTAAGAGGGCTTCACGGTTTCCCCCCCCGTCTGAGGGGAAAAACAATCTATAACAAAATACTTTAACAGCTCACTCTTATTCGCATGATGTTCTTTAAAATGGCGTGTCACTGGATAAAAAGCATCGCTGACATTGATTGCCCTGATGTACTGGAATATCCGTTTGTGGACCTGCAACTTGATACTACCAACATATTGCAGGCCACACGGACACTCCAGCAGGTACACAGCAAAATCAGTCTTACAAGTCAGCTGGTTTGTGATAACGGTTGGGGTATCGCAGAAAGGAATCTTGTACTCGGTCTTAGTAACCTCATGCCTACAAGCTTTACAAGTAGAGCATTTTCTAAAGCCCTTACTCGCTTGCAACCAGGTTGTGTTACTGCCAACTTCTGGGCTAGACTTAACTAATGCATCGCTCATAGAGCGTGCTTTCCTGAAAGTAATTTTAGGTTTTGCTGCCATCCGAACCCCAATGACAGGGTCATTGCGCATCAAACTCCAATTTTTGTTGAGGATCTTACGGATAGCTTGGTGCTGCCTGTTGTATGTTAGAATAAGTCTAGCTGGCTGGGTGGTTGTGTCAGGAGCTGCTACTGGTGTTTTTATATAGCAGGGCATCTTTCCAGGGGACAAGATTAGCCTTTTTAATTGCTCTGTCAATGATTGTGGCAGTGTACCCTCGAGCTAGAAAACGTGCTTTGCTCGCTTCCTGTGCTAGATGGCATTCAGGATCAGTGCTGCAAATCCGCCTGATCCGCAGCATCTCCCCATAGGGGATACTGCGTAACAGATGTGCCGGATGATGACTATGAGCGTGCAGCACTGTATTGCCTGCAGTAGGTTTCCTGTAAAGCCGTGTTTCCAGTTTGTTATTTTTGGCCACTATTTCAACATCTAAAAAAAAGACATGATCCTGACATATGTTGGAAGTGAAAACAAGATTGAGTGTGTTGATGTTAATCAATTCAATGAAATCCACAGCCTGCTGTTCAGTACCGCGCCATATCAAAAATATATCATCAATATATCGGTACCATTGCACCACGTGTTCAACAAAGATCTCGTGGTGTATGCCATAGAGGACCTGCTCCTCCCAGTAGCCCATATGCAAACAGGCATAACTGGGATAAAAGCAGGCCCCCATGGCCACGCCCCTGATCTGCTGAAAATGATGGTTACTGCACATGAAGAAATTGTTGTGCAAACAGTAGGAAATCATTGCTAACACCATCTTGTTATGGTCAAACATTTGGATAGGCCTTCTCCCCAAATAATATTGAATTGCCCTCAAACCGTCAAGATGGTGGATACTGGTATATAAAGATGAAACATCTAGAGTGATCAACCAGTATTCAGAGTCCCATGCCACACCCTCTAGTTTCCTCAAAAAGTCACCAGAGTCCTGTACATAGGATGGCAGGGCCTTGACATGTTCCTGAAGAAAAGCGTCAATATACACGGTGGTATTTTCCAAAAGACCACTGCGCGCAGATATGATGGGTCTGCCTGGAGGTTTAACAGAATTCATGTGGACTTTGGGAATGAGATAGAACACAGGAGTTACTGGATGCTCATTTTTGAGGAACTTAAGTTCATCTTGACTCAGCAGTCCAGAGCTTCTCCAAGCCAACAATTGAGAGTAAAATTCTGTTTGTGCTTTTCTAACAGTGACAAAAACACAAAATTGCCTATCCACCTACATTTAAATGTCGTTTATTTGTTTGTAAATATGACTGTACACTTGTGTAAATTTTTGTAAATATGTGGATATATATGTGTCTTCTTTTGCTGAAGTAAACTTTTTTTTGAAAAATTATAAAATAAATATAAATAAGTGGTATAAATAAAAATACCGGGTTGATCTGGACAAACAGTGTTTTCGACCTTTTTCAATTTCGAATATAAATGTAGGTGGATATGCAATTTTGTGTTTTTCTCAGTATAAATAGGGTCCAGTCCATCCACCTGTCCTCAAGGGCCTAACTCCTTAGGTTTCTCATTTCTAACAGTGACAGAATCACAACGTTTATAGCATTGCACGTCATTCAACTGTTGATAGGCTTCCTCCATGTAAAGAGAACGTGGCCATAAAACAACATTACCCCCTTTATCTGATCGGCGGATTATGATATTGTTGTCCGCCTATAGTTTCTTGATCAACTTGAAGTAGCAGCTGTTTTGTGCTGAATATTTTCGCTTTTAACGTAGGGTGGTTGCATAGAGTTTCTTAATTCCAGTGATGGAAAGTTCATGAAAGATATCGATGTTATCATGCAACATAAGTGGGGTAAAAGTGGATTTAGGCTTGAATTTGGTATTGCCTGGGGTGTTTAAAACCAAGTGTTCTTCCACTATGCCAGAGTTAGGGATTTCATTTCGAAGAGCTTCTAAATCCTGCATCAGCTCTAAACCATTAACATTCAATCCTGGTAATGTGTCAGTAGTAGATGTCACGATAGATTTGGGCTGGAATTTGTTGCATATGAAGTATTTCTGTAACTTTAATTTGCGGATGTATTTGTAAAGATCAATCCTGGTCTTTGCATAATTAAAGTTACTGGCTGGACTAAATGTAAATCCCATCGAAACAGTTCTTAATTCAGCTGTGTTGAGAGCAGTGTTGGTGAGATTGAGCACAGATGGATCAGCCGTGCCATGATTATCATTGATGTGAGACATATTTATTTCTTGTTGTTCCATCTCCTGTTGGTGAAGTTTCCCATCTTGGGTTTTGTGGTTATTGCCGGCTTTGCGGCGTTGTCGGCGCTTTTGATTGTGTCTTTTGCG
Organism: Lissotriton helveticus; assembly: GCF_964261635.1. Lineage (NCBI taxonomy): Eukaryota > Metazoa > Chordata > Amphibia > Caudata > Salamandridae > Lissotriton > Lissotriton helveticus. Next base: position 589,871,209 of record NC_136068.1, read on the forward strand.
TCGTTCGAGTTGGGTCTCCTGGGGCGTAGGGTATCTCGCCTGGCAGTCCACCTCCTGTGCCAGAGAAAACCTGGTAAACCCCAAGCGAGGATCATTTCTGCTTAGCTCCGTGTCCGACTCACTGTCAGGCAGAGAGCTAAAATCCGATAGTGAGGACATTGATTGGGTCACCGGGGCAGAGCTGGTGCTGGGTTGCAAAAGGGGGTGGTGATGGACGGAGCATCTGAACCAAACAAACACTCTCACCCAGTCAACAGATCTGGGTTTAATCCATCACCGTTCTTTAGCCCACTGTACCACCCCAGTTCAGACATGGCCATATGCAAACCAGTCTGACCCTGTGCCTCATGGGAACAGTCCAGCCCGAACTGCCAAGCCATGCCTTCCCTGGACCGGAAACAAGCTTCCGGGGACCGGTTTCTGGCATTTCAGCCGTCTTCAGCCCGGCTTGCTTGAATCCAGTGGCAAAGTGAGCAAGGGACTCACGTCTGAGCATACCTGTAACGGGCGCTGGCGTACGGGGCACAGGATTAATGGGCAAAAGACGTGTCTTGGTTAAGGAAGGTTGTATTGCAGCAAAAAGGTAGTCCGTACACGTCTTTCTAGTATGGACAGTCCTACGCCGGGAGCGGCTTCTGGTGGTCCTCCTACTCCGGGGCTTGGTGGTATCTGTCCTCCGATAGCCGTCTGGGCTTCATCGGGGCTTCCGGTCGTCAGGGTCCGTCTTGGCTCTTGGCTCCCAGAACAAATAAACAAAAGAGAGCACCTCGTTAGATCAGCGTTCTCCACTGTTCAGACGTATGGGAAGGGAGTGAGGAATCGAGCAACAACCCGTGAATAGCAACTATTTACAAGTGCAAGGAGGGGTAGTGCTCGGGGAAAGGGAACCGGGACAAGGGGATACCACTATCATACAATGGAACCGCCCTTCCGTCACACCCAGCCCCTGATCTTGTCACGCGGATCACTGACATAATATCGACAGTCAAAATATCGACTTACAAAAATATTGAGGTAAAAATATAGAATGTCAAAATACCGACTTCCTATCTACAAACAGGTAAGTACAAAAATATTGACTCCAAAATATCGATAGGAAAAAATATAGACAGTCAAAATATCGATTTTTTAAAATATTTTAAAAGTAATTTTAAAGTACTATAATAATAAATATAATTAATTAAAACATACTAAAAATACTTAAATAAACTTAACATTAATAAATAATTATTGTAACTTAAAAAAAATATATATATATTTTTAAATATATATATATATATATATCTATATATACATATTATTAACAAAACATATACAATATTTTTTCCGTTGGAAAGCGAGAGGTTTAAATTTACTATTCCCACTCCAGTGAGAGCAATAGTTGGGAAAGCGTTGGATAGCGTAGGGATAAAAATTATTATTCCCACTCCAAAGAGTGCAACAGTAGGGAAAGCGTTGGATAGTGTAGGGTTTAAAATTACTATTCCCACTCCAAAGATTGCAACAGTAGGGAAAGCGTTGGATAGTGTAGGGTTTAAAATTACTATTCCCACTCCAAAGATTGCAACAGTTGGGAAAGCGTTGGATAGCGTAGGGGTAAAAATTACTATTCCCACTCCAAAGAATGCAACAGTAAGGAAAGCGTTGGATAGTGTAGGGGTAAAAATTACTATTCCAACTCCAGCGAGTGCAACAGTAGGGAAAGTGTTGGATAGCGTAGGGGTAAAAATTACTATTCCAACTCCAGGGAGTGCAACAGTAGGGAAAGCGTTGGATAGCGTAGGGGTAAAAATTACTATTCCCACTCCAGCGAGTGCAACAGTAGGGAAAGCGTTGGATAGCGTAGGGGTAAAAATTACTATTCCCACTCCAAAGAATGCAACAGTAAGGAAAGCGTTGGATAGCGTAGGGGTAAAAATTACTATTCCGGCGCTCCCAGATCTGTTATACTATTCATGGGCCTTCCAGATGTCACACTCAAGGATGTTATTAAAAACACCATCTAATCTTACTCCTAACTCCTTGTATAAAGCAATGTTATTGGGGGCAAATTTAAAACCAGAGGGTTTCATGTTTAAATTTGGAAGTCACAAATTTTTCAAAAAAATCAAACTTAAAAGGGTACAATCATGGGCTAAAAATTGGAATAATATAAGGAACAAAATAGGTCTGTCAAACTATTCCACATATTCCCCAATATGGGACTCACCCGGCTTTCCACTATTTTTGAAAGACAGCCTCTGAAATAACATAAAACAAGCTGGAGTTATTAGGTGGGGCCAACTGGTTGTAGATGGGAAATTAATATCCTGGAACGTTTTACAGGAGCTTGTGGGAACAGGATTATCGAGATTCAAATATATTCAATTGGATAGTTGGGTGAGATCACAGAGCCGCATAGATACCAACATGGGGAAAACTAGCATATTAGAACAAATGCTGGTTGAGCGACCCACTGGAGGGAAAGAAGTAGCCACATGGTACTGGAAAATACTAGAAGAAATCGATGGGGAGTTTAAACTACCAGATAAGTTATGGGGAACAACGATTAACATCCCATGTGATGAGAAATGGCAACAATCCTGTGGCTTGTTGTACAAAACGGTAAAACCCGCATGGTTAAGACGTAACCATTTATTCTCAATTCATCGGGCATACATAACTCCATTAAAACTGTCTAAATTCCTACCAGATAAAAAATGCAATAAATGTAACATGGTAGGTGTAAATGACATACACATGTTTTTAGATTGCCCAGATCTGTCGAAATTTCGGGAAGACGTGAAGAACACCTTGAACTCTATTCTACATATATCTCTCTCAATAACTCTTCCACTAGTAATTTTTGGGATAGATGACAATATCAAGGGCAAGGCGAAATCTTTCCTTTTCTACGCAATATTATTGACCAGAAGACAGATTTGTATACAGTGGATGGAAAAAGCTCCCCCATTGCATTCTAGGTGGCTTTCATCTTTATATGAAACTTCTAAAATGGACCTTAAAAGAACAGCTAGCAAACGGAATTTGGCTTTTTGGGATCTTTTAATTAACTGGAGGTGAACCCGGGTTTTTTTTTTCCCCCGGGTCCGATGATTATGCCATCAACGCTCCGGGACCAGGGCCAGCTTAGAATCGATTTGGTCCTACAGGTTGAAAAATACCTAGATGGAGTTAAAGATACCCTCTTTCTTGTTTTGGGACATCTCTGCCACAGGTAAACCAAATCACGTCTTTAAGTCGTGCAAGGTGGTTGGTATTCCTTCTATTGAAAGGGAAGGCAAATGAGGACAAAAAAAAAAACTGACTATTCCAACTCCAGCGAGTGCAACAGTAGGGAAAGTGTTGGATAGCGTAGGGGTAAAAATTACAATTCCAACTCCAGCGAGTGCAAAGGTAGGGAAAGCGTTGGATAGCGTAGGGGCAAAAATTACTATTCCCACTCCAGCGAGTGCAACAGTAGGGAAAGCGTTGGATAGCGTAGGGGTAAAAATTACTATTCCAACTCCAGCAAGTGCAACAGTAGGAAAAGCGTTGGATAGCATAGGGGTAACAATTACTATTCCCACTCCAGCAAGTGCAACAGTAGGGAAGGCTTTGGATAGCATAGGGGTAAAAATTACTATTCCCACTCCAAAGAGTGCAACAGTAGGGAAAGCATTGGATAGCGTAGGGGTAAAAATTACTATTCCAACTCCAGCAAGTGCAACAGTAGGGAAAGCGTTGGATAGCGTAGGGGTAAAAATTACTATTCCCACTCCAGCGAGTGCAACAGTAGGGAAAGCATTGGATAGCGTAGGATTAAAATTTACTATTCCAACTCCAGCGAGTGCAACAGTAGGGAAAGCGTTGGATAGCATAGGGGTAAAAATTACTATTCCCACTCCAGCAAGTGCATCAGTAGGGTAAGCGTTGGATAGCGTAGGGTTAAAAATTACTATTCCCACTCCAGAGAGTGCAACAGTAGGGAAAGTGTTGGATAGCGTAGGGGTAAAATTTACTATTCCAACTCCAGAGAGTGCAACAGCAGGGAAAGCGTTGGATGGCGTAGGGGTAAAAATTACTATTCCAACTCCAGAGAGTGCAACAGTAGGGAAAGCGTTGGATGGCGTAGGGGTAAAAATTACTATTCCAACTCCAGCGAATGCAACAGTAGGGATAGCGGATAGCGGAGGGGTACATTTTAATATCCCCACTGTAGTGAAAATAAATTAATATAAATCACATAATTATAAATTATTATATTTTTACATTTGAATTACCAATTAAGAATTAATTAATTACCAATTAAAAATTAATAACCAATTTATTTAAAACAAATCCCAATTACTTAATTATCATGTTTAATTAATTATATTAAATTACTTCCCACCCTATTCCCCTATAAACCAACAACCCGCTACTAAAAATAAAATGATATTATTCACATAATTATCAATTAAAAATTAATTATTTACCAATTAAAAATTATTTGACTATTTATTCTAAATAAATACCAATCAATTAATTAATTAACATATTTAATTAATTAAAATTAAATTACTTCCCACCCTATTCCCCTATAAACCTACAACCCGCTACAGAATTATATTACACAAAAAATAAAAAGTAATATTAACTTACCTAAAATTCGATATTTTTGTTGTCTATATTATGTCTAGTCGATATTATGCCCATTCTATATTTTTGATTCGATATTATGTCCATTCTATTCGATATTAAAATTTTCTAGTAGATATTTTGGTAGTCTATATTATGTCTAGTCGATATTATGTCTATTCTATATTTTTTGACTCGATATTATGTCTAGTCGATAAAAAAAACTCGATATTTTGACTGGTTACCTTTGTCATGCACCTGGGCGGCTCGTGGGGACGTTGGCCTCCTGGCGTCTCCTCCGTCTCCTGGGCCTCTTCTCCTACGCTCGTGACTCCCTCCGTTCGTCTCGACTCCGCTCCCGTATTCCTCAGACCACTCAGCTCCTTCTCTCTCCGTACCTCCACGTTCTCTCCTCTCCGGGTGAACAAGCACACCTGGTCTTCAGGTACTTCCGTATTTGACGGCAGCACGTCGTCTGGAAATCCCGCCCACTCATCGTCCGACTGGGAATTAAAGGGCCAGGAACATTCCTCCTCACTACGGGAGCCATGTCCGTAACCGGCCCCGCTGAAGTCCATCTGCTGTGGATGAGAAGAGGGGGGGGGGGGTGATGTGAGAGTTCCTGCAGGGTCCCCGAGTCCCGTACCACGTCACCAGAGCTGTCAGGGGGAGTCCCCATGTCCACCCTGTTACAATACCCTGCCAACTTATGGCGAACAAAGAGGTACAAAAGGGGGTGGTGATGGACGGAGCATGTGAACCAATCAAACACTCACACCCAATCAACAGATCTGGGTTTAATCCATCACCGTTCTTTAGCCCACTCTGTCACCCCAGTTCAGACATGGCCAAATGCAAATTAGTCTGACCCTGTGCCTCATGGGAACAGTCCAGCCCGAACTGCCAAGCCATGCCTTCCCTGGACCGGAAACAAGCTTCCGAGGACCGGTTTCTGGCACTTCAGCCGTCTTCAGCCCGGCTTGCTTGAATCCAGTGGCAAAGTGAGCAAGGAACACACGTCTGAGCATACCTTGCCAACTTATGGCGAACAAAGCGGTACAAAAGGGGGTGATGATGGACGGAGCATCTGAACCAATCAAACACTCACACCCAGTCAACAGATCTGGGTTTAATCCATCACCGTTCTTTAGCCCACTCTGCCACCCCAGTTCAGACATGGCCATATGCAAATCAGTCTGATCCTGTGCCTCATGGGAACAGTCCAGCCCGAACTGCCAAGCCATGCCTTCCCTGGACCGGAAATAAGCTTCCGGGGACCAGTTTCTGGCTGGACTGTTCCCATGAGGCACAGGGTCAAGGCTGATTTGCAGATGACCATGTCTGAACTAGGGTGGTGTGGAGTGCAAAAAAACGATGGATTTAGGCCCAGATCTCTATACTGGGGTGAATGTATGACATTCTGTCCATCAACTGTTGTTTTTGCACTGGTGCTGGGTTGAACAGAGGGAAGACCCGCAGGTGACTTGGAGGCTTTCATGGCATCAAATTTTCTAGCAAAAGTGAAAATGCAGCCCTGTTGGTAGTCCGTTTTATCATATATATATATATATATATATATATATATATATATATATATATATATATATATATATATATATATATATATTACCTACTGGCGGTCGCCAGTAGGTATATATAGTTAGGATTTTTTCTCTATGGGATTTTTGAAAATTCTATGTCTAATAACTTTGGCGTTTGTGGACGGAATTGGCTGAAATTTTCAGGAAAATGGCACATTTTGTTTCTGAGCAGCCCTTGAAAATTTGGGGGGGTTCGTCAAGGGGGGGCCGAGAAAAAAGGGGGGTCCCAAAACGTGTTTTTAACATTGAGTTTTCCATAGGGCGGTTGGCCTCACTTTTAGCCCGAACGGCTGAATGGATTTGCACGAAACTTGGCAAAATTGTAGGGACTGGTAGCCCGATGTGCCTTTTGTAGGTCTCAATATATGTGCTCCAGTGGATTTTGAGAAATTAACGTTTAAAAAAAGATATATATCTGTAACAGCGGACCGGGCAGCGTCCCAGGACGCGTACTTTTCGCGCAACGGAGCTTTGTGAAGCGAAGCTGATTGGTTCTCTGGCGTCGGTCAACATTCCAAAAAGTCCGTAGCGGCCGCCATCTTGTCTCTCGGTAGGATCGAGAGACAAGAGGAGGCCAAAACAAAGGGGGAAATAACCATAAGGGGGCATAGTAGATCCTCGCTGACCCCCTAGGTTTGATGTGGAGGTTTTAAAAGGGCCCCGCGGGGCAAAAAAAATAATAATAATAATAATCGAACGGCTGAATGGATTTGCACGAAACTTGGCAAAATATTAGGGACTGGTAGCCCGATGTGCCTTTGCTAGGTCTCAATATATGTGCTCCAGTGGATTTTGAGAAATTAACGTTCAAAAAAAGATATATATCTGTAACAGCGCTCCGCTTCGCGTAACGGAGGTTTGCGAAGCTGATTGGTCATTCTGTCACTGGGCTATAGTTGGGCTACATCTGGCTGATATTTGGGCTACATTTGTTTTTTTGTGTGTCTGGCGGCCATCTTTGGGCTACATTGGGCTACATTGGGCTTCATTGGGCTACATTGGGCTACATTTGGGCTCCAACATATATATAGGCCAATGTAGCCCAATATATATTTTTCAAAGTTAATTTTCGTAAAAACCACTGGAGCATATATCTTGAGACGTAGCAAAGGCACATCGGGCTACCAGTCCCTACAATTTTGCCAAGTTTCGTGGACATCCATTCAGCCGTTCGAGCTAAAAGTGAGTCCAACCGCCCTATGGAAATGAAGGAAATGAATGGGTAATTTGTAATTAGCAAATAGCTAATCGCAAACTAGGAATGGTAAAGAATCGCTATTTATTCCTTAAAGTTCGCTATTTAGGAAATGCAAAAAACTTTGATGATACATATGGCGGTTCATCTCTAACAAGATAAGAAGCATAGGGATACATTTATGATGACTGGCGCATCACCAGGGATGTGTTAGTCATTCTGTGCCGCTGTTCCGTCACCTATGGTGTGCTGCATTTACAATGCGGCGCATCATGGGGCAAAAACAGCACAGATGCGTGATGTATCTGTGCCGTAAAGGTGGCGCATTGCTGGAGTTGTATCGCAAGTGTGATGAAGCTCCAGCAAGGGTCGGGGGTGCCCCTGTCGCAGGGTTTCTGTTCTCACACAGAACTGTGGACAGAGGATTGGAACCTCGGCGAATTAGGGTGTCCCAAAACTCACGTTAGTAATCAAAAACCCCTTAGCAAGCTAGGTACAGTGTCACATTGGATATAACAAACTCTCAATGTTTAGACAATCCAGAATATGAACTTATAGTACCTCAGGATACGTGGAACTCATGAACAGTCGGTCGTTATATATTTCTTAGAAACCAGAACATGGAGTTAAGAAGAACACATATGTATTTGAAATGTTTATTTACTAATGCCGTCTTCTCAGGCGTAGTATCTTAGATAATACAAGTACACATATTATCAGTAGCAAAATTACCAGCATAGTTACTAGTACATAAAAAGCGAATGGTGATAGTATGTTAACATGCTGTAAATGAATAAGAGTTAGCAACACTTATAAGCAGCCGCGGGCCGTGGAGGGAGTTACGGTGAGGCAGGGAGGCGGGGAGGGGGAGAAGCAGGGTGGAGAATACAAGTACACATATTATCAGTAGCAAAATTACCAGCATAGTTACTAGTACATAAAAAGCGAATGGTGACAGTATGTTAACATGCTGTAAATGAATAAGAGTTAGCAACACTTATAAGCAGCCGCGGGCCGTGGAGGGAGTTACGGTGGGGCAGGGAGGCGGGGAGGGGGAGGGGCAGGGTAGAGAGGGCTCCACCCTGCTTCTCCCCCTCCCCGCCTCCCTGCCTCACCGTAACTCCCTCCACGGCCCGCGGCTGCTTATATCTCACCCTCCCTAATACACATATTATATTATTTGCTAAGAAGGTCTCTTTGTGTTGGTTTAGGGCGTGCCCATACTTTAGTGTCTTAGATTTGAAGGAATCACATCAGCATACACCAGCTCTCTCTTCATGTGAACCGCATCAACTGTTGTGTATGTGTGTTCGGCAAAGCAATATAAAACCCGCCTCATGCCCAGAATTGGCAGAAGTTGCACTTATGTTATGAGTATGAAGTCGTGGAGATCAGACCTCATAACAATTCTGTATCGTGTTGTTCTTGAAACTTTAGCACTCGCTGTACAGATATAGTTTAACAAGCAAAGCAGATAGTAGAGCAATAACATATTATTCTCATGTAAACCACGATGAACTACTAGGTGGAAAGCTAAAGCAACAACTAAGTGTCGTGTGCAGAAGTTGCAAAAAAGGAAAAATGGCGTTTAAACCGGTAATGAGCCCATGCTAACTTAACACGGTGTAAAGATATCCAGGACCTAGATGACACCTCCCCATGATCCGGAAACGAACTGAATAAGATAATAGAAGTGCCATCTCATGAGAGCAGATTGCAAGTTTATATGTGGACGGTCCGCAAGGTAAAGCATTAAAAACTAGGAAAATTTAATGCTAAAGAAAAATAAAACAGCCAAGTACTTTATCGAGTCTTAAGCCAATAGGCAAGGTAAATAATAAAAACTTGACAAATAAGTCAATGAATTGTCAATGAAATGCTAGTACTCAGCATATCAAACATGAAAAAGGTCTATGACATAACTGTGTATGCAAAATAAGCTGCAACAGCCTCCAATAGGAAGTCACCGTCTTCATCCGAAAACAGTTCAGCCATCCAATTTAAAAGCGGAAAAGAACATACGTGCTCTCCCAGCACCGGATCCTCTATCACCATCAGAGGACAGCTCGGTGGGTTTTCAAGAAAGCTCTGTTCCAAGAAAGACTGTGCTGCCGCCAGTAAATTCCAGGGACCAAGTAGTCCATGCATCAATGCCACAGCCATAATCCTTTCGCCAGGACAAACCAACTCGTGAGTAATGATAGGAGTCATCAGCTGATTAAAGTCGACGTCAGGAGAAACCGGTCCGCAGAGACACAAATCAATGGCCCAATCGAAATCACAGGTCAGGCAGTGAAATACAGGCTGGACACAGGTGAAGTAGGAGAATCGAAAAGATAATCCATATGCCGTGCTTAATATCGCCAACGGCATTGTGCCATAATATTCTAGCATGCGATTGCGGAACAGTGTCAGCAGCTGCAGGGTGGGAGGTTGCATAGGAGGGACATCCATATTTAAAAATGTAAAAAAGCACAAGAGCGTCCGCTGGTAATGCAAGTAAAAATGCCAATCCACGAAGCAGAGTGGAGAAAATAGAATGAAAGAAAGCAGGGATGACTCCAAAGATTTTCTCAAATGAAGTCACGAGACCACTGGTAACAACTTTAAAAAAGTGCGCCAGGGCCTTTGTGGAGGATGCGTTAAAGATAGTCCGAACCATCTTGCTGAAATTGAAAGGCAAATCTGAATTGAAAAGGGTCTGCACCTCTGTACGGGTGTTCGCTATGTGAAGCACAAAAGTTTCATGGGGCGAACTCAAGGCCACCTCTCTCTGAGACAAAAGAGCTCTTATTCTTGCCATGCCGTTGAAATGTGCTCCCAAGGTTGGTATTTGTGGCCAGATTGAAAACTCCCTTTACAGAAACATACAGTCACTGGATGTTGTCATCAGTGATGTCATCAGTGATGTCATTTGAGATGTCATCAGTGATGTCATCAGTGATGTCACTGACCATGTCATGAATGATGTAATATGTGACATGATCAGCAGTGGATTGCGGGTGCGCGATATATAGTTAGTACAACTAACTATATATGGAATTTCAATGGTTTTGTGTGAGTAAAATAAGGTTTTTTAAATGCTAATTCCTAACTATATATGGTCTATAACCTATGGTTTTTTCAGTGAATATATATATATATATATATATATATATATATACCACACACACACACACACAAACATATATCTATATATACACATACATACACATATATATATATATATATATATCTGCGCAAACTCCAAAAACAGCCACTACTGGTTCCCTTAAACATCGGAACCCTCCGGGCAATAAGGAGACGGACCACAAACTGGATACACAGCTGTTTAATGTGCAGGGGGTTGAAAATAGCGAGGGCAAGACGCGTTTCGGGCTGCCAAAGCCCTTGTTCACATGCATAGATTCAACGTCTTTTTTTTTTTTTTTTTTTATAATGCAGTGCTAGCCCGCCATTTCTCTTTCAGGTCACATGATCATAGACATAAACAAAATAGTTTGTATAGATTTGATTTACGATGTACTGGCATAATCACAATTTAAAAACAATAAATTATTTTTAACATTGATTAATTACATCCTTATATTTTTATATATACATATGTATTTTACATCAATTAATTATAATTTTTCCTGGATGAATCCATCAAACCCTGGCTGTTATGTAAGATCACGCATGAATATCAAGTCATAATAACCATGTATAATGCCCATTCGATAATGATTTGGGATAAATCCCTGTACAGATTTTAACTAATGCCTGAACAAGCAGTAATAATTACCACATAAGGCTGGACATATGGGATAAATCCCCATGCAAATCTTAACCAAAGGCCTGTGCAAAATATAGCAATTGTGCAAAATTACGCAATTTATGTAAAGTATATAAAACAATGCCAGTTTCTCCTATTCGTAACCATTATCACGGTTTGTAAAGAATATCGCGACCTTTAAATGAAAGATAAACGGGACAAGTGGTAAAAGTGCACAATCTAATATACTATAACATTGAATCACAGTCTGCAAATCATATAGATTGTTAAAGTGCATAAATGCAAAAAATGAAGGAGAATTAAACCAAAAACAAAACAAAGGAGGGATGCAAAATACTGAGAGTGTATGATGATAAAAAGCCTGTGTATATGGTGCCTATATGTATATCAGGACAATGGGGATTTTACATATATCTCCATTTTCTTAGTCCTAATAAAAACCATATAAAAAAGCATATTAATACCAGTGTTAATATATCATCATATTAAAAAAGATATAGAAAAGGACACCACCTATATAAACGAGTGTTAAAAACCAGTTCTCACATCTATGGTACATCAATAAATACCTAAAACCCAGTGAAAAAATATATATATTTTTATATACATATGTACAAGGAAGAAGCAGTGCAATGTATGGAAAAGTGGCTGACAAGGAACTTGACCAGCCACTTTAATTTCATAAATGAACATAGTATTTTGTACAAGATGATACTTGAAAAACCAGATGGCCTCCCTAGATCACAGGGAACCTGACGTATCTAGGGGGTACTGAGGCGCTAACAAAAAGCCCAATTTATTTATCACTAAGTGGTGTAGGAGGCAGATTCTAAGATCGAGTGATTATAAAAAGTGACGTAGATCCTCAGTATTATTAAGGCCATTCGGCCATTTGCTGTCGAATTCAAGGATCAAACTCGACTCTAATCGCCTCAACTTAAGCTCCCTGTTGCCACCTCTTCTAGATTTCGGGATAGAGGCTATCACATAATAAGAAAGACAATTAAGATCCCTATCATGTGTGCTTTCGAAATGGCGGGCCACCGGATATGCCTGGTCGCTATGAAGGATAGCTCTGATATGCTGCAATATCCTGACGTGCACCTGCTGTTTTGTGCTGCCTATATAATTTAGGCCGCAGGTGCACGTCAGGACATATACAGCATATTCAGTTTTACAGGTGTGGCTACCCTTAATTGGAATATCAACAGCAGAGAATGGCGTTTTGTAATGGGTCTTGTTAATCCCAAATTTACACGCCCGACAGGAAGTACATTTTCTAAAACCCGCTGCTATTAACCAATTGGGCTTTTGTTGCAATTCAGGGCTACTTTGATCAAGAATTGCACCCATATTTTGTGCCCGTCTAAAAGTGACCAGGGGTTTATCAGGTAGAATACATCCCAAAATGGTATCTGTTTGGATAGTAGGCCAGTGTTTGTTTATGATTTGTCTGATTTTATTTTGCTGGCTACTGTAGTCTGTGATGAACCTAGGGCATACTGTGTCATCAGTTTCAATTTCATTAGTAGACATACTATTTTTGTTAACCAGCAAACTTGTTCTAGACAATTTCTAGACAATTTCTCAGCCTTAACTAGGGCCTGGTTAAAAATCTGGTCAGAATAGCCACGCGCCCTCATCCGTACTCTTAATTCTTCAGTACATCCTTTGAAATCCTCAGCAGTACTACAGATTCTTTTTAACCTGAGGATTTCTCCATAAGGTATACTATGGATCGTATGTTTTGGATGTAGGCTTGAGGCGTGAAGCGTGGTATTGCCCGCCGTGGCTTTTCTGTGTAAAGTAGTCTGGATGCGGTCATTGTCATCTACATATATCTTGACATCTAAAAATTCAGCTTGCCTGGCACTAATGTTGGAAGTGAATCTTAGATTAAAGGGATTGTTATTGATCTCAGTTAAGAATAGATGTGCTTCTTCCTCATCCCCTTGCCAAACAATGAATATGTCATCGATATATCTGAGATATTTTACAATTTTCTCTCGCATCCAAGTCTGGTGTAAGACCCTGAGGACCTGCTCCTCCCACCAGCCCACGTGTAAACACGCGTAGCTGGGGGAGAAACAGGCCCCCATGGCCACACCCCTCAATTGTTTCCAGATTTCTTTTCCAAATGTAAAAAAGTTATTATTTAGACACCAATCAATTAAGCTTAATATCACCTTGTTATGTCCATACATTTCAATAGGTCGTTGGCCAAGATAATGAGATATTGCATTGAGGCCATCCGTATGAGAGATACTGGTGTATAATTGCTCAACATCAAGGGTAATGAGCAACATGTCATTCTGCCATTCCAGATCCTCTATTTTCGCCAAAAAGTCAGTAGTATCATGCACAAAACTCGGCAGTTCACATCCTCCGCAACGCCAGGACACAGAGACAGCGGTGCAGATCAGGGGCAAAGGTAACCCTGTGTCAATATTTCACTTCCCAAAACGTAGCAAAAAGCCACGTCATTTGGAACACTCCAAAATGATTATTCAGATGATGAGATTTTGCCTTGAACACAATTTTTTTGTGTTCAATGATGTCTATTATAGACAACGACAGGGTTCGGCAATGGGAACTTGCTTTGCTCCCAGTTTTGCGAATCTGTTCATGGCAAGCTGGGAGCAGCAAGTTGAAAGGACCCATCAGATGTACCGCAGCCATGTGAAATTATGGCTGCGTTACATTGATGATTTGTTCATCATCTGGGAGGGCACACAGAGGGAGGCTGAGAATTTCATTGTGGACCTCAACAACAATGATCAAAATATCAGACTGGAAGGTCAAATGAATACGAAAAGTATGGTGTTTCTGGATCTACATGTGAAGGTGTGTGAGAACAAACTGACCACTAGCTTATACCGCAAGGAAACTGCAGGCAACACCCTTCTGCATGCAGATAGTGGACATGCAAAAAATTTGATAAAGAGCATTCCTTTTGGTGAATTTCTCCGGGCTCGGAGGAATTGTAGCACTGAGGATGAGTTTCTGCGTGAGAGTGTGTGTATGAGAGAGCATTTTTTTGAAAGAGGTTATCAACCTTTCATTATCAATGCTGCACTGAAAAAAGCTAGTGCTATTAGTCACCAGTCTCTCTTAGTTTCTGACAAAGATTCTAAACCCCCTGACAGTAAAGAAACTGTCAGGTTTATCTCAACTTATCATTCTAGATCATGGCAAGTTCAGAATACTCTTAAACGCCATTGGAATGTACTGAGAACTGAAGTTACTTTAACTGATGTCCTGAATGAAAATCCCCAGATGACCTATAGAAAGGCTCATTCCCTACGTGACAAGTTAAGTAAAAATGAAGTGAGCATGCATACAACTAAATCCAATGACATCAGAGGCTTCTACACTTGTATGAAGTGCAAGGCATGCAAGTATAGCCAGAACATCAAGAAAGTCCATTTTCCAGTGGAGGCAGTTGAAAAAACTATTAGTAAACATCTTACATGCCTGTCTGAATACTGTGTATATGTCTTGACTTGTCCATGTGCCAGGAAATACGTAGGGAGCACTATGTTCCCTGCCAAAAAACGTGTCCTTGAACATATGAGATCTATTGAGAATAAGGACCAGAATTCGCCCATTGCACGTCACTTTGAAGAACTACACAAAAGCAACAGAAATCTGTTAAGGTTCTTCGTAATTGACAAACTTCCTGCCATGAAAAGAGGTGGGGAGAAAATCCGTAAGTTGCGACAGATGGAGAACAGGTATATCCTTGAATTAGATACCCTTATGCCCAGAGGCTTGAACTCTGAGGAAGAGATGAAATGGCACCTAGGGGAATAGGATATTAGCTGTTCTAAATGAGTTTAAGGTTTGGGTCCTAGGTCAATATTGTGCCTACTGCTGTTTTTAATGTAAAGTTTATTAACTTAAGTTTTGTTTTCACTGTTTAATTTAATTTAGACTCATAGCCACTCTGAAATCTTCTTGGTGTGCTTCATATTATGTATTGCTGATGGGCTCCCCCTTGTTTTGTTTTATGTTTGAACTGTAGGCATTGATACTGTAAAGGTGCAGGAAGAAAAATCGTTTTGAAGAGTGGAGGCTGGGAGTGGCCTGCATATTGACATTTTCCTACTCTCACTTGGGACTATATATCACAGGAAACTATTACAATATTGAAATTTTTTTAAATATATGTGACACTGACAGACTTGTGAGGTAACGAGTCGAACATAGGTGATGTCACTGCGTTCCATCACTATCATGGTGTGGATATAAACTGCCTCTCCCTTCTATCAGGATATAGTAGGTTTTGAGCCTGCAACTTTGAGAGTATGCCACAATGACGGAATTTATGCGTCTCAACTCACTTGAGTTTGGGATTAGTCATTTATAAAATTGAGGGTACAATTGTGAGACTTTACCTTACTAGGGTTTTCATTACTAATCAAGGTATGCCCACTCACTTGAGTTAATACCAATTTGATGCTATTTTGAAGAAATGTTTTGTTTTCAAAATATGTGTTTAATAATTCTGATATGGATTAATGAATGCACTGGCAGTAGCTTAAAGCGTGCACACAATGTATTATTTAAATGTACTGAATTGGCCAGTTTGTATATAATAGTGTACTACACTCCAAGATGGCCGCCACATTGAGGCTATGTGTCCTTCATTTATTTTTGTTACACCTTCACGTGAAACTTTATTTAATGTTTTTTTCACTGTGTTGAAATCACCCGTGACCAAGGCGAGCTTCGTCGCCGAAACGCGTTGGGTTGTGTTTGTATCACGATGCTGCATTATAATGAATAAACCCTTTTGGAAAAGCGCAACAGGATTTGAAATTTGATCCCTTGTTCTCTCGAGGCGAGTGCAGTTGACGTGGCTTTTTGCTACGTTTTGGGAAGTGAAATATATATATATATATATATATATATACACATATACGCACACATACACACGGTATGTGCGTGTTGCGTACATTCTTTTAAGTCATGTGGGTGAGTCTCTCACACACCTTGTGCAACTGCAATGAGCCCCTGTGCTTGGGGTGAGTGAGGTTCTCAAGGCTTTTATGGAGTCTGCAGAGTGCCCATCATCTTGTCAAGCTCTGGTTCAGTACCACGTCTAGAAATAAGCAACATAAGTAAACCACAGGTCTGCAAGGGAGCAGCTGCAGAAAGCAGCATCATAGGGCCAGATGGGCACAACAGAGCACTGGACAGCAGATGAGCCCCACATTAGACCTGCCACTACTTGATGCTGCAGAGCATCCCTTGTCTCCCTTCTATCCATCTTTCTGATCGATGCCCGTTGGAGCTTCCATGAGCGCTATAGGGGAGACTGGCTTTGGATTACCTCCTCGGCCGTCACCCACCCATTCGGTCTTTGGGCTGACTTTCCCTTTGTCTCTTATTCCGTCTTCCCCCTCGTCCCCTCCCTTCTCACTCCCCCTCTCCCCTTCCCTCTCTACTTTCCTCTCCTTCTCTCCCTTTAATGTGTCTCTTATATTTGATGTAACGTGTAATTGTTATCATTGTTGTGACATTGTTGACCTTATGTAAAGCGCTCTGATACCTACGGGTCTAGCCAGCGCTATATAAAACTGTTTAAATAAATAAATACATTAATAAATAAGAGCAGTGTCCTACTGTGAGTTAATAACCATGGATGGGTTTGGGCTGATCCCCAGATACCTTCATTATTTGTACACTGGACTGAGATCCAAGATCTCAGGGCGTATGAACCATAGGGAGACTAGGTAATGGATTGTTCCCAAGAACAAGTCTGTCCGATAAAAGCAACATAATTTAACCCTTGGTTATGTCAATCCTTGTGACAAGGATACCAAAGCTAGAGATCAATGCAATCTCTCTGCCATGACCCTGACATAAGAGGATCCATTAAATGCCACTGTTGCCAAGAGGATTCTTGCCAACGTGCAATGAGGAGCAGACCAAATGAGTGCTGACATCACTGGCAGCCCAGTGACCCCTAACCCTAAAATGGAGGAGATCTTAACAGTAGTACAATGAGATACCTTAGGTCTTAAGCAAAAAGTGACAGTTGACCCCACCTGGTCCCTGGTGGCCCTCTCTAGAAATGATGCTACTTCTGGGGGTGGAGGTGTCATGTCGCAAAGAAAATGCAGTATATGTACTGCAATGCTCTTGCAATCTTATGTATGTGGGGAGCACTAAACATCCAGCCCATGTTCGAATTTTGCAACATATAAGAGCAATTGTCAACACGGACATAACAGTTTTAAATGTATACATAACCCACGGGTGGGAGCCAGAGGAGGTGGAACTGGCATTATATTTAGGGAAACGCTAGATCTCTCTCAGCTTCAAATCAAGGCCATCCCTGGCTGTGAACTGCTATGCTTCTCTATTAAAGATCATGGAGGAGTATTATTCACTGGGTTGCTATGTTACAGACCCCCGGGTAGTTCGCTGTCGATGATTTCAGAGCTCATCGATTTAATCTATGATCTCTCTTATTCCCATACCAAGCTGATGATACTAGGGGACTTTAACCTCTGGCCTGAGGGATCAGCGCACTCGGCTTTCACAGAGCTGACTCAAGCTTGCTGTAACATCAATCTGAAACAGCTTGTACTCACCCAGACCCACTCTAAGGGCCACATCTTAGACTTGCTCTTTGCTGATGCAAGTTCAGTGACTCTGGAATCCGTTCTGCCTCAGTGCTGGACGGATCACGCTCTTGTCCTCTTCTCCCTTTCACGCATAGCCGTTGCTACAAAGAGGGGCAGGGCGAGTGGCATGGGTAGACAATGGTCCAGAATTCTCGCAGACACCACATTGCCCACTCTGCTTCCGGATGGTTTCATTCTGGGAACCAATGTGGACGAGAGCTATGAGACCTTTTGCCAGCGAATTCTATCCTCCCTCAACTCCTTGGCGCCAATGCGTACCATCAGAGCTAGGAGCCACCTGGCAATGCCTTGGTACTCGGAAGAACTCCGGCAACTTTAACTGCAGTGCAAACAGGCGGAGAGAGCTTGGAGGAGACAATACTTGGAACCCCAGCGTGTCCTCTACAGGCAGACACTGGCAAATTATAAAATCCAGATCAAGCGGGCCAAGTGTCGGTTTTTGGAGGAATCACTGATGGCGGCGGCGAACAAATCACAGGCTCTTTTTAGACTTGTGAAAGATCTAGCCCACCCAGCCTGTATCAAGAACATCATACCGGCCTCTCAGGATCTTTGTGATTCGCTGGCACAAGCCTTCGAGGAAAAAATCGCCTCTATCTTAAATAATCTTGCCCCATCCGTTGACAAGGTGGCGGACAGTCCCCTTTTGGGCGAGGCCAGCAAGCCGAGCTTTTCACCTACAGGACTGAACAGTTTTCCACTACCATCCTTCGAGGAATTTTGTGCGGTGGCGGACGGGTTGTCTTCAGGTTCTCCATCTGACCCGCTGCCACCGAAATTTTGGAAACTGTTCCGTGCTGCTGTCAGTCATTGGACTCCGCACGAGTGCCTGACTGCTGGAAATTGGCAGTGGTCTCCCCCCTGCTGAAAAAAGAAAATCTGGACCCTACCTGCCCAATAAACTACAGGCCGATCTCCCTACTGCCTTTCCCAGTTAATATTCTGGAGAAACTAGCCACAAGGCACCTTTCCAATTTTTTTGAGTCCACCGAGTGCTTGGATATGGCCCAGTTTGGCTTCAGGCCGGCACATGGGACGGAGTCGGCTCTGGTGACCGTTCTTGATGACCTTCGAACGCGGGCCGAGCAGGGTCAATCAGCCTTTTTAGTGCTGCTTGACATGTCGGCCGCGTTCGACACGGTTAGCCATACAATCCTGAGGTTGGCGGAGGCCGGAGTTTCTGGACTTGCCCTACAGTGGTTGGTATCATATCTCGATCACAGGTACCAGATGGTATCTCTGCCACCTTTCAAATCCAACAGCAGGAAGGTGGGGCAAGGTGTACCACAGGGGTCTTCCATCAGTCCCATCTTATTTAATCTCTACCTCCGTCCCCTGATCTTGTTAATAACATCTTTTGGCATAACGGTCACCAACTATGCAGACGACACGCAGCTTGTCTTCTCTTTTGAAGGCAAGAAGGCGGTTTCCCATGAGGTGTTTCATCGATGTATGAGCACCGCGGCAGCATGGCTAGGTAACAACTCCCTGCAAATTAACAGCATGAAAACTGAGGTGTTACACTGCTCTATGGACCGCACCCCCAGGCCTTTACCATTGGACTTCTGGCCCCCTGATTTCCAAGGAACTGACTCCCCTGCTGAGTCAGTACGGAATCTGGGTGTAATGTTCAGCTCTAACTTACAACTAGAGGTAGCAGTGAACAAAACAGTAGTCAATTGCATGGCACTGCTCTGCTCGCTGCGGAAGATTCTACCCTTGCTTCCTTCTCATGCCAGACCAGAAGTAGTGCGAAGCATTATATTAAGTCGTCTCGACTACTGCATCGCACTGCTTCTGGGGGTGCCTGTCACTCTACTGGGGAAATTACAACGTGTGCAGAGATTTGCTGCAAAACTTGCATTGTCACGCCGCCGTCTGGATTCCTCTGCTGAGGCTCTCAAAGACTTGCACTGGTTGCCAGTTATGCAGCGTATAGATTTTAAAGCCCTGTGTCTGGTGTTTCGGGCTCTTCATGGTCAAGGCCCACTCCCACTGCAGAATCTCTTCTCCTGGTACATCCCAGGCAGACCACTTCGGTCAGCCTCCGCCTATCTGGTATCAGTACCTAAGATCAGGCGTTCCAGGATGGGAGGCCGGGCTTTCAGGTTCACCGCAGCAAATCTGTGGAACTCTCTCCCTTTGGACCTGAGGGGTATGAATGATCTTTCCTCCTTTAAGAAAAACCTGAAAACCCACTTATTTCCCAGAATACTGCACTAGACTTTTTCGGATGCTGGTAACACCTTGTATGTCATGATTATCTAAGCGCCAGGATGCCCGTTGGGTGACAGCAAGCGCTATACAAAAATATCTATACATACATACATACATACATACCCCGTGGCTAGACATTTTGCGACCACTCACAACAAAGATTTAACAAATCTTCAATATTTTGTGATCGATGCAGTCGAGCAGAGCAAGAGGGGAGGGGACACAGACAGGAAACTTCGCCAACTTGAGTCTAAATATATCATGAAACTTAACAGTAAGACTCCTGGGGGTCTTAACATGGGGGAAGATCTTCGTAATTTTCTCTAAATTTCTACCATTAAGACCATATGGACTCCAGGCTTGGGGACCATTTCCATTAACGCCTTGATTCGCAAGTGCCTACCCTACTGCAATATCTGTGTATGTATCCCGACTCTCCAAGGGCACTTTAAGAATTTTAGGTAATTACAATATGACCCACAATACACCTTCTTTTGTATGTGGGCCTTTTAATTTCAATGAAAATTCTATTTCGTCAATCACCATATGCACTTTTACTTATGTTTTGTCATAATATGGCAAGAGATATCCTCTTTTTTGCAAGCCTCTCACATTAAATACGCTTTCCACTATAAATTCTGTAAAACTCATATAAAAAAAACACAGCACGCCAACTCCCTAGTCATGACAAGCACCTGCATATCATGTTTACACCTCATGAGTCTATTAAGCATTTGAACATTGCACATAATGTCACCGTCATTAATCAGGCATCTTCGAATGGCTAGATGGAAATTATAGTGCATTGGTGGATTTCCAAACATTGGGAAAGAAAATGTTATATTTTTTGAAGACCCTTTTCATATGTATTATATGTTTACAAAGTTTTTCATTTATGCTCAGGACTTATGGTTGTATTTGTACATAGTATGTGTTCATAGCGGTTTAAATGATAAAAGCACGTTTACTTTCTTAAGAGCTTAACATACATTATGCAGTGATATTCTCATGCTATTCTTTAATGTACTGACACGGAACAAGGTGGTACCATAGCATATTTCCAAACAATGAACTCGTAAATGTATACATTTTAGGGATACAATTGATATAGCCATGCTCAAAATACAATGGGAATTCATGACAAAGCACTTTATTTTTAGTCATACACTCTCGAGTTTTGTCACATTTCAAGACAACATAACAAATGATTTTGGGGCATCATGTGGTCTAATTTTAATTTTCACTATGTCTCTTATTTGCAACAAATTGCAATTTATATGTTAATTGTGTTTATATTTGAAGGATACATGGTTGACGACTCATAGCCACCAATACAATAAGGGGACTTGATAAATGGTACCGTTCCAAAATGGCGGACCTGTTTTCCCATAACTTTTGTGGTCTTAAATGTCATGAGTCCATCAACTATGTTAATGACTGCAAGGGAGATTTGGCGCGCAATTTGCTGTAATCATATGCATTTAAAACAGTGGAACGTGTAAGACAAATTGTCAGTGAGCAAGGGCACAGCCGGTGCCCGAAACGCGTTTGACTAGGCTTTGCATCCTGCATGCACTAATAAAAGATATTCACTATTGAATCCAGTCTGGCTGTGGCGTCATTTGGTGTCCCCGTTCGTGTCTGCACGGGAAGTGCATTGAGGGACAGGTTGGAGTTCATATATATATATATATATATATATATATATATATATATATATATATATATATATATAATACCACACACACACACACACAAACATATATCTATATATACACATACATACATATATATATATATATATATATACACTCCACTATTGCTGGTAAAAGGAGTCAGGCTGTCACGGGCGGTCCTGCAATAAGCTACCAGCCAGCTTCGTAATTATATCCAACAAACTCCAACAGTTTTTGAAGAATACAGGACACTCGTAGTTCAGATATTCCAGATTTATTCAGCAGATGAAAAAATCACGACGCGTTTCGCCATTACGGCTTGATCACGCTCATCTCGTGGTAAACACGGCCATTTTTTTATATACATACCACACCCTAGTGCAAAGTTTCAAACTTGGGGAATGTGCAGACATCTTTGAATGGTCAATTAACAACAATAAATGTCGAGTATTTGGCCCCACTCGGGTATATGTTCTTGTGATTCATACAATATACATGTAGACGTATAACATAAATTATGTATATCAATGCGTCAAAAAAATGTCAAAAGAATCACATTTAACCAAACTTAAATAATTGACCCAAAATAAAGAATCAGTGTGAAAATAACCACATTAGTGCATAATTGTGGCATCGCTACACATGTAATACAGTGATACAATGCTCAGGAGAAAAGACGTGAACATAGGCATTTCATTCGCTACCCAATAATCTCGCACGCCATTGGTTGTCCGTTGTTCTAGCAACAAGCTGTCAACTATCATATTCGTTCGAACATATGATATAAGCCGACAATAACTTCCATCCAGCATGTAGCTGCCCAAGTGGGCTGAAACTCCAAAGTATCAAAGACGTGTGCAGTGATAATGATCTAGACCCCAGTGGGTAATCCAGTTCAATCAATATTAAATGCAACAATAGATTCTTCTGATATAAACCAATATCTTCTGCTACCAAAAGTTGTGTGAAATCTAAAAACAATACAAAGATTGTATTAAAATCAAGAAGACTGCAGATACACTGTTAAAGTCAATAGCCAAGACCTATTCTTGGACATATTTTCATTCATATAGATGTACAGAAAGTTCTTCACTCATATTAAATCCTCTCGGAGTGAGACATTCGAAATCCACAATATATTTTGATTCGAGTTTCCTAAGGGACAACTCACGATTGCCTCCTCGGACCCCCAAATCAACACTGTCAATGACCACTAACTGCACCAATTTCTCATCTTGCATATGTTCTGAGAAAAAATGTCGCGCTATAGGGTACTGTTTGTTGTTGTTATGTATTGCACGAAGGTGCTCCAATACTCTCTTTTTGGCCTCATGTTTGGTACTTCCCACATACCATTTGTTACATGGACAGATGAGCACATATACACTATATGGTGTATTGCATGTCAGATATTTGCGTATTGTGAAAATCTTTTTAGTGGTAGGAACAAGAAGGGTCTGACAATCATGGCTAGATTTACATGCCTTACATCGCCTGTAACATTTAAAACCAACATCATGATTTGTCGTACCTGCTGATGTGACATAATTTTTGCTCAATTCGTCTCTTAATGATCTCCCTTTCCGGAAAGTTATTTGTGGGTTGTCACTCAAATACTTCTTGAGATGTGAGTCAGTGTGTAACACATGCCAATGTTTATTGAATATTTTGCGCACCTCACGTGCCTGACCTGAGAAAGTGGTTATAAATCTGACTTGGTTTGCATCATCTGATTTAACTCTAGGATTCAATAATTCTTCTCTGTTTTTCAATGCAACCCTATCCTTGGCAGTGTTAATCATATTTGGACTATATCCCCTATTCTGGAATCTTTGACACATTCTTTTCTCTTCATCTAGAAATGCACTCTCGGTACTGCAATTCCGTTTGGCGCGAAGTAACTCGCCATAAGGGATGCTGTAAACCAAGCTGCGGGGATGGCAACTATTCGCATTTAAAATGCTGTTGCCCGCAGTCTTTTTGCGAAACAACTTGGTGACAAGCTGTTTATTCTCAACTTCCACCAGTACATCAAGAAACTCAAGCCTTACATCACTGATATGTTCAGTGAATGTAAGGTTTAAATTGTTGGCATGTAACTTCTTGATGAATAGTCTCACAGATGTTTCATCCCCGTTCCAAATGAAAAAAATGTCATCTATGTGGCCCTGTGGCTGCGATACATGGATGACATTTTTTTCATTTGGAACGGGGATGAAACATCTGTGAGACTATTCATCAAGAAGTTAAATGCCAACAATTTAAATCTTACATTCACTGAACATATCAGTGATGTAAGGCTTGAGTTTCTTGATGTACTGGTGGAAGTTGAGAATAAACAGCTTGTCACCAAGTTGTTTCGCAAAAAGACTGCGGGCAACAGCATTTTAAATGCGAATAGTTGCCATCCCCGCAGCTTGGTTTACAGCATCCCTTATGGCGAGTTACTTCGCGCCAAACGGAATTGCAGTACCGAGAGTGCATTTCTAGATGAAGAGAAAAGAATGTGTCAAAGATTCCGGAATAGGGGATATAGTCCAAATATGATTAACACTGCCAAGGATAGGGTTGCATTGAAAAACAGAGAAGAATTATTGAATCCTAGAGTTAAATCAGATGATGCAAACCAAGTCAGATTTATAACCACTTTCTCAGGTCAGGCACGTGAGGTGCGCAAAATATTCAATAAACATTGGCATGTGTTACACACTGACTCACATCTCAAGAAGTATTTGAGTGACAACCCACAAATAACTTTCCGGAAAGGGAGATCATTAAAGACGAATTGAGCAAAAATTATGTCACATCAGCAGGTACGACAAATCATGATGTTGGTTTTAAATGTTGCAGGCGATGTAAGGCATGTAAATCTAGCCATGATTGTCAGACCCTTCTTGTTCCTACCACTAAAAAGATTTTCACAATACGCAAATATCTGACATGCAATACACCATATAGTGTATATGTGCTCATCTGTCCATGTAACAAATGGTATGTGGGAAGTACCAAACATGAGGCCAAAAAGAGAGTATTGGAGCACCTTCGTGCAATACATAACAACAACAAACAGTACCCTATAGCGCGACATTTTTTCTCAGAACATATGCAAGATGAGAAATTGGTGCAGTTAGTGGTCATTGACAGTGTTGATTTGGGGGTCCGAGGAGGCAATCGTGAGTTGTCCCTTAGGAAACCCGAATCAAAATATATTGTGGATTTCGAATGTCTCACTCCGAGAGGATTTAATATGAGTGAAGAACTTTCTGTACATCTATATGAATGAAAATATGTCCAAGAATAGGTCTTGGCTATTGACTTTAACAGTGTATCTGCAGTCTTCTTGATTTTAATACAATCTTTGTATTGTTTTTAGATTTCACACAACTTGGGGTAGCAGAAGATATTGGATTATATCAGAAGAATCTATTGTTGCATTTAATATTGATTGAACTGGATTACCCACTGGGGTCTAGATCATTATCACTGCACACGTCTTTGATACTTTGGAGTTTCAGCCCACTTGGGCAGCTACATTCTGGATGGAAGTTATTGTCGGCTTGTATCATATGTTCGAACGAATATGATAGTTGACAGCTTGTTGCTAGAACAACGGACAACCAATGGCGTGCGAGATTATTGGGTAGCGAATGAAATGCCTATGTTCACGTCTTTTCTCCTGAGCATTGTATCACTGTATTACATGTGTAGCGATGCCACAATTATGCACTAATGTGGTTATTTTCACACTGATTCTTTATTTTGGGTCAATTATTTAAGTTTGGTTAAATGTGATTCTTTTGACATTTTTTTGACGCATTGATATACATAATTTATGTTATACGTCTACATGTATATTGTATGAATCACAAGAACATATACCCGAGTGGGGCCAAATACTCGACATTTATTGTTGTTAATTGACCATTCAAAGATGTCTGCACATTCCCCAAGTTTGAAACTTTGCACTAGGGTGTGGTATGTATATAAAAAAATGGCCGTGTTTACCACGAGATGAGCGTGATCAAGCCGTAATGGCGAAACGCGTCGTGATTTTTTCATCTGCTGAATAAATCTGGAATATCTGAACTACGAGTGTCCTGTATTCTTCAAAAACTGTTGGAGTTTGTTGGATATAATATATATATATATATATATATACACATATACGCACACATACACACGGTATGTGCGTGTTGCGTACATTCTTTTAAGTCATGTGGGTGAGTCTCTCACACACCTTGTGCAACTGCAATGAGCCCCTGTGCTTGGGGTGAGTGAGGTTCTCAAGGCTTTTATGGAGTCTGCAGAGTGCCCATCATCTTGTCAAGCTCTGGTTCAGTACCACGTCTAGAAATAAGCAACATAAGTAAACCACAGGTCTGCAAGGGAGCAGCTGCAGAAAGCAGCATCATAGGGCCAGATGGGCACAACAGAGCACTGGACAGCAGATGAGCCCCACATTAGACCTGCCACTACTTGATGCTGCAGAGCATCCCTTGTCTCCCTTCTATCCATCTTTCTGATCGATGCCCGTTGGAGCTTCCATGAGCGCTATAGGGGAGACTGGCTTTGGATTACCTCCTCGGCCGTCACCCACCCATTCGGTCTTTGGGCTGACTTTCCCTTTGTCTCTTATTCCGTCTTCCCCCTCGTCCCCTCCCTTCTCACTCCCCCTCTCCCCTTCCCTCTCTACTTTCCTCTCCTTCTCTCCCTTTAATGTGTCTCTTATATTTGATGTAACGTGTAATTGTTATCATTGTTGTGACATTGTTGACCTTATGTAAAGCGCTCTGATACCTACGGGTCTAGCCAGCGCTATATAAAACTGTTTAAATAAATAAATACATTAATAAATAAGAGCAGTGTCCTACTGTGAGTTAATAACCATGGATGGGTTTGGGCTGATCCCCAGATACCTTCATTATTTGTACACTGGACTGAGATCCAAGATCTCAGGGCGTATGAACCATAGGGAGACTAGGTAATGGATTGTTCCCAAGAACAAGTCTGTCCGATAAAAGCAACATAATTTAACCCTTGGTTATGTCAATCCTTGTGACAAGGATACCAAAGCTAGAGATCAATGCAATCTCTCTGCCATGACCCTGACATAAGAGGATCCATTAAATGCCACTGTTGCCAAGAGGATTCTTGCCAACGTGCAATGAGGAGCAGACCAAATGAGTGCTGACATCACTGGCAGCCCAGTGACCCCTAACCCTAAAATGGAGGAGATCTTAACAGTAGTACAATGAGATACCTTAGGTCTCAAGCAAAAAGTGACAGTTGACCCCACCTGGTCCCTGGTGGCCCTCTCTAGAAATGATGCTACTTCTGGGGGTGGAGGTGTCGGAGGTAACATGACTGTGTTGAGTCATGTGTGTTGTGACATCACCCTGGTCATGTGCTAGTCACGTGCTCATGGCCCTACCACATGGTTAGGGTGCTTTCACAACAGTCATGGGCGTTGCCACAGGCAAAATTGCAGGACTTTCAGGGTGTACAGTCTGGGAGTCTCTAAAAAAACAAGCCTGGGCATGTTGTGCCAGCCTGCAGGCGTGAGTTAGCTTGTGTCTATTACGGCGGGGAATGTTTTTGTTGGAGACTCCCCATATATTATGCAGCTTTAGCGGGGGTTGTCAAATAGCGATAAAATTGATGCATTTGTATTATGTAGCGTAGCTGAATGTCCCCGGGGCTTAGGAGAAACAGAGACGCTCAAGGTGGGGGGAGAGATCTGTAATGACAGTGTTAGAAAGAGGGGTGTTAGGAGAGGAGGGGGCTTGAAAATGAGCGGTGGAGAGAGAGGGGGGAGGGAGGATGAGGGAGAGAGAGAGAGAGAAAATAAATACAATTAAAAAATATATATCTATCTATACTAATATAATAAAGAGAGAGCCCAAACCGTTGAGGCGGGTAAACTCCAGAACCACAGCGCCAATCGGAACACCCAATACAGCATTGCAAATGACAGTATCAGCAGATAGACATAGGCTATACAGCAGCCGAAAATATGCAGTAGAATGGGAAAAGAAAGTTTTGTGCAAAGTAGTCCGTTGTTGGCGTGTGCGTTGTGCTGTCGGCAAAAGACTGCGGGATTATACCGCTAGCGAGAATCATTCTGTGTGGGACTAGCGGTCCAATACGAGTGGGCGTGTCCTTCAGCATTGTTGTGGGCGTTGGACGTTGACGTGATGTTGTGTGTCTAAGTGGCGTAGGCTGGAGCGGACAAACACGTTCGGGGATGGAGCGAACACACACGCGTTGGCTGGAGCGGAAAAAACGTTTGTGGCTGGAGCGGACACAGTTCGCATATTGCAGTGGTGTCAGCTACAGCGGACAAACACGGTCACGGGTGGAGCGTGTTAAGGTACATATTGCAGTGGCATCGGCTTCAGCGGACAAACACGTTCACGGCTGGAGTGTGTTAAGGTTTTAAAATAAAAACACGTTCGCGGCTAAAGCGTGTTAAGGTTTTGAAATACAGTATTATTACCTACCCGAACCATTGAAGACATTCTTGTTTTATGCCCGGACAACGTCGGGACGGGCTGCTAGTATATTTATATGTTTGTCTGCCATATAGCCCAGGTATGAAGAGAAGATGCCACTGCAGCCTGCGACAACAGCTTTTTTAACCCCTGAGTAAGAGCCCTTCTTCGGCTTCCACCAAGGATTCATGGTGTATAGTTTCTTAGTCTCTGGATCCAGGAGGAGACAGTGGGGGGTCCCAAGGTCTCAAGGAGAGGACTTAGGGGTCCCCCATCTATCTCGCTAAACTGCTCGTCTTATGACATACTGAGACATCCACCAGGGGTAGCAGGAGATAAGTGGTGGCTAAACCTTTTCATTCAAGGAAACCATTTAATTCCAATTTATTAGTGTTTTTTTTATAACCAATTTTATTGATTTTATAGTGAACCAACAAAAAATAACAACACCAGCTGTTCGTACATTTGGCCATGCAAGGCAAATACAAGAGGACCTTACATCAATAAAGAGGAACTGATAAACAAGGCAGAAGTAAAGACAGTGTTGCACCCAATCCCAACCTCGAATGTACATTGAGGATATTAGTCTTCCACTACCCCAAACCATTTGCCCCACATCCTACGAAATTTCTTTGGGCAGCCTCTTGCCTCATACAGGGATCACTCCTGAGCAGCGCACCAGTCCACCCCTCTGCGCCAGCGCGTCATGGTGGGGGCAGCCGAACTCAGCCAGTTGCCCGCAATGTTCCTTTTCGTCACCATCAATGCCGTGTTGAGAATGAGTTTTTCAGCTCTGGAATCATCCAGTCCCTCGGTGACACCTAGCAGAACATTCAAAGGGTTAAGAGGAACCTCCCAGCCTAGAACCTCAGTGAGTTCCCCAGTTACTGACTCCCAGTAGCACGTAATTGCGGAACAACGCCACACCATGTGGAGCCCAGCGCGAAGGAGACGCAGCGGCGTAAGATAAGCAGTATGAAGATAATATACTTGAACCAGGTGAAGTCTTGCTGAGGCCGTGACTGTTTTGGGAGCCATCAATGCATCCCTCCAGTCGGTGTCGTCCAAAGACCCAAGCCAACCTTCCCATCTGTCCCTGAGGTGTGAGATTGTGTTAGGGTTGTTATTGATGAGGGAAGGATAAATACGAGAGATTCCCCCCTTCCCCAGATTACCGGTCATGGACTGGACTTTGGGCAGGCTATATTTAGGTAGGGAGGTGCCATCTAAAATGTAAGAATGGAGGGCATGGCGTATTTGAAGGTATCTGTAGAACTGGGAAGCTTGAAGGGAGTAACGAGTTTGCAGTTCTTGGAAGGTGCGTATGTGACTCCCACCCTGGATGTCACCAAGCAGGGAAATACCAATGAGGTCCCACATTCTAAAGCCCGACAGTGGGGTATGTTGGGTAAGTTTATCCGACCATTGGGTGTGGCGCAAAGATGCTCACCAGGCCAAAAGCACCCTGCGAGTGATCTCAGGTAGAGTTTGGGGGATAGCGCTCCCATAAAGCATCCCTTGGAGGTTAGACAGGCCCAGGGTGTGCAGTTGCAAGTGGTATGCCGGGTCGGACCAGTCCCCGTTAAACCAGTCATGTACGGTGAGGAGCCGAGTTGTTAAATAATAAAGGTAGAAATTTGTCATTCCCAGACCGCAGTCAAATGGCGGGATCCGGCACAGAGCAAGTGCCAATCGAGGCCTCCGACCCCCCCACAGGAATTTGATGGCCATGCTGTCCAGCTCTCTGAACCATGACCGCGAGAAGGAGAGATGTGTATTCTGGAGCACATAAAGGAATCTGGGTAGGATCATCATTTTAAATAAGGCTATTCAACCCATAGAGTTCAGTGGTAGAGTTTGCCACTTGAGGACGTCAGCCCGGGCCTTCTTCACTAATGGGGTGACGTTGAGTGACCAAGCGAGGTCAGGAAGGAGGGCAGCCCAAATCCCCAGATACTTGAAGGACTGTCGCCGAAGAGGTATCGACGACTGCCAGTCGAAGCACTCTATCGAAAGGTGAAGGGGGACCAGAACAGATTTAGCCGAGTTCATACGAAGGCCGGAGGTTTGTTCAAAGAGATTCAGGGCCCGGAGGCATCGGGGTCCTGACTGAGCCGGGTCTGCTAAGAATAGTAGAATGTCGTCAGCATAAAGGACGATCTTATCTTCCTCTAAGCCAGGCCATCTCCAGCCTGTGAGGAGCTGGTCAGACCGTACAAGATAGGCAAAGGGTTCCATTGCCAACGCGAATAGGAGGGGTGAGAGAGGGCATCCTTGCCTCGTGTTTTTTCTGAAGGGGAAGGGATTCAACAGGGCTCCGTTGACTAGCACCTGGGCCCTGGGTTTGCAATAAAGAGTCTTAATCAGGCTGCGGAAGGGGGCCCCAAAACCCATTTCCATCAATACCTCTTCTAGATAACGCCAGTCCAAGGAGTCAAATGCTTTCTCAAAATCTATGAGAAGGAGGGAAAGGTATGGGGATAGCTGTTGCTGGTTTGCTAAAGCGAGGTGGAGGCGTTGAAGGCAGTGCCGGGTTCCCCGGGAAGGCATAAACCTGCACTGGTCAGGTTGGATCAGTTTGGCCAGGTGCGGCCGTATACGATTGGCTAGGACCAAGGTGAAGATTTTGAATTCCGAGTTAATAAGGGAGATGGGGCGGTAATCAGGGCAGTGCTTCGAGGGAGGTTGAGACTTCGAGATCACCACAATAGTGGCCATATCCGTCTCGGGTCAGAATGAGCCCCGATCAGATGCCTCCCGATACACCTCTAGAAGGTGGGGGATCAGCGTGTCTCGGTAGGACGCATAAAACTCTTGCAT
The DNA here is from genome assembly GCF_964261635.1 of Lissotriton helveticus. Classification (NCBI taxonomy): domain Eukaryota; kingdom Metazoa; phylum Chordata; class Amphibia; order Caudata; family Salamandridae; genus Lissotriton; species Lissotriton helveticus. Next base: position 589,902,239 of record NC_136068.1, read on the forward strand.
GAACCCGTCCGGCCCTGGTGTCTTACCCGCAGCCAAGCGCGATGTGGCATCTCTGACTTCCTCCGGGGTGATCGAGAGGTTGAGAACCTCCGCCTCAGACTCACTAAGTCATGGGAGGGAAAGTTGTTCGCTCTGGAGGAGTTCCGGAAGCGACAGAGTGGGAGGCTGCACAGAGTAAAAAGTGGCGTAGTAGGTGGCAAAGCACTGGGCCACTGCAAAGGGGGCTCGCTGGGTCACTCCGTCCGAGCCGATCATCTCAGGGATGATAAAGTTGGCCATTGGGTAAGTGGCCAGGCGGTGCAGGAGTTTCCCGTTTTTGTCTCCCCACCCATATACTCGCACCACGGAGGACCTCCACAGCAGCTTGGCCGCCTCCACGGAGGTCTGTTTGATCTCGTCTCTGAGAAACACAAGTCTCCTGTCTTGGGTTTCTGATCGCCCCTCCGGAGGCTGAGCCTCAATTATTAGTGTTTTTTGCAAGGCAATCTGTGTAAAACAAATGTGCTGCGCGTATGCTTTTTTATTAAAAAGGTAATGGTTTTGTTTGCCATTTCCTCAATCCGTCCATCATTTGTATGTCTTTTGGTTTCTCACCCTAAGAGCGTCAGGTATTCCCAGACGTGGGTCCCCGGCTCATTGTGCCAGTGGATTCAAGCTAGCCAGGCTGATGAGGGATGATACCCCGAAACCGGTATCAGGAAGCTTGTCTCTGGTCAAGGGAGCACCTGGCTTGGCTGTTCGGGCTGGATTGTTCCCATGAGGAGCAGGGTCAAGACTGATTTGCATATGGCTGAGTCTAACCTGGGGAGGCATGGTGAGCAAAAGAACAATGGATTCAACCTAGATCTCTTGACTGGGGTGAGAATGTTTGATTTGTTCAGCATTCCATCCATCATTTGTGTGCCTTTTGCTTTCTCGCCCTAAGTACATCGGGTATTGCCCAGACGTGGGTCCTGGGCTCACTGTGCCACTGGATTCAAGCTCTCCTGGCTGATGTGGGGTGAGACCCTGAAACTGGCTTGGCAGTTTGGATGGACTTTTCCCTTGAGGAGCAGGGTCAAAACTGATTTGCATTTGGCTGGGTCTAAACTGCGGTGGCATGGTGAGCAAAAGAATGATGGATTTAATCCAGATCTCTTGACCAGGGGTGAATGTTTGATTTGTTCCGCATTTTGACCATCATTTATGTGTCTTTTATTTTATTCCCTCACTCCGAGTACACAAAATCAGTACATTAAAAACACATACAAAGATGACATGTCTACCGCCATAATTCCCAGTGCTGAAGTGCTAAGCTACTTAGAGGTGGGTTCATTGTGGGTTTATTCGACAACTTCAACAGTCTCGATACCCAAGACCCTCCCACCACACCCGCAACCACCACACCCTACAACTCTGGACCCCAACAGACCCTACTCAGCTGGACCTACCTCACCGAGGGCGACACTCTCAAAATTATGAACAGTATCTACTCTGGAGCAACCTCGGACTCCTGCCCGCCCTACATCTTCAACAGAGCAGGCACCACCATCGCCCCGAACTCTGCCACACCATCAACTGCTCCATCAACTCCACCAGCTTCCTGGAAGACTGGAAACACACAGAGATCAACCCCCTTCTAAAGAAACCCTCTGCCGACCTGACAGACCTAAAGAACTTCAGACCCATCTCTCATGTTCCCTTCCCAGCTGGGGTAATCGAAAAGGCCATCAATGCCCAGCTCTCAGAGTTGAGCAAAGTGAACCACATCTTGTACCTCTCCCAATCTGGCTTCCGAAGCAAGCACCGCACCGAGACAGCCCTCCTTGCCACCACAGACGATGTCCGCGCCATGCTCGACCGAGGCGAAACTGCAGCCCTCCTGCTCCTGGACCTCTCGGCCAACTTGAATATCGTTTTCCACATTACCATATGCACAAAACTCTATGACTCCGGCTTCCGCGACAAAGCCCTGGAATGGATCCGCTCCTTCCTCACCAGTCGAACACAGAGAGTCAGACTACCTCCGTTCCTCTCGGAACCCACAGAGATCAGCTGTGGAATACCCCAGGGCTCCTCCCTGAGCCCCATGCTTTTTTTTTAAATCAAAATTAATTTTTATTAAGCATCAAGCAGAACAAAAATATTGACATTAGTTCTACCCAAGGGCGCGCAGGCTCCGAGGTTGCAAAACAGTCAGCTAAATTTGGTGCAGCTTCATACAGCCCCAGGTCATACCACACCCCCGAACAAAGTGAGCAATGCTGATTTTGAGAGAACATAACCCTGGGAGGTTCTTCAACCTAGAACCTGTCCTACCCTCTAGCCCCAGGCTTTTTAACATCTACATGGCCCCACTCACAGCCATCATCAGAAACCATAGACTCAACATCATCTCCTACGCAGACGACACCTCGCTGATTGTCTCCCGCACCAACAAACCCGAAGTCGCCAAGAACAACTTTCACGGTGGGTTGGAGGCAGTCACAGCCTGGATGAGGAACAGCTGCCTCAAGCTCAACTCAGAGAAGACAGAAGTCCTCATCATGGGCTCCACTCCCTCTGCCTGGGACGGACAACTCCTGGTGGCCCAGAGCACTTGGAACTCCCCCCACACTGACAGACCACATGTGGAACCTCGGCATCATCCTGGACTCTTTGCTCACCATGAACAGCCAGATCAAAGCAGTCTCATCATCCATCTTCCACACGCTACACCTGCTTTGAAAGTTCTTCAAATGGATGCCCACTGAGTCCAGAAAGACGGTCACCCACGCATTCATCAGCAGCAGAATCGACTACAGCAATGCACTCTACGCTGGCATCACGCAGAAACTCCTAAAGAAACTGCAGAACCCCCTGTTGTCCCCTCAGAGGATGTACCGTTGTCTCCTTGAAACCCATTCACCTGTTTGATAAGTGTCCCTCCTATCTATGATGCCCAAATGTATTTGCCATATGAATCGCTATCAAGTAAGTGTATGCTGGTATGCCGAATGTCAATGTTATGTTTAATAAAAAGATATTAATAAAAAAAACAAAAAACTGCAGAACATCCAGAACGCATCTGCCAGACTCATCCTTAACATCCCCCACCACGGCCACATCTCCAGCTACCTAAGAGACCTCCACTGGCTTCCAGTCAACAAAAGAATCACCTTCAAGTTCCTGACACACACATATGAAGCCCTACATGACGCGGATCAGCATACCTCAATCACTGGCTCTCATTCCATACACCCAATAGAGACCTCCGCTCCGCTCAACTGGCCCTGGCTACCATTCCCCGTATCCCAAGACCATGGCTGGATGATGATACTTCTCCTACCTCACAGCAAAGACCTGGAACACCCTGCCCTTCCACCTCTGGCAATCTTCGTCACTGCCTCAATGCAAGAAGGACCTCAAGACCTGGCTCTTCAACTGAACCACAGTGCCCCTGATGGACTGGCAGGTCTCCCTCCCCCCTGCGCCTTCAGACCCTTGTGTGTGAGTAGTCACGCTATACAAGCCACTGATTAATTGATTGAGTCCCGGAAGATGGATTGGGCCTGCTTTATTTCAAAGTCAAGTCCATCCCTTTCATTCCTCTCCTCTCTCATCATGATGCTGAGGTAGATTGAAGCAACAATCCGAGGATCTTCTAAATGGCCCTTCCAGGGCTGGAAAAACAGATTCTTATGCTATTGAACAACTCCCTGGAAATCAGCCACTTGCCTGTTAATCTAAAAGAGGCTAGGGTTACCCGCCCTGCTAAAGAAGCCATGTGCGGATGTTTCCACTCTTGGCAAAAGTGATAGAACAACATGTACTGAGAACACTTTCAACTTATTTGGAGGACCATCAGCTACTCCACTCATGACAGGCAAGTTTCAGAGCCCATCATGGCACTGAGCTAGTGATGTTGTCTGTTCTTGACGAGCTCAGAATTTTGGCTGACAGCAAAAAAATGAGTGCCCTGATTTTATTAGATCTATCAGTCACATTTGACACGGTCAGCCATAAAAAACTGCTGTCCTGTCTTCCTGACCTGGGCCTCAGTGGGCTAGCACATGAATGGCTAGAATATTTTTTATCAGACCGGACTCAAAGGGTTCAGTTGGGTGAGCATGCTTCAGCTAAGGGCAGTCGAACTTGCGGCGTACCCCAGGGCTCTGCATTGTCCCCGCTCCTTTTTAATATCTACTTGCAACCCCTGGTGGAGACCCTGGCTCATACGGATTACCGGATCTTCAATTACGCAAATGATACCCAACTCCTCATCCGGATTAATAACTCTAGTCTGGCCCAGGAATCGGTAGAAAAGCTACTCAGACTCACAGTGAATTGGATGACGGCCAATTCTCTGAAAATAAATCCTGATAAGACTGAAGGGCTCGTCATTCCCACAAAAAGCAGCCCTTGGTGTGACCTTTTTTGGCCACCAGAACTGGGCACTGCCCCCATACCAGTCCCGGTCGTAAAAAGGCTGGGTATAAAAATTGGCTCAGAGTTGTCCATGTCCAGCCAAGTCACCACAGTGGTGGGAACCTGTACAGGGTTGATGAGGCACCTGCGGAAACTTGCCCCTCTTCTATCAACGGCCTCACTTCAGGCGATTGTATCTGCCACTGTCATTTCTAGGCTGGATTATGGGATCGCCCTCTATATTGGCCTCCCCCAGAAACTCATTAAGAGACTGCAGGTGGTGCAGAATGATGCGGCCAGGCTCATTTTCAGACTTCCCAGAAGGTCCCGTGTTACTCCTCTTTTACACAAATTGCATTGGCTCCCCATCAAACAGAGAGCTCAATTCAAAGGCCTCTGTATTGCCCACAAAGCAATCTACAGCCAAGCCCCAGTGTATATAAAAGAACGTCTGGAGAACTATGTTCCCGGCCGGACACTGCGATCATCTGAGGCCTGCCGCCTAGTCCTGCCCCGATACACCACGAAATCCAAAGGGGGCAGAGAGTTTTCGGTTATGCTCCCACAAATTTGGAACAATCTACCTGAGTACCTCCGTAGGGAACCGGTCCTCCTTTCTTTAAGGAAACAACTTAAAACGCTTCTATTCAAGGAGACGTTAGTCACAGTATAATCCGCTGCCTTGTGTTACCAGTTAACGTCTGTGATTTTGGTCATTTTTTTCTCTAAAAGCGCTTAGAGGCCTGATGGTGATTTGCGCTATATAAAATACATTTAACATAACATTTAACATAACAATGTTTGTGCGGAGCAGCAGAAGCCTCTGTGCGGTGTCATCTTCAATATCACATCCAGTCTACAAGTAAGAAGAAACAGCTCCTAAGCCCTCCATTACCAGCAAACCTGCATCACTTGTCTAAAACTGTTGACACTCATTGATGTTCAACGCCATAATATCGACTTCCTGCCACTCGAGGAGATGTGTGTGTGTCGTCTCCAGCCACAATATCCGGTTGCATGGACTGCAAGCCCCTCTTGGATGGGTGGTGATGGATCTCTCAAAGACTGAATACTGTGAAGGACTCTCTTCTTTCCTTCTTTGTCACCCACGGATTACTTTGCCCGATTTAACAATACCATCGTGACAACCATTTTATTCCCTGGAATTTTTTTTTTTTTAGGGAAGTGGTGTCGCGAGCTTCCTCTCGTAAGCAAATAGGAAGTGAGTGGGACACCTTTAGCTATGAAAGTGGGTCCAAAAATCCCACATTTTGTCCCTAGGCTAGAATTTTAACCTGTAGGGCCCCTTAGTTTTCAATCTAGATTAATTTTGGAGACGAGCAGAACCAGGCCTAAACCTGTGGGATCTTAACAGACTTGTTTTCTACAGTAATTGGGTCTGTCTAAATAAGTTCCAACCAACCTGCTACAAGCTCATCCTAAGGAAGTGTGCAAGAGGAATAATCTAGAGAGGCCATGTAGCCAATGATGCCACAAGAGGTTTTGTAAACTAATCCGACACCATCAAACCAACAGACATTCCATAACCCTTATTGTTGGTTGTTGTTGATGACGTAAGATTGGGTAAGAAGACAAGTTTTTACTTTTCACTGAATGGCCCCTTATGCACTTGTTATGTGAATCCTACCAGAGTACCTCAGCTAAGAGAAAGTATGTAAATATAGATGTGTTGTATCCTGTGTACTGTTGTTGAAATTGCTTGCTCCTGTCTGGAATACATAAACACAGTAAGTGTGGGCCTGCGCATGTGTGTTACCTGGTGAAGGGATGGAGGGCAGGGCAGGGCAACAGAACGAAGGGCTCTTTCCTGTGAAGACAGATTGCTGGTAGCTGCTTGGTGTGATTGCTGGTAGCTGCTTGGTGTGATTGCTGGTAGCTGCTTGGTGTGATTGCTGGTAGCTGCTTGGTGTGATTGCTGGTAGCTGCATGGTGTGATTGCTGGTAGCTGCTTGGTGTGATTGCTGGTAGCTGCATGGTGTGATTGCTGGTAGCTGCTTGGTGTGATTGCTGGTAGCTGCATGGTGTGATTGCTGGTAGCTGCTTGGTGTGATTGCTGGTAGCTGCTTTGTGTGATTGCTGGTAGCTGCGTGTTGTGATTGCTGGCAGCTGCTTGGTGTGATTGCTGGTAGCTTCATGTTGTAATTGCTGGTAGCTGCTTGGTGTGATTGCTGTTGGCTTGGTGTGATTGCTGGTAGCTGCTTGGTGTGATTGCTGGTAGCTGCATGGTGTGATTGCTGGTAGGTGCTTGGTGTGATTGCTGGTAGCTGCTTGGTGTGATTACTGGTAGCTGCTTGGTGCGATTGCTGGTAGCTGCTTGGTGCGATTGCTGGTAGCTGCTTGGTGTGATTGCTGGTAACTGCTTGGTGCGATTGCTGTTGGCTTGGTGTGATTGCTGGTAGCTGCTTGGTGTGATTGCTGGTAGCTGCATAGTGTGATTGCTGGTAGGTGCTTGGTGTGATTGCTGGTAGCTGCTTGGTGTGATTACTGGTAGCTGCTTGGTGCGATTGCTGGTAGCTGCTTGGTGTGATTGCTGGTAGCTTCATGTTGTAATTGCTGGTAGCTGCTTGGTGTGATTGCTGTTGGCTTGGTGTGATTGCTGGTAGCTGCTTGGTGTGATTGCTGGTAGCTGCATGGTGTGATTGCTGGTAGGTGCTTGGTGTGATTGCTGGTAGCTGCTTGGTGCGATTACTGGTAGCTGCTTGGTGCGATTGCTGGTAGCTGCTTGGTGCGATTGCTGGTAGCTGCTTGGTGTGATTGCTGGTAACTGCTTGGTGCGATTGCTGGTAGCTGCTTGATGTGATTGCTGGTAGCTGCTTGATGTGATTGCTGGTAGCTGCTTGGTGTGTAGGTGCAAGTAGCCCGATCTGAAAGGGGGGCTGGGGGTAGTTCTTGTGTGTGTGAGAGCACATGTATGCATGCATGTTTGTCGGCATGCCACCTGCCTGGGTTTCACCTGAACACTTTGTGTCTGTTCTGATCATTCTAGATCATGAGCAGGACCTGCCCGCCCTGGGCATATGCTGCTTACATGTTAGGATTACTTTTTTTGTGTCTCAAAGAGAGACCAACCCCATTGGGACTTAAGGCTTTTTCAGGTCTACAGAAGTCTTAACAAAGCCTTACTCTGTTCTGGCTTGAAAATAAAGGGGCTAGTGCACTCATATATAAGACCCTATACTGTTCTCACCTGTATAGGAAGGTGGATAAGTGGATTCGTTCCCATTTCTGCACCATCCCGTTGCTGTGTCCGCTAAACAGAAGGAAGGGTATCTTTGCAGCTGTAGAGAGAGCAGCAAAACATGTTATAAGTTTTCCCAAAGCACCTAGTGTAATTCATACAGCACACCTGACCGCACCCATGCAGGGCCAGCCTTAGCGCTGGTGGCGCCCGGTACAACAATCTTTTTATGCCCTCCCCCCCCCCCCTCTATGACCTCTGCCTCGGATTCCCTCACTACCACCCGGCAAAAGTGCCCCTCAACTCTCTATAGCCTCTCTTACATATATTTCACTTGTTTGAAAGCACTGGTAAAGGCTGGCTTTACTAATCCACTCAGCTATCCACATAAAATACAGATCTGTTCTTTGCAGCAGGCATATTAAGCCTCTTCGCTACTTTATAGCCAGTCAAAACTGCCAGTTGACAAAACTCATTCTCTCTTTCTAGCAGAAACAATAATCACAAGAGTTGTCTTGACATTTTTATTTCTGCTTGAAAGCTGAACACACAAGGAACTTTGCAGCAGGTGTTTTTAAATCTTAAATTAATGCTCATAACAGAGCACCCCTCCAGGTGAGCGCCCTGTGCACTGTCCTAATCCGGCCCAGCACCCAAGCCAATCTCAACGCAATCCCCCGCAGCACAAAAGGAAATTCTCTCAGCACCCACTATAATCACATGCTTTGGCCACTTACTGTATGAAAGACACTCAATCGGGTGGGTTCCTTTTAGGATGGTGACGCAGCCCATGGAGGTATATTTCCAGATTAACACTTGGTGTTGTTTGTTAAGGCCTGAAAGGTCAAAGGGAAACGTTTAAATTCAGTCCTGTACCTTTCATGCCACAGAAGAAGCCTAGTCCAGACTCCACACTTCAATGTAGCACACCTATGCAAGATCTCACAGCTCTCCCTGCATCTCTCTGAAACACACTTTCCAGGGTTTCTTCAAGGCATTTTTCGTGTAACACTGGGACAAAGCTCTTCTTGTGAACTCTCACTGTCAGAGAACATGATCAAACACTCCTTTCCAGGGTGAGAATACCAAAGCATGGATGTGGCCGTTCATACAATTCGCAACCTACCATGACATACTGGGTACAGTCACGGCCAGCATGACTCGGGTGTGGGGGAGTCGTGCGGGTTCAAAATGGGAGGGGGGAGGCAAGATGGGTTTAATAAAAATGTTAAAAAAGTACCTTCCCGGGTACCGGGTCCCGTGCCACCTCAGCTCATAGATGGCCGGGTCCCGCGTTTTCCTGTTGCTCTCCTGAACGGGAAGCAGCCAAAGGCAGCCTCTCTCCTCTCACCTTAGCCAATGACGACGCTGCAATGGCAACATTGTGATTGGTGGGGATGGCGCCTATGGGGAGGCCATTTTTTTAATCTAGGTGGCATTCAGCCTACATAGAGAAAGGGGAGAGTGCGCATGACTGGTTTGGTCGGCCCCAGATGGCCGACCAAACAGTCAGGGCCCACAGCATTGGGTAGGCCACTTCTCCCCTGCTTTCGAGCAGACCCCCCCCGTCCCTAACCAGGCACTTCTGCTTTCTCGCAGTGCGAAAAGCAGAAACATAAAATGGTAATTTTAGCAATTTATGTTTCTGCTTTTCACACTGCAAGGAAGCATTGGGACGATGCTCCTCCACCCTAATGGAGGTGCCGCCCCTGACTGGGTACAATTTTGCCTGTTCTCAAATATTTATATTGATTAATGCTTTGCAAACCATAACCATTATAGCAAACTCCTGATATAATGGATTTAAAGAAAACTGGAAATTGGCCAAAGACACTGCCTGTGCGTGATTGGATAAAATGAAGAAAATATGTATAGACGGTGTCTGTGACACCAATGCCTTTAACCCGCATTAGCAGGATGCCATGAGAAACTGCATCAAAGGGAGCAGACAAATCAAGCAAAATCAAACCAGTAGCCCCACTGGCATTTAAAATCACCCAAATATCATTGAAGGCTTACACAAGGACCGTTTCAGTGCAGACTTTTTTTTCCGGAAGCCACATCGCAAAGGATGTAAGAAAAAGTGGTCTTCTAAGTAAGAGGACAGTTGTAGATTGACCAAATATTATACAAGTGCCTTTAGCAACAAAAGGGAGTAGGGAAATTGATCGACAATTCAATGTAATGGGGGGTCTGCCTTAGGTTATTTTGGAGTGGGATTATCAGGACTGATTTACAGGTGGTAGGAACAATCCCTGAGGATAGCAGAGTTTTGTAGAACTGTAATTATAATTGTGTTCACTTTTTGTTAGGTGTCGCTCCTGACAAGGATCTAGAGGCAAGCCAGAAGAAGTTTACGCACCATCTGGTCAAAAGTAGCTAAGCTGATAGCACTACAGTTGGGGAGGCCAGACTGTGCTGGAGAGAGTAAACTTCTCTGGTGAGATTATGAAAATAATTGGCTTTAGTTTTACGAAACAATTTTTTTAATAAAGATGCCATCTGTTTTATAAGGTGAGAAATTCTCAAGGTTATAATTCTCTTGACATTTGCCACACTGTTTAGCAGAGACTAAGAAGGGCCTGTTTACGACTTTGGCGGCCCTACAGTGGACACAGTGGACAGTGCAACGTGCTGTAGGACCGCCAAAGCTGTGGTGCGACCGTCCGCTAGATTAGGAGTTAAGGCCCACATGCATCATTGTTACATTTTGCACTTCCTAATTTGCGAAAAATAAGGAATCGCAAATTAAGAAGTGCAAAATGCTATGCATCATTATTTTCGGTATTCATTTGGGATTCAGTAAAAATCGCAATTTCTACCGAATCCCAAATGAATACCGAATTCTTAAGTAAATTTTCGCAATTCCCATTGATTCCTATGGGCCAAAAGGCCCATAGGAGTCAATGGGAAGGCATCAGCAAATTGCGAGTGGCACTTAGAAAATTTCATGGGTGCAGGGGGGGGTCCAAAGGACCCCCCATGCACCCCTGAAATCTATTTTTCGCATCATGTTTCACACACACATGTCCTAAGAACATGTGTGTGTGAAACATGAATGTTGGAAAAAAAACATTTTCACCATTTTAAACACTTTTTCCAAATTTACCGAGTGGTTCAACCACTCGGTAAATTTCGGTAAATTTGGCACCCTAACTGCGAATTTCCACTTGTAAAAGTAATGATGCATTGCTTTTAAGAAATCGCACATATGCGACTTCTTAAAAGCACCCGCAATTTTAGAACTCGCAACAATGTTACGAATTCTAAAATTGCTTCATGCATCCCAAAAAGCACTTTTGCATTCGCAAACGGCCGATTTTAAGGAATCGCACCGTTTGCGACTACAAAAATGCTTGATGCATGTGGGCCTAAATCCTTGTCTGGGAGGCGGTCCTGCAGCGGTCTGACTATAACAGACTGCTAGGCTCATAGAAGAGGATATCATGCAGACCACCGCAGTCAGAGCGCCGACTGTACCTGCCTGAACGGTGTGGCATACATGCCACACCGTGCAGGATGGGGGGGGGCAAATCCAGGGGGGCACTAATTGTGCCCCCCGCATGCACCCTCAGGACAAAATCCGGCCTTTGCGCCCATTCCGCCACCCTTTTCATGATGGGTTCACCACAATGAAAAGGGTGGTGAAATGGCAGCTCCGAATATGCTCGGAGGTGCCGGCTGTGGCACCGCCAGCATATTCCTGCCGGTAAAAGACCGCCGGCCCAGCGGGATCCTTGATCCGAGCAGTCTTGTGGCAGTCCAACCGCCGCAGCCGTAATACTACTGGCGATCGCACAAGGGTGGTGGAGGTCGGGCTGCCACCACAGGTTCGGCGAACTCGTAGTTAGGCCCTAATGGGCACATGCATCAACCTATTTAGGAAGTGCAAACGGTGTGAATCAGTAAATTCGGCCGTTTGCGCTTCCTAAATACGTTTTTGGGATGCATGAAACAGAGTTTCAAAATTCGCTATTTTTTGCATTTCCTAAAAATGCGAATGCATTTAAGAAATCGCATTTGTGCGATTCCTTAAATGCAATGCATCAATTTTTAAAAAATTTCGAATTTTGAAATAGGAAGTGCAAATTAACACGAGGTTGACCCTCGTGTTAATTTGCGAAAATCTTTCAAAAAGCAAAAAAATGCTTTTTTTAAACTTTCATGTTACAGACACACATGTCCTTAGGACATGTGTGTGTGAAACATGCACTTTAAAATACATTTCAGGGGTGCAGGGGGGGGACCCCCCTCTGCACCCTTGCAATGCATCAACAAATTGCGAGTGCAAAAAAAAAAAATGCAAAACGGCATTGATTCCTATGGGCCTCTAGGCCCATAGGAATCAATGTAATGCCATTCCTTAATTGCGATTCGCAATTAAGGAATCGCAATTTCCGGAAAATTAAGAAATCCTAAAAACTTTTAGGATTTCTTGATGCATAGGATTTTGCAATTCCTAAATTGCGATTCCTTAATTTTCGCAATTTAGGAAGTGCAAAATCCTACAATGATGCATGTGCCCACAAGTCTTTAGTACAGCAAGGGGTTAAAAGGATTTGGCAACATTGCATGGACAAACCAACACGAATCGTGTTATCAAGTGAACAGTCATTAAAAAGTTTGGTGTTGTTTGATGGAGCATCCAGAAATAATGTGGGACTAAATTCCTCAAGAGTTTACAGCCTGATTCATCAAGGGGCAAGTTTTGCGTGGCCCTAATAGCGAATCATAGCGACTCGCTATTGAGGACACGCAAAACGGTATTCATGTAGGAATTGCTAAATAAATAGCGATTCCTACATGTTCTCTATTTGCGAGTAGCAATTTGCTACTCGCAAAAAAAGGAATAACTCCCCATTCATTCCTATAGGAATGAATGGGGAGTATCCCTTATTTGCGAGTAGCAATTTGCTACTCGCAAATCAGATAGCGATTTTAAGGGTGCCAGGGGTGTCCAAAGGACACCCTGTAGCACCCCTAAAATGCACATTTGAACAGGTGTTGCGCACACACATGTCCAAAGGACATGTGTGTGTGTAACATGCAAAAGAAAAAAATGCACTAAAGTGCTTTTTACACTATTTACGCAATTTACCACCAAGTCAGACCTGGTGGTAAATTGAGACCAAATATAGCGATTTCGCTATTTCTATTTGGTTGATGAATTGCATTTAAGGAATCTCTATTAGAGATTCCTTAAATCCAATTCCTCGCAAATATTCGAATTCTTAAATAGCGATTTTTGCATTTGGGATGATGAATACCAAATGCAAAAATCGCACTCGCAAAGGGCCAGATTCTCAGAATCTGGCCCTTTGCGAGCGCAAATCAGCTTGATGAATCAGGCTGTTAGGACCAGTCATTGCTATTTAGTTTTGACTAATAATGTTGCAAAGTGTCTGGGTGAGTGCAGACTGAATTTTCTGCAACGGGTGAATACAAAGTATATGACCTTGTGGTCAGACCAGGCCAGCTGTTCTGAACATACAATTTCAACTGAACAGGAAGAATAAAATACTAGATCAATGATGTGGCCCACACGGCATGGCGGTTCAGTCAGTAACCTTTTCTTATTTTGCGCGTGGCAGATATTCAGTCATTTTTGTGACTCGGCATAGTTAGAATTGTCAGTGGGAAGGTTAAAGTCGGCCAGCACAATTAAGGCATTGCTATTAAGAAAACAGGCAGACAGCATGTCAGAAAAAGAGACACAACATTGGTAACAGTGCGAGGGGGCTTATAGATCACTACATTTAAAAGCGGTTGACAAATCTACATTTATTCTCTTGGCTAACAACCCCGCCTGCTGAAGCATGACCATAGAATAAATCAACACATTATAATTAAGGCTCCCTGTTTTCCGTTCTTACTGATTATTACGGATAAATACAGTAGAAACCCATTTATTTTTATGTCTATTTTTTAAATGTGGATTAAAACAGAAATTGTTTTTTTTTTTTGTGATTCTAAATACACTTTGTCATGACTGCCAGGCCAATAACTGTGTGGATTGATAGGTAAGGGCGTTAAAAATGAAAGACATTTTAGTAAAGACGCTTAAACAGCAGTTGTGCACAACGCTGATACTGAAATGTGCACACTTTCATATAAGTGCATTGATTTATCTTCTGTGGGTGTTCATATCACTGAAAACTGGAAGGCTTTCAAGCATGACTGCATATTTATCGGGGAAATAAATGTGGAAATATACCAGTTTCAATGTTATTGTTTTCACAATACCCATAATAAAGATGTATAAATACAGATAAAGTTGACACAAAATAAATATGGATAAATACAGACGGAAATGACAAAAAAAATATCATAAAACCCTAATTATAATGTGATCTATAAATACAAACAACACCTCTGCCAATTTGATTAGCAGGATAGAAGTGCTTAATCAAAAAGTCAGGGGCGAGGGCAATTTCAGGAGCCTACTTTGAGCCTGCCTTCAGATTATATGAGCACTGGTAAAGCCAATGTATCAAAATACGACTGCATTCTTTTTTAGACTCAATGAAGACATCCCATTCCATCTTGGCTTCTTCTTTCTCTATTGGGGCAATATGGCCAAACAGGCACTTATACACTAATGCTTGTTTCCTTGTAGGAATAGAACCTGTCTCAACAATGGCTTCAAAGCGTTGTACGAAGTATATGATCCACTGAGACCAACTTTCACTCGGCCCGCCTTGTACATTAAGGCAAGTAGACGGCATCATCATCGCATTCACCTTGACACCACCATCAAGCCCTCCTCACTTGAACATTGTGCTTGTGCTTGAACATTGCATAGCAGAGCTGTGAGCACAGGAAGGCAAAGGCTGAATTAAACAAAGGGACAGCTTACTGTGCTCCTCCATTGTTAACACCTTTCTAAGATGTACTTTGAATGTTATTCAGGAGTTTGTAGATTGATATAAAAAAAAACAGAAGGAAATCTGTATATTTTCTTAATTTATTTGGCTAAATCACCAATCACTTCAATCTGCTGATGGGGCTCCCTCTTGGGCTGAAAGCAGGACTTGGTTGCCTGGTACACCTCACCTTTGTTCAGTTCAAGCCAAGTGCACCCCTTTGGTAGACAAGAGAGGAGATGGGGATGCTGTAGTTAATGTGTCTGACGACGCATGAGCCCAATTTAAGCCCATCTCCCACGCTCACAGTCATGAGTGAGGACCAGAAGAACCAGATAAAGGTAGCCCGCACCCTACCAAACAAGGTAAAGGCTGTGGTCGCGAGTTTCACCAGCCTCCATAAGAGGAGAGATTCTCCGGATCACTTGGATCTCGTCATCGTCTCAAAAAAGACAAGTAGAGAAACTCAACAAGGATGGGAGTGAACATGTTTCATTTTCACAGGATCACAGAAAGAGGACAACTCCAACTGTCAAAGAATGGTAATACTCAACATTCTAAATATTCCACTGACAGTGCATGGAGACAACAGGCGGACACAGAGACAAGGGTGGAGGGTACCAGGGGAAGGCGAGAGGCAAGAGGAGGACACAAGCAGCATTATATTATGGCACACCACAGGGTGAGATGTGATTGGCAGTAGGAGCCTGTACCTACGCTGGTCCAGAGTCACACCTGGAGGCCTCCTACGGGGCGCAGTTGTACTCACCAACCACATGAGTGGCCTCCGGCGGGCAGAGAAGCCTCTGCAGGACTAGGCTTTCCTCAGCATCCTGAAAGGTGTCCATGAAGTCTGATACCTGGGGGGGAGAGGAGAAACCAGGAAGTCAAGAAGGCAGAGAAGGAGGAACCAACAAGTGAGCAACAACGGTGTATGAAAAGAACAGAGGATTTGTGATCTGTCTGCGGAGACACCGATGATGGACTATGGGCATATGATGACAGGAATGAAATGTCATTTCATAAAGCATAAATCAGAACCCTGAGCTAAAATCACTCCACATTGCCTGCACATCCTTAGCTACCTCTTTAGCACTAGACAACCCCAGTCCGATCTGTGCCCTGCCATGTCTGGCCCAGGTAGGAACTAGGACTTTGGATTTTCTCTTTCAGAATGCCAACAACTCCGCTTTATCTCTTCGCACTTTTGTCTAGTCTTTCTCTCCCTTTTTCCTGCTCCATCCTTTATCTCTCTTGCTCTGGGCCAAAATCTGATGCTGGCAAGTAGAGTTCTGTCCCCAGATAATAGTGCTAGTATCCATTGGTTGCAACCACCAGCACAAATTAAGCACTATTTGAGAATGAGAGGCTGGCAGGGACATGAGCTCTATAAAGCTCTACAATGTTGTACCGCAGCATGACTTTGGTTAACATCAGAGTGGAACAGGTTTGTTTGGCATTCGATTTCCTATATCATTGTGGTGCATACGTATGAGGCACAGAATGACAGGATCTTGGATTCCCCGTGTCAGGTCAGTATGGTTCATGCTACATGCCAGGCAGGCATAGTGGCCTTGTTTCCTGAATTCACTGTATCTCCAAGGAACCATGCAGATTTATTTGGGCAGAGAAGTTTTCTCCAGCACCAGGGAAGGTGGACAGTACTTTCAGGTATTGCCCGCAAAGCTAAAGATATTAGGACACAAATAAATAAATCAAATGAAGTTAAGAGATAGGTAGAGAAAGAAGTTGCTGAACAGGTAATAATGTCCAAGGTTTATTTGAACTGGTAATTGTCTTCTGTATTCATTTTTGCTCTCCTAGGGCTGGATCTCATTAGGTTGCGATTAAATTAAATTATCGGATTTATAATACATGGAAGCCTGCAATCCCTATATAAAAGCCAGTTTCTAATTTCCTTATTACATATGTCCAGTGACATCTCTAATAAATAAATGAAATATAGAAATAACGTAGTTTCTTAACAGCAGTAAGTTATTACTGCTGAGTAGTGATCTCATAATGCCTGCCAGAGCCAGCAGTCAGGATGAAAAGCAGTGCATGCGGCATAAATACAGGTACAGTTTAAGCAGGAAAAAGGAACAATACTTGTTCTTTTTCTGATCTGTTTTTTTAATGTGAACCACATTAGCAGAAAGTAGATATTTATTGAAACAAATGTATTTTTTGCACTCCATAGGTCATTTCATGAAAGATGGAATCAATCTGCTTTTTCTGTTTATTCTGAGCTAGAGTGTTTTTTTTAATCTGACTTGCATTAAACTGATTCTACTACGTTTTTGCAACACATTACTAACTGCTGTTTGGTGTGTTTGATTTCATACTACGTTTTTGCAAAAAAATACTAACTGCTGTTTGGTGTGTTGGATTTCATACTGCAGATTCTACTTTTTCTCATCATGTCTGCAAATTTGCAATCTTTTTCAGAGCACAATGCAATGGATTTAAAAGGTCTTTGGGAAGGGCGATGAGTTAGCATAAAGAATAAAATACCCTCTTACAAATGGTAAAAATATATTGGTATTATCATCTCAGAGTTCCATGGCCCTATATAGGAACATAGTATTCGAACTCATTCCTCTATAGGGCCACGGAACTCCTTGATTACTTGCAATATTCTTATACCATACAACAGGGCATACTTTATCCCATATATGACAATTTTAGTCTATTGTGTGGATTTGGCAAACTGGGAACATTAACCCACTTGACATGGATTCAGAGAGATAGATTGAGTTACCCACTGGCACAGCCCTTCTTGTGAGCTAGATCTGGTCTGTCAGCCTCCCTCATGACACTGTCACTAAAACAGTAATGGAACATAAGAAATAGGTAGTGCACATAGAATCAATAATTTATAAAGGATTTAGGGTCAATAAAAGGTAAATGCATGGATGCTCCTACTTACCAAGAATCCGGCATACATATTTTTCAAGGATTATTGGGCACTTGAAAGATAACATTGCAATTGTTTATTCAAAATTCATTGTAGTAACCCAAAATTCAAAGCACCAACTTGTGTTTCATGGCATAAGCGGCTTTGTCAGGGCTTTGTGGTGAGCAAATGGAGATACTGGTCTCTAAAATCATAGTAAGTGTCCTTTCTCGCTTAAATTGCCTTCAATAAGCATCTCACACCTTATGTGTGAGATTGGAGGTCACCGTAAATGATTTTGTAAAGAATATTGATGATTTGAACTTTGAATTACCGCTGAGAATTTTGAATAAACAGTTTCACCGATGTCTTTAAAATATTCCGTAATCCTTGATAAAATTCACATACCTGACATGCTAGGACTATACACGTGGCCTCACTTGTTATAGCCACATTCATCTTTTAAAGCCAACTACTTCTACATAAAGACAATAATAGTAACACATGAGTTCTTTGAATCAAATAGTGTGAAATATAATTGGGATGAATCAATTAGTCCTAAAATTTATTTAAAAACAAATAGCTTGAATGGAAGAAAATTACTAAATAAATGACTTAATTAAAAAAAACAGTCATATTGGTAAAGGATGATGTTGGTGGAATCCATAAGCAGCAGCAGTATGTTTAGAGCAATGGCAGTGATAGAGGTTTGATTTTTTTCCCATTTAACAAGAACAAGAATTCTAACGAAACGTAAAGTTGATCTAATGGTCTCAATTCAATCTCATTTCTGTTGAAAATGTAAGGTAGAACTCAGATTCAATTAAATTAAATTTTCATTGCAAGCACAGTTTGAATATAATTGCATTCAAGAACTTGCTTCCAGTAAATATGAATTTGAATAAAATGTATTTGAATGATTTACATCAAATTATTGCCAATGTCTGGGAAGGACGATCTGATTTAGCCTACGATTGTAAGGTGCATGCCGGAAATAGGATGCTGGTCCGACTCTTGATTATTAGATACTTCATTATGTTAGATGATTCTCATGTGAGGCATGGGGTGGAACTCGGTCTAAGTGCTTATTCACTCTGAGGAAGAAAGAATCACAATCATGTTTTGCCCATGTGATCTTAAGAAATTGCCTGTGAAGTGAAAACTCTCTTTCCATCGCTATTCTTGTGTTTTGCTTTAGAGGTGCATTTAACTTTTATTGTCCTTGTTTATACAGCACCCTGAAACTAGATTCTCTTCTTGGAATTGTAGCGCTTTACAAATAAATGAATACAAAATACAAGTACTTACAATCTCGCCAGCCCGGGGGTCGTACAGCGTGGGGAGGGCATTCGTACTGGCAATCCACACTGTTCCCACAGAGGGCACAAAGCACAGCCCTGTGATGATGCCTGTGAAGTGAGTAAGCCTGTAGATGAGCTTGGCATCCTGTGACCAAACACCTACTGTCTTATCGAAGGAGCCTGTGAGTATCCTGTAAGAGAAACCTGAGGGTTAAAGGTGTTGAGGTGCGAGCTATGGTGTACAGGACAGAGAGAGTGTTTGATGCAAGCAAATGACATAGGTGGCACATAAAACATCTGCAGACTTATTGAATTTCCTGGTCCCCGCTGTTCCCCGTCTCAGAAACTACTGTACAAGTGTTACACAAGTGTAATGCCTCCATGCATTTCAGACTAGGGCTTTGGGAACTTTCTTGAAATTTCAGTGTTCCAATATTGTAGCACATGAGGCCTGCAAGATCATGCCACAAACTTGCTGCATGGACCAAGAATCTTTTTTTCTACAAAACTTCTATTAGGTCTTGATTTCCTCAGCGGAGCGGTCTATCAGACCTATTTCTGATAGCATACACAGAGTGGTCTGTGGGTCTGCCCTTCCTTCCAACCATTGACTTGCTCGGACCAGACTCTTCCAGCCATTGGCCGTAGTCTTTGTCAATTACGCCTTGGCTCAACTTGCATATGATTGTTCAGATCATGTCTTGGTAAAGTTTGAGGTGGTTTCTTGCCATCCAGTTTTTTACCTTCTGTATGCATTCATGTAAATTAGGTGAGTCAGTGAAAGGTCTATTTAATTTAAATATCATTTTTGTGTCATGCGCATAGGTGTAAACATGATGGCCTAACTAAAATATCAGTGTGATTAGTGGTGACATGGTAGATTATTTAGTTTGCGTTCTATCAGATGGGAATGAGGTTAGACAAATAATGTTGTGGTTTCCCCATAGATTGAGTCGTGATAGTAGTATGCAGTTATTCGGGCGTGGGCAGCTCCAGAAGGGTCAAGATCCCTGGATTCCTGATGTCCTTTATGGGTTTTAGGCAATCCCATATTGTTGCTAGAGCTGGCTCTGTATCTTTTATTAGTTGGGAACCCACTAGGCCAATGAGCAGTGTGCGAGGTTCTACTTTATGTGTGAGTTGGTTTTAGATATGTCCTTTGAAGTGTTGGTCAGTAAGGTATGTTTGAGACCAGCCTCTAGTTTGGGGGCGGGTTTGAGGAATGTTTTTTTTTTTATTGGGGTTTTTCATATAATGTAGAACAGAGAATATGAGAGAAAAGGAAAAGAAAAATTCACAGCCTCACAGTTCAGTACATATGGAAGAGCCATTATACATAGCTCAAGTGCATGAGTTGATAAGTTACACAAGGGTTGCAAATAAGGTACAGTTACAAGCAGCATAATATAGAAGGAATGTCTACGGGTTCACTGAGTGAGGCGAGGCATTGAGCTCTGAAGATCTGAGGAGGTAAGAGCGGAACGAGGAAGAGTTTCTTTTTTTCTTTTTTTTTACACATTTTATTATTGACGTTTTTGTAACAAGTTACAACTGGTAAAGAAAATGCATATATTAACATCCAAACAATTCAATATCAGTTTACATGATACAGTTTCCAAAATTACTCAAAGAACGATTTCCAAGTTTTATCAAATTTCCTTATCCCCCAATTTGCTTTGCATATCGAAATTCACTTGTTCTAACATTTCTCATTTTCTGAAGCCAGATATTAAACAAAGGAGCTTGAGTTGATTTCCAATTCTGTAGAACCAAGGACCTCGCAACTGCCATCACAATAAATAATAATTTAACCAACTGTCCAATCAAAGCAAGATCACTATCATATCCATAAAGTATTAATTTAACATTATAATCAATCTGAATCCCACAAAACTTTTGTAAGTATTCGAATATCTCAGTCCAGAAAGGAACGATTTTAGTACAGTGAACTGTAATGTGGGACCAATTAGCGGGGCTATATTTTGTAGTGTAGTTCCTATTATCCCAATAGGCTCTGCGCATTGGAATAATACCTCCAATAGTATAGACCTAGACCAGACGTTAACTAGGTCTTCTACTGTCGATATTAGACTTAAAGTTTTGGGTTTGCCAGCTAGCTCAGAGTTCACTAGAAACATTCTCGAATAGGCAAGGAGGAGTTGAACCTCCCTGGATAGACAAGAAGGGATTTAGTTTCTGACAACCATAGAACATGACAACTTTGCTCTCCCCTAATCAAGAGTGTATCTCTAGAGTCGTGTGAAAACAAAAGACAACTTATTTTACTCAGTCAGTACGTGCATTCTTAGTTTCACCAGATTGTAGAGAAAAGGAAGAGACGGGCGTGTTCAATAAAAGATGTTATTTATTGATCAGTCTCTTTTCTCGTACAAGAGAAATGGATCGATATTATCGCAATACTTATGGTTAAGTAAAGTGCATACAATAAAAGCAGAAGTATAAAATAATACTGTAAAAACATTTATATGGTTTCTAAGCCATATGGTGGTTTAAAATGGATAAAATAGATACATACATATAAACATTTGACTAATCGTACTCAACTGGTGCTTCTAACTACGCCTACCCCAGTGTACCTGACCTAAGCCTAATACGTGGGCGGGATAGAAAGTAGCAGTTGAAGTTAAGTTTGTTTTGCCAAGTGACTGACTCAAGAATTCTCTGCAAGGGGTTATTCAGTTCCGTACCTTGAATCTAGGATGATTGAGGGATGGTATCTCTCATCTTTGGTCTCGATATTCCAGGCTGCCTGCAAGGGCTGCTCGGAAGCGCCGGAGCTGGATTTCTCGGCAGGAGAAAGGCAGCGTCTCGTTCTCAGCGCGTCAGGAAGGCGGGGCAGCGTCAGTGGGCTTCGGCAAGTCTCGCTGCTCCGATCTCGTCACCACCGCGTGTGTTTGCTTAAGGCAATATCGGTAATATTTATACCTGTAAGGTGCCGAGATTGACGTAAGGATGGACATAGATACGTCAATAAGGATGTCATACGAGCTGGTCGTTAGCACATTCTTTTACTGAAGTTCTCGGTGAAATCAAAACAATGGCCGCAGGGTTTTTCCCAGGTTGTCATAGGTTTGATTTGTTTTGAGAACTCCGTATGCCTTATCAGGGGCTGGAGGAATATTGCTTGTCTAATTAGATGGCAAGCGTTATGACCTAATCAGATAACGCGCTCCTGTGCCGTGGTCTGGCGTAATCAGATAACGGTTTCTGCATCATGGGATGGCTGCTAGTTAACTTGTTAACCAGAATAGGGTCAGGAATAGGGGGATCAATACAGAACCTATAGGAATACATCACACCCACTCCACGCTAACTATGGCCATATTTACGAATCTAGGCATAGTAAAACATACTGTAGAGTATCGTGTATACCTTACCACCCCAAAATACATATAATGCATTTTGAAATTGTAATGTACGGGAAAATAAAATAGCCATATGTACTATATGCACTTAAGCAGTAGACTAATGCTAAATTAATCACGCATGTATACATTATTAGTAATCGAATATGAGAATTACACATGAAATGGCTCTTAATACAGAAGAAAAGTTCGAGACCACTCCATCACAGTTCAAGAAAAAAAATATTTATGAACATACCAGCGGGCAGCTAATGTCTATGAAGTTTCTAAAAACAGAAATTAGTTCTCTAAGAATAGTTCCTACTTTAAGCAGAAGAAAAGTGTCCCGTAAAATTTTTAAAAAAAAATATTTTGGGGCTGCTAAAAAAATTGCTGTCCGTGGACTGGAGGAAAAGTTGATCTTGCTACTTTATTATTAAAGTTGAAGGCCAAATTCAAGGTGTCGGGAACGCCGTGTGCTAGCTTGTTCAAGAGTCATTATTTCTGCTCTGGTGAGAACATCATATCATTGAGACTGCTGAAAAAGCTGTCAACAGCTTCCTGTGAGAGTTCCACTAACTCGGAAAAGGATGTATCCATGCATTCATGCGCATGATTGTCTCCATTGACGTTTTGAGTAGTATTGCTGACAGAAGGTTGTACCTGATCGATGCTGCTTTCATCTTGATCTTCACTACCCCTTATTCGTAGTGGTGAAGTTTCCACGAATGCCGTCATCAGGATTGGCAGCCGTTGAGGGCAGCACAATGCATGAGCCTTTACCGGACCCAACAATGTTTCTGCATCAATTGGCGCATCCAATTGTAGCGTCAGACAGGTGTCCAACACGCATTCTTCTCCGCACAGCATGCACCTTAATACAGGTAAAACACATTTTTGCCATATCGGCCGAAATGAAAGAAACCAAGTCATGTTCAGGTCTCTAAGCCGGGTTAGTCCCAGGATTTTTGATATCCGGTCCCGGTATCCAATGGCTCGGATTGTTTCTTCCCTTGTCGCAGGTGTTTTGTCTGTGACATGGTTTGCCATAACGAAATATAAGAACCAAGAATAGGATTCCTGCAATTAGTCCCAAAATGAGGGGAACTCCTCCAAAAATCGAATGGACGAAGTCTGGAAAAATACCCAGTATGGCTTTGAATGGTGTTAATGCCATCGAAAATACTGTCTTAAATACATTTGAGACTCCACTGGTATCAGAAATATTTAAGATTTCATTCAGGATTTCTGCGAAATGTATGGGGGAATTAGTTGATAACAATGAGTGAATCTCTGCAGTCGTCCTTGCGACTAGGAGATCATACGTTTCTTTTGATGACGTGAGCCTGGTCGGCGTCTGAAGAAGCACTGTTTTCATTCTGCTTAAAGTATCAACTCGAATAGAAGTAATTTTCAAGTTAGGCCATGCCCTTGCCTCCCTGTCTGGAAAGGAGCTGGGGAACAATAAGCGTCCACAGCACATGACCTTCGCAGTCGTACTAACGAGATAAGGAACCCCGGGCAGTAGACTACAACATCTGCGATCCACAATTAGAATGTAACTCCCGTTATAGAGTCTTTTAAAGAATGGTTCTATCTCTGTTGCAGGTGTGCCTAGCTGGTGACATGAAAGGTTATTTGAGTTCCCTTCACAGGCTCCATGCAAACTAATTCCATTACACAGAAGTGTACCGCTTAGTGACATCGCACAATTATTGCCACTAAGAAACACTTTCTGTCCTTTATTACTGACACATGCATGTGAATAGGGCAAGTTCCATGTTGTCTTAATGTACCCTTTTCCCAATTTTTCGTACATGCCAGCCTGTATATATTTTTGGCAGTATTGAAACCTGAAAGTAGATATCGGAATATTAATTATCCCATGTATTATCCATTCAATGACAGGTCGTTCTGACATTGTCAATGGTAATCTCTCGAGTTTCTCAATGCTCAGGATTGTATAATCAGCACCCTTTTGTGCCATACTGATTTGTTTATCAGTAAGGTTAAAGATATGGAATAGTGACGTTGTGTTGATTAAACGCCAAGGCACATAGCCTGAACGCAGGTTTTGTAACGTCCAGCCAAGCTGTACAATAGAACGCAATTGAGACTGACCGTGTTGTAACAACAGTAAGTCTTGCGATATTATGTCGATTGCTGATGACACAATGCTGTCCAATGAAAAGATTCTGGAGGACAGAGTCATTAACCCATTGTCCACTACAGAAAGCGATTTTTCCAAATTAATACGGTCAATTTCCCGTATACTTTCTGCTGTCTCAATTTGAGTTATCTTCCAGGCCTCGTTGTAAGCTGCATATATAGAGGCTGCTATGAAGCGTTTTTGACGCTGTTTGCGTGGTCCCATAATGAAATCACGCAAGTCAGCACCATCAGTAAGTAAAGTTAGGTGTTGCTTAATTTCTGTCAGTGTGGAAGTTTTTAGCCATTGAAGGCAGAGTTTGCCCACACTGTAGGTGGTGATTATCCCTGGGTGTTGTCTTTGGGAATATCTAGGGTCTGGCCTGGTCAATGTGAACCCCTGTGTTTTGTTCAGGAATCTGTCTTGACATTTATTAGTATCTGTGGGCCAGATTAACCATTGTTTCCAATCAGGATTTGTTCTGTTTTGGTTTAATACATAGTTTACGTCTATCTCTTCATCTGCAGAGTTATTGCTGTTCATTGTTGGTTTTGGAATAGACGGTTTATTTAAGTCTTTGATTTTGGCTAATCCAAGACAGGTAGTTTGTTGAATAGTTTCATTCAAGAATATAATTTGTTCTGGGATCATGCAGGCTCTAAACAATGATTCTATACCTTGTACTTGCCATTCTTTTGTACCCCAAACACTTTTTACTTCCACATTTTTATCCCAATAATCAAAACCAAATGTATTCATTTCTTCAAAAAATGAGTCCGAATATATCAATTTTGTGTTTGTAAGCCTGGTTTTTGTTCCTGTCCTATTTGACAATTTGAAATAAAATGTTTCAGCATCACTTGTGTTGAACCCTGAAAAGTATGAATATTTGTCATAAAAGGTTCTTGAGCTTCCTTTTGGAGGGGTTGCACAATGTTCCCATTGATTATAATTTAAAACATTTCTAGGTTGTGCAGATTTATGTAAAAAATGGTTACCATAGTGGTTGTAGCAGTACATACTATCATAATTAGATGAACCCTGCAAATAATCATGTTTGGTAAATTTAGCAGACATCACTAGATCAGACATCATGTTATTAATACTTTCAAAGTCCCAATCATCAGCAAATGAGTTTGGTTTTACAAAGTCACTCAACGAGATCTTAATTTGGTGTGGATATTTGAGGATCTCAACCGGACCATAAATTTCATAGTCAGTATTGTCCCATGCTACCCCACCCGGTATAGGATTGGCTGTGAAATTGACTGAAGAAAATTCTCTTTTCTTGACGTGTGAAGACGTGTGTGGCTTGAGGATCAAGTTGATTTTCTGGCTTGCTGTGTCCATTTTAGCATATTTTCCCTCAATGAAGCGTCCCAAACATAGTATCATGATGAGCCAAAGTATCAGGATAAATACACCAAAGGACACCCAAAATTCAATCCATGGAGAAATCAGATAGGTTTCTTTCAGCTGTTTCAAAAGTTCCTTAGCTTTATCTTTAAAAGTTGTTGTTGATGGCTGTGTCTTTGATTCACTTAGATCTTCAGAAGAATCATCAAAGTTGATGAAGTAGCCGGATGCCGTTCTGTCTATTGTTCCAATTGCTTCAGGATTACTGTTTCTTGCAGCTTCAGCATATTCATTTGTTACTTCATTGTAGGTTGGTGTGTCTCTACTAAATGTTTTTATTTGGGTTTTCAGAGGTGTGAGGCCCATTGCATTGTTGCATAGTCCTTGTTGTTGTTCTGTAGGCGTTTCGAATGTGATTAGCCTTTTAGTTAGCACCTCTGTACTTGTAGCAAACCTCGGTGTTCTACTACTTATCGGGAGTCCACTTGGCCTACTGTTTGTTATCGGCCACATGATTGTGGTTTTACCAGGTCGATGGATACAACTCGGTTCTCCTTTTTACCAGCAAGCGGCGGTAGTACAACTGATCTTGTCCCGTTGATGGACAAGACAGGAACTGCTTTTCTGTAAGAAGGCCCAAATTCCTTCTTTACCGCGATCTTTTCTCTGACTAGATCCCCGACTTTTGGAATCCAGACAGGTCTTGCTGGGACAGGTGGTGGTTCTTCAGTGGTTGTTGGCTGCTGTTTTAACTTTATGTTGCTCAGGTCTTTTCTTGTTTCGTTTAAGTCCTGTAAAATAGCCAAACGATCTTTGATATCAAAGCTTTTTTCTTTCACCACTGAAGTCTGACTGTCAAGATCTAAGACTAGCATCCTAGTTCCAAACAACAATTCGTACGGACTGAATCCCTTCAGAGAATTTCTTGGCAAGTTATTTAGACTACGTTGGACACTTATTAGATGTTTGACCCACCCAGCTCCCGAACCTAATACCTTTGCTGTTATAGATTGCTCTATGTCACGGTTTTTTCTTTCAACAATTCCGTTTCCCTCGGGATGAAATGGACAAGAATACCGCAATGCAATGCCCATGCTGGCCATGGCCTCCTTATAAGCTCTAGAGCTAAAAGCAGGACCCTGGTCAGAATGCAGCATGCCAATTGCGTATGTGCCGATAAAGACTCGCAAATCTTTTATAACAGTTCTGGCATCAGCCGTTCGCTGGGGCCACATCCATATGAATCTCGTGCATGAATCCACTGCGACCAAGATATATTTATAGTTACCATCCCTTTGTAAGGGACCACAGTGGTCCAGGTAAACACAGGCTAATGGTTTATCCGAGATTAGAAGGGGCGTCTATGCTGGTCGTCTCACTGTTGATACTTTCATTTTTTGACATATTTCACATTCTAGAACATAGTTCCTGGTTTGTCTTCTCATTTGTGGCCACCAGTATCTCTGTTTTAATAACGATACTGTGGCTGAGACGCCAGCATGTACAGAAGCAAGTCCTTCGTGTGCCGCTATGATGAGTCCTGACCTATGTTCCATGTTTGGAATTACTCTATCCCCCACTCCAGGGATTCGAGCAAATGGAACATTATTTGCATCAGTTATGTATGAGTACTTTACTGGAAAGCCTTTCGGGAGTGTTTCTATCGCATCTTTTACTGTAGCGCTGACAGCTTGTAATATATCGCTGTCTATTTTTGTTTTTGACCGAGTGATGGCAGCTACGGAAGCCGTTTGCACAGCTGCCTTCGCGGCCTCATCAGCCAATGAATTCCCTGCAACGTGAACGCCATCACGTTGATGACTCAGTGTATGTATCACGTGAGTCTTTGGTAGTTCCTTTTGTAAAAGAACTACTTGTTCCCAAAGCATTTTATGCTTGATTGTGCCTCCTTTTGCATCCTTAAAACCATTCTGAAGCCAGATCTGTAAGTATTCATTGTAAGACTGAACGCAATAGTATGAATCGCACACTATGAGTGTGGGGAATTCGCGATCTGTATTTTCAAGCGCCATCTTAAATGGTAGTAGTTCAGCTCGCTGAGCTGTACAATCTCCTAGAGATTGCGTTTTAGTGACCAGTGGTTTAAATTTTCCTTCGTGCCAGCGACCTTTAACAATCGCGCACGCAGCACTGTAAGCTTGTTTACCTCCTACTGCGGGTTGTGCTGCTCCGTCTGTATATATTATACAGCCGTAATGTTCTAGAGGCAGAATTTCGGTCGGCGGTGGACATTCGAATTCGTATTGGAGAAACTCTTGTGTTTTTAAGTTAGGATCAAATTCGTATGCCACGTCTGTTGCAGCAAGAGAATTAGCCCGTTGTATCCATCTCGGATGGAGTGCTTTAGCATTCGGAATGCTTGCCTTTGTTACCGCCTCCAGGGCTGGTATTGGTGTCACGATGATTATTCGTTTACCTTGTGAAAGGGCTCGTTCTTTTGCTATAGCTGTCTGTGTTGCAGTAAGAATTTTTTCCGTTGGGCTAAATTTCATTTCAGCTTTAGTGTATAAGTGTGATTTGAACGCAATTGGTACCTTTTCTCCCTCATTAGAGGTCAGGTAAGTGAATCCGCATCTTCCTGGGATGACTCGAATCACAAGGTTGCGTGTGTTATCACGTGTTTCTAATTTTGTTTTAATTAACATATCTGTTTTTAAGGATCTCAGAATTTCTGTGTGTTTTTGAGTCCAATTGGTTTTTTTAAAATCTGGTTTTTCTAGATCATAAAGGGGTTTGACCCTTTCTGCGTAATTTGCAATGTATGTTCTTCCGAAATTTAGGAAGCCTAGAATTGACTGTAGGTTTTTTAGTGTTCTAGGTGCTTGGAGTACGGCACATTTCTCTAGGAAATTGTCAGCCAGGCTTTTGCCTTCACTTGATAATTCATATCCTAAGAACAGGACTGTTAGATGGGCAATTCTAGATTTTTTAAAGTTGAATTTGTAACCCTCTGCTGCGAACCCAAGTATTATGGTGTTCACTCTCTTCAAGTGAGTATCCAAGTCATCATCTGTTAGGTATATGTCATCGACGTACGATAATGCTTCGTCATCATATGTTTGTAGTAACTCTGTTACTCTCGCTGAGAATAATCCTGGGCTGTTCTTGTACCCCTGGGGTAACCGACAGAATTCTTTTTGAGCGCCATTTATTGAGAACGCTGACAAGTATCTGTTCTCTGGTGCTATATTTTGACAAAAGAATCCATTAGAGATGTCTAATGTTGTTTTATATTTTTTGCGCACTATGTTATTCATTAGAGCAGCACTATGCGAGTTTTGTACTGCAAAAGTTTTGCAACATGAGTTAAGGTGTCTGTAATCCAAAACTAGACGATATGAATTGTCTGGTTTGGAGACAGGAAACAAAGGGTTGTTCATTTGTGAGGTGCAAGTTTCAATCACCCCCTGGTATTCTAGTTGATCTAGAATTTCTTTTACCTGTTTTTTAGCTTCTTGCTTGATTGGATACTGCCTTTGTGCAGTAGGTTGTGATTTTAACTGGATTTTGTGAGGAGGAGAGTCCTCATCCCATCCCACATGATTTTTATATAAAGCAGGAGCTTGAGCTACTGCCCACTTTCTTGCAAGTGTATATTTTTTATGAATTGGAATATGATTTGAGAAGGCAGGCATAATTATTTCTTCGCCATGTGGGCACTCCCTGACAAACTCTGGTGGCCAATCTTTTTCAGCTAGAAGGATGTCATAGCCCTTGGAGAGATTATCCCAAAAAAGGCCCCTTATTTTCCTAGTCTTATCCCCTTCTATACGTAAAGTTATTTCATATATTTTGTGAGGTTTGCTAACTCTGGTGTCTGCAGTTTCCACCTGAATGTATTCATTCGTGTCCACTGTCTCCAGATGATTCATAAGGACTTTGCGTGCTATGCTCACTTCTGCTGCGCTGTCTAGCATTGTCTGAGCCCACTCTCCGTTTTTCAGCTGTGTCCTCAGTATTCTCGGCATTGTTGAATACTTTAATACTGGCTACCTTCTTTTTTGGAAACTGTAATTTTGTATTTGGATGAGCAGGTTCCTTGTCTTTGGACTTGACGTGCCCTTCCCTGGGTTCCGATCGTCCTCTTCTTTCCGATTTCTGCGAGGAAGTCTGAAAAGATTGAGAGGGACGTGTATCAAAATCTTGATATCTATCCGGTTTCTTTATGTTATCCCTATTTCTAAGGTTGTATTTTTTCACAGAGGGCTCCCTTTGGGGAGACTTGGGTCCTTGGTCCGGAGATCTTTCTCTCCGCCGAGGAGACCTTCCTCTGGACTGGAATCTCTTTTCTTTTGGATTGGATTGTTTGTTTCCATCCCAGTTCTTCTTTTGACTGTTTAGATTATTTTTAATAAATATTTTTTCAGGACTTTCAATTAGTTGGGGCTTCACTGGTATTCCACCCAAACTATCTCTACCTAGTTCTTCATAGGATTTTTCTATAATTCTGGCAATTTCAGCTGGTTGGTCTGCTATATCTGTCTCTTTTAACCTCTGGCGGATCGCCACATTCGCTGCTTCTCCTTTTATGTTGGCTAGTAATATTGCCGAGACCTGCTTGAAGTCTTTTAGTAATTTCATACCGAGAGTTAAAGCGGGTTCTGGACCGTATTCGTCTTGAATTTGTTTTAGCACATCTGGTATTACTGACATGGATGGTACTCCATGTGTTTTTGTGTAAATGGAAGCAAAGACTGTACCCCAAGTGTCACAGTCCTCCACGTGTGGTGCGATTCCCATTGGAAGACAGATAGTCAGAATCCTGTGTTTATCCACAGGGGTGGTGTCTGGAAACACCGCCTCTATTTGGGTGATTTTTTGTGCTAACCAGAATGGTATTTGTTCCCGTTTAGCTGGTACTTTACCTAGGCAGGACTGTATGTTCTGTGGTGTAATTTTATTTGTGTTCCCCTGATGTGGGGTCAGCTGTGGAATTTTAACTACAGGTTGGATGGTTGAAGTCCGCATTACATATTGGACTAGTTGTCTATATATTTTAATTAGTTGTTTTAGTTGTACTAAAACATCTGCTGCAGACATTCTTTCGATGTCTGGATGTGGTGTGTATCCGGCTAGGACCGGCCACGTTGCTCCTGGTCTACCTAGTGGACCGAGCCTGGTGATGTGATTATTATGTTTTAGGGCGCCATTAAACAAGAGCAGGTGCTCTTGGAATTTAAGTGGTACTTCCACTTCCTCGAAAGGAGTGTAGGTATCCGGTGGTTCCTCTATTTTATAATAGTGGAACTCCTTTGTTACAGCATTTGCTGCTGGAAAGTTTATCCATGAATAGAATACCTCTGTCTGCCGATATTCGTGTGCCTCAATTACGAATATGACTGTACCACCTCTTGGTGTCAGTCCATTGTCTATAAGTTTTAACGTTATAGATCTTCTTATGTTGACCGGGATGAGTTTTGCATCCGGGTCTGCTTCTTGCATAGTATTATCAGCTTCTATTAGTTCAGCTGCTAATCTAGCTCTCTCTCTTTCATCATCACTTTCTGGCATTTTACTGTCAGGAAGGTTATTCTGTTTGTTTGCAGATCAGGTTTCTTATGGAAACAAAGATTAGATGCACAATATTTTGGAACAGTGTATCCTTCAACGTTGATTGAACCAAGAGCCATACATAGGAGTTCCCTCCTGCGAGGTTTGGCGGATTTTACCTCTCACCCACTCCAGACGTCTTTGGAGTATTATGGGAAAAAGGGGTCTGAGTGAAAGAGCACGACTGAGTTACTCTAAAGTCTTGCGTTAGTTTTATCGCCTATCCAAACACGTTGGGCGCCATGTAGTGTAGTTCCTATTATCCCAATAGGCTCTGCGCATTGGAATAATACCTCCAATAGTATAGACCTAGACCAGACGTTAACTAGGTCTTCTACTGTCGATATTAGACTTAAAGTTTTGGGTTTGCCAGCTAGCTCAGAGTTCACTAGAAACTTTCTCGAATAGGCAAGGAGGAGTTGAACCTCCCTGGATAGACAAGAAGGGATTTAGTTTCTGACAACCATAGAACATGACAACTTTGCTCTCCCCTAATCAAGAGTGTATCTCTAGAGTCGTGTGAAAACAAAAGACAACTTATTTTACTCAGTCAGTACGTGCATTCTTAGTTTCACCAGATTGTAGAAAAAAGGAAGAGACGGGCGTGTTCAATAAAAGATGTTATTTATTGATCAGTCTCTTTTCTCGTACAAGAGAAATGGATCGATATTATCGCAATACTTATGGTTAAGTAAAGTGCATACAATAAAAGCAGAAGTATAAAATAATACTGTAAAAACATTTATATGGTTTCTAAGCCATATGGTGGTTTAAAATGGATAAAATAGATACATACATATAAACATTTGACTAATCGTACTCAACTGGTGCTTCTAACTACGCCTACCCCAGTGTACCTGACCTAAGCCTAATACGTGGGCGGGGATAGAAAGTAGCAGTTGAAGTTAAGTTTGTTTTGCCAAGTGACTGACTCAAGAATTCTCTGCAAGGGGTTATTCAGTTCCGTACCTTGAATCTAGGATGATTGAGGGATGGTATCTCTCATCTTTGGTCTCGATATTCCAGGCTGCCTGCAAGGGCTGCTCGGAAGCGCCGGAGCTGGATTTCTCGGCAGGAGAAAGGCAGCGTCTCGTTCTCAGCGCGTCAGTGGGCTTCGGCAAGTCTCGCTGCTCCGATCTCGTCACCACCGCGTGTGTTTGCTTAAGGCAATATCGGTAATATTTATACCTGTAAGGTGCCGAGATTGACGTAAGGATGGACATAGATACGTCAATAAGGATGTCATACGAGCTGGTCGTTAGCACATTCTTTTACTGAAGTTCTCGGTGAAATCAAAACAATGGCCGCAGGGTTTTTCCCAGGTTGTCATAGGTTTGATTTGTTTTGAGAACTCCGTATGCCTTATCAGGGGCTGGAGGAATATTGCTTGTCTAATTAGATGGCAAGCGTTATGACCTAATCAGATAACGCGCTCCTGTGCCGTGGTCTGGCGTAATCAGATAACGGTTTCTGCATCATGGGATGGCTGCTAGTTAACTTGTTAACCAGAATAGGGTCAGGAATAGGGGGATCGATACAGAACCTATATGAATACATCACAATTTCTTACATCTAAAACAGACAGCACTAACGTTCGTATACATTTTTGAGATGACAGCAGGAGTTCGATAAAGAAGCCATTTAGTAAAAAAAATCAGGGGGCGTGGCTTGGACGCCGATCGGGATGGCGGCGTGAGCTCGCTGCTCCGCGCGGAATCCCGCTAATTCTCCTGTTTTTCGGGACCCTAGGCGACCCGGAGACGACGTTCCTGCCCTCTGAAGGGTGAGGGGACTGCTGGCCGTAATCGGTGAATCGCTGGGGGACTGCTGGCCCCGAGGAGATCGAGGAAGAGGCGGCCGAGGTGTAGCCCGGGGTGTGAAGAAAATGGCGGCGAGGTGGTCGGACGGTCCCGAGCTTCGGCCCTGAGTCCGGCTGTCGCCAAGCAGAGAAGGACCCTGCACCCGGCTGCTCGCAGCACTGGGATTGGCGGCGCGACGTCCTGAGACCGGGGGACGCTGCCCGACTTACCCAGGAGATCGGGGGTTCTCGTCGGCCGCCGTCCCACGACTCATCCTCCCCCCACGGGTCCAGTGGGGGTGACGGACCGGGGCTCATCCGACTGGTCATTGTTTTTGAGACCATTGGCGGTGGCATTGCATTGCCCGGTGCCCGGTAATCAGCACGGACCCACGAGAGCGCCCGCAGTACGGGTGGCCGGACTTGTGACGCAGCACCCTAACATGGCGGCGACCGGAGGGCCGATGCCCGGGAGCCATGAGGGGGACTCGGCGACATCGGCCCGGCTGAGTGAGAGTCCCTCCCCGGAGCTTGACCAGGAACAGCGGCTGAACCGGCGCTTGGATGCCATCCTTGAGGCGATCACCTCCACCAAGGAGGCGTTGCACAACGACATTGCCCAGGTGGCCACGGGCCTGGGGCTGCTACGCGCGGACCACGCAAAGCTGGCGGATCGGGTCAAGGAGCATGACCAACTGTTGCTGGACCTGAAGCCCTCGGTGGTGACCGCGGAGCGCAGGATTACAGACATTTTGGCCCGACTGGACACTCTAGAGCGGAGGGCGGAGGATGCCGAAGGCCGCAATAGGCGGAACAACGTGCGGGTCGTGGGCCTGCCGGAACGGATTGAGGGGGAAGATGCGGTGGCCTACATGGAGAACTGGTTCCGCACTGTGGTGGCGCCGGAGGGGCTTACTCCATTTTTCACTCTGGAGCGAGCTCACCGGGTGCCCGCTCGCCCGCTGGGACTTGGCCGCCCCCCCGACCAATGGTGGTGCGGCTCCTCCACTACAAAGACCGGGACCTCCTCATCCAGCGGGCCAGGTTGTCGGGCCCTTATGGGGTGGAGAACAGCAAAGTGACGATCTTTCCGGACTATACGCAGGCGGTCCAGAAGGCCAGGGCATCGTTCCTTGCTGTGAAGAAGGAGCTCAGGGAGGAAGGCATTCAGTACTCCTTGCTTTACCCGGCTAAGCTGCGGATTATCATGGATGGCACCACACACTTTTTCCAGACTCCGGATGAAGCTTGGCAATGGCTTGAGTCGTACAGAGCAGGGACGGACAGACCGCACCAAAGTAGGCGAGACCAACCCAAGCAGACCCGGGTGCGGCAGTCACAACGAATCAGGTCCCGTAACAGGCGCCAGCGGGAGAAGCGGGAGGCTCAAATGGCGGCGGAGAAGAGGGATGCACTCGCGGCGACGGCGGCCATTACAGGGTCACAACAGAACAGTGAAAGGGCCGAAACGGACTCGGGAGGAGAAGGCGGCAGAACAGGAGAGGATCTTTCGGAAGCAGAGAGCCAGAAGGGGCCGACAGTGACCCCACAGACCTCGGATGAAATTTTCTGCGGCTAAGATAGACTTTGGCCTAGATCGGGACTTCATGGTAGGGTGATATCCTGTTGCTGGAGGCAGGGTCGCCGGGTGGGGGAGCTGAGTGTATTGGAGGGGATGAAGGGCGGGACGCGGGCTCCGCTAGCTGGGGTCGGCGGCGACTCACCCCCCCTAGGCCCTTAAGGTCGACTGTGGTGGAGACCACAGGATAAGTGTGCGAGAAGTTGGATCAAGGTTTGGATGGGGGCGGCCATTGGGTTCGTGTGCTCTGTCCTGGGGAGTGGGGTTTGGGGTATGTTTCAGTTTTGGGGTTGTTTGGGGGGGGCAACTGCATTGGGGGGGTCATGGACCGTTGGAGTTTAATTCGGATTGTACGGACTTGGTATGGGGACATTACCTAATTTGAAATGCCTAACGTGGAATGTCCGGGGGCTGCGGACTATGGTGAAACGTCACAAAGTACATGCATACCTGGTACGCAGGGGGGTTCAGATAGCTATGCTCCAGGAGACTCACCTCACCAAAAAAGAGTGCGCTGCCTTGCAGAAAAGATGGCGGGGCCAGGTTTTTGGCACCACTTATTCAGCGTATGCCAGGGGGGTCTTGATCTGGGTGAGGGCGGGGATACCCTTTCAGGTGTTGAATCAGGTAATGGATCCGGATGGCAGGTTTGTAGCGGTGGAGGGGAGATTATACGGACAGGATGTGGTTTTATGTTGTGTTTATGCACCGAACACGGACCAAGGCCGATACTTTGATAACCTCTCGGGGTCCTTGGCCTCTTTCCTGGCGGGTCCGATAGTGCTAGGGGGGGACTTCAATTCGATTACGGATGTGGCTCTGGATAGGTCCCATCCCCCCTTAGTAGACTCTCCTGTGCGCAGGCTGGCCGCGCACAGGAAGGACTGGCAAGACCGGTGGGGGTTGCTAGATGTCTGGAGGGAGAGGCACAGGGGAACCAGGGATTACTCCTTTTATTCCGCTCTACATGATTTACATGTCAGGATTGATTCGGTGCTTTGCGGGAGCTCCCTTGCCCCATTGATTACCCATGCTGAGTACCTTGCTAGGACGATATCCGATCATAACCCCCTATTGGTACATTTTCAATGGCAGAGGGAGCGCTCCGTAATACCAACATGGCGGCTTCGGCCGGAGACGCTAGAGGATTCTGTGTTCGCCGATGCGGTCCGGCAGGGCATTGATAGTTATTTCGGTGTGAATGAAGGAACAGCGACGAGCAGGTCTGTTGAATGGGATGCACTGAAAGTGGTGGTGAGAGGGGTGTGCTTGGGCAGGTTCTCGAATGCTCGAATGTCTGTGCTGAATGATTTAATGAAAGCGGAAGACACTTTGAGGGACCTGGAGCGCCGCAGGCCAACTAGGCCGGGTATACGGGCCCAGTTATTGGAAGCGAAGGAAGCGGTAGCCGCGGAGACGGAACGTTTGCGCTGCTATGATTATAGGCAGTACATTGTCAGGGCACACGCAGAAAGGGACAAGGTGGGTACCCTCTTGGCCAGATTAGCTAACCCGGAACTTAGGGGTTTCCCGGTCCTCAGCATTATTGACGCGCAGGGAGGGATGGTGTACTCCCAGGCAGCTGTATTGGACCGCTTTCGGGGTTACTATGAGGAATTGTACCGGAGTCAGCTGGGAGTGGGGGTTCAGGACATCGTGGAATACCTGGGGGAGAGGCCGCTCCCGGTCTTGGACGACGACGACGCGGGGGACCTGGGTAGCCCGATCACGCTAACGGAAATTCGAGTGGCTATCAAACATATGGCCCGTAACAAGACGCCCGGGGTGGACGGACTCCCAATCGAGTTCTACCAGCAATATGTAGACGCTCTGGCGCCCAGGCTGCTGGTGGTGTATGCGGAGGCCTTCGAGAAGGGGGCATTGCCTGCCTCCATGCGGGAGGCCTTGATAGTGCCACTCCTCAAGCCTGGCCGGGATGCCACGGACGTGAGGTCTTATCGCCCGCTGTCCATGCTGACGGTGGACTATAAGATCCTGAGTCGCATCCTAGCTACTAGACTGGCCCCGCACATGACGGGCCTGGTGCACAGGGATCAGGCCGGGTTTATACCCACAAGGAGCACGGCGATGAATATCCGCCGCCTGGTGGGAATAATGGACGCCATCTTGGATGGGGAGGGATCGCCGGCGGTTCTGTCCGTGGATATTGAGAAGGCCTTCGATAGTCTGGAATGGCCTTTCTTGGATGGAGTGCTGGAGCGGTTTGGCATGGGCGATGGATTTCGGAGGTGGACGAGAGTCTTGTATAATTCGGCGACGGCGAGAGTTCGATTGGGCGGCTTGGTGTCTGCCGCGTATCCGGTTGGCAGGGGAACACGACAGGGGTGCTCTCTCTCCCCTCTGTTGTTTGCCCTGGCGATGGAACCCTTAGCGGTCCATGCGAGGTCAGGCGATCGATATGCGGGAATAGTGAGTGACGGGCGGTGGCATCACATATCGCTCTATGCGGATGACCTGCTCCTGTACCTAGCTGACACTTCGGGGGCACTGGTTGGAGCGATGGATCTGCTGTCCGAGTTCGGCCGATTGTCAGGCCTTAAGGTCAATTGGGCAAAGACCTGCGTGTTTCCACTGAGAGCGGGATCTCCAGCTCCTAGTAGCGACCTGGGTGTGGCGTGGGAACCCTCTTGCATCACCTACTTGGGTGTCCGCATTTACCACTCGGCTGCTGACCTGTTGGAGGGTAACATTGGCCGTTGTGTCCGGTCACTACGGGGCAGCTTGTCTTTCTGGTCGACCCTCCCGCTGACAGTCCTGGGCAGGATAGCATTGTTGAAAATGGTGGCGCTCCCCCGCTTCCTTTATTATTTCCGAACGCTACTTGTCTGGATTCCCCAGGGGGTGTTTAGGGAACTGCGGTCAATGATTATTGGCTTTCTATGGGGGCATGGCCGACGCAGGATAGCCTTGAGCACGCTACTTCGCCCCAAGCTGGAGGGGGGCATGGCCGTACCCGATCTTGAGCTGTATTATTTAGCAGCGCAGTTGCAGGTCCTTACGCAGAACGTGGCCAGGGTGTTCCGGGGGCCGGAGGAGGACCGGGGTCGGGGGATACGGCGCCATGTGCTGTCGTACATTATTATGCAGCAACGGCTCGAATTACGGGCCCTCACCATGGAGGAGCGGACGCTTCGGCTGTGCTGGCAGAGGAGCCTCCGGAGGGCGAGGGCCTCGCGGCCTTATGCCCCGGAGATCCCGATTGGGATGTTGACAGCTCTGCCGCACGGAGGGGATTGGTCCCCGTTGATGGAGTGGGAGGCTGCGGGGCTACAGGTGGTGGGTGACTTGTATATAGATGGGGCGTTGGCACCGTTCGACGTGCTCCGGGACCAGTTCGGACTGCCTGAAGGGGGCTTCCTGCTACACGCGGCTGTAGTGTCTGCCATGCAAAAGCACTGGAAGGAGGGGCTCCTGGAACCTACGACGACTATGGCGTGCCAATATGTGGTGATGGCGGCTGGTACCTTCAAAGCTGTGACGTGCCTCCATAATAGGATGCTGCACGACGGGCTGGAACCACTCCATGGGCTCAAAGCTAAATGGGAGGGGAGCATTGGCCGGCCCATACCGGATACGGCATGGGGCCATATCCTGCGACGCACGTGGAAGGGCACCAGGAACGCGCGCTTTCAGCAGGTTCATTTTTATGTGCTCCATAGGGCCTATCTAACTCCGGAGAAACTACAGCGGCACTTTCGGGTGCCGGATGCCTGTTGCCCCCGGTGCTCGTCCCTTGGGGCGGACATGGACCACTTGTTTTGGGGGTGTCCACAACTGGGAACTTATTGGGCTGAGGTAGGGGAACTCCTGAATGAAGTGACTGACAGGGAGGTAGACTTCGACATGGCGACGTGTCTCTTGCTCTGGTTCCCGCATACTACGCACACCAAGGTGACCAGTAAATTCATAGATCTGGGTCTGATATTGGCTCAAAGGGAAATATCGTGGCACTGGAAGGCCAGGGGGGGTCCCTCACTGCGTAGATGGAAAAATGAGTTGCTGAGATGGTCTGACTGCGAGAGCGTGCTCCGGATGAAGCAAGCGGTGAAGTTGGGGAATGAGAAGGCTCTGGATGCGGCCCGTGCGTGGGAGTTAGTGGTACAGGCTCTGCGTGATGCTTTGGTTGTGGATGTGGACGGCGAGAACTAAGCCGCTGGACACCGCAGGGCGAACACAGCAGTATGTCATTCAGCACTGTAGTGGAACCATCCAATTCGGTGGAGCGATGCGCACACCTTTGCAGTTGCCAAGGGGGGGGGGGCGTTGGGGGGATTAGTTGTAGAGGGGTTTGGGGGGGGCCGGAAGCCATTGAAGGGTTGCTGGTGGGGGCCTGGAACTACTGGGACAGGGGGTATTGAGTGGCGGGAGGCCTGATTGGGTGGGACGGCCTGGTACGAAGGCCCATATAGCCTTGGGCAGGCCCCGATGGGGGCAACTACGTTGATACCATGGGGATGGCTGACGGGAATGTTGTTGTGGGTGGGGGGGTAAACGCAGATACGTAAATCGACCTTCCGCCGGGGTCCCAATGGGACGTACACTATGCTGTGCTCCTCCAGAGCGAACTGATGTGCCGCCCGGCCTCCGGGATGCGGGCTGAATGGCTGTGTACAACCGTGAACTGTTATTGGACGGGGGGGCCCGCAAGTGCACTGGCTGTTTCCTTTACCTGCTGTTTATAACTCTGCAATAAAAATATATTTAAAAAAAAAAAAAAAATAGTAAAAAAAATCATTCTCCTCCAATTAGATCCACGAAGAACGTTAAAGTTCAATTTATTTATACACTTCCAAGTATTCATAGTAAGGGCAAGATTTTCTTGTTCTTGCCATTTTTTAATGGCTCTTGCACTAAGGTCTAAATCAGTGTATTGAGATAAATAATGTTTCCATGCTCCTGGTTTCTTATTCTGAGAAATCAGAAATAGATCTTCCCACAGCTGACAAGGATAATCAATTATTCTTGCTTCCACTTGTCCCAGAACTTTAAAAATCGAAACATATGAGTTAAATAACATAAAGTTCCCTGGGATTAATTGTTGCATTTCTCTTGGTAACAACCAAGTCCCTTCTCTTATAAAGTCAGATAAGGTACTAAACCCCGCTCGCTCCCATTGACAAACAATATCAGAACCGATATTAATTCTCATAAAAATGAGAGCATTCCTTAGAGGAGTTCTAGAATTGAACTGCGGAAGAGAATATTTTTTCAGGAGAGCGTCCCGACGTTTAAAGAACCAATACATTATTTTATATCGAGTAAGTTTTGGCGATTTAGGGATGTGCAACGGAACAGGGGTTTGAGCCTCTTGACTAATCTTGTCAAAGAAAAAATTAATAAAAAAATTTGGATTCTGTCTTTCTAATTTAAATCATTCTAAATACTGGGCAAAATATGCACTATAATAATCTCTGAGATTATGGAGAGATAGGCCTCCCAGTTCAGTATCTACGTAAAGGATCTTTATTGCGATCCTGGGGCGTTTTTTAGCCCATATAAAATTTGAAAATAGGGATTCTACTTTGGAAAAAAGACTACTGGGTAGAAAGCATGGGATAGCTGAGAATAAAAAATTAAAAAGTGGTAAGACAGACATCTTTATCAGTGCCACCCGTCCCATAATAGAAAGTGGTAGTGAGTCCCATCTGGTAAATAATGATTGGACTTTTCGTACGAGTGGGTAAAAATTCAACGTAAATAACTCAGAAACCAAGGTGGAAAACATAACCCCTAAATATCGTTTTGGTCTTGGATTGATACAACCACCTAAATCCGCGTGTAAAACCACCTGCCCTCCACCACATGCTAAAATTTCAGTTTTTTTTTTGTTAATTCGGTATCCTCCTAGAGCCTCAAATTCTTCAAAGAGCTGCAAGACAGCGGTTTGAGATTGGATATCCGTCTTAGTTATCAACATGATATCGTCGGCATAGAGTTTAATTTTTGCCATAGATGTAATAGGTGGAGGGATATTTACAGATTCACGAATAGCAATGGCTAACGGTTCGATAAAAAAAGCAAAGAGGATTGGGGATAAGGGGCAACCCTGTCTGGTGCCCCGTTCCACCAAAACTGTGCCCAACATAACAGAATTTATAATTATATTTGCTCTGGCACCCGTGTATAAATTTTGGATTAAACTAATAATTTGTGAAGGGATACCAAAGTGTTTTAAAATAACAAATAAAGTTGACCAAACTTAAAAATCAAAAGCCTTCTCCGCATCTAATAATAAAATTAAGGCCGGGACTTTTTTAACTTGAAAATAATCTAACGCTTCTGTAAGAAAATGGGTATTAGTTGCTAATTGCCGGCCAGCCACAAAACCGTTCTGATCTGGGTGGATAAGATCTGTCGCAATTGAATTAAAGCGTACTGCTAGTAATTTCATAAGGATCTTATAGTTGGGATTGAGTAGTGTAATAGGTCGGTACGAGTTAGGGTCTTTTGAATCTTTACCTTTCTTAGGAAAACTAACAACGGTCCCCTCCCCAAAAGAATCCGGGATTTGACCACCCATTAACATATGGTTGAATAATTGCAGTAATAAATCGGAGAGCGGAGAGAAAAAACTCCATCCGGGCCACATGCTTTACCAATTGGTAAGTTTTTCACCACTAATTCTATTTCTGGTTTGGTAAATAGCCGTTGCATTGAATCACGATCTGTCTGTGCTAGGGAGGGCATATTATGCTTGGTTAAAAAATTTGAGAGCTTAGAGTGATCTATGATTTGCTGCTGACTATATATCTGTTTATAGTGGGACAACATAATGGAACCAATAGCATCCGTCTGTGAAACTTCAAGTTGAGTAACAGGGCATTTTAAAGAATGGATTAAATTTGCGGCGGCTTGCTCTTTTGCCTGCCAGGCAAGGAGTTTCCCGGAGAAATTACTCTCCTCGTAAACCCTCTGCGATTTTATTAAGAATTGCTGTTCACTCTGAGAAAAAAGGAGCGTATTAAGTTCACGTTTAACCTCAATTAATTCTTTTTGCACATCACTCGAGGGGTTCACTTGACGCCGCAGAGTAAGTGAGTGAATTTTTTGATAAAGTAAGGTCTTAGATTGTTTAGTAATACACCATTCTTCTGCATCTTTACCAATTATGATCCCACGAATAAAAGCTTTTAGTGAGTCCCAAACAATATGAAGTGGGGCTGTCTGTAATTTACGAGCTATAAACTCAGAGATTTCAAATTCTAAGAAAGAAATCCAGTTACTGTCCTGCAAGTGCGTTTTATTAAATATCCATCTTTTCAATGATTTCATCTCTTCACCTACTTCAAATTCAATTAGCAACATTGCGTGGTCTGAAAAACCATTATGAAAACATTTTTGATAGGAAAACTCTAATAATCTTGAAGCTAGAAAGAAATCTAATCGCGATAATGATTTATGTCTCCCAGACCAACACGTAAACTCTTTTTTCTGTGGAAATTTAACACGCCACGGGTCACAAAGATCGAGTAAGGATATATTCTGCATAATTGATCTTCTTGATTTTGGTTTAGATTGTTTTCTTGGCCTACTGGTGGAGTCTAATTTTAAATCTATAAGAATATTGAAATCCCCACCTATCACTATGTCCCCCCTGACTAACAATAATGATTGAAATAGCTTGTCATAGATTGAGGCGCAGTCTTCCACGGGGGCATAGAAACTAACAAATGTAATTGGTCTTTTCCTACCTTTTATTAGGCACGTAACCCAGCACCACCGTCCTGTCCCCCCATCTTCATATTGAACAATTTTTACATCTAAATTCTGATTAATAAAGATAGCAACCCCACTTTTAGACTCTTGAGCACAAGAAAAGCCTCTGTATTCCGACCAGGTTTTAAACATAGAAAAGAGTTGATTTTAGCCGCAGATATATGGGTTTCTTGAAGCAATACGACAGCTGGGCGTTCTGACTTAACCCAGTGCTCAATTGCTCGCATTTTTTTTTTATTATTCAGCCCATTGACGTTGAAAGAGATCACTCTAAGCCCCCCAATAGACATATATATAACTAAAAAAATAGCTAAAAAAACATGCATTTTTCCAACTTATTTTTCCATCATAATCCAACAAAAACTTCAATTTTCTTTCTCTTTTTTCCCCACCCCACAACCCTTCTCATGTGCTCCCCTCCAGCACCTAGTACTCTTTTTTCCCCACCCCCCACCCCACAACCCTTCTCAGGTGCTCCCCTCCAGCACCTAGAGTTTCTTGAGCAACACTTTTATCTGTGGTGTTTTTCACGTAGGGAGCAAACTAGCCTTGAGTGGCGTGTTAAAAAAGGGAACAGAAAAATGTTGTGGCTCTGGGTACCTGAGTAATGTCCCTGAAAGTTGATGGAATACATGAGTCTAGGGGAGATGTTGCTATTCTACTTATGCATGGAATAGGGACATTTGAGAGTTAAAGGGGCCCATTTATGAAAATGTCACACAGTGCAGCACAGCAAGTCACCCATATTACCATTACACAAAAAAATATTGTGATTATCATTTATTTTCCCAAAG
Source organism: Lissotriton helveticus (assembly GCF_964261635.1). Lineage (NCBI taxonomy): Eukaryota > Metazoa > Chordata > Amphibia > Caudata > Salamandridae > Lissotriton > Lissotriton helveticus. The sequence goes on from NC_136068.1 coordinate 589,945,233, forward strand.
ATATTATTGCACTTTTCCTAAAGTATTACGACCCTTTCCTTGATACGCTTTACCTAGTGCTCTCGTACTCTCGCACTATCAGCAGGTGTGTAATGCCAGCCGAGTGTGCCCGGCGGTTGGCGTGCACCACCCGAAGGACCTGTTTGTCCTGGTTGAGGTATGTGTTAAAGACCATGAGCTTCTTGTCATACCTGATGGAGGAAAGAAAAAAATGGTTAGAACCAATCAAATCAGTGCCAGCCTATGGGTAAGTAGTAGAACAAGTGCCAGCTTGTGGGCAGGGTGAGAAAAAGGCCTGGCTAGGGTGGTGGGGGAGAATGAAGAATCAGTGCCAGGTCATGCAGGGATCGGGGGAGTCCGTGAGTGCCTGCCTTTGAAGGAGGAGGAGATTGGGTATTACCCCAGAGGAGGGATCAGGAGTAGAGAGTGGCAACGTGGCAGGATGTGGTTAAAACAAATGCCAACCTCCGAGGATGCCCAGAATTAGTGACCATCTCTGGGAAGGTGGAAGAACCATTTATTGACCAGAGGAAGGTGAGTTAGGCAGAACCAGTGTCAGTGCAGAGAGTAGGGTGTGAACCACTGCCTGTGGGTTAAATAAGTAAAGGAATCAGTGGCAGGCAGGGGTTGGGAGCAGATGCATGCAAATCTAGGAAGGATGCAGGTGACCTATTGACAGTCCAGGTGAAGAGGGGCTGGTACCAGAGACATCTCAAATGACTTTGTGTACCAGATTTAGACAAGAAGAAGTGGTGAAGCAGAACTCCTGACATCTCTGGGGAGTGAGCAGAGCCAGTCTCCATTCACAGGAAGTTGGTAGAACCAGTGGCAGCCTATGGAAGTGGCCAAAATGATACAAGCCCATGTTGGGTTGGCTTCTGCCTGTTCAGTTGGACATGCCAAGTATGTCCTGTTGGACTAATCTGGCAGAATCAGACTCACCCGGTAGTGTAGATGTGGTGGTCCTGGCAGCAAATCTGGGACACAATGTCGGTGTGCGAGTGGTCTGAACTCCCCTTTACTCTATCAATCACATGGCCCGACACCTTCCTCTCATCAAGCGGGAACACCATGAGCTGGCCTTTGAACCCACACACCAGCAGATGCCGCTGCACGTTGATAGCGATGCTGAAGATGGGCCGACCCAGCTGAAGTGAGATGAACAAAGTAAATGCGACTATCTAAGAATCATGGGGAAAAAATGAGCATCCAGGGAAAAGGGGTGAAACTTCATAGAGAGTACAGTGGGTGATGTGCAGAGGAGTGAGAGAAGCAATGTAAGTCATAACGTGCACCGCAGCGCGGGGACACACTAGCCTAGTGTAACCAAGCGCTTTATAAACTTGGGTATTATTATTATTATTACTATAAGAGGAAACAATGAGGTCCCAGAACAGGACATCTAGAGGAGAAGGGGAAGCAAAGGCCGTAAAGAGGAGAAATGAGTGCCGCCAACAGTAGAAGTCAAAAATGCGTCACACCCAATGCATAGTGTTTGTAGTAAGAAAACCAACTCTCTGACAGAGAGCTTGGTGGAAATGTCCATGCTAAAAAATTACTGATATTGTTTGAGGAACTGGTATTGTATTCTTATCAACACGGAAGACATTTACGGCCTGATTCATGAAGCAAAATTGCGCCCGCAATAGCTGCGAAAATGCTATTGCGGGCGCAATTTCCCTAATCGGCATTCATCAAGAAAATATCCAAAGCGCAAAAAAATTTATTGCGAATTCGCAAATAGATTCTCAGATTCCCGGCAGGAGTGCGACAAACCACGGAATCTGAGAAAAAAATTGCGAATTCGCTATCCAAGCGCAATCGGTATTCATGAAAATTCTCAAATAGCGAAAAACCCCAAAATCGCTGTTTGCGAGGCACAAATTAAGGACAACCCAAAGCAGGTGGTAACCATAAAAGCCATTAGAATTTTTTTTTGAAAAACCGTTGGCCAATCAGGAACAGGTGCAGGCCTGACCAAACACATATAAGGAGATTCAGCAGCAGCAGTTGGAGTCTCACAATGCCAGGAATGTACATGGTGGTCAGGCGGCGAAGGCTACAGCGAGCAGCACGGAGGAGACGCAGAATACAGGACAGGATATTCCGCCAGCGGGTCACCCTGCTGGGCCAAACCAGGGAGCAGATATATGCTAAGTACCGCCTGAATGGGGAAATGATAATCCAGCTAATACAGGACCTTGACCCCCGGATGCAGCACCCAACAAGGCGGACCAATGCCGTGCCTACACATGTTCAGGTATTGTGTAGCCTGCACCTCCTGGCCTCCGGGAGCTTCCAGGGGATAGTAGCGGTTGCTGGGGGGATATCCCAGCCCACCATGTCACGCTGCCTCAGGAGTTTCGTTGACGCAATGCTTACCCAGCTACACCGACACATCAAATTTCCCACCAGCCAACAGGATCTGGACTTGACCAAGCTACAATTCTACAATGTGGCCCATTTCCCATCTGTGATAGGATGCATAGACTGTACCCACATCGCCATCTGCCCACCAGCTGCGACGGAGTACATGTACCACAATCGCAAGTCCTACCACTCCCTTAACATACAGATGGTCTGCAATGCCAAGACATTCACAACGGACATTGTGGCCCAGTACCCAGGGAGTACCCGTGACTCATTTATATTCCGGCACAGCGGCCTCCACACACGACTGGCCAGGGGAGACTTTGGGGAAGGACACCTACTTGGTAAGTACACTTTGTCAACAATGTCACATTGCAATGAAGTAGCTGGGCAGCACAGGCACTCACCCTCTGCTCCTCTCATTCAGGTGACAGTGGCTACGCCCTCCGGGAATACCTCCTCACCCCATACCTCAACCCTGCTACACCACAGCAACGGCGGTACAATGTTGCTCACATACGGACAAGGAATTGTATAGAACGGACTTTTGGGCTACTGAAGAGCCGGTTCCGCATACTGCACAAGACAGGTGGGGCCATGTATTACAGTCCTGAATTGTGCTGCCGCATTGTGGATGTCTGCGCAATACTCCATAACATTGCCACCAAGCGCAGGATACCTGTTGACATCTCTGGCAGTGAGTCGGAAGGGGACGACCGGCCACCTGCACATGGGCGTCATGCATGCGGGGAGAACCCAGCTGAAGGCCACAGACGCCGCAACCACATCACAATGAACTGTTTCTAGTGAACCCTCTCCCCTCAGCCAACATATCACAATTGCATGCAAAAGTTAATAATGACACTACGCCAATGTGTGCTGCCAAATTAAATCTTATTGTTTGAATCACAATAATGTTTCCAGTTGACATCCTTTCATTGCAAACAGTATTTCAGCATACTGCTGCGTCCAATACACAGGGCAGGCTTATGTTCAGCCTGTGCCTGTACAAGTACTATTCAGTCAGGTGCGCCTCCGGCGCGAAGCACCCAAGCGCCTCTCCGGCTCCTCCTCATCCACCGCACGTGTCCCTGCATTGGGCCTGGTGCTGCGTCTCAGCACCCCTACGAGTGAGGCAGAGTGGCTGCTCACACTTGATGTCCCCTCACTGGCATCGTCACCCCCGACAGTGGCAGGTAGAGCAGGGTGAAGTGCCATCACGGCAGTGGTCAGGCCCTCAAGTACCCTGGCAACATCCTCGCAGCATTGAATGAGCTGCTGCGCCAGGCACCGGCGCGATAGCTGCGAGGTGGCATTGACAATAACATAGTTTGACCGGGTGTAAGCCGTCAGCCGGGTCAGTAGCTGACGGTGGCGGCGGCGGTCCGTGTTGCGCTGTCTAATCATTGCAGCTGGGTTCGCCTCCATGGCTGCAGTCATGCGGGTCATCCCCTCCCCCACACCTGCCATGGCTGCCGTCATGCGGTCCATCCGGTCCCCCACACCTGCCACCTTGCGGCCAATGTTATGCAGCTGCAGCTGTATGGCCCCTTGCCGGCGTGCCTGCAGCTGGTGAATCCGGAGCATGCGACGTTCCACACTCATGCTCGGCAGCCGCTGTCCATTCCCACTCCCGGTGCTGGGAGCATTGGTCTGCAGCCGAGCCCTGCCACGCCTGCTCTGCTGGCCTGCCACAGTGGGTTGCCGCTGTGTGGCCGCTGTCGCGGGACCTGATGTTGATGCGCCAGCTGCTGGTGGAGTCAAGCTAGGCATTGCTGGTGCAGCAAAGGCTGGAGGCACAGTGGTAGTGGGCCGGGATGCAGGTGTTGGTGCTGCAGCAGAGGCTGGAGGCACAGTGGTAGTGGGCCGGGATGCAGGTGTAGTTGCTGCGGCAGAGGCTGGAGGCACAGTGGCAGTGTGCCGGGATGCAGGTGTTGGTGCTGCAGCAGGGGCTGGAGGCACAGTGGTAGTGGGCCGGGATGCAGGTGTAGTTGCTGCGGCAGACGCAGGAGGCTGTGTGTATGACGGCACCTCCTCGTAATCCTGTGCATCCTCATCTATGTGCAGCCTCTCGCTGTCGCTGCTGTCAGCGCCACCTGTGAGGGGAAGTGGACGTACATTAGTTGCATGTATCTGTCACACGTGCAGTTGCTACATGCATGCTGGGTGACATTCCCTGACTGCCTATACAATTGCGTACTTTTGGACCTGTCTGGCTGCATTGGGGTACTTCTACATTGTGGCCACACTACATGTCCCACAATGCTTTAGGGCATTAACTGATGTGCACCGATGGCATGACTTTGGAACATTATGGGAGGCTATAGGGTCATGGCCAATCATAGGGGACAGGGTCGCAGTTGCATGCCACTTACCTTGGCTCTCTTGGGTGGTGCGGGATGAGTCCATTCGGGTGACTCCAATACACGCCTCTTCCTCCAGCGTGTCTTCAACGCGATCCTCCAGGGGGGTGTTTGGAGGGACTGTAGGTCCTCCCCCTCCAGTGCCCAGGGACTCTCCCAGCCTCTCGGCGACCCTCTCCTTGGCACGACCTCGGAGGTCGTACCACCTTTTCTTCAGGTCATCCAGTGACCTGTCGGCCACACCCACAGAGTTCACTGCGGCCGCTATCCTGAGCCAGATCCTGCGCCTCTCCTGCTCGGTCACCCTCCTTGAGTCTTTCCCGAAAAGTTTGGAGTGGTTCTCCACCACCCCTTCGATTAGGTGCTCCAACTCTTGTTCCGAGAACTTGAGTTTCCTCTTGCGCCCGGGGTTGCTGGGCCCAGGTACTGCCTCCTCAGCCATTGCTGCAGTGGTATTGGAGGTGGTAGTCCAACTTAGCAGGTGTCCTTGCAGGAGCTGTCTCTGTTGCTGCCTCGAGGTCTGCCTCACTGTGGTGAATGGGGGTGGGAACTGCCTGCTTCCTGGTTGTGATGTCATCACTGTGCTCGAAATGCGACTTCCCGTTTTCCCGATTTCGCGCTTTTTGCGGTCCCGCTATTGACGATCTCGCTATTAGCGATAGCGCTATTCCGACACGGATGTTGCCGGAAATAGCGGTTTTCATGCGATTTTCGATGGTCGGAAACGGTATTTGCGGCCGCGTGCGATTCGCTTTTTTTTCTCGCTATCCATCATGAATACCGTTTTGGGAGTCCTTAATAGCGATTCGCTATTAATCGCTATTAGGGGCTCGCAAAACGGCCCGTTGATGAATAAGGCTGTATCAGCCTGATTCATCATTCTCCCGTTTTGCGAGCCCCTAATAGCGATTCATAACGAATCGCTATTAAGGACTTGCAAAACGGGATTCATGTAGGAATTGCAATAAATATTGCGATTCCTACATGTTCCTTATTTGCGAGTAGCAAATTGCTAATCGCAAATAAGGAATAACTCCCCATTCATTCCTATGGGCCAAAAGGCCCATAGGAATGAATGGGGAGTATTCCTTATTTGCGATTAGCAATTAGCTAATCGCAAATAAGATAGCGATTTAAAGGGTGCCAGGGGTGTCCAAAGGACACCCTGTAGCACCCCTTAAATGCAAATTGAAACAGGTGTTGCGCACACACATGTCCAAAGGACATGTGTGTGTGCAACATGCAACTTAGAAAAATGCTTTTAAAAGCATTTTTCTAAGTTTTCGCTATTTACCACAAGGTTTGACCTCGCGGTAAATAGCGGGCCAAAATTGCGAAATCTCAATTTTTAAATGGATGATGAATTGCATTTAAGGAATCTCAAATAGAGATTCCTTAAATGTAATTCCTCGCAAAATAGCGAAATCGCAATTACCGATTTTTGCATTTGGGATGATGAATCCCAAATGCAAAAATAGCGCTCGCAAAGGGCCAGATTCTCAGAATCTGGCCCTTTGCGAGCCGATTTCGGCTTGATGAATCAGGCTGATAATCCCTTGCGAGCTGCCGTCGGCCGTTGGCCGTCGCGAGCACTACCTGGCTGGTGCTGCGAACGGCCAACGCGGCCCCGCCCACTACGCGGAACTGCCGCACTACGGCAAAATTACAGCCGCGCTAAACGGGTTAAAATATACTCTCAGGCTTACCAATAGAACAATCCGAGAAGAAAAAGGAAAACAGTGATAACTATGCATGCCCACACAGTGCATCAACTGGAACAACATTATTAAATGTAATACTGTTTGGCAGGAGAAGCAGTCAAGATCAATCGTTTAACCTATCTCACCACATACATATGTGATTAAATGTCCTTGCTGTAAACAATTCAATTGATGGAAGTTCTGTGCTGAGCAGCAGAAGGCAGGCAGTGTGGTCTAATGCTGCTTGTGCTGGGTTTTGGCATTGCCATCACCCGCTTCACCCCTCCTCGCCCAGAGCTAAGCTGAACTCAGCCCATCTGAGCAGCTGGTTTGGGTGAGGGCGGCAGCCGGCAAGTACTGCTCATGGGTCTTAACTTAAGCGAAACAATAAAGTTGGGCTAAAACAGGCCTAAAAGGATATTTGGACTGCAAGCCACTTAGAGGGTGACAGCGAGCTGTCAGTAGCTCATGATTGGAGATCCCTCATTTAACGTGTCTGAACCGAGCACGAATTCCAGACCAAAAACAAAATCTGCAGTCTAAACAACAGTTATTTCTCTTGGGTGGTTAATAATGCACGGTTTTTAAAAAACAAAATGAATCTCTTGAATTTTAGATCTGGAGGAGCAATGGGATATGACACTCTCCAAAGAATTATAACCAAGAGAAGCAAGTGTGCTAGTGTTCTTGGATCCATCTGGTTGTGCTGTATACTTGGGTCCATTATTGCTGGTTTTCTAAGTGACACAGGTTGGCTTTGAATTGGGGAGCAGGGCCGGCTTTAGGGCAGTGCGGCCTGTGCAGCCACACTAGGTGCTGACCTGTGGTGGGGCGCTGACTTTAGGGGGTGCTGTGTTTAGCAATAACTTATGACAGGAGAGATGAGAGGCCCATTTGCCCAATGGTAGTGAGAGAATCCGAGGAGGCGGTCATAGGGTGTGGGGGCGCAAAAATTATTGTTGCACTGCTAAAACTGCCCCTGCTGGGGAGCATACCCTGGCTAGAGTTTTAAGTGTGTACAGAATTTGTAGGGTGCCCACTTGTCCACTGTTCACACAGAAGCTGTCCGCCCTTAGTTTATACAACTACCTAGAAGAAGATGGCTTTTAAATCTATTTCTTTTTGCCTTAATGCAGCTATGGTGGTGTTCAGAAGACTGTTCTTGCTGAACTGCTCACTGTGCATTCACATTTCTAAAGGCTTTGAATTCCTTGGTTGTGTTGTTGATACTTGGTTGGTCATGTCACCTTCCTTGCAGAGCTATGATTTCTGATGATTGATGCCACCATCTTGATGCATTCCTTGGCTGCTAAGGCAGTACCCCTGTTTGCAGTTGTGGCTACCATATTGTACATCTGAAGTTGTGTTATTTTTAGGATATTCCTAATGAGCATCTGCATACTTCCTTTGTGTTTCTTGGAGCCTCTATTGTCAGTTAGTCTCTGTAGAAAGCCGGTCTTTACATGAAAGGGAGGAATCATTATCTTTTTAAGAATATTCATTGGTGAGCCCCAGTGGTAGAGCATGATTTAACCCCTTGGGCGCAGCCGCGATTCTGCGCCTGTGCGACACATTCTGATCGCGGGTGCGGTCATGACGGCCGGGAGCCGTCATCAGCACACGAGCACTGTGTGCCATGACGGCTCCCGGCCGTCATCAGCATGGAAGGAGTTAATGGAAGGCATCAAGCCAGGAAGGTGAACAGTGGAGGCAACCACTACCCCAAGCCAGGAATGAGTCAAACAGAAGAATGGTCTAACTCAATAGAAACCATGAGCGGCAACTGGGGACCATAGAGGAATCCATTAACTCGATGGAAGGCCATGGGCGAGGGTGTATAATGTAGTAAGCCACAAATTCAGTGGAATGATGGGACCAGGCCTGTGGAATCAGAACCAGTGCAATATAAGAAGACAAGATAATCACCTACTGGTTCCTAGCTCAGGATTGAAAGTGTGTTCCTGCCAAGGATAAGCCTTTGTAAAGTAGCAATGTGGACCCTGTCTGGATGAGTTTGCGCCAGGGTTATCTAAACTTATCTTCTACTCAGTTGGATTCACACACAGCATGTATGGGGCCTTTTTTGCGGTTTTATATAGCACATATTTAGCCCGAGGGCATTGGAGTGCCTTATGAGCTCCAGATTACATTACACAAGGTCAGATTCGTTTTTTAAGGCACAGGAAGATTTACAGCCAGATTCATGAAAGCAAAAGCGTCTCGCAAAGAGCCAGATTCTGAGAATCTGGCCCTTTGCGAGCGCTATTTTTGCATTTGGGATTAATCATCCCAAATGCAAAAATCGCAATTCTAGAAATCGCTAAATTGCGAAGAATTGCATTTAAGGAATCTCAATTTGAGATTCCTTAAATGCAATTCATGAACCATTTTAAAATTGCGAATTCGCAATCTGGGGCCGCTATTTAACACGTAGTCTAACTACGTGGTAAATAGCGAAAACTTAGAAAAATGCACTTTAGTGCATTTTTCTAAGTTGTATGTTACACACACACTTGTCCTTTGGACATATGTGTGTGCAACACAAGTGCACATTGCCATTTCAGGGGTGCTACAGGGTGTCCTTTGGACACCCTGGCACCCTTGAAATCGCTTCCTTATTTGCGAATCGCTAATTGCTAATTGCCAATAAGGAAGACTCCCCCTTCATTGCTATGGGCCTTTAGGCCCATAGGAATGAATGGGAAAGCGATTCCTTATTTGCGATTAGCAATTAGCGAATCGCAAATAAGGAAGCAGTAGAAATCGCAAAAATTATTGCGATTTCTACATGAATCCCGTTTTGCGAGTCTTTAATAGCGATTCCTTAAAAATTGCTATTAAGGACTCGCAAAACATGACCATGATGAATCTGGGGGTTAGTGATTTGCCCAGAATCACAGTATGTTGAGTTGATGCCAGAACTCAAACTCAGTTTACCAGTTCCAAAGTCAGCAACTCTGAACATTAGGCCACATCTGTGCCTTTAAATTTAGAAAATAGGATATTGGATCAGAGAAAAGAGTAGAGCCTTGGAGTGGGTGCTTCCTGAGGCAAGCACATCCTTACCTGGATCCTGTCCAATATGGTGGCCCCTGAGGTCCACACCACCACCGTGCCGTCAATGGAGGAGGAGAAGACAAGCCTCGGCGGTGGCCAGTACAGGAAGTGCGTAACCATTCCCTGGTGCTCTGTGGCAGACGTTGAGAGCTTCCCATTCTCAAGATCGCACCACTGGATGGCACCATCTGAAAGCATCACAAATATAAGTCAAGGAGTCCCCCCAGTTCTGCTGGAGTTTATAATAACAGTGTACCAAGTACAATATCCCAAACCTCATACCCCCTCACTTGTTCTGTATAAATCCATCTCTGCCCCTCTACCTGTCTCTCAAGCCTTATCTTTTTAAGACCCTCTCCTCCTCTGTAGCGTCTGTCACCTTATGCCTATCTCACGTCTTAAAACCTGTTATGAAAGGTCTTCTTTGTCAGTAAAAGAATTCTAGAGGAGAATTTACCAGACCGGGGGGGGGGGATACAGATTGAGTGCAGGCAGTTGGACAGATCACATAGACAAATAGAGCATATGGCTAGGCCTATTAGCAGGGTGTAGAGGCTGAAATGGGATTTAGTACTGTGACAAACGAGGCACAGAGAACAAAACAGATGCATTCTGAGCTGAACCTGCCTTTAAGAGGTAAATATAAGCCAAGCATAAGTTCAGAGATAGTATATAGTGCTAGACTATGTGCAAGGTTTAAGACACAGAAAGATGTATATGCAAATAGAGCGTAGAGTAAGGGAAAAGAAAGTCCAACATCAAGCTATTGCATCCAACCAAAGATAGGGCAAGAAGACTGTGACTACACATTCATGAAAGTTAGACAAGAACTAGTGTTGGGTCCACCAGCCTTGAGCCATCACTGTCATGTCTGTGTCTCAGGACATGTGAGTTAATAGCCATGTACTCCCCAGATAGATTCCTGCAGGAAACTCAGTGGCATACCCTACTGGCATCTTTAGGTGTCTATTGAGAACTTAAAGGTCTTGGTAAATTTACTACAGGCTCCCTTGCTATCGTGCTTCTAGGATGCGCTGCCCCCGGTCACACTCACCTTCAAAGCCCAAGAGGAACTCTCGGCGTGGTGGGCTGTACCCCAGTGCGGTGATGGGGTGATGCTGCCAGTCTCGGAGGGCCAGGGTCAGGTGCCTCTTCATTGCCATGGTGGCACCCAACGGCGAGCTTCACTGGACTTTGATTTGTATCGCCTGTGAATACAAAGGTCTGAATCATTGCTGATGTGGACATGACCGCCATGGCTACCATACCTCTTGTGCAAACACTGCCGCAAACTACAGGCTAGTACAAGCCCCTGTTCTGTCTAGGCAGAAGAAGTATGGGTAATAGCCGGTATGGATGCAGTACCTTATCCTCCTCACTAGGAGGCAGAGCATAGACAATCACCAACACTGTCTGTGGTAAGATGAAAGGGCTCTTGTGGGAGAGACACTGGTGAGCAATTGGCTGGCACACACTTTTGGGACTGTAGTCCCTTATTAATACCCTATTAAACACGGTGACCTGTGACTGCACACTATGTGTAACCTCAGATGCTGGATTTTGTACAATACACAGACTTCAAGACATGCATAAATAAAGAACAGTCAGTCCACTACCCCTCTCTTTTCTCTAGCACCACTGGTTACACAGAGTGGACAGGAAACGATATCTTTCCTTGGAAAATGTCAGTAAGTTTGACTCTGTGTGAAGCGTTGCACAGTATGCATTAGTGCGTCCCTAAAGTCCCGTTCCTCAAAGGGCGAGATTCGTTCCATTCTTCAAAGGAAGACCTCCTGAGGAAAGAACAGAATGTTTCACCAAATGCACTGCACAGCTAAGAAGATTTACACATGGATATATAAACTACAAGAAAGAACCCTTCCCATGCTAGAACACACTGCTCAATGAGACCCCCCCACCCAGTGTCCATCACCATCCTGCAGGAAAGGACAGACAAAATTCCTCTTCACACAATTCAAGCCAAACAAACCACCATCCCTCAATACATCTGCATTGACTGCTTCCATACAGTTTCCCCAGTCTCCACAATCTGTTCCTGTATCCTTACTCAGCAAAATGGGGGCTTTAACTATAAGGCACCATCAGAAGTGGCCCACTGGCGCCTCAACATCTGCATCATAACCTCTTTCCCCAACCCTCAGACATCTTTCTTGATCTGGGACCTTTTGTCTGAATAATACCACCCTGCTGAAATCATGTCTTACCTACCCCAAATGTCTTACATGCTTTTTTACTGAGGTGGGAGAGAATGCCATACACCTCTGCCCTCTGAAAATCATATTGCATCAGTTAGAGGGTATGAACCATTGATTTGCCCTCTCCCAGTACCAAAGCTCCTCAGTCAAATGTCATATAAGTTACACTTTTGGAGTACATTTACACTCAGAATTTGTGAGTAGCCTAAAAGTAACAAAATTACTCAAAAGTTTGTAGATCCCAGCCCCTTCATTTTAGTGGAGACAAGCAAGTTGCACTTTTGCAGTAGATCTACACTTGGATTTTGCGAATAGCCAAAAAATAGTAAACTTACTCAAAAGTGTAGTGGCTGCCAAACATAAAGAAATATTACAAATCTTAAAATGTGAAACAGCATGTTCAAGCATGTGACCAGAAGAAATGCGTTTCCCTTGATATAGGCAAACTTCATTTGTTCATAATTCATATTTCTTCCATGAAATATAAGAATACGGAAATGTAGTTGGGTCTACATTGACCACAGTCCCTTCCCTCTAGAGATCCTAAGCTGGTGATCAGAAACAGTCTGCTGATCTTCAGAAATGGCTACAGACTCCTTCAGCTGAGCCATAGGCAACATCAGTCTACCTTAGACACTCATAGTCAGGCAGCTTGACTTCAAAGACATCCGTCATGCATCGGAGACCCTGAGCCATCATTGAGACACCAGCAACTGGCTGTGAGAGACTTTCCTCTCACCATATAAAGGTCTCTGAGACCACCTTTACACAGTCCTTCAAGAACCACAGCCTACCATCAGACACGAGTAACCAACGCACAGGAATGTTTTCTCCTATCTCCACCAGAATTAACTCTGCTGCTCTCGCGAGACTACAGGGCACAGAGTGGTGGGCCATAGGATGCATTGCCTGTCTTGGTAAAGGGAACTTCTCGATGAACGCACCCCTTCCCATTTATTTGCTACACCTTTCCCTCCCCTTCCCATTGCCAAAATCACACTAGAACACTTAGCACAACCTTAGAAGTCCTCGGCTGTCCTTCAGACACCCGTAGCTTTTCCTTAACCCGTTTGTTTCTTCGAACGTTCTGCGCCAGTGCTGAACATTCGAAGAACGGGTGCGGCCGCGTCGGCCAACGGACGTGCGCAGCACTGGCAAGGTAGTGCTCGCGACGACCGTTGGCCGACGGCAGCACTAAAGGGGTTAAACACCAAGGCCTACCTCCAGGGGTCTCCAGCTCACCATCAGACACAGTGGACCCTCAGAAGCTCTAGTTCAGCTTCCAGGAGAGGACCATCAAAAGACTTGGATGGTGCAAAATGTACTTGTGTGGCCCCTGTCGTGCTTCTCTGCTTGCCTCCTGGTGTGCCGACTGTCAACCAATGACATCGCCATTGTACTTATGAAAGTTACAAGATAGGACAGACCTACCATTGAAGATAGACACTGCTTCTGTAGATCACATTCCTGGCTGGTGCTTCTGAAACGTTGTTGGTTTCATAGCAGTAACAGTCACAATCCAGGCCAAGGACGTTAGAATCACAGCCACGACAGGGCATCGGGAATTGCATTTCACTAGAATTGTGGTTCCTGCCTGTAATGGTCAGGAGAGTCTGGAGAGGTCTCTGACACCCAGGGCCCATCTGGATTGGTCTCCATCAGTCTGATCGTCTTAGTGCCCCACAGCCACCGACTACCCCCTTCACCAGACTCCTTCTTAGACAATCTATCCTTCTGCAGAGTAGACAGGTTCCTTCCCTCTCTCAGCAAGCAAGCGTGCTTCTAAACATCTAAGGGCAGATATACAACTTCTCCAGGAAGGGATCCAGATAAAGTGGGGTAGCAGTCCCAACTGGCAGACAAGTGATGTGGATCCATTGTCTGAAACTGTAGAATAAGTTTATAGTGCTTCTCCTTTCAAGTGTCCTTTCCAGCTGGTTCCGCACACGCAACCTTTGTGTAGAGTGATGCTCCTCACAGAAGGCTGGTGTTCAACCTGATGCATTCACAACAGAGGCAGAAAGAAGTGTGAGGTTTGTCCTGACTGTCATCAGCCTAACTTAAGGAGTAATTGGAGAAAGACAACATTCTCACCTGACGGTTTCTTCACCTTTCACAAAGTCTTCTGTTTCACCCTTAACCATCCACCAAATGACAGTTCTCATTTGACTATCATCAGCAGCTCCTTGCTAACCAAAGGCTTCATAGAATATCAAAGAAGCCCTGAATCCTGTCCCCTCTCGTTGGTTTCTCCGTCTCCCTCAAGCCACATGGATGTTAGAAAGACACTTCCACTGTCTGGGAGCTCAATCCTCACCCTCCATTTCCTGTAGGGCCATGCCGGGGCTATTGCAAATGGATCCCACTGGCCTCCATTACTCTGGCTCACACACACCATGCATGTTCCATGCAGGCAAGACAAATCAACCTTCTTAATAAAAACTCAGGCTGTTACTGCAAAGGACTGGGCCAGCATATGGAAGCTGAATTTTACATAATTGGGCTAATAAATCCCCACTCCAGTAGCTCAGAAAAAAGTCTAGTCATACAATTAATTCTTCAAACATGGTATACTGCCACCACCGCTTTTCATGCTAAACCCAATGATAGGTCTGGTAGTCGTATGAACCAAATGAGGCCATGTTTGGTGGTCCACTCCAGGTCACAGGTCAAGTGTAGGACCTACTCATAGTCATGGACAGACCCAAGTCTTGGTGTACACGGTAGATTAGTGTGAAATGGTTTGTATATCTGCTTGAAGTGCTGTCCTCGCCTCTGCATTGTTGCACATTAACACACATTTAAATGCACTTCCAACTTGTCTACTGGGATTGTACACTACACATTTACCCTGACTGCTCAAGTAAGTGGAGTCTTGTTTTGAGGTTTTTCACAGACAAGTGAGATTTGAACATTTAATGAAGTCAACTTTCTATGGTATCCCCCTGGATCAAAACTTCAAGGTCTCCTTGCATTATCCCCATGAGTAGAACTAGGCATTTGCTCATTAGCGGTCATCTAGAATTGATATAGCATCACATCTGTATCCTTCGCCTGCTGCATTATGGGAAATGTATAAAAGTAAGTCAAAATCGAAGTCAATTTAGCATTGTATGCTCCAACAAGCCAGACAGTGAAGCGTCGGTCCGCTGTGTTGTGAATGTGCACTTAGAATATTTTTGCAACTTGCTTGGTTTGCCTTTGAACATATATTAGACTTCAGTGGACATCCGAGAGTGTTGTTTTCCTCCACATTCGCGTGACATCTGGGATAAAGATTTTATTTTATTTATTTATTTATTTTTAATTTATTTTAGAGGTTTTATATAGCGCTGGCTGGACCCAGAGGTATCAGAGCGCTTTACAATTGTAACAGAAAGGTGTTTAAATACAGGTACAGTGTGTGTAAGTACAGAAAGTTGATTCAAAAATAAGCAGTCCACATAGGATAAAGGTTAAACTAGATGAAAAAGTAAAAAACTATTGCTAAACACAATAAGATATACAATATAGAGGTCGCAGTTTGGTGGGAAGGTTCGATAAAATATACCTAGGAGCAGGAAGGACAAAAGTGTGAAAGAAAAACTGAAGGTCATAAGGTGTAGTAAGAAACGGAAGGTAAAGGAGAGGCAAGGAGGGGAGGGAAGGTGATAAGATTGAAGGGGAAGGGAAGGAGAGGGGGGGCAGCGGGGGGTTCACTAACCGTAGGCGGAGCAGCTGGGTGGGGGAATGCTGAAGAAGGCGAGGCCACTCGGACGATCAATAGTAAATATACCAGATATGCAGACAGGCACTCAAGGCTCACTCGTTCACCGGGCAGGGGACATTCCAGACCTAACACTATCTGTAACTAAGAAACAAGGTATGTGCAAAACACTTAACATTTTCAATAGCTGCCAAGCAGCCCCATGTCCAGTGTGACAACTTCCATCAGTCCTGTCTTTTTAGTGAAGCGCACAAGCATTACCGGACTTCTAGTCGCACTTTAATAATAAACGTGGTTTTAGGAATCCCAACATGAAAAGCCCTAGACTCTAATGTCAGAACTTCCTAAAGAAGTCACAAGTGCCACGTGGCCACCTGGCAAAAAAGACTGACTTCATAAACCGTAATTTTGTGGGGGGGTTTTAAACACACAAAAGGCTGGACCGAAATGAAAGCAAGCAAGGCATTTATAAACATGATTTTGAGATTAAAATAGGGAATCTAATTTTCCTTTCAAACTGCACTCCAGGAGAGGAAGCATAAAGAGCAAGAATGCTACAACAGCATCACGATTAGCAAATAAAACTGGTAATCACCAACTTAAGTTATGAGTGGTGCCATGCATGAGCTAAATCATACAGCCAAAAAAAACACTGAAAATGGAGAAAACGTAATCGGATTATGGAAGACAACAGTAAAATGAAGTTCTGGAGAACTTTGAAATTACACACAAAAAATATAAATTAAAATTCAAAACTAATTTAGAGATGTGCTCTGCGAGATCTTATTGAAATGTTAATCTGCTACAATTTTTAATGACATAGGGTATAATTATCAAATAATGTAATGAATTGTTTAGACGGAGAAGAAAACAAGCCACAAATTAATAACTGTGGCCCCTTCCTGGTAGCAGGTCTTCCAGGCAGTGAAAGTGGAGCTAAAAGAGCCTAGGCTGCAGCCGAAACAAGTTCAGATATATATTTTAAGCAACATTTCTTCTTTTATGTCAGCAGAGACTCCCAAGCTTTGAGAAAGGAAGGTTGTATTTTGGAACGTCTTGTTGCCTTTCTGAGTCTGGAAATGAATGACAGACCAGGGATCCGGATAAGCGCTGCCTAAAATCTCCCCGGCCCGCCATTAGCGACCCCTCAGCTTACCTTCAGACACAACTAGCTTGTAAGGTATGAGGCCACGCAGGGGGGTCCGTGCTCCCTACCCAGGGCTCTTTTGCCCAAGTGGTTTTGCATGCGGTCTTGTGACCATTAAATATATGGGTGGGGCTGTGCGTAGGCTGCCCCGCGCCAGCAGATAACCAGTGTGGCAGTCTCCTATTACTGTCCCTGCCCAGCACACTGATCCAACATGCAGATCTGGGCCTACCACAACACCGTGGAACAAAACACAACAACTGGTGATGAAGAATGGGATTCACTCATGAATAGCGACACTCAGAAGGGCCCGAGCCCCTGTCACTCGCAGCAGGGGGAAGCAGTGTGCCCGCTGGCCAGCACAACCCCGTTTTTTGCAGCCACAGCTGTTTTGAAGTAAGCTGTGAGCCTACGGTGACCCTGCAGCTAACAGCCCACCACCCACACCACATCTCACACCCATGCTGAAAACACGTGCTCGGCAAGCTCAATTTTTGGAAAAGCCCTAGGCTGGAGGGGGTGGTCTAAACATGTGCCACTACCCCCAAATCAGCCCAGGACTATGCAGCTGCAACTAAACAGCACCCATAAGCAAAAAGAGGGGGAGTCAGTGTGAGAATCAGGCCAATATCCTAACAAGAAGGGGAAAGGAGGCCCCCGGGCATGCAACAGACTCTAAAAGAGGAGGAGCAGACAGGAAATACCACATTGGGGCTGACCTCGACTGACAGCCCTACCAGCCAGCGTCACAGCAAGGCACATACACAGAGGAACTTAGCCATCAGCACTAGACAGCTGCACCCATGACGTCCGTGCCCACTATCAAGCCTTTCATCATCACTGGCACACCATCCTCCCAAGCCACCAAATGGGCCACATCAGTGGACTGTCTAGAGACATACTTTGCAGAGGTTGGACGCGAGGCAGAAAGGCGATGACCAATGCTCCTCCACCTGGGGGGCACTGATGTCCACAAACTGTCCAAAAAAGTAACTGAAGCCGGACCCCCACATACCTATGCCATCCTCGAGGCGGCTCTGACTGATCACTTCGCACCCTTAGACAATCCAGACTATGACCGATTCCTAGGAGCCCAAGGAGAGACTACATGAATTCTGTGCCAGGCTTTGAGATTTGCAAATATGCCCCCTCCCAGATGAGCAGGATGAAATATGCGCTCCATTCATCTGGGGTTGTGCATCACCGAAACTACGTGAACACATACTGCAGATGACCCGCAATGGATAATATCCTCACCATGGGCAGATCAAAAGAACTATTGAAGTAAGGGGAAGCCCACACGGAAGATATTTTCCAACGTGCCATCAAATCCGAACCCGTCAACCAGGTAGGCGACACCTCCTCACCTCAAAAAAAGAAGGATCTCATCAAAGACGAAATGGCCACACCATGTAGCTGGTGTTGTTGGTCCCACTCAACATTAAGGAGACTGCCCTGCAGAAGGACGGAAGTGCTCAGCATGCGGCAAAGTGAATCACTATGCGAAAGTCTGTAGATTGACTGCAGCCAAAAAGGGAGATCGCCAATCTGGTGGACAACGAGTCGGTGACAGCCGAAGATGATGACATGGATGACAACAAATTAGAAGGGATGGTCCACGTCATCCACATCGTAGAGCCTGAGTCACATCTGCCGGGCCCCAAGGTGACAAGTCATGGTAGATGGGCAACTGATAGTGGCACTCATTTATATGGGGGCCTCAGTCAACATCCTGCCTTTGGTACCACACAAATGCATGGCAACACTACCAACACTGCGCCCCACCACCACCAGGGTGTATGCCTATGGCACCACCACGTGCCTCCCGCTGGCGACAGTTTTCACCACTACCATCAGCCACCAAGGACAAACCACAAGATCCAAAGTCTGCATCACCAAAGGAGGGGCAGCCATGCTGCTTAGCTGCCACACAGCCGAACGACTACAGCTGGTCCAGCTTGTGTTTGGAGTCCATGTCAGCCCCCTCCACTCGCTGACTGCCGAGTTTGAACAACTCTTCCAGGGCATTAGATGCCTAAAAAAATGGATGGTTCAACTCCACATCAATCAATCGGTGGCCCAGAGACATCACCATGTAGCTTTCCATCTATGGGCTAAAGTGGAGGCTGAGCTACTGAAGCGGGAGCCGACATCATCAAGATGGTGGAAGGGCCCACTCCGTGGGTATCACCCACTGATGTCACTCGCAAGCCAAGGTGTGCATATGTGTCGACAGGCCGCTCTCGAACACTGCCATCAAGAGGGAGCACCACCTATTGCCCACCGTGGACAACATACTGGGGGAGCTAGCAGATTCCCAGTGGTTCCCGAAGATGGACTTACACTCAGGGTATCACCAAATTCTCCTTTCTCCTGAGACCTGGCATGAACCACTTTCTCCACTCATTTGGGTCTCTGCCAATATACACACCTCAACTTCGGCATCTCCAGTGCAACAGGGGTGTTTCAGGACATCATCCATGGGGTGCTGGGATGCCTCCCTGGCATCCTGAATTTCAGTGATAACATCATGGTCAATGCTCCCATGCTGGAAGAGACTCTACACAGGTTGAGGTCCATGTTCCATCAACTGCAAAGCTGTGACCTGACTGAACACAAGGAAAAGTGTGAGTTCATAAAAGAAGAAATATGTTTCGTCGGATACCGTTTTTCTGCCACAGGGATCACCCCAGACCCTGCCAAGGCCTAAGACATTCAAAATGAGCCTGCACCCTCCAACGTCACCAGAGTGAGAAGTTTCTTGGGGATGGTCACATATTGTGGCCGTTTCATGCAGAACCTGACACAACTCACCAGCCACTGCCAGAACTCAAGAAGGCTTCAAGCCCTTAGTAAGGGGTTCCTCAGCAAGGAAAAGCTTTCCAAGACACCAAACATGCCTTGATCGCCGACCCCACCCTTGCCTACTTTGACCCCAGAAAAGACAACGAGCTATCTGTGGATGCCAGCCCTAGAGGTCTGGGAACTGTTCTGTCCAAGAGAAAGCCGTGCAGAGAGTTAGCTGTCATTACCTATGCCATACATGCTTTGACACCCACTGAGCAACAGTACTCCCACATTGAGAAGGAGGTGATCACAATTCATTGAGGATGCAGGTAATTCCATATCTATCTCTATGGACACCCATTTGTCATCAACACGGATCATAAACCCTTGTTGCCACTTTGCAGAGGTTCAGCCTACAAGCCTCTGCTGAAGATTGAGAAGTGGATACTCCAGCTTCAAGAATACCACTTCTCTGTAGAGTACTGACTGGGAGCCCACAACTCAGTGGATTACCTCTCGAGGCACAATCATCCTGATACTCCTCAAGAAGAACAGGAAGCTGAAGACGCTGAAAAGTATGTGAGAATCATGGTGGGTAGTTCACGTCCACTTCCAATCTCACTGGCCAGAATCATCGAAGCCACCCAATCCGATGACTACCTCCAACAAGCGATGCCCGCCGTCCAATCAGGAAAGTAGGAAACCATCATGGCCACTCTGTCCCAGAGAACGGTGGAGGCTCAGAGCACTCTGAAGTCACCGCATCAAGTAAAAGACAAACTCACCATCTCATCAGATGGATGCCTGCTTTGAGGACCTCGACTCATGGTGCCGGACATGTTGACCCAGCAGGAGGTGGATCTCACACACAGTTCACACCAAGGGGTTGTTAACACCAAGACCAGGCTAGGAAATAAAATGTGGTTCCCTAGCCTAGACGTGAAGGTTGAAAGCACTGTCTTGAAGTGCAGTCTCTGCCAAGCCACTGGAGAATTGACACTCCTCCGCCCATCATCATGGAGCTGTTGCTGGGTGACCCCTGGCAATGGGCTAGTGCAGATTTTGGAGGTCTGCAAGACAGCTGAAACCTTCTTGTTGTCACAGATTACCATTATTGGGACCTGAAGGTCAAGATAGCAAGGACTACCTCAGCTGAAGAAACTATCCAGAAGCTAGAAAAGATAATGGCCACCCATGGCCTCATCCGGGCCAACTACCTAACGTCTCGAAATACCAAGCACCCCCAGATCACCCCCCACTGTATCCAAGCAAACAGTGAGGTAGAAAGATTCATGCAAACCTTCACAAAGACGATTCACATTGTGCCAGCTGAGCAGCAGTGCATAGAGAGTGCCATCTACACGTTCTTAAAGGACTACTGGCTGATGACCCACTCCCCCACTGGAGTGGCACCCAGCACTCTCTGCTTTGGGCGGAAAGTCACAGATGTCACTTCCTATCACCCTACATGGGAGCAAGCACGGGTGCCACCCAACTGTGACCAAGCTCGCCAGGAAGAGCAAAACCACCAGGAATTCCAGCGCAGATGTTCAAAAGTCCTAAAACTCTCTGTTGGTGACTGGGTGCCCATTAAAGACCCACACCCGGGGGCAAGTTCCTGCTTCCCTTCGAGTAGCCACCCTGTGGAATCTCTCAGACCAGAGGAACTAAGATAACAGCCTCCAAAGGCAGAGAACCAGAAACTCAGAACGTGCCTTATTTCAAACCGTTCAAGGGAAACCCGGAAGCCAGCCAGATCTCTCCGACCCACCCAGGGACCTGCAGAGGACCTTTCTGAAACAGATCTGGTACCTGCCACCCAGCCCCCTGAGGGGCTGTCGTGGCTTCTGCCCTCCCAAGCAGAACAGGACGCCTGCCATGGAGAGCGGAGCAGAGGCAGAACAGATGGATGATGGGCAGTCGCGCCCCAGTCAGGGTCTCCCAAGGTATTACCTCCAGAGGAACCCAACACCATCCCAGCAGTTTCAGGACCATGTGATAGACTGATGAAAAAGAGACAGTACGCCGCTACAGTCAGCAGCATAAACCACCTGTATCATTTTTAATCAGTTTGTGTTTGTAATTATTGTTTTGTGACTCATGGTTGAAATGTTTTGTTGTTAAGATGTCTGCTGCTGTTAACCTGCCGTAATCTTTTTGTTTATTCAAAATAAAGGAGGAATGTAATGTACAAGGCCGCGCAAAGGTGTCCATGCCCCACACTCCGGCCTCTTTTGCCCATTTGGTTTTGCCTGCTGTGTGTGTGAGTGGCGTTGCGTGTGTGAGTGGCGTTGCATGTGTGAGTGGCGTTGCGTGTGTGAGTGGCGTTGCGTGTGTGAGTGGCGTTGCGTGTGTGAGTGGCGTTGCGTGTGTGAGTGGCATTGCGTGTGTGAGTGGCGTTGCGTGTGTGAGTGGCGTTGCGTGTGTGAGTGGCGTTGCGTGTGTGAGTGGCATTGCGTGGATGAGTGGGGTTGCGTGGATGAGTGGGGTTGGAATGCAATAGGTCTCGCATTAGAAAAGTTGTAGTTATTGGTCTAGTAAATGACATATATTATTTATTTTTTTGGTTGTTAAAATTGTTAAATTGATGGCTTTGTCATTTACAATGCCAATAGTTATAACTTTCGCGAATGTGACACCTATAGCATTTGGAATGCAACATGTTTTGTATTTACGTGACTTATATGGCAGCTCTGGTCGTTATGCCACATCTCTAGAGAGCAGGAGAGTGCAGCAGGGGAGAGGGTGAGGGTGAGGTGTTGAGGGTGAGTGAGGGTGAGTGAGGGTGAGTGAGGGTGAGGGTGAGTGAGGGTGAGGTGTTGAGGGTGAGTGAGGGTGAGGGTGAGTGAGGGTGAGGGTGAGTGAGGGTGAGGGTGAGTGAGGGTGAGGATGAGGGTGAGGGTGAGGGTGAGTGAGGGTGAGGAGTTGAGGGTGAGTGAGGGTGAGGGTGATGAGGGTGAGGTGTTGAGGGTGAGTGAGGGTGAGGTGTTGAGGGTGAGTGAGGGTGAGGGTGAGTGAGGGTGAAGGTGAGTGAGGGTGAGGTGTTGAGGGTGAGTGAGGGTGAGGGTGAGGGATTATTGAGGGTGAGTGAGGGTGAGGGTGAGTGAGGGTGAGGGCTTGAGGATGAGGAGTTGAGGGTGAGTGAGGGTGAGGGTGAGGGTGAGTGAGGCTGTGGGGTTGAGGGTGAGTGAGGGTGAGGTGTTGAGGGTGAGTGAGGGTGAGGGTGAGTGACGGTGAGGCGTTGAGGGTGAGTGAGGGTGAGGGTGAGTGAGGGTGAGGGTGAGGAGTTGAGGGTCAGGGTGAGGGTGAGTGAGGGTGAGGGTGAGGTGTTGAGGGTGAGTGAGGGTGAGTGAGAGTGAGGGTGAGTGAGGGGTTGAGGGTGAGGAGTTGAGGGTGAGTGATGGTGAGGGTGAGGTGTTGAGGGTGAGTGAGGGTAAGGGTGAGTGAGGGTGAAGGTGAGTGAGGGTGAGCGGTTGATGGTGAGTGAGGGTGAGGGTGAGTGAGGGTGAGGGTGAGTGAGGGTGAGTGTGAGTGAGGGTGAGGGGTTGAGGATGAGGTGTTGAGGGTGAGTGAGGGTGAGGGTGAGTGAGGGTGAGGAGTTGAGGGTGAGTGAGGGTGAGGGGTTGAGGGTGAGTAAGGGTGAGGGTGAGTGACGGTGAGGCGTTGAGGGTGAGCGAGGGTGAGGGTGAGTGAGGGTGTTGTGAGGGTGAGGGTGTTGAGGGTGGGTGAGGGCAAGGGTGTAAGGGTGAGTGAAGGGGTGTGAGGGTGAGGGTGTGTGAGGGTGTGTGCGGTTGAGGGCATGTGAGGGTGAGGGTGTGAGTGTTGTGAGGGGTCTGATGCTTGTGGATGTCTGATGCTTGTGGATGTCTGATGCTTGTGGATGTCTGATGCTTGTGGATGTCTGATGCTTGTGGATGTCTGATGCTTGTGGATGTCTGATGCTTGTGGATGTCTGACGCTTGTGGATGCCTGACGCTTGTGGATGCCTGATGCTTGTGGATGCCTGATGCTTGTGGATGCCTGATGCTTGTGGATGTCTGACGCTTGTGGATGCCTGACGCTTGTGGATGCCTGACGCTTGTGGATGCCTGACGCTTGTGGATGCCTGATGCTTGTGGATGCCTGATGCTTGTGGATGTCTGATGCTTGTGGATGTATGATGCTTGTGGATGTCTGTTGCTTGTGGATGTCTGTTGCTTGTGGATGTCTGTTGCTTGTGGATGTCTGTTGCTTGTGGATGTCTGTTGCTTGTGGATGTCTGTTGCTTGTGGATGTCTGATGCTTGTGGATGTCTGATGCTTGTGGATGTCTGATGCTTGTGGATGTCTGATGCTAAGCATGTCTGATGCTTGTGGATGTCTGATGCTAAGCATGTCTGATGCTTGTGGATGCCTGCCGCTTGTGGATGCCTGATGCTTGTGGATGTCTGCTGCTTGTGATGCTTGTGGATGCCTGATGCTTGTGGATGTCTGATGCTTGTGGATGTCTGATGCTTGTGATGCTTGTGGATGTCTGATGCTTGTGGATGTCTGATGCTTGTGATGCTTGTGGATGTCTGTTGCTTGTGGATGTCTGTTGCTTGTGGATGTCTGTTGCTTGTGGATGTCTGTTGCTTTTGGATGTCTGTTGCTTGTGGATGTCTGTTGCTTGTGGATGTCTGTTGCTTGTGGATGTCTGTTGCTTGTGGATGTCTGCTGCTTGTGATGCTTGTGGATGTCTGACGCTTGTGGATGCCTGCCGCTTGTGGATGCCTGATGCTTGTGGATGTCTGCTGCTTGTGATGCTTGTGGATGCCTGATGCTTGTGGATGTCTGATGCTTGTGGATGTCTGATGCTTGTGATGCTTGTGGATGTCTGATGCTTGTGGATGTCTGATGCTTGTGGATGTCTGATGCTTGTGATGCTTGTGGATGTCTGATGCTTGTGGATGTCTGATGCTTGTGGATGTCTGATGCTTGTGATGCTTGTGGATGTCTGATGCTTGTGATGCTTGTGGATGTGTGATGCTTGTGGATGTCTGTTGCTTGTGGATGTCTGTTGCTTGTGGATGTCTGATGCTTGTGGATGTCTGATGCTTGTGGATGTCTGATGCTTGTGATGCTTGTGGATGTCTGATGCTTGTGGATGTCTGTTGCTTGTGGATGTCTGTTGCTTGTGGATGTCTGATGCTAAGCATGTCTGATGCTTGTGGATGTCTGATGCTTGTGGATGTCTGATGCTTGTGGATGTCTGATGCTTGTGGATGTCTGATGCTTGTGATGCTTGTGATGCTTGTGGATGTCTGATGCTTGTGATGCTTGTGGATGTGTGATGCTTGTGGATGTCTGTTGCTTGTGGATGTCTGTTGCTTGTGGATGTCTGATGCTTGTGGATGTCTGATGCTTGTGGATGTCTGATGCTTGTGATGCTTGTGGATGTCTGATGCTTGTGGATGTCTGATGCTAAGCATGTCTGATGCTTGTGGATGTCTGATGCTAAGCATGTCTGATGCTTGTGGATGTCTGATGCTTGTGGATGTCTGATGCTTGTGGATGTCTGATGCTTGTGGATGTCTGATGCTTGTGGATGTCTGATGCTTGTGGATGTCTGTTGCTTGTGGATGTCTGTTGCTTGTGGATGTCTGATGCTTGTGGATGTCTGATGCTTGTGGATGTCTGATGCTTGTGGATGTCTGACGCTTGTGGATGTCTGCTGCTTGTGATCCTTGTGGATGTCTGATGCTTGTGGATGTCTGATGCTTGTGGATGTCTGATGCTTGTGATGCTTGTGGATGTCTGATGCTTGTGGATGTCTGTTGCTTGTGGATGTCTGATGCTTGTGGATGTCTGATGCTTGTGGTGTAGTGTAGCTCCTATTTTCCCAATAGGCTCTGCGCATTGGAATAATACCTACAGCAGTAAAGGCCTAGGCCAGGCGTTAACTAGGTCTACTACTGTCGATACTAGACTTAATTTTTGGGTTTGCCAGCGTAGCTCAGAGTTCGCTAGAAACTTTCTCGAATGTTCAAGGAGGAATTAACTTCCCTGATTAGACAAGAAGGGATTTAGTTTCTGACAACCATAGAACATGACAACTTTGCTCTCCCCTAATCAAGAGTCAATCTCAAGAGTCGTGTGAGCACAAGGCAATTATTTTACTCAGTCAGTACGTGCATTCTTAGTCTCATCAGATTGTAGAGAAAAGGAAGAGACGGGCGTGTTCAATAAAAAGGTGTTATTTATTGATCAGTCTCTTTTTCTCGTACAAGAGAAATGGATCGATATTATTGCAATACTTATAGTTAAGTAAAGTGCATACATTAAAAGCAATAGTATAAAATAATACTGTAAAAACATTGATATGGTTTCTGAGCCATATGATGTTTAAAATGATTAAAATATATTTACATACACATATACATTTGACTAAACGTACTCAACTGGTGTTTCTAAATACGCCTACCCCGTGTACCTGACCTAAGTCTAATGCGTGGACGGGAATAGAAAGTTACAGTTTAAGTTAAGTTTGTTTTTGCCAAGTGAATAACTAAAGAATTCTCTGTGAGGGGTTATTCAGTTCTGTACCTGGAAGTTAGGATGAATGAGGAATGGTATCTCTTTCTCTGCTCTCGATATTCCAGGCTGCCTGCGAGGGCTGCCCGAAAGCGCCGGTGCTGGGTCTCTCGGCTTGAGATAGCAGCGCGTCTCTCAGCGCGTCAGGAAGGCGGGGCTGCTGCCAGCGGGGTCTGCTTCTGCTCTTGGCTTCGGCAAGTGTGGCTGCTCCGTCTTGTCACCACGCGTGTCTTTGCATAGGGCAAGATCGGCAATATTTATACCTTAAAGGTGCCGAGATTGACGTAAGGATGGACATAGATACGTCAATAAAGATGTCATACGACTTGCTCGTTAGCACATTCTTTACTAAAGTTCTCTGTGAAATCAAAACAATGGCCGCACGGATTTTCCAGGTTGTCATAGGTTTGATTTGTTATGAGAACGTCGTATGCCTTATCAGGGGCTGGAGGAATGTCGCTTGTCTAATTAGATCTCAAGCGTTATGACCTAATCAGATAACACGTTCCTGTGCCGTAGTGTGACTGCGTCAGATAACGGTATCTGCATCATGGGGGCTGTTCTTGCCTCATGGGCTGACTGTTAGTTAACTTGATAGTTAGTTTAACCAGAATAGGGTCAGGAATAGGGGGATCGATTCAGAACCTATAGGAATACATGACACCCACTCCACGCTAACTATGGTCATATTTACTAATCTATGCATAGTATAACATGGTACAACATACTATAGAGTATAGTGTATACCTTACCACCCCAAAATACATAAATGCATTTCGAAATTTTCAAATATACTGAAAAATTGCAGTCATATATATTGTATGCACTTAAGCTATGAATTAAATGCAAAAGTAAACACGCATTTTTATGCATTATTGCTTATTGGTATATGAGAAATACACATGAAATGGCTCTTAATATGGCTATACAGAAAGGAAGTTCGAGACCATTTCATCACATAATAAAATATTTGTGAACATCCCAGCGGGCAACTAAAGTTTATAAAGTATCTAAAAATAGAAATCTTAGTTCTCTAGGAATAGTTTCTTACTTTAAGCAGAAGATAAGTGTCCCGAAAATTTTGTAAAAAAATAATTTGGGGCTGCTAAAAAATTGCTGTCCGTGAACTGGTGGGAAAAATTGTTCATGTGACTTTATTTTTAAAGTTGAAGGCCGAATTCAGGGAACGCCGTGTACGAGCTTGCTCAAAAGTCTCTATTTCTGTTCTGGAGAGAACATCATATCATTAAGGCTTTCGAAAAAACTGTCAACAGCTTCATGGGAAAGTTCCACTAAGTCGGAAATAGGTGTAACCATGCATTCATGCGCATGATTGTCTCCATTGACATTCTGATTTGCATCACTGACAGAAGGTCGTACCTGTTCGATGCTGCTTTCATCTTGAACTTCACTACTCTTCAATCGTAGTGGTGAAGATTCCAGGAATGCCGTCATCAGGATTGGCAGCCTTTGAGGGCAGCACAAAGCGTGAACCTTGGTAGGAACCAACAGTGTATCTGCATCCACTGGGGCATCCGATTGTAGCGTCAGACAGGTGTCTAACACGCATTCTTCTCCGCATAGCAGACACCTTAGTACAGGTAAAACACACCTTTGCCACATTGGTCGAAATGATAGAAACCAAGTCATGTTCAGGTCTCTAAGCCGGGAGAGTCCCAGGATTTTTGATATCCGGTCCCGGTATCCAATGGCTAGGATCGTCTCTTCCATTGTCGCGAGAGTTTGATCTGTGACATGGGTTGCCATAACGAAAAATAAGGACTAAGAATAGGATTCCTGCAATTAGTCCCAGGATCAGGGGAAGTCCGCCAAAAATCGAATGGACGAAATCTGGAAGAATACCCAGTATGGCTTTGAATGGTGTTAATGCCATCGAAAATACTGTCTTAAATACCCCTGAGATCCCATTGGTATCAGAAATATTTAAGATTTCGCTCAGGATTTCCGCGAAATGTACGGGGGAATTAGTTGATAATAATGTATGTATCTCTGCAGTCGTCCTTGCGACTTGTAGATCATACGTTTCTTTTGATGACGTGAGCATTGTAGGCGTCTGAAGAAGCACTGTTTTCATTCTGCTCAAAGTATCTATTCGAATAGAAGTAATTTTCAAATTGGGCCATGCCCTTGCCTCCCTGTCTGGAAAGGAGCTGGGGAACAAAGAACGTCCACAGCACTTGACCTTCGCCGTCGTAGTGACTAGATAAGGAGTCCCGGGCCTAAGACTACAACATCTGCGGTCTACAATAAGAATGTAACTCCCATTATAGAGTCTTTGAAAGAATGGTTCTATTTCAGTTGCAGGTGCGCCTTGCTGGTGACATGAAAGGTTGTATGAATTCCCTTCACAGGCTCCGTGCAAACTAATACCGTTACACAGAAGCGTGCCGCTTAGTGACATAGCACAATTGTTGCCACTAAGAAACACTTTCTGTCCTTTATTACTGACACATGCATGTGAATAGGGCAGGTTCCAAGTTGTTTTAAGGTACCCCTTTCCCAATTTCTCGTACATGCCAGCCTGTATATATTTTTGGCAGTATTGAAACCTGAAGGTTGAGATTGGAATATTTATGATTCCGTGTATTATCCATTCACTGACAGGTCGTTCTGACATTGTCATTGGTAATCTTTCTAGTTTTTCAATGCTCAAGATTGTATAATCAGCACCCTTTTGCGCCATACCGATTTGTCTATCAGTAAGGTTAAAGATTTGGAATAGTGACGTTGTGTTGATTAAACGCCAAGGCACATAGCCTGAACGCAGATTTTGTAACGTCCAGCCAAGCTGTACAATAGAACGCAATTGTGACTGACCATGTTGTAATAACAGTAAGTCTTGCGATAATATATCGATTGCTGAAGACACAATGCTGTCCAATGAAAAAATTCTGGAGGACAGAGTCATTAACCCATTGTCCACTACAGAAAGTGATTTTTCCAAATTGATACGGTCAATTTCCCGTATTCTTTCTGCTGTTTCAATTTGAGTAACCTTCCAGGCCTCATTGTATGCTGCATATACAGAGGCTGCTATGAAACGCTTTTGACGCTGTTTGCGTGGTCCCAGAATGAAATCACGCAAGTCAGCACCATCAGTAAGTAAAGTTAGGTGTTGCTTAATTTCAGGCAGTGTGGAAGTTTGTAGCCATTGAAGGCATAATTTGCCCACACTGTAGGTTGTTATTATCCCTGGGTGATGTCTTTGGGGATATCTAGGGTCTGGCCTGGTCATTTTGAAACCCTGTGTTTTATTCAGGAATCTATCTTGACAGTTATTTGTATCTGTGGGCCAGATCAACCATTGTTTCCAATCAGGATGTGTTCTGTTTTGGTTTAATATATGGTTTACGTCTATCTCTTCATCTGTATCAGAGCTATTGCTAAACATTGTTGGCTTTGGAATAGACGGATTATTTAAATCTTTGATTTTGGCTAAGCCAAGACAGGTGGTTTGTTGAACAGTGTCATTTAAAAATATCATTTGTTCTGGGATCATGCAAGCTCTAAACAAAGCTTCTAAACCCTGTACTTGCCATTCTTTTGTACCCCAAACACTTTTCAAATCAACATTATTGTCCCAATAATCAAATCCAAAAGTATTCATTTTTTCAAAGAATGAATCTGAATATATCAATTTTGTGTTGGTTATCATGGTTTTCATCCCTGTCTTGTTTGACAATTTAAAATAAAATGTTTCAGCATTACTTGTGTTAAAACCTGAAAAATATGAATATTTGTCATACACGGTTCTAGAGCTCCCTTTTGGAGGTGTAGCACAATGTTCCCATTGATTATAATTTAAAACATTTCTAGGTTGTGCAGATTTATGTAAAAAATGGTTACCATAATGGTTATAGCAATACATACTATCATAATTTGTAGAACCTTGCAAATAATCATGTTTTGTAAATTTAGCAGACATTACTAAGTCAGACATCATGTTGTTAATGCTTTCGAAGTCCCAATCATCAGCAAATGAGTTTGGTTTTGCAAAGTCACTCAAGGAGATCTTGATTTGGTGTGGATATTTCAGGATCTCGACCGGACCATAAATTTCATAGTCAGTGTTGTCCCAGGCTACCCCACCAGGTATAGGATTGGCTGTGAAGTTGGCTGAAGAAAGTTCTCTTTTCTCGACGTGTGAAGATGTGTGTGGTTTGAGGACCAAGTTGATGTTCTGACTTGCTGTGTCCATTTTAGCATATTTTCCCTCAATGAAGCGTCCCAAAGTAAATACCATGATGAGCCAAAGTATGAGGATAAATGCACCAAAACCCACCCAAAATTCAATCCATGGAGAAATCAGATATGTTTCTTTCAGTTGTTTCAAAAGTTCCTTAGCTTTGTCTTTAAAGGATTTTGATGATGGCTGTGTCTTTGATTCACTGAAGCCTTCAGAGGAATCATCGAAGTTGATGAAGTACCCGGATGCAGTTCTGTCAATTGTTCCAATTGCTTCAGGATTTTTGTTTCTTGCATTGTCACTCGGTACTTCATTGTAGATTGGTGTTTCTCTGCTAAATGTTTTTATTTGGGTTTTCAGAGGTCTTAGTTCTATTGCATTGTTGCATAGTCCTTGTTGTTCTTCTGTAGGCGTTTCGAATGTGATGAGCCTCTTTGTTAGGACCTCTGTACTGGTAGCAAACCTTGGTGTTCTGCTACTTATTGGGAGTCCACTTGGCCTACTGTTTGTTATCGGCCACATGTTGTGGTTTTACCAGGTCGATGGATACAAATCGGTTCTCCTTTTTTCCAGCAAGTGGCGGTAGTACAACTGATCTTGTCCCGTTGACAGACAAGACAGGAACTGCTTTTCTGTAAGAAGGCCCAAATTCCTTCTTTACCGCGATCTTCTCCCTGACTAGATCCCCGACTTTTGGAATCCAGACAGGTCTTGCTGGGACAGGTGGTGATTCTTCAGTGGTTGTTGGCTGTTGTTTCAACTGTATGTTGCTCAGGTCTTTTCTTGTTTTGTTTAAGTCCTGCAAAATAGCCAAACGGTCTTTGACATCAAAGGTTTTTTCTTTCACCACTGAAGTCTGACTATCAAGGTCAGAGATAATCATTCTAGTTCCAAATAATAATTCGTACGGACTGAATCCCTTCAGAGAATTTCTTGGCAAGTTATTTAGACTACGTTGGACACTTATTAGATGTTTGACCCACCCAGCTCCCGAACCTAATACCTTTACCGTTATAGATTGCTTTATGTCACAGTTTTTTCTTTCAACAATTCCGTTCCCCTCAGGGTGAAATGGACAAGAGTACCGCAATTGCACGCCCATGCTGACCATGGCCTCCTTATAAGCCCGAGAGCTAAAAGCAGGACCATTGTCCGAATGCAGCATGCCAATTGCGTATGTGCCGATAAAGACTCGCAAATCTTTTATAACAGTTCTGGCGTCAGCCGTTCGCTGGGGCCACATCCATATGAATCTCGTGCATGAATCCACTGCGACCAAGATATATTTATAGTTACCATCCCTTTGTAAGGGACCGCAGTGGTCTAGATAAACACAGGCTAATGGTTTATCCGAGATTAGAAGGGGCGTCTGTGCTGGACGTCTCACCGTTGATACTTTCATTTTTTGACATATTTCACATGCTAGAAAATAGTTCCTTGTTTGTCTTCTCATTTGTGGCCACCAGTATCTCTGTTTTAATAATGATACTGTGGCTGAGACGCCAGTATGGATAGAAGCAAGCCCTTCGTGTGCCGCTATTATTAGTCCTAACCTATGTTCCATGTTTGGAATTGCCCTCTCCCCCACTCCAGGGATTTGAGCAAAAGGAACATTGTTTGCATCAGTTATGTATGAGTATTTTACTGGAAAGCCTTTAGGGAGTGGTTCTATCGAATCCTTTTCTGAAGCGCTGACAGCTTGTAAAATTTCGCTGTCTATTTTTGTTTTTGACCGGGTGACGGCAGCTACGGAAGCCGTTTGCACAGCTGCCTTCGCGGCCTCATCAGCCAATGAATTCCCTGCAACGTGAACGCCATCACGTTGATGACTCAGTGTATGTATCACGTGAGTCTTTGGTAGTTCTTTTTGTAAAAGAGCTACTTGTTCCCAGAGCATTTTATGCTTGATTGTGCCACCTTTCGCATCCTTGAAACCGTTCTGAAGCCAGATCTGCAAGTATTCATTATAAGATTGAACGCAATAATACGAATCGCACACTATGAGTGTGGGGAATTCTCGATCGGTATTTTCAAGCGCCATCTTGAATGCTAGTAGTTCAGCTCGCTGAGCTGTACAATCTCCTAGGGATTGTGTTTTAGTGAGGGTTGGTTTAAATTTCCCTTCGTGCCAACGACCTTTAACAATCGCGCACGCAGCACTGTAAGCTTGTTTACCCTCTACTGCGGGTTGTGCTGATCCGTCTGTATATATTATACAGCCGAATTGATCTAGAGGCAGAATTTCGGTTGGCGGAGGACATTCAAATTCATATTGGAGAAATTCTTGTGTTTTTAAGTAAGGATCAAATTCGTACACCACGTCTGTTGCAGCAAGAGAGTTAGCCCATTGTATCCATCTCGGATGGAGTGCTTTAGCATTTGGAATGCTTGCCTTTGTTACCGCCTCTAGGGCTGGTATCGGTGTCACGATTATTATTCGTTTACCTTGTGCCAGGGCTCGTTCTTTTGCTATAGCTGTCTGTGTCGCTGTAAGAATTTTTTCCGTTGGGCTAAATTTCATTTCAGCCTTAGTGTACAAGTGTGATTTGAATGCAATTGGTACCTTTTCTCCCTCATTAGAGGTCAGGTATGTGAATCCGCATCTCCCTGGGATGACTCGAATCACAAGATTGCGTGTGTTATCACGTGTTTCTAATTTTGTTTTAATTAGCATGTCTGTTTGTAAGGATCTCAAAATTTCTGTGTGTGTTTGAGTCCAATTGGATCTTTTAAAGTCTGGTTTAATTAGATCATAAAGGGGTTTGACCCTTTCTGCGTAATTTGCAATGTATGTTCTTCCGAAATTTAGGAAACCTAGAATTGACTGTAGGTTTTTTAGTGTTTTAGGAGCTTGGATTACGGCACATTTCTCTAGGAAATTGTCAGCCAGGCTTTTGCCTTCACTTGATAACTCATATCCTAAGAATAGGACCGTCAGATGGGCAATTCTGGATTTTTTGAAGTTGAATTTGTAACCCTCTGCAGCGAACCCAAGTATTATGGTGTTCACCCTTTTCAAGTGAGTCTCCAAGTCATCATCTGTTACGTAAATGTCATCGACATAAGATAATGCTTCATCATCATATAGTTGTAGTAATTCTGTTACTCTCGCTGAGAATACCCCCGGGCTGTTCTTGTACCCCTGGGCTAACCGACAGAATTGCTTTTGAGTGCCATTTACTGAGAATGCAGTTAAATATCTGCTCTCTGGTGCTATGTTTTGACAAAAGAATCCATTGGAGATGTCCAAGGTTGTTTTGTATTTTTTGCGCACTATGTTATTCATTAGTGCAGCACTGTGTGAGTTTTGCACTGCAAAGGTTTTGCAACATGTGTTAAGGTGTCGGTAATCCAAAACTAGACGATATGAATTGTCTGGTTTGGAGACCGGAAACAAAGGATTGTTCATTTGTGAGGTGCAAGTTTCAATCACCCCCTGGTATTCTAGCTGATCTAGTATTTCATTTACTTGTTTTTTAGCTTCTTGCTTAATTGGGTACTGCCTTTGTGCAGTAGGTTGTGATTTTAACTGGATTTTGTGAGGAGGAGAATCCTCATCCCATCCTACATGATTTTTATATAAAGCAGGTGCTAAGGCCACTGCCCACTTTCTAGCAAGTGTGTATTTTTTATGAATCGGGATTTGATTCGAGAAGGCAGGCATAATTACTTCTTCGCCATGAGGGCACTCCCTGACAAACTCTGGTGGCCAGTCTTTTTCAGCTAGAAGGATATCATAGCCCTTGGAGAGATTATCCCAAAATAGTCCCCTTATTTTCCTAGTCTTATCTCCCTCTATACGTAATGTTATCTCGTATATCTTGTGGGGTTTGCTAACTCTGGTGTCTGCAGTTTCCACTTGAAGATATTCATTCGTGTCCACTGTCTCCAGATGATTCATAAGGACTTTGCGAGCTATGCTCACCTCTGCTGCGCTGTCTAGCATTGTCTGAGCCCACTCTCCGTTTTTCAGTTGTGTCCTCAGTATTCTCGGCATTGTTAACTACCTTGATACTGGCTACCTTCTTTTTTGGAAATTGTAATTTCTTTTTTAGCTGAGCAGGTTCCTTGTCTTTGGACTTGGCGTGCTCTTCTGATCGTCCTCTTCTTTCCGATTTTTGCGAGGAAGTCTGAAAAGATTGAGAGGGACGTGTATCAATGTCTTGATATCTATCAGGTTTTTTAATATTATCCCTATTTCTAAGGTTATATCTATTCCCAGAGGGGTCACTCTGCGGTGACCTCTGTCTTTGGTTTGGAGATTTCTCTCTTCGCCTGGGAGACCTCCCTCGGGACTGGAATTTCTTTTCTTTAGGATTGGATTGTTTGTTTCCATC
This sequence comes from Lissotriton helveticus, assembly GCF_964261635.1. Lineage (NCBI taxonomy): Eukaryota > Metazoa > Chordata > Amphibia > Caudata > Salamandridae > Lissotriton > Lissotriton helveticus. Next base: position 589,979,674 of record NC_136068.1, read on the forward strand.
CCAGTTCTTTTTTGGTGAATTATTATTAAAAAATATTTTTTCTGGACTTGTAGTCAGTTGCGGTTTTACTGGTATTCCACCTAGACTATCTCTGCCTAGTTCTTCATAGGATTTTTCTATGATTCTGGCAATTTCAGCTGGTTGGTCTGCTATATCTGTCTCTTTTAACCTCTGGCGGATCGCCACGTTTGCTGCTTCACCTTTTATGTTGGCTAATAATATAGCCGAGACCTGGTTGAAGTCTTTTAGTAATTTCATACCAAGAGTTAAAGCAGGTTCTGGACCGTATTCATCTTGAATTTGTTTTAGCACATCTGGTATTACCGAAATGGATGGAACACCGTGCGTTTTTGTGTAGATGGAAGCAAAGACTGTACCCCAAGTGTCACAGTCTTCAATGTGTGGTGCGATTCCCATTGGGAGACATATAGTCAGAATCCTGTGTTTTTCTAATGGGGTGGTGTCAGGAAACACCGCCTCTATTTGGGTAATTTTCTGTGCCAACCAGAATGGTATTTGTTCCCGTTTAGCTGGAACTTTACCTAGGCAGGATTGGATGTTCTGTGGTGTAATTTTATTTGTGTTCCCCTGGTGAGGGGTCAGCTGTGGAAGTTTAATCGCTGGCTGAATTGTTGAAGTCCGCATTACATACTGAACTAATTGTCTATGGATTTTTAGTAGTTGTTTTAGCTGTATTAACAGCTCTGCTGCAGGCATTCTTTCGATGTCTGGATGTGGTGTGTATCCGGCTAAGACCGGCCACGTTGCTCCTGGTCTTCCTAAAGGACCGAGCCTTGTAATGTGATTGTTATGTATTAGGGCGCCATCAAATAAGAGCAAATGCTCTTGGAATTTGAGTGGTACTTCCACCTCCTCGAAAGGAGTGTACTCATTAGGAGGTTCCTCTACTTTGTAATAGTGGAAGTACTTTGTTACAGCATTAGCTGCTGGAAAATGTATCCATGAATAGTATACCTCTGTCTGCCGATATTCGTGTGCCTCGATTACGAATATGACTGTGCCACCTCTAGGTGTCAGTCCATTTTCTATAAGTTTTAAGGTTATAGATCTCCTTTTAATGACCGGAATGAGTGTTATATTCGGGTCTGCTGCTTGCATGGTAGCATCAGCATCTGCGAGTTCAGTTGCTAATCTAACTGTTTCTCTTTCATCATCACTTTCAGTCATTTTACTGACCGGATGGTATTATAGCTGTTTGCAGATCAGGTTTCTTTATGGAAACAGGGATTAGATGCACAATATTTTGGAACAGTGTATCCTTCAACGTTGACTATACCAAGAACCATACATAGGAGTTCCCTCCTGCGAGGTTTTGGAGGATATAACCTTTCACCCACTCCAGACGTCTTTGGAGTATAATGGGAAAAGGGGTCTGAGTGAGAAAGCACGACTGAGTTACTCTAAATGTCTTACGTTAGTTTTATCGCCCTTTCCAAACGCGTTGGGCGCCATGTAGTGTAGCTCCTATTTTCCCAATAGGCTCTGCGCATTGGAATAATACCTACAGCAGTAAAGGCCTAGGCCAGACGTTAACTAGGTCTACTACTGTCGATACTAGACTTAATTTTTGGGTTTGCCAGCGTAGCTCAGAGTTCGCTAGAAACTTTCTCGAATGTTCAAGGAGGAATTAACTTCCCTGATTAGACAAGAAGGGATTTAGTTTCTGACAACCATAGAACATGACAACTTTGCTCTCCCCTAATCAAGAGTCAATCTCAAGAGTCGTGTGAGCACAAGGCAATTATTTTACTCAGTCAGTACGTGCATTCTTAGTCTCATCAGATTGTAGAGAAAAGGAAGAGACGGGCGTGTTCAATAAAAAGGTGTTATTTATTGATCAGTCTCTTTTTCTTGTACAAGAGAAATGGATCGATATTATTGCAATACTTATAGTTAAGTAAAGTGCATACATTAAAAGCAATAGTATAAAATAATACTGTAAAAACATTGATATGGTTTCTGAGCCATATGATGTTTAAAATGATTAAAATATATTTACATACACATATACATTTGACTAAACGTACTCAACTGGTGTTTCTAAATACGCCTACCCCGTGTACCTGACCTAAGTCTAATGCGTGGGCGGGAATAGAAAGTTACAGTTTAAGTTAAGTTTGTTTTTGCCAAGTGAATAACTAAAGAATTCTCTGTGAGGGGTTATTCAGTTCTGTACCTGGAAGTTAGGATGAATGAGGAATGGTATCTCTTTCTCTGCTCTCGATATTCCAGGCTGCCTGCGAGGGCTGCCCGAAAGCGCCGGTGCTGGGTCTCTCGGCTTGAGATAGCAGCGCGTCTCTCAGCGCGTCAGGAAGGCGGGGCTGCTGCCAGCGGGGTCTGCTTCTGCTCTCGGCTTCGGCAAGTGTGGCTGCTCCGTCTTGTCACCACGCGTGTCTTTGCATAGGGCAAGATCGGCAATATTTATACCTTAAAGGTGCCGAGATTGACGTAAGGATGGACATAGATACGTCAATAAAGATGTCATACGACTTGCTCGTTAGCACATTCTTTACTAAAGTTCTCTGTGAAATCAAAACAATGGCCGCACGGATTTTCCAGGTTGTCATAGGTTTGATTTGTTATGAGAACGTCGTATGCCTTATCAGGGGCTGGAGGAATGTCGCTTGTCTAATTAGATCTCAAGCGTTATGACCTAATCAGATAACACGTTCCTGTGCCGTAGTGTGACTGCGTCAGATAACGGTATCTGCATCATGGGGGCTGTTCTTGCCTCATGGGCTGACTGTTAGTTAACTTGATAGTTAGTTTAACCAGAATAGGGTCAGGAATAGGGGGATCGATTCAGAACCTATAGGAATACACGACAGTGGATGTCTGCTGCTTGTGATGCTTGTGGATGTCTGATGCTTGTGGATGTCTGCTGCTTGTGATGCTTGTGGATGTCTGATGCTTGTGGATGTCTGTTGCTTGTGGATGTCTGTTGCTTGTGGATGTCTGTTGCTTGTGGATGTCTGTTGCTTGTGGATGTCTGCTGCTTGTGATGCTTGTGGATGTCTGACGCTTGTGGATGCCTGACGCTTGTGGATGCCTGACGCTTGTGGATGTCTGCTGCTTGTGATGCTTGTGGATGTCTGATGTTTGTGGATGTCTGTTGCTTGTGGATGTTTGATGCATATGGATGCTTGATGCAGATTGCATGTCTGCTGGGGTGACAGCGTCAGTACAAGTCAAGCTCTAAGTTGGTGTGTGCTGGGACGGGCAGTGTCAGAACTGGTTGCCTCGGGGAAAAATACAAGTTCTCCCTGTAAATAAAGAAAGAGGAGGTGAGAAAGGAGGGTCCGGCTTGGAGCTGGGAAAGAGGCTGAAAGGGAGGGGAGAATGCATGGAGCGCATTCCAATGAAGTCTGTTGCGAGGCATGGGGGGTGGGGGAGGGGAGCAGGCATATGGTGTGTGTGAGCAGCCTTTGATGTGCGAGAGAGTGGCCGTGAAAGAAGTAAACAGCAGGCATGTAATTAGGGGGGAGGAGAAGTCGCGCTGGGGTGAATACCCGAGGCCAAGCTGCCCGCGGGAGGGAGGCTGAGGGAAAATACATGCAAGGCAGGCGGCTGGGGGCATGTGCACGCGCTTTTAAGCTCAATGCGCATGCGCATTGAGCTTGAATTTCACGGGCACTGCAAGGAATCGCCACGATTCCTTGCAAGTTGGTTAAAGACTGTTTAAGCCCCCATAGTCTCGCAAGCTCGATGCGCATGCACATCGACAGGCGAGACCTAAAAACAGTGAAACATACCACATATCCCATGAGGCTTTGAACCACGACTCATATTACCCACCAATAGTCTCTTAGAATTACTTATGAAATAGAGAGGCACCATCTTATCTGCCTCTTTCTTTGCTGCTTCGCAGTCAAGATAAATGCCTCTCTATTTTGTTTCACTTCCATAATGTATTGGGCCTATAATATGGGTTAAACATTTGTTTCTTGTGGTTTTACGAGTGCGCTATTAGCGCTATTGTTATTTCGGCTGCGAGGACGTCATCAGCGCTATTATGTACTGGTGCCTACCTGCTTTCCTTTCCAGGTTGTTTTCTCTCTGCGCTACGCACCCGATTCCTTCGCGTGACCCGCTCTTCCTCCTTTGTCTCTCTGTGCATGTTGCACCGGTTTCCTTCTTTTTGGGAACATTCTCTGTATTTGGTTAGGCCTTTCTTCCCCCTTTCAGTCCCCTTGCACAGTGTGCGTGAGCCCCACATGGCTGCGAGGTCACGTGTAGAGCTCAACTGGGCTACGCGCGTGTGCCTTTGGGTAGGCTGCCGGTGGGTCTCTCTCTTGTTCACTCCGAAACTTCCCTGTGCCAACGCTGGGGCTGCAGGAATTGGGATTTTCTGAACGTTTGAGATTGCTTGGGGCTCATTATTTGTTGAAAATTCAAGGCTCTTTCAGAGGTTTTTCCCCTGTTCATATGTCCTCACCAATGCACACTCCTCTTTGGTGACTTTACATACGTTCCTAAAACCAGCCAATTGCTCCCACTGACGTCCTGTTCCCTGAGCTGGGCAGGGCTGTGATAATTTTTTAGAAAGAATCACTTGGCGCAGTGGATCACAACATATCGCAGGCACATTTTAAAGTAAGTAAATATTTCTCAAACATGTTCATTATTGTGCACTTACTAAAGATGACCATAAACATATTATTTGCACCACAAGACAACCTTATATCAAAAATAGTTTTTTTCCCTTTTTTAAAATTTATATTCAAAATTTTACTCAGTATACATTTTTTAATTGATTGTTTTGATTAGTTTAAAAACAATAAACAGTTTTCTTACAGACAGATATATGTTCTGTTCAACAACATTTTTCTTTTATATAAAAAACAGGTTGTCTTCATATAAATGTCTATTTTTGCTCTCCTATTAACCCGGTGACCGCGGCTGGAATCCCGCCGCGGTGCGGGTGATTTATGACTGGGCGTGGTCAGGACGGCCCCTGGCCGTCCTCCGCACACACCCACCGTGACGTTGGACGGCCGGGGGCCGTCCGACGCATGCAAAGGGTTAAATGATACATTACATTGGTCAGTACATTTCCATATACATTTTATCCTATAACATCTCTCTTCTTATCAATACATATTCATTTTGTTCCTTTGTAGTGAAGAAACTGGCGGTCTATGTTCTGGCTACGCGCGTTTTGGCTTGCGCCTTCCTCAGGAATCCGTTACAGATTCTGTTGGTATTGGTTCTGGATTGCCCAGCCCTATTTCTCTTATATATGTAATCTTTTTGTCTTTTCTTTTCTCTTGGCGCTTATTTCAATTAAGCTTTTCTGGGATCTATTTGTCTTATTATTTTTCTGCACTCAATAGGACCAGAGTTTCCATTCGCATGTAACAATTTCTTTTGTTATTTCTTCAATGCTATTGGGGCCTCCAAATTAAAAAATGTTGGTATTGATATATTGTATTTAAAAGGAAACTCCCCGATTGTTTGCTTCTTATTCGTTATCTTCAAGCTCCGATATTGGTTGTACCAACGTCCCCTGTATGTCGCGCCAGTCTCTCTCTTGTTCACTCCGAAGCTTCCCTGTGCCAATGCTGGGACTGCAGGAATTGGGAATTTACTGCACCTTTGAGATAGCTTGGGGCTCATTATGTGTTGAAAATTCAAGGCTATTTCAGAGGTTTTTCCCCTGTTCATGTGTCCTCACCAATGCACACTCCTCTCTGGTGACTTTACATACGTTCCTAAAACCAGCTAATTGCTCCAATTGACGTCCTGTTCCCTGAGCTGGGCAGGGCCGTGATCATTACATTTCAGGGCCTTTCCTATCCCTTCAGTGTTTTTTCTGGAAGACCCTTGCTTCCCTCTGAGGATTTTGAGTGTGAGGTGTTTTTCCCTCCTATGACCATGTCTGACTACAAGACATTTGATCAGGGCCTTGAAGCCTACTGCCCTAATGAGGAGGAGGATTATTACTATGATGAGGGTATGGAATAAGTGATTGATAAGTCTGACCAAAAGTTCCTTGATAAAGCCCTCAATTCAGCCTATCAGCCCATTTCAAAACTCTCAGTTGAACTTGCAGGACTCTCCGTTTAGCTCCCGAGCCCCCTGTAAACCCTATGTGTGTTCCCCGCTTCCCCCTTCTTCTTCCTCCTCTGCTCCTACTTGGTCGCATACGGATGTAATTTCTAAAGTGACCCACGGTGCCTGAACTAATCACGCCTACAGTGTAGGGATGCACCCAGTCCTTCCCCTTCCTCCTGCACCTTCCCCGGCTACCGACACTGATACAGACTCCTCTTTTTCTCAGAAGGACCACGCTGATAAGCGTTCCAAGAAACGTAAGCGTGTTAATTCCTCCTCATTTTCCACCCCTTTACTTTTGAACCTTCAGAAATTGTCCACCCTAGATTCTCAGATTGGACCCCTGCTCCTGCAGTGGCTAATTACATACATCTGAATCTTTGCAAAAGATTTGACAAGGAAGTCTGGTCACATCTAAAGTCTGACTGCCCTAGGCCTGATCTCCCTCATAAAACTGCTCTTACCCCTAACATCAATACCTCCATGCTGACCTTTCTAAAAAAATACAACAAAGATCCGAAGAAGGGCATTGATAGAACCCCGCTGGCCTGTCAAGATAAGCTTCTTGATGTTTCTGGCCCCATGGCTAAGATTCTTGAGCTGGCACTTCATGAACAGGAAACAGGTGCCCCCATTCACTCTGAGGTGCTCGCTGTATGGACACAAAGAGCGATCAGCCTACTGGGTAATGCTAACTGCACGTTAGTTTCCAGACACCGCAAATCAGTACTCCTGCAGATTGATCCACAGCTGGTGGAATTGGCAACTGCTTAATCGCGCCTCCTGACTAGGGGGCAGTTATTTGGTGATTGATTCGTGAATGACATTGCCAAATTTTCCAAAACCTTTACATCCCTTGATAAGTCACAATGCTCTTTGAAATGAGTATTCAACCCCCTCTTTTGCCAGGCCGGTCACAGCAGAGGATGCTCAACCGACCGCTTCAACCAACAAGGTACTCTAAGAGGTTTCAATCCCAGACGCGGGGGCTATGGTCAGGATCCAGTTCAGGCGGGCTTGTACCTTATCAGATGTAGTGTATACCTGGTCGCTTTAACAGAGGAGTCATCAGGGGTAGTGGCGTAGCAAGGTCAGGTGGTACCCGGTGCGGAACATTTCTTGTCACCCCGGCTTGACAAAATGGCAAAAATATGTGTTTAAAACACATCTTTTTGCCATTTTGTCACCCCCCTCAGTGATGACACCCGGGGAGGCCCACACCCACCTTCCTACGCCACTGATCAGGGGTTAGTGCACCTCCAGTCTACAGGTAATAAACCCCACTCATCCTTCATCTTTTCCTCTGGATGGCAGACTAAGCCATTTTTTTTTAAAAACATGTTTATTAGGTTTTTCATCATACAAGTAAGTATCCAGCATGTCAATATCGAGCAGCACACATTGCTCCCCCCTCCACCTCTCCCTCCCCCAGATCAGTAACATATGTCACAATGTGCAACAGTGCAGGTAGCCCTTCTCCCCAATTCTCTGCACATAATAGCCTCCGTTCCTCCACCCTGATTTGCTTCTCGGGGAGTGCTGGTTCATACCCCCATATATCTCAGACCCCTCCATCCAGTCCATGATAGTGCCTCCACTTGCCCCAGACCCTGCCAAATTTCTTTGGACACCCTCTCGCCTTATATGTCACCCTCTCTGCAGCCATGTAGAGGTCCATCCCCCTTCTCCATTCTTCTAATTGAGGAGTATCTGGCGCTCCCCATTTCCGTGCCACGTCTCTCTTGGCCACCACTAGGGCCAGCACCAGGAAAATCAGTAATGGTCTAGCCAGGTCTACATCAATTGTCATTCCCAGTAGTGCAATCTTGGGGTCCACCGGTATGGTGGTCTCCAGGACTTCCCCTAGCTCCGTCAGCACCGCCCCCCCCAGAACAATTGTATATTTGGACAGGACCACATGGTATGGTAGAAGTCCCCTATGCCAGTGCCACATCTCAAGCACCCCGGGTCCGTTATTTTCCCAATCCTGTGTAGGCGCGCTCTATCATAATAGGTTCTATGGAGGACATTAAATTGTATCAACCGGAGGCGGGATTTAACTGCCACCTCCCTTGGGTGCATCAGAACCACCCCCCAGTCAACTTCATGCATGTCGCCCACCTCTCGCTCCCATGTTGTCCTCAGTTTCCCCAGTCGGTCTGGCCTGTTATTCATTATTGTTTTGTATGTAAGGGATAATGCCTTACCGATAATCCTTTCTTGTAGGAGGCGTCCCTCTAGCGGGGCGTATTCTGGAAGCGCCTCTGCCAAAGCCCACTCTGCCCTCCAGGCGTGTTGTAATTGCATGTATTTAAACTATTGTGTGTGTTGTAGCCCATAGTCCTTGCGCAGTGAGGGAAATGACTGCAGCACCCCTCGCTTCATTACATCCCCCAGGGTTGACATGCCAATGGCGTCCCAACTCTTGAATCCCTTTAATTTATTAATTTCCGTTAGCCAGGCGCATTTCCATAGTGGGGTTTGTTTCGTTAGTCTACGTTCCCTTCCTATTGCTTTCGTGGCCTTCGTCCATATCCCTAGCGTAAGTCTCGTAGTCGGTAGCAGTCTGGCCCTCCCCTTACCCCCGTATAGATAGTGTAGGCATGTATGTGCTTCCATGGTATGCCTCTCTAGTGTGAAGGTTGGATGGGCTGCTGCGGCATGCAGCCATTCATTGATAGCAACTAGGTGCTCTGCCCAATAGTAGGCCTCCAGATCTGGTAGGGAGATACCCCCATTATATTGGTGTCTTTGTAGTGTCGATAACGCCACCCTGGGCCGCTTTCCCAACCACAAGAAGGTCCGGAGCTCCGCCTTTATGTCCGTGAACATCTTAGCTTGCATCGAAAAGTATTCATTTTGGAAGGCGTAAAGGAATCGCGGAAGCGTAATCATTTTAAACATTGCCGCCCGGCCCAGGAGCGTCAGTGGCAGCAGCTTCCATCGTGCCGCGTCTTCCGTAAAGTTGCATAGTACCCGTCGAATATGCCTCTCAAAGGAGAGTACCTTCTCCGTCGTTATGAACACCCCGAGGTATGGAAACCCCTCCCTGGTCGTTTGAAGCCTGTCTGGGAGCGTAGGTCCCTCATTCTGGCTCTGGGGATCATACATCACCGATTTCTGCCAGTTGATCTGGTAGCCCGCATGCGCCTCATAGCACTCAAGTTTCGAGAAGAGTGCCGGTACTGTTGTCTCCGGTGTGGTTATATACAGTAGGACATCATCCGCGTATAGGGAAAGTTTTTCCGTGGATATGGCCGACGTCCCTATTCCAAACCCCCGGATATTCTCATTTTGCCGGATTGCGCAGACCATTATCTCTATCAAGAGGGCGAACAGCAGTGGAGACAGGGGGCATCCCTGCCTGGTGCCCCTCCGTATAGGAAGGTCTCAAGGCACTGTACCATTGACTCGCACTCTCGCCCTAGGGTCGGTGTACAGCAGGCTCACCTTGTTCCTGAACTGGGGGCCAAATCCGAAGTGTTCCAACACACCTTCCAGGAAGGTCCAATGTACCGCGTCAAAAGCCTTCTCGGCATCGAGGGCGAGGAACCAGTGTGGACTCTCTCTTTTGCTCACCTCCATGAGCCAATTATGTGTTCTCCTCAGGTTGTACCAAGTCGCCCTTTCAGGGAGAAACCCTGTTTGATCCAGATGGACCAGTCCCGAGATCACCCGCCGAAGTCGGAGGGCCAGTATCGTAGCAAAGAGTTTTGCTTCTACATTTAGGAGGGAAATGGGGCGGTATGAGGAACACTCATCGGGTGGTTTCCCTTCTTTAAAGATCAGGATGAGCGTAGCCTGACGGAGGTCTAGCGGGAAGGGTCCCTCGGTCTCAGCGTCTACAAACAGGCTTAGTAAATGGCGGGTCAGAAGATCCGCCGTTTTAAAAAAAAAATTCCGCTGGGAAGCCATTAGGGCCTGACGCCTTCCCCGCCCGGAGTTTGGTAATAGCCTCCCTAACCTCTTCTAAGGAGATGTCCGCCTCTAGGTCCCGTTGCTCATCATTTCCTAAGACTGGAAGGTCAATATGTGCCATATATTTCATGGCATCGTCCTTTGATCCTAATGGCCTGGCCTCGTAAAAGGCCCCATAATAGTCTGCAAAAGCTTTGGCTATCTGGTCATCTATTCTGGCCCACTCTCCCCGTCTATCTCTCAATGTCTCGACCCATCGCGCATCTCTCTCTTTCTTGCTCAGCCATGCCAAAAGTCACCCTGACTTATCACCCACATCATATAGGTGGTGCAGGGATGTATGACGGTACAACGCGTACCGTCACAACGCATCCCTTTACCACGCATCCCTTACAACGCAAGTCGTTACCACGACTTGCGTTGGGGGGCGCGGATTTCGAATAGTATAATTTACTATTCTAACACCAGTCCCCGTGGACCCTAGGGAAGGTGTTTGGATAGTAAATTTACTATTTTTAATCCTTTAGCGCCCTCCAGCGCAAGTCGTAGTAACGACTTGCGTTGTAAGGGATGCGTGCTAAAGGTACCGCGTTGTAAAAACTTCGTGGTAAACAATGTTTACCGTGGTGCAGGGTCGCCAGGGCCTGAGCCTTGGCCTCCCCCGTTACCAGGTGTGTCTATTGGACCCGCACGTCTGACAGTCGTCTGAGCGTTCCGAGGTCTCTAGTGATTATGTGCTCCTGCTCTAAAGCAAGGATCTGGGCTTCCACGGCCTGCACCTCTGCGTGTACCTTTCTCCTATCTTCCGCCAACCGAGCTTGTGCCCTATCTCACATTACGACTTTGAGTGCCTCCCATAGCATCACTCTGGAATCCACTGTCCCTTCATTTTCTGCTACATATACCTTCAAGTCGGCACGTAAGCCTCTCAGTATGTCGGCGTTCTGGAGGTCCCATGCCGACAGTCGTAGGACCCTGTGTCGGTCCGTTCTCCGTCCTCCCACCTTGAGTAGTAGGGGTGAGTGGTCAGAGATGCCCGCGCCCGGTTTTCCGCCACATCTGTGACGCTTAACGCCTGTCTGGCCATGAATATATAGTCAAGGCGAGAGTATACTCTATGCGCCCCGGAGTAAAAGGAATATTCCTTACCGTCTGGATGCAACCACAGCCATGTGTCAACCAAACCTACGGTTTCCATAGTAGCGGCCAACAGAATCTGACCAGCAGTCCTGTCTCTAGCCCCTGTCCTGTCTATCCCTGGGTTCATCACGTCATTAAAGTCCCCTCCTAATACTTGGATCGTGTCTGATGTGTTGAGAAGTATTTCACCTATTCCCTTAAGTGTTGCTGCCTGGAGTTTAGGGGGGCATAGGCTGATATGAATGTGTATTCCTTCCTATTCCAATGGCCCCTTAACCCACGTATGTCCCTAGTGGGTCTACCCAGGTCTGTGCTATCCTGATGGGTGGATACTTTTTAATTAGGATCGCGACTCCTCTCGAGCCGACGTGAAACCTGCATGCGCCAATACTTTATATGGCCCTCGTGCCAAAAAGGAGCAGTTCGTGCCCCGTAGGTGTGTCTCCTGCAGCAGCACAACCTTAGCCCCCGATCTCTTCACGTAGGAGTTTACTAATCCTCGCTTGACCTTGGAGCCCAGGCCATTGACATTCCAGGTAAGTACCCGAAGCTCACTCGGTGCTCGGCTCTCCCCTGTTTGGCTATCTCTCGCCATGTCGTGCATTATGAGTCAATCGGGGCCATTGTCCTGCACTCAAGGTGGATGGGCCGTGTGCGTGGATGCTCAACATGTCTGGCTTAACAAATCCCCCTTCCCCTAACACCCCCCCTCCCTCATCCCACCCTCCACAATTCCCAAAAACCCGACAACCATAGAACTGCAAAAAATCCCCTCTCCACCCCCCACCCTACCTCTCTCTCCCGCCAGCCCCTCGTCCATTACCAAAATTGTCCTGGACTCTTGGGTAGAGGAGGTCTATCGCCCACCCCAAGGAAACCCCTAGTCCCTTATCTCCCGGACAGTAGTCCAAGGGCAATCAAAATTCCCACCACCCAAAAGTGGTGTAGGAATGCTAACTACATCACATAACTTGCACCAAGAAAGTTTGTAAAGGGTGTGTATCAACTTGCGTGTTTTCCAGCCGAGCCAGAAATCGTATGTCCATATCGCCCCACAGTCACGAATGAGAGTCTTGGGTAGTGTCCTGTGTGGTCTCGTCCCCTCTGGTCGGATCTTGTTCCATCTCATGGATCTCTGCGACTAACGGATGCATGGACTGCGGATCATTGCCTTCATCCTCAGAGGTGTTTCCAACTGCGCCCTCTTCCTCCTCTGAGCGGGTAAACCTTTCCAAGCATCGAAACCTGGAGCCATCATTTCCCTTGGTCTCTGGAGAAGGTGAGTGTCCCCGCAAGCGGGTTGTCTGAGTCAACGTCTTATACAGGGTCGCCGTTAGCCTCTTACGTCCTCTCACGCCCCTCGACCTCTGTGATTTCGGCAGACTAAGCCATTTTTAACACAATTGGGCCAAGATCTCTTCAGATTGCTGGGTGCTCAATACAATTCGAGGCTATCATATATAATTGTCCCATTTCCCTGTCCAACCCTTCCTTCTCCCTCCTCTCATTTCCCCCCACCAACGCATGTCTTTTATAGACTCAGAAATTCTAGAACTTTTGTCAAAATAAGCTATTGCTCCAAACTCCCGACATCCAGGGATTCTGCAGCAAGGTGTTTCTGGTTCAGAAGAACGGTGATGGTCAGAGACTAGTTCTCAACCTCAGAGACTTTGTGATTTACTACCATTTCAAGATGGAAGGCATCCATCTGATGAGGGATTTGCTTCAAGAAAGAGATTGGATGATTTGGCTCGATCTCAAGGATGACTGTTAGTCCCCATTTGTCCTTCTCACAGACAGTACCTTCAGTTCCATGGGAGAGGTCAGGGGCACAAGTACAGATCCCTTCTTTTTTGGTCTCTCGTCAACTCCCTGTATGTTCACCTATCTCTTGAAACCAGTAGTTGTCCGTGTACGAGAGATGGGAGTTCACATGATTGTCTATCTGGATGACATGCTCATTTTAGCACAGGATAAATGTCAGCTGATAAGACATCTGTCTTGGACAGTGTCTCTTTAACAAGATCCGGGGTTTGTGATCAATACCAAAAAGTCCATGATGATTCCCTCTCAACAAGTAGAATTCTTGGGGTTTCAGGTAGATTCTATCAAGCTCAATTACAGCTTCCTCCCCTGAAAGGGAACTCCATCAAACGGGAGTTAAGGTCTACTTTGTCCAAACAGATGGTGTCTTTGAGGTCCCTGGCTTGGATTGTGGGTTGTTAGCATCGTTGATTCAAGCAGTGTTCTCAGGTCCGTTACACTACAGGGTTCTTTAATGCCTGAAAATTCATTATCTGCAACAGGGTTTCAGCTACGAACACCTGGCTCAGTTGTCCCCTGAGGCCCAAGAAGAGTTTCAGTGGTGGCTTCTTCATAGGGACGCGTGTAATGGCAAGGCCAATTTTGGTGCCTTCCCCAATGTTGTCATTGAATCAGATGCCAGTCATTGGGGTTGGGGAGCACAATGGGGTGAGATTTGTACCGGTGGCCGATGGTCTTTTGAACAATTGCAACTTCACATCAAGTGTTGGGAGCTCCTGGCAGGCTCCTTCTCAATAACAGCAGGAACAGACACAGACTAATTTGCATACAGCCAGGTTCTGAAACTGGGATGGTGCAATGAGCTAAAAAACGGTGTTGGATCTAGCCCTGATCTCTTGACTGGGTGAGAGTATTCTGCTTAATTCAGAGACTCTGTCCCTCACCACCCCTTGTTGTAAATTATTTTGTCCACCCTAAGCGTGGAAGGGTATACTCAGACATGGGTCCCTTGCTCATTGCACCATCAGGATTCAAGCAAGCCGGGCCGAAGACGGCTGTAATGCCAGAAACCGGTCCCCGGAAGCTTGTTTCCTTCCCAGTGTAAGAATTGGCTTTTGTAGTTTAGTTTGCCCTGTTCCCATCATGCACTGGGACAGGAACAGACTAATTTGCATACAGCCAGGTTCTGAAACTGGGATGGTGCAATGAGCTAAAAAACGGTGTTGGATCTAGCCCTGATCTCTTGACTGGGTGAGAGTATTCTGCTTAATTCAGAGACTCTGTCCCTCACCACCCCTTGTTGTAAATTAGTTTGTCCACCCTAAGCGTGGAAGGGTATACTCAGACATGAGTCCCTTGCTCATTGCACCATCAGGATTCAAGCAAGCCGGGCCGAAGACGGCTGTAATACCAGAAACCGGTCCCCGGAAGCTTGTTTCCTTCCCAGTGTAAGAATTGGCTTTTGTAGTTTAGTTTGCCCTGTTCCCATCATGCACTGGGACAGGAACAGACTAATTTGCATACAGCCAGGTTCTGAAACTGGGATGGTGCAATGAGCTAAAAAACGGTGTTGGATCTAGCCCTGATCTCTTGACTGGGTGAGAGTATTCTGCTTAATTCAGAGACTCTGTCCCTCACCACCCCTTGTTGTAAATTATTTTGTCCACCCTAAGCGTGGAAGGGTATACTCAGACATGAGTCCCTTGCTCATTGCACCATCAGGATTCAAGCAAGCCGGGCCGAAGACGGCTGTAATGCCAGAAACCGGTCCCCGGAAGCTTGTTTCCTTCCCAGTGTAAGAATTGGATTTTGTAGTTTAGTTTGCCCTGTTCCCATCATGCACTGGGACAGGAACAGACTAATTTGCATACAGCCAGGTTCTGAAACTGGGATGGTGCAATGAGCTAAAAAACGGTGTTGGATCTAGCCCTGATCTCTTGACTGGGTGAGAGTATTCTGCTTAATTCAGAGACTCTGTCCCTCACCACCCCTTGTTGTAAATTATTTTGTCCACCCTAAGCGTGGAAGGGTATACTCAGACATGAGTCCCTTGCTCATTGCACCATCAGGATTCAAGCAAGCCGGGCCGAAGACGGCTGTAATGCCAGAAACCGGTCCCCGGAAGCTTGTTTCCTTCCCAGTGTAAGAATTGGCTTTTGTAGTTTAGTTTGCCCTGTTCCCATCATGCACTGGGACAGGAACAGACTAATTTGCATACAGCCAGGTTCTGAAACTGGGATGGTGCAATGAGCTAAAAAACGGTGTTGGATCTAGCCCTGATCTCTTGACTGGGTGAGAGTATTCTGCTTAATTCAGAGACTCTGTCCCTCACCACCCCTTGTTGTAAATTATTTTGTCCACCCTAAGCGTGGAAGGGTATACTCAGACATGAGTCCCTTGCTCATTGCACCATCAGGATTCAAGCAAGCCGCGCCAAAGACGGCTGTAATGCCAGAAACCGGTCCCCGGAAGCTTGTTTCCTTCCCAGTGTAAGAATTGGCTTTTGTAGTTTAGTTTGCCCTGTTCCCATCATGCACTGGGACAGGAACAGACTAATTTGCATACAGCCAGGTTCTGAAACTGGGATGGTGCAATGAGCTAAAAAACGGTGTTGGATCTAGCCCTGATCTCTTGACTGGGTGAGAGTATTCTGCTTAATTCAGAGACTCTGTCCCTCACCACCCCTTGTTGTAAATTATTTTGTCCACCCTAAGCGTGGAAGGGTATACTCAGACATGAGTCCCTTGCTCATTGCACCATCAGGATTCAAGCAAGCCGGGCTGAAGACGGCTGTAATGCCAGAAACCGGTCCCCGGAAGCTTGTTTCCTTCCCAGTGTAAGAATTGGCTTTTGTAGTTTAGTTTGCCCTGTTCCCATCATGCACTGGGACAGGAACAGACTAATTTGCATACAGCCAGGTTCTGAAATTGGGATGGTGCAATGAGCTAAAAAACGGTGTTGGATCTAGCCCTGATCTCTTGACTGGGTGAGAGTATTCTGCTTAATTCAGAGACTCTGTCCCTCACCACCCCTTGTTGTAAATTCCTTCTCAATAAGGTCACTGTCCCCCATGAAGACAGTAGTGGCTGCTATCAGACGGGGGTGGTGGGGTGGGGGAATTAATTAACAACAAAAAAACTTACCTTAGAACGTCTGGCCGCCGCCTCCCCTGCGTCCTCTTCCTTTCTTCAGTTCGGACGGAACCAGGAAGCACAAGGTACACAGGCTCCCCTGAGCCAATAACAGTGCTGCAAAGCAGTGTTGTGATTGATCTGAGTGCCGTGGATCGGAGCTCAGACTCGAACAGGGAGCCTGTGCATATTCCTCACCAGGCTGTGTAATGCAGCCTGGTAGGAACATGCAAAGTGCGGATGAACTGTTTAGCCAGCCCAAGAGGGCTCGGCCAAACAGTTTCAAGAGTGCTTTGGGAGTGCAAACCACTCCTCCCCTGTTCTGGCCAGCCTCGCCCCACACTGCACACAGGCCACTGACTGCACGCAACAGGGAAAATAAAATGACAACAACTAAATGTTAATGTTAATGGAGAAGTGTGGCTCAGGGGTTAGAGGCGACAGACCCGGAAGCTGAGATCGGTCCTGGACCAGGGTTCAATTCCCCGCCTCGGCGGGTCTTGGGCTAAAAATTCCACGGACTCGATAATTCTCGCCCCGGTGCCTCCTTGACTCACGGGTTCACACTCTGCGACTCTGGGCAATAGCTTGCTTAATCTCCACAACGGCCCCTCGCGGCGGGATGCCTGACTTTCACCTTGTGGACACCCTGCCGGGGTTTCTCACAGGGGAATACCAGGACGGGTTCCCTAAGCAAGCGCCAGGATGCCCTTTGGGTGACAGGTTTGCGCTATATAAGTACACCTACATTTACATTTTACATTTACAATGTCAATTTATTTTTCCTTTTTGCGCAGTGTGGCAACACTCCTATGCCTTTGCGGAGGAGCTGCCACTGCATCAAGAGCAACTGCTGCATACTCCTGCGGGGGTACAATGTCTTGGCAGATCACTACATCAATCGCTTGGGGTAACCAGGTCCTGCCTTCTGGGAAACATTGCCGGGATTGTTGGTATTTTTGTCTATCCTAATAATAACAGGTCTATCGGAGTTCCTTCTGGGCAGACAACCTTGTGGAGAACTGGCATTCCAGGTTCCTGGTGGACTTCAGCGTTTGAAAGCTCCTTCCTCGTATCTTTGAAGATTGTGCTTTCTCTGGGGCTGTGTCAGGTGGACGTTTTTGCATCCCGTTTGAACTCTTAGCTGAAGGATTTTTACAGCTGGAGACCAGACCCAATGGCCATGGGGACGGATGCCTTTTTTGCAGAATTGGACAGGCCCAGGGCAGTATGCATCACCGCCATTTGTCATGATTCTGAGGGTTGTGGCTCATGCTTGGTTTCAATTGGCAACCCTCGTCCTGATGACTCTACTTTGGAAAACACAGTCTTGGTTTCCAACTTCTAGAAATGTCAATAGCCCGTCCCATTCTTCTTCCTTTCTTCCTGCATCTTCTCTTGGAACCAGTGAGATCCCCACATCTTCTAATTCTTCAACACCGGTTGACTCTCATGGCCTGGAAGATATCGGGAGACATTGCCAAATTGCAGGTCTTTCGACGCCTAACGGCTTATGGCTTTTTACAACAGGATTGTGCTTCTTTCTCCTGCAAACTATACTCTTCTGCATGGAAGAGATGGGTGGGTTGGTGCCTTCAGCAGGATGTGGATCCTGTGTGATCTGAGTTAAAAGATATTTTAAATCTCCTATCTGAATGTGCTGATTCTGGATTATTTTACAGGCCAGTAAATAATTTCGGGTCAGCTTTGTCTGTTGGTAACGACCTTATTGATGGCAAACTGGTAGGTATTCACATTCTGGTATGTAAGTTATTAAAAGGCAATAGGATGGCTCACCCTCCGAAACTTAGATACTCTCAGTTATAGGATGTGACTAATGTTCTGTCGCTATTGGATTCATGGCCTGACAATTAGGCCTTATACTTGAAACAACTTTCTGATAAGT
Source organism: Lissotriton helveticus (assembly GCF_964261635.1). Lineage (NCBI taxonomy): Eukaryota > Metazoa > Chordata > Amphibia > Caudata > Salamandridae > Lissotriton > Lissotriton helveticus. The sequence continues at coordinate 589,997,608 of NC_136068.1, forward strand.
TAACTATACTTTTATGTTTGATTTTATGCTGACGAGTGTCGGATCTGCAAGCTCTGGACCTTGCAGGTAGGTTCCTTTCTCCAGCAGATGTTTTATTTCTTATTTCAAGGATGACAAAGACGATGTCCTGGTCTACTGATTATCCTGATTTTCCCCACAATGCAAAGTTATGTGTTGCAAAATGACTGAAAGTTTATGCAGAACACACTTTGGCACAAAGGGCTGACCCCTTGGGGCCCTCTGTTGTTAGCTATTCAGAAACCTTTACATCCAGTTTCGCAGCGACCTTGGCCCGTTAGGTCCGCTGGGTCATGTCGGAAGCTGGCATTGATGTTTCCATGTATGATGCTGATTCAACTAGAGTAGCCATGGCTTCTAAGGCTTTTGTTCTGGGCTCTAGCTAGAATATAGGCACTTATTTATGAGCCCCTTGCGCCATCGGTGTGTCACGTTGCGTGATGCACCGATGGCGCAACCTGCTGGACACCCTTGCACCATGGCACAAGGACGCCTGCTTCGTGGGGAGATTGTTTTTGTGTAGAAAGGGGCACCTTCCTGCACAAAAATAGTAATTTGAGGTGATTTCCTCTTCCAATGTGTGCTGTAGAATGCAGCACCCATGGGAAGAGAAACAATTAGAAGAAATGAAAACATTTCTCCTCGTTGCGCCTCGCTACGCAACCCCTGGGGGTGGCGTAGCATTCCGACGATTGCTCGTAAAGCTGGAAATGCATCAGTGGACATGGATTTTGTGAAGGACCACCCACAGCAACACCCATGTCACGCCCCTAACACGCAACGTGTTACGTGAAATAGGGCGAGGTTTACGAGCACACATAAAGCCACCCTGTGTGGCTTTACGTGAGCACACGTAAATGGGCCCCCTACCTGTTCCCTCCAAAATAGCTGGCAACCTTGGCATCATATTTGATGATCAGCTGTCGATGAAGCAACATGTGATCAAGGTCTCGGCCACCTGTATTACCATCATCAAGTGGCTGAGAAAGATCATATGGATGCTTCCTCATGACACCCAGAGAACCGTAGTCCAAGCTTTAATTACATCCTGGCTGGACTATGGGAATGTTCTTTTTCTGGGTGCATGCAAGGAGGTGACCCGCAAACTTCAGACGGTTCAAAACATGGCCGTCCGACTACTCTGCAATCTCCCCAGAACCTCTTCCACCTCTGCTTCTCTGCGTAGCCTACACTGGTTCCGAATTGAAAACCGCTCTAAGTTCAAGGCCCTCTGCATCATGCACCGTATCAAGTCAGGTAATGCCCCCATTTATTTAAGCAATCTGGTTCAACACTACTGTCCCCCCCGCACTCTCCGTTTGTCGACTCAACATAGATATCAGGTGCCTCGTATTAGGAGAGTCAGAATGGGCGGCCGCTCAGTCGCTTATTTGGATCCTTCCCTGTGGAATACCTTACCTCTTTCCTTACGCTCTGAATCCTGCTATCTAAGGTTCCGTAGAGACCTCAAGACTTGGTTATTTAACCTGTAGACCCTTTATGTTTTTAGAGCCCGTCCTTCTGCAACTCCCCCGGTCTCTCTCTTTTTGTTTAGCGCCGGGAAACCTCCGGGTAGCTGTGCGCTGTATAAGATTAAATATAATAATAATAATAATCCTTCATTTATCTGGGTCTCACCATTGCTGAAAATCTGGATTGGGGGGCTCACATTACTAAGAGTACATTAAAAGTAGCTCAATCGATAGGTGGCATAATGACGGTCTTTAGAAGATCAAGTAAGAGAGCAGTTAGTCCAGCCCTAGAAATTTATAAGGCCCAAGCTCGAGGGGGATCACTATATGGTGCCGAGCTATGAGGTCATTCCAAACTAGATTCCCTTTTAAAGGTAGAAAATCAACTCCTTAGACAGTTGTATAGACTACCAACGAGTACCCCGCTGATTCCGTTACGATTAGATTCAGGTCTGATGGCGATACAGACACTTCGAGTCTTAGACCTATATTATATTGGTGTCGCCTTTGGTCCACACCTGAACTATTGAAATATAGGGAGGAGCTACTGGAGGTTTTGTCAGTTCTGGGTGCAGTTGCACTTCCTTGGTTTGTACACATAAAGTCTTTACTGACCAATTTGGGCCAGGGTGACTGTTGGACGGACTCAGATCGTGCCTGCCCCCAAACCACAAGGAAGCAAATTAAGGCCCAGTATGAAGAATTCAGAAGGGCCCAACTACACTCTTGCCCCAGGACGGGCATACTATCCTCAGCTTTCTTGGAAGTTAAGGATGTTGCCAGTTTTGAGCCAATACTAGACCTGATTACTCCGGTGGAGGCAAGAAAGATTTTCCTACAATTTAGGTTTGGGGTCCTCCCGCTCCGCTGTTACACGGCAAAGTGGAGCAAGGACCAAAAGGTACAGTGCCCTGCCTGTGGTTTCATTGACGAATCAGTGCAGCACGTGTTCTTTGGCTGCCCTGGCTATCACAAGGCTCAGAAACGCTGGCTGGTCCAGATCTGCAGAAACATTGGTACTAGGAATCATTTGGAGGCATTTCGGATACTGAAATCTGACCTTATTATCCCGATCGTGTTTTCAGTCTCCAGATTCTTGTTTCCCATGTGGTGCACCAGAAGGGCTCTATTGAATTATCCAATGAGGCCTAGGGCATGTGGCAATAACTTTAATGAAACTCTTTTCACAACCGTGTATTTTAAACCATGATCAAGTTTTTATATTGTGCTATGGTTTTAATCTTCCCTACAGATTATTCCTGTTTTTAGGTCGAGGGACCGTAGCTCTCACTGCGAAGCAGTGAGGGGCGGAGTCCCGAAGAATTAATGTTTTGGAGTTAGGGGCTTTGAACCCGCCTCTCTCCTCATTCTCCTCCATTGGCTGGCTTCCTAAACGGAGGCCAGCCATTGGAGGAGAAGGGAGTCACTCCAATAAAGCCCCGTCTCTTTCGGATTCGGGGGCGTGTTTTTTTCGTTCTTTAGCCCTGTGACGTCACTCAGAACCCAAAAACACGCCCCCGAATCCGAAATTTTCAGATGTTTGGGGCCGCCATTTTGCTGCTCGAGCAGCGTCGGACATGAGGTAACTATCCCTTGTTAATTATTTATTTTTGCTGCTCCTCTATTTCTCTTTCTCTCGCTTTCTTTTGTTGCCCACCCAATCTCCTCCCTCTGAATTTCTTTTGCCCTCAGTTCACCTTTTTTTTCGCTTTGCCCGCTCATCTCTTTGCACGGTTCAGGGCTTAGCTCCTAAGCCTGAGGTGCGGCGCAGGATGTTCCTGAGGGCTGTGCGTGCCCCTGAAATGTGAGGTGGCTGCTCTGATCCTGAGCTGAGGGGTGGAGAGGCTGTGCCCCCCATGAGTCCAGCGCATCACGGGCTGTGCATTTGTTTCCCTAACTCCCAGGGCCCCGATCTCTCTGGCTGTCAGATCCCCCCCCATCTCCCCGGACTCCGCAGAGCTCCTTCTCTTGCCCCCCCAGGCTCCGGCTCCCAGTGCCACCACCGAGCGTCCCGACTCCCGGGCTCGCCTCTCGCTGCCCCCAGTTTCCCTACCTCTCCCCGGCTCCCATAGTACCTCTCCCACAACCCCGCATCTCTGTCCCCGGGCCTCTCGCAGCTCCCCTCCCCCACAACAGCGACCTGTCCTGCCGGGGGCGTGGGAGACAGAGGTGCCGTCGCCTCCCGCCGCAGTCCCTCAGGGCCCCCGGCACCCACCTGTGCGGTCCCCGGGGGTTGAATGGTGCCTGGGCCCGGCCCGGGCTCCTGCTCCGGCCTCTGCTGCTGCCTCCTCTCCTCCTGCGGCCAGATCCGGCCCTTCTCCCTCCGCAGGCTCGGCCTCTGCCTGGTGAGGGCCGGGCTCTCCCTCCACTGCCGGGATTAATTTCTCCCCTTTCGTTCTGTATTAATATTTAACCCCCACCTCTCGCCTCTCCTCTCGCTGCCCTGAGTGTGGCCCCCTCTTGCTTCACCTTTACTCTCTCTTATTCGCTCACTCTTTCCCTGCATCTCACATCAACATTTCTCCGTTTCTCTCCTTCTTTTTCCCCCCGCTCTTTGCACTCCTGTATATATTTTCCCTCCTTCTGCTCCCTGTTCAAGGGTTTTCTGTCTTTTTGCTATATTCTCTAAATATTTTACATTCTTTCTGCCTCTTCGCGTCTCCCTCTCCTGTACATATTTCGCATCTCTTAGTCTCTTATCTCCTATATATTACCTCCCCTCTCTTTATAGGTCTTCCCAGTGACTCTTTGCCGTTTAGATGAATAATTCTCCCTGTTTTTTCTCTCTCCTTCAGACATTATTTCTCCATACTATCGCGAAAATATTTTATATCTTCTTGGCTGACACTATCTCCCATGTATATTTCCCTGTCTGCCCCCTCTTTCTCTTTTATATAAATATATATGATATGGTTGCCCCTCCTCCTTCTTTTCTCCCCTTCTCTCTGGACCCAGCTCCCCCCACTAGTGTGTATATACTACCATTTCAACCTTTCTCCCCGCTATATATTAATATTTCAAATATCTCTTACTTATGTTCTATGTACCCCCTTCTTTCCTGACCTTTCTCACCCTGTCACTTAACTCCCTCTTATATATGTATCAATGTTCCACCCTCCTGTGTCTCCCCTCTGACCTTCCTCCACCATGTACTTTATGTGTCAATATCTCTCCTTTCTCTCCCCTTGCACATTTCATGTGGCTCTCTCTCCTCCACCTATGCATATTTCCCCATCCCTCCTGTATGTTACTACGCTCCCGCCACTTCTCGCTGTCTTTCTGTCTTGTGTACACCAGTTCTTCCCCCCCGTCGGCCCCCCTTTCCCATAAATATATGTATCAGAATATCTCCCCCTCCTCTTCCCTGTTTTCCTCTCTTCTTGTCCAGGGAAAACGCCCTCTACCCCGGTTTCAGAACACAGCGCCAGCGAGTGTGGCTTGCCGGAGCCCCATTCCAGAGGAGGGGGGCATTTGTTAAAGGGCTCCCACCAACGAGACCCGCTAACACAACCATGGGTCACAATCGTGAACTACCACCCCCACTCCCCCCGTGTCTATGAGAACAGAACACGAGACCAGAGAGGAGAGACAACAGCTGCACTCCAGTGCATCCCGCTCCGCCCTCCCCCACGCCAAAAATGTATAAGGGGCTAAACCACTGAAGACCCCCCAAAGAAATGTGCATGACACTAAATCCAGCGATGCATGTCCCCAAACATGTGTTAGACATACATGGGACCAAATAGTTGAGCGATACCACCCCCCCAGCTGTGCCTCTCCCAGGACATAAGTATACACGGGACCCAATTACACAGCTGCTAAGTTTCCTAGGACCGTGTGGGTGTACTGCTCCAGTCCAGACTTTTTCCTTTGACTTCTGGGACATGTAGTCCTGATTAATAATGAAATGAACAAGACTGCAAGTCCCAGAACTCAAAGGAGATACCTGGGCTGATGCAGCACATCATACATGGACCTGGGAATCTTGACATGGCTGCACTTACGAAGGTATGTCCATAAACCGCATAACCGTTTTATGTGACTGATACATAGCTGCATGGCTTTAAGTGAGGGGGGGTCTGTGGGGGGCTGAGCCCCTCCAGTTTTTTTGGGAGAGCCTCGAAAGGGGGCTCTATTTTCGGCTGTGTTTCCTCTTACTTGCCTCATATCCCAAGTAAAGTCTCTTCTATTACATTTTATTGAGTATAAAGCTCTTAAAACACTGCTGTGCACGAAGAGCAGGCACGCTGCAGAGATCGAGTGTTGTGCTCCCTTCTCGAAAATGTGCAAGTCCCACTGTTTTCGCTGCAGAGTTGGAGTGTTGTGCTCCCTTCTCGAAAATGTGCAAGTCCCACTTAGTCACAAGTGCAGTGGGAACCGAGCCAGCTCCCACCTGTGGTCATTTTGCAGCTGGGGCAGGTGCTTTGCCCTTCACAAACTAAAAGACCTGCTTGAGAGACAGTTTTATGGGACCGCTGGCACAGATTTCTATTTCCGACTAAGTGATTTACTCTCGGAGAAATCAAACAGAGCACTGACACGGAGGCTAAAATACCAAATAAACTGTCTCGCGAGCAGGCTTCCTTCCTTATGTCTTTGACTGTCTGCTACTAACAGATGCACTTAGTTAAATGGCGCCGCTACCCCAAGAGGTGCTATCTTCAGGGGATCCCTTTAAAGAGTATTGTCTTAAATCTGAGCAGCTGTTGTTTAAGTACCGCAGACCCCAACGTGTCAACAGCCTGGGGCCCTAAAGCAACACAGTCCTGTCTTCCTATTTGATTCCGTTGAGAGTGTTTATCGCATCTAAAAAAAACACGCTAAATGCGATTTCCATATCACAATGTGTGCTTTGAATAAACTAAAAGCGGTATATTTTCTTTGATGTGTTGGCAGTAAACAAACAGATTTTAAATTACAAACAATCTGTGAGAGAAAGAGCTCAGATTGAAGTGTATGTGTGTGGGGCTGCTTGTGTGTGTGGGGCTGCTTGTGTGTGTGGGGCTGCTTATGTGTGTGTGGGCTGCTTGTGTGTGTGTGTGGGGCTGCTTGTGTATGTGTGTGTGGGGCTGCTTGTGTGTGTGTGTGTGTGGGGCTGCTTGTGTGTGTGGGGCTGCGTGTGTGTGTGTGGGGTGGGGCTGCTTGTGTGTGTGTGTGGGACTGCTTGTGTGTGTGTGTGTGTGGGGCTGCTTGTGTGTGTGTATGCGGCTGCTTGTGTGTGTGTGGGGCTGCTTGTGTGTGTGTGTTTGGGGCTGCTTGTGTGTGGGGTTTGCTTGTGTGATGCGACCTGACCTGGTCAGTGCCGGTCGCTCCTCACGCCCCATCGCTGCTGCTGCCCTCCGGAGATAAGTACTGAGGCTGCATTGATCTGATATCGTGACTGCATTGTTTTAATTACTTCGTCCTCCGTGCCCCTGCCAATACTGGTGCACCTGCTTATTGTGCTTATTTACTGAGGCTGCATTGATCTGGTATCGTGGCTGCATTGTTTTAATTACTTCGTCCTCCGTGCCCCTGCTAATACTGGTGCGCCTGCTTATTGTGCTTATTACTGAGGCTGCATTGATCTGGTATCGTGGCTGCATTGTTTTAATCTCATCGTCCTCCGTGCCCCTGCCGATACTGTTGTGCCTGCTTATTGTGCTTATTTACTTTTGTGTACATCGCCGCTGCTCCCCCGCGGCCCCACCCCCGCTCCCTCCAACATCACCGATCCCCTCCTCCCCACTCGCCAACCCGCTCCCGCCTCCCAGCTGCCGAAGGCGCGCCAAAGGTAAGCCCGTCTACGCCCGTCCGCGCCTGGACCGCGCCCAGCGCCAGACCCCCTGGCCCCCGCAAAGCCCACTCCACCGCCTAACGTACAACGCCGCAACCCTCTCTGCACTCAACACCGGTCGTCTCCCCGACTGCCACCAAGCCGCCCCAGGACGCACCCATGGACTCTTCACCTGCCAATCCTGCAAGTTCGGCTGCATCAAAACCCACACTACATCCACAAACGCCAAACAGAGCTGCGACAACAACCACCTGAAGTGCATCCTGCTCAACACCCGTTCGGTCCACAGACACGCCATTGAACTATGGAACCTACTAGACAACACTACGCCGGACGTCGCCTTTCTTACAGAAACCTGGATGAACGGCTCATCAGCGCCCGACATCACCATAGCCATCCCAGACGGCTACAAGATCATCCGAAAGGACCGCATCAACCATACAGGAGGAGGCATCGCCATCGTCCACAAAAACACCATCCGCATCACGACCAGCTCCGACGACGCCCTCACTACCGCCGAACACCTCCACTTCCAGATACACACCGACCCCAAGACCACACTTAGAGGCACCCTCATCTACAGACCACCAGGACCCCGCACACAATTCAGCGAAGACATCACTGACTTCATCAGCCCACACGCCCTCCCCTCCGAGGACTACATTCTCCTAGGGGACCTCAACTTCCACCTGGAAAAGAACAACGACAGCAACACCACCACCCTTCTGGACAACCTCGCCAATCTCGGACTCAAACAACTGGTAAACACCCCCACCCACTATGCCGGACACACACTCGACCCAATCTTCTCCTCCAGCAAGCATGTCTCCTTCAATCACGTCACAGGACTCCACTGGACGGACCACAGCTGCGTCCACTTCAACTCCAGAAAGACCACGAACCACCACCACCCACAACAAGTCCCCCGCAGAAACTGGAACAAACTTACCACCGACCAGCTCACCACATCGCTAAACCAAAACCCTCCCGCCAAATCCTCGGACCCAAATCAAGCAGCCATCAATCTCACACAATGGATCACCCACTGCGCTGACGAATTAGCACCCTTGAATAAGCAACACAACAAGCCAGGTAACAAAAAAGCCTCCTGGTTCAATGACGACCTCAAGAACTCCAAAAAGAACTGCTGCACCCTCGAGAAAGCCTGGCGAAGATACCCAACCACAGACAACATGACCGTCCTCAAGGACGCCACCCGCAAACACCATCAGCTGATCCGATCCACCAAGAAATCAGCATTCAAGGATCGACTCGACAACAACGCCCACAACAGCAAGGAACTCTTCAGCATCGTCAAAGAGCTCACCAATCCCAGCGCCGGCACCAACTACATCACTCCCTCTCAAGACCTCTGCGACTCTCTAGCCTCGTTCTTCCACAGAAAAGTCGCTGACATACATAACAGCTTCAGCGACCAGTCCACCCCCCTTAACACCGAACTGAAGCACCCCACCACCACCCTTTGCGCCTGGAACCCGATCAGCACCGAAGACACCACCCGCTTGATGAACTCCATTCACTCCGGATCACCAACCGACTCCTGCCCCCACCACATCTTCAACAAGGCCGACTCTACCATCGCACCCCATCTCCGGGATATCATCAACTGCTCCCTCAAACCGCTACCTTCCCGGAAAGCTGGAAACATGCCGAACTCAGTGCCCTCCTGAAGAAACCTACAGCAGACCCCACTGAACTTAAGAACTACCGCCCCATCTCGCTCCTCCCTTTCCCTGCCAAAGTCATAGAGAAGGCCGTCAACAGTCAGCTCGCCGCCTTCCTCGAATCTAACGGCTCCCTCGACCCCTCACAGTCCGGCTTCCGAGCCAAACACAGCACCGAGACCGCCCTCATCGCAGCCACAGACGACATCCGAACACTACTCGACAACGGGGAAACAGCCGCCCTCATCCTCCTGGACCTCTCCGCAGCGTTTGACACGGTCTGCCATAGCACCCTTATACAACGCCTCAGCAACGTCGGGATAAAAGGAAAAGCATTGGATTGGATCATATCGTTCCTCGCCGGAAGAACACAGAGAGTCCGCCTCCCCCTTTTCAGATCAGAGGCCACCGAAGTCATCTGCGGAGTACCACAAGGATCATCGCTCAGCCCCACCCTCTTCAACGTCTACATGAGCCCCCTTGCACCCTTCGCACGCCAACACAACCTCAACATCATCTCCTACGCCGACGACACACAGCTGATCCTCTCCCTCACCAAGGACACAAACACCGCCAAAACCAACCTACACGAAGGGATGAAAGACGTAGCCGAGTGGATGAAGAACAGCCGCTTAAAAGTGAATTCAGACAAGACGAAAGTCCTCATCCTAGGGTCATCCCCCTCCGCATGGGACGACTCATGGTGGCCACCGGCCCTAAGCAGCGCGCCCAAACCAACGGACCATGCTCGCAACCTGGGATTCATTCTAGACTCCTCTCTCTTGATGACCAGACAAGTCAACGCCATCTCATCATCATGCTTTAACATCTTACGCATGCTCAAAAAGATCTTCCGATGGATCCCCACCGAAACAAGAAAGACGGTCACCCAAGCACTTGTCACAAGCCGTCTGGACTACGGAAACACCCTCTATGCCGGAACCACAGCCAAATTACAGAAAAAACTCCAACGCATTCAGAACGCCTCCGCCAGACTCATCCTAGACATACCCCGCCACAATCACATATCCGGTCACCTGAGAGACCTTCATTGGCTCCCCGTCAACAAGAGAATAACATTCTGCCTCCTCACCCACGCACACAAAGCCCTCTACGACCTAGGACCCAAATACCTCAACACGCGCCGGACCTTCTACACCCCCACCCGCCAACTACGATCTTCCAATCAAGCCCTCGCCGCGATTCCATGCATCCGAAGAACCACCATGGGAGGAAGATCTTTCTCCTACTTAGCAGCCAAAACCTGGAACTCTCTCCCCACCCACCTCCGCCTTACACAGAACCACCTCTCATTCAGAAAACAACTCAAAACTTGGCTATTTGATAAGTAACGACCCCCCCCCCTCAAGCGCCTTGAGACCCTCCGGGTGAGTAGTGCGCTATACAAATCTTGACTTGACTTGACTTGACTTGTGTGTGTGGGGGGCTGCTTGTGTGGGTGTGTGGGGCTGCCTGTGTGTGTGTGTGTGTGTGGGGCTGTTTGTGTGTGTGTGTGTGGCTGCTTATGTGTGCGCGTGGGGCTGCTTGTGTGTGTGCGTGGGGCTCTCTGTGTGTGTGCGTGGGGCTCTCTGTGTGTGGCTTTCTGTGTGTGTGGCTCTGTGTCCGCGAATACTCTCTACTACTCTCTAATGCTCACCTATTGCCATTGTAAATGACAATACCATTTATTTATGTTTTTTTAAAAAATGAAAAAAAAATGTCATGAGCAATGCCAATAGCTCTACCTTTAATAATGCCGAGACGGTTGCATTGTAAATGCTTGTTTAATTATTTATTTATCTATTATCATGCACTTCCCGATAAGTTATTGTATAGCTCGCTTGCTCGTAGTAACCCTACTGATTTGCACTTTACTCACGAGGTTTGAAGATAGTTGAAATGCCTTTTTTTAATGCCCCATTTTGATATCCGTGAGCAATCATGTATGTTTGTTGTATATGATTTTAGAGTTGTACTTTTCTAGGTCGTAATGACCGAAATAAAGTTTTGCTGAACTGGTTTAACAACGAGACATTCCAGTCACCATCCGATAGTCAACAGCGCTCTCTAGCGGTCATTTAGGATTCTCATTTCAAAGTAAAAATGTTCAGTGTGGCAGAGAAAAAAGCTGTCGTTGTACTAAAGAATTGGCTAGGTGGAGACATTTCAAACTCCTTTTAAATACAGACACCACTGCAGCCCTTTCTTTTGTTACGAAGAATAGTTTTACGTTCACTGAGATAGCAACACACAAAGCAGGCAGTGGCATAACACAAAATGATGCCCCCCTCACCTCCCGCAGAATGTGAAAGGGGGTCCCGGATGTCCCCCATATACAACCGCACTGGTTTTCCTTGACATTGGGCAGAAGGTGGGCCTCTTGGTGGGTTCGGGCCCCCTCGAAGGATGCCCCGCCTCGCGCCGCAGGGGCCTGTGTTACGCCCCTGAAAGCAAGATCTAGAACCGTTCTAGCACTAAAGCTGCACGCTGTTTGTTTCTTCAGCTATACCCCCCTCGCCCCCCCCCTGCTCCCGCCAAGGGGATTGGTCAGCCTCTTCACTTTCTGCTTATTGCACCATAAATCCCGCTGTCCGGTCGAGTCGCAAGGTTGCCATGGGCCCTAGGACAAGGACGAACACCCAATCGCATACCCCTCATTACCCAATAATTAGTGCGCCTATCTCCTCCACCGTCACAGTCACTCCCCGACCTCCAATTCATTCTCCACACTTGCCGCCGACTTCTTCATTGCCTCCATCACGGATGGTCAAAAAGCATTGGCAAAGCCAGTAGGTCTCACTGACTATCCTAATTTTGCCCACAATGCAAAGTTATGTTTTGCAAAATGACTGAATGTTTATGCAGAACGCACTTTGGCACATTGGGCTGACCACTTGGTGTCCTCTGTTGTTAGCTATTCAGACACCTTTACATCCAGTTTCGCAGTGACCGTGGCCCGTTAGGTCCGCTGGGTCATGTTGGAAGCTGGCATTGATGTTTCCATGTATGGTGCTGATTCAACTAGAGGAGCCATGGAGTCTAAGACGTTTGTTCTGGGCTCTAGGCTAGAATATAGGTACTTATTCATGAGCCCCTTGTGTCGTTGGTGCGTCACGTTGTGTGATGCACCCATGGTGCAACCTGCGGCGTGAAATTTACAAGCACACATAAAGCCACCCTGTGTGGCTTTACGTGTGCTTGTAAATCTCACCCTATTTCACGTAACACATTGCGTGTTAGGGGCGTGCCATGGGTGTTGCTGTGGGTGTTCCTTCACAACATCCATGTCCACTGATGCATTTCCAGCTTTACGAGCAATCGTAAATCTGGAAATGCGTCAGAATGCTACCCCACCCCCCAGGGGTTGCGTAGCGAGGCGCAACGAGGAGAAATGTTTTCATTTCTTCAAATGTTTTCTCTTTCCATGGGTACTGCATTCTACAGCACACATTGGAAGAGGAAAACACCTCAAATTACTATTTTTGTGCAGGAAGGTGCCCCTTCCTACACAAAAACAATCCCCCACGAAGCAGGCGTCCTTGTGCCATGGTGTAAGGGTGTCTGCCCCAGCGCATGGCAGCAGTTTGTGCACCAACGGAGGGAAAGGCACAGAGATGCAACATGTTGCTGTAAATATGTCACATTCCGGTGCCTGGAAACTAACACAGCGTGTCGCAGCCAAATAACCTGCGGCACCGCACTGCGTTAGTTTCCCATAAATAAGCCCCATAGTCTTTGTGCTACTGATTGGTCGTCTGATTCCATGTTTAAGATTTTTTATTATAAACCTATTGAACATGTTTCTCCTGTTGTGGTTGGTCAGGTTTGAACCAGCATAATCGGTTGTCTGAGTCCCTTGCTCATTGCACCATCAGGATTCAAGCAAGCCGCGCCAAAGACGGCTGTAATGCCAGAAACCGGTCCCCGGAAGCTTGTTTCCTTCCCAGTGTAAGAATTGGCTTTTGTAGTTTAGTTTGCCCTGTTCCCATCATGCACTGGGACAGGAACAGACTAATTTGCATACAGCCAGGTTCTGAAACTGGGATGGTGCAATGAGCTAAAAAACGGTGTTGGATCTAGCCCTGATCTCTTGACTGGGTGAGAGTATTCTGCTTAATTCAGAGACTCTGTCCCTCACCACCCCTTGTTGTAAATTATTTTGTCCACCCTAAGCGTGGAAGGGTATACTCAGACATGAGTCCCTTGCTCATTGCACCATCAGGATTCAAGCAAGCCGGGCCGAAGACGGCTGTAATGCCAGAAACCGGTCCCCGGAAGCTTGTTTCCTTCCCAGTGTAAGAATTGGCTTTTGTAGTTTAGTTTGCCCTGTTCCCATCATGCACTGGGACAGGAACAGACTAATTTGCATACAGCCAGGTTCTGAAACTGGGATGGTGCAATGAGCTAAAAAACGGTGTTGGATCTAGCCCTGATCTCTTGACTGGGTGAGAGTATTCTGCTTAATTCAGAGACTCTGTCCCTCACCACCCCTTGTTGTAAATTATATTGTCCACCCTAAGCGTGGAAGGGTATACTCAGACATGAGTCCCTTGCTCATTGCACCATCAGGATTCAAGCAAGCCGGGCCGAAGACGGCTGTAATGCCAGAAACCGGTCCCCGGAAGCTTGTTTCCTTCCCAGTGTAAGAATTGGATTTTGTAGTTTAGTTTGCCCTGTTCCCATCATGCACTGGGACAGGAACAGACTAATTTGCATACAGCCAGGTTCTGAAACTGGGATGGTGCAATGAGCTAAAAAACGGTGTTGGATCTAGCCCTGATCTCTTGACTGGGTGAGAGTATTCTGCTTAATTCAGAGACTCTGTCCCTCACCACCCCTTGTTGTAAATTATTTTGTCCACCCTAAGCGTGGAAGGGTATACTCAGACATGAGTCCCTTGCTCATTGCACCATCAGGATTCAAGCAAGCCGGGCCGAAGACGGCTGTAATGCCAGAAACCGGTCCCCGGAAGCTTGTTTCCTTCCCAGTGTAAGAATTGGCTTTTGTAGTTTAGTTTGCCCTGTTCCCATCATGCACTGGGACAGGAACAGACTAATTTGCATACAGCCAGGTTCTGAAACTGGGATGGTGCAATGAGCTAAAAAACGGTGTTGGATCTAGCCCTGATCTCTTGACTGGGTGAGAGTATTCTGCTTAATTCAGAGACTCTGTCCCTCACCACCCCTTGTTGTAAATTATTTTGTCCACCCTAAGCGTGGAAGGGTATACTCAGACATGAGTCCCTTGCTCATTGCACCATCAGGATTCAAGCAAGCCGCGCCAAAGACGGCTGTAATGCCAGAAACCGGTCCCCGGAAGCTTGTTTCCTTCCCAGTGTAAGAATTGGCTTTTGTAGTTTAGTTTGCCCTGTTCCCATCATGCACTGGGACAGGAACAGACTAATTTGCATACAGCCAGGTTCTGAAACTGGGATGGTGCAATGAGCTAAAAAACGGTGTTGGATCTAGCCCTGATCTCTTGACTGGGTGAGAGTATTCTGCTTAATTCAGAGACTCTGTCCCTCACCACCCCTTGTTGTAAATTATTTTGTCCACCCTAAGCGTGGAAGGGTATACTCAGACATGAGTCCCTTGCTCATTGCACCATCAGGATTCAAGCAAGCCGGGCCGAAGACGACTGTAATGCCAGAAACCGGTCCCCGGAAGCTTGTTTCCTTCCCAGTGTAAGAATTGGCTTTTGTAGTTTAGTTTGCCCTGTTCCCATCATGCACTGGGACAGGAACAGACTAATTTGCATACAGCCAGGTTCTGAAATTGGGATGGTGCAATGAGCTAAAAAACGGTGTTGGATCTAGCCCTGATCTCTTGACTGGGTGAGAGTATTCTGCTTAATTCAGAGACTCTGTCCCTCACCACCCCTTGTTGTAAATTCCTTCTCAATAAGGTCACTGTCCCCCATGAAGACAGTAGTGGCTGCTATCAGACGGGGGTGGTGGGGTGGGGGAATTAATTAACAACAAAAAAACTTACCTTAGAACGTCTGGCCGCCGCCTCCCCTGCGTCCTCTTCCTTTCTTCAGTTCGGACGGAACCAGGAAGCACAAGGTACACAGGCTCCCCTGAGCCAATAACAGTGCTGCAAAGCAGTGTTGTGATTGATCTGAGTGCCGTGGATCGGAGCTCAGACTCGAACAGGGAGCCTGTGCATATTCCTCACCAGGCTGTGTAATGCAGCCTGGTAGGAACATGCAAAGTGCGGATGAACTGTTTAGCCAGCCCAAGAGGGCTCGGCCAAACAGTTTCAAGAGTGCTTTGGGAGTGCAAACCACTCCTCCCCTGTTCTGGCCAGCCTCGCCCCACACTGCACACAGGCCACTGACTGCACGCAACAGGGAAAATAAAATGACAACAACTAAATGTTAATGTTAATGGAGAAGTGTGGCTCAGGGGTTAGAGGCGACAGACCCGGAAGCTGAGATCGGTCCTGGACCAGGGTTCAATTCCCCGCCTCGGCGGGTCTTGGGCTAAAAATTCCACGGACTCGATAATTCTCGCCCCGGTGCCTCCTCGACTCACGGGTTCACACTCTGCGACTCTGGGCAATAGCTTGCTTAATCGCCACAACGGCCCCTCGCGGCGGGATGCCTGACTTTCACCTTGTGGACACCCTGCCGGGGTTTCTCACAGGGGAATACCAGGACGGGTTCCCTAAGCAAGCGCCAGGATGCCCTTTGGGTGACAGGTTTGCGCTATATAAGTACACCTACATTTACATTTTACATTTACAATGTCAATTTATTTTTCCTTTTTGCGCAGTGTGGCAACACTCCTATGCCTTTGCGGAGGAGCTGCCACTGCATCAAGAGCAACTGCTGCATACTCCTGCGGGGGTACAATGTCTTGGCAGATCACTACATCAATCGCTTGGGGTAACCAGGTCCTGCCTTCTGGGAAACATTGCCGGGATTGTTGGTATTTTTGTCTATCCTAATAATAACAGGTCTATCGGAGTTCCTTCTGGGCAGACAACCTTGTGGAGAACTGGCATTCCAGGTTCCTGGTGGACTTCAGCGTTTGAAAGCTCCTTCCTCGTATCTTTGAAGATTGTGCTTTCTCTGGGGCTGTGTCAGGTGGACGTTTTTGCATCCCGTTTGAACTCTTAGCTGAAGGATTTTTACAGCTGGAGACCAGACCCAATGGCCATGGGGACGGATGCCTTTTTTGCAGAATTGGACAGGCCCAGGGCAGTATGCATCACCGCCATTTGTCATGATTCTGAGGGTTGTGGCTCATGCTTGGTTTCAATTGGCAACCCTCGTCCTGATGACTCTACTTTGGAAAACACAGTCTTGGTTTCCAACTTCTAGAAATGTCAATAGCCCGTCCCATTCTTCTTCCTTTCTTCCTGCATCTTCTCTTGGAACCAGTGAGATCCCCACATCTTCTAATTCTTCAACACCGGTTGACTCTCATGGCCTGGAAGATATCGGGAGACATTGCCAAATTGCAGGTCTTTCGACGCCTAACGGCTTATGGCTTTTTACAACAGGATTGTGCTTCTTTCTCCTGCAAACTATACTCTTCTGCATGGAAGAGATGGGTGGGTTGGTGCCTTCAGCAGGATGTGGATCCTGTGTGATCTGAGTTAAAAGATATTTTAAATCTCCTATCTGAATGTGCTGATTCTGGATTATTTTACAGGCCAGTAAATAATTTCGGGTCAGCTTTGTCTGTTGGTAACGACCTTATTGATGGCAAACTGGTAGGTATTCACATTCTGGTATGTAAGTTATTAAAAGGCAATAGGATGGCTCACCCTCCGAAACTTAGATACTCTCAGTTATAGGATGTGACTAATGTTCTGTCGCTATTGGATTCATGGCCTGACAATTAGGCCTTATACTTGAAACAACTTTCTGATAAGTTAACTATACTTTTATGTTTGATTTTATGCTGACGAGTGTCGGATCTGCAAGCTCTGGACCTTGCAGGTAGGTTCCTTTCTCCAGCAGATGTTTTATTTCTTATTTCAAGGATGACAAAGACGATGTCCTGGTCCACTGATTATCCTGATTTTCCCCACAATGCAAAGTTATGTGTTGCAAAATGACTGAAAGTTTATGCAGAACACACTTTGGCACAAAGGGCTGACCCCTTGGGGCCCTCTGTTGTTAGCTATTCAGAAACCTTTACATCCAGTTTCGCAGCGACCTTGGCCCGTTAGGTCCGCTGGGTCATGTCGGAAGCTGGCATTGATGTTTCCATGTATGATGCTGATTCAACTAGAGTAGCCATGGCTTCTAAGGCTTTTGTTCTGGGCTCTAGCTAGAATATAGGCACTTATTTATGAGCCCCTTGCGCCATCGGTGTGTCACGTTGCGTGATGCACCGATGGCGCAACCTGCTGGACACCCTTGCACCATGGCACAAGGACGCCTGCTTCGTGGGGAGATTGTTTTTGTGTAGAAAGGGGCACCTTCCTGCACAAAAATAGTAATTTGAGGTGATTTCCTCTTCCAATGTGTGCTGTAGAATGCAGCACCCATGGGAAGAGAAAAAATTAGAAGAAATGAAAACATTTCTCCTCGTTGCGCCTCGCTACGCAACCCCTGGGGGTGGCGTAGCATTCCGACGATTGCTCGTAAAGCTGGAAATGCATCAGTGGACATGGATTTTGTGAAGGACCACCCACAGCAACACCCATGTCACGCCCCTAACACGCAACGTGTTACGTGAAATAGGGCGAGGTTTACGAGCACACATAAAGCCACCCTGTGTGGCTTTACGTGAGCACACGTAAATGGGCCCCCTACCTGTTCCCTCCAAAATAGCTGGCAACCTTGGCATCATATTTGATGATCAGCTGTCGATGAAGCAACATGTGATCAAGGTCTCGGCCACCTGTATTACCATCATCAAGTGGCTGAGAAAGATCATATGGATGCTTCCTCATGACACCCAGAGAACCGTAGTCCAAGCTTTAATTACATCCTGGCTGGACTATGGGAATGTTCTTTTTCTGGGTGCATGCAAGGAGGTGACCCGCAAACTTCAGACGGTTCAAAACATGGCCGTCCGACTACTCTGCAATCTCCCCAGAACCTCTTCCACCTCTGCTTCTCTGCGTAGCCTACACTGGTTCCGAATTGAAAACCGCTCTAAGTTCAAGGCCCTCTGCATCATGCACCGTATCAAGTCAGGTAATGCCCCCATTTATTTAAGCAATCTGGTTCAACACTACTGTCCCCCCCGCACTCTCCGTTTGTCGACTCAACATAGATATCAGGTGCCTCGTATTAGGAGAGTCAGAATGGGCGGCCGCTCAGTCGCTTATTTGGATCCTTCCCTGTGGAATACCTTACCTCTTTCCTTACGCTCTGAATCCTGCTATCTAAGGTTCCGTAGAGACCTCAAGACTTGGTTATTTAACCTGTAGACCCTTTATGTTTTTAGAGCCCGTCCTTCTGCAACTCCCCCGGTCTCTCTCTTTTTGTTTAGCGCCGGGAAACCTCCGGGTAGCTGTGCGCTGTATAAGATTAAATATAATAATAATAATAATCCTTCATTTATCTGGGTCTCACCATTGCTGAAAATCTGGATTGGGGGGCTCACATTACTAAGAGTACATTAAAAGTAGCTCAATCGATAGGTGGCATAATGACGGTCTTTAGAAGATCAAGTAAGAGAGCAGTTAGTCCAGCCCTAGAAATTTATAAGGCCCAAGCTCGAGGGGGATCACTATATGGTGCCGAGCTATGAGGTCATTCCAAACTAGATTCCCTTTTAAAGGTAGAAAATCAACTCCTTAGACAGTTGTATAGACTACCAACGAGTACCCCGCTGATTCCGTTACGATTAGATTCAGGTCTGATGGCGATACAGACACTTCGAGTCTTAGACCTATATTATATTGGTGTCGCCTTTGGTCCACACCTGAACTATTGAAATATAGGGAGGAGCTACTGGAGGTTTTGTCAGTTCTGGGTGCAGTTGCACTTCCTTGGTTTGTACACATAAAGTCTTTACTGACCAATTTGGGCCAGGGTGACTGTTGGACGGACTCAGATCGTGCCTGCCCCCAAACCACAAGGAAGCAAATTAAGGCCCAGTATGAAGAATTCAGAAGGGCCCAACTACACTCTTGCCCCAGGACGGGCATACTATCCTCAGCTTTCTTGGAAGTTAAGGATGTTGCCAGTTTTGAGCCAATACTAGACCTGATTACTCCGGTGGAGGCAAGAAAGATTTTCCTACAATTTAGGTTTGGGGTCCTCCCGCTCCGCTGTTACACGGCAAAGTGGAGCAAGGACCAAAAGGTACAGTGCCCTGCCTGTGGTTTCATTGACGAATCAGTGCAGCACGTGTTCTTTGGCTGCCCTGGCTATCACAAGGCTCAGAAACGCTGGCTGGTCCAGATCTGCAGAAACATTGGTACTAGGAATCATTTGGAGGCATTTCGGATACTGAAATCTGACCTTATTATCCCGATCGTGTTTTCAGTCTCCAGATTCTTGTTTCCCATGTGGTGCACCAGAAGGGCTCTATTGAATTATCCAATGAGGCCTAGGGCATGTGGCAATAACTTTAATGAAACTCTTTTCACAACCGTGTATTTTAAACCATGATCAAGTTTTTATATTGTGCTATGGTTTTAATCTTCCCTACAGATTATTCCTGTTTTTAGGTCGAGGGACCGTAGCTCTCACTGCGAAGCAGTGAGGGGCGGAGTCCCGAAGAATTAATGTTTTGGAGTTAGGGGCTTTGAACCCGCCTCTCTCCTCATTCTCCTCCATTGGCTGGCTTCCTAAACGGAGGCCAGCCATTGGAGGAGAAGGGAGTCACTCCAATAAAGCCCCGTCTCTTTCGGATTCGGGGGCGTGTTTTTTTCGTTCTTTAGCCCTGTGACGTCACTCAGAACCCAAAAACACGCCCCCGAATCCGAAATTTTAAGATGTTTGGGGCCGCCATTTTGCTGCTCGAGCAGCGTCGGACATGAGGTAACTATCCCTTGTTAATTATTTATTTTTGCTGCTCCTCTATTTCTCTTTCTCTCGCTTTCTTTTGTTGCCCACCCAATCTCCTCCCTCTGAATTTCTTTTGCCCTCAGTTCACCTTTTTTTTCGCTTTGCCCGCTCATCTCTTTGCACGGTTCAGGGCTTAGCTCCTAAGCCTGAGGTGCGGCGCAGGATGTTCCTGAGG
The DNA here is from genome assembly GCF_964261635.1 of Lissotriton helveticus. Taxonomy (NCBI): domain Eukaryota; kingdom Metazoa; phylum Chordata; class Amphibia; order Caudata; family Salamandridae; genus Lissotriton; species Lissotriton helveticus. The sequence continues at coordinate 590,017,717 of NC_136068.1, forward strand.
GCTGTGCGTGCCCCTGAAATGTGAGGTGGCTGCTCTGATCCTGAGCTGAGGGGTGGAGAGGCTGTGCCCCCCATGAGTCCAGCGCATCACGGGCTGTGCATTTGTTTCCCTAACTCCCAGGGCCCCGATCTCTCTGGCTGTCAGATCCCCCCCCATCTCCCCGGACTCCGCAGAGCTCCTTCTCTTGCCCCCCCAGGCTCCGGCTCCCAGTGCCACCACCGAGCGTCCCGACTCCCGGGCTCGCCTCTCGCTGCCCCCAGTTTCCCTACCTCTCCCCGGCTCCCATAGTACCTCTCCCACAACCCCGCATCTCTGTCCCCGGGCCTCTCGCAGCTCCCCTCCCCCACAACAGCGACCTGTCCTGCCGGGGGCGTGGGAGACAGAGGTGCCGTCGCCTCCCGCCGCAGTCCCTCAGGGCCCCCGGCACCCACCTGTGCGGTCCCCGGGGGTTGAATGGTGCCTGGGCCCGGCCCGGGCTCCTGCTCCGGCCTCTGCTGCTGCCTCCTCTCCTCCTGCGGCCAGATCCGGCCCTTCTCCCTCCGCAGGCTCGGCCTCTGCCTGGTGAGGGCCTGGCTCTCCCTCCACTGCCGGGATTAATTTCTCCCCTTTCGTTCTGTATTAATATTTAACCCCCACCTCTCGCCTCTCCTCTCGCTGCCCTGAGTGTGGCCCCCTCTTGCTTCACCTTTACTCTCTCTTATTCGCTCACTCTTTCCCTGCATCTCACATCAACATTTCTCCGTTTCTCTCCTTCTTTTTCCCCCCGCTCTTTGCACTCCTGTATATATTTTCCCTCCTTCTGCTCCCTGTTCAAGGGTTTTCTGTCTTTTTGCTATATTCTCTATATATTTTACATTCTTTCTGCCTCTTCGCGTCTCCCTCTCCTGTACATATTTCGCATCTCTTAGTCTCTTATCTCCTATATATTACCTCCCCTCTCTTTATAGGTCTTCCCAGTGACTCTTTGCCGTTTAGATGAATAATTCTCCCTGTTTTTTCTCTCTCCTTCAGACATTATTTCTCCATACTATCGCGAAAATATTTTATATCTTCTTGGCTGACACTATCTCCCATGTATATTTCCCTGTCTGCCCCCTCTTTCTCTTGTATATAAATATATATGCTATGGTTGCCCCTCCTCCTTCTTTTCTCCCCTTCTCTCTGGACCCAGCTCCCCCCACTAGTGTGTATATACTACCATTTCAACCTTTCTCCCCGCTATATATTAATATTTCAAATATCTCTTACTTATGTTCTATGTACCCCCTTCTTTCCTGACCTTTCTCACCCTGTCACTTAACTCCCTCTTATATATGTATCAATGTTCCACCCTCCTGTGTCTCCCCTCTGACCTTCCTCCACCCTGTACTTTATGTGTCAATATCTCTCCTTTCTCTCCCCTTGCACATTTCATGTGGCTCTCTCTCCTCCACCTATGCATATTTCCCCATCCCTCCTGTATGTTACTACGCTCCCGCCACTTCTCGCTGTCTTTCTGTCTTGTGTACACCAGTTCTTCCCCCCCGTCGGCCCCCCTTTCCCATAAATATATGTATCAGAATATCTCCCCCTCCTCTTCCCTGTTTTCCTCTCTTCTTGTCCAGGGAAAACGCCCTCTACCCCGGTTTCAGAACACAGCGCCAGCGAGTGTGGCTTGCCGGAGCCCCATTCCAGAGGAGGGGGGCATTTGTTAAAGGGCCCCCACCAACGAGACCCGCTAACACAACCATGGGTCACAATCGTGAACTACCACCCCCACTCCCCCCGTGTCTATGAGAACAGAACACGAGACCAGAGAGGAGAGACAACAGCTGCACTCCAGTGCATCCCGCTCCGCCCTCCCCCACGCCAAAAATGTATAAGGGGCTAAACCACTGAAGACCCCCCAAAGAAATGTGCATGACACTAAATCCAGCGATGCATGTCCCCAAACATGTGTTAGACATACATGGGACCAAATAGTTGAGCGATACCACCCCCCCAGCTGTGCCTCTCCCAGGACATAAGTATACACGGGACCCAATTACACAGCTGCTAAGTTTCCTAGGACCGTGTGGGTGTACTGCTCCAGTCCAGACTTTTTCCTTTGACTTCTGGGACATGTAGTCCTGATTAATAATGAAATGAACAAGACTGCAAGTCCCAGAATTCAAAGGAGATACCTGGGCTGATGCAGCACATCATACATGGACCTGGGAATCTTGACATGGCTGCACTTACGAAGGTATGTCCATAAACCGCATAACCGTTTTATGTGACTGATACATAGCTGCATGGCTTTAAGTGAGGGGGGGTCTGTGGGGGGCTGAGCCCCTCCAGTTTTTTTGGGAGAGCCTCGAAAGGGGGCTCTATTTTCGGCTGTGTTTCCTCTTACTTGCCTCATATCCCAAGTAAAGTCTCTTCTATTACATTTTATTGAGTATAAAGCTCTTAAAACACTGCTGTGCACGAAGAGCAGGCACGCTGCAGAGATCGAGTGTTGTGCTCCCTTCTCGAAAATGTGCAAGTCCCACTGTTTTCGCTGCAGAGTTGGAGTGTTGTGCTCCCTTCTCGAAAATGTGCAAGTCCCACTTAGTCACAAGTGCAGTGGGAACCGAGCCAGCTCCCACCTGTGGTCATTTTGCAGCTGGGGCAGGTGCTTTGCCCTTCACAAACTAAAAGACCTGCTTGAGAGACAGTTTTATGGGACCGCTGGCACAGATTTCTATTTCCGACTAAGTGATTTACTCTCGGAGAAATCAAACAGAGCACTGACACGGAGGCTAAAATACCAAATAAACTGTCTCGCGAGCAGGCTTCCTTCCTTATGTCTTTGACTGTCTGCTACTAACAGATGCACTTAGTTAAATGGCGCCGCTACCCCAAGAGGTGCTATCTTCAGGGGATCCCTTTAAAGAGTATTGTCTTAAATCTGAGCAGCTGTTGTTTAAGTACCGCAGACCCCAACGTGTCAACAGCCTGGGGCCCTAAAGCAACACAGTCCTGTCTTCCTATTTGATTCCGTTGAGAGTGTTTATCGCATCTAAAAAAAACACGCTAAATGCGATTTCCATATCACAATGTGTGCTTTGAATAAACTAAAAGCGGTATATTTTCTTTGATGTGTTGGCAGTAAACAAACAGATTTTAAATTACAAACAATCTGTGAGAGAAAGAGCTCAGATTGAAGTGTATGTGTGTGGGGCTGCTTGTGTGTGTGGGGCTGCTTGTGTGTGTGGGGCTGCTTATGTGTGTGTGGGCTGCTTGTGTGTGTGTGTGGGGCTGCTTGTGTATGTGTGTGTGGGGCTGCTTGTGTGTGTGTGTGTGTGGGGCTGCTTGTGTGTGTGGGGCTGCGTGTGTGTGTGTGGGGTGGGGCTGCTTGTGTGTGTGTGTGGGACTGCTTGTGTGTGTGTGTGTGTGGGGCTGCTTGTGTGTGTGTATGCGGCTGCTTGTGTGTGTGTGGGGCTGCTTGTGTGTGTGTGTTTGGGGCTGCTTGTGTGTGGGGTTTGCTTGTGTGATGCGACCTGACCTGGTCAGTGCCGGTCGCTCCTCACGCCCCATCGCTGCTGCTGCCCTCCGGAGATAAGTACTGAGGCTGCATTGATCTGATATCGTGACTGCATTGTTTTAATTACTTCGTCCTCCGTGCCCCTGCCAATACTGGTGCACCTGCTTATTGTGCTTATTTACTGAGGCTGCATTGATCTGGTATCGTGGCTGCATTGTTTTAATTACTTCGTCCTCCGTGCCCCTGCTAATACTGGTGCGCCTGCTTATTGTGCTTATTACTGAGGCTGCATTGATCTGGTATCGTGGCTGCATTGTTTTAATCTCATCGTCCTCCGTGCCCCTGCCGATACTGTTGTGCCTGCTTATTGTGCTTATTTACTTTTGTGTACATCGCCGCTGCTCCCCCGCGGCCCCACCCCCGCTCCCTCCAACATCACCGATCCCCTCCTCCCCACTCGCCAACCCGCTCCCGCCTCCCAGCTGCCGAAGGCGCGCCAAAGGTAAGCCCGTCTACGCCCGTCCGCGCCTGGACCGCGCCCAGCGCCAGACCCCCTGGCCCCCGCAAAGCCCACTCCACCGCCTAACGTACAACGCCGCAACCCTCTCTGCACTCAACACCGGTCGTCTCCCCGACTGCCACCAAGCCGCCCCAGGACGCACCCATGGACTCTTCACCTGCCAATCCTGCAAGTTCGGCTGCATCAAAACCCACACTACATCCACAAACGCCAAACAGAGCTGCGACAACAACCACCTGAAGTGCATCCTGCTCAACACCCGTTCGGTCCACAGACACGCCATTGAACTATGGAACCTACTAAACAACACTACGCCGGACGTCGCCTTTCTTACAGAAACCTGGATGAACGGCTCATCAGCGCCCGACATCACCATAGCCATCCCAGACGGCTACAAGATCATCCGAAAGGACCGCATCAACCATACAGGAGGAGGCATCGCCATCGTCCACAAAAACACCATCCGCATCACGACCAGCTCCGACGACACCCTCACTACCGCCGAACACCTCCACTTCCAGATACACACCGACCCCAAGACCACACTTAGAGGCACCCTCATCTACAGACCACCAGGACCCCGCACACAATTCAGCGAAGACATCACTGACTTCATCAGCCCACACGCCCTCCCCTCCGAGGACTACATTCTCCTAGGGGACCTCAACTTCCACCTGGAAAAGAACAACGACAGCAACACCACCACCCTTCTGGACAACCTCGCCAATCTCGGACTCAAACAACTGGTAAACACCCCCACCCACTATGCCGGACACACACTCGACCCAATCTTCTCCTCCAGCAAGCATGTCTCCTTCAATCACGTCACAGGACTCCACTGGACGGACCACAGCTGCGTCCACTTCAACTCCAGAAAGACCACGAACCACCACCACCCACAACAAGTCCCCCGCAGAAACTGGAACAAACTTACCACCGACCAGCTCACCACATCGCTAAACCAAAACCCTCCCGCCAAATCCTCGGACCCAAATCAAGCAGCCATCAATCTCACACAATGGATCACCCACTGCGCTGACGAATTAGCACCCTTGAATAAGCAACACAACAAGCCAGGTAACAAAAAAGCCTCCTGGTTCAATGACGACCTCAAGAACTCCAAAAAGAACTGCTGCACCCTCGAGAAAGCCTGGCGAAGATACCCAACCACAGACAACATGACCGTCCTCAAGGACGCCACCCGCAAACACCATCAGCTGATCCGATCCACCAAGAAATCAGCATTCAAGGATCGACTCGACAACAACGCCCACAACAGCAAGGAACTCTTCAGCATCGTCAAAGAGCTCACCAATCCCAGCGCCGGCACCAACTACATCACTCCCTCTCAAGACCTCTGCGACTCTCTAGCCTCGTTCTTCCACAGAAAAGTCGCTGACATACATAACAGCTTCAGCGACCAGTCCACCCCCCTTAACACCGAACTGAAGCACCCCACCACCACCCTTTGCGCCTGGAACCCGATCAGCACCGAAGACACCACCCGCTTGATGAACTCCATTCACTCCGGATCACCAACCGACTCCTGCCCCCACCACATCTTCAACAAGGCCGACTCTACCATCGCACCCCATCTCCGGGATATCATCAACTGCTCCCTCAAACCTCTACCTTCCGGGAAAGCTGGAAACATGCCGAACTCAGTGCCCTCCTGAAGAAACCTACAGCAGACCCCACTGAACTTAAGAACTACCGCCCCATCTCGCTCCTCCCTTTCCCTGCCAAAGTCATAGAGAAGGCCGTCAACAGTCAGCTCGCCGCCTTCCTCGAATCTAACGGCTCCCTCGACCCCTCACAGTCCGGCTTCCGAGCCAAACACAGCACCGAGACCGCCCTCATCGCAGCCACAGACGACATCCGAACACTACTCGACAACGGGGAAACAGCCGCCCTCATCCTCCTGGACCTCTCCGCAGCGTTTGACACGGTCTGCCATAGCACCCTTATACAACGCCTCAGCAACGTCGGGATAAAAGGAAAAGCATTGGATTGGATCATATCGTTCCTCGCCGGAAGAACACAGAGAGTCCGCCTCCCCCTTTTCAGATCAGAGGCCACCGAAGTCATCTGCGGAGTACCACAAGGATCATCGCTCAGCCCCACCCTCTTCAACGTCTACATGAGCCCCCTTGCACCCTTCGCACGCCAACACAACCTCAACATCATCTCCTACGCCGACGACACACAGCTGATCCTCTCCCTCACCAAGGACACAAACACCGCCAAAACCAACCTACACGAAGGGATGAAAGACGTAGCCGAGTGGATGAAGAACAGCCGCTTAAAAGTGAATTCAGACAAGACGAAAGTCCTCATCCTAGGGTCATCCCCCTCCGCATGGGACGACTCATGGTGGCCACCGGCCCTAAGCAGCGCGCCCAAACCAACGGACCATGCTCGCAACCTGGGATTCATTCTAGACTCCTCTCTCTTGATGACCAGACAAGTCAACGCCATCTCATCATCATGCTTTAACATCTTACGCATGCTCAAAAAGATCTTCCGATGGATCCCCACCGAAACAAGAAAGACGGTCACCCAAGCACTTGTCACAAGCCGTCTGGACTACGGAAACACCCTCTATGCCGGAACCACAGCCAAATTACAGAAAAAACTCCAACGCATTCAGAACGCCTCCGCCAGACTCATCCTAGACATACCCCGCCACAATCACATATCCGGTCACCTGAGAGACCTTCATTGGCTCCCCGTCAACAAGAGAATAACATTCTGCCTCCTCACCCACGCA